>NC_064825.1:115721597-116971597 GCF_024166365.1 Elephas maximus indicus
TTCTGATTCTGTACTTTCATTCCAGAGTTGAAAGATAAAGTTGAAGACATTTTCACAGATGGAAATCCATATTCATTAGAGTTCTTTGTATAGTTTCACATCCCCTGTCAAACTATAGAACCTGCCATGACAAGCGCTATGACAGTCAGATGTTTAGTCAAAATAAGTTTAGTCACATGGTCACAGACAGCTTTCTTAAATTATTTTTCTCCCACTACACATGCTGCTCACAGTGATTGTACCCTCTTGAACCAATTCAGAAGCTAAACACAATTTATTTTTCCTTTTATTTAAACAGCACAGTTGAACATAGGTGAATAAATGTGGTCCCATATAGGAATGTTTCTGAACTGAATTTATTTTGTTTTTAAAAGTAATTTTTCAAACATTGGCATTTTATTATTTTTAATAGGTGACTTGTAATATACTCAAAATGGATGTCAACATAAATGTGCCATGACACTTCTGCTGTAAAACAATAATCTAAAAATAAGAATCCTGAATCAGGATTCAGGAGGGTTAGTTTCTTCTTTAACCTTGGCAGTCAATTTCCTGATTCCCTGTCTTAGTTTTCCAGGTTATAAAATGTGAATATTGATAGCTGTGTCATTCCCATTACACAGGGCTATTGTTTGACTCAATTTAAAAGGCTGCAGAAAATGGCTCGGTGTATACACTACTTCTGTGTATAAATAATTCAAGACATGAAATTATTTCCTCGCTATCATATTAGTCTAATTCAACTGCTATGAGGAAGTACTTAACAATGTACTCAGTATGAAGGCATCATGTCTGTCTCTTACTGTATACCTGAATACAACACTTAAAAATTATGAGCCACATAAAAGGTGGCTTGATAAAGACACAAAATATTATAGCAAAGAATTAAAAAGTCAGATAGTTACACACATGTCATGGATTGAATTGTGTTTCCCAAAAACATATGTATCAATTTGGATAGGTCATGATTCCCAGTATTGTGCGATTGTCCTCCATTTTATCATCTGATATGATTTTCCTATGTGTTATAAATCCTGTACCTATGATGTTAATGAGATGGGGTTGATGGCAGTTATGTTACTGAGTCAGGACTCAATCTACAAGATTAGATTGTGTCTTGAGCCATCTTCTTTTGAGATAGAAAAGACAGATGTAAGCAGAGAGACATGGGGGTCTCATACCACCAAGAAAGCAATGCCAGAGGCACAGCACATCTTTGGACCTGTAATTCCTGCACAGAGAAGCTCCTAGACCACAGGAAGGTTGATGACAAGGACCTTTGCCCAGAACCCAAGGACAGAGAAAGTCTTCCCTTAGAGCTGGAACCCTTAATTTGGCCTTCTAGCCTCCCAGATTGTGAGAGAATAAATTTCTCTTTGTTAAAGCCACCCATTTGTGGTATTTCTGTTATAGCAGCAATACATAACTAAGAATTTGGTACCAAGAGTGGGGTGCTGCTATAAGAGATACCTAAAATGTGGAAGCAGTTTTGAAACAGTGAATGTATAGAGGATTCAGAGGGAAATGAAGAGAGCTGTTACACTGGAGATGGCACAGATGGCAAGAAGCAGGGGCAGAGAACCAGCAGTGGCAGAAGAAGGAGACCAGCATGAGATGACACTGGAGCCCACCCACAGAGTGAGAGAGCTGAGGGCCTTTGACAGTAGGCTTCTTGGCAGAGTGGGGTGCCTCCAGATACTTATCAGTGGAGCTACAGAGCTTTGGAAAACTTTCCCCAGCAGGGCAGATGTGGGTTGTGAGGCCCTAGGGGCTGAGAGGACAAGAAACCAGGAGGCAGAAGCTGAAAAGACAAGAAACACAGGAAAACAAGCTGTCTCAGTCTCAAAGGGTATGGCCACAACCTCTGGGGTCTCAAAGGGTGGAGCCATGGCCTCTGGTATTTCTAAGAGTGTAGTCACCACTCAGATGGACTAGGAGAATGGTGTGCCTAAAGCTGAAGGAGCAGAGTTGCCGTCCCAATGGGCCTGGAAGGTGGAACAGAGGCCCAGGGCCGAGGGACCTCAACTCAGAATCCAGAAAGCATGGCCAATAGCTAGATCTGGAGGATAGGGCCTTTAAGTAAATGGTCTCAGAAAACAGAGGATTACTTTCAAAGCCTTAAGGGCAAATGTAATGTGTTCTGCTGACTTGCATGGTGCGTGTTATCCCTTCTTCCAATTTCTTCCATTTGTAGTGGAAATATTTAGTTTGGGCCTGTTCCACCATTGTACTTTGGAAGCAGATAACTTCTATTCTAGATTTCGCAGATGAGGAAGAGTTTTTGGATTTTGGACTTGGAGTTGCATAAGACTTTTGCTATGATACGATGGGGTGAATGTGTTTTACATGTGGAGAGAACATGAAGCTTTGGGGGCCAAAGTGTGGAATATCATGGATTGAATTGAATGTGTATGAATTTGGCTAGGCCATGATTCCCAGTATTGTGTGATTGTCCATCATTTTGTCCTCTAATGTGATTTTCCTATGTGTTATAAAACCTATCTCTAGGATATTAATGAGATGGGATTAGTGGAAGTTATGTTAATGAGGCAGGACTTTATCTATAAGATTGGATTGTATCTTGAGACAATCTCTTTTGAGATAGAAAAGAAAGAAGTGAGCAGAGAGACCTGGGAAACTCATGCCCCTAAGAAAGCAATGCCAGGAGCAGAGTGCATTCTTTGTTCCTGAGGTTCCTGCACGGAGAAGCTCCTAGACTACGGGAAGATTGATGACAAGGAGCTTCCTCCAGAACCCACAGAGAAAGAAAGCCTTACCTTAGAGTTGGCACTCAGAATTTGGACTTCTATCTTCCTAGACTGAGAGAGAATAAATTTCTCTTTGTTAAGGCCATCCACGTGTGGTATTTCTCTTATAGCAGCACTAGATAACTAAGATAGCAGCTGTTTGTATAATGCCAAACACCTAGAAAATGCCCACTAAGCTAATTTGTTATCAAAATATCCAGATTCTAATATCTTTTAGTTTATTCTTAAGTGGTCAACTCATTTTTTTCTCTTGTCATGTGATTTTTCCTATTGTAGACTTAGGGAAGAATTTAAAACCTAAGATGGATTGTTATAAAAGTTCTCCTCTGATGTAACTGGAAATAATTGGGTGGTTGGTAAGTTCTGCTAATGATGATGAAATACTCCTGAGATCTCATTTGCTACAGCTAAGAAACTTCAGAGAAGTTGCCTGCAAATAGGATATGTGGTAATACTTTTAAGCCTCAAGAGAAAGGCATTATTCAAAGGTGCCATTTATAAATCAGCAAAGAGATTTATTGTAGCTGAGCTATTGGCACTTTAAATCTTACAACTTTACTTATTCCTTATTTCTGTCTGGGTGATTTAACAGTGGCTTGGGGCCCTGGGCATGAAGCTGTGTCAGATAAGTTCTTTTGAGAAAAGAATATAATTGTAGAATCGCAGATTTAAATGGACCTTAAAACTATATGGTCACCTTCCATCCCCCCCCCCACCAAATAACAACATTTCAAATTATTTTCCTTTCTTTCAATTGAAATATATTTAAATTAGTTAGAATCAAATTAGATGTCCAAATTCATATGCACATCATCCCACTTAAATGACGAGAAGAGTTTTCCTATGACATTACACAATTCTTTTTAAAAAAATCCCTTTTAAAAGTTATACACCATTCCATGAAATGCAAAATATTTGGCTTCACCATTTTTCTAATGCTGGACATGCCATGCAGTTTTATTTTTTATTGTTTTATTAATAATAATTGTGTTGAACATATTTGTACATAACAATTTTTCTTTTTAAAATATTTTCAAGGAAAAATATTATTGCACTAAAGGAAAAAGACAAAATGATTTCTATTTCTTCATAGCTATTGTTAAAACACTTTTTATAAATAGTGCCTTATTTTTCCTTTGTGTACATCATACTCTTTTGGGGGAGTCTACCTCAGAATAAAGGAATTGCAAAAAAGCTGCTGCACTGTGTTTTCACATAGGTGTAAGATTTTCATCTTGCCTAATTAAAAAATAAAAGCCCTTTATCTAATTACCTTTGAAAAGAAAATACATAATTTTTAAAGAATAAATTTTCCTTTATGTTTTCTCTTTTCTCTGGGAATTTTATGCTTCCAAATATGGAATGATTATCCTCAATTTATAAATAATGCAAAATCTTGTAACTAAGAGTGACAGATGATGGACCTGCTGGGCAGGATGGGAGAAGAAGGCACAAGAATTTACATAGCAGGAGCACAAAAGACATAGGAGGATCATTCATCTCATGGATGGATGAGCCATTGCTCTTTGCTAATAAAGTGCTAGGGAGAGGTATCACTAAAGCAGTAACAAGGACTTTTTTCATGACTTCATGTAGTCAAACATATATATTAATGTACACAATGAGAGTCTAATAAATATCTATTGAATGAGTGAACATGTAATAAGTAGATTTTATAGGTATGCATGTATATATTCAACATTTTATTTATCTTACCAAAAATATATTTCTTTCTCTTCTACAAGTTAAAATTCTATTCTTAAAACTTTGGAAATAGGGATTCCCCTTTCTTGATAGACCTTCGTGGACTGAAAACCTATCCAAGAGGTTTGGTTGGTTGTTTGTTTTATCTGATTTTATTAAGGCTGTAATTTTACTGAGTGGAACTAAGTTAAATTACATTGCAATATAATTACATTGCAATATAATTTCATAAAATAAACAGTATTAATGAGCCAAAATTATAATTATCTTGACAGTCAATGATCTGGTAATATTCTGTTTCCTAGAGCCAATTAATATTTTCAACTCACCCCACAAAATTTGCTAGAAAAATTAAACTGGAATATAACTTCCTTCCAAAAGTTTATTTTTCTCATAGAGAGTAGTAATAAACAGAGTGGAAGGACCAGAGCACTTGGGTTCCTAGGTTTACGGACTGGCGAAGCATGTGTATTCTTACACAGGGTTGTATAGAAAGTGTGTCAATTCACCAAGCATTCATCACTTGGTAAGTGCCAGACACTACAGACGTTCTTTGACACTTTTGTAGGCACAGCAAGGAAACAGACATGAATAGCATTTGTTTTGTGGTGGGTGTTTCCAACTGGTTACAAAATTCCCTAATCTGTCTCCTTATGATAGATATTTCTTGACCAAGAGACAATGTCTTTCATTCTGCAGTTAGAACTGGGGATTCAAATGCAAATTCTTCCCGAAGAAATAATAACTTTTACCTGTGTGCAGTACTTAGAAGCTCCCAAGATACATTTCACAGTTACAATTACTAAGCTCCCAGGTGCAGAGGAGAGCTCAGAAACGTAGGGAAAGGACTTAGCAAAGTCACCTGGAGGCAGAAGCAGGATGAGAATCCAGTTCCCCTCATGTATATTGCCGAGTATTTTCTCAGTAAATTACACATCAGTTGTTGCCGTATAGAAGATGCTTTATAGTTGATTAGGTGTCTCTGAAAATAAGGAGAAAGCACATGGAGGAAGCAAGAAAGAATAACAAGCTGCATAATTATGGCAACTACCCTATTTGTATATTGTGAAATTCAAACTATAACCCTTTCACCATTAATTAGGTATCTTTCTTTATCTTTTTGCAGGTGATTCAGGTCTCAGAAAGGCATCATTCCCTTAATAGATCGTCTTATGCCTCCCAACAATGTGACTGAATTTATTCTCCTGGGACTCACACAGAATCCACACTTGCAGAAAATACTTTTCATTGTCTTTTTGTGCATTTTCCTATTTACTGTGCTGGCCAATCTGCTTATTGTCATCACCATCTCCTTCAGCCCCATACTTTCGGCTCCCATGTACTTCTTTCTCACCTATTTGTTGTTTATAGATGCCTCTTACACCTCCGTCACCACACCCAAAATGATCATTGATCTGCTCTACCAGAGAAGAACCATCTCATTGGGCAGCTGCCTGACTCAGCTCTTTGTGGAACACTTTCTGGGAGGGTCAGAGATCATCCTCCTCATTGTCATGGCCTATGACCGCTATGTAGCCATCTGCAAACCCTTGTACTACACTACCATCTTGCGACAGGGACTCTGCCACCTCCTGGTGGTTGTGGCCTGGATTGGCGGGATCCTTCATGCTACAGTGCACATTTTCTTCATGATCAACTTGCCCTTCTGCGGCCCCAATACCATTGACCATTTCATGTGTGACCTCTTCCCACTGCTGAAGCTTGCCTGCAGAGACACCTATATACTTGGAATGGCGGTGGCTGCCAACAGTGGGGCCATGTGCTTGCTGATTTTTTCCATGTTACTCATCTCCTACATAGTCATCCTGTGCTCCCTGAAATCCCATGGCTCTGAAGGGCGGCACAAAGCCCTCTCCACCTGTGGCTCCCATTTCACTGTAGTTGTACTTTTCCTTGTGCCCTGTATATTCACTTACATGCGTCCCATGGCCACCTATCCAGTGGACAAGTTGGTGACTGTCTTTTTTGCAATCCTCAACCCCATGTTAAACCCTAGCATTCATACAGTGAGAAACACAGAGGTAAAAAATGCAATGAGAAGTTTTTTGAAGACAAGGTAGCTTAGGCTGTTCATTATGCCAGAAAGTGATGATGTAAATAGATAGGAAGGATCATATCTGTGGTAAACTGTGAAAGAGAATTTTCAAGTTTTGCAGATCACTGATCAGAACAAGGCCCAGAAACTAACATTTATTGAGCATTTAATGGTGTTTAGGCCCTTCAATAGGTGCTTTTGATAGTTTTTCACGTGCTTTATTGAGGCTCCAATGCTCATTGTGCATACATTCAGGATATACATCAGAGAAAGGACTGCAAGTCCCTTGTTTGGTGATTCTAGAGTACACTTTGCTCCAGCCTTACTACTATTTTATGAAATTCTTCAATCGTATGTTACTTGGGTGAAATTGGCTTTCCCACAGCACCTTGGTCTCAGGACTTCTTTTTTTTTGTATATTTGGTTTTGCCTGCAGTAAGCAAAAAAGAGAAAAGAAGTTCCTGGATATATGGGGGTGGGGGGGGAGGATAGACAGCTGGGAATGAAAGAACCACTGCTGATTTTTTATTGTTGTGGTTCACCACTAATCTACCAAGAAAAACAAGAGACGCTAATAGAAGAAACAATTCGTATCATGTTTCTAAATTTTTTCAGCACAAAATATAAGCCAGACATTTTGAATTTACCTTTAATCTGATCTTATTTTCTCAAATGTGCTCGTAGCATGCAGTTTTTCATGACTATAAAGGACTTTTTTTTCTTACCAAGACTTGAGGAGCCATTTGAAACAATGAAGGTAAACATTTTTTTTTTTAATTTAATCTCAACACAAAGACTTACGGTAAGGTTCCAAAGCTATTGCTCTGTAAATGTATTTACATCAAATGAATGTTAGGTCATTTCATCTATGTACTCAGTTGGTAGTTTCAGTATATGCCCATCCTACAGAGAAGCAAATTGAAGCTAAAAGAGGTTTAGTTAATTTAGTTGCCTCAGGTCAGACGTCTAAGATCTCAGCTACAGAATTTAAATCCAGAACTTCCATATCTCAGTCATATTCTCTTTGCAAATAAAATATACTTTCTGTGTTATGTTTACGTCTCTATATAAGAAATTTACTTTCAGTCCTAATGATTCAATTTGTCCTCCAGGAAAAATTACCTCAAATTTGTTGCAGATATTTTTCTCATGTAGCAATATTTTCCAGCAAAAATGCTTCTTTATGCAGGTCATTCTGTTACTATGTTGTTGTTGTAAGGTGCTGTTAAGTCAGCTCTGACTCATAGCTACCCTAAGTACCACAGAACGAAACACCACCCGGTCCTGCGCCATCCTTACAACCGTTGTTATGCTTGATCCCACTGTTGCAGCCACTGTGTCAATCCATA
Source organism: Elephas maximus indicus (assembly GCF_024166365.1). Classification (NCBI taxonomy): domain Eukaryota; kingdom Metazoa; phylum Chordata; class Mammalia; order Proboscidea; family Elephantidae; genus Elephas; species Elephas maximus. The sequence goes on from NC_064825.1 coordinate 115,729,475, forward strand.
TTGTTGAGGGTCTTTCTCTTTTCTGCTGACCCTCTACTTTACCAAGCATGATATACTTCTCCAGGGACTGATCCCTCCTGACATCATGTCCAAAGTATGTAAAATGCAGTCTCGCCATCCTTGCTTCTAAGGAGCATTCTGGCTGTACTTCTTCCAAGACAGATTTGTTCATTCTTTTGGCAGTCCATGGTATATTCAATATTCTTTGCCAACACCACAATTCAAAGGCACCAATTTTTCTTCGGTCTTCCTTATTTGTTGTCCAGTTCTCACATGCATATGATGTGATTGAAAATACCATGGCTGGGATCAGGCACCCTTTAGTCTTCAAGGTGACACATTTGCTTTTCAACACTTTAAAGAGGTTATTTGCAGCAAATTTACCCAGTGCAATGTGTCTTTTGATTTCCTGACAGCTGCTTCCATGGGTGTTGATTGTGAATCTGAGTAAAATGAAATCTTTGACAACTTCAATCTTTTCTCCTTTTACTTAAAGGCAGTATGCAAATTTTATCCTAAAATGAATAAGATAAATCATATTTGGATCTTCTGTGTGAGGATACTTTGGTTTAAACAGGGAGAATATTAGTCATTATCTAATTGAGGGTAGAGAGCTAACCATTGTGGAAGGCCAATTATGAGGCGTACACTTTGTTAGGTTCTTTATACACTAAAACTCTCTTAATTCTAGTCACAAGTACTGTTAGAATGATTGTGAGGATGGCACAGGGTGAGGCAATGTTTCGTTCTGCTATACATAGGGTTGCTATGAGTCAGAACCAACTTGACAGCACCTAGCAATAACAACATTGTTAGTAGGCCTTTGCCCCATTTTCTACAAGAAGAAAACAAGTCTCAATGAGGTTAAGCAACACTGTCAAATTTTTAGACTACGTCTCCTTTATTCTTTTCACTTCATACAATGCTTCCTGGCATGATGCAAAAATATCAAAACACAGACCTGTTCCTTATAAAGATTGTCCTTGAGGTTTTCCTCCATTGTTTTTGAGGGAGCCACTTTCTTCCTTTCATCTCTTTCTTGACTTCAGCTTCCCAGGTTACTCACACTCTCTTGATTCCTGTGTCAGAGAAAATGATCTCATTCCCATAAATGTATTACCCTTCAAGAGAGTATGTGTACTTAAAAAGTGGGATTCAATGGACTCAAGGAATGAATAAATAATTGTTGAATTTAAAAGAAAGTGACCCATAAGTAAGAGAGACGTTTGGAGGAAAAATAAGCAACTCAACCATGCAGGTGAATTGATACTCTGCTTGGGCATGAAGATAGAATCTTGAAGAGGTAAATATTGTTTCTTAAGGGTTTTTCCCAGTGTTATTGCATACCGTGTTATATGCAATATATTACTTGAAAAATGGCTGTGTGGCCAATTAAGTTTAGGAAATTTTGTCTTATTTTTTTATCCAAGAAATATTGTTCAGTGCTTACAGTGTGCCGTACAGTTCCAAAGACTGGGCATATAGTGTAGAACACTATAGACAAGGGTCGTGTTTGTGTGAAACTTAAATTCCAGTGAGGATTAGATGAATAATAAACAAGTAAACAAATAAATGAACAATGTAAGTTTGTTAGAAATAAGTATAATGAAGAAAATAGTTTTATTAAGGAGTGATGCAAAAGATAATAACTGGATGTAGATTTTTGTACTTGTTTGAAGTGTGTGTGTGTGTACGTATATAGCACAGAGATAAATGAAGTACATAAACAGGTAGATAAAATATCTGTGTGTGATAAGGAAAAGCATGTCTCATTGTTGTTTGTTGCCATTGAGTTGATTCTGACTCATGATGACCCATGTGTATAAGAGTAGAACTGCCTCATAGGATTTTCAAGGTTGTGACCTTTCAAAAGCAGAGCACCAGACCTGTTTTCCAAGGAACCTTTGGGTGGGTTCAAATGGCCAACTTTCCTGCTCGTAGTTGAATGCTTAACCATCTGCACCACTCAGGGACCTTAGAAGGCTCCATGTATAAATCGTTAGATGAGAAGGTAGAGTAATTGTAGTAGATTAGCAAAGATGATCCAAATGCAGAGGTTGTCCATCATCTGTGAAGATGATATTTTGTAAAATTTCCTCTCAGGAGACTTGCAAAGTGTAAGATCAAATATGTCAATGAACCAGCTGTAAATTCCCAAGTGTAAGGTCAAATATATGAATTACCCAGTTGTAAACTCCAATGAACAAGTTGCAAAAGTAGGATATTGGTATCTCTTTTATTAATGAAGGTAGAAAAGAATAAAAGCTATAACCTCAAATATATCTAAATTGGAAACAAGTTATTTGAGAATACAATTTCTTATGAAGTAAGAGAGAATTAATCCTTATTTTTCCTGGCTGAGATACTTTTTTCAGTCCTTAATAGTAGAAACCATTTTTTTTTCTTTAACCAGTTTTTGTTGTCGTTGTTTGCTGTGGAGTTGGTTCCTATGCATGGTAACCTTACGCATAGCAGAATGAAACACCCAGTCTTGTATCATCTTTTTTATTTGCCCTTAAAATAATTGTTCACATTGTTTCTAGAGTAGGAGATGAAAATATGACTCAACGAGTCTTACAATAAACATTCAAACATAAAATGAATAATCTAAAAACATCTTTCTTCAATCCAGCAGCGCACTGCCATTGAAGATTAGAAAGTTGTTGTATGAGATAATTATATATTCTGCCATAATTTTATATGCAACTGAGGCATTATGTTAAAAATATCAAGGAAAAATTCTATCAAATGCTATGTGATTATAGACATGTGCCAGTAACCCAAGGCACAGAGGTTCTGTCTTTCTTGACTTTGGAATTCACAAAGTCAGATGTGGTATAATTTTAATGATAGTGTTACAAGATGAAAAGATCATCAGGCTAGGTGATAGAAAAATTCGGTCCTGGTCCTTGCTAGATGGCCAAGAGTAAGTTGTATTCTTTTTTATTTTTTTGCATCTATATTATTAAGCAGAAAGATCATTGTGGTCATTCTGTTATTTAAGGACAGAGCTTAGTTCTGGAGTAAATAATTGAATGGTTAATATGATCTGTATTTGTGCTTGTGAATCATCAGCTTGGTCTGGTCCCAGTGATGCTCAGCCCCTGAGGGCTAGATGGGAATTCACCGCACGGTGATTAGCTCCTGAGTCAGCAGAGACCCAGCCTCAAAGAGATGCAATTGCAATGATGCAAGTTGGTGCATTTCCAGTTTTTGAAAATAGCTCTCTCTCCTCTTTTAGTACAGGTCCGTTACCCAAAGGAAGGTATCTTATTAATGATGCTTCTTCTAAGATATGGATTGGAAACTCCTTTCAAATTAAGTTCAAAGTACAGCCAGATGGCAGGCACAGTCCCTTGAATGATTTTGTAAATAGCTTTCCTGGCTGTCTTTTGGCAATCTTTCCTATTGAGAGAAAATTTAAATTACTCTGCCAACCACAAAGGTCGTTTCCTATATAAGTCCTTGTCACTTAGAGCACCTGTTTTTAATTTCTTTTGAAAATCATTAGACACTCTACCTGTTGCCATCGAGTTCTATAAAAATAATGCCCCATTAAGTAATAGGACTATTTGTTGGCTGTACATGTCCTGATTTACTTGCTTCTACATTTGGAACAACCAAGCTGAAACTCTCACATGTCATAATTTCTTGATGTTCTATAAAAGAAGCTTCATGTGAGTAAATCCTGGATGGAGTCAGACCTTTAGTTACTCTGATGTGATCCTAGAATATTTATCTCAACGGCCTTGTACCCTCTACCTGCCGAGATCATTGGGTAACTGGCTGGCTTCTCAGACGTCAGAGATGACACCAGACTGAGCTTTGGAGATGGCCCTAAAAACTTAAGTATTAAACATGTTCTTATTAATTTAAGTTGCTATTTTGAAATTGTTGAAATAATTGAATCATCTAAACACACACAATTATACCTAAAATGTGTTAATAATTCACCTGTTTGATCTGTTTACACAAATTGTGTTCTCAGGGTAAGAGCCTTGAACTATCAACAATTTTTAGCTTCATTTACCTTAATAACTTTTGGCACGTTATCAAAACAGAAATGTCATCATTTGATATTTGGGCCTTTATCCAGATATGGATACTAGCAAATAAAAGAGTGTGTATACATGCTTCAAAGATGTGCTTGTAGAAAGGAATGGGAACACTTGGTGTGATGAGGATAGTTTAAATTTTTTTATATATATATATATATATACATATATATATATATATATATAGCCCTGGTAGTGCAGTGGTTAAGCATTTGGCTGCTAACCAAAATGTTGGCAGTTCGACTCCATCAGCCGTTCCTTGGAAACCCTGTGGGGCAGTTCTACTCTGTCTTACAGGGTCATTATGTGTCTGAATCAACTCAACAGTAACGGTATATATTTGTACATATTCATTGCCGTTGAGTCAATTTTGACTCATAGCAACCCTATAGGACAGAGTAGAACTGTCCTATGGGATTTGCAAGGCTGCGATCTTTACAGAAGCAGACTGCAACATCTTTCTCTCACAGAGTGGTTGGTGGGTTTGAACTCCTGATCTTTTGGTTAGCACTTGAGCACTTTGACCACTACACCACCAGGGTGCTCTCTCTCTCTCTCTCTATATATATATCTTGTTTCCTTTTGTACCAATTTCTTTAACCTTAATTTTTCTAGTAATAGCCTCTGAGAAAAAACTTACATGGTGTTTTTATTTTTTTCTCTTTTACTTAGTAAATGGTACTTCAGATCTCTCATTTTCATTATCAATGTCATGGTGAGTTGAAATCTTTAAAATGTATCTCTCAATCATTATAAAAACTTACACACTTATTTGTGAGCATCTCTGCTGAAGCAGGTGGTGGTAGTGTTGTGTTGAGGGTGATGCTGGTGATTTGCTTAGGAAGAGGGTGGAGAAGTTAAGAAAGAATAACCCTTCCTTTCTGCAGAAGAATTCCAAGCAAACATTAATTTTTGTGTCTACAATCATAGTAACTTCCATCCTACACAAAAGCACAACTGGAGATTTTTCCATCTTCACTAACAAGTCCTCGACTCTCAAGAAAAGCAAGGTGTATTCGGAAGACTTACGGACGGAAATAGTCCTTTTAAAGTCCTTATTGATGATGTATATGCTTGGGGCACATACCTTCCCAAGAAAGCAGGGCTGCTTATTGCTCATTAAAAATGACGACCCAGAGACACTCACTGAACACATTGCTAACCTCTTCTTGTTATCCAGGACTTCGTGGGAGAAATTATCTCTGTGAGAAATTCAGGCAGAGGAAACATACATCGGCTATAAAGTTCATACAATGCAGCAATGAACATCACTTTACAAATGTCTTTGTTTACTAGTTTGAATATTTTTATTGGAGAAATTCCTAGAAACATCATCACCAAGACCAGAGGCGTATCTACAGAAAATAGTGCCTAAGGCAATTAGTTTTAAGTTGCTGAATGATGTCTCACAACTAGAGATGTAAAGTGCAATGGTGAATAGATTCAAATCCAGACTTTGTCACTTAATAACTGTATAACCTTGAGCAGTTTGTTTGTTTTGCTCTTCCTCAGTCATAAACTGTGCCTTGTCATTGCCAGATGTGAGAATTAAATAAGATAGTTACATCAAAAACTAACCAAGTATAAAAATGCAGGTGCTTAACAATTTATTGTTATTATTAGTTTGACATGGATAGTTGTATATAGACAGTATATCTCTATACAGATGTTACATTGTATTTCACCCAGCTTTTTCTGGGTACCAATGTGTAACCTATGTCATCAATGAAATTCTTTGAATGAATCATTGAATGAATGCAAATTAAATGAGATATTATTTTTCACCCTATAATTTGTTGAATATAACCAAGATTGAGAATATCTAATGTTAGTAAGAATGCAGGGAAATGACTCTTTAATACACTACTGATGGGAATAAAACAGAACTTTGAGAGAGTAATGCTATGGAAAGGAACCCTTGTGGTGCAGTGGTTAAGTGCTCAGCTGCTAACCTAAAGGTTCGTGGCTCGAACCCACCAGCTGCTCTGAAGGAGGAAGATGTAACAGTCTGCTTCTATAATGATTAAAAAAAAAATTTTTTTTTTTTTTTTTTTTTACAGCCTTGGAAACCCTATGGGGCAGTTCTACTCTGCCCTGCAGGGTCACTAAGAGTCCAAATCAACTTCAAGGCAAAGGGTTTTAATGGTACAGAATCCATCAGAGTTAAAAATGCGCATATTTTTAGAAGCACATCTAGGGTAGAAGCATAACTAGGGTATGGCAAGTATGAGACAGGCCTTGGACACCACTTGAGGGGAGGAAGGGAAGGGCACCAAAGAGCAGTTTCTATTCACCGTCGCAGTTTACATCTCTAGTTGTGAGACATCATTCAGCAACTTAAAACTAATCTCCTTAGGCACTATTTTCCGTAGATATGCCTCTGGTCTCGGTGATGATGTTTCTAGGAATTTCTCCAATAAAAATATTCAAACTAGTAAACAAAGACATTTGTAAAGTAATGTTCATTGCTGCGTTGTATGAAAGGCAGACTATTAGAAACACCATAAATGTCAAGCAAAATATTCGTGAAGACTGTGGTGAAAGGGTATTAGGAGTGAGGCATGAAGGAGGGATGATGATGGATTGGGTGACAGCCGAGGGCATGGGCAGAGGAAGCAGTAACTTAAATGAATGGAAAATAATCATGAATATTTGAACAGTGCACTCCAAAGAATCTCATGCTTTTTACTTCCTTTGACCTTCACTACAGCATTGTGAGGCAGGATATAAAATTCTTGGAAGGGTTGTAGAGCACAGTGGCTGGTAGCCTCTGCTGTGAACTCAATCAAGTACCTGCCAAAAGGCTTTAAGCAAGTTTCACAAGCTCCTAAGCCTTATTCACTGCATCAGAGTCAGGTTGGAATTTCAAAAAATGATAAAAAATAGTTCCTATCTCATACAGTTTTTGTGGGAATTAAAAGAGAAAATCATGTGCCCTCAAGTGGTAAGTACTTGACACATGTTGACTTTACTTATTATTGCATTCTTTTATTTTTTGCAGGATTTGAACGTTAGGAAAGTTGATACTAAGAAGTGAGTAAGCAGCCTGATGGAGTCCCTGGGTGGTGTAAACAGTTAACACTCTTAGTTGCTACCTGAAAAATTGGAAGTTCAAGTCCACCCAGAAGTGCCTTGGAAGAAAGGCCTGGTGATCTACTTCCAAAAAATTAGCCATCAAAAACCCTATGGAGCACGGTTCTACTCTGACACACATGGGGTTCCTGTGAGTTGGAATTGACTCAAGGGCAGCTGTTTTCTCCAGTGCCTGATTGTAATGGAAAACTAAGTCTGCTCACTGTGAATCCATGGCCTTTCCCAGGGTATAAAATAATTGGCTGAGGTGTGTGTTCTTGTAGCAGGAGATGGGCCTGACTGCAGTGGGAAGGAGAAGAACAAAAATAGCAGGTTGACTAGTTGTGGGGTAAGTCATAAACGTCAGGCTCTGTTTAGACGTGCACTAGTAGTCAAAGTCGAATTGTGATAAATTAATAGATTTCAACAGAGGAGCATTTTAATCTATTCCAGTGTGTGTTGTTTTAAAACATTTCAAGTGCTAAATTGGCTCAAAGGAAATTTTACTTGGAAGAGTAAACATTTAGTGAAGATGAGCTGAGCTGCTGTGTTTGAAAGAGATAGAGCCCTGAGATGTATCCCTTGAACTCCTAGGATTCCGTCATCTGCCAAAATCAAGTCCCACCGCAGAGGAGGAAACTGAGGCCCAATGTGGTAAGCATCCTAACAAGGTATCCTAAGGCAGTAGAGAGACAGTGTGGAATAAAACCCAGCTATCCCGATTTCCAAGAATGTGTTCTTTCTTTTTAATTAGAGCTATTCAAGAACTTTTGAATTATTTGAGCTCAAGGTGAAAGAAATTCAGGTTGGTCCATACTGTAGATTTGAAAAGAGTCTTCTGGAAGTTGCTTACTTTGTTGAGTAAGGGGTAAGGGTGATGCTAAGAACGGTACTCTTAGTATTTAGAGGACATGTAGTTTATATCACCATTTAAAGCAACTCCCTTTGTACATTCCTGCCAAAGAAAAGACAGCCTGTTCTCAAGTACCCTTAGTAAAGGGGAGTTTGGTGGCTACTGAAACAGTGCTTTTATCATATCATTTGTTCTTTGCTACAGAAACAATTGCATCTAGCTAATAGAGGCTGCTGATCACTTCCTCAGTGGTAGAGTCTAGCGGTGAAGCACTTGTGCTTCGAAATAAGATACTTGGATCCATAACCCACATTCATCATAGATGAGATAATGATTTTAAGCTTCAGTTTCCTTATCCTCAAGGTGGGATTCATAATAACACCTATTTCGTATGATACGGAAGAAAAAAAAAATGAGATAATGCATAAAGCAGACCAAGCACATTGCTAGCATGTAATAAATTAAATAAATAAATAAATAAATGAGTTGATTTATTGATACTTTGGTTCAGCTTTAGATCCCTTTGTTCTATCTGAGAGTCCCCCTTCCCAAGGAAGAATGGAAGGAATGATATACACTATGCTTATGTGCAGAGATGGTGTCTATCAAGTTGTGAACCTGGGTCTTCCTGGAACAGAGAAAGAGAATTAAGTTTTATTTTCTGTAAGCAGCACATCTGGGAAATTGCTAGAAACAATTGGGCAGTCAGTCAGTCATTGTAATTTACAGGTTCAGGACTGGGTACTTAATGTATACAAGCAGAACATGTTCTTTACTGTAGACTTGTTGAATGTTCTGGTGAGTATGGGAAGAACATATCTATTTCATTGGATTATTAGGAAAGTGAAATTATATCATGAAACAGTGGTTCACACATATTGTGCACTTGATACTACAGTAAGAGATACCATATAATTTGTTAATGGAAATGATTTTAGAAGGAGAAGAATCTGGCTTCTGTGTTTACTATTTATATGATGACCTTGATGTCATTTTTTCACCCCAAGAGCTATAGATGCTAACCAAAAGTTCAGCAGTTCAAATCCACCAGGCTCCTTGGAAACCCTATAGGGCAGTTCTACCGTGTCCTATAGAGTTGTTATGAGTTGGAATCAATTTGATAGCAATGAGTTTTTTTAAAGTTTTTTTTTTAAAGCTTCAGTATCTTAACTCTAAAATGACAGAAATATCTCATAGGATATTCTACTGCCTGAGACATAGTAAAGACTCATTGAATATTATAAATACAAAATGACATTAATAATAACAATGACAACACTAAGCCAATTTGAAAAGGAAGAAATGTAGATGGGAGGAGCAGGGGAAGCCTTAATAAGTAGAGATTCCTTGGGATATGGCCTCTCTGTCTTGTAGGCTTTCCAAATAGCACATTCTAGGGGCTCAATAAATATGTGCAATAAATGAATGAAAATTCCCAAGTTCTTGGATGTCTAGTGATTAAAGGTCAGCATCCTAGCTTGGGCTCCAAGAAGAGGCTGAGAGAAGAGCTTGTATGTAGGTGGTTTATTCTGGGAAACAGGATGGAAGAACTGGGAAGAGTGAAAGAGGGAAGGAAAGCAAGTTAACCCAAGGTTGAGTTAAGCTGGTTACCATTTATCTTCTGGCTCCTATATTCAAATGATCGAGAGTTTCCCTCTGGAATGTGAAATCCCTCATACTTCTAAGTGTGTGTTTGTGTGAGAATGATGTATCAGGGTCTCCAAAATATCTCAAGCAGCAAGTGCATGGACAGAAAGCAACAGATGTGACTGTGAGAGGAGGTAGCGTTGAATCAATTTGTAGAATTAAACTACTGTCAGGCTATAATTGTGAACAGCTGGTTGCGAGGGTAATGGTTGGAAAGATAGGTCAAGAGGGTGTGAGATGGGGCACAAAAAATGCTAACACCTGGTGATTATCAATTAAAAATAATATTGCTGTCACATTGTGAGGTTTGCAAATGGGTGTAAATTTTTGAATGAGAAATTGACTTGAGCTGTAAACTTTCACCTAAAGCAAAATAAAAAGAAGTAATAATATTGCTTTTGCAAAGGACAAATGTTGTATGTCCTTTGACTAATATGAAAAACCCAGAATAGGCAAATGCATAGAGATCAGAGTTTAACAGTAGCTACTAGGGGCAGGAGAGAGGATGAAAGGGGGAATCATTACTTATGAAGCATTGAGTTTCTGTTAATGAATGGAAAATTTGGCAACGAATATTGGTAATGGTTGCACAACACGATTGATGTAATTGCTATCGGTGAATTGTACATGTGAAAAATATTGAATTGACAAACGTTGCGTTTGTATTAATACATTTTTACAATAATTAAAAAAAAACTGCTCTTGCAGATTTTCCAGCTCACAGTTGTGTGCTTACATCAGCCTACAGTAAATGGAAAATCAAAATCAAAACAATGTAACTGAATTCATTCTTTTGGGTCTTACAAAGAACCCAGAGCTACGGAAAATATTCTCTGCTGTGTTTCTAATCATGTATGTGGCCACCGTACTGGGAAACTTACTCATTGTGGTAACTATGACTGCAAGCCAGAGTCTGAGGTCACCTATGTATTTTTTCCTTACTTCTTTGTCACTTATGGATGCCACCTATTCTTCTGTCATAGCTCCCAAGATGATTGTGGATTCCTTCTCTGAGAGTGCTACCATCTCCCTGGAAGGCTGCATGATCCAGCTCTTTGCAGAACATATTTTTGGTGGGGTGTCAATCATCCTTCTCATCGTGATGGCCTATGATCGCTACGTGGCCATCTGTAAGCCCCTGCACTACATGACTATCATGAATTCTCAGGTGTGCTGCCTGCTGCTGGGAGGGGCCTGGGTAGGTGGGTCCATGCATGCAACAATACAGCTTCTCTTCATGTACCAAATACCCTTCTGTGGTCCCAATGTCATTGATCACTTTATGTGTGATTTATTTCCATTGCTGACACTGGCCTGCATGAATACCTGCATGCTGGGCCTCTTGGTCATCCTCAACAGTGGAGTGATGTGTGTGACCATCTTCCTTATCCTCATTGCCTCCTACGTGGTCATCCTCTGCTCCCTGAAGTCTTGCAGCTCTGAAGGGAGACGCAAAGCCCTCTCCACCTGTGGCTCCCACCTCACAGTGATTGTCTTGTTCTTTGTGCCATGCATTTTCTTGTATGTAAGACCATTGGCTACTTATCCCATAGACAAAGCAATGGCTGTGTCCTTTACCATTGTTGCACCCATGTTAAATCCCTTGATCTACACCCTGAGGAATGCAGAGGTAAAAAATACCATGAAGAAACTCTGGAAGAGGCAACAAATCCTGGATTGTCACTAGCTTCCATGCCATGAACAAATTTTTCCTGTAGGTACAGGGGGGTCTCATCCTCCCCATTCAATCAAATCTCTTGCTTGTACAATACTAAGTGGCATGTTTTAAGCATACAAATCTGCTCAAGACACTGCAGTACTCTGCCTAACCACATTGCTGCCTACCTCTCTGGTACATTTTGTACTTCATCATTTTCACAAGGCTCTAGCCCCCTTTGTCTTTCTTTTCTTCTTCTTTTTTTTTTTTTAACTGATTTTTGGAGAATCCGAGCTTTTCTCAGTTCATGGCTTTTGTTCTGACACTTCTGTCTGATGGCATCTCCTTCTCCAGATGCTTCATCTGGCTCAATCCTATATATATATATATATATATATATAATTTCATTTTCAGACGACTACCCACCTCCTCAAGAAGTCTTGTCTCTAGTAATTTCTTTCAGTTATTCTCTCACTTTCCACCCCGTTTATATCCTTATAATAAATAAGCAGAAACTGTACTACTTTATAAGTGTGTTTTTATTTTCTCTGTTTTCTCCACAAAATTGTAATTGGTAGGACAGGGATGGTGTTTATTCATTCATGTTGTAAACCTAGTGGTTCATACACTTCCAGTCAGCTAACTAGTTGCCATGGAGTTGATTCTGACTCATGACAACCCTATGTGTGTCAGAGTAAAACTGTGATCTGTAGGGTTTTCAACAGCTGATTTTTTTCAGAAGTTGATTGCCAGGTCTTTTTTTTCTGAGGCATCTCTGGGTGGACTTAAAACATCAAACTTTTGGTTACCAGCAGAGAACATTAACTGTTTGTACCACTAAGGGACTCCTCTAGTTCTCTAGTCAACTAGCAGATGCTTAATAAATATTATTCAATAAATGTCAGTCTAAAACAGACTTAGTTGTTGATTTTTAATCTTTTTAAATTCAATGGTTGGGAAAAATTGGGAAAGATAAATACATATAAACACCTAAGGAGTTAGAATTCTCCTGGTTTTTGTGCTACAAAGTGTCCTTTTTGAAGGCAAGCATAATCTCGGTTTAGTGATGTGCTATTTAATATGGAGGCCACTCTAAAAAAAAACAGCTTGTTGTCGAGTTTATTCCAACTCATAGCAACCCGACAGGAGAGATTAGAGCTGCCCCATATGGTTAATTCTCCACTGCCTTTTGTTATCATTTACAGAAACAGACTAAGGGCCACTCATGCAGGAGTCAAGGGATTTTAGATTCTAGTGTCTTTGTCCGCTGCTATTCATTTCAGAAGTAGACTGCCAGTTCTTCTTCCTAGTCTGTCTTAGTCTGGAAGCTCAACTGAAACCTGTCCTCCATGGGTGACCCTGCTGGTATCTGAACACTGGTGGCATAGCTTCCAGCATCACAGCAACATGCAAGCCCCCACAGTACGGCAAACTGACAGACACGTGGTAAATCTGCTGCAAAGGACCTCTTTAAAGTGTTGAAGAACAAAGATGTCACCTTGAAGACTAAGGTGCGCCTGACCCAAGCCATGGTATTTTCAATTGCATCATATGCATGTGAAAGCTGTACAATGAATAAGGAAGACTGAAGAAGAGTTGATCCCTTTGAATTGTGGTATTGGCGAAGAATATTGAATATACCATGAACTGGCAAAAGAACGAACAAATCTGTCTTAGAAGAAGTACAGCCAGAATGCTCCTTAGAAGTAAGGGTGGCGAGACTGCGTCTTACATACTTTGGACATGTTGTCAGGAGGGATCAGTCCCTGGAGAAGGACATCATGCTTGGCAGAGTACAGGGTCAGTGGAAAAGAGGAAGACCCTCAATGAGGTGGATTGACACAGTGGCTGCAAAACTGAGCTCAAGCATAACAACGATTGTGAGGATGGCTCAGGACCAGTTGGTGTTTCATTCTGTTTTGCATAGGGTCACTATGAGTCAGAACCGATTTGATGGCACCTAACAACAACAAAGACAGTGTCCGTGTCATGAAGTTACACATTCTTTATTGGACAAGAAAGAAGTCCTGGTGTCACATTGCCTAAGTACTCACCTGCTAATTGAAAGGTTGATGGTTTGAATCCACCAGCTGCTCTGGGGAAGAAAGATGTGCAATCTGCTTCTTTAAAGATTAAAAAAAAACTAGCAAATCTTACGGGACAGTTCTACTTTGTCCTATAAGGTTGCTGTCAGTCAGAATCAACTTGAGGGCAACAGATATGGGACAAGAGAAATGATATTGACCTATTTTATTTTTAACTATGGGAGAGAGATTCCTGCTGTTACCTTCTAGATGTGGGTTTCTAAATACAAAGGGTGTTTATTTTCTCCCTGATCCTGCTGTGGAAAAGCTGTCACCACAGAGACACTGTTTCTTTTCTAAAAGTCTCCCCTGACTAGGTCTATGGGAAGTCAAAGGTCACAGCATGGTTTTACATTGTTATCATTTTCTTATTAAGACAAATTATGTGATATATATGATGATGATAATTGTAATGATCGGTTATAGTATTTGAAACAAAGCACAGCATTTAAATCAATATTTTTATTTTTAAGTACAAAATTTATATGTACAATAGTTATCTAGCTATAAAAATTTCCAATAATTTTCCTTAACCACCAGGTTTATTCATTATTGAGGTATAATTGCTGAGTTTGTGCTGGGTATACGGTGGTCTATATGACAATCAGTTTTGCTTTCCTCTTGGAGCTTACATTCCAGTAGAGGAGACAAAAATATATGTAAGATGATAATAAAGTCATATAGTGATAACAGACTCTTAGTAAATTATAATAGAGTGGTATACGTGAGACTGGATGGGCATTCTATTTAGGTGGACACGGGTCTTTCTTGAGAGGTGGCTTCTAAATTAGGATCTGAATGATGAGACAGAAGGAGCACAAAACAAATCAATGGGAAAAGAATCCCAGGCCAAAAAAAAAAAAAAGCTTATGCAGAAATCCTAAGGCAGCAACTAGCCTGAAGTTAAGAAGATCTGGGTAATCTGTACACAGAGGGTAAGGGGGAATTTGGTACAGGATGACATATGGAAACTAGGCAGGGCCTTGATAAGAGGGGTTCTATTATTTTTTAACCTTTAAGTCCAAAAAGAACACGAACATCAGCATGACTCTATTGGAATAACAACTAAAAAAGTAATCTTTCGTGGGTTTATTGATGACTGTAGAAACTTAGTACCGAGACCTTTGCACATAGCTTCCATTTAACTTTTGTTATACCTTTTTTTTTTTTTATAGTAGAATATAATGTTTGCTGCCTGCTTACAGTATTTTAGAATTAAATACCTGGATTCGTTTTATATTTATTCACCTTGCTCCATGTTGAAGAAGAAGAAAAATATGTGACAGCATGATAAGTCTGCCTGTGTAAGAACCTTATGACGATCATTTTCTTATTTCATTTATAGAATTTAATAACTGGAGGGACCAAAATGAGATTCCTCACCTTAAATATTTTTGATCTGTTGGGTAATTTTCCTAGTGTTAAAAGTAGGCTCAGATAGATAAACTAAATGTGTTACATACGTAAGGCAGAGTATTACTCACCATAAAAAGAAGTCCTGATACATGGATGAAGCTGGAAAACATTCTGCTGATTGCAATAAGTGAGTTACAAAAGGAACAAATATTATGTGATCCCACTTATATGAAATATTTACAAAATAGGCAAGTGTATAAAATTTATTAGTGGTTACCAGAGGCAGAAAGGAGGGGAAAATGAGAAGTCATTGCTTAGGGGGCACTGAGTTTCTGTTAAGGATGATGAAAATATTTAGAAATGGATAATAGTGATTGTTGTACAACACAAATATCACTGAACTGTAAGTGTAAAAACTGTTGAAATGGCAAACGTTTTGTTATAAATATACTTGTCACAATTTAAAAAAAAAAAAAAGAAAGAAAAAACAACTAAAGTAGGTGGAAAACCAAATTTGGCCTTTAGGGTATAGTTTGCCAATCTCTGGTCTAAGGCAATCATGGTGAGGCAGGAGTCTTATTGACTTAATTATCTGCTGCAGCTATAACAGAAATACCACAAGTGAACAGCTTTGACAAAGAGAAATTTATTTTGTGACAGTTTAGGATGATAGAACTCTGAATTCAAGGTGCTGGCTATGGGGGAAGGCTTTCTCTTCTGGCTCTAGAGAGAGGTCTTTTTGTCTTTTAGCTTCTATTCCTTGGACATCTCATGTGGCATGGTTTTTATCTTCCCCCAACTCTATTTGCTTTGTTGCTTGCTCAAACCGTTCTTTTATATCTCAAAAGAAATTGATTTAAGACACGCCCTGCGCTAATGCAAACTCTGATGGCGTAGTGGTTCAGAGCTACGACTGCTGACCAAAAGGTTGACAGTTCGAATCCACTGAGCACTCCTTGAAAACTATGGAGCAGTTCTACTCTGTCCTGTAGGGTCGCTATGAGTCAGAACCCTCTCGAGGGCAACAGGTTAATCTGGGTTAGCAAACGCTAATACAGCCTCAGTAACACAACAAAGAAAACACATTCCCAAATTGGATTATAATCACAGGCATTGGGGTTAGGATTTATAACACTTATTTCTGGGGACACAATTCAGTCCATAACACCTGTTCTTCTCTTCCCTTTTAGTAATAGAACTCCCATTTATAGGACTAGCTAGACACATAAATAAGGAGACCTCGTGGCACCATGGTTAAATGCTCAGCTATGAAGCAAAGCTGCTCCACAGGAGAAAAATATGGCAGTTGGCTTCCACAACCCTGGAAACCGAAGGGGGAGTTCTACCCTGTCCTATAGGGTTGATATGTGTCAGAATCGACTGGATGGCAACAGGTTTTGTTTTGTTTTCTCCTTTTTTTTAAGACATAGTACTGCCTAGCTAAAAGACTACATTTCCCAGCATCCCATGTATCTAGGTGTGGCCACATGACTAAGTTCTGGCCAATGAAATGTAAATGAAAGTCATAATATAAATGGTAATTCTGTGAATGTGGAATTTTGGTGGAAATTCAAGCAGCGATGGTAGATCATGAGGATGTGTGTTAAAGTTAGCAGAAAAGCAAAACAGAAGGAGCCTGTAATCGTGATGTTGTGGAGCTGCCATACACATACAACTTGCCCCAGGCTTCCTTTATGTAAGAGGAAAATACATTTCTGTCTCATTTAAGTCACTGTTAAAAAAAAAACAAGTAGGCTCAGAATCTACATCTTCTATTACATGAGTTGTTCTGACCATTCATGTAATATTACCTATCGATTAGATCTCACAAATTTTTTATCTGTTCTATGCATCCTCCAAGTTGTTGTTGTTGTTGTTAGATGCCCTTGAGTCAGTTCCAGCTCATAGCAACCCTATGCAAAACAAAACGAAACACTGCTCAGTCCTGCGCTATCCTCAAAGTCCTTATGCTTGAGTCCATTGTTGCAGCCACTGTCAATCCATCTGGTTGAGGGTCTTCTCTTTTTCACTGATTCTCTACTTTACTAAGCCTGGTGTCCTTCTCCAGGGACTGCTCCCTCCTAATAATATGTCCAAAGTATGTGAGACATAGTCTCGCCATCCTTGCTTCTAAGACTGCTACTTCCATGGGTGTTGATTGTGGATCCGAGTAAAATGAAATCCTTGACTTCAATCTTTTCTCCATTTATCATGATGTTGCTTATTGGTTCAGATGTAAGGATTTTTGTTTTCTTTATGATGAGGTACAATTCATACTGAAGGTTGTGGTCTTTGATATTCATCAGTAAGTGCTTCAAGTCTCCATGCTAGCAAGCAAGGTTGTGTCATTTGCAAATTGTGGATTGTTAATGAGTCTTCATCAATCCTGATGCCTCATTCTTCTTCGTATAGTCCAGCTTCTTGTTTCATTTGCTCAGCATACAGATTGAATAAGAATGGTGAAAAGATACAACACTGATGCACACCTTTCCTGACTTTAAAACAAGCAATATCCCCTTGTTCTATTCAAAGGACTGCCTCTTGATCTATGTACAGGTTCCTCATCAGCACAATTAAGTGTTCTGGAATTTTCATTCCTCAAAATATTATCCATAATTTGATATGATCCACACAGTCAAATTCCTTTGCATAGTCAATAAAACACAGGTAAATATCTTTCTGATATTCTCTGCTTTCAGCCAAGATCCATCTGACATCAGCAATAATGTGCCTGGTTCCATGTTCTCTTCTGAATCCTGCTTCAATTTCTGGCTGTTCTGTGTCAATGTACTGCTGCAGCCGCTTTTGAATGCTCTTCAGCAAAGTTTTACTTGTGTGTGATGTTAATGATATTGTTCAATAAGTTCCACATTCAGTTGGATCAGCTTTCTTTGGAATAGGCATAAATGTGGATCTATTCTAGTCACTTGGCCAGGTAACTGTCTTCCAGATTTCTTGGCATAGATGAATGAGCACTTCCAGCACTGCATCCATTTGTTGAAACATCTCAATTGGTATTCCCTCAATTCCTGGACCCTTGATTTTACCAACGCCTCCAGTGCAGCTTGGACCTCTTCCTCCAGTACTATTTATTCCTGATCATATGCTACCTCCTGAAACAGTTGAACATAGACCAGCTCTTTTTGGTAGAGTGACTGTGTATTCTATCCATCTTCATTTGATGCTTCCTGCATTGCTTACTATTTTCCATGTAGAATCCTTCAATACTGCAACTCAAGGCTTGAAGTTTTTCTTCAGTCCTTTCAGCTTGAGAAATGCTGAGCATATTCTTCCTTTTTGGCTTTCTATGTCCAGCTCTTTGCACATGTCATTATAATTCTTTACTTTGTCTTCTATAATCAACCTTTGAAGTCTTCTGTTCAGCTCTTTTACTTCATCATTTCTTCCTTTCCCTTTAGCTACTCAACATTCAAGAGCAACTTTCAGACTTCCTTCTGACATCCATTTTGGTCTTTTATTTCTTTTCTGTCTTTTTAATGACTTTTTGCTTTCTTTAGGTATGATGTCCTTGATGTCATTCCACAACTAGTCTGATATTTGTTCGTTAGTGTTCAGTGAGTCAAATCTGTTCTTGAGATGGTCTCTAAATTCAGGTGGGATATACTCAAGACAGTACTTTGGCTCTTGTGGACTTGTTCTAATTTTCTTCAGCTTCAACTTGAAATTGCATATCAGCAATTGATTGTCTGTTCCACAGTCGGCCCCTGGCCTTGTTCTGACTGATGATATTGAGCTTTTCCATTATCTCTTTCCACATATGTAGTTGATTTGATTCCTGTGTATTTCACTGGTGAGATCCAAGTGTATAGTTACTGTTTATGTTGTTGAAAAAAAGGTATTTACAGTGAATAAGTCATTTGTCTTGAAAACTCTATCACACTATCCCTGACATCATTTCTATCACCAAGGCCATATTTTCCAACTACCGATCCTTCTTCTTTGTTCCCAGCTTTCACATTCCAATCACCAGTATTTATCAATGCATGTTTGATAAATTTCAGCCTGCATAAGATGGTAAAAATCTTTAACTTCTTCATCTTTGACCTTAGTGGTTTGTGGGTAAATTTGAAGAATAGTCATATTAACTGGTCTGGTAGATGTATGGATATTATCCTATCACTGAGAGCGTTATAGTTCAGGATAGATCTTGAAATGTTCTTTTTGACAATAAATGCAACACCATTCTTCTTCCAGTTGTCATTCCCAGCATAGTAGACCATATGATTGTCCAATTCAAAATAGAGCCAATACTAGTCCATTTCAGCTCACTAATACCTAGGATATCAATGTTTTTGTGTTCTATTTAATTTTTGACAATTTGTAATTTTCCTAGATCCATAATTTGTACATTTCATGTTTGGATTATTAATGGATGTTTGCAGCTGTTTCTTCCCATTCTGAGTCATGCAACCTCATAAAATGAAGGTCTAGAAGGCTTCACTCCATCTTTGTCATTAATGTTGACTCTACTTTGAGGAGGCAGCTCTTCCCCAGTTGTATTTTGAGTGATTTCCAACCTGAGGGACTCATCTTTAGGCACTATATTAGATAATGTTCTGCTGCTATTCATAAGGGTTTTCACTGGCTAATTCTTTTTGCAAGTAGACCACCAAGTTCTTCTTCCTAGTTTGTCTTAGCCTGGAAGCTCAGCTGGAACCTGTCCACCATACGTAACCCTGCTGGTGTTTGAATACTGGTGGCATAACCTCCAGCATCACAGCAACACGGAGGCCCCCACAATACTACAGACTGACAGGCGCGTGTGGGGGGGAGGTGGGATTAGGGGCAGTAATGTTAATAAGATAGGACTCAATCCACAAGTTTACATTGTATCCTGATTCAATCTCTTTTGAGATATAAGAGAGGGAATAGAGCAAAGAGGAAGAGGACCTCACACCACCAAGAATGAAGAATGAGGATTGGAGCACATCCTTTAGACCTGGGGTTCCTGTGCTAAGAAGCTGCTGGACCAGGAGGAGATTGATGCCAAGGGTCTTCCCCCAGAACAGGCAGAGAGAGAAAACCTTACCCTGGAGCTGGTGCCCTGATTTCAGATTTCTTGTCTCCTAGACTGTGAGTTAAAGAATTTCTGTTTACTAAAGCCATCCACTTGTGGTATTTCTGTAATAACAGCACTAGATAACTAAGACAGCAACTAAATGCTTAACTACTGTGCCACCAGGATTCCTATAGGGATTTGGGTTTCCTAATCTTAGCTTGTAAAATACGTGATTATCTCTATATTAAAATTCGAAAAATTCACCGCTACTCATGATAAAAAAAGTTTAATAAAGTGGAAATAGAAAGATCGTTTAATTTGAGAAAAGATATCCACCTAAAAAGCTACCAGAAAAATCAAACTTAGTTGGAAACACTAGATGAACATTCTATTTCACTGAGATAATTTAAGCCATCAAACGAAAGCTTCCAGACTCACACAACTGTATCTATCAGTCTACGAGCATCCATTCACTTATATGCTGCCTTTTAAATGCTACTGTAAATGAAGTATCTGTGACCCTTGCCAAAGACAACCAGTCTTTCTATACTTCTACATGTGACTTCATCTTCTCACTGCTTACCCAGGACTTTTGTCTAAGAATCTCCTTTGTCTATTATTTCAACCGTATTTCCCTCTCTACTGAAAAAGTTACATCATCAAAGAAGCAATCTGTTACTGCTCTCATTGTTAAAAATATTTTTTTGACTCCTCCTGGATAGATGTTGTTCCTTATTCCAGAACTCAGCTCTTGCATTTTGTAAGAACATAGGGGTTTCCATCCCAGCATACACATTGTTAAATTCCTGAACAGAAAGGGAAGTGAAAACATCTTCACATAGAATCTCAGGGGTAGTTATAAAAGAAGGAGATTAAAAAAAAAAAAAAAAAGAATTCCCAATTGATTTGGGACATCACAATTCTGCCAGTGCTTAAGTACTTCAAACCATGTAAAAGTATCTTGGATAATCATGCTGACTGAAACTTTTGAAACCCCCGAGAGGCAACTGAGAGGCAGTTGTACAGGTTCATGTCGTCTCAGGGAAACCTCTTTAAATTCCAGTTGGAAATAAAGGAGGAAACCTTTGCTTCTCTGTGTTTTGTTCCATGACACCAAATTGGAAACAGCACTTGAGAAGCAGTGGGGAACATTCTTTGCCCAGTGTGCCTGTGAGACTTTCTCTCTCTCTTAGATGTAGAAACAAGACTTGGAAATGGCATTTACATTTTATCCAGCCACTGAATGGACTTTTCTCCACAAAGAATAGGAGATTGGCAACACCAAATTTTCAAAAAAACATGATACATGGTGAGATTTATAATTCACATTTTTGCATTTTCAGAATTATTTAATCATTAATATAAACTGGCATCAGTTAATTTACAGACGGCTTGATTTTCTTTGTATAAAGAAGCTGCCTGAAGTAGAAGTGGACTCATGTGGGTTTGAGAGCTACTAAAGGATTACAAAGACCATTCAAAAGTTCTATGCATTAAAAAAATTGGCATACCTACACTGTGACCAAATAAAATAATTTCCATTTTTAAATTAATAAAAGAAGAAGGGAAAAAGCTGATCAGTAAAAGCACTTGTCAGCACTGTTCATGATAAAGGGGGAATTAAGTGTAAGTAAAAATGTTGACAATTCTTCTTTGTGTCAGTGGTCTGGGGTCTTGATCTCCTGTTGAATGTATTTATGTGTATTGTGTTATCTGATTCTATCAACAGGCATTCTTATTCGCTCACTTTTCAGAGGTGGAAACCAAGGATTTGAAGTAACTTGTTCCATGAGCCATAACTAAATAGAAGAGCTTGGATTTGAATACAAGCTTGTATGATCCTGGAGGTGATGTTCTTACTTATTTCACTTCATTGTCTCCCTTACTTTTGTCCTAGGCTAAACTGACCACTGTTGGATCCTATATCTGTTGTAGAGTGATAACTTTCACTAAAGCCTTCTGCAACAGAGTTTTTTATTGTGACATATCAGAAAACAAAAAAGGGAAATTGGCTGTAAGCACTCAGGCTACAAACAAACCAAAATCCAAAGAAGGATAATCAGTAAGTGCTTTTTATACAATTTTGACAGGTGCTGATTCATGAAGAGTCAGGGTGTTTCAACCGGCTCTTTACAATCCTTGGAACAATTACCTATGAGTAAATAACTTACAGAGTATCATTGGTTAAGGGAAAGACAAAGAACTAAGATCATGATTGGGAGGCATTTTCTTGTTTCTCTTTTCTAACAATTTGGTCTGTTGGCTCAGGGGTCCTGCCTCTATCATATAATGATTGCCTTCTGTGGTGTGGGCTACCTGTGATATAGGGTAGATGTCCAACTCCCTTCCCGGGGTAAGTTGTTACTTACTTTTGGTAAGCACTTCCTCAGTCCATTGAACAAGTTAGAGCACTCAGTTCTACCCCATTGATATAATCTCTTAGTGTTTAAAGCCCTATGGATTCTGAGAAACAAATTGGCCTGTTGTGGTTATGGCCTTCTGTGGTTAGGTTAACCCTTTATTCTACTGATAATCTTTATGTTTTAATATGTGGTCGTTGACAGACCCAATGACCCTTTTGGGTTTGTTTTATGCTTTGTTTTGTGGGTAACTGCTTGCAGCTGGATATGGAGTTATCTGTGCTGGCACAATTTAGGATTGCCTAGGTCCCCGGGAACATAAGGAAAATGGCTGTTTAAAAGCAAACAGATGACATTAACCTGTAAAATTGTATATTCATTAGTTTTATTTGTCAATTCTAAGTGGCACTCAACAAAATCAATTTACTGATATAAGCCCCACAAGTATTTTATTCATCTCTTTAGCAAACATGTAATTCCGTAAATGATTTGAGTGATAAATTTCTGTTATAGGTATAAAGGAGGACACACTCATCCTTCAAAGCTGTGTCTACCTATGGAAAATGAAGTCAGAGGTTGAAGTAATTACGTGGCTGAGTCACGGAAATGCTTTCTATGGGGAAAGCAGCTGGTTTACTGAGTGAGATAATAATAACCACAATCTGCAACACTTCTTTGCCATAAGCAACGCCTTCACATTTTCAGAATTAGCCCTCATTGTAGTCTTAGGAGATGCTTAGGTAAGCAATGCATGAACCATTTTACAATAATGTTATATAATGGTGAAACAAATAAACCGTGAGGACTTGCACTTGATCGTATTGAGTCACATTGTTTAAATATTTGGTTAAGAATTAATAAAGTCTTAATTAATTAAAGAATTAATAAAGACTGGCTTATGTTGAACATGTTGTTTCTGTTCTTTACTTCTATGGTTGTTGCCCTTTGTATATGTATTTGATGTGTGTGTGTATATATATATAGTCGGGCCATTACCTTCTGGTTATAAATCATGTGGAGTTTCTTTTCCCCGAGGTGTCTAATTTAAACATGAACAAATGAATCAGAAGGTTTTAACCTTGAGAGGTGTGTGGAGAGCGTAGAAAGGCCATCCTCACTCTGAAGTTCTCCCTAGAAAAGAAACATTCTCACTACTTTCTTTATGGGTCCAGTGGAATGGACGTTGGCTGTGGCACCAGAAAATCCCAGATCTACCTTTTGTTAATTTCTTGAACTCTCAAACTATAACTTAGCTAATAGTAAACTAGGGATAATAAGACCTCATATGGACAGTATCCTAGACACTAGGCACTGAGCAATTGCTTTTTTCCTTGCATTATTTCACTCAGTCATCAGCAGAACACTTTGAAGTAGGTATTATTATTTTTGTCAGCTTCTGTTTATATTTTAAAATGATGACTAAAACAAAAACGAAGACAAACCAAAACTTAATGCATCCTTATTTTTGTTAAACATACAGTTAGGGAAATTTCTGTTGGCCTTTATTTTTGATAAGAAATGAATTAATTCATCTTAAAGGCCCAGTTCAGCTCAAATTTTTAAAGCAATAAGTGTGGGAGTAGGCATGATTTCCAATTGCCTGTTAAAATGCATGTTAGCTGTTCTTTTATTTGTAGATAAGTCAGTCTCCTGGAGAGAGATGCATTTCCCATGCAAGTCATCCTGGTTCCCATGCCATGTCAATGGGAGGCATAACTAATACATTACAGTCCTCCTTTCCTCAGAGCTTGGTTGTGCTTCAGAATCCTCCTCAACATTTCACTCTAGGTGGCCACTCCTAACAAGTCAAAGCTGGCACCCACTTTAAAAACTATGTCATCCCTACCACATGTGAATTGTTCCCTTCCCCCATATTGAAACTCTGACTGTTAGAAAGAGTTTAACCTCAGTTCTGACTGATGGCTCAAGAACTTTCTAATTTTGTATTCTTAACAACAACAGAAGCACTTAAAATAATTTTGATTATGAATGCACCAATACTTTGATGACTACGCTAATATCATAAACTCATTTGAGACAAATATCTTTCTCATAATTTCAGATTCTACATGATCACTGTGTTAGCTTCCACCTTTTCCTCTGAAATATGCAAAACCAAAGCTTTGTAACTGAGTTCGTCCTCTTGGGTCTTGCATGGAATCCAAGTGTTCAAAAAATAGAATTTGTTGTATTTTTGTTCTGTTACATTGCAACTGTTGGGGCCAATTTGCTAGTTGTGGTGACCATCATCAGCAGCCCGACACTCCTGGGATCCCCCATGTACTTCTTTCTGGCCTTCCTGTCCTTCCTGGATGCCTGCTATTCCTCTGCATTTGCACCAAAGATGATTGTGGACTCCCTCTATGAGAAGAAAACCATCTCCTTCAAGGGCTGTATGACCCAGCTCTTTGCTGAGCACTTCTTTGCTGGAGTGGAGGTGATTATCCTCACCGCCATGGCCTATGACCGCTATGTGGCCATTTGCAAGCCATTGCACTACCCCTCTATCATGAACTGGAGGCTCTGTGGTATCCTGATGGGGGTAGCCTGGACAGGGGGCTTCTTGCATTCTGTGATACAAATTCTCTTTACTTTCCAGCTGCCCTTCTGTGGCCCCAATGTTATCGATCACTTCCTATGTGATTTGTACCCATTATTGAAGCTTGCCTGCACTGACACTCACATCCTTGGCCTTTTTGTGGTTGCCAATAGTGGGTTTATCTGCACCATAATCTTATTCTTGTTGCTCATCTCCTATTGTGTCATCTTGCTCTCTCTAAGAACTCATAGTTCTGAAGGACGGCTGAAAGCTCTCTCCACCTCTGGCACTCACATTGCTGTGGTGGTTTTGTTTTTTGTTCCCTGCATAATTGTGTATGCCCGACCTCCATCTGCTTTCTCCTTCGACAAGATGGTGACCATAGTTTGCACTTTCGTAACTCCCTTGCTCAATCCTTTGATTTATACTTTCAGGAATAAGGAAGTGAAAAGTGCGATGAGGAAATTATGGACCAGGTTGGTGGTGGTTTCCGATGAAAAATAAAACATTAAACTTAAAAATTTAAATTTCAAGAGGAAAGAATTCAAAATGGGCTGAATAAAATACTTTATGGGTGGGAACTTGTAAGGCAGAAAGTAACATAATGCCACAGAAAAATACTGACGGGTAGGTCAGGAAATGCTATTACCACCCTCGGATCACTCATATCTTGGAGTTGGCAGCTCAGTATCCTTATAGGTAATTTAAGGAAAGTTGAATTTTATGTTTGTTTAGAATATAGTAAAGAAAAGAAATCACTAAAAAAGAGGAATCATATTATCTACTAAACTTCTTGCAATGCACACCATACTTTTAAAAGCCCTAAGGAGAGTAGAAAAAAAAAAATCTTAGATATCAGGAATAGGAACTTCATGAACTATTTTAACTGGAAAAGAAGTTCACTTTTAGGGTCCTTATCCTAGCTAAGCAGCTCTGGTGGCACAGTAGGCAACCCCTTAGCTGCTGACATAAAGTGTGGTGGTTCAAAGCCACCACCTACTCCACATCAGAAAGTTGTAGCGGTCTGCTTTCCTTACAAACATCACAAATCTGGAAGTCTTCTGAGTCCAAACTCAGGGGATGGCAATGGTTTTTGTTGTTGTTTGTTGCTGTTGTTGTTTTCTTAAGAATCATTGCTTCCTAGCTAAAAGAGATTTCCCAGCATCCAATGTAGTTAGGTGTGATCATGTGAACAAATTATGGTGAATAAAATGTAAATGAAAGTGGTATATTAAATGGTAAATCTGTAAATGTGGAATTGTCATGGGAATTCAGGCAGCCATCTTGGACTATGAGGATGTGTGTTAAGGTTAGTGGAAAAGCAAGATTGAAGGATCCTAAAACCCTAAAGTTGTAGAGTTGTAATAGCAGCCCCATACTACTTGGCTCAGACTTCCTATATGTAAGAGGTAAATAAATTTCCAACTTGTTTAAGTTACTGCTAAAAAATAAAGTAATATCAGAATCTACATCATCTATTACAGTTATGAGTTGTTCTGTTCATTAATGATGCAATATTCCATGTTCATTTGTTCTCACAAATTTCTTATATTCTATAGGATCTCTGAATTAGTTCACATTAAATAGCCTTTACCCATTAAACATGTTATTTAACAGCTCAATGTCTGACTTTTTTTTTTCTTTTGACATCCTGACATCTGAAACAAATCTTGGTCCTACTGTTTTGTTATGGAGACTTGATGTTACTAATACTATCTGGTAAATTATATGATTACCTCTGTATTAGAATTTGAAAAATTCTCAACTGTTTACTATACTGAGGTTTAGAAAAGTTGGAATTGAAAGGTGCTTCAATTTGAAGAAAGGTATCTGCTTAAAAAATTACTACAAGCATCAAACTTAATGGGAAACACTGATGTACTTTCTCCCTATTTCAATGAAATAATTTAAATTATCAAAAGAGAATTTCCAGACTCCTACAGCTATTTTTTACAGCTGTATCTATCAATCTGACAACATCCATTCACTTACATGCTGCCTTTTAAGTGCTACTGTAAGTGAAGTATCTGTAACCCGTATCAAAGACAACCAGTCTTTCTTTACTTTTACATGGGAACTCATCTCCTCACTGCTTACACAAGGATGCTAGCCTAAGGATCTCTTCTGACTCTTATTTCATCCATGTTTCCCTCTCTACTGGATCACTTACATCATCAAAGAAGCAATCCATTACCTCTGTCATCGTTAAGAATATTTTTTGGACTCCGCTTCCTTTGTATCTAATACCCCATTTCATTCTCTCTCCATGGAAGGAAAAATAAATGGGGTCTCTAAAATGCCCAGCCCTGATTTCTCTCCTTCCAATCTCCTTAAACTCCCTTCAGTCACATGTAAATAGCTAGACCTATCTGAAAATCCTCTCTTCAAGGTCACCACAGACCTCTGCATCATTAAATTAAACAGCAGTTGTTCATTTCTCATCTTATTACAACCTTTTACATCTTTTAACCCAGTTGCTCTATTCACTCTTCATTTACATAATCTCTTACATGACCAAGGTTCCCAAATTAATATTGCCAGCCCAGGCTTCTTCTTTGAGGTTGAGATCTGGACATCCAACTGCTTCCATGGTATTTCCATCTAAATGACAAGTTGGTTTCTTAAACTGAGTAAATCCAAATCTGTATTTCTGGTTGTTCTGACCCAATCCCCAATCAGTCTCCACTCACATCATCCTCCATCTCTGCCAATGGCTCATTTGGTTTATTTGTTTTTCTCCTTGCCCACAACCACTCTATCAGGAAATGCTGTTAGCTTTAAACTATATCCCAAATTCAAAAACTTCTTATCATGTTTAGAGCTGTTGCTTAATTCCAAGGCACCACCCTCTTTCACCTCAGTTATTGCAAATCCCTCTTACTCAGTCTACCTGCTTTTACCTTTGTATACAAAACTCCAGTTCTATGCTCAGCAAGGCATTCATAGTTATCCTTTACACCCATAAGTCAGATCATGTCATGAATCTGCTTAACTGCAGTGGTGCTCAGGGTAAAAGCTAAAACCTTACAATTGCTAAAGATCAGGCAGCAGTAATCTTGCTACCCTCCCACCTCTCTGAACTCTTCTCTCATGGCTGACCCCTCACTGATCCTCCAGTCCATGTGACCCCTTTCTGTTCTGCTTGCTGACCAGGTACACTCTTGCCATAGGGCCTTCACATCCACAGGCTGTTCCTTCTGTCTGGAATACTTTTCCTTCCCCTGAACTCTCTAAATGGCTTACAATCTCATTTTATATTCACAGATCTGAAGAACTGATATTTTATATGAAACTACCCTTGGACCTGGACAAGCAGAACCCTGTCCCTGCTTCCATGCTTTGAAGTGCCTGCTGCAAAATTGCCAACATTCTCCAGTGCCTGTGACTGGGAAGTCTGTAGTGCCATCTGGGTATAGCATCCCAACTTGGACAAGACTTTAAGGACCCCTGACTATTTCTACTTTTAATGTTGTTCTTCCATACTCTATCCCATTTATGGAGTCCTCCAGGAGCTCTTATTCAGCCCCAATCAAGTTATGACTGGTCCTGCGGCTGGGACCCCAGTTCGAGTTACATGGTCTGGCATGCAAATGGCTTCAGCAGGCTAGATCTTTGTTTACTTATTTTTTCCAGAGGATTACAGTAGTTTGGGTTGCCAGAGTGGTGCTGACATGCTCAGTTCAGGGGACACAAGTTCAGTGCTCTGGGATAAAAATAGTCCACTGCAGATCCTTGGCCTTGGGCCCTTTGTGTGGGGCCTTATCAAGCTCTCATCTGTCTATGCTCTGACTGAGGGTGTTAAGAGTGGATGAAGACATCCTTTACCCTGAGTGTCCATCCTGATGGTACCTAACAAGATCACCCAATCTTTCCACAGACTCCAGGGCCTGTATCAGGCAGCTCTCCGTGGATTTCTATCCTTGAATCACAAGGAATGTATCCAGGTCAGCTAGTTGTTCTGGTCAGGGCAAACCTCTAAAATTTTAATAAAAAGAAAGCAACCCTTGTTCTTTGTTCCCATAGGTGCTTGATGTGAAGGTGATTCTGGCCCTTAACTTTTCTGATGAATCACTTCAATTCTACATCTTTTGTGGGGTATAAATTACCCTAGAAGTAGGTAGAGTAAAATGTTTACATGCTGAATGGAGTAACAAAGTGTTTACTTTGGCCCCTTTCTGAAGCGGACTGATGGGGGATCTCCAGGTTTCCCTCAAACTTCAATCACAATGCTACATTTCATCAGAGTAAACTGATCTGTCATTCATTCTTTTCATAGAACATGAGAAGAGAAGAAAATATTAAACAAATCAACAAAGCCCAGGTACTGTCGAGTTCATTCTGACTCATGGGAACCCCATGTGTGTCAGAGGAGAGCTATGCCTCATAGGGCTTTCAAGTACTAATTTTTTGGAAGTAGATGGCCAGGACCATGTTCTGAGGTGGCTCGAGGTGGACATTAACATCCATCCTTTTGGTTAACAGGTGTGTGCATTAACGATTTGTTCCACCCAGGGACGGAAATCAGGCTTTTAGTTTTAAAGTCATGGAATATCAACATCAGGTATGTCGAGAAAAAGGTAACATTTGGATTAATCCACATAGTTTTGCATATTTGTATATGAAATATGTCATTCCTTAATAAGCACTCATTTCTACCCCAGCCCAAGAACAGCACATGCTGTCCTCATGTATAGGTGCTGTGCCTGATCCCAGAACTGAGCTCTTGCTTTTAATAAGAACATAGGCATTTCCATTCCAGCATACACATTGTTATATTCCTGAACAGAAAGGTAAGTGGAAACATCTTCACATAGAATCTCAAGAGTAGTTATAAAAGAAGGAGATTAAAAAAAAAAAAAATTCCCAATTGATTTGGGACCTCGCGATGCTGCCAATGCTTAAATACTTCAAACCACGTAAAAGTGCCTGGGATAATCATGCTGATTGAAATTTTTCAAACCCCCAGGGGCAACTGAGAGGCAGTTCTACAGGTTCATGTTGTCTCAGGGAAACCGCTTTAAATTCCAGTTGGAAATAAAGGAGGAGACCTTTGCTTCTCTGTGTTTTGTTCCATGACACCAAATCGGAAACAGCACTTGAGAAGCAATGGGGAACATTCTCTGCCTTGTGTACGTGTGAGACTTTCTCTGTCTCTTAGATGTAGAAACAAGACTTGGAAATGGCATTCACATTTTATCCAGCCACTGAATGGACTTTTCTCCATAAAGAATAGGAGATTGGCAACACCAGAATTTTCAAAAAAAACATGATATATGGTGAGATTTATAATTCACATTTTTGCATTTTCAGAATTATTTAATCATTAATATAAATTAGCATCAATTAATTTTCAGACAACTTGATTTTCTTTGTATAAAGAAGCTGCCTGAAGTAGGAGTGGACTCATGTGGGTTTCACAGGTACTAAGGGATTACAAAGGTTATTTAAAAGTGCTATGTATTAAAAAAAAAAAAAAAAAAATTGGCATATCTACACTGTGACCAAATAAAATAATTTCCATTTTTAAAGTAATAAAGAAAGAGTCAAAGAGTTTATCATTAAAAGCACTTGTCAGCCCTGTTCATGGTAAAAGGGGAATTAAGTGTAAGTAAAAATGTTGACAATTCTCTGTGTCAGTGGTCTGGGGGCTTGATCTCCTGTTGACTGTATTTATGTGTATTGTGTTATCTGATTCTATCAACAGGCATTCTTATTAGCTCACTTTTCAGAGGTGGAAACCAAGGATTTGAAGTAACTTGTTCCATGAGGCATAACTAAATAGAAGAGCTTGGATTTGAACCTAAGCCTGTATGAGTCTGGAGTTGATGTTCTTACTTATTTCACTTCATTGTCTCTCTTACTTTTGTCCTAGGCTAAACTGACCACTGTTGAATCCTACATCTGTTGTAGAGTGATAACTTTCACTAAAGCCTCCTGCAACAGAGTTTTTTTTATTGTGACATATCAGAAAACAAAAAAGGATATTGGCTGCAAGCACTCAGGCTACAAACCAAAATCTAAAGAAGGATAATCAATAAGTGCTTTTTATACAGTTTTGGCAGGTGCTGATTCATCATGAGCAATAGTGATTCTAGGGGTTCTTCACAGCCATTTGTATAATTGCCTACAAGAAAATTACTTAGAGACTATCTTTGTTTTAAGGAAATAAAAAGAACTATTTGTTTTAAGATCATGATTGAGTGACCTTTTCTTGTTTTTCTTTTCTAACAGTTTGGTCTGTTGGCTCAGGGGTCCAGGATCTGTCATATGATAATTGCTGTCTGTGATGTGGGCTATGTGTGATATTGGGTAGATCTCTAACTCACTTTCTGGGGTAAATTGTCACTTAGTTTTGGTACGCACTTCCACAGTCCATCGAACAAGTTAGAGCACTCAGTCCTCCTCCTTTGGTACAGTTTCTTAGTGTCTGAAGCCCTGTGAATCCTGAGAAACAAATTGGCCTGTTGTGGTTATGGCCTTCTGTGGTTAGGTTAACCCTTTAGTCTACTGATAATCTTTATATTTTAATACATGGTTGTTGACAAATCCAATGACCCTTTTGGGTTGGTTTTATGTTTTTTGTTTGTTTCTGGGTAACAGCTTGCAGCTGGATATGGAGTTAACAGTGCTGGCACAATTTAGGATTGCCTAGGTCCCTGGGAACATAAGGAAAATGGTTGTTTAAAAGCAAACAAACAGATGACATTAACCTGTAAAATTGTATATTCATTAGTTTTATTTGTCAATTCTAAGTGGCATTCAACAAAATCAGTTTACTGATATAAGCCCCACAAGTATTTTATTCATCTCTCTTGCAAACATATAATTATGTAAATGATTTGAGTGATAAATTTCTATTATAGGTACAAACAAGGACATGCTCATCCTTCAGTGCTGTGTCTACCTGTGGAAAATGAAGTCAGAAGTTGAAATAACTATCTGGTTGAATCGTGGAAATGCTTTCTATGGGGAAAGCAGCTGGTTTATTGAGTGAGATAATAATAACCACAGTTTGCAACAGTTCTTTGGGATAACCAACGCTTTCACATTTTCAAAATTGGCCCTCATCATAGTCTTGTCAGATGCTTTGGTAAGCAATGTATTTACTATTTTATAATAAAAAAAAAAATTTTTTTTTTTTTTTTTAACATTATATAATTTCGAAATGAATATACCTTGAGGAGTTGCACTTGATCATGTTAGGTCATGTTGTTTAAACAATTGGTTAAGAATTAATAAAGTCTTAAGACTGGATTATGTTGAATATGTTGTTTCTATTCTTCACTTCCATGGTTGTTGCCCTTTGTACATGCATTTGATATTTATTTATATGGTAGGGCCATTACCTTCTGATTACAAATCATGTGGAGTTTCTTTTCCCTGAGGTGTCTCATTTAAACATGAATAAATGAATCAGAATGTTTTAACCTTGAGAGCTGTGTGGAGACTGTACAAAGGCCATCCTTGCTCTGAAGTTCTCCCAGAAAAGAAACATTCTCACTGCTTGTTATTGATCCAGTGGAATGGACTTTGACTTTGGAGCCAGAACATCCCAGATATACCTTTTGCTAATTTTTTAACTTAACCTCCCAAATTAGGGGTAATAAAATCTAATATGGACTGTATCCTAGAAACTAGGCACTGAGCAATTGCTTTCCTTGCGTTATTTCACTTAGTCAACAACACAACATTTTAAAGTAGGTATTATTATTTTTATCGGTTTCAGTTTTCATTTTAAAATGATGAATTAAAAAAAAACAACACTTAATATATACTCATTTTCTTTAAGCATACAGTTAGGCACTTTTTCCATTGGTCTTTATTTTTTAAATGGAATGAAGTACTTCATCTTAAAAGCCCCGTTCAGCTCAAACTTTTAAAGAAACATTTGGGGGAGTGGGCATGGCTTCCAAACGTCTCTTAAAATACACGTTATCTGTTCTTTTATTTGTAGATAAGGCAGTCTTCTGGGGAGAGATGCATTTCCCATGCAAGTCATCTTGGTTCCCAATGCCATGTCAATGGGAGGCATAACTAATACATAATAGTCCTCCTTTCCTCAGAGCTTGGATGTGCTTCAGAATCCTCCTCAACATTTCACTCTAGGTAGCCACTCCTAACAAGTCAAAGCTGGCACCCACTTTAAAAACTATTTGTCATCCCTACCGCATATGAATGTTTCCATTCCCACATATTGAAACTCTGACTGTTTTAAAGGGTTTAACCTCAGCTCTGACCACATATGAATGTTTCCATTCCCACATATTGAAACTCTGACTGTTTTAAAGGGTTTAACCTCAGCTCTGGATCATAGCTCAAGAAATTTCTTTTTTTGTATTTTTAACAACAAAGGACTTAAAATAATTTTGCTTATGGATTCACCAATACTTTGATGACTATGCTAATATCATAAACTCATTTGAGACAAACATCTTTCTCATAATTTCAGATTCTACGTGGTCACTGTGGTAGCTTCCACCTTTTCCTCTGAAATATGCAAAACCAAAGCTTTGTAACTGAGTTCGTCCTCTTGGGTCTTTCATGGAATCCAAGTGCTCAAAAAATAGAATTTGTTGTATTTTTGTTTTGTTACATTGCAACTGTTGGGGCCAATTTGCTAGTTGTGGTGACCATTGTCAGCAGCCCGAAACTCCTGGGATCCCCCATGTACTTCTTTCTGGCCTTCCTGTCCTTCCTGGATGCCTGCTATTCCTCTGCATTTGCACCAAAGATGATTGTGGACTCCCTCTATGAGAAGAAAACCATCTCCTTCAAGGGCTGTATGACCCAGCTCTTTGCTGAGCACTTCTTTGCTGGAGTGGAGGTGATTATCCTCACTGCCATGGCCTGTGACCGCTATGTGGCCATTTGCAAGCCATTGCACTACCCCTCTATCATGAACTGGAGGCTCTGTGGTATCCTGATGGGGGTAGCCTGGACAGGCGGCTTCTTACGTTCTATGATACAAATTGTCTTTATTTTCCAGCTGCCCTTCTGTGGCCCCAATGTTATCGATCACTTCCTATGTGATTTGAACCCATTATTGAAGCTTGCCTGCACTGACACTCACATCCTTAGCCTTTTGGTTGTTGGCAGTAGTGGGTTTATCTGCATCATAATCTTCTCCTTGTTGCTCATCTCCTATTGTGTCATCTTGCTCTCGCTAAGAACTCATAGCTCTGAAGGATGGCGGAAAGCTCTCTCCACCTGTGGATCTCACATTGCTGTCGTGGTTTTATTCTTTGTCCCATGCATAATTGTGTATGCCCGACCTCCATCTGCTTTCTCCTTCGATAAGATGGTGGCCATAGTTTACACATTCGTAACTCCCTTGCTCAATCCTTTGATTTATACTTTCAGGAATAAGGAAGTGAAAAATGCCATGAGGAAATTGTGGACCAGATTGGTGGTGGTTTCTGATGAAAAATAAAACATTAAACTTAAAAAAATTAAATTTCAATAGGAAAGAAATCAAAATGGGCTTGACCAAATACTTTATAGGGGCTGGAACCTTTATTGCTGAATGTAATGTAATGCAACAGAAAAATACTAATGGGTAGGTCAGGAAATGCTATTTCCACCCTCAGGTCACTCATATCTTGGAGTTGGCAGCTCAGTATCGTCTTAGGGAATCTGAGGAGAGTTGAATTTTATGTTTGTTTAGAATATAATACTGAAAAGAATTCACTAAAAGACAGGTATCAGATTATTAAGCTTCTTGCCATTCAAACCATACTTTGAAAAACCTTTATGGAAAGAAGGAAAAAAAATATCTTAGATATCAGGAATAGGAACTCTCTGAAGCTATTTTAACTGAAAAAAAAAGTTTACTTTTAGAATACTGATCCTAGTTGAGCAGCCCTGGTGGCACTGTAAGTAAGCCTTCGGCTGCTGATGTAAGGAGCGTTTGTTCGAAACCATCTCCTGCTCTACAGCAGAAAGATGTGGCAGTTTGCTTTCCTTATAAAGATCACAAATCTGGAAACTTTTCCAGTCAGAATTCAAAGGATGGCAATGTTTGTTTCTTTGTTTTTTTAAGGCACATTTCTTCCTAGCTAAAAGACATTTCCCAGCATCCAATGTAGTTAGGTGTGGCCACGTGACGAATTATGGCCAATAAAATATAAATGAAGGTGGTATATTAAATGATAATTCTGTGATTGTGGAATCGTTGTGGGAATTCAGGCAGCCATTTTGGACCCTGAGGATGTGTGTTATGGTTAGTGGAAAAGCAAGACTGAAGGATTCCATATCCCTAACATAGAGTTGTAATACCAGCCCCATACTACTTGGCTCAAACTTCATTTATGTAAGAGGGAGCTAAATTTCCAACTTGTTTAAGTCACTGCTAAAAAATAAAGTGATATCAGAATCTATATCATCTATTACATTTATGAACTGTTCTGTTCATTAATGCTGATATTCCTTGTTAATTAGTTCTCACAAATTTCTTATCATTCTGTGGGATCCCCAAAGTAGTTCACGTTAAATAGACTTTACTAATTAAGCATGTTATTTAACAGCTCAATGTCTGACTCTTTTTTTTTTTTTTTTTTTGGCATCCTGACATCTGAAACAAATCTTGGTCTTACTCTTTTGTTATCGGGACTTCTTTTTACTAATTCCAGCTAATAAGTTATATGGTCACCTTTGTATTAGAATTGGAAAAAATCACAACTCTTCATGATACTAAGGTTTAGCAAAGAAAAGAATAGAAGGATACTTTAATTTGAAGAAAGGTATCTGCCTAAAAAACTACCACAAGTGTCAAACTTAATGGGAAACATTGATGTACTTCCTTCCTATTAAATTGAGATAATTTAAACCATCAAAAGAGAACTTCCAGACTCCTACAACTATATCTATCGTTCTACCAGCCTCCATTCACTTATATGCTGCCTTCTTAACTGCTGTTTTAAACAAAGTGTCTGTGACCCTTACCAAAGGCAACCATTCTCTTTATTTTTGCATGGGATGTCATCTTCTCACTGCTTACACAAGGGCACTTACTTGTCTAAGAATCTCTTCTGTCTTTTATTTCATCTATATTTCCCTCTCTCTTGGAATAGTTACATTAACAAAGAAGCAACTTATTATCTCTCTCATCCTTAAAGAAACATTTTTTTTTAATCCACTTCCTTTTTATGTAATACCTCATTTCATTCTCCCTCTTTTGCAGCAGAACTCAAGGGATTACTATGATGCCTGTCTCCCATTTCTCTTCTTCCATTCTCTTTAAACTCCTGTCAGTCACACTTTAATACCTAATACTATCTGCAAATCCTATTCTCAAGGACAACTCAGACCTCTGCAACATAAAACTTAACAGCAATTGCCAGTTTCTCATCTTATTAAATCTATTAGCAGCATTTAACCCAGTTGATGTAGTCCTCTGCCTTCACATACTCTTTACATGACCAAGGTTCCCAAATTAATATCTAAGTCCCAGAATCTTCCTTGAGTTTGGAATCTGGACATCCACCTGCTTTCATGGTATCTCCATCTAAATGGCAAATAGATATCTCAAACTGAACAAACCCACAGCTGTATTCCTGGTTCTGCTCCCATCCCCAGATTGATTCCACCCATGTCATCCTTCATCTTGACTGTTGGCACATTTGATCTATTTGTATTTTCTCATTCCCCACATCCACTCTATCCAGAAATCTTGTTGGCTTTAACTTTAACATGTATCCCAAATTCAAGAGCTTCTTATCATTTCCAGACCTGTCACCTAATTCCAAGCCGTCATTGTAATCACCTGGATTATTGCAATTACCTCCTACATAGTCTCCCTGCTTTTATCTTTGAACCCTCTACCCCAATACTCTACCCTCAGCACAGAGAAATGATTTTAAACCATAAATAAGATCATATCATGACTGCAGTTGCACTCCATGTCATTCAGGGTAAGTTAAAACATTGCAGTTACTGAAGATCAGGCAGCAGTAATCTTGCTGCTCTCCTACCTCTCTGAACTCCTCTCTCATAGACAACCCCTGATGATCTTCCAGTCCATGTGGCCCCTTTCTGTTCCTCTTAGTGACAAGTTATGTTCTTTCCATAGGGACTGTGCATTCATAAGCTATTCCCTCTCTCTGGAACAATTATCTTTCCCCTGACTCAATAAATTGCATCGATTGTCACTTTATGTTCATAGATTTAGAGAACTGATATTTTAGACAGCAGTATGGTATCAAAATGACAGCAATGTGTTACCCTTAGACCTGGGCCAGCAGAACGCTATCCTTGCTTCCACACTTTGGAGTGTCTTCTGAAAATTTTCTAAGCTCTCCAATGCCCAGTATTGGGAAGCTGGAGGTGCTTTCCAGATGAGGCTCCCCAACCTTGACTTGACTGCATGGGCCCATTTCTATTTCTCCTTTTCAAGTTGCTCTTCCATACTCTAGCCCATCCATGGGGTCAACCAGCAGCCTCCATAAGCTCTTATTCAGCCCCAATGATGTTATGCCAAGTCCTATGGCTGGGACCTTAGCTCCAGTTGGGTCATCTGGCAAGCAAATGGTTTTTGCACTTTGGGTATGTATTTTCTTCACAGGATTGCACCACATTGGGTTACCAGAGTGGTGCTGACGTGCTAAGTTTGGGTGACATAGCACATGTTCAGGGCTCTGGGATAAAAATGGTCCCCTGCTACTCCTTGGCCTTGTGCTGTGTGTGTGGGCCCTTATCAGCTCTCACCTGTCCATGCTCTGACTGAGGGTGTTGAGAGTGGGGGAAGACATTCTTTACCTTGAGTGCCCCTCTTGTTGCTACCTAGCAAGATCACCCAGACCTTCCATAGGCTCCATGCTGTGACTCAGGCAGTTCCCTGGGGATTTCTGTCTGTATCACAGTATGTGTGGTCCATATTGGTCAGTTCTTCTGGTTGAGGCAGACATCTAAAATTTTAATAAAAAAAAAACAACACACATTCTTTAATCCCATAGGCAACTGATGTGAAGGTGCTTCTAGGCCTTGACTTTTCTATGAATCAGTTAAATTTTGCATCTTTTGTGGGGTACGAATAGCCATATAAATAGGTAAAGTAAAATGTTTAAAGATTACATGGAGCAACAAACTGTTTTGACCCCTTTCTGAAGTGGCCTTATGGGTCAAATCCAGGCTTCCCATCAAACTTCTATGGATCTGTCATTCATTCTTTTCCAATTAAAGGAAAAGAGAAAAAATTCTTAGAAAACAAAAACAGTTGCTGTCAAGTGTAATCTGCCTCACGGGGAACCTGTATGTGTCAGAGAAGAACTGTACATCATAGGGTTTTCAAGAACTAATTTTGTGGAAGTAGATGGCCAGGCCTTTCTTCTGAGGTGCCTAGATGTGGATTGAACTTCAAAGTTTTAGGTTAGTAGCTAAGTGTGTTAACCATTTGTTCCACTCAGAGTCAGAAACCAGGCTCTTCGTTTCAAAGTCATGGAAAATAGGGATCAGTTATTGAGAAAAAGAGATAATATTTGTATTAATTTATAACCCTGGTAGCATGGTGGTTAAGTGCTATGGCTGCTAACCAAAGGGTTGGCAATTCGAATCTGCCAGGCACTCCTTGGAAACTCTGTGGGGCAGTTCTACCCTGTCCTCTAGGGTCGCTATGAGTCGGAATCGACTTGATGGCACTGGGTTTGATTTGGTTGGTTTTTATACATTTTTGCATATTTATACACGAAATGTATTATTCTTTAATAAGCACTCATTGGTCCCCAAACCTGAGAACTAGATATGCTATCCTCATGGATTGATGCTGTGCCTTATCCCAGAACTCAGCTCTTGCTTTTAATAAGAACATAGGCATTTCCATTCCAGCATACACAGTGTTCTCTTCCTGAACATAAAGGGAAATGTAAGCACCTTCAAATAGAAACTCAAGAACAGCTAAAAAAAAAAAAAAAAAGGTAGGAGAAAGAAAATAGCCTAATTACTCAGGGACATAAAAGTTTTGCAAACAGTTAAGCAAGTCAGACCACATAAAACCATGTCTTGGAGACTCATACTGTTGGGAAATTTTCAAATCCCAGGGGGCAACTGAGAGACAGTACTATAGGTTCATGTCCTCTCTGGGAAACTTCTTTAAATTCTAGCTGGA
The DNA here is from genome assembly GCF_024166365.1 of Elephas maximus indicus. Lineage (NCBI taxonomy): Eukaryota > Metazoa > Chordata > Mammalia > Proboscidea > Elephantidae > Elephas > Elephas maximus. Next base: position 115,768,216 of record NC_064825.1, read on the forward strand.
ACTAAAGTAGACAACTTTTGAATCTTTATTTTTTGTTCCCTGAGACCACGTTGAAGGCAGCACTTGAGAAGCTGTGGGGAATATTCTCCATCTTGTGTGCCTGTGAAGCTCTTTCTCTCTCTTTCAGGTGTAGAAAAAAGACTTGGGAACAACCTGCGCCTTTTATCCAGCCACTGAATGGACTTTTCTCGATGAGGAATATGAGATTGCCATCACCAGAGTTTTCAAGGAACTGATACATGGTGAGATTTATAATTCATAATTTTGCATTTTCTGAGGGAGTTTCAAAGTGTAACGTAGTGCTTAAAAGTATGAGTGTAGTGTTCAGGCTACCAAGTATAATACATGGGTTTATCAATGACATGCACACTTGCGCTAGTTACATCATCTCTCTGGTTCTCAGGCACCTCATCTCTAAAGGGAATAATGGTATTAACAAAGTTGGTGGAAACATATGAAGTAGTGCATAATTAATGCTGCACAAATAACAGCTGATGTAATAGAAACCTTTTTCTGGGTTGGGAGTACCAATTACTTAAAATCTAATGAAACTAGATCTGTCTTCAGCTTGTCATCTTCAAGTTAAATCCAAATAACTTAGAAGTGCAAGAAGTTCATTTTTTTCCTAGCTCTCGATATTTTTTTAAAATAAAAAAAAATATTTTTTTCTCGATATGGCATTTCATTTATTCTTTCTGAATATATTCTCATTTATCATTTCTCCCCTAATACTCTTCCCATCCTGGAGTTTTAGGCTGAAAAGTAGGATTTTGCTGAGATTTTAAAGTATACTGCTATAGGAGCCTGGTATCTTGAGTGCTACTTTTTCATTTATACAGCTTCTATACATAATACCTCCTTTAATGTTTCCAGAAATATTTCAGGGCAGGGCATTGAGAGTAAGGAAATATGATTTATTCAAATCCTGCCTCCTCCCATAGACTAAACTGTGATGCACAGAATTTTTTTTTTCTCTGTGGTTCACTGATGTATCACTAGTTTCTAGAACAGTCTGTCACAAGAGCTCAATAAATGCCTGTTCAGTAAATGAAAACAAATGAGACATTGTTCCCTATTCAAATTTAAATGTGTTTATGATACTAACCCACTAACTGTATGTGAATCCACCACATGTCTGTCAGTCCACCATGTGTCTGTCAGGATGCAGTACTGTGGCACCTTGAATGTTACTTTGATACTGGACATTTTGCAACCAATATTTCAAATACCACGAGGGTCACCTTTGGTGGACAGGTTGCAGTGGAGCTTCCAAACTAAGACAGACTAGGAAGAAGGAACTGACTGTCTACTTCTAAAAAAAATTGGCCAGTGACAACCTTATTATGAAGAGCAGTGGAACATTGTTTCATATAGTGCCAGAAAATGAGCCCTTCAGGTTGGAAGGCACAAAAATACAACTAGAGAAGAGCTGCTTCCTTAAGCTAGAGTCTACCTTAGTGACATGGATGGATTCAACCTTTTGAGATCTTCACCTGCTGAAGTGGCATTACTCAAAATGAGAAGAAACAGCTGCAAACATCCATTAATAATCAGAATGTAAAATGTACAAAGTATGAATGCAGGAAAATTGGAAGTCATCAAAAATGAAAAGGAACACATAAACATTGATATTCTAGACATTCGTAAGCGGAAATGGACCAGCATTCACCATTTTGAATCAGACAATCATACAGTTTACTATGCTGGGAATGACAAATTGAAGAGGAATGATGTAGCATTCATCATCAAAAAGAACATTTCAAGATCTATCCTGAAGTACAGCATTGTCGGTGATGATAATAGCCATATCCCTACAAGGAAGACCAGTTAATATGACTATTATTCAAATTTACACACCAACCACTGAGGCCAAGGATGAAGAAATTAGAGATTCTTACCAACTTTTGTAGTCCAAAATTGATGGAACATGCAATCAAGTGTATCGATAATTACTGGTGATTGGAATGTGAAAGTTGGAAACAAGGAAGAAGCATCAGTAGCTGTAAAATATGGCCTTTGTTATAGAAATGACACCGGAGATTGAGTGACAGAATTCTGCAAGACCAATGACTTTTTTCAAGAATGTAAATCGTGACTATACACTTGGACCTCACCAGGTGGAATATGCAGGAATCAAATCAACTGCATCTATGGAAAGAGATGATGGTAAAGCTCAATATAATCAGTTAGAACAATGCCAGTGGCAGACTGTGGAACAGACCCTCAATTGCTAATATGCAAGCTCAAGTTGAAGCTGAAGAAAATTAGAACAAATCCAGGAAAATCAAAGTATGACTGTGAGTATATCCAACTTGAATTTAAAAAACATCTCAAAAATAGATTTGAAGCATTGAACATTAATGACTTAATTTCAGATGAGTTGTGGAATGGCATCAAGAACAACATACATGAAGAAAACAGGAGATCAATAAAATGACAGGAAAGAAAAAAAGATCAAAATGGATGTCAGAAGAGACTCAGAAAGTTGCTCTTGAATGTAGAGTAACTAAAGAGAAAGGAAGAAATGATGAAGCAAAAGATCTAAACAGAAGATTTCAAAGGATGGTGAGAGAAGGAAAAGTAAAGGATTATAATGAAATGTGCAAAGACTTGGAGATAGAAAACCAAAAGGAAAGAACATGATCACCATTTCTCAAGATGAAAGAACTGAAGAAAAAATTCAAGCACGATCTGCAATAGTGAAGGATTCTACGGGAAAATATTGAATGACACAGGAAGCATCAAAAGAAGATGAAAAGAATACTCTGAGTACTGTACCAAAAAGAATTGGTTGCCGTTCAGCCATTTCAAGAGGTAACATATGATCAAAAACCAATTGTACTGAAGGAAGAGTTCCAAGCTGCACTGAAGGCATTGGAGGAAAACAAGTCTACAGGAAATGGTGGAATGTCAATCAAAATGTTTCAACAAACAGATGCAGTGCTGGTAGTGCGTACTCATCCATGTCATGAAATGTACACGACAGCTACCTGGCCATATTTGGAAGCTACTCATATCTGTACCCATTCCAAAGAAGGGTGATCCAATAGAATGTAGAAATTATTGAACAATATCATTAATAACACACACAAGTAAAATTTTGCTAAAGATCACTCAAAAGCAGTTGCTCAGTACATTAACAGGTAACTGCCAGAAATTCAAGCCAGATTCAGAGGAAGGTATGGAACCAGAAATATAATTGCTGATGTCATATGGATCCTGGCTGAAAGCAGAGAATAACAGAAAGATGTTTACCTGTGTTTTATTGACTATGCAAAGGTATTCTACTGTGTGGATCATAACAAAATACAGATACCATTTTGAAGAATGGAAATTCTGGAACACTTAATAGTGCTCATGAGGAAGTTGGGCTTAGGTCAAGAAGCATACGTTTGAAAAGGACAAGGAAATACTGTGTGGTTTAAAGTCAAGAAAGGTGCATGACAGGGTTGTATTCTTTCACCATGCTTATTCATTCTGTATGCTGAGCAAATAATCCAAGAAGATGGACTACATGAAGAAAAACAGGGCATCAGGACTGGAGGAAGACACATCAATAACAGCAGATATGGGAATGACACAACTTTGTTTGCAGAAAGTGGAGAGGCCTCAAAGCACTTACTGACTAAGATGGAAAACCATGGCCTTCGGTATGGGTTACACCTTGTCTTAGTCATCTAGTACTGCTATAACAGAAATATCACAAATCAATGACATTAACAAAGAGAAATTTATTCTCTCACAGTCTATTAGGTTACAAGTCCAAATTCAGGGTGTCAGTTCCAGAGGAAGGCTTTCTCTCTTTGTTTGCTCTGGAGGGAGGTCCTTGTCCTCAATCTTCCCCTGGTCAAAAGGCTTCTCAGAAGCAGGAACCCTGGATACAAAGGATGTGCTTAGCTCCTGGTGCTGTTTTCTTGGTGTTCCAAAGTCCCCAACTCTCTGCTTGCTTCTCTTTCCTTTTATCTCTTAAGAGATAAAAGGTCGTACAGGCCACACCCAGGGAAACTCCTTTTACTTTGGATCAGGAAGGTGACCAGAATAATGGTGGTGTTGCAATCCCACCCTAATCCTATTAACATAAAATTACAATCACAAAATGAAGGAAAACCACATAATACTGGGAATCATGGCCTAACCAAGTTGATACACACATTTTTGGGGGGACATAATTCAATCCATGACACACCTCAACCTAAAGAAAACATAAATTCTCGCAACTGGACCAATAAGCAACATCATAAGAAACAGAGAAATAATTGAAGTTGTCAAGGATTACGATTTACTTGGATCTGCAATCAATGCCCATGGAAGCAGCAGTCAAGAAATATTAGGACGTGAGATGAGACCAAGATGGCAGAGTAGTCAGATACTTCCTCTGGTCCCTCTTACAGCAAAGACCCCCAAAACAAGTGAATCGATTGCATATGACAATCTAGGAGCCCTGAACATCAAAGACAAAGTTGAGGAATCAGACCAAGTGGCAAGAAGAGTGAGAGATGGTTCAGAAGCTGTGACTAGTTGCCAGACCTGACCTGGCTGACATAGGCACCCTGCATGCTGGATTGGCTGGCACTTGAGGTGAGACAAGCAGTGGCATTAAGGATGCATTTTCCACATGAGGAGAGACTGAATGGCTGAGTGTCCAGAACCGGAGAAAAACAACAGACAATTGGCAAGGTAACTACAAGCATCTAACCTACCAAGAGGATTAAAAAAAAAAAAAAAAAAACCTTTTGGGAAGTACCTCTCTCCCATTCTGCTCCCCCTCCCCCAGCTTCAGTGATTGCTGCACTTTCTGGGCCAGAAGTAGGACCCATCCTGTATCCGGAGCCATTCTCCCAGCTTTGGAGAGGGAACAAATTAACAAACAGGAAAAAATAATCTACCAGCTCCCCTAAGCTGGGAACTTGGGGCAGGCACAGCCCCTTTGCCTAAGCTCAGCCATAAAGGGTTCAGAAACTTTGAATGCCTTTCACTCCTCCATAAACCTGTGTGGGCCCATTTCAACAGTGTAGGCCCTCATTAGCACTGTAAAACAGGTTATATACCTGAAGTCTATTTTCACTTGTATCTGCTATAATGGGGAGTGGCAGATTCCTGACATTTAATGCCATCCTGTCCATTAAGCAGTGTCCTTTCCTACTCACATCAGGGATTTGAGGACTGGTGTCTCCACTCATCTCACCGAGCCTCTTGTGTCATGGATCCAAGAATAAGTGGTGACTCCCAGTCCTTAGAGCCAACAGCATTGGATGACCAAAGTCTTGCTGCAAAACCCACGTGTCTACAAGTTCTAGGGAACTGGGGCACACCTTCCAACCAGACACTCAGGGGCAGCAGCCACCCCCTGCCTTGATCAGCGCATGATCCCCTAATGCAGCCAGATACCTGTGCCTACACGAATCACACCTTCCCATCTAGTACTGTAGGTGAGAGCCTGCACCACACACTTGGTGACTGATGACCTGGGCACCTGAGCTGAATCTACACAAGAAAAGTGAGCTCACATACCTAGTAACAGCTCTAACCACCAGGAGACAGGACATGAGAGCTTCAAAGACACCAATAATCAAACTAGCTCACATGGTTAGCCTACTTGAGCATATCAAAACAAGAAGCTAGGACACAACAAGTAAACATAAAATAAGTAAATATGATAACTTACTGATGGCTTGGAGAAACAGTCAATATCAAATCACATAAAGAGGCAGACCATGATGGCTTCAGCAACCCATAAAAACAAATAATCAAGAAACCTTCCAGTGGAAGATAACTGCTTGGAATTATCAGAGGAAGAATTCAGAAGATTAATATACAGAACTCTTCAAGACATTAGGAAGATCAGGCAAAATATAGAACAAGCCAAAGAACACACAGACAAAGCAATTGGGGAACTTAAGAAGGTCATTTAAGAACTTAATGACAAATTTATCAGGCTACAAGAATCCACAGACAACAAACAGAAATATGAAAGATTAACAATAAAATTTCAGAATTAGAGAACTCAATAGAAAGTAATAGGAGCAGAATTGAGATAATGGAAGTCAGAATTAGTGAGATTGAAGATAAAGCACTTGACAACAACTTATTTGAGGAAAAAATCAGATAAAATAATTTTAAAAAGTGAAGAAACCCTAAAAATTATATGGGACTCTATCAAGAGGAATAACCTATGAGCCATTGGGGGATAACAGAGAATATAGAGAGAATTGTTGAAGATTTGTTGGCAGAAAACTTTCCTGATATCACGAAAGATGAGAAGATATCTTATCAAAAAGCTCATTGAACCCCACACAAGGTAGGTCCCAAAAGAAAGTCACCAAGACATATTATAATCAGACTTGCCAAAAGCAAAAATAAAGAGAGAATTTTAAGAGTGGCTAAGGATAAAGGAAAAGTCATCTACAAAGAAGAGTCAGTAAGACTAAGCTCTAATGGCTAGGCAGAAACCATGCAGGCAAGAAGACAACGAGAAGACATACACAAAGCCTTGAAGGAAAAACAATTTCCAGCCAAGGATTATACATCCAACAAAGCTGTCTCTCCAATATAATGGCAAAATTAGGGCATTTTCAGATAAACAGAAGTTTAGGCAATTTCTAAAAACGAAACCAAAATTACAAAATACTAAAGGGATTCCTCCAGTAAGAAAATCAATAACATCAGATAACAACCCAAGACTAGAACACAGGACAGAACAACCAGATATAAATCCAGATAAAAAAGTCACAAAAATAAACCAAAGCTAAAACACTGAAAATAGGGAAATGGAGCTGTCAATGTGTAAAAGATGACAACATTAAAACAACAAAAAAGGAACTAAATAATAAAGTCATTGAACTTTCATATGGAGAGGAAGTCAAGGCTATATCAATAAATAAAAGACTGTTTTAAACTTAGAAAGATAGAGGTAAATATTAAGGTAACCACAAAGGAAACTAACAATCCTACACACCAAAAAAAAAAAAAAAAAATTAAAACATGGAAAACATAAGGACTCAGCAAATACAAAATCAACAACAATGAAAAAGAGGAAAAGAATACATTAAAAAAAAAAAGACTCAGCACAGAAAATTAAATGGAATGAAGAAACTGTCAACAACACACACACGAAAAAGACAGCATCAAAAACCTACCTGTCAATAATTACACTGAATGTAAATGGACTAAATGCACCAATAAAGAGACAGAGAGTGGCAGGATGGATTAAAAAAAAAAAACATGATCCATCTATATACTGCCTACAAGAGACACACCTTAGACTTAAAGACACAAACAAAAACTCAAAGGATAAAAAATATATATATCAAGCAAACAACAATCAAAAAAGAACAAGAATGACAAAATCAGTCTCTGACAAAACAGATTTAAAGCAAAATCAAGAGGGTCCATATACCATAACTGTAACAAATATTTACGCACCCAATGATAGGGCTCCAAAATATATAAAACAAGCTCTAGCAGCATTAAAAAGAGAAATAGACAGCTCCACAATAATAGTAGGAGACTTCAACACACCACTATCGGTGAAGGACAGAACATCCAGAAAGAAGCTCAATAAAGTCGTGGAAGATCTAAATGCCATAATCAAACAACTTAATCTCATAGACTTATACAGAACACCCCACCCAACAGCAGCAAAGTATACTTTCTTTTCCAATGCACATGGAACATTTTTCAGAATAGACCACATATTAGGCCACAAAGCAAGCCTTAACAGAATCCAAAACATCAAAATATTACAAAGCATCATTTCTGAACATGAAGCCATAAAAGTAGAAATCAATAACAGAAAAAGCAAGGAAAAAATCAAATACATTGAAACTGAACAATACCTTGCTCAAAAACTACTGGGTTATAGAAGAAATTAAGGGTGGAATAAAGAAATTCATAGAATCAAATGAGAATCAAAAGACATCTTACCAGAACCTTTGGGACACAACAAAAACAGTGCTTAGAGGTCAATTTACAGCAATAAATACACACATCCAAAATGAAGAAAGGATCAAAAATCAAAACACTAACCCTACAACTCCAACGAGTAGGAAGAAAGCAGGAAAAGAAGCCCTCGGGGATCAGGAGAAAGGAAATAAGAAAAATTTGAGCATAATTAAATGAAATAGAGAATAAAAAAACAGTGGAAAGAGTTAACAAGACCAAAAGCCGACTCTCTGAACAGATCAACAAAATCGATAAGCCACTGGCCAAACTGAAAAAAGAAAAACAGTAGAGGAAGCAAATAATCCAAATGAGAAATGAGATGGGCACTATGACAAAAGACACAACTGAAATGAAAAGAATCATAACAGAATACTATGAAAAATTGTACTCTAACTAACCTAGAGGAAATAAACAAATTTTTAGAAACAGACTACCTACCTAACACAAACAGATGTAGAACAACTAAAACCTATAACAAAAGAAGATATTGAAAAGGTAATTTAAAAACTCCCAATGAACAAAAAGCCCTGGCCCTGATGGCTTCACTGGAAAATTCTACCAAACTTCCAGAGAACTGTTAACACCAGTAGTAATAAAGGTATTTCAGAGCATAGAAAAGAAAGGAATACTTCCAAACTCATTCTATGAAGCCAGCATAACCCTGATACCAAAACTAGCTAAAGATAACACAAACAAAATTACAGACCAATATCTTTCATGAATATAGATGCAAAAATCTGCAACAAAATTCTAGCCAATGGAATTCAACAACACATCAAAAAAAAAAATTCACCATAACCAGGCAGAATTTATACCAGGTATGCAGGAATTTTTCAACATTAAAAAAACAGTATAAAGCATCACAGAAAAAAAAAAAAAGACAAGAATCATGTGATCTTATCAATGGATGCTGAAAAGGCATTAGACAAAGTCCGACACCCACTCATGATTTAAAAAAAAAAAAACTCTCAGCAATATAGGAATAGAAGGGAAATTCCTCAAGATAATAAAAGACATTTATACAAAGCAAACAGCCAACATCATCCTAAATGGAGAGAGTCTAAGAGCATTCCCTTTGAGAACAGGAATCAGACAAAAATGCCTTTTAGCACCACTTTTATTCAACATCGTGTGGTAGGTCCTAGCCAGAGCAATTAGGCTAGCAAAACAAGTAAAGGGCATTCAAACTGGTAAGGAAGAAGTAAAAGCATCCCTATTTGCAAATTGTATGATTTTATACACAGAAAATCCCAAATAATTCACAAGAAAACCACTTGAACTAATAGAAGAGTTCAACAAATTATCAGAATACAAGATAAACATACAAAAATCAGCTGGATTCCTCTACGTTGACAAAGAGAATTTTGAAGAGGAAATTACCAAATAAATACCATTTACAATAGCCCCCAAAAGATAAAATACTTAGGAATCAATCTAACGAGGTACATAAAAGACCTATACAAAGAAAACTACAAGACAGTGCAGCAAGAAACCAAAAGAGACCCACACAAGTGGAAAAACATACCTTATTCACAGATAGGAAGACTCAATAGTGTGAAAATGTCAATTCTACCGAAAGCAATATGCAGTAAACAACGCAATCCCAACCCAAAGTCAAATGACTTTTTAAATGAGATGGAGAAACAAATCACAAACTTCATATGGAAAAGGAAGAGGCCCTGGACAAGCAAAACATTACTGAAGAAGGACTAGTGGTAGGCCTCACACTACCTGATTTTAGAACCTATTATAGTGCCACAGTAGTAGAAACAGCCTGGTACAACAACGGATATATAGACCAAAGGGACAGAATTGAGAATCTAGAAGTAAACACATCCACCTCTGAGCAGCTGATATTTGACAAAGGCCCAAAATCCATTAAATGGGGAAAAGACAGTCCCTTTAACAAATGGTTCTGCAATAAGTTGATATCTATCTATACACACCATGTACAAAAACTAACTCAAAATGGATCAAAGACCTAAACATAAAGTTTGAAACTATAAAGATCATGGAAGAAAAAAATAGGGACAATGCTATGAGCCCTAATACATGGCATAAACAGAATACACAACCTAACTAGCAATGAACAAACTACCAGAGAGAAACTATGAGCTCCGAAAAATCAACTATGAGCTCCTAAAAATCAAATGTGTTTATACAAAGAATTCACCAAAAGAGTAAAATGACAACCCACAGACAAGAGAAAAATTTTGCCTACAATATACCTGATCAGGGTCTAATCTCTAAAATCTACAAGATACTGCAAAACTTCAACCACAAAAAGACAAATGACCCGATTAAAAAATGGGCAAAGGATATGAACAGGCACTTCACCAAAGAAGACATTCAGGTGGCTAACAGACACATGAGGAAATGCTCACGATCATTAGCCATTAGAGATATGTAAATCAAAACTACAATGAGATACCATCTCACCCCAGCAAGGCTAGCATTAATCCAAAAAAACACAAAATAATAAGTGTTGGAGAGGTTTTGGAGAGACTGGAATACTTATACACTGCTGGTGAGAATGTAAAATGGTACAACCACTTTGGGAATCGACTTGGTGCTTCCTTAAAAAGCTAGAAATAGAACTACCATAAGATTCAGCAATTCCACTCTGTGGAATATATACTAGAGAAATAAGAGCCCTTACATGAATAGGCATATGCACACCCATGTTCATTTCTGCACTGTTTACAATGGCAAAAAGATGAAAACAACCAAGGTGCCCATCAATAGATGAATGTATAAACAAATTATGGTATATTCACACAACATAATACTATGCAAGGATAAAGAACAATGATGAATCTGTGAAACATCTCATAACATGGATGAATCTGGAAGGCATTATGCTGAGTGAAATTGGTCATTTGCAAAAAGACAAATATTATATGAGACCACTGCTATAAGAACTCAAGAAAAGGTTTAAACACAGAAGAAAATATTCTTTGATAGTTACGAGGGTGGGGAGGGAGGGAAAGGGGCATTTAGATAGTAGACAAAAATTATCTTAGATGAAGGGAAGGATGACACACAATATGGGGGAAGTCAGCACCACTGGACCAAACCAAAAGCTAAGAAATTTCCTGAATACAACCAAACACTTTGAGGGCCAGCGTAGCAGGGGCAGGGTTCTAGGGACCATGGTTTCAGGGGACATCTAGATTAATTGTCATAACAAAGTTTATTAAGAAAATGTTCTGCATCCCACTTTGGTGAGTGGTGTCTGAGGTCTCAAAATGTAGCGAGTGGGCATTTACGATGGATCAATTGATCACAACCCACCTGGAGCAAAGAATCAAGAACACCAAAGGCACAAGGAAAATATTAGCCCAAGAGACAAAAGGGGCCATGTAAACCAGAGACTCCATCAACGTGAGACCCGAAGAACTAGATGGTGCCCAGCTAACACCAATGACCACCCTGACAGGGAATATGACAGAGTGTCCCTGATGGAGCAGGAGAAAAGTGGGATGCAGAACTCAAATTCTAGTAAAAAGACCAGGCTTAATGGTCTGACTGAGACTAGAGGAACCCCAGAACACATAGCTCCTGGACTCTGTTAACCCAGAACTAAAACCATTCCCAAAGCCAACTCTTCAGACAAAGAATAGACTGGACTGTAACATAATATGATACTCTTGAAGAGTGTGCTTCTTAGTTCAAGTAGATACCCGAGATTAATATGTGGGTCCTGTCCACAGATAAAAAGGGAAAGGATCTGGTTGAATGGAAATGGGCTACCTGGAGTGGGAAGGAGCAATGTGCAGTCACATTATAAGGGATAGCAACTAGGGTCATATCACAATGAGTGTATAAATTTTCACATGAGAAACTAACTTGAGCTGTAAAATTCACCTAAAGCATAATTAAAAAAAAAAAGAAAAAGAAAAGTTTTAGGAAGCATTGCTTTGGGCAAATCTGCTGCAAAAGGCCTTTGTGTTGAAAAGCAAAAATGTCACCTTGAGGATTTAGGTGCACCTGACTCAAACCATCTAGTTTTCAATAGCCTCATACACATGTGAAAGTTGAACAATGAATAAGGAGGCAAGGAAGATTTGATGCCTTTGAATTTTCTTGATGGGGAAGAATATTGAATATGTCATGGACTGCCAGAAGAACCAACAAATCTGTCTTGGAAGAAGTACAGCCAGAATGCTCCTTAAAAACAAGGATGGCAAGACTTTGTCTCATATACTTTGGACATATTATCAGGGGGGATAAGTCTCTGGAGAAGGATATCATACTTGGTAAAGCAGAGAGTCAGCGAAAAAGAAGAAGACACTCAAAAGAGATGGATTGATAGGGTCAAGCACAACAACTATTGTGAGGGTGGTGAAGGACATGGAAGTGTTTTCTTCTGTTGTACATAGGATCAATATGGGTTGGAACCAACTGAAGGGCACCTAACAATGTAATTGCTGAGATTAGTCCCTTGATCTTGAAAATAACCATGGATCATATTTTAACACAGAGAATGCTTCAAATAAATTCCCTACCCTAGTGATATTTCCATGTCTATATATGAGGATATTGAAAACACCATGACTTGGGTTAGGTGTACCTTATTCCTTAAGGTGACATACTTGCTTTTTAGCACTTTAAAAAGATCTTTTGCAGCAGATTTGGTCAATGCAATGTGTCTTTTGATTTCTTGACTGCTGCTTCCAAGGGTGTTGATTGTTGATCCAAGTAAAATGAAATCCTTGACAACCTCAGTCTTTTCTACATTTATCATGTTGTGAGGATTTATCAGTTGTGAAGACTTTTGTTTTCTTTATGTTGACGTGTAACCCATACCGAAGGCTGTGGTCTTTGATCTTCATCAATAAAGGCTAAAAATCCTCTTCACTTTCAGCAAGCAAAGTTGTGTCATCTGCATATTGCAGGTTGTTAACGAGTCTTCCTCCAATCCCAATGCCCCGTTCTTCTTCATGTAGTCCAGCTTCTCGGACTATTTGTTCACTGTACAGATTGAATAGGTATGGTGAAAGGATACGACCCTGATGTACACCTTTCCTGACATTAAGCCATGTGGTATCCACTTATTCTGTTCAAAGGACTGACTCTTGGTTCATGTACAGGTTACTTATGAACCCAATTAAGTGTTCTGAAATTCCCAATCTCCACAAGGTTATCCATAATTTGTTATGATCCACACAGTCGATGCTTTAGCATAGTCAATAAAACACAGGTAAACCTCCTCCTGGTGTTCTCTGTTTTCACCCAGGATCCATCTGACATAAGCAATGACATCTCTGGTTCCACTTCCTCTTCTAAATCCAGCTTGAATTTCGGGCAGTTCCTTGTTGATATACTGCTGCAGCCGATTTTGAATGATCTTCAGCAAAATTTTGTTGTATGTGATATTAATGATATTGTTCAATAATTTCCACATCTGGTTGGATCACCTTTCTTGGGAATAGGCATAAATATGGATCTCTTCCAGTCAATTGGCCTGGTAGCTGTCTTCCAAATTTCTTGGCATAGATGAATGAGCACTTCCAGCTCGTTGAAACATCTCAATTAGTATTCCATCAATTCCTGGAGCATTGTACTTCACCAATGTCTTCAGTGCTGCGTGGACTTCTTCCTTCAGTACCATCGGTTCCTGATCATGTGTTACCTCCTGATGGTAGAAAGTCAAACAATTCTTTCTGGTATAGTGACTCTGTGTATTCCTTCCAACTTCTTTTCATGCTTCCTGGGTCATTAATATTTTCTCTGTAGAATCCTTTAATATTGCAACTCAAGGCTTAAATTTTTTCTTCAGTTCTTTCAACTTGAGAAATGGTAAGTGTGTTTTCCCCTTTTGGTTTTCTATACCTGCACATGTCATTGTAATACTTTGTCTTCTCGAGTTGCTCTTTGAAATTTTCTGTTCAGCTCTTTTACTTCGTCATTTTTCCTTTTGCTTGAGGTACTCAACGTTCAAGGGCAAGTTTCACAGTCTCTTCTGATATCCATTTAGGTCTTTATTTTCTCTACTGTCTTTTTAATGACCTCTTGCTTTCTTCATGTCATTCCACAACTCATCTGGTCTTCGGTCATTGACGTTCAACATGTCAAATGTATTCTTGAGAAGGTCTCTAAATTCAGGTGGGATATACTCAAGGTCGTACTTTGGCTTTTGTCGACTTGTTATAATTTTCTTCAGTTTCAACTTGAACTTACTTATAAGTAATTGGTTCTGATCTGCAGTTGACCCCTGGCCTTGCTCTGACTGGTGACAGTGAGCTTTTCCATTGTCCCTTTCCACAAATGTAGTCAATGTGATTCCTGTGTATTCCATCTACTGAGGTCCACGTGTATATTTGCTGTTTATGTTGGTGAAAAAAAGTATTTGCAATGAAGAAGTCATTGGCCTTGCAAAATTCTATCATGTGATCTCTGGCATTTTTTGGATCACTGAAGCCATATTTTCCAACTGTGATCCTTCTTCTTTGTTTCCAACTTTTGCATTTCAATCACCAGTAATTATCAGTGCATTCTGATTGCATGTGATCAATATCAGACCGCAAAAGTTGGTAAAAATCTTCAATTTCTTCATCTTTGCTTAGTGGTTGGTGCATAAATTTGAATAATAGTTGTATTAACTGGTCATCCTTGCAAGTGTATGGATATTATCCTATCACTGACAGCACAGTACTTTAGGATAGATGTTGAAATGTTCTTTTCGACAATAAATCCAACGCCACTTTTCTTCAAGTTGTCATTCCCGGCATAGGAGACCTTATGATTGTCCAATTCAAAACGGCCAATACCAGTCCATTTCAGCTCACTAATACCTAGGATATCAATCTTTATGTTCCATTTCACTTTTGAGGATTTGCAATTTTCCTAGATTCATACTTAGTACATTCCAGGTTCCAATTTTTAATGGATGTTTGCAGCTGTTTCTCCTCATTTTGAGTCATTCCACACCAGCAAATGAAGGCCCCAAGAGCTTGACTCCACCCAGGTCATTAAGGTCGATTCTACTTTGAGGAGGCAGCTCTTCCCCATTTGTATTTTGACTGCCTTTCAACCTGATGGGTTCATCTTCTGACATGCTATCAAACAGTGTTCTGCTGCTATTCATAAGGTTTTCACTGGCAAATTCTTTTCAGAAATAGAGTGCTGGGTTCTTCTTCCTAGTCTGTCTTAGTCTGGAATCTCAGCTGAAACCTGCCTGCCATGGGTGACCCTATTGGAATTTGAATACTGGTGGTATAGATTCCATCATCATGGCAACACACAAGCCCTCACAGCACAACAAACTGACAGACAGTGAGGGACTACATGTTTAGGGAGGATTAATAAAAGCACATAAATATTTCTCCTGTTCTTTTCTGAGCCAGGACATCTTTCTTTTCATATATTATGTTTTTTCATTTTGACAGAAACTTTTTAAATTTAGGCCTTCTTGTTCCCATTTATTTGATGAGGAAGCTGAGGCTCATAGGCTTCAAATGATTCACCAGAAACCTTCCTCATGATTCTGCCCCCTCTGTTTGTAACAAAAAAAGTCCAGATATTGGTCATGATTTTCTCCAAGGAGTTTGGGACTGCTGGTTGCCTCGAGGCCCTTCAACAAAAGTGCAAAGCATGTTGCCATGTATATTCATGTCATTCTCCTGCCTCCATTTCTGTCTCCCAGTTCTCTCTCACCCCTACTTCATCTTCTTTGAAGATACCTGGCAGGCACTGGTGTTCCTAGCAGGCAATTTTGAGATTTGAGTTCTGGGTAGTAATTTTACCATGTAATCTGTCCCGTCTTTAATAACTTGCAACCACATTAAAAAAGCAAAAATCCAGCTTTCTACCATATGAAGAGAAAAGCACGTATCTTTAAAAATAAAACACGTAAGACAAATATTCAGTAATTCCTTTCCTTTTTCTGTCTGTCTCCTTTCTTCATTTCCGCACTTACTTAAAACATACATGGGGTTAGAAATGGGAGACTGCAATATTAATAATATTCATAATGTTAAGTCAATAAATAATAATTATTACTAGTTACCTTTTACAAAAGGGGAAATTGAATATTAAAGACATTAAGAAGCTTGTTTAAGATCATATAGAACATAAGTGGTGAAGCCAGGATTCATGTCTACCAGACATATTTCATTTATATGAGCCTTTGACTTGTTTCAATAATTTCACACTCCTAGAAGAGATGGGGAAACCCTGCTGGTGTAGTGGCTAAGTGCTATGGCTGCTAACCAAAGGGCAGCAGTTCGAATCTGCCAGGCACTGCTTGGAAGCTCTATGGGGCATTTCTACTCCATCCTATAGGGTCACTATGAGTCAGAATTGACTTAACGGCAATGGGTTTGGTTTTTGGTTTTTTGTAGAAAAGATGGGCTTAAGCAATCCTATGGAGAAGGGATTGAGGCTTCCTCACATGTGTTTAGAATAAGTTGGGGTTTAACTAATCGGCCCCAAGGTTTGCTTTTGCTCTTGGGCTATCTGAACTGGGTAACTCATTGGACCATCCTTAGGGACTGGGCTGGAAGTAATGGTTTCTTTGGAGCTCCTGGGGCTGAAAGCCTGCCATAGACTTTTGTAAACTTTTTTGTGAATTAGTATAAATATTCAATGCAGTAAAAATAGAAACATTAAATCATGTTTTCCCAAAAGAACCTATAGATAGGGATATTGCCTCAGACTCACTTATCTGTCAGTGTACCTTAATAGTTTCTTCTGTAAACACATTTTCAGGAACCAGAATGATAAACTTTTTTTTTTTTTTAACCACTTCAATTGCTTCTGGAGAGAAGCCATGTAAAGTCTGCATATTCAGAGTTCCCTCTCTCCATAAATTTTCCACTCTCCATAACCTCCTGTGATAGAAAACATCAATAAATGTCAACCAAGTATCCTTTCCGTGTTTCACCTGGACTTCATATAATTCATCTTCTAAGTAAATTAAAGCTGAAAATATGAAAAATATACTTTATTGGAAGTCATATATCTGTTCATAAGGAAAGAGGTAAGCTTTTCAAGTCTATCTGAAACATTCTCTTCACAATAACTCTTCAAAACTGGTCTGGTGGCATCTGCACTCTGATGGAATCTATACTCAGTGCATATTCTGAAAAAGATGGAGTGCCCAGGGAATATTTCCACCGATGAAGGGTGAAGTTGGTCCGGGTATCCTAAGCCTTCCCTAGCCTCACAGCGAAGTACACTATCTGTGAAAGGACTTTCTGTTCATACAAGGAGAAATAAACTACACCATGGGACTGAGGCCAACCCGGAAGAAATTTCTTTTTTTGAGGGGGTCCTCTCATTTAAAGAGTTTGAAGTTCATTGGTGATGTTTCTCAGCATAAAAGAGGACTGTACTTCTACACGCTTGTCCTGGATTTTCAAGACCTGTGGCAACCCTTGATCATGACCTGAAACGGCACTCCCTCTCAGGTTTTGGGGCAAGTGGCAATGCAGTGGGCCAGGGAGACATAAAGTTGAACTCTGTGATGAAATCTTGGGTCACACTACCCTCAATAACATTCTTTGTTCACCTCCCTGCATGTCTTTCTGTATCCCATCCCCTTGCTCTTCTTCTTTCCCTGACATTTGCTCACTGCCACTCTCCTCTCTCCTGCATTAACTTCATCCAGTCTTTGCCCTTCCTTCTCTTAACTATTATTTATTATATACTTAGTTTTCTGCTTTGTTATTTGTCCCACCATGAAGTTAACCATGGTTGATTTTGGCGTCAGGACAGAAACTTAAGGTATCAGTTGGCATCCTTCTCTGCTGGCTAGTGACTTTTCTTGGATATAATCTACATGATTAGTTGGGATTTGATGATTTATATAACTTGCTGTTAGATGCCAGAGAAAGAGGCTGTCCAGCAGCATATAATCTTCGTTATAGCTTGATTGTACTCGGCAAAACTCTCTATTATAGATCAATCTGTGCATGTAAAGAACACAAGACAAATGGCCATAGTCACCTCACCAAAAATTGTGCAGGCAAAATGAAACAACAAAAGTGAAAACCTGCTTAAATTAAAGTCACACAAAAATAATATGTAATATCGGATTACCTTATTCGATTCAAAACATATTTAATAAAGTACATAGTATTATAAGAGCATAGGGAATAGAGTTAGATGTCTATTTGTCTGGAAAGAGAAGGAAAGATTCTGGGGCTAGAGAGAGAGTTTTGGGACAAGGTATATTTTGAACTGTTTACATTTCAACAGGTAAAGTAAAAATTAAGGTTGCTATAGAAGAGCAGGAGTCCTGGTGTCACAGTGGTTAAGTGTTTGGCTGCTAACCAAAAGTTCGGCAGTTGAAATCCACCAACTACTCCTTGGAAACCCTATGGGGTAATTCTACTCTGTCCTTTATGGTCACTATGAGTCAGAAACAACTCGACGGCAAAAGGGTTTGGTTTGGTTTGGTTTGGTTTATAGAAGAGCAAATAGGAAGCTCCACTACTGTGGTGTCCCCCAATATCAGGTAGGTAGGATAGATAGTTTGGGAGTATTAGGAAATAATGGCTGAACTCAGTAACAGAACTCTGAAATACTCTTGATCTGAATTAATGCACACATCTTAGTAAAGTGCTGTTTGCCTATCTTCAGGTTTCAAATATTCTCTTTGCTTAGTTGAAACAAAACCAACTAGAATTGCATCACTTGGCTTTCACAGCTCTTCATTAACCAGAAAAAAAAAAAAAAAAAAAATTGGCCTAGAGTTGATTCCTACTCATAGCGACCCTACAGTAAACCCACAAAGGTTTCCAGCTGTCCATTATCAGCTCACAAACTTACCTTTTACAACTTTTTGATTTGATGAGAGTACAGTTTTTATGACTGTCATGTCTGTGTTTACCTGAAGCAGTGCATCTTATTCACTTGGTAACCTGACCACTCCTCTCCTCACAGCAAATGACAGTTTTTTTGTTTTGCTTTGTTTTTGTTTTTAGCCCCTAGTATTGAAACTGAGTAATAATTAATTCACTTTATATTTGTCAGAGATAATTGGAACTTCCAGTCTGAGCTTCTAGATATTACTTACATTACACTTTGCTAATATTTCAGCTGTACTACAAAGAAATATAAAGTTTTATTAATATTATTGAGCTTTATTAGAGAGACATTTTGAGTTATTAATTTTCAAATACTGCTTCTACTTAGGGAAATGCAATGTAAGCTTATTCAATACCTTAGTTCCAGAGAGCCTGTTTAGAAACTTCATCTTCACACACTGAAATCTGTAACTCCATTTCTTTCTCGTTTTTGAAACTTCACCATCCCTCAATTTGTTCTCTAGGGTTCTCTCTACTTTTCGAACCAAAATTCATTAGATATTATCATATATGGTGGTATGTAATTCTTAAGTAATTAGTTATCTTATTCAGAGGTATGTTATCCCTCCAATTTAATTGTACAGAGTTTGAAAACATATTTCTATATCCCACTGTAGCTACCACAGAGCTGATTAGGTTCTTAGTACGTATGATGGCTGACTTGAATGTGTTATTGGTTCATTGACAGATTGGTGCTTAATCAGAAAAAGGAAGAGTATCTGAAAATCATTATAAAATAAATTCTAGATCCTTTGAAGGTTAATATTAAAAAGTAGAGAAAAAATAAGACAGGATAAAGGTACAAGTCCCCAAATTGAAGAGTGAATTACATAAATGTGAAAAAAGGGAAAGAACTCAAACTTTAAAGATATTAAAAATTAACTGACAAAGATATATACAGCTGAGAAAGAAAAATTAAAGGAAGTAAAAAATATTAAAAAAATTATACTATGACCAGTAATCAAGGAAATGTATATCATTGATTCAGTTACACTCATCAAGCAAATAAGATAATGCTCTAAGTTAGATTTTCATTAGAAATCTGTTCCATATTCCTGTAATTTTAGAAATATATGGGAAAAAACGCAATTCTTACATGAAAAGGGATATTTTTTAAACAAATTATGGGAAAACCTGGAAGAATATTTCAGCTGGACTACAAAGAAACTTTTTATTTATATTACCTCTGTAAAGTGGGATTGGGAAGTTATGAATTTTAGAAGGATGCTTTTCTTTTTTAACCTGTAATCTATTGAAAATGTTAGATATTTTAATATGTACATGTAGTCATTGATAATTAAAGTATTTCTAATAAATATTGATACAAAAATTGGAAGTTCACTTGATAATAATTGCCGGTAATTATGAAAATAATAACTTTTGCCTCAATAATCCCCTGGAAATTTAATATCTGAAATGACTACAAATAAAAAGAGGTTCAATTAAAAGCCTTTTAGGAGAATGAAAATTTGAAAACAAATGATAAAAAAGTTTTAAAAACATATTATGAATTTTTAATACAATAATTTATAACTGCTAAAATTAATAAATGCATTATAGGTACTCTTTACATAGGAAAAGACTTTTAACAATGCGAAATGAAAATCAGAACATTTAAAATATTATAGAGTGATTGCAATTCTATGGATATGTATGTATATAAGCAAAAAATAGAGTAGGAGAATGGGGAAGATATTTTCATGGTGAAATTATGAAATATTTTTTCAATTATGCTTTAAAAGAACAAAAATTGGCAGGCCTGACAGCTCTTACCATACTTAAGCCCATTATAACAGCCACTGTGTCAATTCATCTCATTGGGAGTCTTCCTCTTTTTCACTGACCCTCTTCTTTACCAAGCATGATGTCATTCTCCAGGGACTGATCCCTCCTAACAACATGTCCAAAGTATGTGAGACATAGTCTCACCATCCTTGCTTCTAAGGAGCATTCTGGTTGTACTTCTTCCAAGACAGATTTGTTTGTCCTTTTGGCAGTCCATGGTATACTCAATATTCTTCTTCAACACCACAATTCAAAGGTGTCAATTCTTCTTTGGTCTTCTTCATTCATTGTCCAGCTTTCACGTGCATAGGAGGCAACTGAAAACACCATGGCTTCGGTCAGGCTCATCTTAGTTTTCAAGGTGATATCTTTGCTTTTCAGTACTTTAAAGAGGTCTGTTGCAGCCAATTGGCCCAATGCAATGTGTCTTTTGATTTCTTGACTACTGCTTCTATGGGTATTGATTGTGGATCCAGGTAAAATGAAATCCTTGACAACTTCAATCTTTTCCCCGCTTATCATAATGTTGCTTACTGGTCCAATTGTGAGGATTTTTGTTTTCTTTATGTTGAGGTGTAATCCATACTGAAGGCTGTGGTCATTGATCTTCATCAATAAGTGCTTCAAGTCATCTTCACTTTCAGCAAGAAAAGTTGTGTCATCTGCATAACTCAGGCTGTTAATGAATCTCCCTCCAATCCTGATGCCCTGTTCTTCTTCATAGAGTCCAGCTTCTTGAATTATGCATACAGATCGAATAGGTATGATGAAAGGATACAACCCTGACACACACCTTTTCTGACTTAAACTACACTGTATCCCCTTGTTCAGTTCAAAAGACTGCCTCTTGATCTATGTACAGGTTCTTCATGAGCACAAGTAAGTGTACTGGAATTCCCATTATTGCATCCATAGAATGTGAAACTCAATACCATGTATCTAACATGAGTAATGAATAATTTCACATATAGAGTAATTATGCCCAATAATACTAACTTCAGTGATTTATTCTTGTGTTTCCTGACTGACAATGAAGGTGAAACCAAGAGTCAAAAGATGGGGAAATGAATTCTTCTTAAAGCCTAAACCAACCAAGGCACTAAAGTGGTCAGAATAATTTACAGAAAGTTGTGTACAAATTAAGGAATGTTTTTCCTAAAGGGAACCTCCAAATTTAATATTTGAATTATATGGGAATATTGCTTTTCAAATATTGAGATGCATATAGGCATATATTTCATACATGTTTACTTTAGAAAAAAAAAAAAACTCAAATCCATCGCTGTAGAGTCAATTTTGATTCATAGTGACCCTATAGGACAGAGTACTACTGGTTTCCAAGTCTGTAATCTTTAGGGAAGTAGACTGTCACATCTTTCTCCTGAGGAGCAGCTGGAAGTTTTCTACCACCAACCTTTCAGTTAGCAGCCTAATGCTTAACCACTGCACCACCAGGGCTCCCTACATACACTTACAATGTGTCTATTAGAATCTAAGTTTTATAGGAACAAAAAGTTTCAAGATATTGAAGTGACTTGTTCAGGTCATACAGAAGAATAAGCAGTTCCCAGACATTGTCAGATTGCACAATTACCTGTGAGTTTTTTTCTTGCCCAAAATGACTTGATTCCACAGGAAGACTTTGAGTCAATGGCTGTAGTTAAAGAATGGACATCAGCATTAAAAAAAAAAAAAAAATCCCAAGTGATTCCATTGTTGTTGTTAGCTGCCATCAAGTTGCCCTTGACTTGTGGTAACCTCATGCACAACACGGGATCTCTCTATCGTAATTCATAGAGTTTTCATGGACTGATTTTCAGAATTAGATCACCAGGCTTTTCTTCCCAATCTGTCTGAGTCTGAAAACTCTGCTAAAACCTGTTCAGCATCATTGCAACATGCAAGCCTCCACTGACATAGGTGGTGGCTGCACAAGTGGCACATTCGCTGGGAATCAATCGAGTCTCCTACGTTGGAGGGAGAATTCTACCACTGAGCCATCACTGAATTAGAACTATAAAGTTGTAGTTCAGAGTCCAAGTCTGCTGCCATTGCCAAGTCAACACTTACACACTTTTCTTTTCAGATTAACCATTTCTCAGCTGCATCCTTTTGACATCATCTGTAACCATGGAGTTGAACAGCACTGTGACTGAGTTCATTCTGCTCGGGTTAACACAGGACATTCTGAAGGAGAAATTAGTGTTTGTGATCTTCTTGTTTCTCTACCTTGCAACTCTGTTCGTGAACTTATTTATTGTGATGACCATCAGATACAGCCGGATGTTAGGAGGCCCCATGTACTTCTTCCTTTTCTACTTGTCCTTTGCTGATGCCTGCTACTCAACAACCACAGTTCCCAGGTTGATTTTACATGCTATATCTAAGAATGTCATCTCCTACAATGAACGCATGGCTCAGATTTTTGCAGGTCATTTTTTTGGGTGCATGGAGATCTTTGTGCTCATACTCATGTCCTTTGATCGCTATGTGGCCATTTGCAAACCCCTGCAATACACAACCATCATGAGCCAGCATGTCTGTGGTGCATTGTTGAATCTGGCCTGGGTGGGATCTTGCAACCATTCATTAGTACAGGTTTTCTTGGTTTTGAAATTACCATTCTGTGGTCCCAATGTTATTGACCACTATTTCTGTGATATGCAGCCTTTGTTAAAACTTGCCTGCATGGATACTTATGTCATAAATCTACTCACAGTATTTAATAGTGGTGCCATATGTATTGTGAGTTTTATAGTCCTGATAATCTCCTATGTTTTCATCTTACACTCTCTGAGTAAAAGGGTGCAGAAGGAAGAAAGAAAGCCCTCTCTACCTGCATCTCCCACATTATTGTTGTCATCTTATTCTTTGTTCCGTGTATATTCACATACAGTCGCCCGCCTATCACATTTCCAGTGGACAAGATGGTGACTGTGTTTTACACTATTGGGACATCCTTGCTCAACCCTCTGATTTACACTCTGAGGAACACAGATGTTAAAAATGCCATAAGAAAGTTATGGTGCAACAAGCTATGACTTGAAATGGCAAAGAACAGAAAACACCAATTGCTGATTCTTTAGAAATTTAAATGAAATTGGATTGATAGAGAAGAGAAAATGTTCTTATCCTGATGTGGACAATAGAATCCTCTCCTAGAAATCTGTTTGAGGACATTGGTAGAGTAAGCACAGGTCCATTTTATTTTAAGCCAATGTCACTTAAAGTAACATAACATAAAAAAAAAATTAATAAAGTACACTAATATTTGTGGGAGTGCTAGCCCACTCCCCACCTCTGCTCTCTGCACTGATACTGTTGGTGTTTTGCAGTATGTGAGCCAGATCCTGTTGTATATATAGCTTCACCTCACTCATTTGTACAGTATTCTAGTTTGAATTTATCTTCTCCATGTTATTGATCAAGGACAAATTTGAACATTCCAGAAATCAGGAAGATAGTGCAGGACCAGGCAGTGTTTTGTTCTGTTGTACATATAATTGCCATGAGTCAGAGTTGACTCCACAGAAGCTATCTGTCTACCTACCTACCTATCTATCTAGCTATCTAAATATTTATACAACTAAATATATTTTAATAGATATATATGTAACACCACCTGTCTGTCATTTTGTTGTACTGTGGTGGCTTGTGTGTTGTTGTTATGTTGGAAACTATGCCACTGGTATTTTAAAAACCAGTGGAGTCACTTATGATGGACATTTTTCAGTGGAGCTTCCAGATGATGGTGGGCTAAGAAGAAGGAAATGATGGTTTACTTCTGAAAAAATTGACTAGTGAAAATTTTATCAGATGAATATTGTCTGATATAATGCTGGAAGATGAGCCCCTCAGGTTAGAAGGCACTCAAAATACAACTGTGGAAGAGCTACCTCCTCAAAGTAGAGTTGACCTTAATGACATTGGTGTAGTCAAGTTTTCGAGACCTTCATTTGCTGATGTGGTATGACTTAAAATGAGATGAAATAGCTACAAACATCCATTAATAATCAGAACATGACATGTACAAAATATGAATGTAAGAAAATTGGAAGTCATGCAAAATGAAATGGAACATAACAAGATTCATTTCCTAGGCATTAGTGACCTGAAATGAACTGGCATGAGCAATTTTAAATAAGACAATCACATGGCCTTCTATGCCAGGAATGAAAAATTGAAGAGAAATGGTGACACATTTATCTTCAATAATAACATTTCAAGATCAATCCTGTCAGGAATAGGATAATATACATATGCCTACATGGAAGATTAGTTAATAATATTATTCAAATTTCTCATCAACCATTAATGCCAAAGATGAGGAAACTGAAGATTTTTTTTTTACCAACTTCTGCAGTCTGAAAGTGATCAAACATGCAATCAAGATGCATTGATAATTACTGGTGACTGGAACGCCAAAGATGGAAACAAAGAAGGATTGGCAGTTGGGAAATACAGCTCTGGTGTTAGAAATGATACTGGATTACACAATAGAATTTTGCAAGACCAATGACTTATTCATTGCAAATAGCTTCTTTCAGCAACATAAATGGTGTCTGTATATGTGGCCCTCACGTCTCCAATTTTTCAATATGTTCCTCCCAAGTCCCTGATCATCCAGCCAAATCACTAACCACAGCCCATAAATTAGTATACAGTTGTACATCTGGCCATTTCTCTTTTCAAAGAAAGCAAATAACCAGGCACACCGCTGGAAGTTCTGCCTGCTGGGAGTATTTCCCTTCACCAGTGTACTTCAGGGGGGTCCCAGAAAGGGGCTTTAGTGCTGCAGCTGTCCATTTTTGACTGGTGCCTGTGTATCACACAAAACCATCTGTAAACCAGGCAAGAGTATTCACTTCCTCAGTCAATTGATCTGAAGGAACTTTCAGTAAAGTCATAGGCGCAAACTGGGAAATAGAAGGTAATGTGACAGGAGTGGGGACCATGAGTGTTTGGTCCACTTCCTCATGAAACTTGTGCCTTCAGGTCCTGCTTAGTCCCCATTTCATATATACTACTTCCACTTAATGATGGACAGCTGCTGTGCACCTCCAACTTTATGGCTTTGTGGGTAAGACAACACCATGTTTAAACTTCAGTCTCTATAAGGCCCAGTATCAAGCCAAAAGCTGTGTTTCAAAAGGAGAGTAGTTATCTGCAGAGAATGGCAGGTGCTTTGCTACAAAATCGTAAGGGTCTGCACAGTGATTCAGCAATAGGGACCTGCCACAGACTCTAAACAGCATCTGTATCTGCCACTGATACTTCAATCATCATTAGATCAGCTGAATCGTATGGCCAAAGTGGCAGAGCTGCTTGCATGGAAGCCTGAGTGTTGCAGAGTCTCTCTTGGTCTGGGCTCCACTCAAAACTAGCAGCTTTTGGAGTCACTTGATAAGTAGGCTGGAGTAGCACACCCAAATGGGTGATATGTTACTTCCAAAATCTAAAGAGATCCTCTACGCTTTTTACTCCTTTTTAGTTGTGGGAGGGGCCAGATACAATAACTTATCCTTCACTTTAGAAGGAATATCTCAACCTGCCCTACACCACTGGACACCTGCGAATTTCACTGAGGTGGAAGGCACCTGAATTTTTGTGGAATTAATTTCCCACCTTCTAGCATGCAAATGTTTTACCAATAAGTCCAGAGTCATTGACACTTCTTCCTTACTAGGCCCAAACGCATTATGTCATCAATGTAATGGACCAGTATGAAGTTTTGTGGAAGGGAAAGGTGATCAAGGTCTCTGTGGACTAAATTATGACACAGGGCTGGATAGTTGATAAAACCCTCCGGTAGGACACTGAAGGTATATTGTTGGCATTGCCAGCTGAAGGCAAACCGTTTCTGGTGGATCTTCAAAACAGGTATGGAGAAAAAAACATTAATTAACCAGATCAATAGCTGCATACCAGGTACCGGGAGATATATTAATTTCCTCAAGCAATGGAACTATACCTGGAACAGCAGCAACAATTGGATTCAACACCTGGTTAAGTTTTGGCTAATCCATTGTCATTCTCTAAGACCCACCTGTGTTTTGCACAGCCAAACAGGCCAGTTGAATGGGGCTGTGGTGGGAATCACCACTCCTACATCTTTCTCGTACTTGATGGTGGCAGTAATCTCCACAATCCTTTCAGGAATGCAGTATTGCCTTTGGTTTACTATTTTCCAAGGTAGAATATGTTCCAATGGCTTCCACTTGGCTTTCCTAACATAATAACCTTTCTTCCATTTGTCAAGGATCCAATGTGGAGGTTCTGCCAGTTGCTAAGCATATGTATTCCTATTATGCATTCTGGAACTGAGGAAATCACTACAGAATGATTCCAGGGACTCTCTGGAACTACTGTGAGATGGGCATGAGCTAAGACTCCATTAATAACCTGAACTCCACACACACCCAACTCTGAATGGTGGGCCACAGTGACTTTTTGGCTTTTCTGGAATTAATGTCAGTTCAGAGCCAGTATCCAGTAATCCCTAAAAATTCTGATTATTTCCTTTTCCCCAATGAACCATCACTCTCTTAAATGACTGTAGATCCCTTCGCGGAAGGCCAGGAGAAAGATTAACAGTATAAATTTTTGGCAGTGTAGTAAGGTCCTTCCTTAAGGGGATCCAGCCTCCCCTTCATTCAAGGGGTTTTGAGTCTTTAAACCAGCTTAAGTCTGGGAATTAATTGAGAGACTGTGACTCTCTATTCTGGTGATTTGAGTTAGACTGCGGTTCACTTGGTCTAGAATTCTTCCATTTGTACAGATCAAGCAAATATTTAGTAGATTTCCTATCTATTTCACTCCTAGGGACACCATGACTAAGTAGCCAACACCCTAAGTCCATATGAGTCAGATTATTCTGTTTACTGCTTTGATTCTGCTGCCCATTATGGTAACCACACTCACCTTGTCTTTGCTGATTGAGTGCCACCACTTGGCCCCTGCCACCACAGGGCCCAATCAGCCCCATTGTAGTTTGGTGTCTTAATTAAGTTAGGGCAGTTCACACTGTCAAATCTGACTTTCATAAAATAGCAATCACAGCAGTCTTCAAGGATAGTGGGGCTCCCTTTACAAATTTGTTCCTCACTATTGTAGTGAAAGGTTTGTCCTCTGGGTACTTCATGTGTGGGTCTGTGGGACTAACCTGATAAATCCACTCTAAAACGTCAATTTCCCTGAGAACTTTGTATTCCTTCTTCAGTAGTATATCAAGGTAGGTCTGCTGCTTCAATGTGATTTAGCACAGACCACTGTGTAATCCATGTTTCAATGACCCAACAACATAAACTATTACATCATTTCCTAACCTCTCAAGCTGGAACACTGAATGAAGAATCTGTGCTTAGTGGGCCCATATGAATAAACTCAGACTGATTCATCTATATAGTCCTTGTACCATTATCGCATACCCTTAATAGTCATTCTCACGTGTATTCCCCAGATTTCTGTCTGTACATATTAGAAAAGTCAAACAATTCTTCTAGAATATGCCATACCTCCTCCTGGGTTACACTTTGTACTTCACCTGCTGGGGCTTTCTGGGACTTAAATCTACTTATAGGTTTAAAAGTCAAAATTGGTGGTGGGGATGTGTTTTTAGAACATTCAGCACTGTCTTATAAGGCATCTGCCTCAGGTGATGCCCCAGGCAATGATTGAGACAAATGCTCTTCAGACACAGCTGGGTTAATCTCATCAGATGAGGGTGGAGGGGCTAATGGTTTTACAGGGAAGGGTGCCTTAGCAGACAAAGATGGAATAATATCTTCAGATGGGAGTGAGAGGGCTGGTTCTGTCGACAGGAGTGATACAATGGAATTTAGGGGCTCTGTCTCCCAGGCTTCCTGGTTATCTGTCCATATGTCCCCATCTCAAGTTTCAGGATCCCATTTCTTCCCAATCAATACCCTCATTTTTAACTTCAGAGTGCTCTTGAGATTAATTCATCCACTCTTACTATAATACTCTGGGTTTGGTTTTTGACAGTATCAGCTCTGTTGCTACAGGAAATAAGGCTTTCTTTCAAGGCACAAGTGGAAATATTTAGGTTGTTTATGTGGTGCTTGAGTTTTGCTTTTGAAGCCCTGAGCTCATTTCTGTCTTTCACCAATTTTTCTAGCAAAAGTAGGACCAATCAACCAGTCTCTTGGTACCAAATGTGTTAGGCTATATTTTCTAGAGAAGGAAAACCAACAAAGGGTATAAATATATATATAGAGAGAGAGATTTATATCAAGGAAAAGGCTTATGTGATTGTAGAGGCTGGAAAATTCCAAGTCCATGGGTCAGGATAGTCACAGGGGCTGGTGAACCCAAGATTGGCAGGTCAAATACAGGGCTTTTGGTCACAGGCTGCAAAGATCAATGGATGTCAAGCTCAGCAGGCAAGACAGTCAGTAAGCTGCTAGCTCGAGTCCCAAGAATCGGAAGTCAGAAGAACAGGAGCCACTTTTAGTATCCTGTGCAAGGAAAATCCCATTAGCCTGGTCATAAAGTCTACTTATATCCAATGCAAGCCACACCCATAAGTAAAATCCCTTTCAACTGACTAGCTAATCACAGCAGATCCCATCATGGAGATGGTCACATTATATCAAATCTCATCATGGGGATGATTACTTCATCATACGACTCCTAAACTACCTCATAGCTGCCCAGTCAACTTGACACACAATCTTAAAGATCCCAGCACCTAACAGCAACATGTGTGTATATATGTGTATGTAGATAGATGATAGATGATAGACGGGTGATAGATAGGTGATAGATGATAGACGGACAGACAGATAGGTAGGTAGATAGATCGAAAGATAGATCGATGGATCGATAGATTGATGGATCGATAGATCGATAGATATAGATATCACACACATAACTCTTTAAAGTAATGTCACGTTGAACATTGTGAGCCTTTCCATGAGTTATCCTTGGAGGTT
Organism: Elephas maximus indicus; assembly: GCF_024166365.1. NCBI lineage: Eukaryota > Metazoa > Chordata > Mammalia > Proboscidea > Elephantidae > Elephas > Elephas maximus. Next base: position 115,797,710 of record NC_064825.1, read on the forward strand.
AACTCAACTCTGATACTAAAATTTGGAGGAATTATTGAAAGACTACATTCTTTACTGGAAATCCTCTCAAAGACTCTAAATTTTGTAGACAGTGAGGCAGGAGTTTCCCAGTTTGTATCATAAAATATAAACAAGTCACTTGCCTTGACACAAGTTGAGCATTGCTGTTCATAACTATAGGTTAGCCTTTCTTGAAACAGAAGAGAAGACTCAGGACTGGAAAAAAGAGAAAATGGGCAAAAGAAGAAATAGCAATGAAGATGAGATAATGAAGGGGAAAATCTTTTCACCTTGTATTTTAGGAATCTTCACTGAACATAAGTGCTTGTGGAAGGACATTGATGAACAGAAAACTTTTATTTTTTTCATTCAGATTTGCTGAGATTCCTCTGGACACATGCACTGTGAGGATTGTGAGGAAGGCATAGGACCACGCAGAGTCTCCTTTTTTACATAGTGTTGCTGCGAGTCGAAAGTGACTGGATGGGACCTAACAACAAAATGAAAATCAAGGATTCTTGTGACTTTAAATACCATCTTTATATTGATGAATCTCATATTTATCTCTACTCCAGATCTCCTGAATGAATGTCAGCCTTTTGTATTCAACAACTTATTTGACATCTATCTTTGTGTATCTAGTAGGAATCTTCTTGCCCAAACACGCTCTAGCTATAGTTTTCCCCAGGGAAATCTGTTCTTCCTGCTGCCCAGGCTGAACACTTTGGAATAAAAAAACCTTGGAATAAAAAAAGTTTTATGTTATAACAGTTCACACCTGCACTGTGATGAATTACTTAGGATGACCTTTCTCTCCATGGTGTTGTAACTTCCACCCAGGTGATTGGGCAGGGATGTGCAAATAAGATAATTGTGGCCCACCAGAGGATTGATCAGTTTTGCTTTAAAAGAGAGCCAATTCCAGAGCAGAAAGAAGAGCCCACCACCACACAGAAAGGAGAGACCTGCAGGAGAGTCCTGCAGGTGAGGCCTGCAGGAGATGGCACAGCCAGTTTCCTGGCCCACAGAGTGAAAAAGCTGAGTGCTGTTGGGCAGAGGCTGAGGGCCAGAGAAAAGCCTATGCCTGACCCACGAATTTGGGACTTGTCAGCCTCCAGAACTGCATGAGTAGTTTTCTTTATATGGTTTATGAGCTCTGTTTGACATAGTCACCTGAGACTATGGCCCCTGGCCCTAGCTACTTGGTCCCTCAAAGTATTTGGATGTTTAGGAAACTTTTATGCTTTTGCTTTGGTCCAGTTGTGCTGACTTCTCCTATATTGTATGTATTGTGTGTTCTTCCCTTTACTGAAGTTGACACTTGTCTATTACATAGTTAGTGATTTTCCCTCTCCCCCACCCTTGTGACCATCAAAGAATGATTTTTTCTGTGTGTAAATCATTTGTTTAGTCTTGTAATAGTAGACTTAAACAATATTTGTCCTTTTATAACTTACTTATTTCATTCAGCATAATGCCCTCCGGATTCAGTTATGTTGTGAGATGTTTCGCAGATTCATCATTGTTCTTTATCGTTTCACAGTATTCCTTTGTGTGTATGTGCCATAGTTTGCTTATGCATTCAACTGTTGATAGGCACTTCAGGTTGTTTCCATCTTTTTGCTGTTGTGAATAGTACTGCAATGGACATGAGTGTGCATATGTCTATTCGTGTGCTGGCTCTTATTTCTCTAGAGTATATTCCTAGGAGTGGAATTGCTGGATCTTATGGTATTTCTATTTCTAGCTTTTTAAGTGGCTATACCATTTTACATTCCAACCAGCAGTGCATAAGAGTCCCAATCTCCCTAAACTTCTCCAACATTTGTTATTTTGTGTTTTTTGGATTAGTGCCAGCATTGTTGGGGTGAGATGGTATCTCAATGTAGTTTTGATTTGCATTTCTCTAATGGCTAATGGGAAACCCTGGTGGTGTAGTGGTTAAGTGCTATGGCTGCTAACCAAAAGGTCAGCAGTTCAAATCCACCAGCAGTTCCTTGGAAACTCTACGGGGCAGTTCTACTCTGTCCTACAGGGTCGCTATGAGTCAGAATTGACTCGACGGCAGCAGATTTGGTTTTGGGTTTTAATGGCTAATGATCATGTGCATTTCCTCAAGTGTGTGTTAGCAGCCTGAATGCCTTCTTTTGTGAAGTGTCCGTTCATATCCTTTGCCCATTTTTTAATTGGATTGCTTGTCTTTTTGTTGTGGTGGTATTGCAGTATCTTGTAGATTTTAGAGATTAGCCCTTTATTGGGTATGTTTTAGCCAAAATATATCATATTGCTCTCTATTTAGTGGAAAAATGCATATATTTATATATTTTAAATATTTTGTTGAGTTTTTGGTGAAACTTTACACAGCAAGTTAGGCTCCCATTTGACATTTTTCACACAAATTGTTTAGTAAAATTAGTTACATTTATCATAATGTGTCAACATGCACTTTAGTTGTTTTCTGTTTGTTCCATTTCCAATACTCTAGTTCCCTTGCCTCCTTATCTTCTTATCTTTGCTTTTGAATAATTTATTGACTTTTTGGTCTCATACACATGGTTTTTAAGTAGAACACAGATCTGATGGGTAATATATTTTATTTTATGTGCCACTCTTCTATTTCGCTAAAAGGTGTTCTAAGGGGTCAGGTTTGACTCTAGGTTTAAAGGATAGTCTCAAGAAGCCCTCTGTTCTCTACTGCTCCAGTTTGTGTGGCTTTTTTATTCTAATAATGTGAGCTCTTCTCCACATTTTTCTCCCTTTCTATTGGGACTATCTTTTATGACCCCAGTCAGAGCAGTCAGTGGTGGTAGTGAGTCACCTTCTAATTCTGGTCTCAGGGTAGATGTGGCTGGTGTAGACTTGTTTGTTCTTTGAGCTTTTGGTTACCTTCTTACTGTTTTGCTCCCAGCAACTAGATACCAGTAGTTGTGTCTTAGATGGCTGCTCATCAGCTTTTAACATGCCAGATGCTTCTCACTTCACTAGGATGCAGATCATGTTTTTGGGAACTATGTCATGCAATTGACTATGCTGTCCCATGAGACTACAGTCCTAAAGAGACTACAGCTTTCAAACCCAGAAAAATAATTTTGGAAGGAGTTTGGTTACATCTGATGATAAAGGGTTAACCTAACCATAGCAGGCCATAACCACAAAAGGCCAACTTGTTTGTCTGAATCCAAAAAGCTTAGAAAAATATGAAAAAAACTACATCAAAGAAGTGGGCAGTGTGCTCGAACCTGTTCAATGACAGTGGATGTACGTACAAAAACTAAATATCAATTTACCCCAGTAAATGAGGTAAAGATCTATTCCATATCATATGTAGCCCACATAAGAAATAAAAAACAACTACCAAATGACGGACCGGGGACACCTGAGTCTAAAGAACAAATTGTTAGAAAAGAAAAACAAGGTCACCCAATCATGATCTTAGTTCTTTGTCTTTACTTTAACCAATCACAGTCTGTAAATCATTTACTCATAAAGAATCAGCACCTGTCAAAATCATATAAAAAGCACTTATAGAATGCACTTCTTTGAATCATGGTCTGTTTATAGCCAAAGTGCTTTCAGCCATTTTCCCATCTTTGTTTTCTGATATGTTACAACAAAAATCTCTTTATTGCACAAGGCTTTGGTGAAAGTTGTCTCTCTACAGCAGACTGGCCAAGCGTAAGCAGAGTTTTCACTAGCAAATTCCTCGTCAGATCTACAGAAGGATTGAACTGCTTGTTGATGTCACAGGGGACCCATTGTATTCAGCTTCTTGCACTCTGTGTCACCTTCAGAGATGCTCCATCTCAGGTAAGCACTATCAAAGTAGGAACTTTATTGCCTTTCTGCATAACAGGAAATATTCTTGTGACATATTTGTTGTTGTTTTTTGTTATAAACACTGGTTTGGCAACTTTTTGTTTGAAGCTTCATTATGCGAGTTTTGTTTGAGAGCTCCATCTGGAGGTCTTTTGATAAAACTGCTGTTCTTGATTTTATGGTTGTTTTTTTTTTGCCTCCTGTTCTTTTCTGTGTTAGCTAACAAAAGAAAATGGGAAATAATAATAACAAGAGTGACAAAAGCCCCTCAGCCGGGAACACTGATGCGTGTATAATTCAAAACTTTGGTGCCACTGCTGGTCTGTATTTAGAAAAAATGGCACAATCTCACTAAGGACTGTGAGGCTGAACAGTGGCCCCTAGGAGGAAGTTTTGATTCGGCTAAAATATTACATTTGAGATGTAAAGTAGAAAGTCTTGCATAAAGCAGCCACAGTGGGAATTTTTTTTTTTTTTTTATAGTTGGTACTTTGAGACTTCAAGACGTAAACATCATGACAGTATCTAAGCAAGCCAAACAGATCCAAATATTGCAAAAAAAAAAAGTTGGAAGGCAGTACAACATTGGACTCAGTCAAATCATTGCCTTCCTATCTCTGTGCAGTGAAATGCCATTTAAAAGATCAGGAGATATTGGGCCCACCATGCCCTTGATAGTTAAGCAATAGGCCAAAGGTAGGAACCCTGAGGTCTTCTTCTACCCATGGTCTAAGGCTGAACTTGGGCCCATCATAAAAGAGTCCTCTGCTCCAAGAGAAAATCCTCACAAATTTAGTCTTGAATTTAGGATATTAGTTGAAATATATGAGCCCAGTGCTGCAGATATATATAATTTAATAAACATATTGTTAGGTCTCTGTCATGCCCATTGGTGGTAGATCCTGAAAACAATTTAAGTGTTCCTAGATGTGCCTCAGGTATAACTGTCAGAACAGAAACCAAGAAATTAATGGGAGAACTTATAGGCTGTTTCTTCAAAGTTCCCCCCCCCAAAATCAATTGGATAAAATTACATGCTTGCAATCAAGAAAAAAAAAAGAATCTATCTATGAGATTAAAAAAAAAATTGCTGTCGAGTTGATTCCAACCCATAGCTACCCTGTAGGACAGAGTAGAACTGTCCCATAGGGTTTCCAAGGAGTAGCTGGTGGATTCAAACTGTCAACCTTTTGGTTAGCGGCTGTAGTATGCCTGTGCCACCAGGACACCAATAGGTTAACTAAAATGATTATAGAACATTCACGTTTAAAAATTACTCATGAAGGGGGTAAGGTTGCCTTTAATTCAATATTTGTAGGTGAATTAAGTCCTGAATTAGCCCAAATGATAAGAAAAAAAAAACATCAGTTAAATTGATACTTCTGAATTATCCACTTTAGCCTATAAATTAAACCAAACTATGGAAAGGCAAAAGAAAAAGTCTGAGTGAAAAATAAAACAAAACAAAACAAAGAAAATAAAGAATAGTTAATGGCTCTCCAATTGCAGCAATGACAGAAGCCTATGGGAGAAAAGCCAAAGTAAGGGAATTCTCTCAACAATAATGCTGCTCCCATGATCTGTAACTATTGTAAGAAACCTGGTCACTTTAAAATGGAATGTTTTAAGCTTAAGAATAAACCAAAGGTGACTCCTTCTGCACCATCTTTAGAAAAATCAATGTGACAATGCTCTGGGGAGCTTACAGAGGCTTTGACAGCAGTTCCCTTCTCCAAATGCGGAGAAGCAATGCTCCAAGTAAATGAGGAGCACCATACCTCCCTTAAGAACATGGGTGTAACACTGTTAGCAGTTAACCCTACAAGTTTGCAAAGGCCTCTTCCCTGCAGCACTCAAACTTCTTGTGTCAGAGAGATTTCCAATGAGGAAAAAAATTAGGCCATTCTTTACTCATACCAGTTTCTTTAGGGCCAACAAAAAACAAAAGAAGATGGAATACACAGGGTCATTATACCAAAAAGAATCAGTTGACATTCAACCATTTCAAGAGGTAGCATATGACCAGGAACTGATGGTACTGAAGGAAGAAGTCCAAGCTGAACTGAAGGCAATGGCAAAAAACAAGGCTCCGAGAATTCACAGAGTATCTGTTGAGATGTTTCAACAAATGGATGCAGCACTGGAAGTGCTTTCTCATCAATGCCAAGAAATATGGAAGACAGGTTCCCAGCCAACCGGCTGGCAAAGATCCATATTTATGCCTATTCCCAAAAAAGGTGATCCAACTGAATGTGCAAATTATCAAATGATATCATTAATATCACATGCAAGCAAAATTTCACTGACGATCTTTCAAAAGCAGCTGCAGCAGTATTAAAGTAGAGAAAATACATTTTCTTCAGTGTTTTAATATTAAAGTAAAGGGAATATATTTTCTAGTTTGTTTTAGTATAGCTGTATAAGCTGTAATTAATCTCTAGTCTTTGAAAATGATGCAGATTCTGTTCAAGATATGGCTGAGCACCTTGTTGGACTCTTAACAAACATGACTGAGCTTTGTTTTGCAAATGGTAAACTTCAAAAGCAGTCAAATGTTATTATGAGAGTAGAAGTAATTTGAGTAAGTTTAATTTGATTATAGAGTGCTTAATTTTAGTTCTGAAACTCCCCCAATTAAACTTACTGGCATCTCAAAATTGAAAATGTCCTGTGACGCTAATACCTTACAACGTGTTTTCTCCTATTCAAAATGGGTGATTGAGAGGTTGACATTATGGGACATAATCCCATAATGATGCTATAAGTAATCTCTGTGCATTTTTTATTGCACCAGCTGCACTGGTCTTTTCCAAAGGGGTGCAGAGCTCTCTCTGCTCCTGTGGACTTGGCCTCTCTTCTCTTCTTTGTTCTCTTGAGAAATGAACTTCAGCCTGCAAGATGGCAGCTAGGAAGGCTGCCTGGCACTTTTGATCTACAACTTTCTTTCTTGCCCCTTATCTCAGTCAGAGTGGACTTGGCAGAACAGTTCCACTGACAGATACTTGTGTAAGTTTTTTTCAGCCTGTTACAAACATACAGATTAGAGTCCAGATGTCTGACATCCATATCTTCAGTTTAATAAAGAGTTTCTTGTAGTTGTTTTGTGATGTATAGGACCATCTGTGGGCTATGTGCTTAAAAACATTAGGTAACCCTGACCTTCCCCCTATAAGGCCCTCCCATTAGTCCTTTAGAGTTGGACAGAATTTGGGAGAAATTTTACCCCCTCTGTTTCTTGGACACCAGTGTTCAATAAAGCCCTCTTGCTGCTTACCTCCTCCTATCTCACTATTGGCTGTGCGGCAGGCAGCTTGAATCCGCGATTTGCAGTAACAATATATGGACAGGGAACTACCAAAAGCAGATTCAGAAGAAGACTTGGAACCAGGGATATCATTGCTGATGTCAGATGGATCCTGGCTGAAAGCAGAGAATACCAGAAGGATGTTTACCTGTGTTTTATTGAGTATGCCAAAACATTTGACTGTGTGGATCATACCAAATTATAGATAACATTGAGAAGAATGGGAGTTCCAGAACACTTAATTGTGCTTATAAGTAACCTGTACATACTTCAAGAGGCAGTTTTTCAGACAGAACAAGGAGAAACTGAGTGGTTTAAAGTCAGGAAAGGTGTGTGTGAGTGTTGTACCCTTTCACCATACATATTCTATCTGTATGGTGAAAAAATAGTCCAAGAAGCTGGACTATATGAAGAAGAATGGGTCATCAGGATTGGACGGAGACTCATTAACAATCTGCTTTATGTAGATGACACAACCTTCCTTGCTGAAAGTGAAGAGGACTTGAAGCACTTACTGATAAAGATCAAAGACCACGGCCTTCAGTATGGATTACACCTCAACATAAAGAAAACAAAAATCCTCACAACTGGATCAATAAACAACATCATGATAAGCAGAGGAAAGATTGAAGTTGTCAAGGATTTCATTTTACTTGGATCCACAAACAGCCATGGGAGCAGTAGTCAAGAAATCAAAACACACATAGTATTAGGCAAATCTGTGCAAAGGGCCTCTTTAAACTGTTGAAAAGTAAAGATGTCACCTTGAAGACTAAGGTGTGCCTGACCCAAGCTGTGGTATTTTCAATTGCATCATATGCATGTGAAAGCTGGACAATGAATAAGGAAGACTGAAGAAGAATTGACACCTTTGAATTGTGGTGTTGGTGAAGAATATTGAATATACCGTGGAATGCCGGAAATGCGAAAAAATCTGTCTTGGAAGCAGGACAACCAGAATGCACCCTAGAAAGCAAGGATGATGAGACTTCATCTCACATACTTTGGACATGTTATCAGAAGGGACCAGTCCCTGGAGAAGGACATTGTGTTTGGTAGAGTAGAGTGTCAGCAAAAAAGATGAAGACCCTCAACAAGATGGACTGACATGGTGGCTACAACAATGGGCTCAAGCATAACAATGATTGTGGGGATGGTTCAGGACCAGGCAGTGTTTTCTTCTGTTGTACATAGGGTCACTATGAGTAGGAGTTGACTCAACGGCACCTAACAGCAACAACAAGGTAGAAGACTTCCACCCATTTTTACTGATAGTATTCCTGTGAATTTGTTGGGTCATGACTTTCTTTCCAAATGGAAATGCCACATTCTGTTTACAGAAGCGGGGATATATTACTCAATTTCCCTGATGCTGAAAATGAAGGTAAGACCCAGATGCCTGAGATAGAATAAACCCTTTGTTTATTACAAGGTCTTTTGGTATTACAGGATGACAGCGCCTTGCCCTTAGAAAGAGAGACTCAAATTCCTCATGAAATACCATCAGAATTACGGGCTTCCTCATAGACTGGTATCTGCTGCAATCTATCAGCTGAGCCTATTAAAGTCCAGAAGAACTGAAACCGATCACCCAAGACTTTTTAGAGAAGGAATTAATTGTTCCATGTGCTAGTCCTTGTAATACCCCAGTATTTCCTGTTAGAAAACATAATAACTGTGATTGGCAATGTGTACAAGTCTTAGAGCTACTAACCACATTGTTATCCCTTGAACCCCCGCTGTTCAAAACCCACATTTACTATTAGCCCAAATTCTGCCATATGCTGCATGGTTTATAGTCATTGACCTCTGTAGTGCTTTTTCAGTATTCTGGTTCATCCAGGCAGCCTTTTTTTTTTTTTTTGTCTTTACATGGGATAATCAGCAATATTCTTGGACTGACATGTCCCAGGGGTTCAACGAGAACCCCAACTACTTTTCCCAGATTTTACATGCTGACTTGATGTCTTTACAGCTTGACATAAATCTGTGTTACTCCAGTATGTTGATGATCTCTTAGTCTGTTGAAATACCAAGCAAGTAACCTAGACTTCTGTTATTATATCATCTGGCTGATAGAGGGCATAAGGTATCCAGGGAAAAAATTACAGCTTGCCCTTCCACTAGTAAAATACCTTGGTCATTTAATCTCATCAGAAGGAATCTCAACTGGCCCCAAATGAAAAGAAATAATCTTTTCCTACTCTATACCTACAACAAATAAACAGGTGTATTTTTATGATTGTGTCAGTATTATAGAGTCTGGATATCAAATATCTTTTTTTTAGTACCACCTCTTTATGTATGCCTTAAGGGTAATATCCCTGAACCTTTCAAGCCATCTGTGGAAGCTGTGCAAGCCATAACTAAATTAAAAGAATCTCTAACACTTCAGCTCTTGGATTCCCTAACTATTCTTTAGATTTCTCTCTTCCTGTTTTTGAAAGAAAAGTGAATGCCTTTGTTGTCTTAATTCAGAAGCATGAAGACAGAAAACTGTGCTAAAGTGTGCAATTAAATACAATAGCCAGAGCTTATCCTCATGTCTTTGAGTGGTTGCAGACGCTGCCAAATTAGTAGAGACAACTACTGATATAGTATTGGGAAATAATCTAGATATGTGTTTTACATGCTGTTTCTGCCATCTGAAATTATACTATAACCCAACACTTTTCTGCTAGCCGACTAACTTCATATAAAGCTCTTCTAGCTGCCCCCCAACCTTAGATTACACACAGTAGGGGCCTTAAATCCAGCTACCTTCACACCTGATCCCAACGATAATGACATTGATCATGACTGTTTTGATTTAACGGATCAACTTTTATCTCCTGGAATAGATCTGCAAGAAACTCGCTTGCCAACCCTTCACTTGTGCTATTTGAACATGGCTCCTACCTAAAACCCAAAACGTCTAGTTCTAGGTTTCAAGGAGGATATGCTGTCACTGTTGCAGTAGAGATATTTGAAAGTGGACCTTTGTCTAAGGTAACCTCAGCACAACGAGTCGAGCTTATAGCATTAACAAGAGCATGTGAGTTGAAAGAATACCAGTCAGTCAGTATAGACACTGAATCATATTACAGCTATAGAACAATTTATGACTTCAGAATGTTATGGAAACAGAGGGGATTTTTAAGTTTCTCAGGACACCCCACAAAGAATGGTACTTTAGTGGCTGAATTTCTTGAAGATCTTTTACTACCTTCTGAAATTGCAGTAATAAAAATACAAGCTCATCAATCAAAAGAGAGCTACCAAACAGGAAGTAAAGGGGAATAGATTGGCTGACAAAGCTGCTCAACTGGCTGCTCAGACCTCCATTTAGGAATATTTAGTCTTAACCTGAGCAAAATAAGAGCTCAACTCATTTTAAGGCAATTAGCACAGGTTTTCTAAAAGTTCAAGAATGAAGAATTAGAGGTCCTTCTCCTCAACCTGTTAACTCTCAGTCACCATTCATAGACTTCCCATATTTTCAAATAATAAAACAATGCCAGAAGTTAGCTCCAGAAGAAGTCCTTAGTTGGGTCTCAAGAGAGTGTTATCTAGATGCCACCACCCAGTTGTGGATGAGGCCTGGAATCAGACCAGTAATACTTCAAGGCCTCCACTTTACATTATTATTAACTTGTCTGTTTGAAATCAAATCTATATGGGAGAAAGATTTTCTTGCCTTTTTAGATCATAGTTTCTGGGGAAATTTTAAGGCAGCAGCTCGTTATCTAAGAAGTGGACTAATGTCAGAATTTAGATGCATGCCAATGGCTGGCATCAAACCCTTTAGTTTTCCCAATATTAAACTACCATGTTATCCCTTCACCAACAACAAATTTTGGCTCTGCCCTAAAATGAGCAATAAAGGTTAAATTGCAGCATCCCCTAACATGCCATTTCATCCAAATATTCCTTGCTTCAATCACAGTTATATGATGCCGAGTTACAGATTGTAAAGGAGCAAAGGCAGTTAACCCCCAAGTTCCCTGTGTAAGGAGGAGAATTAGGACTGTATATGATTGAATACTGTCCTGAATCACCCAGGTATTATGATTATTGTTTTCAGGGTTGCTTAACAACCTTAAATGAAGTGTATCTTAAATATGACAAATACAATAATCCTATTTATGACAATCCCTATTACTGGAATTGTACTTAGAACTTAAGTTTGGAAGACTTAAAATATGTAATAACAATCTTATTGAGACATGAATAATGCATGTAAATTTTTCTGTTCCCAGCCTGGTACCTATACTGTCATTGTACCCCTTATGGTTTTGTGCTCATACATGAGGGATCTAATTACAGTAGTTTAAGCAGTCCCTTTCCTAGGCATGGCCTTTATGCATGTGGGTAGATGGGTGGTGAATGCAAGGGCAAAGTACCTTAGGATCAATGGGTGTCTCCTTTGACATTTATTCCAAAAATGCTAGCCAACATTGGATGAGTGATATCAAAATATTTTCAATAGCCAAAAGAGAAGTATATGAAAACCTCATAACAGAACAACCAGGGTGGGGTTGACCATTTTTAAGAGCATTAATTCCTTCATACGGCATAATAGAATTAGAAAAATGTTTACAAAACCTGTCTGCCACAATGGCAAAAATAGTTGATAATGTTGCTGATGAAATGTCAGCTCAGAAAAATCATTAACCTCTCTAACAAATGTGGTCCTGGACAATCAGACTGTGTTAGACTTCTTATTGGCACAACAAGGGGGGGTATGTGTGATAGCCAATATATTCTGTTCCTCGTGGATAAATACCTCTGGAATAGTAGAACAAGATATCATTAAAATTAGACGGCAGGCTGTTTCACTGCACTCTTTTCCTCCTTTGTTGTCATTGTTGTTAGATGCTGTATTAGTCATCTACTGCTGCTTTAACAGAAATACCACAAGTGTATGGCTTTAACAAAGAGAAATTTAGTTTCTCACAGTCTAGTAGGTTACAAGTCCAAATTCAGGGCATAGGCTCCAGGGAAAGGCTTTCTCTCTCTGTTGGCTCTGGAGGAAGATCCTTGTCTTCAATCTTCCCCTGGTTAAGGAGCTTCTCAGGCACAGGGACCCCCGGGTCCAAAGGACATGCTCTGTTCCTGGTACTGCTTTCTTGGTGGTATGAGGTCTCCAACTCTCCGCTTGCTTCCCTTTCCTTTTATCTCTTGTTGCAGCCACTGTGTCAATTCATCTCATTGAGGGTCTTCCTCTTTTTTGCTGACACTCTACTTTACCAAGCATGATGTCCTTCTCCAGGGACAGATCCCTCCCGATAACATGTCCACAGTATGTGAGATGTAGTCTTGCCATCCTTCCTTCTAAGGAACATTCTGGTTGTACTTCTTCCAAGACAGATTTGTTTGTTCCTTTGGCAGTCCATGGCATATTCATTATTCTTTGCCAATACCACAATTCAAATGTGTCAATTGTTCTTCTGTCTACTTTATTCATTGTCCAGCTATCCCATGCATATGAGGTGATTGAAAATAACACGGCTTCGGTCGGGCACACCTTAGTCTTCAAGGTGACATCTTTGCTTTTCAACACTTTAAAAAGATCTTTTGCAGCAGATTTGTCCAATGCAATGTGTCTTTAAATTTCTTGACTGCTGCTTCCGTGGGTGTTAATTGTGATCCAGGTAAAATGAAATCCTTGACAACTTCAATCTTTTTCCCATTTATCACGATGTTGCTTATTGATCCTGTTGTGAGGATTTTTCTTTCTTTATGCTGAGGTGTAATCTATACTGAAGGCTGTGGTCTTTGATCTTCATCAGTAAGTGCTTCAAGTCCTCTTCACTTTCAGCAAGCAAGGTTGTGTCGTCTGCATAACACAGGTTGTTAACAAGTTTTCCTCCAATCCTGATGCCCCATTCTTCTTCATATAGCCTAGCTTCTTGGATTATTTGCTCAGTATACAGATTTAATAGGTTTGGTGAAACCTCAGATTTATTCCCATGGCTATCCCAAAGGATAGGATCTTGGGCTCACTCACTGCTGCAAGACATTTAATAATAATATTAATTGGCTTGATCTAAAATTTGTTCAAATGTGTGGTCACTGAAATTAATAAATGCCAGCATCCTAGAGCATGTCCAATTCCTATACCAGTAATGTATATTGATTCTGCTCACATTTGCTATATGATCAACAGAGATGTAATCCTCACTTAATGACCCTGGTGAAGAACCAGATGGTATCTGATGAAAACCAGACTTTGAGTTTAAAGCACCTGCCATGGTGGCCATCAAGGAGCCCAGCAAAGTCCAAGCATCATCTTGTGATCATTGATGTACTTACAGTAATCAGTGATGAAAAGGTGGGATTGATTGATAACCACAAAAGGCCAGCTTGTTTCTCAGAATCTGAAAAGCTTAGAACAATAGGGGTAAACTGCATCAAAAAAGTGGGACAGTGTTCTCTAACTGAATCAATGGTCAGTGGACATGGGTACAAAAACTAAACAGTTTACCCTAGGAAGCGAGTTGAAGATCTACCCAATATCATACGAAGCCCACATAACAAATTCAAAACAAAACCAAAAATCACATGACAGACTCGGAATCTCTGAGCCAAGAAAACAAATTGTTAGAAAAGAAAAACAAGGTCACCCAACCATGATTTTAATTATTTGTCTTTACTTTAACCAATCATAGTCTATAAGTTATTCACTCATAATAAATCAGCACCTGCCAAAATTGTATAAAAAGCACTTATAGATTGTACTTCTTAGGATTTTGATCCGTTTGTACCCTGAGTGCTTGCAGGCAGTTTCCCATCTTTGTTTTCTGATTCATCACAACAAAAATCTCTTTGTTGCAGAACGTGCTCATGAAGATTGTTTCTGTACAACACTGAAGAGTATCAGTATTTGTGTCTTTAATGAATATATGTGCCTGCACCCACATATTTGTATTTACACATGCCTATTTTTTTTTTTTTTTTTTATAGATACCTGTGAAACCCTGGTGGTGTAATGGTAAAGAACTATGACTGCTAACCAAAAGGTTGAGAGTTCAAATCCATCAGGTGCTCACTGGAACCTGTATGGGACAGTTCTACTCTTTCCTTTGTTCTCACTTATGTACATACCTCTATCAACCCATATAACAATATGCTTATACATATACATATGTGCTCAAACACTCGTTTTTACTTTGGTTGTGCTGTGCTCACTACATGCACATTTGGTGCCGCTTTTCCCATCACCAAAAATAAACAACAAATTTCTACATTATAAAGCATGCTCCCTCCCCCATCCTGTTCCTGGTAATCAATAATGAACATTGTTCTTTCTTTATGTATCTAGTCTTATCTTAAAAATGAGGGATCCTCCAATATTTGTCCTTTTGTCTTTGACTCATTTCACTTAACATTGTGTCTTCCAGGTCCATCCATGTTATAATATATTTTGCAGACTCATCATTGTTCTTTATTGCTGTGTAGTATTCCATTGTATTTATGTATCACAATTTGTTTTTCCATTGATCTATTGATGGTCACTTCTGTTATTTCCATTTATTTGCTATTGTGAATAAAGAAGCAATGTGTGTATACTGGTTCATGTCATTATCTTTCAGTCTCTGTGGTAGATGGGGAGTGAAGGTGATTATCCTCACTACTATGGCCTATGACCACTATATGGTCATTTGCAAACCATTTCACTACCCTTCTATCATGAGCTGGAGGCTCTGTGGCATTCTGATGGGAGTAGCCTGGACAGGGGACTTCTTGCATTCTGTTATACAAATTCTATTTATTTCTAAGCTGCCTTTCTGTGGCCCCAATATCACTGATCACTTCATATGTGATTCTTATGCATTATTTGAGCTTGTCTGCTCTGAAACTTGTGTTTTTTCCCTTTTGGTGGTTGTCAATAATGGGTTTATCTGAATCATAAACTTCTCCTTGTTGCTTATCTCCTATTCTGTTATCTTGCTTTTGCTGTGAGCTCATACCTCTGAAGATCAGAGGAAATTTCTCTCCACCTGTGGATCTCACATTACTGTCATGGTTTTGTTCTTTGTCCTGTGCATACCTGTATACACATGACCTCCATCAGCTTTCTCATTCAACAAGATGGTGGCCATGTTTTACACCATCCTAACTCCCCCATGAAGAATGGAAACTTCAGAGTACTGAATTTTGATCATGCGTAACCTGTACATAGGCCAAGAGGCAGTTCTTCAAACATAACAAGGGGATACTGTGGTGGTTTAAAGTCAGGAAAGATATACGTCAGACATGCATGCTTTGACCGTACTCTTTTAACCTGTAGGCTGGGCATATAATTCAAGAAGTTGGAGTATAAGAAGAAGAATGCAGCATCAGCATTGGAGGAAGATTCATTAACAACCTGTGATATACAGATGACACAACTTCACGTGCTGAAAGTGAAGAGGGCTTGAAGCTCTTGCTGATGAAGATCAAAGGCTACAGCCTTCCCTGTGGATTGCCCTTCAATAGAAAGAAAACAGAAACCCTCACAACTGGACAAATAAGCAAAATTGTGATAAACGGGGAAAATGTTGAAGTTGTCCAGGATTTCATTTCCCTTGGATACAAAATCAGTGATCGTGGAAGCAAAAGTCAGGAAACCAAACAACGTATTTCATTGTGCAAATCTGCTGCAAAAGACATCTTTAAAGTGTTATAAAGCAATGATGTCACTTCGAGGACTACGGTGTGCCTAACCCAGACCATGGTGTTTTCAGTCACCTTTTATGCAGGTGAAAGCTGGATAATGAATAAGAAAGACTGAGGAAGAATGGAACCATTTGAATTCCGGTGTCGGTGAAGAATATTGAATATACCATGGACTTCCAGAAGAATGAAGAAGTCTGTCTTAGAAGAAGTAAGTCAGAGTGCTCCTTTGAAACGAGGATGGTGAGACTTCGTCTCATGTATTTTCATTCTGTGGGCATATTATCAGGAACAGCCCGTCCCTGTAGAAAGACTTTATGCTTGACAAGGTAGTGGGTCAGCAAAAAAGATGAAGACTCTTGATGACAAGATCGATTGACACAGTCCCTGCAACAATGGGCTCAAACATAGTGACTATTGTGAGGATGGTGCAGGACCATGTAGTGTTTCATTCATTTGTACGTAGGGTTATTAAGAGTTGGAAATGACCTGACAGCACCTAAGGACAACAGCAACTGCCCTACCCAATCCTATGATTTACACTTTCAGGAATAAGAAAGTGAAAAATCATAAGGAATTTGTGGACCAGGTTGGTGGCGGTTACTGAAGCAAAATAAAACATTAAAAAAAAAACAAAAACTTCAAGAAGAAATATATTGAAGTTAAACAAGAACTTTACAGGGAATGGACCTTTCAAAACAGAAAGGTATTTAATGAAACAAGAAAATACTAACATAGAGGTTAGATCAGGATATGGTATTTTTACCCTCACATCACTGACCATCTCAGAACTGGCAGCTCAGTATTCTTACACATAAATTAAAGAGAGTTGAATTTTATGCTTGCTTAGACTATGATAACCAAAAGAAATCACTAAAGAGAATAATGTGTTACCTCTCTCATTGTTAAAAAAAGAAAAACAAAAAAAATCTTTCCTTGACTCTACTTCTTCTAACATGTAATATCCCATTCCATTCTCCCTTTTTTAGCAGCAAAACTCAAAAGATCGCTATAATGTGTCTTCTATTTCTCTCCTTCTATTCTCTTTAATCCCCTTCAATTACACTTCAATACTTAATACTTTCTAAAAATCCTCTTCTCAAGATCACCACAGGCCTCTGAATCATTCAACTTACATTAGTTATTCATTTCTCATCTTATTAAATCCATTACCACAATTTAAGCTAACTGATCTATCCCTCTCTTTCCTTCCTATACTCTTTACAGGACAAAAATTCCCAAATATCTCCACTCAGACTGCTTCCTTGAGATTGAAACCTGGAAATCCAATTGCTTCCATGGTATTGTCAACTAAATTACAAATAGATATACTGAACAAATCCAAAGCTGTATGCCTGGTTCTGCTCTCATCCCCAAATTGACTCCGCTCACATCATCCTCCATCTTGACTGATGGCACATTTGGTTTATTTTTTTTCTCATTCCCTACATCCACCCTATTCAAAAATCCTGTTGGCTTTAACTTTAACATATATCCCAAATTCAAGAGCTTCTTGTCATTTTTGGAGCTGTCACCTAATTCCTAGCCACCACCATCTTTCACCTAGATAATTAGAATTGTCTCTCACATAGTCTCAGTGCTTTTACCTATTATACTCTACTCCAATAGTCTATCCTCAGCACAGCAACTAGAACCAAAACCAAAACCATTGCCATCGAGTTGATTCCAGCTTATAACATCCCTATAGGACAGAGTAGAACTGCTCCGTAGGGTTTCCAAGGAGTGGCTGGTGGATTTGAACTGTCGACCTTCTGGTTAGCAGCCAGACTCTTAACCACTGTACCTTTAAACCCATAATAAGTAAGGTCATATCATGACTCCACCAGGATGGCACTCCATGTCCCTCAGGGTAAAAGTTAAAACTTTACATTTGCCAAAGATCAGGCAGCAGTAATCTTGTCACCCTGCTACCTCTCTAAACTCCTCTGTCATGGCTAACCCTCACAGATTCTCCAGTCCATGTGGTCCCTTTCTGTTTCACTTACTGATGAGGTACACTTTTGCCATAGGGCCTGTACATTCATAGGCTGTACGTTCCCTTCGTGTTGAACACATTTCCTTCCCCAACTCTCTAAATGGCTTAATTTATGCGCTTTATGTGCATAAATTTAAAGAAATTGATATTTTAGACAGCACTACCCTTGTTGTTGTTATTAGGTGCTGTCGAGTCAGTTCCAACTCGTAGCGACCCCATGAACAACAGAACGAAACAGTGCCTGGTCTGAAGCCATCCTTACAATCGTTGTTATGCTTGAGCCCATTGTTGCAGCCACTGTGTCAATCCACCTCATTGAGTGTTTTCCTCTTTTCCACTGACCCCTGTACTCTGCCAAGCATGATGTCCTTCTCCAGGGACTGATCCCTCCTGACAACATGTCCAAAGTATGTAAGACGCAGTCTCGCCATCTGTGCTTCTAAGGAGCATTCTTGTTGTACTTTTAAGACAGATTTGTTTGTCCTTTTTGCAGTCCATGGTATATTCAATATTCTTTGCCTTCACCACAATTCAAAGGGGTCAATTCTCCTTCGATCTTCCTTGTTCATTGTCCAGATTTCACATGCATATGCAGCGATTGAAAATACCATGGTTTGGGTCAGGCACACCTTAGTCTTCAAGGTGATGTCTTTGCTCTTCAACACTTTAAAGAGGTCCTTTGAAGCAGATTTTTGCCCAATGCAATGCGTCTTTTGATTACTTGACTGCTGCTTCCATGGCTGTTGATTGTGGATCCAAGTAAAATGAAATCCTTGACAACTTCAATCTTTTCTGCGTTTATCATGATGTTGCTCATCGGTCCAGTTGTGAGAATTTTTGTTTTCTTTATGTTGAGGTGCAATCCATACTGAAGGCTGTGGTCTTTGATCTTCATTAGTAAGTGCTTCAAGTCCTCTTCACTTTCAGCAAGCAATGTTATGTCATCTGCATAACGCAGGTTGTTAATGAGTCTTCCTCCACTCCTGATGACCGGTTCTTCTTCATATAGTCCAGCTTCTTGGATTATTTGTTCATCATACAGATTAAATAGGTATGGTGAAAGAGTACAGCCTTGACGCACACCTTTCCTGACTTTAAACCAATTAGTATCGCCTTGTTCTGTCTGAACAACTGCTTCTTGATCTATGTAAAGGTTCCTCATGAGCACAATTAAGTGCTCTGGAATTCCTATTCTTCACAGTGTTATCCATAGTTTGTTATGATCCACACAGTTGAATGCCTTTGTATAGTCAATAAAACACAGGTAAACATCCTTCTGGTATTCTCTGCTTTCAGCCAGGATCCATCCAACATCAGCAATGATTATCCCTGGTTCCATGTCCTCTTCGGAAACCAGCCTGAATTTCTAGCAGTTGCTTGTCAATATACTGCTGCAGCCATTTTTGAATGATCTTCAAAACTTTCATTGTTGTTACCTTGAAATTTACCATTATCTCCGTAGGTTTGAACCAGTCTATTATTACTTGGTATCAGCTTGCCTTCCTCTCCAGTAGAAAGGTCTATACCTATACCGTTTATTCCCTCTTTTATTGTTCTGATGTTGTCATTTACAAATTAACCTCTCTTGTTCCCTGTTGTAATTCTTTTGGTTTTGGATGGTCCTTGAGAGTTCATTTCCTAGTTTGGTGTCTGGCTGGTACAATCTTGTATCCCACATTCAGGTGGTGGCCTGATGTTGTTTGTTCTCAGACAGAAGGACTCCCTTTAATAATTCCTGTAAGTTTGTTTTGGTTTTTACATATTTCCTTTATTTCTGCTTATCTGGGAACGTTCTAATTTCATCATCATATATGAATGAGAGTTTTGCAAGGTATAGTATTCTTGGTTGGCAATTCTTTTTCTTACAAGGTTCTATTTATGTCATCCCATTGTCTCCTTGCCTGCGTGGTTTCTGCTGAATAATCAGAGCTTAGTCTTATTATTTCTCCTTTGTATGTGACATTTTGTTTTTCTCAAGCTGCTCTCAGGATTTTTCCTTGTCTTTGGTTTTAGAGAGTGTGATTATGATATGCCTTGGTGATTTCCTTTTGGGGTCTATCCTAAATGGGGTTCGCTGAGCTTCTTGGATGAGCAGCTTTTTATCTTTCCTATTAGGGAAGTTTTCTGTCAGCAATTCCTCAATGATCCTTTCTGTGTTTTCCATTTTTTCCCCTGTTCTCGGACTCCGATCCCTTGCAAATTTTTGCTTTTGATTGTATCCCACACAATTTTCAGTTTCTTCATTGTTTTTTTTTTTTTTTTGATTTTTCCTCAAACAGAGTTGTAGCCGAGCATTTGTTTTCAATTTTGCTGATACTGTCTTCCATCATTTCAAACCTGTTCCTCAGCCCTTCTATGACATTGTCCATTTTTGAAATCTTGTTTTTTACCTTTTGGATTTCTAACTGTTGTTTTTGTATGATTTATAGTTGTGAATTTATTTTGGCATTTTTTTCCTGTTTTATTTTCCTCAATTCTTCCATTTTTTTTGTCTGTATTTTCCATGAATTTCTTTGCCTTTTCCATGAATTTGTCTATTTTTTCCTCATTTTTGTCTGCTTTTTGATTTAACTCTTCAACAGCTCTGAATGTTAGAGATTTTAATTCCTTATTAAGTAGTTCTAGTGTCTTTTCTTGTACTAGAAAGTAATCTGTTTTGTTTTGTTTTGTTTTTGGATGCCTTTTTTTAATATGTTTTGAAATTGTCTGCTGTCTTTGGGACATTCAGTAGGTATTTTCTTCATTTATTGATTGTAGATCTGTTTTTTTTTTAATCCTGCTTTTTTGTTTTATTTGGTTATGTCTAATTTAAAAAAAAAAAAAACAGGTGGGCTGTGCATTCTTTGTTGTTTACTTGTCTGTGGTCACGATACTTTTTACTTCCTTGTCCAATGGGTAGGGTCAGTCACTCAGCTATGGTGTAGCAAGGCAGGGCCAGCTGAAGGGAAGGGGTTGGGAAGGGTAGTCTGTATCACATACTAGGGCCCACAGGGCAGGTCAGAATCAGTGCTGGGCAGGTTCTGGTAGGCCATGTCTGTGCTGCTCAAGGGTGTAAAGTTCAGTGGGCAATGTTGGTAGGCAGGAAGAAGGGGGGAGGTTGTGATGTGTGGAGCTAATATGGGTTTGGGGAAGCGGAGAGATGGGAGAGAGAAATAGAAGCCAAAAACAAACAAAGAAATAAAAAAAGAGGGCTAAGGGAGCTTGCCGCTAGAGTGGAGAGATGAGAAACTAAGAAATGGTCAAAAACAAAAAGAAAAAAGGGAAAAAGAAAAAATAAATAACTAGATAAAGATTTGGAAGAAAGAAATGAAAAGCCCCAGGGTCCCACTGACGTGGCTGCAAAAACTGAGAAAGTGGCTCCCAGGTGGACAATATAGCCTGGGATGCAGATGTTACACAGCACCAGGTATTCAGGAGACAGGAAAAGGAGGTAAGTGTATAGAAATGAGAACTGAGAAATGAAGAAAGATAGAAAGGAAAAAATTATTGCCCCAGGAATCCCACCTATGCAGCAGCACAGATTGGGGGACTAGCTCCTAAGCTGTGCAGTGCAGCCTAGGTAGGAGATGCTCCCAAGCTGCAAAAAGAAAAAGAAAACAAATAAACCAACAGAACAAAGCGAAATAAAGCACAACAATAATGACAACAAAAAAAGCCTAGGGGATTCCACCAGCATGGTGTTGCGGGTTGGGGGAGTGGTTCCCCAGTCAAGTATTGTTTCAAAGCCTTTCAAGAGGAAGCCAAGATGGCATGCAGAGCCAGGTGCTTGAGAGAAAACAGGGGGAGGTGATGGGAGGCGGAGAAGAAACCAAAAGAAATGGAAAAAGTAACACCAGCAACAGACAAATGGCACTCAAGTGGCCTGGGGCTGAAGCAGTTGCCTCTGGGCCAAGAGACTGCAGCTGGCAGGAAGCAGAGAAGGCCAGGAGGGTGGAAGAAGGGTAGGAGTTAGGAAAGCTTATATCACTGGTTACCAGTTGTTGTGTCTCCTGCTGGGAAATTTGCGAAGCTGCTTTCCTGTACTCCTTGCCCACCGATCTCTGATTTGGGTGGGGCAAATCCAAGTGGCCTGGATGCTGCACTTTCTGGCTGGCTGAGCCACAACTGCCAGCCAGAAAGCACAGAGGTAGAGTAGCAGGGAGAGAATGGGGGCAGAAATGAGTGTATTGTTGGTTACCAGGTGCTCTGTCTCCTGCTGGGGGCTCCATGAGGCTGCTTTCCTGTGCTCCCTGTCTGGTGGTCCCTGATAGGAGTCCAAGGTGGTGAATCTGTGTCGTGTTAGCTGATAGGGGACCTCCGCACACATCTCTCCTCGCTCTATTCTCTGTTTCTTATTTCATTTGGTGCTTGGCTGAGTTCTTTATCTTTTCATTTGACACTTCAGGTTTCAGGACTGATGTCTGTCTCTGTTTGGCTTCGGTTTTTCGGATCTTTGCTGTGGAGGGACGGTGTGGTGCTCCTGTCTATGGTGCCGTGTTGGCTGGAAATCCCATTCCTTTATTTTTAACAGATGATTGCTGATAGGCCCAAGGACCTTATTAAGTATATTATATACTCTTGTTTTCTGGGTGACAGCTTGTAGCTGGATATGAAGTTAATAGTGGCGGCACAATTTAGGATTGCCTAGGCCCCTGGGAACATAAGAAAATGGTTGTTTTAAAGTGAGCAAACAGAAGGTATTAACTTATAAAATTGTATATTTGTTAGTTTTATTCGTTAATTCTAAATTGCATTCAACAAAGTCAGTTTATTGATAATTTTCACAATAAGCCCTGCTTTTCTCTTATTCATCTCTTCAGCAAACACTATTATGTAAACAATTTGAGTGATTAATTTCTGTTATAGATATAGGTGAGGACACACTCATCCTTCAATGCTGTGTCTACTTATGGAAAATGAAGTCAAAAGTTGGATTAATTATCTGGTTGACTCATGGAAATGCTTTCAATGGGTCAAGCAGCTGGCTTATTAAGTGGCATAGTAATAACCACAATTTGCAACAGTTCCTTATCATAAGCAACATTTTCACAGTTTCAAAACAGGCCCTCATCATAATCCTGTGAGTTGATCAGGAAAGCTATGTATGAATTATTTTACAACAAAGTTATATAATTTTGAAACTGCTATACCTCAAGGAGCTGCACAGGAACACACTGGGTCACATTGTCTAAATAATAGGTTAATAATTAAAAAAGCCTTAAGACTGGCTTATATTCAACATGTTGTTTCTATTCCTTACCTATACAGTTGTTGTCAAATTGGGTATGTGTATGCATACATGGGGTCATTCCCTTCTGATTATACATCATTTGTAGTTTCTTTCCCTGACATGTCTCATTTATACATGAACAAAAAAATCAGAAGTTTTTAACCTAAGAAACTGTAGAAAGGACATCCTTGCTCTGAAGTTCTCCTTAGAAAAGAAATATTCTCACCCATTTCCTTATTGATCAGATGGCATGGACCTGGGCTTTGGAACAAGAAAATCCCAGATCCACATTTTCTTGATGTTTTTGAACTTAACCTTTCAAAGCCTAAGTCTGCTAGTAGTAAGATAGGGATAATAAGACCTAACATGGACTGTATCCTGGACACTAGCCACTGAACAATTGCTTTCCTTGTATTATTTTACTTTG
Source organism: Elephas maximus indicus (assembly GCF_024166365.1). Classification (NCBI taxonomy): domain Eukaryota; kingdom Metazoa; phylum Chordata; class Mammalia; order Proboscidea; family Elephantidae; genus Elephas; species Elephas maximus. Next base: position 115,821,099 of record NC_064825.1, read on the forward strand.
TCATCAGCACAACACTCTGAAGTAGGTATTATTATTTTTATCAGCTTCTGTTTTCATTTTAAAAGAATAAATTAAAAAAAAATCAACCCAACACTTAATGTATACTTATTATTTGCTAAGCACACAGGTAGACACTTTTCTATGGGCCTTTATTGCTTTATAAGGAATGAATTAATTCATGTTAAGGACCCATTTCACCTCAGATTTGTAAAGAAATATTTGGGGAAGTAGGCATGATTTCCAAGTGCATCTTAAACTGCAATCTGGAGTATATAAAAAAAAAACCCACTGCCGTCGAGTCGATTCTGACTCATAGTGACCCTATAGGACAGAGTAGAACTGCCCTGCAGAGTTTCTAAACAGCACCTGGCAGATTCAAACTGCCGACCTTTTGGTTAGCAGCCGTAGCACTTAACCACTATGCCACCAGGGTTTCTGATCTCACCTGAATTTGGAGACAGTCTCAAGAATAGGCTTGACACATTAAATACTAATGACTGAAGACCAGATGAGTTGTGGGACAACATCCAGGACATCATACATGAAGAAAGGAAAAGGTTGTTAAAAAGACAGGGGAAAAAAAAAAAAAAAGAAGCAGAAGACAAATAATGCATTATAAGGAAATGTTGAAAGACCTGGAATTAGAAAATCGAAAGGGAAGATCACACTTGGCGTTGCTCAAGCTGAAAGATATGAAGAAAAATTTCAAGCCTCAAGCTGCAATTTTGAAGGCTTCTATGGGCAAAATATTGAAAGGCATTTTTTGTTGTTAGGTGCCATTGAGTTGGTTCCCACTCATAACAACTCTATGTACAACAGAACAAAACACTGCCTGGTCCTACACCATTCTCGTGATCATTCTTATGCTTGATCCCATTATGGCAGCCACTGTGTCAACCCATCTGGTTGAGGGCCTTCCTCTTTTTCACTGACCCTCTACTTTACCAAGCACGATGCCCACGTTCTGATTATTAACAGATGTTGTTTGCAGATATTTCTTCTCATTTGGAGTGTGCCACATCAGCAAGCGAAGGTTCTGAAAGATTAAACTCTCATTTCATGTTCATAGATTTGAAGAGCTAATATTTTAGACAGCACTACCTTTAGGCCTGGAAAAACAGAACTCTGTCCTAGCTTCCACACTTTGGAGTATCTTCTGCATAATTTTCTAAGTTCTCTAGCTGCTGGTATTGGGAAGTCCATGGTGACTTCCCGGTGGTGCACACCATCTGGAACCTGACTGCAAGGGTCCTTCCCTATTTCTCCTTTTCATGTTGCTTATTCATACTCCAGAAACCCTGGTGGCACAGTGGTTAAGTGCTACAGCGGCTGACCAAAATGTTGGCAGTTCGAATCCACCAGGCACTCCTTGGAAACTCTATGGGTCAGCTCTACTCTGTCCTATAAGGTCGCCGTGAGTCGGAATATACTCAACGGCAACAGGTTTTTTTTTTTTTTTTGGTTTTTATTCATACTCTGTCCCATCCATGGGGTCAGTCTGAAGATTTCAGGAGCTCTCATTCAGCCCAGATGAAGTTATGCCTGGTCTTGTGGCTAGGTCCATAGTTCCACTTGGGTAGTTTTGCAAATAATTGGCTTCAGCAGGCTGGATCTTTATTTTTTTTCACAAGATTTCACTACATTGGGTTACCAGAGTGGTGCTGACACCCTGGCTTTGGGTTACACAGCACAGGTTCAAGGCTCTGGGATAAAAATGGCCCACTTTTGCTCTTTGGCATTGGGCCGAGTGTGTGTTGGCCCTTATCAGCTCTCATCTGTCCATGTTCTGACAGTGGTGCTGCTTCTGCCCTGAGGTTTTTGAGAGTGGGGGAAGGCATCCTTTACCCTGAGTGCCCCTCTTGCTGGTACCCAGTGAGATCAGCCAATTTTTCCACAGGCTCCAGGCCATGTGCCAGGCAGTTTTCTGGGGATTTCTGTCCTTGAATCACAAGGAGAGTGGCCCATGTTAACTAAATCTTCTGATCAGGGCAAACATCTAAACTTTTAATAAAAAGAAAGCAACATTTGTTCTTTAAGCCCATAGATGACTGACATGAAGGTGCTTCTGGGCATTCACTTTTCTGATGAATCACTTCAATTTTACAGCTTCTGTGGGGTGTGAATAGCAATATAAATAAGTAAAGTGTTTAAAGATTGTATGGAGCAACTAATGTTTTGTTTGGAGTCTTTCTGAAGAGGCCTAATGGGCCACCTCCAGGTTTTCCCTCCAAGTGCAGTCGTTATGCTACATTCCATCCAAGTAAACAGTACTGTCATTCATTCTTTTCAAATAAATGACAAGAGAAAAGATCTTCAAAAACAAAAATAGACACTGTTGCTATCAAGTTGGCTTTGGCTCTTGGGGATCCCGTATGTGTCAGAGTAGAACTGTGCTCCATAGGGTTTTCAGGAACTGATTTTTTGGAAGTAGTTGGTCAGGTCTTTCTTCTGAGGTGCCTGGAATTGAACTTGCTCTTCCAGCTTTTTGGTTAGTAGCTGAGTGCATTCACCATTTGTACCACTCAAGGACAGAAGTCAGACTTTTAGCTTCAAAGTCATGGAATATTGAGATCAAGTATTGAGAGAAAAAATCATATTTGGATTAATCTATATATTTTTGCATATCTACAAAATATTATATTCTTTAATAAGCACTCATTGCTACCCCTGCCCAAGACGACACATGCTATGCTCATGGATTGATGCTGTGCCTTGTCCCAGAACTTAGCTCTTGCATTTAGTAAGAACTCAGGTGTTTCCATCCCAGCGTACATAGTGTTCAATTCCTGAACATAAAGGGAAGTGAAAGCATCTCCAAAGAGAAACTCAGAAGCATTTAAAAAAGGAGAAAAAAATAACCTAATTGCTCAGGGGTATAAAAGTTTTGCAAACACTAAAAAAAATCCAACCACATAAAACTGTGTCTTGGAGAATTATAATGATGGGAAATATTCAAACCCTGTGGGAAAATGAGAGGCAATTCTACAGGTTCATGTCCTCTCAGGGAAACCTCTTTAAATTCCAGTTGGAACTAAAGAAGGAATCTTTTGCTTCTTCGTTTTTGTTCCCTGAGAACTTGCTGAAGGCAGCACAGGAGAAGCAGCGGGAACATTGTTCACCTTGCATGCCTGTGAAACTCTTTCTCTCTTAGGTGTAGGAGTAAGATTTGGAAACAATATTCATATTTTATCCAGCCACTGAATGGAGTTTTCTCGATAAAGAATAGGAGGTTGCCATCACAGAATTTTCAACGGATTCGTTCATGGTGAGGTTTATAATTCACATTTTTGCATTTTCTAAGGGATTTTCAATGTGTGATGTAGTGCTTAACAGTGTGAGTGTAGAACTCAGACAACCATGTATAATACATGGGTTGATCAATGAAGCAAACACTTGGGCTAGTGACATCTTTCTGATTCTTAGATGCCTCATCTTTAAAAGGAATAACGATGTTAGCAAGGTTTGTGGAAATATATGAAGCGATGCATGATAAATGCTCCATAAATAGCAGCTAATGTAATACAGGAAACCCTGGTGGCATAGTGGTTAAGTGCTACAGCTGCTAACCAAAAGGTTGGCAGTTCGAATCCACCAGGCACTCCTTGGAAACTCTACGGGGCAGTTCTATCCTGTCCTATAGGGTCACTATGAGTCAGAGTCAACTAGGCGGCAATAGGATGGGTAAAGTAACACAAACTTTTTTTCTGGGTTAGAAGTACCAATTAATTAAAGTATTATGAAATTAGATCTACTTTTAGCTTGTCATTTTCAAGTTAAATCCAAATAACTTAGGAGTGCTACAGGTACATATTTTGTCCTAGCTCTCTGTATGGCATTTTAGTTTATTCTTTCTGAAATATTCTCATTTATCATTTATCCCCAAACGCGCTCCCTAGCCTGGTGTTTTAGATTGAAAAGTGGAATTTTCTGAGACTGTAAAGAATACTGCTGCAGGAGCATGGTACCCTGAGTGGTGCTTGGTTAGCAGTTGATCCTTTAACCGCTGTGCAACCAGGAAAACATCCACTGCCATCAAGTCAATTTCAACACATAATGACCCTATAGGACAGAGTAGGACTGCCCCATAGGGTTTCCAAGGAGCACCTGGTGGATTCAAATTGCTGACCATTTTGATTAGCATCCACAGCTCATAGTAGCTTTTAACAACTGTGCCAATAATATAGACTTTAATTTTTCTACAAATATTACAAGAGAGATTTACTCAAATCACAGAGCAGAGTCTTCTGACTTGAAATTTTCACTAAGTGTGTTTTATGCCAAAAGTAGTGTTAGGTTTCTGTCTCAGAATTGTTCAAGAATGTTTAAATGACTGAAGCTCTGAACTGCTGTAGTGCTAGTTGGGGTGACCTGTGTCTCTTTCCTGAAATGAGCTAAGATGTTAAGAGAGACTAAAGAAGCTCAGGCATCTGACAGGACGGACACAGGTGGAAACAGGGAATTATCTTTTAATTCCAGAAGTAGCAAAAGAGTAAGATGAGATGTTTAGAGAACAACACTGAGGGAGTGAAAAGCATCTAATGTGAAGAGAAGAGGTTCCTCAGGTTGTCAGAGAAGGGAATATGCTTAGGTAGACAATAAAATATAAGTGTTGTTGAAGTAGATCATAAAAATAACCGTGGATCATAAACGCAGTGGACAAAGGAACTTAACTGGGAGAGTAATTAAGAACAGGATTTAAATTTGTTCTTTTAATTTATAATAACCATATTTATATAGAAATACACATATGCCAGTGTGACTGCTAGGCACATATATATGTATATAAATTATTCTAATGTATACATTTATATCTTCATTGCTTGAAACACAGTAACAAAAACACTACTTATAATGACATTACTATTTCTTGCATATATATTTGAATGTTATATATACTCCAAGGCTGAAACAGAAGCTTCTATTGTTTTCAGAAAGACTGGCTTTATAATTAATTTTGCTGTTTCCTATTAAAACTAATAGGAAAGGGGCTAGTGGGCGGGGGCGGGGAGGCAAACTTGTAAGTTCACAGCCCCAGGAGATGCCTCAGAGCCCACAGTTCACAGCTGGCCTTGACGGAGACCTAAGCAATGCTTGGTACAGTGTATGGCTATCAAGAAAGGAAAGACCATGGAATCTTCTAGGAGAAATATGGGCAGAATAAGCTGCTTCCTAAGATGGAGACATGAATTTAAAATTGATATCAATGTGCATATGTTGTTGTTGTTGTTAGGTGCCATCATATCGGTTCTGACTCATAGCGACTCTACAGAATAGAGAAGAACTGTCCCATAGGGTTTCCAAGGAGCAGCTGATGGATTCAAACTGCTGATCTTTTGTTTAGCAGCCATAGCTCTTAACCACTGCACCACCAGGGTGCCAATATGAGTGTAAGGGATGGGTAAAGCTGGACCTCATGGTATGGTGATTTATGGAAAGTATATGATAATTTTTGGAAGCCCTGGTGGCACCTTGGTTAAGAGCTACATCTGCTAACTAAAAGGTTGGCAGTTCAAATCCACCAGGTGCTCCTTGGAAACTCTATGGGGCAGTTCTACTCTGTTCTATAGGGTTGCTATGAGTCAGAATCGACTCAATGGCAGCAGGTATAAGATAATTTTAAGTTTTCAGTTTAACAGTCTAACCCAAATTATGTTAGTATGATAATTCCATCTATAAAAACAAATTATATTGAATAAATAATAAAATTATCCCCAAATACTACCTCCTTTTTCTGAACTGTTTATTTGATGTGAATTTGGTATTTTGGGTTTAACCTTGATTAAAAATCAAAATTTTAAATATTCATAGGATTATGTAAAGATGCATATTAAAACCCAAATTAGAAAAGAAAAAATCTCTATCATTTTCATATGTTCCCTTCTAGATTTTAAAATTATATTAAAATATCTATACAAATGGGCAAGAGTATTACAATTTTTCTTTTGTTTTTCTCATTTAACATATTGTAAAAATACTTCATCTTCTGTGTCTTTATGTCCTTAATTAGCATTTTATTCACAATATCATGCCCTATTAATTTGAAGTAGCCTGATTTACATAAATATCTTCCTATTTTTAAACATTTTGGACATTTCTAAAATTTTATTTTTATAAATGTTTCTGCATCACCTTTTGTTATAAAACTTCCTCTACTTCATTTCACTTTTAGAATAATGGTTTAGAGTTGGGGTAACCACCATACACTATACAAATGTGTTTATGAGTCAGAAATATTTACTAAAGTGTTTTCCAAAAGGATTATATGAATGGAAACAGTTTCATTGCAATTTTAACAATTAGTATGATTTTAACAGAAAAAAAAAAAACAATTTTAAAAACATAATTTGTTCTTAAGGTGATTCGGCTTTCTAGCTCACTTACTGTGTGTAGTCACTGCTTGAAAATAATACCAACCTCACTATATCACATTTTTAAAACTCTGTGCTTTGCCAATCACTTTCGTATTAACTGTCTTATTGGACTCTTGTAAGTGAGGCAGCTTGAACAAGTGTTACTGTCCCTACTTTATAGGAGAGAACACAGAGGCTGAGTGGTTTGCTCAAGGGCACGTGGCTAGTCCATGATGAAGCTGGGATGGCTGTCTTTTTGATAGCAGGAACAGAACAATTATTATTATTTTTTTTTAAATAAAGTTTTAATTTTGCCTAACCTTAGATTTGCAGAGAAGTCGCACAGAGGGCATAGGGAGTTCTTGCATACTCCCCACCTAGCTCCCCCTGATGGTAACATCCTATGTAACCCTGAGCACATTTGTAAAACCTGTGAAACGAACATTGGAATATTACTATTAATGGAACTCTAGGCTTTATTCATAATTCCCTAGTTCTTCCATTCCTGCACTTTTCCTGTTCTAGAGCCCAGTTCAGGACAATTGCCTTTTAAATAACTTAAAATCGTAAACCTTGAAGACATTGTATTCTCCACTGTCAACATTTTAATGCTAATTTTGGAAAATCCTTTTATCTGAAACCAGAAAGGGCTGGTTTGTTTGTATCTAATGAGCATTTTAATTCTAAAAGGGTATTGCTGTTAGAATTCCAAAAAAAAAAAAAAAATGTGGAATGTTTAAGAATTATTTAATCATTAATATAGATTAGCATAGAATACTATAGAGTTTATTAGATTTTCTTTGCATAAAGAAGCTGCCTGAAGTAGAAATGGACTCCTATGTGTCTGAGAGCTACTGAGGGGTTATAAAAGGCATTTAAAGGGCTATGCATTAAAAAATAAGCATACCTGTGACCAAATAAAAATTTACATATTTATCTTAATAAAAGAATGACTCAAAGAGATTATCAGTAAAAGTACTTATCAGTCCTGTTCATTGTAAAAACAGGAATTAATAAAAATGTTGACAATTCTCTGTGTCGGTGGTCTGGGGCTTTATCTCCTATTGAACGTTTTTATGTGTTATTTGATTCTATCAATAGGCATTCTTATTATACTCACTTTCCAGACGTGGGAACCAAGGATTTCAGTAACTTGTGTTTTGACAAATAACTATATAGAAAAGGCTGGATTTGAACCCAGGCCTGTATGAGCCTGGAGTTGATGTTCTTATACATTTAACTTTATTGTCTTTCTTGCTTTGGTTCTAGGCTAAACTGACTACTGTTGTATCACATACTGATATTCTTTAATTTTTAATAAGTGGTTGCTGACAGACCCAAGGACCTTATTGGATTTAGTTAATACTCTTGTTTTCTAAGTGAAAGCTTGTAGCTGGATATGGGGTTAACGGTGATAGCACAATTTAAAAAAAAACAAAATTCCCTAAACCCTGAGAATAAGAGGAAATGGTTGTTTTTAAAGCAAGCAAACAGAAGACATTAATACACATAATTGTATATTTGTTAGTTTTATTTGTTAAATTCTAAGTTACATTCAACAAAGTTAGTTTATGAATAATTCTCACGATAAGCCACACTGTTCTTTATTCATCTTATTAGCAAACATATTTATGTAAATTGACTGATAAATTTCTGTTATACATGTAAGGAAGGGCACCGTCATTCTTCAAAGCCCTGTCTGCCTATGGGAAATGAAGTCAAAAGTTGAAGTAATTATCTGGTTGACTCATGGAAATGCTTTCAATGGGTAAAGCAGCTGGCTTATTAAGTGAGATAATAATAACCACAACTTGCAACAGTTCTTTATCGCAAGCAACGTTTTCATGTTTTCAAAATTGGCCTTCATCAGAGTCCTGTGAGAGGATCGGATAAGCTATATATGAACTATCTTACAACAAGGCTATATAATTTTAAATCAGATGTACCTTGAGGTTTGTACTTGATCATATTGGGCCACATCCTATAAATAATTGGTTAATAATTGATAAAGCTTCAAGACTAGTTTATATTCAATATGTTGTTTCTTTTCCTTAACCTATCTGGTTGTTGTCATTTATATGTATATGATATGCACATATATGGTTGGGCCGTTACCTTCTGATTATAAAACGTTTGCAATTTTTTTCACTGAGGTGTCTCATTTATACAAGAACAAAGGAATCTGAAGGTTTTAATCTTGAGAGGTGGGTGGAGGCTGTAGAAAGGGCATCCTTGCTCTGAAGTTCTCCCTGAAAAGAAACATTCTCACCACTTTTCTTATTGATCCAGTGGCAGAAACTCTGGTTTTGGAGCCAGAAAATCCCAGATCCATCTTCTGTTGATTTTTTTTTAACTTAACCTCTCAAAGCATGAGTTTGTTACCAGTAACATAGAGATAATGAGACCTCTCATGGACTGTATCCTAAACATAAGACACTGAGCGATTGCTTTCCTTGCATTATTACACTTAGTTATCAACACAGCACTCTCAAGTAGGTATTATTATTTTTATTGCCTTCTGCTTTCATTTTAAAATGATGGAAAAAAAACCAATACTTAATATAATAAATATACTTATTATTTGCTAAGCATATAGCTAGAAGTTTTCATAGGCCTTTCTTTTTTTTTAAGGAATGAATTAATTCATCTTGAAGGCCCCATTCAGCTCAGACTTTTAAAGAAACATTTGAGGGAGTAAGCGTGATTTCCAAGTGCCTCTTAAACTGCATGCTACCTCTTCTTCTCTTTGCAGGTAAGGCAGTTCCCTGGTGAGAGATACATTTCCCATGCCAGTCATTCTGATTCCCATGCCATGGTCAACGACAGGCATAAGAAATACATTACAGTCCTCCTTTCCTCAGAGCTCGGATGTGTTACAGAATTCTTCACATCAATTCACTCTAATTAGCCACTGTGAACTAATCAGAGTTGGCACCTAAGATAAACACTATTTGTCATCCCTACCACATAGAATATTCCACCTCCCAATTAAAACTCTGACTATTTGAAAGTATTTAACCTCAATTTAGCCTGATGTCTCACTACCATCTTCAACAAATTTCTAATTTTGTATTCTTAATGACAGAAGCACTTGAGATAACTTGACATCTGATGTCCCAACGTGTTGAAGACTGTGCTAATACTATAAGCTGCTTTGGGGAAAATTTCTTTTTCTTATAATATCAGATTCTACTTGGTCACTGTGGTAGGTTTCATCTTTTCTCTGAAATGATGCAAAACCAAAGCTTTGTTACCGAGTTCATCCTCTTGGGGCTTTCACAGAATCCAAACGTTCAAAAAATAGTATTTGTTGTATTTTTGTTTATCTACATTGCAACTGTTGGGGGCAATTTACTAATTGTAGTGACCATCATCAGCAGCCCGGCACTCCTGGGCTCCCCCATGTACTTCTTTCTAGGCTTCCTGTCCTTCCTGGATGCATGCTTCTCCTCCGTCATAGCCCCAAAGATGATTGTGGACTCCCTCTATGAGAGGAAAACCATCTCCTTCGAGGGCTGCATGACCCAGGTCTTTGCTGAACACTTCTTTGGTGGAGTGGAGATGATTGTTCTCACAGCCATGGCCTATGACCGCTATGTGGCCATTTGCAAGCCCTTGCACTATCCCTCTATCATGAACTGGAGGCTTTGTGGCATTCTGATATGGGTAGCCTGGGCAGGGGGCTTCTTGCATTCTGTGATACAAATTCTCTTTACTTTCCAGCTGCCCTTCTGTGGCCCCAATGTCATCGATCACTTCGTTTGTGATTTGTATCCATTATTGGAGCTTGCGTGCACTGACACTCACATCCTTGGCCTTTTGGTGGTTGCCAATAGTGGGTTTTTCTGCATCATAAACTTCTCTTTGTTGCTTATCTCCTATTGTGTCATCTTGCTCTTGCTGAGAACTCATAGCTCTGAAGGTCGGTGGAAAGCTCTCTTCACCTGTGGATCTCACATTGCTGTCGTGGTTTTGTTTTTCGTCCCTTGTATATTTGAGTATGCACGACCTCCATCTGCTTTCTCCTTCGACAAGATGGTGGCCATATTTTACACAATGCTAACTCCCCTGCTCAATCCTGTGATTTACACTTTTAGAAATAAGGAAGTGAAAAATGCCATGAGGAAATTGTGGACCAGATTGGTGGTGGTTTCTGATGAAAAATAAAACATAATACTTAAAAAAAAATAAAAAACTTCAAGAGGGGGAAAAATAGACTTAGCCAAGAACTTTACAGAGGATGTCCTTGTAAGACAGAAAGTAATGTAAAGCAGCATAAAACACTACAATGGAGGTCCAGAAATGCTACTTCTGCCCTTAGGTTACTCATCATCTGAGAGTTGGCAGCTCAGTATCCTTATAAGTGAACATAAGAAAGTTGAATTGTATTCTTATTTAGAATATAATAATCAAAGGAAATCACTAAAAAGAGAAATCAAATTATCTACTTAACTTATTGCCATTCACACCATGCTTTGAAGCAGTTTCATGGAGGGAAGAGAAAAATACCTCAGTGATTAGGAACAGGAGCTTCCTGAAACACTTTCAGCTGAAAAAATGTTTATATTTTGGATGCTGATCCCAGCTAAAGAGCCCTGTTGGTGCAGTGGCTAAGAAACTTGGCTGCTAACCAAAAGGGCATTGATTTGAACTGGCCACCTGCTCCATAGCAGAGAGGTATGGCAGTTGGTTTCCATAAAGATCACAATCCTGGAAACCCTAGGAGGCAGTTCTACTCTGTCCTATAGGGTCACTACGAGTCAAAATCAACTGGGTAGCAATCTTTTTTTTTTTTAAGACTCATTACTGCTAACTAAAAGACTGCATTTCCCAGCACTTCATGTAGCTAGCTGTGACTGCATGACTAAATTCTGGCCAGTAAAATACAAATGAAAGTTGTAACATAAACGGTAATTCTTTTAATGTTGAATTGTGGTTTGAACTCAAACAGCCATGTTGGACCATGAGGATGTGTGCTAAGGTTGCTGAATATGCAAGACTGAGGAGCCTATAACCCTGATGTTGTTTAGCTGTATAAACTATCCCCGTACTACTTGCCTTGGGCTTCCTTAATGGAAGGGGGAAATAAATTTCTATCTTGTTTAAGTCACTTTTTTTAAAAAAAGTAGGCTCAGAATCTGCATCTTCTGTTACATATATGAGCTGTTTCGAACATTCCTGCTGTACTATTACCTGACAATTAGATCTTACAAATTCTTTATCTGTTCTATGGAATCCCCAAATTAATTCACATTAAAGTCTTTAATATTAAGCATATCATTTAACAGCTCAACGCTTAACCTTTTTTTTTTTTTGATGTTCTGACTTCTGCAGGAAATAGTGATCTTAATGTTGTTATAAGGACTTGCTGTTACTAATGACTTGCTGTTACTAATATTAGCTTGCAAATTATATGATTACCTCTGTTTTAGAATTTGAAAAATTCACTACTATTCCAGCCTCCATTCGCTTATATGCTGCCTTCTTAACTGCTACTATAAATGAAGTATCTGTGACCCTTACCAAAGACAACTAAACTCTCTTTTGCATGGGAACTCATTTCTTCACTGCTTACAAAGGACACTTGCCTAAGAATCTCTTCTTTATTTTATTTCATCTGTGTTTTCCTCTCTACTGGATCAGTTACATTAGCAAAGAAGCAATTCATTAACTTTCTCATCTTTAAAAAAAAAAAATTTCCTTGACTCCACTTCATTATCTAATATCACATTTCATCCTCCCTCTTTTACAGCAAAACTCAATAATGCTTATCTCCCGTTTCTTTCCTTCCGTTTTTTTTAACCCCCCTTCACTCACACATAAATACCTAATGCTTTCTAAAAATCCTCTTCTCAAGGTCCCCTTTGGCTTCTGCATCATTAAATTTCACAGTAATTGCTCATTTCTCATTTTATTAAATCCATTATCTGCATTTAACTCAGTTGATCTATCCTTCCTTCACATACTCTCTTTACATGACCAAGATTTCCAAATAAGTATCTCAGACCAGACTTCTTTCTTGAGGTGAAGACCTGAAAATCCAACTACTTCATGATATTTCCATCTAAATGACAAATAGAATTCTTAAACTGAACAAACCCAAAGCTGTATTCCTGGTTCTCCTCCCATCCCCAAACTGACTCCACTCACGTCATCCTCCAACTTGACTGATGGTGCATTTGGTCTATTTATTTTTCTAACTCCCTACTTTCACTCTACCAGGAAATCCTGTTGGCTTTAACGCCAATGCATTTACCAAATTCAAAGACTTCTTATCATTTTTAAAGTTGTCACCTAATTCCCAGCCACCGTCATCTTTCACCTAGGTTATTGCAATTGAATTTTACCTAGTCTCCCTGCTTTTATCTTTGCATTCCCTTCCCCAGTAGCCTACCCTGAGCAAGACAGCTGCAGTTACCATTTAAACTCATAAGTCGGATCATATCATAAATCTACTCTACTGCATTGGCTCTCCATGTAACCCAGGGTAAAAGCCGACACCATACAAATGTTAAATAATAAGCAACAGTAATCTTGCTACCCTCCCACCTCTCTGAACTCTTCTCTCCTGGCTGATCCCTCACTGACTCCTCTGTCCATGTAGCCCCTTTCTGTTTCTTTTATTGACCAGTTATGCTCTTGCCATAGGGAAGGTAAATAAATTGGCTATTCCCTCTCTCTGGAATCCTTCTCCAGAAAAATGCAAGTTGTGTACCAGATAAAACTTCAAGACAAAAGAAATCAAAACGGGCTTAGCCGAGAACTTTACAGGAGATGGACCCTATAAAACAGAAGGTAATGTAATGCAACTGTAAAACACTAACGTGGAGATCAGGAAATGCTATTTCCGCCCTCAGGTCACTCATCATTTCAGAGATGGAGCTCAGTAAACTTACATGTAAAGTAAAGAGAGCTGAATTTTATACACACTTAGAATATAATAATGAAAACACTAGAAGAGAGGGATCAGATTTTCTATTAAAGTCATTGCTATTCACACTATGCTTTGAAAAACATTCGTAGAGGGAAGACAAAAAATGTCTTAGAGATTAGGTACAGGAACTTCCTGAAACTATTTAAATTGATAATAAAATTTATTTTTAGGACACCGATCCCAGTTAAGGAGCCCTAGCAGCACAGTGTTTAGCACTTCCCTGCTAATTGACAGGGTAGCAGTTGGAACCCACCAGATACTATGCTGGAGGAAGATATGGCAGTCCGCTTCCATCAGGATTACAGTCTAGAAAATTCTATACCAAGAAAACAAAACAAAACAAAAAACATTGCAGTCCAGTTGATTCCAGCCCATAGCAACCCTACAGGACAAAGAAGTGCCCCATAGAATTTCCAAGGAGAGCCTGATAAATTCAAATTGCCAACCTCTTGATCAGCAGCTGTAGCTCTTAACCACTACACCAGCAGGATTTTCTGGAAACTCTATGGTACAGTTCTACTCTGTCCTTTAGGGTTGCTTTAAAGTGTTAAAAAGCAAAGATGTCACCTTGAAAACTGAGGTGCACCTGACCCAAGCCATGGTGTTTTCAATTTCCTCATGTGCATGTGAAAGCTGGACAATGAATAACGAAGATTGAAGGAGAATTGATGCCTTTGAATTGTGGTGTTGGTGAAGAAAATTGATTTACCATAGACTGCCAAAAGAAGGAACAAATCTGTGTATGCTCCTTAGCAGCAAGGATGGTGAGACTATGTCTCACATACTTCGGACATGTTATCAGGAGAATTCAATCCCTGGAGAAAGACAACATGCTTGGTAAAGTAGGGGGTCAGTGAAAAAGAGGAAGACTCTTGTCAAGATGGACTGACATCGTGGCTGCAACATAACAACAAATGCAAGGATGAAGTAGGACCGGGCAATGTTTCATTCTGTTGTATACAGTGTCCCTATGAGTTGGAACTGACATGATGGCACCTAGCAACAAGAACCACATGAGTTGGAATTGACTGGATGGCAATTAGGAGGTGATAGCAACAAGTCTGATGTAAAAAACCCTGGTGGCATAGTGGTTAAGAGTGACAGCTGCTAACCAAAAGGTCAGCAGTTTGAATCCCGCAGGCGCTCCTTGGAAACCCTATGGGGCAGTTCTGCGCTGTCCTATAGGGTCGCTAAGAGTCCGATTTGACTCAACAGCAGTGGGTTTTGGGGTTAAAAACATATTTAAATGTATTTACAATATTAATACATTAGAACTTTGAGTTTGGCAAATGGATGTAATTATTGCTGAGATTAGTTCCTTGATCTTGAAAATAACCGCAGATCATACTTTAGTATAACACAGAGAAGAATATTTCAAATAAATTCTGTATTCTAGTTATTTTCCCATGTGTATATAAAAATTAAGCTAGTATATAAAGGTATTATCTTCTACCTACTCTTTTTCTCATTCTCCAATCCCTTACAAAAATAAATACTTTTATTAATGATTTGAATTTTATTCTGAAGGCAATTTTCCATTTTATTAATCTGGTTCGAATCTTGTTGGAGTTTCTGAATTTTTCACTAGAAACCTCCTCTTGATAAGATGAAAATGAATAAGACTTAAAGTAGGACACTAATTCATCCTAAAACTATACTTGAGAAACACTTGGATCAAAACCCAAAATAACTTGGTTGTCATCTCGTCTCACCTCCCATAAGTGAACGTTCCCATGATCAACTGGATTCAATAGCACCCTGGCATTGTTAAGGCAGACACTGAAGTCTAGTTAGATAACCCAGTCATTCAGTCTACAATGAATATTTAACGAACACTCATGGTAAGTTTACCTCAGATCTTGAAAGAACATTAAGGTATCGTTTACCACTCTTCTCACCTTTTGGCAGTTTAATGGTCTCCTTTGAAACTTTTTTTTTTTTCCAGTTGATTTCTAGTGGATTTTGACTTCTGGTGTTCCCATTTGTACAGAGTAGAATTGCACTCCACAGGACTTTTAACCAAGCCTGTTGTTTTCAATCGCCTCATATGCACGTGAAAGCTGGACAATGAATAAAGAAGACCGAAGAAGAATTGACACCTTTGAATTATGGTGTTGGCAAAGAATACTGAATATGCTGTGCACTCCCAGAAGAACAAACAAATCTGTCTTGGAAGAAATACAGCCAGAATGCTCCTTAGAAGCAAGGATGGAGAGACTACCTCTCATATACTTTGGACATGTTATCAGGGAGGATCACTCCCTGGAGAAGGACATCATACTTGGTAAAATAGAGGGTCAGTGAAAAAGAGGAAGATGCTTAATGAGATGAATTGACACAGTGGCTGCAATAATGGATTCAAGCACAAAAATTGTGAGAATGGCACAGGTAATGCTTGGTTCTCTTGTACTTGGGGCCGCTATGAGTGGGAACCCACTCAACGCCACCTAACAAGAACAACAACGAGGATTTTCAAGGCTGGGGCTTTTTCAAAGCGTCTTGCCAGGCATTCTTTCCCAGGCCTCTGGGTGAGTTCAAACCACCAACCTTCCAGTTAGTAGGCTGCTGCTTAACTATTTGCGCCACTCAGGGGCTCCTCCACTGGCTAGTGTCATTTCCCAGGCCAAGAATGTTTATGACATTACTGTACATAACTTATTATAAGAAAAGAGTTTTAGATTTGTAATTAAGAGACTTGGATTCTAGACTCAATACTGTCACTAACTAACTGTGACCTTATGTCAGCTATGTCCCTTCTCTGGGCCTGAGGTCTACAAATTTAGGGAAGGTTAATAAGAACACATGCACGTTTCTTCTGCACTTTTCTGAGTCAGGATGCTTTCTTTTCATATATCTTTTACTTTTTACAGAAACTTTTTCAACTTCAGTCTGCTTGTTCCCATTTAATTGATGGGGAATCTGAGGCTTGTGTACCCTAAATAACTCACCAAAAACCTTCCTCATGAGTCTGTCCCTTTATAACAAAAAAATCCAGATTTTGGGCTTGCCTTTCTCCGAGATTGGTCATGCTGGTTGCCACTAGGCCTTTCAGCAAAATTGGAAAGCATGTTGCAATGTATGTTAATGGCACCCTGCCTTCGTTTCTATCTCTCATCTCTCTCCCTGTTCCCCACTACAGACTTCTCATGTCATCCTCATTGAAGGTACCTGGCAGACACTAGGCAATTTTGAGGTCAGAGTTCTGGGTAGTAACATGGTCTTCCAAATAGGAAAGTAATCTTGCAATGCAATCTGTCCCATTTTTTAATGACTTCCAACCCCATTAAAAAAGCAAAAATCCAACTTTCTTCCCTATGAGTGGAAAAGCATACATTTTCAAAAATAAAAAGAAAACACATAAGATAAGCATTCAATATTTCCTTTCCCTGTTCTTTCTCTCTCCCTTCTTTTTTATGAACCAACTTAAACATAGGTGGAGTTAGAAACAGGAGAATGTAACATTAGTAATAATGTTAAAATTAATAATAATTACCAGTTACCACTTACAAAAGAAGAAATTGAAATTAAAGAAGTTAGGAAACTTGTTTAAATTCACAGAACACGTAAGTGGTGAAGCCAGAATTCAATTCATGTCTACCACACATATTTCACTTATCTGAGCCTTTAATAGGCGTCAAGACTTCCATGCTACTAGAAGAGATGGGTTTATGCAATTCTATGGAGAAGGAATTGAGGTTTCCTCACATGCATTCAGAGTGAGTTGGAGTTTAACTAATTGGCCCCAAGGTTTGCTTTTGCTCTAGGACTCTCTGAGCTGAGTAGCTCACTGGACCATCTTTAGGAACAAGGCTGGGAATAATGGTTTCTTTGGAGCTCCTGAGGCTGAAAGCCTGTCATAGGCTTCTGGAAATTTTTATATGAATTACTATAAATACTGAAAGCAGTAAAAAGAGAAACATTAACTCATGTTTTCCAAAAAGAACCTGTAATAAGGGGACTGGCCTCAGAGACATTTTTCTTTCAGTGTACCAAAATAGTTTTTTTTTAATATATAAAAGTGTTTTCAAGCACCAGATTAATAAACTTTTGCTATTTTTTTTTTTTTTAACTGCACCGTCCCACATGTGTCATCGACCCACTTGTTTTGTCTCAGCTATTGCTTCTGGGGAGAAACCAGGTCAAGTCTCCCTATGCAGAGTTCCCTGTCCCCATAAACTCCCCACTCTCTGTAACCTTCTGTGAGAGAAAGCATCCATAAATGTCAAGGAAGAATTGTTTCCATGTTTCAGCGAAGCTTCATGTGATTCATCTTCTAAGCACATTAAAACTGAAATATGAACAATATTCTTTATTGGAAGTTATATGTCTGTCCATAAGAAAAGAGGTGAGTTTTTCAAAAGTCTATTTGAAATATTTTCTTTGCAATACTTCCTCAAAATTGACTTGGTGACATCTATACCCTGATAGAACCTATACTCAGTCTGCAACCTGGAAAAGATGGAACTTCTAGGGAGTATTTCCACCAGTGAAGGATTATAGTGGTTCAGGATTCCTAAGGCTTCCCTGTCCTCTGAGCAAAACTATACTATTTGTCAAAGGTCTTCCTGCTTACACAGGGGGAAATTATCTACACCATGGCATTGAAGCCAGCCTGGTAAAAATGTCTATTCTTGGAGGTCCTCTCATTTAAAGAGTTTGATGTTCAGTGGTGATGTTTCTGGGACTGGGTATAAAAGAGTGCTGTACTCCTACATGCTTGTCCCGGATTTTCAAGACCTAGGACAACCCTTGATCATAATCTACAACTGCATACCATGTCAGATTGGGGCAAGTACAGTGGGTCAGGGAGGAAAAAATTGAACTCTGTGATAAAATTTTGGGTCACACTACCCTCAATATCATTCTTTGCTCCCCTCCCCCATATGTCTTTCTGTATCCCATATACTCTTTCTTCTTCCTTCCCTGGAATTCACTTACTGTCATTCTCCTTGATCTCCTGCTTTAACTTCATCAAGTCTCTGAACTTTCCCTCCCTTCATTATTATTTGTTATGTACCTAGTTTTCTGCTTTGATATTTGTCCCGTCATGAAGTTTACAGTGGTTGATTTTGGAGTCAGGACAGAAACTTAAGGTGTCAGTTCACATCATTTTCTGCTGAATAGGGACTTCTCTTTTCTAGGATGGATGGTTGGGATTTGATGATTTGTATGACTTGCAGGTAAAATGCTAGAGAGGAAGCTATCTAGTAGTATGCAAGCCATTTTATAGCTTGATTATACTAGGTAAAACTCTCTATTACAGATGAATATTTGTACTTAAAACAATATAAATGGCCAGTTACCATGCCAAAAAGAGTGCAGGCCAAATGAAATAACAAGAGTGGAGACCTGTTTAAATTAAGGACACTCAAGAATAGTATATAATCTAGGATTACCTTATTCAATTCAATACCTATCTAACAAAGCACATGGGAATATAATACCACAGTGGATAGAGGTGTATGTCTATTTTTCTGTGAAGAAAAAGAAGGACTTTCGGGCCCAGGTATAGAGCTTTCCTTAAAAAAAAGTATATATATATAGAGAGAGAGAGCTTTGGGTCCAGATATAATTTGAATTGTTAACATTTCAACAGGTAAAGTAAAAATTAAGGATTTTAAAGAAGAACAAGGAGCAAACTCTGCTACTGTGATGTCCCTCAATATCAGGGAGGTAGGATAGCTCAGGGATATTAGGAAATAAAGGCTGAACTCTGATAGAACTCTGAGGCACTGTTGGTCTGTGGTAATGCATGCATCTTAGTAAAGTCCTACTGCTTGCCTGTCTTCAGGTTTCAAATCTTCTCTTTGCTCATTTAAAACAAAACCAAATAGAATTGCATTACTTTCATGGCCGTCCATTATTAGCCCACAGGCTTACCTCTTACAACTTTTTGATTTAATGAGAGTGTAGTTTTTATGACGGCTATGTCCATGTTTACCTGAAGCAATGCATCTTCTTACTATCTTTTACTCACTTTCTAACCTAACTGCTCCTCTCTTCTCAGAAAATGACAGGCTTTTTTTTTTTGTCTTTAGATCCTATCAGGGACTTAGTGTATCGAAACTAAGTAATAATTAATTCACCTTTTCTTTTATATTTGTCAGAGATAATTGGAACTGCCAGTCAGAGCTTCCAGGTGTCATAACTAATGTCATCACATTGAGTTAATTTTATTTCAGATGGACTACAAAGAAACTTAAAGTTTTATTTGTATTATGCAGCTTTATTACAGGGATAGGGTCGCTATGAGTCGGAATTGACTTGACGGCACTGGGTTGGGTATTACAGGGACAAATTGAGTTACTAATGTTGAAATATTAGTTCTGTATAAGCTTAACCAGTACTTTAGTTCCAGAGAACCTAGCTGGAAACTTCGTTTTCACACATTGAAATCTGTAACTCCATTACTATCTCATTTTTTAACCTTCACTGACCCTCACTTTATTCTGTAGGATTCTCTCTACTTTTGGAACCGTAACTCATTAGGTATTATCATATACAGTCATGTATAATTCTTACATAACTCATTATCTTATTCAGAGGTATGTTTTCCTTCCAATTTGACTGTAAGGAGCCTAAAGACATATTTCTATGTCCCATTATAGCTACCACAGATCTGAGTAGGTTCTTAGTACATGTGATGGCTGATTGAAGGTGTTATTGGCTCACTGATGGATTAGTGGTTAATCAGAAAAAGGAAGAGTATCTCAAAATCATCCTAAAACAAATTCTAGATCTTTTGAGATTGGTACTAAAAATTATAGAAATAATGTAAGACAGGATAAAGACATAACTCCTGAAATAAAAGTCTGAACTATATAAATACAAAAAGGAAAGAGCTCAAACTTTAAAGATATTAAAAAAATTAACTGACATATATATAGATGTATAAAATTTGGAAAGCAAAATTTAAGAAATAAAAAATATACAAAAATATTATACTTATTGCCTGTAATCAAGGAAATGTATAACATAGTTTTAATTATACTCATCAAGCAAATGAGATAATGCTCTAAGTTAGATTTCATTATAAATGTTTCATATTCCTGTGATTTTAGGAAAAAAAGGAAAAAATCTAGTTTTTTACATAAAAAGGGATATTTAAACAATATATATGTACATATATATATATATGTACGTGTATAACTCGGAAAAACCTGGAAGAATATGTGAGGAACTATTAGTTACCTCTGTAAAGTGTGATTGTAAAATCATGAATTTTACAAGGAGATTTTATTTTTTACTCTGTAATTTATTGTAAATGTTAGATATACTATAACGTGCATATACTTATTGATTAAATAAAATATTTGTAATAATTATTGATACGACAAAATTGGAAGGTCATTTGACAATGATTACCAATATTTATGAATATAATCATATCTTTTGCCTCAATAATCCCCTGGAAATGTACTTGCCAAAATAACTAAATATAAAGACTGTACATGAGATGAGGTTCAGTCAAAAGTTTTCTATGACAGTGAAAATTTGAAAACAAATTAAATGATTAAAAAAATTTTAAAAATATATTATGAATTTGTATATGTTAATTTACAACTGCTAAAATAAGTAAGTACGTTTTAGATTCTCTCTACATGGGAAAAGGCTTTTAACAATCCAAAATGAAAATCAAAATGTTTAAAAAATTATAGGATGATGCAATCCTATAGATAATGCTTGTTTATAAGCAAAAAATAAAGTAGGACAATCTGGCAGATATCTACATGGTGAAATTCTGAATTAAAAAAAATTATATTTTAAGAGAAACAAAAATTCGCAGAAAACAAAAACTTTTGGAAGATATTGGTAGAAGAATCATATTGAGTAAAGACATCATTCAGGCATTAGAAATATAAGAAGTGGTATATCATGTTGCATCCACAGAATATGAAAATCAATACCATGTATCTACTGTGAGTAATGGATGATTTCACATACATAGAAATTTTGCTGTATAATATTAGCCTCAATGATTTATTCAAACATCTCATGTGTCCTGACTGACAATGAAGGTAAAATCAAGAGTTAAAAGTTGGAGAAATGAATTCTTCTTAAAGCCAAACCCAACCAAGGTACTGGAGAGGTCCGGAATAGTTGGTACTAACTTGTGTCCAAATTAAGGAATGTTCTTCCCAATAAAGAATCTCCAAATACAATGTTTAAATTATACAGGAATTTTTTTTTCAGATACTGATATACATATACACATTTTCCATATATGCTTGTGTAGAAAAAGAAAAACCAAACCTGTTGCCGTTGAGTCAATTCCAATTCATAGTGACCCTATAGAAGAGAGTAAAACTGCCCCATAGGGTTTCCAAGGTTGTAATCTCTAGGGAACCAGACTGCCACATCTTTCTCCTGTGGAGTGGCTGATGTGTTCCCACCTCCAACCTTTCAGTTAACAGCCTAGTGCCTCACTGCTGTACCACTAGGGTTCTTTACATATACTTATAAAGCATCTAGTAGGATTTAAGTTTTATATGACAAAAACATTTCAAGATATTAAAGTGACTTGCTCAAGGTCATTGTCTTAGTCATCTCAAGCTGCTATAACAGAGATACCACAAGTGGATGGCTTTAACCAAGAGAAATTCATTCTCTCATAGTCTAAGAGGCTAGGAGTCCAAATTCGGGGTGTCTGCTCCAGGCAAAGGCTTTCTCTCTCTGTTGGCTCTGGAGGAAAGTCCTTGTCATCGATCTTCCCCTGGTCTAGGAGCTTCTCCACACAGGAACCCTGGGTCCAAAGGACTTGCTCTGCTCCCTGTGCTGCTTTCTTGGTGATATGAGGTCCCCATGTCTTTCTGCTGGATTCTCCTTTTCATACCTCGAAAGAGATTAGTTTAAGACACAACCTAATCTTGTAGATTGAGTACGGACTTGTTAACTTAACTGCCTCTAATCCTGCCTCATTAACATCATAGAGGTAGGATTTGCAACACATAGCATAATCACATCAGATGACAAGGTGGTGAACAATCACATAATACTGGGAATCATGGCCTAGCCAAATTGACAGATATTTTCGGGGGGCACAATTCAATCCATGACAGTCAGACAGCAAAATACGCAGTTCTCAGATTTTGTCAGAGAGCACAATTACCTGTGGGATTCTTTAATCCCCCAAAATATATTGGTCCCACAAGGAAGATTTTGAGTCAGTGCTTGAGGTTAAAGCACGGGCATCAACATTAAAAAAAAAAAAATTCCTAAATGATAATGCTGTTTTTCCCAGCTGCCGTCAAGTTGCCCCTGACTTATGTGGACCTCATGCAGAACATGGGATCACACCACTGTGATCCATTGGGTTTTTATTGAGTAATTTCCAGAAGTAGATCACAGGCTCTTCTTCCTACTCCTTTTTTCCTTAATCTGGAAGGTCTGCTGAAACTTGTTTAGCATCGTTTTAACGCACAAACCCTCACTGACAAATGGGTAGTGGCTGCCCCTATGGTGCATTGGCTGGAATGAACTGGGTCTCCCGTACTGAAGGCGAGAATTCTACACTGAACCCCCACAGAATTAGAACTATAAAGTTGTAGTTCAGAGTCCAAGTCCACTGCTATTGCCAAGTCACCACTTAAATACTTTTCTTTGCAGATAAACCATATCTCAGCTGCATTCTTTTTACATCAATTGTTACCATGGAGCTGAACAGCAGTGTGACTGAATTCATTCTGTTTGGGTTAACACAGGATGTTCTGAAGAAGAAAATAGTGTTGTGGTCTTCTTGTTTCTCTACCTTGCAACTCTGCTGGCGAACTTATTTATTGTGATGACCATCAGATACAGTCAGATGTTAGGAGGACCCATGTACTTCTTCCTTTTCTACTTGTCCTTTGCTGATGCCTGCTACTCAACAACCACAGCTTCCAGGTTGATCATAGATGCTATATCTAAGAAGAAAGTCATCTCCTACAATGAATGCATGACTCAGGTTTTTGCCGCCCATTTTTTTGGGTGCATGGAGATCTTTGTGCTCATACTCATGTCCTTTGATCTCTATGTGGCCATTTGCAAACCCCTGTGATACACAACCATCATGAGCCAGCGTGTCTGTGGTGCATTGTTGAATCTGGCTTGGGTGGGATCTTGCATCCATTCATTAGTACAGGTTTTCTTGGTTTTGAAATTACCCTTCTGTGGCCCAATGTTATTGACCACTATTTCTGTGATGTACAGCCTTTGTTGAAACTTGCCTGCATGGATACTTATGTCATAACCCTACTCATGGTGTTTAATAGTGGGGCCTTATGCATGATGAGTTTCATAATCCTGATCATCTCTTATGTTTTTATCTTATGCTCTCTGAGTAACAAGAGTGCAGAAGGAAGAAGGAAAGCCCTCTCTACCTGCGCCTCTCACATTACCTTTGTCATCTTATTCTTTGTTCCATGTATATTCACATATACTCGCCCTCCAATCACTTTTCCAGTGGACAAGATGGTGGCTGTGTTTTACACTATGGGGACACCCTTGCTTAACCCTCTGATATACTCTCTTAGGAACACAGACATAAAAAATTCCGTAAGAAAGTTGTGGTAAGACAAACTATGACTTGAGATGGTAAAGAATAGAAGATTTCAACTGTTAATTCTCTGAAAATTTAAATGAAATTGGATTTACAGAGAAGAGAAAATAGGGTTCTCTCCCAGAAATATGTTCGGGGACATTGTTGCTTGAGCACAGACTCTGTTTTCTTTTTTTGAACCAATGTCCCATAAAGTAATAGAACATCAAATACAGTAATATTTGTGGGACCAAAAGCCCACTCCCCACTTATGCTCTCTGGGGTTGCTACCCTTGTTCTTTTGCAGTATGTAATCCAGATCCTGTTGTATGCATAGCTTCATCTCAGTCTTTTGTACATTATTCTGGTTTGAGCTTCTCTTCTGTATGTTTTCCATCCATGTTTAATAATTTATCCCTGATCTTTGACTGATTTATTTTGTTGACCAATAAGTTCTAGCACTACTGAATCTGCTTTTTTTCTTGTTCAACAGTCAATGGGTGATCACCACAAGAATCTCATAGGACCATAAATATTAGCTAATTAAGCCCCTATTTGACACTTTGCTTCTTTTTGTAACATCCTTAAAAAAAACAAAGCAACAACAACAAAAAACCTTTCAGCTGCCTCTGGACTTGCACAGAGGGATAATTCATGACCTTATATTCAAATAAGGACAACTCTAGTTATAATAAACAGCAACTGTATTGAGCAATAATCTCTTCCAATGGACTTCAATATATTTTTGTTAACCATTATTTATTCATAAAATTTAGTTCTATATATCTTTTTTTTGTAACTTAAGTCAATGAGCCCTGCCTAAATCTTTGGTTGGTGAATTAGTGATAATTTTGTAAAATTGTGAGAGTTACATTATAACAATGATGTCTTTGATGAGATCACATGTAATAATATAGCATGTCACTGATGAGATCATATGCAATAATGTAAGACAACAACTGACGTATAAAAAAAGAACCATTGTTATAATAATTCATCCAAAGAGAGAAGACGTCCACAGAAATGAGACTCCCAGCTTGAAAACATAGAAGTATATCAAGGAGGTAAAACTCCTTTTTAGGTATCAGGCACAGTCCTAGTACAGGGGATGTGTTTCACTGATTAGTGGCCTGCCTGCCTGTTTGGTACAGCTCTGTGTGAAGAGGCATATTTCACACTATAGCTACTTTAGACCATAATCAATAATGCCCTGTGTTCAAATCCTAGCTTTATCAAGCAAATCTCATATGGTAATTGGGTTTCCTAAGGAGACTTACCTCCGTAGAGAGAGATAATGACCAAAGACCAAAATAAGCATTTTGATGTGCTTGATATATGTATAGACATACATACATAAAAATAGCAGGTGATTATATATATCTATGTACACACACACTTACATATCACAACGTGTCTATCAGTTTGTCGTACTGTGGGGGCTTTCATGTTGCTGTGATGCTGTACTCTATGCCACCACTATTTCAAAAGCCAGCAGTGTCACCCATGATGGATAGGTTTCAGTGGAGCTTCCAGACTAAGACAGACTAAAAGGAAGGATCTGGCAGTCTATTTCTGAAAAAAATTATCCAGAGGAAACCTTAAGAATAGCAGCAGAACATTGTCCAATGTAGTGCCAGAAGATGAGCCCCTCAGTTTGGAAGGCACTCAAAATACGACTGGGGAAGAGCAGCCTCCTCACAGTTGAGTAGGACTTAATGACATGGGTGGGGTAAAGCTTTCAGGACTTTCATTTGATGATGTGGCATGACTCAAAATGAGAAAAAACAGCTTTAGATATCCATTAATAATTGGAAAGTAGAATGTATTAAGTGTGAATCTTGAAAAATTGGAAGCCATCCAAAATGAAATAGAACATACAAAGATTGATATCATTGGCATTAGTTAGCTGAAATAGACTTGTTTTGGCCATTTTTAATCAGGCAATCATATGGTCTACTATGCCGGGAATGATAAATTAAAGAGGAATGGTGGCACAGTCATCATCAAAAAGAACATTTTAAGATCTATCTTGAAGTAAAATGCTATGAGTGATAGGCAATAATATGCATATGGCTACGAGGGAGACCAGTTAATAAGACTATTTTTCAAATTGACACACAGAGTACTGAGGCTGAAGATGAGGAAATTGAAGATTTTTACCAGCTTCTACAGTCTGAAATTGATCAAACATGCAATTAAGATGCATTGGTAATTACTGGCGACGAATGGGAAAGGTGAAAATGAAGAATAATTGGTAGTTGAAAAATATGAGCTTGGTGATTTTTTTGGTGGTAGAAATAATGCCAGAAATCACATGATGGAATTCTGCAAGATCAATGACTTATTCATTGCAAATACCTTCTTTCAACAACATAAATG
Organism: Elephas maximus indicus; assembly: GCF_024166365.1. Lineage (NCBI taxonomy): Eukaryota > Metazoa > Chordata > Mammalia > Proboscidea > Elephantidae > Elephas > Elephas maximus. The sequence goes on from NC_064825.1 coordinate 115,847,278, forward strand.
GCAGCTGTACACTTGGACCTCACAGGATGCAAACAGAGGAATCAAATCAACTATGTATGTGGAAAGAGAGGATGGAAAAGATCAATACCAGTCAAAAGAAGTCCAGGGGCCAACTGTGGAACAGAACATCGACTGGTCAAATGGAAGCTCAAGTTGAAGCAGAAGAAAACTAAAACAAGCCTGTGAGTGCCGAAATGTGACCTTATGTATATCACTACTGAATGTGGAGACCATCTCAAGAATAGATTTGACACACTGAAAGCTAATAACCAAAGATCTGACTGGTTGTGGGATGATATCAAGGACATTGTGATCATTGAGCCACTTCCTTGATATAAATCTCTCTCTCTATAAGCTTTACTGGTTGTGCTTCTCTAGAGAATCCAGCCTAAGACAGACATCATACATGAAAAAACAAAAGGTCATTCAAAAGGCAGGAAAGAAAGAAAAGACAAAAATGGACGTCAGGAGAGATTCTTAAATTCAGCCTTGAATGTAGAGTACCTAAAGAGATTGGAAGAAATGATGAAGTAAATGAGTTGAACAGAAAATTTCAATGAATGGCTTGAGAAGACGAAGTATTATAATGAAATGTGTAAAGACCTGTAGTTAGAAAACCAAAAGGGAAGAACACATCTGGCTTCTTTCAAGCTGAAATAAGTGAAAAAAAAAAAAAATTCAGGACTCGAGTTGCAATTTTGAAGGATTCTGTGGGCATAATACAAAATGAAGCAGGAAGCATCAAAAGAAGATTGAAAGAATACACAAAGTCACTATACTCAAATAATTGGTCAGTGTTCAAAAGGAGATAGCATATGATCACGAACTGATAGTATTGAAGGAGATTGAAAGAATACACAAAGTCGCTGTACTCAAATAATTGGTCAGTGTTCAAAAGGAGGTAGCATATGATCACGAACTGATAGTATTGAAGGAAGACATCCAAGCTGCATTAAAAAAATAAATAAATAAAATTGTCCTGGATTAGATTCTGGCTCATGTCGACCCTATAGTGACACTGAAGATACTGGTGAAAGCTTAGGCTCCAGGAATTGATGGAATTCCTACTGAGATGTTTCAACAAACGGATGAAACTCTGGAGGTGCTCACTCATCTATGCCAAGGAATTAGGAAGATACCTACCTGACCTACTGACTGGAAGAGGTCCATATTTGTGCCCATTCCAAAGAAAGGTGATCCAACAGAATGTGGAAATTATCAAACAAAATCATTAATTTCACAGAGAAATAAAATTTTACTGAAAATCATTCAAAAGTGGTCACAGCAGTACATCTACAGGGAACTTCTGGAAATTCAAGCTGGATTCAGAAGAGTTTGTGGGATGAAGGTTATCGTTACTGATGTCAGATAGATCTTGGCTGAAAGCAGAGAATACCAAAAAGATGTTTACCTGTGATTTACTGGCTATGCAAAGGCACGCAACTGTGTGGATCATAACAAATTATGCATTACATTGTGAAGAATGGGAATTCCAGAACCTGTACATAGAACAAGAGGAAATATTTGAAGAGAACAATGGGATACTGCAGTAATCATGGCACCCTCACCCCTCTCTCAACTCCCCTGTCATGGCTGACCCCTCAGTGATCCACCAGTCCATGTGACCCTTTTCTGTTCCTCTTACTGAGCAGGTATGCTCTTGTCATAGAGTATGTACATACGTCAGCTATTCGCTCTGTCTAGAACACATTTGCTTCCCTCAGTCTCTCTGAATGGCTTATACTCTTACTTTATGTTCATAGATTTGAAGAACTGATGTTTTAGATAGCACTACACTTAGACCTGGGCAAGCAGGACCTCGTCCTTACTTCAACACTTTGGAGTGCCTTCTGCAAGATTTTCTAAATTCTCCATTGCCTAGGATTGGGGAGTCTATAGTTCCTTCTGTGTGGGGCATCCCAAGTTGGATCTGACTGCATGGGCCCCTCCCTATTTCTCCTTTTCAGGTTATTCTTCCATAATCTGTTCCATGCATAAGGTTAACCAGAAGCCTCCAGGAGCTCTTATTCAGCTCCAATCAAGTAATCCCGTGTTTTGTGGCCAGATGACTAGCTCCAGTTAGGTGATCTGGCAAGGAAATGGCTTCTGCAGGCTAGTTCTTTATGTTTTTCACAGGATTGCACTACACTGGGTTCCCAGAGTGGTGTTAACATACTGAGTTTGGTGACACAGCACATGTTCAGGGCTTGGGGTAAAAACGGTGCCCTGCTGAACCTTAGCCCTGTGCCATGGTGTGGGCCCTTATCAGCTCTCACCCATCCATGCACTAGCTGAGGGTGCTGAGAGTGAGGGAAGATATCCTTTACCCTGAGTGTCCCTCTTGTTACCTAGTGAGACCACCCAGTGCTTCCACAGGCTCCATGCCATGTGTCAGGCACTTCTCTGGGGAATTCTTTCCGTGGATCATGACAAGTGTGGTCCATGTCAGCCAGTTCTTTTGGTGAAGACAGATATTTAAAATTTTAATAAAAAGAAAGCAACACATGTTCTTTAATCTCATTGGTGATTGATGTGAAGGTTCTTGGCCATGACTTTTCTGATGAATCACTTCAATTCTGCATCTTTTGTGGAGTATAAATAGCCATATAAATAGGTAGAGTAAAATGTTTAAATATAGTATGGAACAACAAACTGTTAGGTTTGTACCCTTTCTGAAGTGGCCTGATGGGCCACCTCCAGTTTTCCCTAAAACTTCAATCGTAACGCTACATTCCATCATCAGAGTCAACAGATCTGTCATTCATTCTTTTCCAATAAAATGAAAAGAGAAAAATTCTTTAAAACAAAAGCAGTTGATATCAAGTTGATTTTGACTGCTGGAGACCCTGTGTGTATCAGGGTAGAATTATACTCCATAAGGTTTTCCAGGACAGATTTTTTGAAAGTAGATGGCTAGGCCTTTCTTCTGAAGTGTCTGGAGGTGGACTTCAATTTCCAGTCTTTTGGTTAGCAGCTGAGTGTGTTAACCATTTGCACCACCTAGGGACAGAAATCAGACTTTTTGTTTCAAAGTCATGGAATATCAAGATTATTGAGAGAAAAAAATAACATTTGAATTAATCTATGCATTATTATGTATTTATGCATGAAATAACTAGGAGTCAGAATAGGATGCAAAAGATATATTATTTTTTGAAAAGCACTCATTACTACCCTGTCCAAGAACAGCACATGCTACCCTCATGGATTGATGCTGGGTCTTATCCCAGAACTCAGCTCCTGCATTTACAAGAACATAGGCATTTCCATCCTGGCATACACAGCGTTCTATTCCTGAACATAAAGGGAAATGAAGTCATCTTCAAATTGATACTCAGGAGCAGATTAAAAAAAAAAAAAAAAACCTAATTGGTCAGGAACATGAAAGTATTCACAACACCTAAGCTAGTCGAACCACATAAAATCATGTCTTGGAGAATCATACTGATGGGAATTTTTTAAACCCTGGGGGGCAACTGAGAGGCAGTTCTACAGGCTCCTGTCCTCTCAGGGAAACCTCTTTAAATTCTAGATGGAACTAAAGGAGGAAACTTTGGTTTCTTTTTGTTCCCAAGAAAACGTTGAAGGCAGCACTTGAGAAGCAGTGGGGAACATTCTCTACCTTGTGTGCCTGTGAGGCTTTCTATCTCTCTTAGATGTAGAAATAAGACTTGGAAATGGCATTCACATTTTATCCAGCCACTGAATGGACTTTTCTTGATAAAGAAAAGGAGATTTCCAGCACCAGGATTTTCAAGGGACTGATTGATGGTGAGATTTATAATTCACATTTTTGCAATTTCTGAGGGGGTTTTCAAAGTGTGTTGTAGTACTTACAAGTGTGAGTGTTGTGGTCAAACTACCAAATTTAGTGCATGAGTCTATCAATGATGTGCACACTTGGGCTAGTGACATCACCTTTCTGGTTTTCACATGCCTCATCTTTAAAGGCGATAATGGCATTAGTCAGGGTTGTGGAAATATATGAAGTGATGCATAATAAATGCTCCATAAATAGCAGCTAACATAATACAAAGTTTTTTCTGGGTTGGGAGTACCAGTTATTTAAAGTCTTATGAAAGTAGATCTATCTTCAGCTTGTCGTCTTCAAATTAAGTTCAAATAACTTAGGAGTGCAACAAGTACATATTTCATCCTGGCTCTCTCTATAGCATTTTATTTGTTCTTTTGGAATATATCTACATTTATCGTTTATCCCCTCACACTCTCCCCTTCCTGGTGTTGTAGATGGAAAAGTGGGATTTTCTGAGGCTGTAAAGAATACTGAAGTAGGAGTATGGAACCTTGACTACTACTTTATCATTTACAGAATTCCTATACATAATATATACTTAGAAATCTCGGTGGCATAGTGGTTAAGAGCTAGGGCTGTTAACCAAAAGCTCCGCAGTTGGAATCCACCAGGCCCTCCCTGGAAACTCTATGGAGACAGTTGTACTCTGTCGTATAGGGTCACTTTGAGTCAGAATTGACTTGACAAATATCACAGGGCAGGGAATTAAGAATAAGAAAGAGTTATTTGTTCAAATCACAGAGCACAATCTTCTGAGGAAATTTTCAATAAGTACCTTTGATGTCATAGTTAGCATTAAGTTTTTGTCTCAGAATTGTTCAAGAATGTTTAAACAACTAAAGCTATGAACTACTGTATTGCTACATTGGGACCCCTTTGTCTCTCTCCTTAAATGAACTAAACTGCCAAGACAGAACAAAGAAGGCTCAGGCATCCATCAGAAAGGACCCAGGTAGGAACACAGAGAAGTTATCATTATTTTTAAATTCCAGAAATAGCAAGAGTTTAAGAGGAGATGTTTAGAGAAATCAGCAGAACAACACTGAGGAAGGGAAAAGCATCTGCAGTGTGGAACGAAGAGATTTCCCAGGTTGTCAGGGAAGGGGGTATGCTTAAGTAAACAGACAAGGGATATATATTGCTGAAACAAATGGTAATAATATCTTGGATCAAAACCACAGTAGACTAAAGAAATTAACAGAGAAAGAATGGAATTTAATCTATTATTTTAATTTGTAATAACTGTATTAATTTAGGAAGTCATACTCATATGTAGATATGACTGATATGCAAATATATCTGTATATAAATGATTCTAAAATATACATTTATATCTTTATTGTTTGAAAGATAATTACAAAAACATTACTTACAATGACAACCTTACCAGTAAATCTGCATTTATTTTTGAATGTTATGTATACTTCAAAGTTGAAACAGAAACTTCTATTGTTTTCAGAAAGATTGGCATTAGAATTAATTTTTCTGTTTCCCGATAAAATTGATAGAAAGGAAATAGTGGGCAATGAGGGTAGTGGGGAGTCAAGCTTGAGGTGTCACAGCCCCAGGAGATGCCCCAGAGGCCACAGTTCACAGCTGGCCTTCAGAGGACCCGAAGCAATCTGTGGTGCAGCCTCTGGCTGTCAGGAAAGGAAAGACCATGGAATCTTCTAGGGGAAATATGGGCAGAATAAGGCGTTTCCTAAGACAGAGACGTAATTTAAGATTGAGATCAGAGTGAGTACAGGGGCTGGGGAAGGCTGGGCCTGATGGTATGGCTATTTATGGAACATTTACAATAATTTTTAGTTTTTAATATAACAGCCTAATCTATATTATGTCAGCGTGATAATTCCACCTATACAAACAAATTATATTGGATAAATGATAAAATTATCCCCAAATCCCATCTTCTTTTTCGAGCTGTTCAACTAGTGGAAAATATGCTTTCGTGGGTTTAACCTTGATTAAACATAAAAATTTTAAATATTTACATGATATATAAAGATATATACTGAAGACAAAAAATCTCTACCATTTTCATATGTTCTGTTTTAGTTTTTAAAATTCTTTTAAAATATCTATACAAATGTGCAGAAGTATCACAACTTTTCTTCTGTTTTTATCATTTAACTTATAAAAATACTTTACCTTCTATGTCTTTGTATTATTAAGTAGTATTTTATTCACAGCATCATGCCCTATTAACTTAATTAAAATAAACAAACAAAAAAACAATTTTAAAAGCAGATTATTCTCAAGCCGATTTAATTTTCTAGCTCAATTTGTGTGTGTGGTCACTGCTTGAAAATAATACTGACATCATTCTCTTAAACCCAAACCAAAAAAAAAAAGTGTTTAAAACTTTATATTTTGCCAATCACTTTCATAATTGCTGTCTTGTTAGATTCTTGCGAGTGAGGCAGCTTGCACAAGTGTTATTCTCACTACTTTATAGGAGAGCACACTGAGGCTTAATTGTTTTTTCAAGGGCACATGGCTATTTAGTGATAGCAGAAACAGAGCAATTCTCTTTTTTTTTTTAATGAAGCTTTAATAGTCACTAATTTTAGATTTACAGAGAAGTTGCACAGATCGCATAGGGAGTTCTTGTATACACCTCACCTAGCTCCCTCTGTGTTCACAACTCATGAAACCCTGAGTACATTTGAAAAACCTGTGAAGCAAACATTGGAATATTGTTGCAGGGCAAGGATTCCCAGCTTGGAACTAAGCCCAGTCTAGGTTCTTGCCTTCTACTGACCAAGAATGACCAGGAGAGGCTCAGAGTTTCCACATGAACAAAGGTTTATTAGTGGCAGAAAGAAAGTGAAGGCTCGGGAGCGGAAACAGAGAGGGACCAAGCAATGCTAGCCTCTGTTCCCCCGAACAAAGGTTTTTCTGGGGCTTATATGGGTTTGGCAAGGACAATAAGGTAACGAACATTTAGTAGGTTTCTTTCAAGGGGTGGGGGGAATTCTCAGAATGGCAGTGCATACTAAATTAGGTTGCACGTGCATCTGGAATCCAAGATGGAACCAGTAGCAAAGGCTTCTGGGACTGGGTGGCAGAACTTATTATGGGGCGTTATGCCTGGGCAGTCGCTCTGAGGAGCCAGTTCAATTCCTGTCGCAAGTACTAGCATCAGGCGGAGGTAGTCTGTCCGTCACCTTGTGGATGTCTGCCCATGCTCCAGGGAACAGATCAGGTCAGTCCTTCTGAAAAACATCTTACAAGGGAGTACATTGTTTGTTCTTTCCTTAGTGAATACTCCAAGATAGAGGTTTTGCATTAGTGAATACTCCAAGATAGAGGTTTTGCATTAGCCAAGCACATAGTATCGTAAGTTGCAAGTTGCAGGTGTTGCAGGGCTCCTTGCCCAGGAGCTCAGTCCCTTTTTCTTTCCTATCTCAATATTACTATTAAATTCTAAACTTTATTCATAATTAACTAGCTCTTCCACTACTGTCCATTTTCTGTTCTAGGACCCAATTCAGGAAAATTGCCTTTTTTATGACTTAGAATCATAAACCTTGTGATCATAAACCATGAGGACACTGTACGCTTCATTGTCGACATTTTCATGCGAATTTTGCAAATTCATTTCATCTGAAAACATAGAGAGCTATTTTGTTTATATCTAATGGGGATTGTAGATCTAAAATTGTATCACTCTTAGAACCCCCATAATGGCGAAGTGGAAAAGTAAGAATTATTTAAGTATTAAAACATATTAGTATAGATTAATATAAAGCCAATTTGATTTCCTTTGTCTAAAAAAGCTACCTGAAGTAGAAGAGGACTTGTGGGTTTGAGAGCTACTAAGCGATTACAAAGATCATTTAAAAGTACAATGCTTAAAAAAAAAAGCATATTTACACTGTGACCAATTAAAATAATTTGTGCATTTAAAGTAATAGAAAGATGAGTCAGAGGGCTTATCAGTAAAAGCACTTAAGATCCCTGTTCATGGTAAAGTGAAAATTAAGCATAAATGAAAATGTTGACGATTCTCTGTGTCGGTGGTCTGGAGGCTTGATCTCTTATTGAAAGATTTTATGTGTATACTGTTATCTGATTCTATCAATAGACATTCTTATTATATTCACTTTCCAAGAGTATAAACCAGAGCTTTTAAATAACTTGTTCCATAACCCATAACCAAACAGAAGAGATTGGATTTGAACCCAGGTCTGTACCAGTTTGGAGTTGATGTTGTTATTCATTTCACTTCATTGTCTCTCTTGCTTTGGTCCTAGGATAAATTGACCACTCTTGGGTCATATATTGATATTCTTTAATTTTTAATAAATGGTTGTTGACAGACACAATGACCTCATTGAGTTTGTATTATACTCTTGTTTTCAGGGTGCCAGCTTGTAGCTGGATATGGAGTTAATAGTGGTGGCACAATTTAGGATTGCCTAGTCCTTTTTTTTTTAGACCTTGGGACCATAAGGAAATGATTGCTGTTAGGTAAGGAAACAGAAGGCATTAACTTACACAATTGCATATTTGCTGATTTTATTTGTTAATTCTAGTGACATTCAACAAAATCAGTTTACTGATAATTCTCACAATAAGCCCCACTGTCCTTTTATTCATCTCTTTAGCAAACATGTAATCCTGTGAACTACTTGACTGGTAAATTTCTGCTATATGCACAGGTGAGAACACACTCAATCTTCAAAGCTGTGTCTGCCTATGGAAAAGGAAGTCAAAAGTTGAAGTAATTATCTGGTAGACTCATGGAAATGCTTTCAATGAGTAAAGCAACTGGCTTATTAAGTGAGATAATAATAACAACAAATTACAACAGTTCTTTATCATAAGCAACATTTTCACATTTTTGAAATTGGCCATCAGGATAACCCTGCCAGATGATCAGGTAAGCTATATATGAACTATTTTACAATGAAGCCAAGTAATTTTGAAACAGATATAACCTGAAACCTTGAAGAATCGTACTTGATCCTGTGGGGCACGTTGTATAAATGATTGGTTAATAATTGTTAAAGCCTTAAGACTGGTTTGTATTTAACATACTGTTTCTATTCTTTGCTAATACGGTTGTCATTAATTTGTGTATGTATATGACCCTTATTAGGTTGCTATGAGTCAGAATCCACTCCATGGCAACTTTTTTTTTTTTTTTTTAATAATGTGTTTTGAGGTGAGGCCATTACCTTCTGATCGTAAATCCTTTGGAGTTTCTTTCTCTGAGGTGTCCCATTTGTACATGATGAAATGAATTGGAGAATTTTAACTTTGAGAGTTGGTTGGAGACTCTAGAAGGCTATCCGTGTTCTGAAGTTCTCCCTAGAAAAGAAACATTCTCACCCATTTCCTTATTGATCCAGTGGATTACACTTGGGCTTTGGAGCCAGAAAATCCAGATCCACCTTTTGGTAATTTTTTTTTTACCTTAACCTCTCAAAGCATGAGTTTGTTACCAGGGACATAGGGATTATAAAACCTAACATGAACTTTATTCTAGACACCATCGCTTGCATGATTTCACTTAGTCATCAGCACGACAAACTGAAGTAGGTATTATTATCAGCCTCTTTTTCATCTTGAAATGACGAATAATAAAAAGCAACTCAACGTTTAATGTATATAGTATTTAATAAGCATAAATATAAGCACTTTTCCATAGGATCTTGTTTTTTATAAGAAATCAATTAATTCATCTTAAAGGCCCACTTGAACTCTGATTTTAAAGAAATATTTAGGGAGTAGGCATGATTTCCAAGTACCTCTTAAATTGCATGATATCTCTTCTTCTATTTGTAGATAGGAGCAGTTTCCTAAGGAGAGATGCATTTCCCATGCAAGTCATCCTGGTTCCCATGCCATGTCAACGGCAGACATATCTAACACATTACAGCCCTCCTTTCCTCAGAGCTTGGATGTGCTTCAGAATCCTCGACAAGTCACTCTAGGTAGCCACTACCAACTAATCAGTGTTGGCACCTAAGATAAACGCTGTTGGTCATCTCTAGCACATATGAATGTTTCCTTCCCCAATACTGAAACTCTATTTTAAAGTATTTAACCTCAATTCTGCCTGATGTCTCACTACGGCCTTCAACAAATTTCTCATTTTGTGTTTTCAACCACAAAAGAAGCACTTAAAATAACTTTGCTTATGGATGCACCAGCCTGTTGAGAGCTATGCTAATAACCTTAAACTAGTCTGAGGCAAATATCTGTCTCTGATAATTTTAGATTCTATTTGGCCACTGTAGAATTCACCTTTTCCTTTGAAATCATGCAGAACAAAAGCTTTGTAACTGAATTCGTTCTCTTGGGGCTTTCACAGAATCTAAATGTTCAAAAAACAGTATTTGTTGTATTTTTGTTTGTCTACTTTGCAACTCTTGGGGGCAATTTGCTAATTGTGGTGACCATCAGCAGCAGCCCAGCACTCCTGGGCTCCCCTATGTACTTTTTTCTGGCTTTTTTGTCCTTCCTGGATGGGTGCATCTCCTCTGTCATCGCCCCAAAGATGATTGTGGATTCCCTTTATGAGAGGAAAACCATCTCCTTCGAGGGCTGCATGACACAGCTCTTTGCTGGGCACTTCTTTGCTGGAGTAGAGGTGATTGTCCTCACAGCCATGGCCTATGACCGCTATGTGGCCATTTGCAAGCCGTTGCACTACACCTCTGTCATGAACTGGAGGCTCTGTGGCATTCTGATGGGGGTAGCCTGGACAGGAGGCTTCTTGCATTCTGTGATACAAATTCTCTTTACTTTCCAGCTGCCCTTCTGTGGCCCCAATGTTATCAATCACTTCATGTGTGACTTGTACCCATTATTGGAGCTTGCCTGCACTGACACTCACATCCTTGGCCTTTTGGTGGTTGCCAATAGTGGTTTTATCTGCATCATAAACTTCTCCTTGTTACTTATCTCTTATTGTGTCATTTTGCTCTCTCTAAGAGCTCATAGCTCTGAAGGACGGCAGAAAGCTCTCTCCACCTGTGGTTGTCACATTGCTGTTGTGGTTTTGTTCTTTGTCCCGTGCATATTTGTGTATGCAAGACCTCCATCTGCTTTCTTCTTTGACAAGATGGTGGCCCTATTTTACACTACCCTAACTCCACTGCTCAATCCTATGATTTATACTCTCAGGAATAAGGAAGTGAAAAATGCCATGAGGAAATTGTGGACTAAGTTGGTGGTAGATTCTGATGATAAATAACAAACTTAAATAAATAAATAAATAATATTCCAGAGGAAAGAAATCAAAAAGGGCTTAGACAAGAACTTTATAGTGGATGGACCATATAATACTGAAGGTTATATATAATATTAAAAACAACACTAAATTGGAGGCCAGGAGATACTATTTCCACCTCAGATCACTTTCATCTTAGAGTTGAATTTTATGCTTTTTTAGAATATAACAGTGAAAAGAAATCAGGAAAAGTGGGGAATCAGGTTATCTATTACACTGGTTGCCACTCACATCATGGTTTGAATAACCTTCTTGTAGAGGACCCAAAAAATATCTTAAAGAAGAGAAGCTTTCTGAAACTCTTTTAACTGAAAAAAAAAAAAAAAAAAACTTATTTTGGGGGCACTGAACCCAGTTAAGCGGTAACGTAAAGGGTAATTCTGTGAATGGGAAATTACGGCTGAAATTCAAGCAGCCATGATGGACCATGAGAATGTGTGTTAAGGTTGCTGGATATGCAAGACTGAGGAGCCTGTAATCCTGATGTTATTTAGCTGTATGAACTAGCCCCATACTACTCGCCTCCACTTTCCTTTGTGTGAGAGGGAAATAAATTTCTATCTTGTTTAAGTCACTGTAAAAAATAAAGTAGGCTCAGAATCTACATTTTGTATTATATATATGAGCTGTTCTGACTAGTACCTGCTAATTAGATCTCATAAATTTCTTATTTGTTCTGTGGGATGCCCAAATTAATTCATATTAAATATCCTTTAATATTATACATATTTAACAGCTTAATGCTGACTTTTTTTTTTTTCTTTTTTTGACACTCTGACTTCTGAAACAAATCTTGGTCTTACTGTTTTGTTATAGAGACTTGCCATTACTAATACTAGCCTTTAAATTTTATGCTTACCTCTATATCAGGATTTGAAAAAATTCACTACTATTCACGATACTAAGGTTTAGCAAAGTAAGAGTAGAAGAATACTTTCTTTTGAAGAAAGGTATCTGCCTAAAAAACTATCACAAACTAATGGGAAACATTACATGAAGTTACTTCCTAAAACTACCAAAAGAGAGCTTCCAGGCTCCTATAACTGCATCTCTCGATCTGCCAGCCTCCATTCACTTATATGCTGCCTTCTTAACTGCTACTATAACTGAAGTATCTGTGACCCTTTTCAACGGCAATCAAACACTCTTTTGCACGGGACCTTCTCTCCTCACTGCTTACACAAGGACACTGGTCTAAGAATCTCTTCTGTCTCTTATTTCATCCCTGTTTTTTTCTCTACTGGATCATTTACATCAGCAAAGAAGCAATCCATTACCTCTTTCTTTGTTAAAAAATATCTTCCCTTGACTCCACTTCCTTCATCATCTAATATCCCATGACCAAGTTTCCCAAATAAGTACCTCAGACCAGACTTCTTTCTTGAGGTTGAGACCTGAAAATCCAACTGGTTCATGGTATTTCCATCTAAATGACAAATCGATTTCTTGAACTGAACTAATCCAAAGCTGTATTCCTGGTTCTGCTCACGTTCCAAACTGACTCTCTTACATCATCTTCCATCTTGACTGATGGCACGTTTGTTCTATTTCTTTTTCTCATTACCCACGTCTGCTGTATGAGGAAATCCTCTTGACTTCAACATTAACATATATACAAATTCGAGAGCTTCTTATCATTTTTAGAGCTGTCACAGAATTCCGAGCCACAGTCATTTTTCACCTGGATTATAGCAATTGCCTCTTACCTGTCTCCCTGCATTTACTTTTGCATCCCTTGCTCCAAAAGCCTATCCGGAGCAAGTCAGCTATGATCATCCTTTAAATCCATAAGTCAGATCATATCATGACTCTACTTCAGTGGCCTTCCATGTCACTCAAGGTAAAAGCCAAAAGCTTACAATTGTTAAAGACCAGGCAGCAGTAATCTTGGTACCCTCACACCTCTCTGAACTCCTCTCTCATGGCTGACCCCTCGCTGACTCCTACAGTCCATGTCCCACTTTCTCATCCTCTTAACTGACCCGGTATGCTCTTGCCATAGAGCCTGTACGTACATTGGCTATTCCCTCTGTTTGGAACACATGTCCTTCCCTTGGTCTCTCTAAGTGGCTTACATTCTCTCTTTAAATTCATAGATCTAAAAAACTGATACTTTATAGCCCTGCACTTAGACCTAAGCAGGCAGAACCCTATGCTTGCTTCCACGCTTTGGAGTGCCTTCTGAAAAATTTTCTAAGTTCTCCAGTGCCTAGGATTGGTAAGTTTGCAGTACCTTATGTGTAGGGCACCCCAACTTGGAACTGACTGCATGGGCCCCTCCCTATTTCTCCTTTTCAGGTTGTTCTCCATATTCTATCCTATCCAACCAGAAGCCTCCAGGAACTCCTATTTGGCTGCAATAAAGTTATCCTTGGTCCTGTGACTGGGACTCTAGTTTCTATTGGGTGGTATAGTAAGCAAATGGCCTCTGCAGGTTGTATCTTTATTTATTTATTTTCCACAGGATTGCACTACATTGGGTTACCAGAGTGGTGCAGACATGTTGCATTTGGGTGACACAGCACAAGTTTAAGGCTTTGGGTTGAAAATAGTCCCTTGCTGATCCTTGGCCTTGGGCTGTGTGTGGGCCCTTATTAGCTCTCACCTGTCCATGCTCTGAGGGTATTGAGGGTGGAGGAAGACATCCTTTACCCTAAGTGTCCCTCTTGCTGCTCTCTAGCAGGATCACCCAGTTCTCCACAGGCGCCATATCATGTGTCAGGCTTCTTTGGCGATTTCTCTCTTTGGATCACGAGGACTGTGGTCCATGTCGGCCAATTCTTTTGGTCAGGGCAAATATATACAATTTTAATAAAAAGAAAGTAACCCTTGTTCTTTAATCCCATAGTTGATTGACATGAAATTGCTTCTGAGCCTTGACTTTTCTGATGAATCACTTCAATTTTGCATCATTTGCGTGTTAGGAATAGCCATATAAATAAAAATACCCTGTGCCGTCAAATTGATTCCAACTCATAAAGACCCTATAAATAGTAGAGTAAAATGTTTAAAGAGTGTATGGAACAACAACCTGTTTGGTTTGGTCCTTTTCTGTGTTGGTCTGATGGGCCGACTCTTGGTTTTCCCTCAAACTTCAATCACAATGCTACATAGCATCAGGATAAACAGATTTGTCATTCATTATTTTCAAATAAAATGACAAGAGGAAAAAAATTAAGAAAAAAGAATTGTTATTGAGTTGATTCTGACTCATGGAGACCCCATGTGTGTCAGAGGAGAAATGCAGTCTGTAGGTTTTTAAGGACAGATTTTTTGGAAATAGAGACCAGGCCTTTCTTCTAAGCTGCCTCGGGGTGGACTTGAACTTCCAACCTTTTGTAAGCAGCTGAGTGTACTAACCATTAGCACCACCCAGGGATTAGAAATTAGGCTTTTAGTTTCAAAGTCATGAAATATAAGGTTCAGGTATTGAGAGAAAAAAATAACATTTGGATTAATATGTATTTTTTTACATATTTATGCATGAAATATGTTATTCTTTAATAAGCACTCGTTGCTACACCTGCCCAAGGACAGCACTTGCTATATTCATGGTCTGATGCTGAGTCTTATCCCAGAACTCAGCTCTTGGGTTTAGTAAGAACATAGGCATTCCCATCGCAGCATACATGCTGTTCTATTCCTGAACATAAAAGGAAATGAAAGCATCTTCAAATAGAAACTCTGGAGCAGTTAAAAATATATATATATATATATATCTCAGGGACATAAAAGTTTTGCAAACGCTTAAGCAAATCAAGCCACATTAAACTGTGTCTTGGAGAATCATATTAATGGGAACTTTTCCAACACTGGGGCCAACTGAGAGGAAGTACTACAGGCTCATGTCCTTGGGGAAACCTCTTTAAATTTCAGTTGGAACTAAAGGAGGAAAGTTTGCTTATTTATTTTTGTTCTCTGAGGCCATATTGAAGGCAGCACTTGAGAAGCAGTGGAGAGCATTCTCCACCTTGAGTGCCTGTGAGGCTCTTTCTCTCTCTCTTAGATGTAGATATAAGAGTTGGAAACAACCTTCGCATTTTATCCAGCCACTGAATGGACTTTTGTCGATGAAGAATAGGAGATTGGCAACATCAGAGTTTTCCAGCAACTGACACACGGTAAGATTTATAATTCACATTTTTGCATTTTATAAAAGGGTTCAAAAGTGCTGTGTAGTGCTTAAAAGTGTGAGTGTCGTGGTCAGACTACCAAGATTAATTCATGGAACTACCAATAATTAGTACATTTGGGCTAGTTACATCACCTTTCTGGTTCTCAGACACCTAATCTTTAAAAGGGATAATGATATTGGCAAAGTTTTTGGAAATATATGAAGTAATGTATTATAGATGCTCCATAAATATCAGCTATTATAATACAAAACTTTCTCTGGGTTGGGAGTACCAGTACTTTTTACTTAAAGTCTAATGAAATTAGATCTATCTTCAGCTTGTCATCTTCAGGTTAAATCCAAATACCTTAGAGGGGACACAGTGCAGATTTTGTCCTAGCTCTCTAGACGGCATTTTTATATTCTTTCTGAATATATTCTCAGTTATCTTTTACCCTCAGTGCTCTCCCCATCCTGGTGTTTTAGACTGAAAAGTGAAATTTTCTGAGACTATAAAGGATACTGATGTAGGAGCATGGTATCTCGATTGCTGCTTTATCACTTACAGAATTCCTGTATATAAAAAAAAAACAAAAAAAAAACCCAGTGCTGTCGAGTCGATTCCATCTCATAGTGACCCTATAAGACAGAGTAGAACTGCCCCATAGAGTTTCCAAGGAGCGTCTGGCAGATTTGAACTGCCGACCCTTTGGTTAGCAGCCGTAGCACTTAACCACTGCGCCACCAGGGTTTCCATATATAATATATCCCTTAGTTTTTCCACATATATCACAGGGTAGGGAATTAAGAGTAAAAGTGATTCATTAAGTCAAAGAGCAGAGTCTTCTGACTTAAAATTTTCACTAAGTGTGTTTCATATCATAGATAACATGAGATTTCTCTCAGAATTGTTCAAGAATGCTTAAATGACTGAAGCTCTGAACTGCTGTAGTGCTAATTGGGGTGACCTTTGTCTGTCTCCTAAAATGAGCTAAGCTCCTAAGAGAGAACAAAGAAACCTCAGGCATTCATCAGGAAGGACACAGATAGAAACAGTGAGGTTATTATTATTATTTTAATTCTAGAAATAGCAAGAGTATAAGATGAGATGTTTAGAGAAACCAGCAGAACAACACTGCAGAAGGCAAAAGCATCTGCGGTGTGAGGAGAAAAGATTTCCCAGGTTGTCAGGGAAGGGAATATGCTTAAGTAGACATACAAGACATAAATATTGCTGAAATAAATGATAATAATAGCCCTGGATCAGAAACACAGTGTACTAATGAACTTAACAAAGAGAGTAACTAAAATGGATTTTAAACCTATTCTTTTAATTTGTAATAACCATATTTACTTAGAAATGCATATCCATATGCAGATATGACTGATATATGAATATATGTACATAAAAGTGATTCTAAAATATACATTTATATCTTTATTGCTTGAAATAAAAAAACACTGCTTATGTTGACAACCTTATTTCTAATTCTGCATTTATTTTTTAATGTTATACATACTTCAAAGTTGAAACAGAAGCTTCTATTGTTTTCAAATCATTGGCATTAGAATTAATTTTTGTTATTAAAACTAACAGGAAAAAAATAGTGGGCAATGGGATTATTGGGGGACGGGGAGGTAAACTTCCAAGGTCACTCTCCAAAAGGTGCCCCAGAATGCATAGTTCACAGCTGGCCTTGAGGGTACTCTAAGCAATGTCTGGTGCAGTGTATGGCTATCAAGAAAGGAAAGACCATGGGATCTTCTAGGAGAAATACAGACAAAACAAGCTGTGTCCTAAGGTGGCGACATGAATTTAAAATTGATACCACAGTGAGTATAGGGGCAGGGTAAGGCTGGAACTCATAGTATAGCTATTAATGGAATCTTTACAATAACTTTGTTTTTAAAGTAACAATCTAACCCATGTTATGTTATCATGAGAATTCCACGTATACAAACAAATCATACTGGATAAATGATAAAATTGCCCCAATTCCAAATAACTTTTATGAACTATTTAGTTGATGGAAAATACAGTGTTGTGGGTTTAACCTTGGTTAAAAATAAAAATTTAAAATATTCATAAGATTATCTAAAGATACCTATTGAAAAGAAAAAAGCAATCTCTGCCATTTCCATATGTTCCCATCTAGATTTTAAAATTATAATATCTATACAAATGGGCAGCAGTATTTCAATTTTTCTTCTATTTTGGTCATTTAACATATTGTAAATATGCTTCACCTTCTATGTCTTTATATCATTAATCAGCATTTTATTGACAGCATCATCCCTTATTAATTTGAAGTAGTCTGAATTACATAAAAATCTTTCTATTATTAAAGAATTGTTTAGAGTTGACGTAGCTAGCATAAATGATAGGAACGTATTTATCAGTCTGGAAATATTTACTAATGTATTTTCCAAAAAGGTTACATGAATGGAAACAGTTGAATTACAATTTTAACAACGAGGATAATTAAAAAAAAAAAATAAAACACACATTTTATTCTTTTATAGCTAACTTTGTGTGTGTAGTCATTGCTTAAAAATAATATTGGCATCACTATTTCACATTTTTAAAACTTTATACTTTGCCAATCATTTTGATAATAACTGTCCTATTGGACTCTTGTAAGTGAGGCAGCTTGAACAAGTGTTACTGTCCCTACTTTATAGGTGAGAAAACTGAGGCTGAGTGGTTTGCTCAGGGGCCTCTGGCTATTCTGTGAGGAAGCTGGGATAACTACCCTTTTGATAGCAGAAACAGAACAATCACCTTTTTTTTTAATGATATTTTGATTTTATGTAATTTTAGATTTACAGAGAAGTTGCACAGATAGTACAGAGAGTTCTTGTATACTCCTCACCTAAACCAAAAAAAAAAAAAAAACTCTTTGCCATCGAGTCAATTCTGACTCATAGTGACCCTATAGGACAGAGTAGAACTGCCCCATAGGGTTTCCAAGGAGCACCTGGTGGATTCAAACTGCCAACCTTTTGGTTAACAGCCATAGCTCTTAACCACTACCCCACCAGGGTTTCCACTCCTCACCTAGCTGTGTTTTATGTAACCTTGAGTACATTTGTAAAAAACGCATGAAACACGCATTAGGATATTATTATTATTAATTTAACTTTAGATCCATGCAGGAAGTATCAAAAGAAAATGGAAGGAATACACAGAGTCACTGAACCAAAAATAATTGTTTGACATTCAAACATTTCAGGAGATAGCCTATTATCTGGAACCAATGGTACTGAAGGAAGAAGTCCAAACAGCACTGAAGGCATTGATGAAAAACAAGGCTCCAGGAACTGATGAAATTCCAATTCAGATGTTTCAAAAATGGATGCAGCCCTGGAAGTGCTCACTTGTCTATGCCAAGAAATTTGGAAGACAGCTACCTGGCCAACTGACTGAGAGAGACCCATATTTATGCTTATTCCAAAGAAACATGATCCTCCAAATGGAGAAATTATCTAACAATATCATTAATATCACACAAAAGTAAAATTTTGTGTGATATTAATGATATTGTTAGATAATAGGGTCACTATGAGTTGGAACCTACTCAAGGGCACCTAACAACAACAACCAACTCCAGATTTTATTCATAATTCACTAGTCCTTCACTGCTGACCTTATTCTGTCCTAGGATTTGATCTAGGACAATCATCTTTTAATTGACTGAAAAGTCATAAACCTTGTGATCATAAACCATAAGGACACTGATTCTCCATTGTCAACATCTGAATGCTAATTTTGGAAATTCTTTTCATCTGAAAACAGGGAAGGCTGATTTTTTGTATCTAATGAACATTTTAGTTCTAAAATTGTATTACTCTTAGAACTCCCCATATAGGAGAAGTGGGAAGATTAAAAATTATTTAATCATTAATACAGATTAGTATAGATTGATGTAGAATCAATTTGATTTTCTCTGCACAAAGAAGAAATGAAGTGGACTCATGTGGATTTGAGTATTACTAAGGGATTACAAAGGTCATTTAAAAGTGATATGCCTTTAAAAAGTTAGCATACCTACACTGTGACCAAATAATTTATACATTTAAAGTAATAAAAAGATGTGCCAAAGAGCTCATCGGTAAAAGCACTTATGAGCCATGTTCATGGTAAAGGGGAATTAAGTATAAATAAAAAATGTTGACAATTCTCTGTCAGTTGTCTGGGGGCTTGATCTCCTATTGAATGTTTTTTATGTGTACAGTGTTATCTGATTCTATCAATAAAAAATCAATAGGCATTCTTATTACACTCATGTTCCAGAAGTGGAAACCAAAGATTTTAAGTAACTTATTCCATGACACATGACTAAATCGAAGAGCTTGGATTTGAACCCAGGCCTGTAGGAGTATGGAATTGATGGTCTTACTCATTTCATTTCATTGTTTCTCCTCCTTTGGTCCTAGGCTAAACTGACCACTGTTGAATCATATATTGATATCCTTTATTTTTTAATAAAACGTTGTTGACAGATGCAAGATCTTCTTGGGTTTGTTTTATACTCTTGTTTTCTGGGTGACAGCATGTCGCTAGATATGGAGTTAATAGTGGTGGCGCAATTTAGGATTCCCTAAAAAAAACAAATCTCGACTCACAGTGACCCTCTAGGACAGGGCAGAACTGGCTACCATAGGGTTTCCAAGGAGCAGCTGGTGGGTTCAAACTGCTAACTTTTTGGTTAGCAGCTAAGCTCTTAACCACTGTCCTTTTGGGGTTCCCTAGTATTGCCTAGACTCTGAGAAATTAAGGAAATGGCTGTTTCAAAGCAAGTTAACAGAAGACATTAACCTATACAACTGTATATTTGTTAGTTTTATTTGCTACTTCTAAGTGGCATTCAACAAAATCAGTTTACTGACAATTCTCACAATTTTTTAATTCATTTCTTCAGCAAACATAATTATATAAACTATTTGAGTGACACATTTGTGTTATATGTACAGGTGAAGATACATTCATCCTTCAAAGCCATGTCTTCTTATGGAAAATGAAGTCCAACGTTGAAATAAGTATCTAGTTGACTCATGGAAATGCTTTCAATGGGTAAAGCAGCTGACTTATTAAGTGGGATAATAATAACCACAATTTGCAACAGTTCCTTATCATAAGCAACATTTTCACATTTCATAATTGGCCCTCATTATAATCCTATGAGGTGATCACGTAAAGTATATATGAACTATTTTATAATAAAGTTGTATAATTTTGAAGCAGATATAACTTGAGGGATTGCACTTAAATATACTGAGCCACATTGTATAAGTAATTGGTTAATATTGATAAAGCCTTTAGACTGGCTTATATTCAACATCTTGTTTCTATTCCTTACCTATACGGTTTTTGTCAAATCGTATATGATATATATGTACATGGTGGGGCCATTACCTTCTGATTATACATCATTTGCAGTTAGTTCCCTGACATGTCTCATTTATACTTGAACAAGAGAATCAGAAGTTTTTAACGTTGAGAGGTATGTGGAGACTGTAGAAAGGCCATCCTTGCTCTGAAGTTCTCCTTAGAAAAGAAATATTCTCACCCTTTTCCTTATTAATAAGGTGGAATGGACCTGGGCTCTGGAATCAGAAAATCCCAGATCCACTTTTTGAAAATTTTTTGACCTTAACCTCTTAAAGCATATATTTGTTACCAGTGACATAGGGATAATAAGTCCTAACATGGACTGTATCCTAGACACAAGGCACTGAGCAATTGCTTTCCTTGCATTATTTCACTTAGTCATCAGCATAGCACACTTAAGTAGGTAGTGTTATTTTTACCAGCTTTTGTTTTCATTTTAAAATGATGAATTAAGAAAAGCAACCAAACAAAATTAATGTATACATTTTATTGGCTAAGCATATGTCTAGGCAATTTCATGGGCCTTTATTTTTTTTATAAGGAATGAATTAATTCATCTTAAAGGCCCAATTCCGGTCAGACTTTTAAAGAAATATGTGGTAGTAAGCATGATTTCCACGTGCCTGTTAAACTGCATGTTATCTTGTCTTCTATTTGTAGATAAGGCAGTTTCCTGGGGAGAGATGTATTTCCCGTGCAAGTCATCCTGGTTCCCATGCCATGTCAATGGCAGACAAAACTAATACATTACAGTCCCCCTTTCTTCAGAGCTTGGATGTGTTTCAGAATTCTCAATAACTCACTCTAGGTAGCCACTACTAACTAATCAGAGTTGGCACTTAAGATAAAAACTATTTGTCACTCCTACCACATATGAATGTTTCCGTTCCTCGTATTGAAACTCTGGCTATTTTAAAGTATTTAACCTTGATTCTTCCTGGTGTCTCACTACCACCTTTAACATGTTTCTCATTTTGTATTCTCAACAGAAACAAGCACTTAAAATAACTTTGTTTATGGATGCACCAATGCATTGATGACTAGCTAATCCCAAAAACGTGTCTGAGGCAAGTATCTCTTTCTCATAATTTCAGATTCTACATGGTCACTGTGGAAGTTTTCACCTTTTCCTCTGAAATCATGAAAAATCAAAGCTGTGTGACAGAGTTTGTTCTATTGGGGCTTTCACAAAACCCAAATAGTCAAACAATAATATTTGTTGTATTTTTGCTTACCTACATTGCAACTGTTGGGGGCAATTTGCTAATTGTAGTGACCATCATCAGCAGCTTGGCACTCCTGGGCTCCCCCATGTACTTCTTTCTGGCTTTCCTGTCCTTCCTGTATGCGTGCTTTTCCTCTGTCATTGCTCCAAAGATGATCGTGGACTCCCTCTATGAGAGGAAAACCATCTCCTTTGAGGGCTGCATGACACAGCTCTTTGCTGAGCACTTCTTTCCTGGAGTAGAAGTGATCGTCCTCACAGCCATGGCCTATGATCGTTATGTGGCCATTTGCAAGCCATTGCACTACCCGTTTATCATGAACTGGAGGTTCTGTGGCATTCTGATGGGGTTAGCCTGGACAGGGGGCTTCTTGCATTCTGTAATACAAATTCTCTTTATATTTCAGCTGCCCTTTTGTGGCCCCAATGTCATTGATCACTTCATGTGTGATTCATACCCATTATTGGCTCTTGCCTACACTGACATTCATATCCTTGGCTTTTTTGTTGTTGCAAATAGTGGGTTAATCTGCATCATAAACTTCTCATTGTTGCTTATCTCCTATTGTGTCATCTTGGTCTCGCTGAGAACTCATAGCTCTGAAGGTTGAAGGAAAGCTCTCTCAACCCGTGGATCTCACATTGCTGTTGTGGTTTTGTTCTTTGTCCCATGCATATTAGTGTATGCGCGACCTCCATCTACTGTCTCCTTCGAAAAGATTGTGGCCATATTTTCTACCCTCCTAACTCCCTTGTTCAATCCTATGATTTACATGTTCAGGAATAAGGAAGTAAAAAATACCATGAGGAAGTTGTGGACCAGACTGGTGGTGGTTTCTGATGAAAAATAAAACATGAAACTTATAAAAAAATAAAACTTCCAGAAGAAGGAAATCAAAATGCGCCTACAGAAAAACTTTCTAGGGGATGCACCTTGTAAGACAGAAGGTAATATAATGCAATAGAAAAACACTAACGCGAAGGTCAGGAAATGTTTTTTCTACCTTCAGATCACTCATCATTTTGGAGTTGGCAGCTCAACGTCCCCATATGTAAAAGGACTTGAATTTTATGCTTATTTAAAATATAATAACAATAAGAAATCAGGAAAAGAGAGGAATCAGATTATCTATTAAACTGTTTACCATTCACACCATGCTCCAAAAAACATTCATGGAAGGAGGACAATATCTTAGAGATTAGAACAGGAGCTTCCTGAAACTCTTTCAATTGAAAAAAAGTTTTATTTTTAGGGTACTGATCAGAGTTAAGGATCCCTGGTGACCAAGTGGTTAAGTGTTCAGCTATTAACCAAAAGTGGGTTGGTTTGAACCTACCAGCTGCTCCAGGGAAGTAAGATGCAGGAGTCTATTTCCATGAAGATCAGAACCCTGGAAACACTATGAGGAAGTTCTGCTCTGTCATATAGGTTTGTGATGAGTTGAAATGGATTAGATGGTGATGGGAGGTGATCCCAGTCAATGTGATGGAAAAGCATTCAGGACTCAGGAAGGGCAGAGACAAGGGCATTCTCAGAAACTCAGCTGTAGATGTTCCTGGAACAAATGACTTCATCATTTAACATGGGTCCATTAACATCTGCAACAGGATTGGTGGAAGACTCGTTAACAACCTGCAGTATGCAGATGACACAACCTTGCTTGGTCAAAGTGAGGAGGACTGGAAGCACTTACTGATGAAGATCAAAGACTACAGCCTTCAGTATGGATTACACTTCAACATAAAGAAAACAAAAATCTTCATAGTTGGACCAATAAGCAACCTCATGATAAATGGAGAAAAGATTGAAGTTGTCAAGGATTTCATTTTACTTGGATCCACAATCAACACCCATGGAAGCAGCCGTCAATATATTAGAAGATGCACTGCATTGGGCAAATCTACTGCAAAAGACTTCCTTAAAGTGTTCAAAAGTAAGGATATCACCTTGAAGACTAAGGTGCACCTGACTTAAGTCATGGTGTTTTCAGTTGCCTCTTATGCATGCAAAAGATAGACAATGAATAAGGAAGACCGAAGAAGAATTGATGTCTTTGAATTGTGGTGTTGGTGAAGAATATCGAATATACCAAAGACTGCCAAAAGAACAAACAAATCTGTCTTAGAAGAAGTACAACCAGAATGCTCCTTAGAAGCAAGGATTGTGAGACTGTGTCTCACATACTTTGGACTTGTTATCAGGAGGGACCAATTCCTGGAGAAGGATATCATGCTTGGTAAAGTAGAGGGTCATCAAAAAAGAGGAAATCCCTCAACAAGATGGATTTGACACAGTGCTGCAACAATGAGCTCAAGCATAATAAGGATTGCGAGAATGGCACAGAACAGGGCAGTGTTTCCTTCTGTTGTCCATGGGGTTGCTATGAGTTGGAATTGGCTTGATGGCACCTAACAACAACAGCAACAACGGATCTGAATCACTTGTTAAAATTCTTGAGAGATAACACCTGATTGGCCATTTTCTGCCAATGGATAAGGTCCTTTTGTGTCAGTTGACCACCCCACATGAATCATCTGAAGGAGAGGAAGGGAAGTAGATTTCATAAGGGAACCATTGATGAGTAGCTTTCATTTGAGCTCAATCAAAGAGGACTCTTGATAAATCATTTTCCTAGCAAAAACAATACCAAAGTTGCAGGTGTTGTGAGCTGACTACAGGATAAACAGAGGCCGGAGGAATCTGAGAGTAAAATTTAGACTTCAAAAGGGGATTGCATTCAATTTATTCATTGATTTGAATTTTGTTGGCTTAGTTTATCCAATTGAAAATAATTCTATTGGAGCATTAGTCAGTAAAGAGATAATTCAAATCAAACACATCTGAACCTTGCCTATGGTTTTTTTAAATAGCCATACCCAACCTGGCTTTTATAGCTTCTCCTATCTATTCTTCATATTTACATAACAATTTCTACTCTACAACTTACTATATAGTTTATTTCCTTATTGTGTCTTATCTGCCTCCTCTCACAGAATAAACTGTGTGGCAGGGGATTTTTTCCTATGTGATTCACTGATGTATCATCAGTATCTAGGACTGGCTGTTGCAGGAGCTCAGTAAGTGCTGAGTAAATAAAAATAAGTGAGCTATCTTCCCTTTTTGAAATTTAAATGTATTTACAATATTATCTACTAAAATGTTGAGTTTGGCGAGTGAATGCGGGTGTTGCTGTGATTCATCCCTTGATCTTGAAAATAACCATAGATAACACTTTAACATAACACAGCAAAGAATATTACAAATAAATTATCTACTCTAGTTATTTTCCCAAATCTATATAAAAAATTAAAACAGAAAATAAAGGTATTACTCTCTACCTACTCTTTCTCATTCTCCTTTCCCTCTTCTATCACCTGCAAAAATAAGTGTTATTCATGATTTGAATTTTATTCTGAAAGCATTTTGGATCCCAATAAAATAATTTCTTACTTCAATTTTTCATTTTATTAATTGGGTTTGAATCTTGCCATAGTTTCTGAATTATTCACTAGAAATATCACCTTGATGAGATGCAAATGAATAGGGTTTAAAATAAGGTTAAGTGAACAGGGTTTAAAGTAGGACAGTAATTCATCCTAAAACTACACGCGAGAAACAAGTGGATCTAAACCCAAAATATCTCAGTTGTCACGTGTTCTCAGTTCCCATAACTGAATGTTCCATGATCAACTGCATTCAATAATACCCTGACATTTAACCTACAGTCCAGTTGAATAATCTAGTCATTCAGTCTACAATGAATATTTAATGAGCACTCCTGATCTGTTCACCTCAGATCTTGAAAGTTAAGTAAAAGGGAACTTTTACTTAACTTCTTGCCTTTGGGCAGTTCCATGATCTCCTTTGAAATTTTTTTTTTTTTTTAGTTGCCTTTGAGTTGATTCTGACTCATGGTGACCCCATGTGTGCAGAGTAGAATTGCACTCCATAGGATTTTGAAGGCTGGTGCCTTTTGGAAGCATTTTGACAGGCCTTTCTTCCCAGGCTTCTGGGTGAGTTCAAACCACCAACCTTTCAATTAGTAGGGAAGCACTTAACCATTTATGCCACCCATGTACTCCACTTTTGGCTGTTGTTATTTTCCAGGCCAAGAACTTTTATGACTTTACTGTACATACCTTATCAAAAGAAAAGAGCTTTAGACTTGTAATTAAAGATTTTATTCTAGGCTCAATTCTGTGATTAAAGATTTTATCCTAGGCTCAATTCTGTGACCTTAGGTGAGTTATTTCCCTTCTCTAGGCCTGAAGTCTGCATGTTTATTGTTGTTAGGAGCCATTGAGTCAGTTTGGACTCATAGCAACCCTATGTCTAACACAACGAAACACTGCCAGGTCCTGTGCCACCCTTAACAATCATTGTTATACTAGAGCCCATTGTTGCAGCCACTGTGTCAATCCATCTTGTTGATGGTCTTCCTCTCTTTCATTGATCCTCTACTTTACCAAGCATGATGTCCTTCTCCAGGGACTGGTCCCTCCCGATAACATGTCTAAAGTATGTGAGACGTAGTTTAGTTATCCTTTCACTTCATTCTTTCACCATTTATCATAATATTATTATTTGTCCAGTTGCGAGGGTTTTTTGTTTTCTTTATGTTGACATGTAATCCATTCTGAAGGTTGTTGTCTTTGATCTTCATCAATAAGGGCTTCCAGTCCTCTTCACTTTGAGCAAGCTATGTTGTGACATCTGCATATTGCAGCTTGTTAATGAGTCTCCCTCTGGTCCTGATGCCACCTTCTTCATATAGTTTACAAGTTTAGGAAAGATAAATAAAAACACATATGTATTTCTTTGCACAGGGGTGCTTTCTTTCCATGTATTATATCTTTTAGTTTTTACAGAAGCTTTTTAGAGTTAGGTCTTCTCGTTCCCATTCAATTGATGGAAAATCTGAGGCTTATATACTTTCAATGACTCACCAAAAAGCTTCCTCAAGAGTATACTCCTCTGTTTATAACAAAAAATTCCAGATGTTGGGCATGATTATCTCCAAGAAGTTTGGGTCTGCTTTTTGCCACTAGGCCCTTCGGTAAAAATGCAAATCTTGCCTCCTTTTCTGCCTCCCATCTCTCTGTCTCAGCCCTTCCTTGGACCTCTCATTTTATCCTCATTGGGGATACCTGGCAGGCACTGATACACCTAGCAGGACATTCTGACGTCAGAATTCTGGGTAGAAGCATGGTCTCCCAAATAAGAAAGCAATATTGCAATGTAATCTGTCCCATCTTTAATTGCATGCAACTACATAAAAAAAAAAAAAAATCCAGGTTTCTTTCCTATGAGTGGAAAATCATATCTTTAAAAAGAAAAAGAAAACACATAAGACAAGTATTCAGTATTTCCTTTCTCTTTTCCTTCTGTCTCCCTTCTTTATGAACTAAAAACATAGATGGGGTTAGAAACAGGAGAATGTAGTATTAATATTGTTAAAAGTAATAAGTAATAATTATTACCAGATATCTCTCACAAAAGAGGAAACTGAAATTAATGGGTTAAGAAACTTGTTTAAGTTCACACAGCACGTAAGTGGTGAAGCCTGAATTCATGTCTACCACACATATTTCACTCATCTGAGCCTTTAACTGGCTTCAAGACTTTCATCCTTCTGGAAGAGATGGGTTTAAGCAATTCTATGGAGAAGGGATTGAGGTTTCCTCAAATGCATTCAAAGTGAGAATGGAGTTTAACTAATTGGCCCCAAGGTTTGCTTTTGCTCTTGAACTGTCTGACCTGGGTAGCACATTGGAACATCCTTAGGGACTTGGCTGGGAGTAATGGTTTTTTTGGAGCTCCTGAGGCTGAAAGCCTGCCATAGGCTTTTGTATATTTTGTGTGAATTACAATAAATATCCAACACAGTAAAAAGAGAAACCTTAACTCAAAAGTACCTGTGGAAAGGGGACTGACCTCAGAGTTATTTCTCCGTCAGTGTACCAAAATAGCTTATTCCAAAAAGACCTTTTCAAGAACAAGATTGATGAACATTTGATATTTTATTTTTTAAAACCACACTGCCCAGTGTCATTGACCCACTTGTTTTTTCTAAGCTACTGCTTCTGGGGAGCAACAATGTAAAGTCTACATTTGCAGGGTTCCTCCTCTCCATAAACTCCCCACTCTCCATAACCTCCTGTGATAGAAAGCATTGAGAAATGTCAATGAAGTACTGTTTCCACGTTTCAACTGGAATTCATATGATTCATCTTCTAAGCAAGTTAATGCTGAAGATATGAAAAACATACTTAATTGGAAGTCATATATCTGCTCATAAGAAAAGAGGTAAGTTTTTCAAGTCTGTTAAAAATATTTTCTTCACAATACCTCCTTATAAGTGATCTTGTGGAATCTATGCTCTGATGGAATCTATACTCGGTCTTTACCCCCCAGTGAAAGGTGAAGGTGGACAAGGATTCCTAAATCTTTCTTGGCCTCAGAGCAAGTACGCTATCTATCAAAGTCCTTCCTACTTACACAAGAGGAAATAAACTACACTATGGCATTGAAGCCAGCCTGAGGAGAAATTTCTAATCTTCGGGATCCTCTTTTAAAGATTTGAAGTTCAATGGTGATGTTTATGAGACAGCATTTTCAAAACCCATGGCAACCCTTGATCATGACCTACAACGGCATCTGCTCTCAGGTTGAGGTCCAACTGGTAGTGTAGTTGGTCAGGGAGAAAAAGTTGAACTCTGTGATGAAATCTTGGGTCACACAACCCTCAATAACATTCTTTGTTTGTCTCCTCCCATTTGTCTTTCTGCATCCCATACTCTTGCTCTTCTTCCTTCCCTGGAATTCACTGACTGTCACTCTCCTCTCTCCTACTTTAACTTCGGCAAATCTCTGTCCCTTCCCTCCCTTCACTATTATTTGTTATGCACCTAGTTTGGTATTTGTCCCACCATGAAGCTTACAGTGGTTGGTTTTGGAGACAGGAAAGAAACTTATGGTGTCATTTGACATCATACTCTGCTGGTTTGGGACTTCTCTTTTCTAGGATGCAGTCTACATGGACGGTTGAGATTTGATGATTTATATGATTGTTGTTAGACACTAGAGAGAGAGGCTATCTAGTAGCATCCAAACCTTTTTATAGCCTGGTTATACTTGGCAAAACTCTATTACAGATGAATCTTTGTACATAAGGAAAAGAAGATAAATGTCTAACTTACCTCATGAAAAAGGACGCAGGTCAAATAATGAAAGTGAAAACCTATTTAAGGTCATGCAAAAATAATATATAATCTAATATTACCTCATTCAATTCAATACATACCTAATAAAGTACATACTAATATAAGAGTATAGGGGACAGAGGTGGATGCCTATTTGTCTGGGAAGAAAAGGGAAGACTTTTGGGGCCAGAGATAGAGATTTGGGATGAGCTATAATTTGGACTATTAACATTTCAACAGGTAAGGTAAAAATTAAAGATACTAAAGAACAGCTAATAGCAAGTTCCCCTACCGTGGTGTCCTCCAATATCAGGGAGGTAGGACTGTTCAGGAGTATTAGGAAACAATGGCTGAGCTCAGTGATAGAACTCTAAGGTACTGCTGACCTTAGCTAATGCATACATCTTTGTGAAGTGCTCCTTGCCTATCTTCAGGTTTCAAATCTTCTCTGCTCATTTAAAGCAAAACCAAATAGAATTGCATCACCTGGCTTTCACTGCTGTCCATCATCAGCCCACAAACTCACCTCTTACAACTTTTTGTTTTAATAAGAGTATAGTTTTTTACAATGCTTACCTGAATCAGTTCATGCTTCTCCCCCTCCTTTTACTCACTCGCTAACCTAACTGCTCCTCTCCTCACAGCAAATGACATGCTTTTGTCTTTAGTCCCTGTCGGGAACTTAGTGTTTTGAAATAAAGTAACAATTCACTTGCTTTTTATGTTTGTCAGAGATAACTGAAACTGCCGGTTAAAGTTTTTTGCTTTTATAACTCATATTATCACACTGAATTAATATTTGAGCTCGATCACAGAAAAAATGAATAAATAAATAAAACAAAGTTTTATTTCTTTTTGTACAGCTTTATAAGAGGAACAATTTGACTTACTAATTTGAAACATTGATTCTACTTGGTAAAATTCAGTATAAGCTTTTCAATACTTTAGTTCCAGAAAATTTAGTGAGAAACTTCAGTTTCATACATTGAAATCAGTAACTCCATTTATTTCTCATTTTTGAACCTTCACTAACCCTCAATTTGTTCTCTAGGGTTCTGTCTACTTTTGGAACAACAATTCATTAGGTATTATCGTATATAGTCAAGTGTAACTTTTTGCAGATAATTCTCTTATTCAGAATTATGTTATTGAGGACACATACCTGTGTGCTGCTATAGCTACCAGAGACCTGATTAGGTTCTTAGTACATATGATGGCTGAGTTGAAGGTGTTATTGATTCATTGATGAACAGATGATTAATCAGAAAAAGTAAAGGTACCTCAAAATTCATTCTAAATAAATTCTAGATCCTTTGACATTAATATTAAAAATTATAGAAATAATATAAGACAGGATAAAGACATAACTCTCCAAATTGATGACTGATGGACATAAATACGAAAAAAGGGAAAGAGCTCAAATTTAAAGATATTTAAAAAACTAATGGACAAAGATATGTAAATCGGAAAGATAAAATATAAGTAAAACATATACAAAAATTATACTATCACCAGTAATCAAGGAAATGTATTTCATAGTTCTACGTTTACTCATCAAGCAAATACGATAATGATCCAAGTTTGATATTCATTAGAAATCTGTTTCATATTCCTGTAATTTTAGAAACAAGTGGAAAAAACAATCCAATTCTTACATCAAAAATGATATATAAACAAAATACATACATGTATAACTCTGAAAATTTGGAAAAATACGTAAGGAACTATTAGTTACCTCTGTAACATGGGATTGGGAATTTATGAATTTTAGAAGGATAATTTTTTTAATCCTGTAATTTATTGTAAAGTTTGGATATTTTATTACATAAATATATTCACTGTATGATTAAAATATTTCTAATGAACATTGATACAAAAAAATTGGAAGGATATTTGACAGTAGTTACCAATAAGTATGAAGATAATCACAGCTTTTGCCTCAATAATCTTGAAATTTGCTTTCTGAAATGACTAATAATAAAGAAAAGAGTATACCATGGGAAGAGTTTCATTCAAAAATCTTTTATGAGAGTGAACATTTGAAAACAAATTAAATGATTAAAAAAGTTTTGAAAACATGTTATGAATTTTCTGTATGTTAATTTACAACTCCTAAAGTAAATGTAAATGAATATATTATAGATAATCTTTAGATAGGAAAAAGGTTTTAACAATTCCAAAAAAAAAACAGAATATTTAAAAAATCAGAGAATGTTTACAATTCTATAGATATGTATATGTATATGCAAAAAATAGAGTACAACATAGGGGAAGATATCTGCATGGTGAAATGATGAAATATATTTTTTAAATTATGTTCTAAGAGAAACAAAAATTGGCAGAAAACAAAAGTTTTGTAAGATAGTGGTAGAATCACATTGAGTGAAGACATCATTTAGCTTTTAGGAATACAAGAAGTGGTATATCTGGTTGCATCCATAGGATGTGAAACTCTATACTATGTATCTAACGTGAGTAATGGATGATTTCACATATACAGTAATTCTGCTCGATACTACCAGCCTCGATGATTTATTCAAATATCCCGTGTGTCCTGACTGACAAAGAAGGCAAAATCAAGATTCTAAGTTAGAGATATCATTTCTTCTTAACCCTTTCATTATCAAATTTTTATTTAAAAAAAATGTTTTTTGATGGCATGTGTTTTCAGTATTGGAAAGCATGTTTACTAGTTGAGTGCGTTTAACTTTATGGTTGGTAATATGGATTTTGAGAAATATGATATGACAATACAATCCGCCAATCAGGTCAGTGGCATTTTGGTGCCACCAGTCTGTGACATGACAGTATGCCACTGAAAACTGGGCAGATAATTTATGACTGACATCTTTCTATTAGGTTACATGGAAAGCCTTTGGTTTCCAAATATGACGCAGGAAAACCAAAACGAACCTAGCAGGGCTCCCCGTCACAGAGGAAAACCATAATGGTGTTTGCAAGCCTTATGTCACAGAAATAAAGGAAAAAAAGACAAACCTTTGCAAATGTAACAGATCCAGGAAGCATCATCTAATAGAAGGCTCAACCTATACAAAGATGAGGCTCCACTCCAGTCAGCTGAGCTGTATGCATTTCAGAAGGGACCCACCTTGACACTAAGTGCAATAGAACCTGAATAAGACCTTAAAACTGAGGTCCAGAGGCATAAAAAGTGGCTAACATACCGTTTAGGCCAATGTAAATGAAAACTCATAACCCAAATCAGATACTGAAGAAGTCAGGAATAACTGGTTTAAACTTGTGTCCAAATTAAGGAAAATTTTTTTTTTCTCAATAGGAAATCTCCAATTTAATGTTTGAATTATATAGGAATAATGTTTTTCAAATATTGAGTTACACACATATATTCCATATATGCTTTCAAACCAAAAAAAAAAAAAAAAAACTGTTGCCATCAAATCGATTCCTACCCGTAGCGGCCCTACAGGACTGAGTAGAACTGCTCCATAGGGTTTCCAAGGCTGTTATCTTTAGGGAAGCAGGCTGCCACATCTCTCACTCACAGGAGGGCTGGTGGGTTCCAGCCGCCAACTTTTCAGTTAGCAACCTAGCATTTAACCACTGCACTACAAGGGCTTTTTAACCAAAAACAAGGAAAAAGGAAGAAACGTTGTCAAGTCAATCCTGACTCTTAGTGACCCTGTAGGACAGAGCAGAATCGTTCCATAGGATTTCCAAGGAGCAGCTGATGGATTTGAACTGCCCATTTTTTGGTTAGCAGCTGAGCTCTTAACCGCACCAACAGGGCTCCAAGGGATTCTTACATACACTTACCAAGATTCTACTACAATCTAAGTTTTATACGGAGAAAAAGTTTCAAGGTATTAAAGTGACTTGTTCAAGGTCATAAAGCAAAATAAGCAGTTCTCAGAATTTGCCAGAGAGCAAAATTGCCTGTGTTTTGTTTTTTTTTTTTCTCCCCCCAAAATGTCTTAGACCCACAAGGAAGACATTTAGTCAATGCCTGTGGTTAAAGCATGGACATCAGCATAAAAAAGAAAAAAAAAAAATCCTAACTGATTATGTCGTTGTTAGCTGCCATCAAGTCCTCTGTGACTCACAGTGACCTCATGCACAACATGGCATCGAACCATAATGATCCGCAGGGTTTTCATTCACTGATATTTCGGAGTAGTTTGCCAGGCCGTCCCTTCTGCTCCATCTTAGTCTGGAAGCTCAGCTGAGACCATTCAGCAGCATTGAAACAAGGAAGCCTCCATCGATAGATGGGTTTGTGGCTGCACATGTGGTGCGTCAACTGGGAAACAACCAGGTCTTCCACTCTGAAGGCAAGATTTCTATCACTGAACCAGAATGGAATTAGAATTATGCAGTTATAGTTTAGACTCCGAGTCTGCTGCTATTGCCAAATCACCACCTACACCCTTCTCTTTGCAGAGAAACCATTTCTCAGTGCATTCTCTCACGTCAACTGTAACCATGGAGCTGAACAGCAGTGTGACTGAGTTCATTCTGTCTGGGTTAACACAGGATGTTCTGAAGGAGAAAATAGTGTTTGTGGTGTTCTTGTTTCTCCACCTTGCAACTCTGTTGGCAAACTTACTTATTGTGATGACCATCAGGTTCAGTCAGATGTTAGGAGGCCCCATGTGTGTCTTCCTTTTCCACTTGTCCTTTGCTAATGCCTGCTACTCAACAACCACAGCTCCCAGGTTGATTATAGATGCTATATCTAAGAAGAAAGTCATCTCCTACAATGAGTGCATGACTCAGATTTTTGCCGCCCATTTTTTGGGGGTTCATGGAGATCTCCGGGTTCATACTCATGGCCTTTGATCGCTATGCGGCCATTTGCAAACCCCTGCGGTACACAACCATCGTGAGCCAGTGTGTCTGTGATGAATTTTTGAATCTGGCTTGGGTGGGATCTTGCATCCATTCATCAGTACAGATTTTCATGGTTTTGAAATTACCGTTTTGTGGCCCCAATGTTATTGATCACTATTTCTGTGATGTACAGCCTTTGTTGAAACTTGCCTGCGTGGATACTTATGTCATAAATCTACATAAGTAGATTTATGACATAAGTATTTAATAGTGGGGCCATATGCATGGTGAGTTTCATAATCCCAATCATCTCCTATATTTTCATCTTATGCTCTCTGAGTAACAAGGGTGCAGAAGGAAGAAAGAAAGCCCTCTCTACCTGCACTTCCCACATTAACGCTGTCATCTGATTCTTTGTTCATGTATATTCACATATACTCACCCTCCAATCACATTTCCAGTGGACAAGATGGTGGTTGTGTTTTACACTATTGGGACACCCTTGCTCAGCCCTCTGATTTATACTCTGAGGAACGCAGACATTAAAAATGCCATGAGAAAGTTATGGTGGGACAAGCTATGACTTGAGGTGGCAAAGAACAGAAGATTCTAGTTATTAATTCTGTCACAATTTAAATAAAATTGGATTGATTAAGAAGAAAAAGTATTCTTATCCTGATGTGGACAATAGCATTATCTCCCAGAAGTATGTCTGAGGACATTGGTAGAGTGAGCACAGACCCATTTTTTTTTGAGCCAGTGTCACATAAGTAAAAGAACATCAAGTACGTTAATATTTGTGGCAGCGCAAGCCCACTCCCCACTTGTGTTCTCTGGGGTTATAATCCTTGTTCTCTTGCAGTATGTGAGCCAGATCGTGTTGTGTATATGGCTTCACCTCACTCTTTTGTACATTCTGGTTTGAGCTTCTTTCCTCCATGTTTTTCACCCAAGTTTGATAATTTGCCCCTGATTTCTGGCTGATTTATTTTGTCGGCAAATAAGTTTTGGCACTACTGAATCTGGTCTTTTCTGGCTCAACAGTCAGTAGGGTAAGGTCACCATGAGAATCTCATAGGAGCATACATATAAGCTAATTAAGCCCCTATTGGTGCCTGGCTCCCTTTTGTAAAATCCTTAAAAAAATAAAAAAGAACATCCTTTACTTCCCTCTTGAGCACATACAGTGAGCAACTCATGAACTTATATTCAAATAAAGACAATTCCAGTTGTAATAAATATTAACTGTATTGAGACACAAATTTTTTACTTTAATATCATTTTTTTGTTCATGTTAATTATTATTCATCCATAAAATTTAGTTCTATATACATTTTTTTGAAACTTTAGTCAATGGACACTGCCCACATTTTTTATTAAATTGGTGACAATTTTATAAAATTGTGAGGGTTATATTGTAACAATGAACATGTTATGGATGAGATCATATATAATAAAAAAAGATAGCAACTGACGTATAAAGAAAAAGGGTCAAAGTTATAATAATTCTTCCAAAGAGAGAAGATGTCTATGGAAATGAGATGAGACTCCCTGCTTGGAAATACATGAGTCCTGGTGGTACTGTGTAACTACCTGTGTACCAATATGACTATACTTACCTATGTATGCTCACTCATATTTTACTTTGGTTGTGCTTTGCTTACTACATCTACATTTGGTGCCACATGTGCCATTACCAAAAAAAAAAAAAAAAAGATCGGCTATTCAACCCCCCCAGCCACTCCTTGGAAACCCTATAGGGCATTTCTACTCTGTCTGATAGATTTGCTATAAGTCGGAATTGACTCAACAGTAATGGGCTTTTTTTGTTTGTTTGTTCTGGCTTGGAAATATAGAACTAAATATACCAAGAAAGTAAAGCTTCTCGTTAGGTATCAGACACAGACCTAGTGCAGGGAATGTTGAAGTAACAGTGAAGTAAAAAAGGCAGAATTCACAAAGCAGAATGAGGAGTGACATGTGAAGTAGAAGGAAAACCAAGAAAATGTGTGATATCAGAAACCAAGTGAATAAAGTATATCAAGGAAATAAAAGTAATCAGCTATTTCCAATATTGCTGATAGATCTAGTAAAACGATGGTCGAGGCCTGACCATGGGATTTAGCAAAGTGGAGGTCCTTGGCAATATTGACAAGAAAGCTTTGTTAAGGTGGAGCCGTGGGGAAAGTCTTCCTGGAGTTGGTTTAAGATGGACTGAATAGAAAGGAATTTGTAACAGAAAGTAAGAAAACCAGTTCAATGCATTTCACTAAGAAAAAGAAGAAATAAATGGAAAAGTGGCTGGCAGAGAAGCAAGGTTAAGAGAATGGAACTTTTAAGATGGGGGAAATAATGAGATGGCTTTATGGTGATGGTATGATGTGGTAGAGAACGACAGCTGCTAAGGAGGTGGTGGGGAGAACTATTGGACAATTACTGTTGAGTAGACAAGGAGAAACGTGCACAAGTGGAGGTTTTGACTTCAGATAGTAGCAAGGATAGTTTACAGAAGAGCAGAGTTCTGTGGTAACAGGCAGGGAGGAAAAGTATGTGGTTATAGATGCTGGACAGTGAGCAGAGAGAATGGTGTGAGTTTGTAGAAATTCTCTGTTTTAAGTTTCCTCTGTGAAATAGAAAATATGATCATTGGTTGAGACTGAAGAAAAGGAAGGATGTACTGGGGTTTTGAAGAGAGAGGAAATGGTGTGAAACAATCTTTTAGGCCAGAGGGAGAATAAATGGACTGATGGCATGTAGTATGATATATTGGTAGCATCAAGGGCCCATTAGACCTTCACACTCATGAGTTTAAAATGACACTCACAAGTTGTATCACAGCTTGGTTAAAAATTCTCACAATCCATTAACATTTTCTGAAGAAACAGGCAAATCTGCAAAATCCTCTAGTTCTAGATTACATTTTGAAGCAGCAGCAATTTGGCCTAATATTTGACTCCATCGCCACCTTGTGGGAAGAGAGTATAAATATTAGGTTGGTTAGGTTACAGAGCTACAGAGATTACCGTAAACCAGGTTGTCCTAATCTGAGCAGGGATTAGGGTGGGTGGTTTGTTCCTGTGCCTGTTTAGGAAATGGTTCTGAGTATTGATTTTTCTCTGAGTGTTTATTACTGTTGTTTTTTTTAGCTGCCATCGAGTTGACCCTTCACTCATGGTGACCCTATGCATAACAGAACAAAATACTGCCAGGTCATGTGCCATTCCCATGATCGGTTTTGGGCCAGACAGATGTGATCCATAGAGTTTTCACTGGCTGATTTCATAAGCAGACCACAAGGACTTTGTTCCTGCACACTTACTATAGCACTGGCTTCATTTTCGTCCATAGCAGTGCCAAATTTCCAATCATCTTGTTTTAAAAATGTGTTATCAACTCCTATTGTAACAAGTTCCTGGCTTTTCCTGTCAGGTTTAGAGTCTCTGTCACTTTATTTTTGTCTGAAAGTTCTGGAAGTGTGCTTCAGTTCCAAGTTCTGTTCTTGGTATGTTAATGTCTCCCTTTTCAAATAAATTACAAACCATTTGAACCTGGTAGCAAGGCAGATGCCAAGGCTGTTGCTTCTGCTTCAGGAGCAGGTCTCCAGAGCATCATCTATTCCTGATTTTATCTCAAATATTTGTTTCACACTCTTCCTATGATTAACAGACTTCCTGCACTTTATTGTACCTATAATTGTAAATGTGGTTCCAATCAGTTTTTATGGGACAGAACGTTAAATCACTCTTCTTAAACAGTTTCAGTTTTCACCTAGGGCATGTGACAGTTCCAGGACCATGGAGCTGGCTCCTTAGCCTCTGCTCTTTGAAGAATGATTTCCAATCTCAGAGGCCAGGACAGGCACCCAAGCTGATAGACATATATTCAAAGCAGAACTATTACAAAAAAAAAAAAAAATGACAGTATAGATTTATTCCTTAAAATCAACTGTTTTTTTTTTTTTCCCTAAAGGTAAGGATTTTTTTGATAAATTTCTGGTATTTCTCATAGTCTTTGAGGCTTTTAAAATTAAAATAAACTCAGCCTGGCCTGGGGCTAGTTTATGGGGCCAGCGCATGTAACTTCCAGAGCATGTAGAAGGAGGAGTTGGGAACATACCATTGAATGGACATTTAAATATATGTTTTTAGTAATTGGTACATGGAAATAAATTAATTAAGGTCATAAACTAAGTTTATACTAAGACAGCCAGTTGGTTTTGTTACCTTCGACAGCTGAGGCAGAAGTAGAAGTGGCCAAATATATATTCAGTGGCATTTGCTTCCATTCCTCAAACCAATAGACTCTGAGCTTAGTTTCCAAAGCCAGTATCAAAATGACCAAGAACAGACTAATGGTGACTTCAAATTCCACCAAGTCCACTCTAAACTGAGAGCACATTTCATTGAGGATTCCCATGACCTAGTAGGAGAAGCACTTATCTTCATGTACCTGGAAGTGTGGTTCTGTACATGGTGTACCCCACAAAACTGATTCTAAATATCACCCATGATGGGTTCACTTAATCACATACCACTGATACGACAGCAGCCTCCTATATAGTCCAGTGTGCTAGCACCTTTCTTCTGATGCCACAGAGCAAGAATAGAAATCTTGGCCATTGCTAGTTCTTCAGTCTCATTACAGTGGCTGGAAACCCTTGGTCAGTTTCTACTGTAGCATGCCCTGATGGGAAGTAATCCAAGGAGATAATTTTGGATACGATTTCAGTGGTTACCAGAACTGATACCTAAAGGATCCACCATCCCCAAATGGCTCCATGAAGAGCTTATTTTTCTTCCCTCCAAATACTTTGCATTTTTAACTTGACCCAGTATTTGCTTCCTAACTTTTTCTTTCCCCCTCCTCTTCCTTCTTTGTACTTTATCCTGGAAAACTTTCTTCGATATCTCAAGTGAAGAGTTCATCCAGAACCCTTCCAATGGTCATCATCCTCTGCAAGCATCCAAATTGTCTCAGTTTCTTAGAGCAGTTCTAACAGAAATAGCACAAGTGGGTGGCTTTAAAGAACAGGAATTTATTTTCTTACACATTAGGAGGCTAGAAGTCTGGACTCAGGTTATGGCTCTAAGGCAAGGTCCTTATATCTCAATTTCAGCCTCTAGTAGCTAGCAATCCTTTTAGTTCCTGGGCTTGTAGACTCAACTACCTCCGTTGTCCAATAACTTCTGTCTTCCCCCCGTGTCGGTATGTATCTCTGTGTCTGTGCTGCTCTTTATATAACTCGGAAGTGATTAGGTTTAGGATCCACCCTACACTGTATGGCCTGGACCACCCTACACTGGTATGACCTCAGATGGTTATTTGATTACATCATATTGGTTTGTATTTTGAATGGTGATTACATTAAGGAAAGTGATTATATTACGTGTAATGTGATTATATCTTATTAGATTACATCCACAGGTACAGGGGTTAGGGTCCTAATGCATATTTTGGGGGTATACAATTCAATCCATAACACAAATCAGACAAAAAGTAAAAATATTATTAAATAATATATTTCACATAGCTTAAGGGTATTTTGTGCATGTTCGTGTTCGTGTACCCATACGCATGCACAGTTAAATGTTACAGAGCAATGTTAGCCCTATCAGGAAATGCATTAATTAATCTGAAACAAGAAGAAATAGAAAAAAAAAAAAAAGGATTTCCTTTGCCAGCAATGAGGTGCCAGTTAAAAAGGAAAAATGAAGGAAAGAAAATATTTGCAATTTCACTTTGCTTGCCCCTGAAATGATTTTCTGTCAGCTGTACTTATGACTTTCACATTTATATTCTGATTTTGGAGAAAAGGTTAGTACTATAATTATTGATATTATGGGAATGTCAATCTGGTTAATGTTTGATATCAGAAATAAAACCAAAGTGATAATAAAATAAAACTTATAAGGAGATATTCTAGTTACATCTAGAATCATCACCAATATTTGAAAATGAATATTCATATAGTGACAATAAATCAGAAGGCCATGACTAATTTATGATACTATCATTATGTGGAAACCCTGGTGGCACAGTGGTTAAGCGCTACGGCTGCTAACCAAGAGGTCGGCAGTTCAAATCCGCCAGGTGCTCCTGGGAAACTCTATGGGGCAGTTCTACTCTGTCCTGTAGGGTCGCTATGAGTTGGAATCGACTTGATGGCAATGGGTTTTTTTTAATGGATTTTATCATTATGTAGATTGGATATCATTGTAACCTATGTAGTCATATCTCTGAAGGTCAGGGATGTCCGAAATGACACTGAAGTAGGCATTCAGCTCTTAGATCTTTCAAATGCGAAAGTCTAAGGTGATAAATGATGTTGACTGAATACCAAGACAGAAGCTGAACTTTAGAGCATTCATATTAGAAATTTCTACAAGGAACTCAAGTTTGATAAACAATTGTCTACAAATTTAAAACATTCCCTGAAGCCATATATATACGTATACATGTATACAATGAAAATTTCAAAGGGAATCACAAGTCTTGAGTGTGAGGTTGAGCTCTGCCCATGCTCTGGATGACAGGAAGGGGAGAAAAGTGATGTCAGGAAGATGTTATGTGTGAAGGCGGAGAGTTGGCATGAACTCAGAGATGGGAAGAAAGGCCGGTGGCCTGAATCATAATTCTTGACTGGTCAGGTCACTGGATATAGAAACATCAAACATGGCAGCTGATGTAATGTCTTCAGAGAAATTTTACTATGTTGGATAATTGGGAACCACTAGTAGGAGTCATTTTCAGTAGCTCAATAGCAGGATTCAGCTCCGAAGTTCTTGCTAAGAAAGCATTGCTGCTAGAAGTTATCGCTGGGGAGTTAATAAGTAACAGTGCCTGTTAGTGTGGAGACAGTTTTGGCACCAAACATTCTGAATAATTAAGGCATTGCATCAGCCTGGGAGACCAAGGGACCATTTGGGAAGAAGACATTGACCACAGTTTGCTGTGTGACTCAGGGAGTGCACTTTTTTTTCCCTCCTGCTTCATGTGCCAGATGCAATTCTAGGGAATCTGTAAGTAGGGCTGATGAAAAGAATACATCATTATCATTGCTTTAATTTAGCTCATGACCTCAGGAAATTACGCCCCAGAGAAGTACTTGGCATCTGCATATCAACATTTACAAACCAAGTAATAAATCATATTGGGTGCAGTAGAATGCAGGTAAATCTCTTTGACCATGTAGTCTTTCTGAGCTTTTCACTTTAAGGAATTTCTTATAGGCTAAAGCACCTGCAGACAGAATCTTCCATTCAGAGGTCACAGGTGCACTTAAGACTCAAGGTCCTGGACATTCATCTATTTATTGAGCTGAAGGAAATCAATGAAGGTGTTAAGATACATCTTACTACCATTTTCCAAACTGCGAACTATCTTCTACTTGACTTGACTTTTGAGCCCAGGCTATATTCTAGGAATCAAACAACTGCATGATATCATGCACAATTCTAAGATTTCTTCATTATCTTGCCTTTCCTAACCTCCAAACTCCTCTTTAATTATTTGCTTCAAAAAGTTCTGAAATAAAGTAGGTATGATTATTATTTTTTTTATGATTATAGGTATAATGGTAGATGAAAAAAAAATCTCTGTAAGTATTCTTCTAATAAAAGTTAATCAAATACCCCAAAACCAACTTTTAAGACCATATATCTTAATAATATTTAACAAATAATGGGAAATCTTTCTGCCATTTCTCTTTTATGTAGGACACCACTCTAAGTGTTCTAGAAATTGTATTCTAAATACAACACAGACTAAGTGGCTAGGAATTGATATTTCTAGACAGGCATTAAAAAAACAGAAATTTAGGCTATTTGTGGATTACAGATTATACATGTTCCTGATTAAAACAAAAGAATATTTTGCTTAATCCTTTCCTCATAATGTGGAGGTTTTTAAGGATGTTCACAAATATTCAGTCTTATTTTTCTTTGGCACATGGTTAGGTTGCATTTCCTATGCTCCTTGGGAAAATGTATGGTATTACCTTAGAAATTTGAATATTGGAACATCCTTAGTTCCGCAGAGGAAGATCAAGGTTCATTTCCCAAAGGAAGGAAAATGGACTCTGATAAGGCATAAGCAATCAGAGCCCACTAAGACAGTTTCTGCAACTCATCTTTAGCATCCTTGTAAAGCAGGCAGGAGGTATCTGAAAGGGTGTTTAGATATTGTGCAGCAAGATAGCTGATATTCACCAAAGGATGAATGCATCCATTTGTTATTGACACCATATTGCACACTGCTTCATGAAAGACATCATACTCTATTATGGAGGCAACCTGTCATTTTCAATGTTCCGTTTGATATTGTCTGTCAATAGTTTCTAACTGCTGTTAAGTCACATCAATGAAAAGGGGTCCCAGAGGAGTACTTGTGTCCCAAACCCTGACCTCACTTCTGTTTGCCATTCTTTTTAATTAGTGGTCTTAGTGTAAGTTCAGAATTTCTTCTCCTGATTTCATTTACAATTACGTAGGTAATTTTTCAGAAAAGATAATATTAAGTTATTACTTAAATTATTTTCCATTTGCTTTATTCATTCAATTACTGAACAATTGATTATTAAATGCATGCTATAAACTATCATTTACTGAATACACACTATATTAGATATGGAAACCCTGGTGGCTTGGTGGTTAAGTTCTATGGCTGCTAACAAAAAGGGCAGCAATTCAAATCCACCTGGTTCTCCTTGAAAACTCTATGGTGCAGTTCTTCCCTGTCCTATAGGGTCACTATGATTCAGAATTGACTTGATGACAATGGGTTGCTTGATATTAGATATGGCAGCAAACAGGAGAGTCATGATCCCTATCTTCATCCCTTGCTTACAGTTCAGTTGTTGTGCGCCATTGAGTCAGTTCCAACTCATAACGACTGTATAGGGCAGAGTAGAAGTGCCCCATAGGGTTTCCAAGGAGAGGCCGGTAGATTCAAACTGCCAACCTTTTGGTTAGCAGCTGAGCTCTTAACCACTACACTACCAGGGCTCCTTTACAGTTCAGTAGAGACTACTAAGTTTGAGGAATAAAAGTGGAATTATTTCCTAGCTTCTAGTCCTTTTTCCTATTTTACATTTCTTTAGTCACTGATCAGTTTACTCAAGATTTGCATGTATATGGGTTTCAGACACTAGTGCTCAGGTGGCCTTCTTATGCAGAAAACTCACTCATTCCTTCCTAAAACTATACTGCTTTGGGTTCCATATCACTACTCTTTTATGATTTTGCTCATGATTCTTCGAACATGCTTCTTGAGTCCCTTCTGGGATTCTTCTTTATTTCTTCGTCTTTTAAATGTTAGTGTAACCCTACATTTTGTTGTTAGCCCACTTATCCAAACTTTCTACTTGTTTTCCTTGGGTGACCTCATCTACTTTCATGATTTCAACTACCACACACAAGTAAAGATTCCAAAATCTAGTTCTACAGTCCTGACTTGAATTTCGTACTTAAAAAAAAAAAAAATACAAGTGTCTACTGAACATTTTCACATGCATATGTTATGGGTACCTGAATTTCAACCTATCTCCGTTGTTTTACTGTTAATTCTAACTCCCCAACCTGACATACCATCACTTAACCGTTAGCTATGTCTTTCATCATCATCACTTTCTAATATGCCCTGATTCCCAATTCAGGACAGTGTATGGAAAAT
Organism: Elephas maximus indicus; assembly: GCF_024166365.1. Lineage (NCBI taxonomy): Eukaryota > Metazoa > Chordata > Mammalia > Proboscidea > Elephantidae > Elephas > Elephas maximus. Next base: position 115,890,750 of record NC_064825.1, read on the forward strand.
GAGTGGAAAGGAGACAAACCACGGAAGAAAATAGTCATTGGTATAGATTTCAGTATTGAATTTTCTAAATGTGCAACCTGGGCAAACTACTTCTGCGAATTTCAGTTTTCTCTCACATAAAATGTCATTGCAAATACATAACTCATGGAATAGCAAAGTAAATTAAGTATATATGTATAACTTATGTAAAGGGATAAACACAGGGTCTAGTATATAAAAGGTTGTTGTTAGTTGCCATCTGTTCTGACTAATACCAACCACACGCACAACAGAATGAAACACTGCCTGGTCCTGCACCATCTTCATAATCATTATTATGCTCAAGCACATTGTTGTGGCCACCATATCAATCCATCTTGTTGAGTGTCTTCTTTTTTGCTGCCTTTCTGCTTTACCAAGCATGATTTCCTTCTCCAGGGACTGATCACTCCTGATAACATGTCTGAAGTACATGAGACGAAATCTCCTCATCCTTGCTTCTAAGGAGTGTTCTAGCTCTACTTCTTCCAAGGCAGATTTGTTCATTCTTTTGGCGGTCCGTGATATATCCAATATTCTTTGCCAACACCATAATTCAAAGGCGCCAATTCTTCTTAGGTCTTCCTTATTCATTGCCCAGCTTTCTCATGGCTATTAAACAATTGCAAACACAGTGCCTTGGGTCTGGCGCACCCTAGTCTTCAAGGGGACGTCTTTGCTTTGTAACACTTTAAAGAGGTCTTTTGCAGCAGATTTGCCCAATGCAATGCGTTGTTTGATTTCTTGACTGCTCTTCCATGGGTGTTGATTGTGGATCCAAGTAAAATGAAATCCTTGACAACTTCAACCCTTTCTCCTTTTATCATGATGTTGCTTATTCGTCCAACTGTGAAAATTTTTGTTCTCTTTATGTTGAGGTATAATCCACGCTGAAGGCTGTATTCTTCATCAGTAAGTGCTTCAAGTCCTCTTCATTTTCAGCAAGCAAGGTTGTATCATCTACATATTGCATCTTGCGAATGAGTCTATCCTAATGCTGCATTCCTCTTCATATAGCCCAGGTTCTCAGATTATTTGCTCAGCATACAGATTTAATAAGTATGGTGAAAGGGTACAACCCAGATGCACAACTTTCTTCACTTTAAACCATGCAGTATCCCCTTCTTCTGTTCGAGCAACTGCCTCTTGATCTATGTACAGGTTCCTCACGAGCAAAATTAAGTGTTCTGCAATTCCCACTATTCAATAAATTTTTGATGAAGTAAAATTATTTCAATAAAACAGTATTCTTGATTAAATGACTTTTTACTAAGGTGAATTAGTAGAACAAATGGAAATTAATTAGATAAATCTAAGGTATCTATTAGGTTGTAAATAATTATATATAAATAACTATAATAACTATATAACAACTATATAATAACTATAGCTATAGCTATGGTTATAACTATAGCTATAACTGTAACTACTATAACTGTAACTGCAAAACTATAATTATATATATATACATATTTATATACACCAATGAAAATCTAAAGCTGTTGCCACCAAGTCCATTCCAACTCATACTGATCTTACAGCACAGAGTAGAACTACCTCATAGTGTTTTCAAGGAGCAGCCAGTGGATATGAACTGCCAACCTTTTGGTTAGCAGCTTGAGCTCTTAACCACTGTGCCACCGGGGCTCTCCCTCTCTCTCTCTATATATATAGTTATTATATTTATATATAATTATCTCCTTAGACCCCTTGCTATAATTCTGGTTCCTTGGTGGAGCATGTTTATAGCCCACAGCATAGAATCTCTGGTTTCAGAATGCCACAATCACTTCCTTGAATTCTCCTTGCAAATAAATTGTAAGAGCCAGGCAAATCTATCTCCTAATGCATGAAGGGGAGCCCTGGTGGCCAGTGGTTAAGAGCTCGGCTGCTGACCAAAAGGTCCATGGTTCAAATGTACCAGCTGCTTCTTGGAAACCCTATGGGGTAGTTCTAGTCTGTTCAATAGAGTTGCTATGTGTTGGAATCAACTAGATGGCAACAGGTTTTAGTGCAGTGAAGGGCAATTAGGGCGTTGGGTGGAACAGGAATTCTTTTTGTGATCTCCCTCTCTTACCAATGACCTCATTTTTTCTTTTCCCTGTTTTCTACACAACTTTCATCACCACTTGTCTTTTTTCTTTTATTCTCTGGTACCTTTGATCTGCCTGAGGCAACTAACAAACTTTTGTTTTTTTTTTCTGGTTTCTGAGTATGAGGGGATTAATTTGCTCTTGTGGCTCAGTGGTTGAGCACTGGGCTGCTAAGTCAAAGGTCATTGGTTAGGACCCACCAGTCAGCCACTCTGGGAGAAAAGACCTAGCAATCTGCTCTCCTAAAGACTACAACCTTAGAAACCCTATGAGGGCAGTTCTACTCTGTCCTGTAGGGTAGCTATGAATCAGAATCAACTGGATGGCACCGAACAACAACTTGCTATTCTTATAGGCTAAATAGATAAGCAAAAAGTTAAGCTTAGTACAACACCTTGGATGTTTCTGACTAGCACAGGAAGGAAAACTTTAGGGAATAATACTTTCTAGAACGATAATAACTGACATCATTATGTCTCAAAATATTCCCTCTAGAATGCAGAGAGCTTTTCTCCCCCCAGTATTCTATGAGAATACTTATTTAAAAAAAGGATAGACAGACTTGATAGTAACTTAGACAGTCTACTAACAGGTAAGTAAATGATTATTTCCATCTTTATCAACTCAGAAAGACATCATTACAGAGTAATTCAGCATGATATTCTAATAGACTTCCTTATGTTTTGTCACTATACTGCTGCCACATCCTCTGAGAAAGGAACAAGAAAAAAAATTAACAACTCAGTGTTTGTAAAAGTTTACCATTAACTTAGGAAACAAATAGAAGAAAATACAAATTTGAGGAGGAAAATCTATCTTTTAAATTCAACAAATATTTTATGAGCATTTGGTATGTGAAAAGCCGTCATTGCTGTGTGGGGAGAGATGGATGAAGCCCAGGGCTATTGCTTCTTGAAATGGTAGAGCATATAAAAGTTCACAAATGGGGGGCGGAGCCAAGATGGTGGACTAGGCAGACGCTACCTCGGAGCCCTCTTACAACAAAGACACGGAAAAACAAGTGAATCAATCACATACATAACAATCTACGAACCCTGAACAACAAACACAGATTTAGAGATGGAGAACGAACTAATACAGGGAAGCAGCGATTGTGTCCAGAGCCTGGAGCCAGCGTACCAGTCAGGTACAGCACAAGCACTGAGAGCTGCTCCACCCCGCTGAACTAACCCCAGGAGGGAGACCAGCCGGTTCCACAGGCGGCGTGGGACGCAGCCAGTAGGAGAAGTCCCCGGGAGGCAGTGACTGGTCTTGGAGCAGGAAGAGCAGCGTCCCAGCCGGGGAACTGTCTCGCCGGGATTTGGACTGGACGCAGGTACGGCATAAACACGGAGAGTTGCTCCACCCCCCTGAACTAACCCCAGGAAGGGGCCCAGCCGGGTCATGCGGGCGGCGTGGGACCCAGCCGATAGGAGAAGTCCCCAGGAGGCAGCAACTGGTATTGGAGCGGGGAGAACAGCGTCCCAGCCGGGACACTCGGTCACGGCACAAGCACGGGGAGCTGCTCTACCCATCTGAGCTAACCCCGGGAGGGGGCCCACCTGGTTCGCGGGGGCGGCACGGCCACGTGGCTGGAGGGACGAGAAGTCCCCGGGAGGCAACGACTGATTTTGGAGTCGAGAGTGCACCGTCCCAGTAGGGGAGCCTTGACGCTGGGCGTGGGGCTGGAAGCGGAGGATCTGACCGTGACTCCAGCGGGCCAGACCCCCCGGGGGCAATCTCCACACAGCCAGCACACATAGGCGATGCGCCCGCGGGAATCTCAGATATAATAGTCATTCCAAGCAAGACAAGCAACTCTGGCTATATTCTGAGGTGCTACTCTCCTATCTCTCTGTTCCCTCCCCCACCCTCCCCAGACGGCTTCATTAACATCCGAATAGCCTGAGCCAGAGGGAGAACTCTGATAGGGATCTGACTGCATTTTTTTTTAGTGGATTTTCTGGAAAAACTAGTTTCCCAGTGATGGCTCGGAGACAACAATCCATATCAAACCACTTAAAGAAGCAGACCATGACAGCTTCTCCAACCCCCCAAACAAAAGAATCAAAATCTTTCCCAAATGAAGATACAATCCTGGAATTATCAGATACAGAATATAAAAAACTAATTTACAGAATGCTTAAAGATATCACAAATGAAATTAGGATAACTGCAGAAAAAGCCAAAGAACACACCGATAAAACTGTTGAAGAACTCAAAAAGACTATTCAAGAACATAGTGAAAAAATTAATAAGTTGCAAGAATCCATAGAGAGACAACATGTAGAAATCCAAAAGATTAACAAAAAAATTACAGAATTAGACAACGCACTAAGAAGTCAGAGGAGCAGACTCAAGCAATTAGAATACAGACTGGGACATCGGGAGGACCAGGGAATCAACAACAACATAGCAGAAAAAAAATCAGAGAAAAGAATTAAAAAAAATGAAGAAGCCCTAAGAATTATGTGGGACTCTATCAAGAAGGATAACCTGAGGATGATTGGAGTTCCAGAACAGGGAGGGGAGACAGAAAACACAGAGAAAATAGTTGAAGAACTCCTGACACAAAACTTCCCTGACATCATGAAAGATGAAAGGATATCTATCCAAGACGCTCATCGAACCCCATTTAACATTGATCCAAAAAGAAAAACACCAAGACATGTTATCATCAAACTCACCAAAACCAAAGATAAACAGAAAATTTTCAAAGCAGCCAGGGAGAAAAGAAAGGTTTCCTTCAAGGGAGAATCAATAACAATAAGTTCAGACTACTCAGCAAAAACCTTGCAGGCAAGAAGGGAATGGGACGACATATACAGAACACTGAAGGAGAAAAACTGCCAGCCAAGGATCATATATCCAGCAAAACTCTCTCGGAAATATGAAGGAGAAATTAAGATATTTACAGACAAACACAAGTTTAGAGAATTTGCAAAAACCAAACCAAAGCTACAAGAAATACTAAAGGATATTGTTTGGTCAGAGAACCAATAATATCAGATATCAGCACAACACAAGGTCACAAAACAGAACGTCCTGATATCAACTCAAATAGGGAAATCACAAAAACAAACAAATTAAGATTAATTAAAAAAAATAAATACACATAACAGGGAATCATGGAAGTCAATAGGTAAAAGATCACAATAATCAAAAAGAGGGACTAAATACAGGAGGCATTGAACTGCCATATGGAGAGTGATACAAGGCGATATAGAACAATACAAGTTAGATTTTTACTTAGAAAAATAGGGGTAAATAATAAGGTAACCACAAAAATATATAACAACTCTATAACTCAAGATAAAAGCCAAGAAAAACGCAACGACTCAACTAACATAAAGTCAAACACTATGAAAATGAGGATCTCACAATTTAATAAGAAAAACGCCTCAGCACAAAAAACTATGCGGAAAAATGAAATTGTCAACAACACACATAAAAAGGCATCAAAATGACAGCACTAAAAACTTATTTATCTGTAATTACGCTGAATGTAAATGGACTAAATGCACCAATAAAGAGACACAGAGTCACGGACTGGATAAAGAAACACGATCCATCTATATGCTGCCTACAAGAGACACACCTTAGACTTAGAGACACAAACAAACTAAAACTCAAAGGATGGAAAAAAGTATATCAAGCAAACAATAAGCAAAAAAGAAGAGCAGTAGCAATATTAATTTCTGACAAAATAGACTTTAGACTTAAATCCACCACAAAGGATAAAGAAGAACACTATATAATGATAAAAGGGACAATTGATCAGGAAGACATAACCATATTAAATATTTATGCACCCAATGACAGGGCTGCAAGATACATAAATCAACTTTTAACAGAATTGAAAAGTGAGATAGACACCTCCACAATTATAGTAGGAGACTTCAACACACCACTTTCGGACAAGGACAGGACATCCAGTAAGAAGCTCAATAGAGACACAAAAGATCTAATTACAACAATCAACCAACTTGACCTCATTGACTTATACAGAACTCTCCACCCAACTGCTGCAAAATATACTTTTTTTTCTAGCGCACATGGAACATTCTCTAGAATAGACCACATATTAGGTCATAAAACAAACCTTTGCAGAATACAAAACATCGAAATATTACAAAGCATCTTCTCAGACCACAAGGCAATAAAACTAGAGATCAATAACAGAAAAACTAGGGATAAGAAATCAAATACTTGGAAAATGAACAATACCCTCCTGAAAAAAGACTGGGTTATAGAAGACATCAAGGAGGGAATAAGGAAATTCATAGAAAGCAACGAGAATGAAAATATTTCCTATCAAAACCTCTGGGACCCAGCAAAAGCAGTGCTCAGAGGCCAATTCATATCGATAAATGCACACATACAAAAAGAAGAAAGAGCCAAAATCAGAGAACTGTCCCGACAACTTGAACAAATAGAAAGTGAGCAAAAAAAGAATCCATCAGGCACCAGAAGAAAACAAATAATAAAAATTAGAGCTGAACTAAATGGATTAGAGAACAGAAAAACAATTGAAAGAATTAACAAAGCCAAAAGCTGGTTCTTTGAAAAAATTAACAAAATTGATAAACCATTGGCTAGACTGACTAAAGAAATACAGGAAAGGAAACAAATAACCCGAATAAGAAACGAGAAGGACCACATCACAACAGAACCAAATGAAATTAAAAGAATCATTTCAGATTATTATGAAAAATTGTACTCTAACAAATTTGCAAACCTAGAAGAAATGGATGAATTCCTGGAAAAACACTACCTACCTAAACTAACACATTCAGAAGTAGAACAACTAAATAGACCCATAACAAAAAAAGAGATTGAAACGGTAATCAAAAAACTCCCAACAAAAAAAAGCCCTGGCCCGGACGGCTTCACTGCAGAGTTCTACCAAACTTTCAGAGAAGAGTTAACACCACTACTTCCGAAGGTATTCCAAAGCATAGAAAATGACGGAATACTACCCAACTCATTCTATGAAGCCACCATCTCCCTGATACCAACACCAGGTAAAGACATTACAAAAAAAGAAAATTATAGACCTATATCCCTCATGAACATTGGTGCAAAAATCCTCAACAAAATTCTAGCCAATAGAATCCTACAACACATCAAAAAAATAATTCACCCTGATCAAGTGGGATTTATACCAGGTTTTTTTATGCAAGGCTGGTTTAATCTCAGAAAAACCACTAATGTAATCCATCACATAAATAAAACAAAAGATAAAAACCACATGATCTTATCAATTGATGCAGAAAAGGCATTTGACAAAGTTCAACACCCATTTATGATAAAAACTCTTACCAAAATAGGAATTGAAGGAAAATTCCTCAACATAATAAAGGGCATCTATGCAAAGCCAACAGCCAATATCACTCTAAATGGAGAGAACCTGAAAGCATTTCCCTTGAGAACGGGTACCAGACAAGGATGCCCTTTATCACCGCTCTTATTCAACATCGTACTTGAAGTCTTAGCCAGGGCAATTAGGCTAGACAAAGAAATAAAGGGTATCCGGATTGGCAAGGAAGAAGTAAAGTTATCACTATTTGCAGATGACATGATCTTATACACAGAAAACCCGAAGGAATCCTCCAGAAAACTACTGAAACTAATAGAAGAGTTTGGCAGAGTCTCAGGTTATAAAATAAACATACAAAAATCACTTGGACTCCTCTACATCAACAAAAAGAACACCGAAGAGGAAATAACCAAATCAATACCATTCACAGTAGCCCCCAAGAAGATAAGATACTTAGGAATAAATCTTACCAAGGATGTAAAAGACCTATACAAAGAAAACTACAAAGCTCTACTACAAGAAATTCAAAAGGACATACTCAAGTGGAAAAACATACCTTGCTCATGAATAGGAAGACTTAACATAGTAAATATGTCTATTCTACCAAAAGCCATCTATACATTTAACTCACTTCCGATCCAAATTCCAATGTCATATTTTAAGGGGATAGAGAAACAAATCACCAATTTCATATGGAAGGGAAAGAAGCCCCGGATAAGCAAAGCACTACCGAAAAAAAAGAAGAAAGTGGGAGGCCTCACTTTACCTGACTTCAGAACCTATTATACAGCCACAGTAGTCAAAACAGCCTGGTACTGGTACAACAACAGGAACATAGACCAATGGAACAGAATTGAGAACCCAGACATAGATCCATCCACGTATGAGCAGCTGATATTTGACAAAGGACCAGTGTCAATTAATTGGGGAAAAGAAAGCCTTTTTAACAAATGGTGCTGGCATAACTGGATATCCACTTGCAAAAAAATGAAACAGGACCCATACCTCACACCATGCACAAAAACTAACTCCAAGTGGATCAAAGACCTAAACACAAAGACTAAAACGATAAAGATCATGGAAGAAAAAATAGGGACAACCCTAGGAGCCCTAATACAAGGCATAAACAGAATATAAAACATTACCAAAAATGATGAAGAGAAACCAGATAACTGGGAGCTCCTAAAAATTAAACACCTATGCTCATCTAAAGACTTCACCAAAAGAGTAAAAAGACCACCTACAGACTGGGAAAGAATTTTTAGCTATGACATCTCCGACCAGCGCCTGATCTCTAAAATCTACATGGTTCTGTCAAAACTCAACCACAAAAAGACAAACAACCCAATCAAGAAGTGGGCAAAGGATATGAACACACATTTCACTAAAGAAAATATTCAGGCAGCCAACAGATATATGAGAAAATGCTCTCGATCATTAGCCATTAGAGAAATGCAAATTAAAACTACGATGAGATTCCATCTCACACCAGCAAGGCTGGCATTAATACAAAAAACGCAAAATAATAAATGTTGGAGAGGCTGCGGAGAGATTGGAACTCTCATACACTGCTGGTGGGAATGTCAAATGGTACAACCACTTTGGAAATCTATCTGGCGTTATCTTAAACAGTTAGAAATAGAACTACTATAGAACCCAGAAATCTCACTCCTCGGAATATACCCTAGAGAAACAAGAGCCTTCACACAAACAGATATATGCACACCCATGTTTATTGCAGCTCTGTTTACAATAGCAAAAAGTTGGAAGCAACCAAGGTGTCCTTCAACAGATGAATGGGTAAATAAATTGTGGTATATTCACACAATGGAATACTACGTATCAATAAAGAACAGTGACGAATCTGTGAAACATTTCATAACATGGAGGAACCTGGAAGGCATTATGTGAAATTAGTCAGAGGCAAAAGGACAAATATTGTATAAGACCACTATTATAAGATTTTGGGAAATAGTATAAACTGAGAAGAACGCATACTTTTGTGGTTACGAGGGGGGGAGGGAGGGAGGGTGGGAGAGGGTTTTTTTATTGATTAATCAGTAGATAAGAACTGCTTTAGGTGAAGGGAAAGACAACACTCAATACATGGAAGGTCAGCTCAATTGGACTGGACCAAAAGCAAAGAAGTTTCTGGGATAAAATGAATGCTTCAAAAGTCAGCGGAGCAAGCGCGGGGGTCTGGGGAACATGGTTTCCGGGGACTTCTAAGTCAATTGGCAAAATAATTCTATTATGAAATCTTTCTGCATCCCACTTTGAAATGTGGCATCTGGGGTCATAAATGCTAACAAGCGGCCATCTAAGATGCATCAATTGGTCTCAACCCACCTGGAGCAAAGGAAAATGAAGAACACCAAGGCCACACGACAACTAAGAGCCCAAGAGACAGAAAGGGCCACATGAACCAGAGACCTACATCATCCTGAGACCAGAAGAACTAGTTGGTGCCCGGCCACAATCGATGACTGCCCTGACAGAGAGCACAGCAGAGGACCCCTGAGGGAGCAGAAGATCAGTGGGATACAGACCCCAAATTCTCATAAAAAGACCAAACTTAATGGTCTGACTGAGACTAGAGAAATCCCAGCGGCCATGCTCCCCAGACCTTCTGTTGGCACAGGACAGGAACCATTCCCAAAGACAACTCATCAGACATGAAAGGGACTGGTCAGCGGGGGGAAGAGAGATGCTGATGAAGAGTGAGCTAATTAAATCAGGTGGACACTTGAGATTGTGTTGGCAACTCTTGTCTGGAGGGGGGATGGGAGGATAGAGAGAGAGGGAAGCTGGCAAAATTGTCAAGAAAGGAGAGACTGAAAGGGCTGACTCAATAGGGGGAGAGCAAGTGGGAGTAGGGAGTGAGATGTATGTAAACTTATATGCGACAGACTGATTGGATTTGTAAACGTTCACTTGAAACTTAATAAAAGTTATTAAAAAAAAAAGTTCACAAATGCTTCTGTTGTAAGGTATCAATGAAGTTGTAGCAAAGAGCTTCGAGTACTGGAAAGTTAGAAGAGGTTATGTCTAATAAGAAATTAGATAAAAAGTTAATGGATATGATGACCTTGACAGTTTCTGGAGAATGCCAGATTTTCCACCTCCAAGTGAGTACATTAAATAGAATATTGTACTATCACAGTATGGAATAATTACTCCTTATATGCTTCCAAAATGAAAGAATATAATTTGCGGTTGACACTCTTCTGAGGTTTATTTTAAAAAGTTGAAGAATGACATCTCAGAGAAACTTCAGAGCAAACATGATGATAAGGAGGCTAAAAACTATATAATTATTTTGAAGAATAGTATGCCCTGTATGTGGGAGAGTAGTTCCTGAAAATATTTTGGGTAAATATTACCCCTTTTACTCAATATTTGTCCCTATCCGACCTACTTCCTTTTCACACCTTGTTACCATTGTGCCTCTGTAATACTCCTGCTTCTCTGTCTGATAAAATTCAGTAAGAGGAACAATTAAATATTAATGTCATTGTGTTTGGAGCAACCGGATATTGGAAGCATAAACCAAAACCAAACCCACTGCTGTGAAGTTGATTCCAACTCATAGCAACCCTATAGGACAGAGTAGAACTGTCCGATAAGGTTTCCAAGGAGCACCTGGTAGATTTAAACGTCCGATATTTTGGTTAGCAGCTGTAGCTCTTAACCACTATCCCACTAAGGTTTCCACTGGAAGGATAGGTAATGTATATTGAATTTTATGGCAACCTTTGGTCCTAAAGTCAGAATGTTTCCAAGGTATGTCTTTACCAGATATCGAAATTCAAGGGATTCACTTACATAGAGTGAGGAGCTCAAAAGGCAGACTATACCACCCCTTACACTGGACTTTTGAGAGCCAGAGAATCATGGGACAACCTGTTAACCTTCTCTCACACACATGGGTTGACATAAATTGGAAGCAACTCTTCGACAGCTAACAACAAGGGTCAAGTATTCATATAAAAAAAAAGCTTAAGGTTTCATCTTCATGGATGTCAGTTTCTTACATGGCAGTGTGGTGCAGTGTAAAGTGCATTATCTTCTACTACAGATTATAGAGCTGATTCACTAACCCATAAAACCATAACCCATTGTCATCAAGTCAATTTCAACTTATAGGGGCAAGTTACTTAAAATCTCTCTCTTTATCCTCCAGCTTTAAAAATGCAGAGTATATTTGTCTGTCTTTCATACTACATATGATAGAAAGAAAGCCCCATTAAATGAATGGAGTGAATATATTTCATAATCAGAATTCTCATTGCCATTGAGTAAATTTCAATGCATAGTGACCTATAGGACAGAGTAGAACTGCCTACAGGGTTTCCAAGGCTGTAATCTTTACAGAAGCAGACTGCCACATCTTTCTCCCGAGGAGCAGCTGGTGGTTTCCAACCACTGACCTTTTTTTTTTTTTTTTTAATTAATTTTTATTAAGCTTCAAGTGAACATTTACAAATCCAATCACTCTGTCACACGTAAGTTTACATACATCTTACTCCCTTCTCCCACTTGCTCTCCCCTATTGAGTCAGCCCTTTCAGTCTCTCGTTTCGTGCCAATTTTGCCAGCTTCCCTCTCTCTCTATCCTCCCATCCCCCCTCCAGACAAGAGATGCCAACACAATCTCAAGTGTCCACCTGATTTAATTAGCTCACTCTTCATCAGCATCTCTCTTCCCCCCGCTGACCAGTCCCTTTCATGTCTGATGAGTTGTCTTCGGGAATGGTTCCTGTCCTGTGCCAACAGAAGGTCTGGGGAGCATGGCCGCCGGGATTCCTCCAGTCGCAGTCAGACCCTTAAGTCTGGTCTTTTTATGAGAATTTGGGGTCTGCATCCCACTGATCTCCTGCTCCCTCAGGAGTTCTCTATTGTGCTCCCTGTCAGGGCAGTCATCGATTGTGGCCGGGCACCAACTAGTTCTTCTGGTCTCAGGATGATGTAGGTCTCTGGTTCATGTGGCCCTTTCTGTCTCTTGGGCTCTTACTTGTCCTGTGACCTTGGTGTTCTTCATTCTCCTTTGCTCCAGGTGGGTTGAGACCAATTGATGCATCTTAGATGGCCGCTTGTTAGCATTTAAGACCCCAGACGCCACATTTCAAAGTGGGATTCAGAATGTTTTCATAATAGAATTATTTTGCCAATTGTCTTAGAAGTCCCCTCAAACCATGTTCCCCAGACCCCCGCCCCTGCTCCGCTGACCTTTGAAGTGTTTATTTTATCCTGGAAACTTCTTTGCTTTTGGTCCAGTCCAATTGAGCTGACCTTCCATGTATTGAGTGTTGTCTTTCCCTTCACCCAAAGCAGTTCTTATCTACTGATTAATCAATAAAAAACCCTCTCCCTCCCTCCCTCTCTCCCCCCTTCGTAACCACAAAAGTATGTGTTCTTCTCCGTTTTTACTATTTCTCAAGATCTTATAATAGTGGTCTTATACAATATTTGTCCTTTTGCCTCTGACTAATTTCGCTCAGCATAATGACTTCCAGGTTCCTCCATGTTATGAAATGTTTCACAGATTCGTCGCTGTTCTTTATCGATGCGTAGTATTCCATTGTGTGAATATACCACAATTTATTTACCCATTCATCCGTTGACGGACACCTTGGTTGCTTCCAGTTTTTTGCTATTGTAAACAGAGCTGCAATAAACATGGGTGTGCATGTATCTCTTTGTGTGAAGGCTCTTGTTTCTCTAGGGTATATTCCGAGGAGTGAGATTTCTGGGTTGTATGGTAGTTCTATTTCTAACTGTTTAAGATAACGCCAGATGGATTTCCAAAGTGGTTGTACCATTTTACATTCCCACCAGCAGTGTATGAGAGTTCCAATCTCTCCGCAGCCTCTCCAACATTTATTATTTTGTGTCTTTTGGATTAATGCCCGCCTTGTTGGATTGAGATGGAATCTCATCGTAGTTTTAATTTGCATTTCTCTAATGGCTAATGATCGGGAGCATTTTCTCATGTATCTGTTGGCTGCCTGAATATCTTCTTTAGTGAAATGTGTGTTCATATCCTTTGCCCACTTCTTGATTGGGTTGTTTGTCTTTTTGTGGTTGAGTTTTGACAGAACCATGTAGATTTTAGAGATCAGGCGCTGGTCTGAGATGTCATAGCTGAAAATTCTTTCCCAGTCTGTAGGTGGTCTTTTTACTCTTTTGGTGAAGTCTTTAGATGAGCATAGGTGTTTGATTTTTAGGAGCTCCCAGTTATCTGGTTTCTCTTCATCATTTTTGGTAATGTTTTGTATTCTGTTTATGCCTTGTATTAGGGCTCCTAGGGTTGTCCCTATTTTTTCTTCCATGATCTTTATCGTTTTAGTCTTTATGTTTAGGTCTTTGATCCACTTGGAGTTAGTTTTTGTGCATGGTGTGAGGTATGGGTCCTGTTTCATTTTTTTGCAAGTGGATATCCAGTTATGCCAGCACCATTTGTTAAAAAGACTATCTTTTCCCCAATTAACTGACACTGGTCCTTTGTCAAATATCAGCTGCTCATACATGGATGGAATTATATCTGGGTTCTCAATTCTGTTCCACTGGTCTATGTGCCTGTTATTGTACCAGTACCAGGCTGTTTTGACTACTGTGGCTGTATAATAGGTTCTGAAGTCACGTAAAGTGAGGCCTCCCACTTCCTTCTTCTTTTTCAGTAATGCTTTGCTTATCCGGGGGTTCTTTCCCTTCCATATGAAATTGGTGATTTGTTTCTCTATCCCCTTAAAATATGACATTGGAAGTTGGATCGGAAGTGCGTTATATGTATAGATGGCTTTTGGTAGAATAGACATTTTTACTATGTTAAGTCTTCCTATCCATGAGCAGGGTATGTATTTCCACTTAAGTATGTCCTTTTGAATTTCTTGTAGTAGAGCTTTGTAGTTTTCTTTGTATAGGTCTTTTACATCCTTGGTAAGATTTATTCCTAAGTATCTTATCTTCTTGGGGGCTACTGTGAATGGTATTGATTTGGTTATTTCCTCTTCGGTGTTCTTTTTGTTGATGTAGAGGAATCCAAGTGATTTTTGTATGTTTATTTTATAACCTGAGACTCTGCCAAACTCTTCTATTAGTTTCAGTAGTTTTCTGGAGGATTCCTTCGGGTTTTCTGTGTATAAGATCATGTCATCTGCAAATAGTGATAACTTTACTTCTTCCTTGCCAATCCGGATACCCTTTATTTCTTTGTCTAGCCTAATTGCCCTGGCTAGGACTTCAAGTACGATGTTGAATAAGAGCGGTGATAAAGGGCATCCTTGTCTGGTACCCGTTCTCAAGGGAAATGCTTTCAGGTTCTCTCCATTTAGAGTGATATTGGCTGTTGGCTTTGCATAGATGCCCTTTATTATGTTGAGGAATTTTCCTTCAATTCCTATTTTGGTAAGAGTTTTTATCATAAATGGGTGTTGAACTTTGTCAAATGCCTTTTCTGCATCAATTGATAAGATCATGTGGTTTTTATCTTTTGTTTTATTTATGTGATGGATTACATTAGTGGTTTTTCTGAGATTAAACCAGCCTTGCATACCTGGTATAAATCCCACTTGATCAGGGTGAATTATTTTTTTGATGTGTTGTAGGATTCTATTGGCTAGAATTTTGTTGAGGATATTTGCATCTGTGTTCATGAGGGATATAGGTCTATAATTTTCTTTTTTTGTAATGTCTTTACCTGGTTTTGGTATCAGGGAGATGGTGGCTTCGTAGAATGAGTTGGGTAGTATTCCGTCATTTTCTATGCTTTGAAATACCTTCAGTAGTAGTGGTGTTAACTCTTCTCTGAGAGTTTGGTAGAACTCTGCAGCGAAGCCATCCGGGCCAGGGCTTTTTTTTGTTGGAAGTTTTGTGATTACCGTTTCAATCTCTTTTTTTGTTATGGGTCTATTTAGTTTTTCTACTTCTGAATGTGTTAGTTTAGGTAGGTAGTGTTTTTCCAAGAATTCATCCATTTCTTCTAGGTTTTCAAATTTGTTAGAGTACAATTTTTCGTAGTAATCTGAAATGATTCTTTTAATTTCATTTGGTTCTGTTGTGATGTGGTCCTTCTCGTTTCTTATTCGGGTTATTTGTTTCCTTTCCTGTATTTCTTTAGTCAGTCTAGCCAATGGTTTATCAATTTTGTTAATTTTTTCAAAGAACCAGCTTTTGGCTTTGTTAATTCTTTCAATTGTTTTCCTGTTCTCTAATTCATTTAGTTCAGCTCTAATTTTTATTCTTTGTTTTCTTCTGGTGCCTGATGGATTCTTTTGTTGCTCACTTTCTATTTGTTCAAGTTGTCGGGACAGTTCTCTGATTTTGGCTCTTTCTTCTTTTTGTATGTGTGCATTTATCGATATGAATTGGCCTCTGAGCACTGCTTTTGCTGGGTCCCAGAGGTTTTGATAACAAGTATTTTCATTCTCGTTGCATTCTATTAATTTCCTTATTCCCTCCTTGATGTCTTCTATAACCCAGTCTTTTTTCAGGAGGGTATTGTTCATTTTCCAAGTATTTGATTTCTTATCCCTAGTTTTTCTGTTATTGATCTCTAGTTTTATTGCCTTGTGGTCTGAGAAGATGCTTTGTAATATTTCGATGTTTTGTATTCTGCAAAGGTTTGTTTTATGACCTAAGATGTGGTCTATTCTGGAGTATGTTACATGTGCACTAGAAAAAAAAGTATATTTTGCAGCAGTTGGGTGGAGAGTTCTGTATAAGTCAATGAGGTCAAGTTGGTTGATTGTTGTAAGTAGGTCTTCCATGTCTCTGTTGAGCTTCTTACTGGATGTCCTGTCCTTGTCCGAAAGTGGTGTGTTGAGGTCTCCTACTATAATTGTGGATGTGTCTATCTCACTTTTCAATTCTGTTAAAATTTGATTTATGTATCTTGCAGCCCTGTCATTGGGTGCATAAATATTTAATATGGTTATGTCTTCCTGATCAATTGTCCCTTTTATCATTATATAGTGTTCTTCTTTATCCTTTGTGGTGGATTTAAGTCTAAAGTCTATTTTGTCAGAAATTAATATTGCTACTGCTCTTCTTTTTTGCTTATTGTTTGCTTGATATATTTTTTTCCATCCTTTGAGTTTTAGTTTGTTTGTGTCTCTAAGTCTAAGGTGTGTCTCTTGTAGGCAGCATATAGATGGATCGTGTTTCTTTATCCAGTCCGTGACTCTGTGTCTCTTTATTGGTGCATTTAGTCCATTTACATTCAGCGTAATTATAGATAAATAAGTTTTTAGTGCTGTCATTTTGATGCCTTTTCATGTGTGGTGTTGGCCATTTCATTTTTCCACATACTTTTTTGTGCTGAGACGTTTTTCTTATTAAATTGTGAGATCCTCATTTTCATAGTGTTTGACTTTATGTTAGTTGAGTCGTTACGTTTTTCTTGGCTTTTATCCTGAGTTACGGAGTTGATATTCCTTTTTGTGGTTATCTTATTATTTACCCCTATTTTTCTAAGTAAAAACCTGACATGTATCGTTCTATATCGCCTTGTATCACTCTCCATATGGCAGTTCAATGCCTCCTGTATTTAGTCCCTGTTTTTGATTATTGTGATCTTTTACCTATTGACTTCCATGATTCCCTGTTATGTGTATTATTTTATTTATTTATTTATTTTTAAAATTAATCTTAATTTGTTTGTTTTTGTGATTTCCCTGTTTGAGTTGATATCAGGACGTTCTGTTTTGTGACCTTGTATTGTGCTGGTACCTGATATTATTGGTTTTCTGACCAAACAATCTCCTTTAGCATTTCTTGTAGCTTTGTTTTGGTTTTTGCAAATTGTCTAAACTTGTGTTTATCTGTAAATATCTTAATTTCACCTTCATATTTCAGAGAGAGTTTTAGTGGATATATGATCCTTGGCTGGCAGTTTTTCTCCTTCAGTGTTCTGTATATGTCGTCCCATTCCCTTCTTGCCTGCATAGTTTCTGCTGAGCAGTCTGAACTTATTCTTATTGATTCCCCCTTGAAGGAAACCTTTCTTTTCTCCCTGGCTGCTTTTAAAATTTTCTGTTTATCTGTGTTTTTTGGCAAGTTTGATGATAATATGTCTTGGTGTTTTTCTTTTTGGATCAGACTTAAATGGGGTTCGATGAGCATCCTGGATAGATATCCTTTTGTCTTTCATGATGTCAGGCAAGTTTTGTGTCAGGAGATCTTCAACTATTTTCTCTGTGTTTTCTGTCTCCCCTCCCTGTTCTGGGACTCCAATCACAAGCAAGTTATCCTTCTTGGTAGAGTCCCACATGATTCTTAGGGTTTCTTCATTTTTTTTAATTCTTTTATCTGATTTTTTTCCAGCTATGTTGATGTTGATTTCCTGGTCCTCCAGATGTCCCAGTCTGCATTCTAATTGCTCGAGTCTGCTCCTCTGACTTTCTATTGCGTTGTCTAATTCTGTAATTTTATTGTTAATCTTTTGGATTTCTACATGCTGTCTCTCTATGGATTCTTGCAACTTATTAATTTTTCCACTATGTTCTTGAATAATCTTTTTGAGTTCTTCAACAGTTTTATCAGTGTGTTCCTTGGCTTTTTCTGCAGTCTGCCTTATTTCATTTGTGATGTCTTTAAGCATTCTGTAAATTAATTTTTATATTCTGTATCTGATAATTCCAGGATTGTATCTTCATTTGGGAAAGATTTTGATTCTTTTGTTTGGGGGGTTGGAGAAGCTGTCATGGTCTGCTTCTTTATGTGGTTTGATATGGAGTGCTGTCTCTGAGCCATCACTGGGAAACTAGTTTTTCCAGAAAATCCACTAAAATAAAAATCATTCAGATCCCTGTCAGAGTTCTCCCTCTGGCTCAGGCTATTTGGATGTTAATGGAGTCGCCTGGGGAGGGTGGGGGAGGGATCAGAGAGCTAGGAGAGTAGCACCTCAGAATATAGCCAGAGTTGCTTGTCTTGCTTGGAATGACTATTATATCTGAGATTTCCGCAGGGCGCATCGCCTATGTGTACTGGCTGTGTGGAGATTGCCCCCGGGGGGTCTGGCCCACTTGAATCACGGTTAGATCCTCCGCTGTCAGTTCCACTCCCTAGGTTAAGGCTCCCCTACTGGGACGGTGCACTCCCGACTCCAAAATCAGTCGCTGCCTCCCGGGGACTCCCAGGCCCGCCAGCCGCGTCGCGCACCGCCTCCTTGAACCAGCTGGGACCCCCCCCGGGGTCAATTCAGGGGGATAGAGCTGCTACCCGCGCTTGCGCCAGGCCAGCGCCTGCCAAAATCCCGGCGGGACAGCTCCCCGGCTGGGATGCTGCTCTTCCCACTCCAAGAGCAGTCGCTGCCTCCCGGGGACTTCTCCCACCGGCTGCGCCACCACGCGGCCTGCGCGAACCGGCTGGGCCCCCTCCCGGAATGAGTTCGGGGGCTAGGGCTGGGCCCCTTGTCTGTGCCGTCTGCCCCCCTGGGCTCTGCCCTGAATCGGGCTCCGAAGTTCACCTGACTGGTACGCTGGCTCCAGGCTCTGAAAACAATCGCTGCCTCCCCGTATTTGTTCGTTCTCTGTCTCTAAATCTGTGTTTGTTGTTCAGAGTTCGTAGATTGTTATGTATGTGATCGATTCACTTGTTTTTCCAAGTCTTTGTTGAAAGAGGGATCCGTGGTAGCGTCCAACTAGTCCGCCATCTTGGCCCCACCTCCCCACCGACCTTTTTGTTATCAGCCAAGTGTTTTAACCACTGTGCCACCAGGGCTCCTTGTAATCAGAATAGCATTATAATATTATTAATTAGTAATATTATATAGTAATTAGTAATATGTATTAGTACATTTTACGAGGTAGGGAAAGTTCAGTTCAAAAGCATTTACTGAGCACCTACATTGCATAAGGCATTTGATTTGAAACAGTAGAAAATAAATTCTGAGAGCTCATAGTTTTCCAAGAATCTTATTTGAGGAAGGAAACTAAAACAATTCCATACATATAAGTGTGTTGTAAGTGAAAATGTGTAAAATTACAAGAATGTTATAAAGAAAGCTTGTAGAAAGTAGGAGAGAGAATTTCCTTCATCACAAGACAAGTATCAAAGGCTGCCTAAAGGAGGTTTCTCTGTAGTTGGGTCAGGATGTTTTGAGAAGGAGGAAGCGGTTGGATAAGAAAAGGAGGAACAGAAACAGCAAAATGGGTTTTGAGAGCTTCATCCCTATTCGTTTCTAATCTCTGGCTTTTACATTATTTCCATTATGAAGTTCCCACAGATACACTTACTAATCCTTACTCCCATGCTCCCACTGCATGATGAATATATACTTATTAGAAACAGAATTCAATGAATATTTGTCAATTTGGGAACTATATTCATGCTCTTCTAGATCATGATATTTTGTAGATTAAAGATTCCTTTGTCCAAAAAAATACGTGTACTTGAGGGCATAGAATATGTTTCTAAAGGATATTAATAAATGTATGATTAAAGTAATCTGGTTTGTTTGGAATATGAATGAGCTTTAAGACTGCTGATCCCCAATACCTGTGGCTGTAATCCCATTTGTGAATGGTTTTCTTTGATATGTTAATGAAACAGTATTAGTGTAGGGTGTGTTTTAAATCAATTTCTTTTGATATATAAAAGAGATTGAACAAGCAAGTGAGCAAGGAGAGATCAGGGAAGATACATGCCTTACCACATGAAGATCGCCAAGGAGCCAAGACAAGGACCTTCCCCCAGAGCCCATGAAAGAATAAACCTTCCTCTAGAGCTGGAACCTTGATTTCAAACTTCTAGCCTCCTAACTGTGAGAAAATAAATTTATTTTCTTTAAATCCACCTAGGTGTGGTATTTCTGTTATAGCAGTACTAGATAATTAAGACAGAACTGAAAATTATAAACAAGTTAATAAAAAGTATTTATGATTCGTAATTTAACTCAAAGATTTATGTCAAAATATATGTAGAAAATTAACTTGTTTTAGAAATGGATAACCTAATGAGATTGATAATATACAAACCCCAAAAGCCACTCTCAAAGTAGTGACCAAAATCACAGACTATTGAAGATGAATAAGACTCTTCTATCATCTTACCTTCAATGCCTACTGTATTTTCAAATACAAATATTTTAGGATGTATCATTCATTTAAAAATGAATAATGAAAAGATTGAGCTTACTGTAATGGTTAAGATACCAAGACTCAGGTTTCTTACAGTTTATCTTTGCCCAGAATCACATAGTCCAAAGAAAACTGTGTTTTATTCTGGACACTCCAAAGTGAGTAACTTTATCGGGAAATTTTGCAAGGGTAGGTTTTACTTTGGAGGAAGATAAGATTTATTTGAAGGATGTTGAGGAAAAGAGAATTTACAAAGGAAGAAGAAAGCTAGTCTACTTTGACTAACCCAGTCTGGATTTAGGCCAACTCATAACTCTCTAGACAATGTATTGGAGGTATGGATGTAGCTTGGGAAGAACACAACAAGATAATTCAGTCTTCTGTATTATATTTAAATACATAACATTTCAGTATATGTCTTTACTTGCATATGGCCTCCTTTCCAATGCCATAGCGATGAGAAAGATGTAAAAAAAAAAAAAAATTTGCTCTTGAAAGTGAAAAAAAATTTTTTTTTTTTTAAGGCTTTGATTATTTCTGTCTAAATTTGTAAAAGAAGTCTTCACTGAAAGATGTTACATTGCAAATTTCAATAATAATCATTAAATTTGGCAGGACAGAAAACAAATTTAATAAAGAAGTCAGTTACTGGTTATCCACGATCCCTCTTCTAACCACATTGCATTGCCCTCCCTTTTCTGCTTCTCTGCTCTGTTCTAGGAACATGGGGTTTTCAACTACCAGGATAATACAAACTTTATTGGGAATTACAGTCACGCTTTGATCCTACAACAAACTGCCTGGTGTGTCTGGTAACAACCCCCACTCCTACTGCCCCGGATCTAAAATGCTTAAGCTAAAAACTGGAAGCATGAACTATTAAGCAATCGTCACACCTCTTTTAGTTTGGAAATGTAAGCTCAGGGACTTTAAGTACTCTAAGAGGTGCTTTTCAGCTTTTCAGAAATTGGAGGAAGAAAAATAGAAATGGGAATATTTGCAATATTACCAATCGTCAAAAAACTTTCATTTGTGCTTATTAGCAAATGTCAAGTACCAAATATCATTAAGGTGTTTGAAGGTAAAAATAGATTAGAAGCTAATGGAGCACTGGTGGCACAGTGGTTAAGAGCTCAGCTGCTAATCCAAAAGTCAGAAGTTTGAATCCACCAGCCACTCCTTGGAAACCCTCCAGGGGCTGTTCTACGCTATTAAAAAGTGTAGCTAAGAGTAGAAATCGAATCAATGGCGATAGGTTTGGTTTTGGTTTAATAAGTATTATAGGACTACTGTGAGTCAGAAGCAACTTGAATACAATGGGGTAAATGAATGTTTCTTACTCATTTTTTTTTTAAGCTGGGATATCTGGGAGAGAGTGTTCAGTAAATAGCTGGGCCATATATATTTTTGGTCCCTAAGAGGAGCAAACAGTTTGTACTTTACTATGAACATTAAGGTTGGTAGTCCAAACCCACCCAGCACCACCATGGAAGAAAGGCCTGGTGATCTGTTTATGTAAAAATTATAGCTAAGAAAATGCTAGAGTAGTTCTACTCTGTGACACATGAGGTCTCCATGAGATGGAACTGAGTTGATGGCAACAATTTTTTTTTTTTGCTTATTGTACATTTATAAGTAATATATTTTATATAAGAATGTATCGCTAATATGGAATGCCTACATCTATGTATAAATAAGACATTCTTTATGAGAATGGGAATAGTGTGTGACTTGATATATATAATATTAAACTCAAAAGAGAAGACAGATATATCCTAAATGATGAGTGAGAAACAATGCAATCCATGGGCCCCAAGGTCTACTGAATAAGAAAAAAAATAAGTAAACAAGTTGGAACCATATATCCTGGTTTTGTATCCCTCAAGTAAAACAAATTAGTAAGAGCAGAAACATATTAAAGCTAACAAGCAGTTGCATTTAAAGAGAGATTTAAGAAAGCATCTCTTATAAGCTTATTTGAGATTTAAAATTGTCCTGTAAAGAGGTCGTTATAAATTGAGAGACAAAGAGGTAAAGTGACTCATTAAGAAACAAGAGCTAGAATGTCCCTGATGAGGGATAGTTAGTTTTGCTGAAAATATCAGTAACATTGCATAGCACCACAAATTAATTTGCTTAAAATATTTCACACTGTTACATAACACCATACATTAATTCCTGTATCATTTATTTTTTTCAGATGAAACATTTCACACCTGTACCTTCTCCTCATTCATGAAATCATGCTGCTGAATAATAACGTGACTGAGTTCATTTTGCTTGGGTTGACACAAGAGCCTGTTAAAAAGAAAATAGTGTTTGTCTTTTTCTTGCTTTTCTACTTAGGGACATTGTTGGGTAATTTGTTGATTATCATCACCATCAAGACCAGCTGGGCAATTGAGAGTTCAATATACTTCTTCCTTTTCTACTTATCCTTATCTGATACCTGCTTCTCTACCTCCACAGCCCCTAGAATGATTGTGGATGCCCTTCTGAAGAATAATACTATCTCTTTTAGTGAGTGCATGATCCAAGTCTTTTCAGCCCATTTCTTTGGCTGCCTGGAGATCTTCATCCTTATCGTCACGGCCGTTGACCACTATGTGACCATCTGTAAGCCCCTGAACTACATAAGCCTCATGAGCCAGCAAGTCTGCAGTGTGTTGGTAGCTATAGCCTGGGTAGGGGCCTGTGTGCATTCTTTAGTTCAGATTTTCCTGACCTTGAGTTTACCTTTCTGTGGTCACAATGTGACTGATGACTATTTCTGCGACTTGCAACCCTTGTTGAAACTTGCCTGTACAGACACCTATGTGATCAACCTACTGCTGGTGTCCAATAGTGGGGCCATTTGCACAGTGATTTTTTTCATCCTGATGTTTTCCTATATTGTCATCTTGCATTCTCTGAGAAACCACAGTGCTGAAGGGAGGAAAAAAGCCCTTTCCACCTGCATCTCCCATATCATTGTAGTCATCTTGTTCTTCGGTCCTTGTATATTTATATATACACGACCCGCAACCACCTTCCCCACGGATAAGATGATAGCTGTGTTTTATACAATTGGAACACCCTTGATTAACCTTCTGATTTATACCCTGAGAAATGCTGAGGTGAAAAATGCCATGAGGAAGCTATGGAACAAGAAACTGATCTCAGATGACCAAAGATGAATGGAAGTTACAAATGCTTCCTAATATCTTGAATCAGCCTAGAGGAATTCAACAGGAAATAGTATATTCTTATTTTGGATTTAATACTTTCCCGTCTTTAGGAAAATAGGCAATATGAACACATACAGTGGTTAGTGTTGACTCAATTTCATGTTGAGGGAGAGAGCACACCAGGTACAAACAGGTGTGTAAGGCCCATTGCCTTAGATTTTTCACAATGGTCTCTCTGCCTCCGTTGGATGCCTATAACCACTTGTAATTTTGATCTGGTGTTTTCTCTGTTCTTCATGTTGATTTGTGGTGTTGCTGGACTATTAAATAAAGGTTAGCGGTTGGACCCCAGCAAGCATTGCTACGGATTAAAGGACCTGATGATTCTACTTCTGTAAAGATTACACCCAAAAAACCACATAGGGGTTGCCATGAGTTGCAATCAACTCAATGACAACGGATTTGTTTGTTGTTTTATTGTGATTACAGTTAGCCTCTGTATTCTTAAATTCCCAGTTTGGTAGCTTTTGTTTTCAAAACTGAATGTGATAATCCAGAGAAGGAATTTGGGGCTTTGAAACAGAAATACATGTGTCACAGACGGAAAATTTTAGTGCATTCTCAATACAAATCAGAGAAGAGAATAAACTGAGTAGAGAGGACTGAATGTTTATATGAAATGCATGTTTCTGCAGTGGGGGTAGCACCAACTTTTGTCCCTACCCATCTGAAAGCACAGTCTCTATTTACATGATCATTTAAATCCAATTTCAATTTCATTTCTTTTTGTCTTTTTATCTGTACAGAAAATTTGACATGAATATTTTTGTTCACTTGAGACTTCTAAATTCTACTTTTGTGCTAAATTATTTTAAAGGTTACAAATTTGTATTAATTTTATTGTACCAAAATTTTAGCATTTCTCTGTCTTGATGAAATGAACATCTATTTTTTCTGTGTGGACATGGAAAGCTGTAGATTCCAAGAGGAACTATAGTGACATATATACATCACCTTTTTTTTTTTTAGAGCCTCTGAATTTCAAGGTGAAATCTATCCCATGTAGTTTGTCATTGATTAGAGAACCTACAGTTTGATTCTCCTATTGAAAGTTTTTCATAGAAGCAGATTCCAGTTGGAAGAGTTTTGGAGATGTCTTCTTCTATTTCAGGAAAAGAGAAAAAAGGAGTGTGTATTGGATGCAATGTAGTTGTCTGCCCACAAACACACCATCTAATCTATCCCTTGGACATGTACTCAATATAGAGCCCCTGCTACCATTGTGACCAAGTCTCCTGCAGAAAGAAATTGTGCTCTAGATCAGAGTCAGAATTTTATAATAAAAATGGCAGAACTGCAAAGAAGACTGAAGGTTCAGCCTCAACATACTTCCTTTGTTGAAACCAGTGTCCTGATAGAAAAAGAATGGGACTTTCAGAACTAAAACAGGGAAATGTTTGTGTAGAAGGTGAGAACCATGAACCCCAAAATTATCTGGATCCTCTGAGCTGGCTCCCTCATGTGAGGGAAGAAAAGTCTTCCGTGACTTGATTCTATGTGATTACATCATCTGATGCACTTGTTGTGCAATGATAATTGTTCTTTTCCAAAACCTCCTCCTATATCCCTTGTTACATCCAAAACACTAAGCAGGGGCAAGTCTCAGGAAAGTTAAAGCAGTGAAATACAAGTCTTACTCTTTTAGAAATTATATACATGAATTAATTACAGTACCTAGCTAATATGTATGAAGAGAAATGTGGAAACACTTTACTATGGGAGTTAATCTTGAAGGTGTTAGCATAGGAGGACAGAATATAAGTCTGGAGATTGAAAACTTTTAACATGAAGGCACTCACCAATGATTGCACCAAAGGACATCTGGAGCTGGCTTTTTAAAGTATATGCCTTAAGGTATTGTATTGTTTTTCTACTGCTGCTGTAACAAATTGCCACAAATGTAGTGCTTAAAACACCCCAAATTTATTATCTTAAGTTCCCTAGGTTGAAAATATGACATAGGTCTCGCTGGACTAAAATCAAGGTGTAAGTGTGGTTGCATTTCTCTTGGAGGCCCTAGGCTTTTCCAGAATATAGAGGCCACCCAGCTTCCCTGGATCATGACCCCTTCCTAAATCTTCAAAGTCAGCCACATTGCATATCCTTGACCATTCTTCCATTGCCACATCTCCCTCTTTCTCTTCTGCTTCTCTTTCCCACATTTAAGGATACTTGTGATTACACTGAATGAACTCACCTGGATAATACAGGATAATCTCTCTATTTTAAAGTTAGATGATTAACAACCTTCACTTTGTCTATAACCTTAATTGTAAATACTTATTGGAAATATAAATTCTTCAGATGTAGATTGAAATGATAAATATTTTAGATATATATTGTGGCTTCTTTCCCCACAGTACCTCCAACTACAATGTTTGAGGGCTTACAGACTGTGTGATCCACTGACATGATATCCAATAAATATTGCCTAGGATACAATATGCATTTGTGAGCAACAGATTGTGAAATTGTGGTCATGATCTCAGACTATTGAGTTACCATGTATTTCATGTGCCATAAGAAGCCAAGCTAATAGAAGAGAGTAGAGATAGATAGACAGATGCTCTTGAATAGACTCCACCCATGGAGACCTTTGCACATATGATATAACTTTTCATTACCAACTTCTTTATTGTAAATATCTTTTTACAACGACATAAATGGTGAATTTACTTGGGGACTTGCTAGATGGAATACACAGGAATCAAGTCAGCTGCATCTGCTGAAAGAGACAATGGAAAAGCTCAATATCATCAGCCAGAACAAGGCCAGGGGCCGGCTGCAGAACAAACCATCAAGTGCTCATATGCAAATTCAAGTCAAAGCTGTTGAAAATTAGAACAATTCCGTGAGAGCCAAAGTATGAATTTTAGCATATGCCACCTGAATTTAGAGACTACCTCAAGAATAGATTTGAAGCATTGAGCACTAATGACCAAAGACCAGATGAATTGTGGAATAATATCAAGGACAACATACATGAAGAAAGTAAGAGCTCATTAAAAAGATAGAAAAGAAAATACCAAAATGCCTGTCAAAAGAGACTCTGAAACTTACTCTTGAATGTAGAGTAGTCAAAGGGATTGGAAAAAAATTATGAAGTAAAAGAGTTGAAAAGAAGATTTCAAAGGGGTACAGAAGAAGACAAACTAAAGTATTAAAATTACATATGCAAAAACCTAGAGTTAGAAAACCGAAAGGGAAGAACATACTTCTCATTTTTCAAGTTGAAAGAACTGAAGAAAAAATTCAGTTCTCAAGTTGCAATATTGAAGGATTCTATGGGCAAAATTTTGCTAAAGATCATTCAAAAATGGCTGCAGCCGTATATTGACAGGGAACTGTCAGAAATTCAGGCTGGTTTCAAAAGAGGACGTGGAACCAGGAACATCATCCCTGATGTCAGATGAATCCTGGCTGAAAGCAGAGAATACCAGAAGGATGTTTACCTGTGTTTTATTGTCTATGCAAAGGCGTTCGACTGTGCAGATCATAACAAATTATGGATAACATTGTAAAGAATGGGAATTCCAGAACACTTAGTTGTGCTCATGAGGAAACTTTACATAGATCAAAGGCAGTTGTTCGGACAGAACAAGAGGATACTGATTGGTTTAAAGTCAGGAAAGGTGTGCATCAGGGTTGTATTCTTTCACCATACCTATTTAATCTGTATGCTGAGCAAATAATACGAGAAGCTGGACTATGTGAAGAATAACGGGGTATCAGGATTGGAGGAAGACTCATTAACAACCTGCATTATGCAGATGACACAACCTTGCTTGCTGAAAGTGAAGAGGGCTTGAAGCACTTACTGATGAAATTCAAAGACTATAGCCTTCAGTATGAATTACACATTGACATTAAGAAAATGAAAATCCTCACAGCAGCATAATGATAAATGCAGAAAAGATCGAAGTTATCAAGGGTTTCGTTTTACTTGCATACACAATCAACACCCTTGGAAGCAGCAGGCAAGAAATCAAAATACACATATAATTGGACAAATGTGCTACAAAGACCTCATTAAAGTGTTAAAAAGCGAAGATGTCACTTTGAGGACAAAGGTTTGCCTGATCCAAGCCATGCTGTTTTCAATGGCCTCATATGCATGTGAAAGCTGGATAATGCAAAAGGAAGACCAAAGAAGATCTGACACCTTTGAATTACGGTGTTGGCAAAGAATATTGAACACACCATGGACTGCCAGAAGAATGAAAAAAATCTGTCTTGAAAGGAGCAAAACCAGAATGCCCCTTAGAAACGAAGCATGATGAGATTTCATCTCACATCCTTTGGACATGTTATCAGAAGGGACCAGTCCCTGGAGAAGGACATCATGTTTAGTAGAGTGTCAGCGAAGAAGAGGAAGACCCTCAATGAGATAGACTGACACAGTGGCTGCGACAATGGGCTCAAGCATGAAAATGATTGTGAAGATGGAGCAGGAGCCAGCAGTGTTTTGTTCTATTGTACCTGGGATATACGTAAGAACCAACTTGAAGGCACCTAACAACAACAATAAAAAAAGTATACAGTCATGTCATGTTTTCTAAGATCAATTTGTTCCCATTGAGTTTTCCATATTCTTCTTCCAACATCTTCACAATTTTCTTCTAATTGAAAAAATATCTCAGAATTGGAATCTTCCAGATTCAGATTAAAAAAAAAAATTACCTTGGGTTTGAGAAAAATATTTTGAAATTTTCCTTCCACCTTGAATTTATATATTTTCCCTAAAATGGGTGCTACTGTACTATGACAAATATCATTCAATTTATTGTTGTGAGCTGCCATCCAGTAAGCCCCCATGCACCATGGGTGGGATGCTGCCTGGTCCTGCGTCATCCCCATGAGGGCTTACAGACTGACTCATTGTGATCCACAGGGCTTCGCTGGCTGATACTCAGAAGGAGATCATCAGCCCTTTCTTCCCAGTCCCTATTAATCTGAAGGATTCGCTGAAATCTGGTTAGCAGTACACAAACCTCCACTGACAAATGGCTGGTGACTGTGCACGAGGTGCGTTGGCCAGGAATCAAACCAGTGTCTCCCACATAAAAAAAAAAAAGGTAAGCATTCTACTGCTAAGTCACAAAGGTCTACCCTCACACCCACCAGGATGTCTATAACCAAAAAAAAGGAAAAAGGAGAATAACAAGTGTGTTTTAGTTTGACCTTAATTTGCATTAAAAAAAAAAAAAAAAAGCAGAATAACTACAATACAAATAAATTAGCACCTTGGTAATGAAAGCAGAGAAAGACTCTTAATAAATTTAATGAATGCATTAGTGTTTATTCCCTGCATAGAATGATACAAGGCTATTTTAATTTTCTGGTCATTAGTCTTAAAACTTATGCTAAATTTTTAACACTACATATCTGAAGCAATTTAAAAGAATTTTAAAAAGCACATTTAAAAGCTAAACCAATAAACAAGTTCAATAACAACAACAGAGTTTATTTTCTGTCCTTATCCAAGACTCACCATAGGGACTGCTTCCTCACATGCCTTTAAATGCTCCTCCTAATGCTTTCAGCGCAGCGTCTCCAGGAGTCCCCACACCCCGTGCACTTAGAGAGCTGACCCTGGCTGAAGCAAAGAAAGAAAGAGCAAACGGTTCAGCAGCATTTCACACTTTCCTACAGTTTTGTAACATAGTTCTCATTCTCATTATGACTAAACAGTTTTTTGATATATTTATTTTAAATATAATTTTAAATCTAGATATCAAGCGGGAAGAGTTTTCCACTGTTATTTTTTTTTTCAAAGAGGTGTATTTATTATTTTGATAGAGAATTGGTGTTTTTCCTGTATGCTGTCATGAGGTCAGAAACTCAAGAACATTCCTTCAAATATTGATTGGAATTAAATATTGATTGGAATTGACAGATAACATGTATGTGAGTTCCTTCCCTTTCTTTCCCTTTCCTTTTCTTCTCTCTTCCTCTTCTCCTTACTTTTTTTTTTTTTTGCATACCTGAATCCATTTCAAGTTGTCTGTTTGAATATCCAGAGAATCAACTCTTAAAATAATATTTTTCCACGAATACTCAGAAACTATATCTGGTTGTTAAGTATATTTTATAATCTTAGATTCTTCTAATTTTGGTCACAGTTTGGAATTTTTGTTAGCTTACAAGTCAAATTAAAGGGATCTGTTCTAATGGAAAATTGACGGTGGAAACAGTATCTTGAAATCCTGGCTCCTAACCTGGGGCTGTTTGATGCTGGGTCAAGAGGCTAAGAGAAAATGTGGAATGCTTTTTACTCTGTTTCAGATAGATAGAATAGCAATGCTAAAAAGCTATGTATATTTGGAAACCTTATCAAATGATTGAATATTATAAGCAATAAACAATAAAAAGTTGCAAGTGAATGATGGAAATATTAATTGATAATTTTGATTAATAATTGACTAAGTAAATCACTTGAATAATAAAGATTAATTCTTAGTGGGTAGAAGAGTTCATGAAGACTATAATTCCTCTTTTACTGATGAAGAAATAGATGTCCATACAGTGATCATAACAGTAATATATGTTTATGTAAGTATGCATTGCTAATATATAATACATAAATATATATAGAAACAAAACATCATTTATGTGGAAGGCAATAGTGTGTGAGTTCATATCTACAACATTAAATTCAAAAAGAGACAAATGTATCCTGAATCCTGCCTTACAAACCCACCATGCAAAACATGGGCCCCAAGGTTTATTGAATGTGAAAAAAATTAAGTATATAATACTTTGGCATCATATATCCTGATTTTTTATTTATCATATAAATCAAATTAATGACAGTGGACACATGTTAACAAGAAGTTGCATTTTAAGAGTGATTTACAAAAGTATCTTTCATAAGCTTATTTGAGATTTAAAATGACCCTATGAAGAGATCATTAAGAACTGAGGGACAAAGAGGTGAAGTGACTCATAAAGAAACAACAGCTAGAATATCCCTGATGAGGAATATTTATTTTTGCTCAGAATATCACATAACATCACACAGCACCAGAAATTAATTTGCTTAAAATGTTTCACACTGTTGCATAGCACCATACATTAATTCCTATATTTTTTATTGTTTTCAGATAAACCGTTTCACACTTGTACCTTCTCATTCACGAAACCATGCTGCTGAATAATAATGTGACTGAGTTCATTCTGCTTGGGTTGACACAAGATCCTGTTAAAAGGAAAATAGTGTTTGCCTTTTTCTTGCTTTTCTACTTAGGAACGTTGTTGGGTAACTTCCTAATAATTGTTACCATCAAGACCAGCCGGGCACTTGGGAGCCCAATGTACTTCTTCCTTCTCTACTTATCCTTATCTGACACCTGCTTCTCTACTTCCATAGCTCCTAGAATGATTGTGGATGCTCTTCTGAAGAATAACACTATCTCCTTCAGTGAGTGCATTATCCAAGTTTTTCATTTCATTTCTTTGGCTCCTTGGAGATCTTGATCCTTATCCTGATGGCCATTGACTGCTATGTGGCCATCTGTAAACCCCTGCATTACATGAGCATCATGAACCAGTGGGTCTGCAGTGTGTTGGTAGCTATAGCCTGGGTAGGGGCCTGTGTGCATTCTTCAGTTCAGGTTTTTCGGACCTTGAGTTTACCTTTCTGTGGTCCCAATGTGATTGATCACTATTTATGTGACTTGCAACCCTTGTTGAAACTTGCCTATGCAGACACCTATGTGACCAACCTACTACTGGTGTCCAATAGTGGGGCTATTTGCACAGTGAGTTTTGTCATGCTGATGTTCTCCTATGTTATCATCTTGCATTCTCTGAGAAACCACAGTGCTGAAGGGAGGAAAAAAACCCTTTCCACTTGCATTTCCCATATCATCGTAGTCATTTTGTTCTTTGGTCCTTGTATATTTATATATACATGCCCAGCAACCACCTTCGCCATGGATGAAATGATAGCTGTGTTTTATACAATTGGAACACCTTTGATTAACCCTCTGATTTGTACACTGAGAAATTCTGAGGTGAAGAATGCCATGAGGAAGTTATGGAGCAAGAAACTGATTTCAGATGACCAAAGATGAATGGAAGTTTCAAGTCCTTCTTCATAGCTTGAATTGACATATAAGAATTCAACAGAAAATAGTATCTTATTTTGGATTTAATAGAATCCTATCTTGGGGGATGAGTGCTAGTTTCTTCAGGAAAATAGGCAATCTGAACATATACACTGGTTAGTGTTGACTCAATTTCATGTCAAGGAAGAGACCCCCCAGGTACAAACAGGTATGCAAGGCCCATAGCCTTAGATTTTTCATAGCGGTCTCTTTGCATCCTTTGGATGCGTATAACCACTTGTAATTTTGAGCTGGTGTTTTCTCTGTCCTTCTTCATGTTGATTTGTGGTATAGCCGTGCTCTGGAGAAAAGGGTGTCGTAAATCTATTTCTGTAAAGATTACAGCCAAAAAACCACAATGAGCTTGTTTGTTATTTTTATTGTGATTACAGTTAGCCTCTATATTCTTAATTCCCACACTCGTAGATTTTCCCTTTTCAAATCTGAATATGATAATTCAGAGGAGGAATTAGTGGCATTGGAACAGAAATGAGTCACAGATAGAAATTTCAGTGAGTTTTCAATACAAATCAGAGAAGAGAATAAATTGAGTAGAGAGAACTGACACCACAGTCTCTAATTTCAATTTCATTTCTTATTTGTATTTTTATCTGTATAGGAGAAAATTAGACATGAATGTTTTTGTTTATTTGAGACTTCCATTCCTATTTTTGTACTAAATTTTATTAAAGTTATTAAATATTCATCGATTTTATTGTATCAAGTGCTTTGGTATTTCTCTACCTTGAGAAAATGACAATCTATTTTTCTGTGTGGACATGGAAATCTGTAAATTCTGAGAGGAATTATAGTGACATATATATATCACTTATTTTTTTCAGATTCTGTGAATTTCAAAGTAAAATCTATCCCAAGTCATTTATCATTGATTGGAGAAGCCACAGTTTGATTCTGCTATTGAAAGTTTTTCACAGTAGTAGATTCCAGTTAGAAAACTTTTACTGATGTCTTCTTCTATTTCAAGAAAAGGAAAAGACAAAAAGGGAGTGTTTATTGGATACAATGTAGGTGTCTACTCCGAATCTATCCATCTACTATGTCTCCTGGGCATGTACTCAATATGAAACCTCTGCTGCCACTGCCACCAAGTCTCTTGCAGGCAGAAATTGTGCTTTAGATCAGGGCCAAAATTTTATAATAAAAGTGGCAGAACTGCAAAGAAGACTGAAGGTTCAGCCTCAACATACTTCCTTTGTTGAAACCAGTGTCCTCATAGAGAAAGAATGGGACTCTCAGAGATAAAACAGGGAAATGTTTCTGCAGAAGGGTAGGTACATGACACCCAAAATTATCTGGATCCTCTGGGTTGGTTCCCCCTTGTAAGGGAAGAAATATCTTCCCTGCCTCCATCCCATGTGATTACATCATCTGAAGCAGTTGTTGTGCAATGATAATTGTTCTCTTCTAGGACTTTCTCCTATATCCCTTATTACTTCCAAACGAGTAACCAAAGACAAATCTCAGGAAAGTCAAAGCAGTAAAATACAACCCTCACTCTTTTAGAAATGATATACATGAGGTAATTACAGTACCTAGCTAGTATGTGTGTTGAGAAATGGGGAAACACTTTACTACGGGAGTTAATCTTGAAGGTGTTAGCATAGGAGGATAGAAAATAA
Source organism: Elephas maximus indicus (assembly GCF_024166365.1). Taxonomy (NCBI): domain Eukaryota; kingdom Metazoa; phylum Chordata; class Mammalia; order Proboscidea; family Elephantidae; genus Elephas; species Elephas maximus. The sequence continues at coordinate 115,924,234 of NC_064825.1, forward strand.
GTATGGAGATAGAAAGAAATTTTGGCATGAGGGCACTCACAAATGATTTGCAATTTGCAGAATTATGAAGGACAGCTGAAGCTGGCTTTTTAAAGTATATGCTGTAAGGTGTTGTATTACCTTTCTACTGCTGCTGTAACAAATCATCACAAATACACTGCTTAAAACACCCCAAATTTATTATCTTAAGTTCTCAAGGTTGACAATCTGACATAGGTCTCACTGGCCTAAAATAAAAGTGTCATTATGGTTGTGTTTCTTTTGGAGACTCTAGGATTTTCCAGAAACTGGAAACCACCCCCTTTCTTGGATCATGACTCTCTTCCTAAATCTTCAACGTCAGCCATATTGCATATCTTTGACCATTCTTCCATTGCCACATCTCCCTCTTTTTCTTCTGCCTCTCTGTTCAACCTTTAAGGATACTTGTGATTACACTGAGCTCACCTGGATAATACAAGATAATCTTCCTACTTTAAAGTTAGATGATTAAAAACCTTAATTTTGTCTGTAACCTTAATTATAAATATTATTGGAAATTATAAATTCTTCTGATATAGATTGAAATGATATACACTTTAAATATAGGTTGTGGCTCCTTTCTCCACAAAGCCTCCAACTACACATAGGCTTACAGACTATGTGATTCATTGACATGATATCACATAAAGATTGCCTAGGACACAATACTCATTTGTGAGCAACAGAAGTGTGAAATTGTTGTCATGATCTCAGAATATTGATACTACCATGTATCGCATCACCCATAAACAGCCAACCTGATAGAAGAGAGTAGAGATCGATAGATGAGAGATAGGAAGATAGATAGATAGATAGATAGATAGATAGATAGATAGATAGATAGATAGATAGATAGATAGATAGATAGATAGATAGATAGATAGATAGATAGATAGATGATTGATAGATAGATGATAGATAGATGATAGATGATTGATAGACAGACAGACAGACAGATAGATAGATAGATAGACAGACAGATAGATGCTCTTGAATAGACTCTGCCCATGGAGACTTTTGTACAACAGAACACAATATTGCTTGGTCTTACATCATCCTCACCAATGCTAGCATGTTCAAGTTCATTGTTACATCTATTTTGTCAACCCATCTCTCTGAGGCTCTCCCTCATACTTGCTTTAACTCTGTTTCATCAGACGTGGTGTTCTTTTCTAGATACGGGTCTTTTTAACGATGTGTACAAAGCATGCAAGTCAGCCAAAGTTCTGTTGCAATCCATAGAGTTTTAATTGAATGATTTTCAGAAACTGATCACCTTTTTTCCTAGTCTTAGTATAGGAGCTCTGTTGAAAGCTGTCCATTATGGGTAGAAGAGATTTTTCTTGGCTTTATGGTATATGTTGTTTGTTTGTTGTTAGGTACCATCAAATTGGTTCCCATTCATAATCCTCCTATTGTACAAAAGAAAAAAAAAAAAAAAAAAACACAGCCCTGTCCTGCACCATCCTCACAATTGTTTTTATACTTGCACCCATTGTGGCAGCCACTGTGTCAATCCATTTAGTTGAGGATTTTCCTCTCTTTAGATGATGCTCTACTTTACCAAGCATGATATCCTTCTCCAGGGAGTGATCCCTCCTGACATGTCCAAATATGTGAGACATAGTCTCACCATCCTTACTTCTACGGAGCATTCTGGTTGTACTTCATACAAGACACATTTGTTCTTTTGGCAGTCCATGTATATTCAGTATTCTTTGCCAACACCACAATTCAAAGGTGTCAATTCTTCAATCTTCCTTTTTCATTGTCCAGCTTTCCCATGCACAGTAGGCAACTGAAAACACCATAATTTGGGTGAGGCACACCTTAGTCTTCAAGGTGACATCTTCGATTTTCAACACTTTAAAGATGTCTTTTGCAGCAGATTTTCCCAATGCAATCCATCTTTCGACTTCTTGACTGCTGCTTCCATGGCTGTTGATTGTGGATCCAAGTAAAATGAAATCCTTGACAACTTCGATCTTTTCTCTTTTTACCATGATATTGCTTGTTCATCAAACTGTGAGGATTTTTGTTTCCTTTATGTTGAGGTGTAATCCACAGTGAAGGCTGTGGTCTTTGATCTTCATCAGTAAGTGGACTTTCAGCAAGCAGGTTGTATCATCCGCATTACACATGTTGTTAATGAGTCTCCATCCAATCCTGATACCACGTTTCTTTATACAGTCCAGCTTCTTGGATTATTTCATCAGCATACAGACTGAATAAGTGTGGTGAAAGAATACAACCATGATACATACCTTTACTGTCTTTAAACCACATAGGATTCTCCTGTTCTGTTCAAACGACTGCCTCTTGATCTATGTCCAGGTTCCTAATGAGCACAATTATGTGTTCTGGAATTCCCATTCTTCTTAACATTATCTATAATTTGTTATGGTCCACACAGCCCAGTCAAATGCCTCCACATAGTCGATAAAACATGGGTAAACCTCTTTCTGGTATTCTCTGCTTTCAGCCAGGATTCATCTGACATCAGTTATGATATCCCTGGTTCCAGGTCCTCTTCTGAATATGGCTTGAATTTTTGGCAGTTCCTTGTCAATGCACTGCTGCAGTTGCTATTGAATAATCTTCAGCAAAATTTTACTCGTGCATGATATTAACGATATTGTTGGATAATTTCTGCGTTCCGTTGGATCACTTTTCTTGAGAATAAGCATAAATATGAATCTCTTCCAGTTGGCTGGCCAGGTAGCTCTCTTCCAAATTTCTTGGCATAGATGAGTGAGCACTTCCAGTGCTGCATTCGTTTGTTGAAACATCTCAACTGGTATTTCTTCAATTCCCAGAGCCTTGTTTTTCGCCAACTCCTTCACTGCACCTTGGACCTCTTCCCTTTGTGCCATTGGTTCCTGATCACATGCTACCTCCTGAAATTGTAGAATGTTGACCAATTATTTTTTGGTATAGTGACTCTGTATATTCCTCCCATCTTCTTTTGGTGCTTCCTTTGTCTTTTAATATTTTCCTGTAGAATACTTCAATATTGCAACTCAAGAACTGATTTTTTTCTTCAGTTCTTTCAGCTTGAGAAATGCAGAACATGTTCTTCCCTTTTGGTTTTCCATCTCCAGGTGTTTGAACATGTCATTATAACACTTTACTTTCTCTTCTCCTGCTCCTCATTTGAAATATTCTTTTCAACTCTTTTACTTCATCATTCCTTCCATTCCTTTAACTACATTGAAGAGCAAGTTTCAGAGTCTCTTTTGACATCTATTTTGTTCTTTTTTTTTTTTTTCCTGTCTTTTTAACAATCTCTTGCTTTCTTTGTGTATGATTTCCTTGATGTCATTCCACAACTGGTCTGGTCTTCAGTCATTAGTGTTCAATGCTTCAAATCTGTTCTTGAAATGCTCTCTAAATTCAGGTGGGATATACCCAAGGCCGTACTTTGGATGTCAGGGACTTGATCTAATTTTCCTCAGTTTCAACTTGAACTTGCAAATGAACAATTGATGGTCTTTCCCACCATCACTATATATGATTTATAGCATGAGAAAATAAAATAACCTTCCAATAATCCATTGTATGTTTCACCCCTGTATTCTGTGGAACCTGTTGTTTTACTTTCCAGGTGGACTAACTTGCTTTTTCTCTATTCTTCCTCAGATGGTTGTAACGTTCTCTATTCAGTTGTGTCAGGTACCTATTACAATGTTTTCAAAAATGTCTGAAACTCTTTCAGCAACTGGTATTTCCTGAGTTTTTTTTTTTTTTTTTGATCTTCGTGGGCTAACAGGTAATTTTCTTTTTTACTTTTATTTTAGTAAACAAGAGAAAGAAGAAAAATGTTTTTATGGATAGCTCATCATATTTAACAGAAAATGGTATTATTTATTTTTAAATCTGAATTTACGGTTTTCTTCTCTATGATGAGACAAAGACATGAAAAGAAGAAAACACAGTATAAAATTTTACCATCTAGATGTCTCTATTTACATGAAAATATGAAATAATATGTGCGTAAGTTTAGAAAATCCAAACAATTCAAAAATGTACAAAATGAAAAAAATCTTATCATCTCTTTCCCATCCTTTTGTAAAAAGGTAATCACTCTTAGTCGTTTATTTTGATTTGTTCCATTACAAAATAACCATATGCTTATAGCCATAAATGGAGTCTCTCGGTGGTACAAACAGTTAAGTGCTCAGGTATTAACCAAAAGATTAGAAGTTCATGCCATCCAGAAGAACTTCAGAAGAAAGACCTGGAGATCTGCTTCTAAAATGTCACAGCCTTTGATAAACGCTGTGGAACACATTTGTGCTCTGAAACACGTGGGACCACCTTGTATCAGAATCAACTCAAAGCCAACTGCATTTTTCTTACCTATTAATAGGTAGGAAACCCTGTGTCATAGTGGTTAAGAGCTATGGCTGATAACCAAAAAGTTGGTAGTTCAAATCCACTAGGCACTCCTTGAAAACCCTGTAGGGAAGTTCTACTCTGTTCAATAGGGTCGCTATGAGTTGTAATCCACTCAACGAGAGTAGGTTTTTTTTTTTTTTTGGTTATCAATAGATAGATGTATAGATAGGAATTGAACTAGAAATTTTCTGATATCACCGGGAGGAAAATGATGAAGTATGTTGCCTCATACACAAAGATTAAGTGAAAGTCCACACTGTAAGTCTGTGGAATTCCAGTAGCCAACCACACATCACTAACTCATCAATCGTCTACTACCATGTATACATCCCAGCTAGCAGAGGGGTGGATTTTTTTTTTTCAGGAGAAAATATGTGGTTTATGTCATACTGCCTGATTATCTGCAAGTTATCTCCCAAAATATACAAATCCTGCCTGCACATTTAAAGATTCCAAAGAGCTTTTTGACTTCCTCACTTTTAAATTCAATTTGAGAGTTCCTCTTTCCAGATAAGATTGCAGCATTAGTGAACTGGAAGAGAAGTCAAGAGAAATTTGTCTTTTAATTTAAATTTATATATTGGGGGTAGTGACTCCTCTATTTTTCTTAACAATAAAGGCTAAACTTAAAAATTAAGGCTTTCGATTCCTATTGTTAGTGGACATGTATCCCTGGTGGCACTATGGTTAAGTGCTCAGCTGCTAACTGAAAGGTTATCGGCTCTAATCTATCAGCCTTTTCACAGAAGAAAGAAGTGGCAGTCAGTTTTCATAAAGATCAAAGCCTTGGAAACCTTATAGAGCAGTCGTACTCTGTCCTATAGGGTTGCTATGAGTAGAAATCGACTTAACATCAATGGATTTGTTTTTTTTATTTTTGGTTAGGTTCCCAAAGGTTCTCACCTCTCCTTTCATCCCGAGGAAACTAAAGTTATATTTAGGCCTACCACATATTGTATCCCCTGCGTGTCTGTCAGTTTGTCATATGTTGGGGCTTGCATGCAGCTGTGAGACTGGAAGCTATGCAACCCTTATTCAATAACTCACAACCTTAACCATCACAGTCACCCGTGGTGGAAAGCTTTCAGCTGAGCTTCCAGGCAAAGACAAACTAGGAAGAAGGACCTGGCAGTCTACTTCTGAAAAAATCAGCCAGTGAAAACCTTATGAATAGTAGTGAAACATTGTCTGCTATAGTGCTGGAAGATTAGCTGTGTTTGCCTGTGTTTTATTGACTATGCAAAGGCATTCAACTGTGTAGATCATAAAAAATTATGGATAGCATTACAAAGGATGGGAATTCCAGAACAAAGAATAAGAAGCAGTTGTTCAAACAGAACAAGGGGATACTATGCATGAGGTTGTATCATTTGACCATACTTATTTGTAATGGATTGAATTGTGTCCCCCTCAAAATATGTGTCAGCTTAGTTAGGCCACGTGTGATTGTCCTCCATTTTGTGATTTTAAATAAAAATTATAATCTTTGCCTGTGGTTAAAGAGGGTTAGGGTAGGATGTAACACCTTTGCTCAGGCCACAACCTTGATCCAACAAAAAAGTATTTTCCCTGGGGTGTGGCCTGCACCATCTTTTAGTTCTCAAGAGATAAAAGGAAAGGGAAGGAAGCAGAGAGTGGGGGACATCATACCACCAAGAAATAAGCACCAGAAGCAGAGCACTTCCTTTGGACCTGGGATCCCTGAGCCTGAGGTGCTCACAGACAAATGGAATACTGATGACAAGGACCTTCCTCCAGAGCCTACAAAGAAAGAAAGCCTTCCCTTGGAGCCAGTGTCCTGAATTTGGACTTGTAGCCTGCTTGTCTATGAGAGAATAAACTTCTCTTTGTTAAAGCCATCCACTTGTGGTATTTCTGCTATAGCAGCACTAGATATTAAGACATTATCTATACGCTGAACAAATAATCCAAGCATTTGGACTACATGAAGAAGAAAGGGGCATCAGGTAATGACCTATGTTATACAGATGACACAACCTTGCTTGCTGAAAAGTGAAGAGGACTTGAAGCACTTATTAATGGAAATCAAGGACTACAGGCTTCGTTATGAATTATACCTCAACATAAAGAAAACAAAAATGCTCACAACTGGACCAATAGGCAACATCATGATAGATGGAGAAAATATTGAAGTTTTCAAGGATTTCAGTACTTGGATCCACAATCAACACCCATGGAAGCAACAGTCAAGAAATCAAAAGATGTATGGCATTGGGAAAATCTTTTGCAAAAGACCTTTTTAAAGTGTTAAAAAGTGAAGATGTCACTTTAAAGGCTAAGGTGTGCCTGACCCAAGCCATGGTGTTTTCAATCACCTCATATGCGTGTGAAAGTTGGACAATGAATAAGAAAAGTTGAAGAAGAGCTGATGCCTTTGAATTATGGTGTTGCCTTTGAATATTGAATATACCATGCACTCCCAAAAGAACAGAAAAATGTGTCTTGTAAGAAGTACAGCCAGAATGCTCCTTAGAGGCAAGGACGGTGAGACTTCATCTCGCATACTTGAGACTATTAACAGGAGGGGCCAGTCCCTGGAAAAGGATATCATGCTCGGTAAAGTAGAGGGTCAACAAAAGAGAAAAAGACCCTCAATGAGATGGATTGACACAATGGCTACAACAATGGGCTCAAATGTAACATCAATTGTGATGATGTCGCAGGACCGGGCAGTGTTTCCTTCTGTCGTACATAGGGTCACTACGAATCTGAACTGATTCGATGGCACCTAACAACAACAATAACTTATTATATAGTTGTCTACTCATTTACTAGTAAGTGTTCATCTCCTATGTGCTCCATGAAAGAATGGTGGCAGCAATTAGTTGTTTTACTTCTTGCATATCATAATAAAATTACAGTTGGTATTTTGGAGATAATGTATCAGGTATTGAGTTTCAGTCAGACCTATTTAGTGATTAAAAACAGTATGCTGATCATTTTACTTTGTAAAAGATTTTAATCATGAGAGCCCTCATGTACTTGGGGGAAGCTAGAAAGTACCTCAGGATGCTGGGAGTACTAGTGTGTCATCTTTTATGTTCTCTGAGTTTTTGCATGATTTGCCTTTTTTCTTTTATCTTACTTTTTACTCTCTACTGTTTTTATGTTCTCTGTTTTCTCAAAATATCTGCTTGTATGTGCCTTTGGTTTTCAAGACAAAGGATCTCCTATGCATTCTTCAAGCTTTCCCCTCCTCCCTCCATCTTGTCAGGTTAAAAAATAGTCAGAATTCCAGGGAGTGAATTTGAATAAGTTTGCTCTTATAATTGAGTAAAAAAAATTGAGTAGAGTAGGCTAAATTTAAGTCATTGGTCATTTTATGGAGTATCTGCCCTAGGTCAGCATCTGTCCCTGGTTCAAACCACTGTGATGAGAAGGGAGGAGAAAAAGGGTAATGGAACCCAAAATGTGACAAACCAGAATGTTTAACATTGACTCTTAACAGCCAAACGTTCTAAAATTATTTCATTAGTTAATCAAAAAAACTCCCCACATGTCTGTCAGTTTGCGGTAATGTGGTAGCTTTCTTGTTGCTATGAGGCTGGAAGCTATGCCACAGGTATTCAAATACCCTTAGGGTCACCCTTGGTGGACAGGTTTCAGTTAAGGTTCTTGACTAAGGCAAACTTAAAAGGTCCTGGCAGCCTACTTCTGAAAGAAAGAATAGCCAATGAAACCTTATGAATAGCAGCAGAACATTGTCTGATATTGTGCCAGAAAATTAGCTCTCAGGCTTGAATCCACTCAAAATATGGCTGGGGAAGAGCTGCTACCTTAAAGGAGAGTACACCTTAATAACCTGGCGGAACTCAAACTTCCAGGACCTTCATTTGCTGATGTGGCACAACTCACAATGAGAAGAAACAGCCGCAATCATCCGTTAATAATAGGAACATGAAATATATGAAGTATGAATCTAGGAAAACTAGAAATCATCAAAAATGAAATGGAGCACATAAACATTGATCCTAGTCATTAGTGAGCTGAAATGGACTTATATTGGCCATTTTGACACAGACAATTCTATTTTATGCCAGGTTACTGATCATATCACAGGGAATCAAACCCTATTGTCTTAAAATCCAACAGTAATATAATAATGGTAATATATATATGTATGTATATATATATATATATACATATACACATACTGGAAACCCTGGTGGCATAGTGGTTAAGTGCTACAGCTGCCACCCAAAGGGTCGGCAGTTTGAATCCCCTAGGCGCTCCTTGGAAACTCTATGGGGCAGTTCTACTCTGTCTTCTAGGGTCGCTATGAGTCGGAATCGACTCAACGGCACTGGGTTTGGATGGGTATATATATACTGTGTGCCAGGCACTGTTCTGAGCTTTACAAATATTCTAGGAAAATGTATATGTACTAGCTCATTTAATCCTCAAATCATACATATATTAGTAGCTTTCCATATAGTAATTTATTTCTCAAAATGATATTATCCAGTATGCAATATCTTATTGTCTCCACTTACAGAATAGGACACTGTGACACTCAAAAAAGACATAATATTTCAATTTCATTCCAAATTCATTTGGCTAAATTTTTATGTTAAATTAACAATGGAATACATTCAGTATGACTAACGCAGTTATCTAAAGTTTCATAACTACTGTAAAATATAGTATTATACATTCATATGTATAAAATTTACAGTTTTAACTCTTTCGATATAAAACAAGAAGTAAACAGAGACTGAAGAATCAAAAGTAACTACAGAAAATCTCTGATAAAATAATGATCACAAATGATCCAAGAAAAAAGGTTGCTTACACTTCAATTAGTTTTCATTGCCAATTTCCATAAGAAAATTATCAGAGCAACTATTCATCTGTTCTTGAAGATATTACCTCAAAGGCCATTTCAGCAATATATGTAGAAATAATAAGCAATTCATGGAATTTATAATCTTGATGATCTTCAAAACCTTGTTTGATTTTCACAAATATCTACAATCAATGGAAGATTCCACAATCTCTTGCAGGAATAAATCTCACCCAAAGAGTGCAAAACATCATTATGATCTAATATTGAAGAGTCTATTGCTATATGCCTTCTGTTTGATTTCCTGAGAACCAATGAACCCCACCTTCCAGACACAACTACCATCTATCATTGGCAACACCATTTCTCCCTGATGATAAATGCTATGTAACTGTACACTCCCTCTCCCAAAAACAAACTGAGAGATTTATCCATCTACTTACCCATCCTATCAGCCATCTATCTTTCACCCACTGAGCCATAAACACACATGTAATGAAGGTATGCAATGCACTAGGCTCTATACAGATGTTAGAAAAATAAACCCATAATACATGTTCCCTGCAACCAACGACCTTCTAATGTGGGTAGGTTAACAGCTATGTCAACATATGCCTTCAATACAGCATGATAAAGAATTTAGTGAATCAATATACAAAGTATTTTGGGAACTGTCATTGGAGAGCTGTTAAGCTTTCTTTTTAGAATTCAGAAATGTTTCACATAGTAGAAGCATTAGAGACAGAAAATTTCTGGAAGAAGGGCAGAGTATTTGAAGACATTGAGGTTGAAAAGGTCTCCTTATTTTTAGCAAATGGTGATACATTTAAAATGGTTGAATCATAAGCTGTGCATGGGGTAATTGAAGATGGTAAGATTGGGAGGGGAGATTGGTCCTCAAATATTCGTAAATGAAATAAGAATACTTTTATTTCTTATTTATTTGAAAGCCCAGTATCTCCCTAATAGTTTTTTGAGAGCATTTTTCACATCTTTGTTTCTGAAGCTATAGATTATTGGGTTAAACATAGGCAATACAACTGAATAAAAAACTGCAACGACCTTATCAGTGTCTATAGAATAGCTGGTGGTAGGACGTAAGTACATAAACAAGAGTGTCTCATAGAGTAAGGTGACTGCTATGAGATGGGAAGCACAGGTAGAAAATGTCTTGCTTCTGCCCCCTGACGACTTGATGTTCAAAACAGTAATCAGGATACAGAAGTAAGAGAAAAATATGACCACAAAAGTGCTGGTCTGGATGAAGCCACACAAGGCAAAGAGCAGAAGCTCATTGATATGGGTATCTGTACCTGATAAAGCCAGGAGAGGGCGGATATCACAAAAAAAATGGTTGATAACATTAGAGCCATAAAATGGCAGCCTGAATGTGAGGCACACATGCACCAGTGAAGTCATGCTTCCACTGAAGTAGGCCAACACAACGAAACAGATGCAGACTCTCTTAGACATAAGTGTAGAATAGAGCAGCAGGTTATAGATGGCTGTGTAGCGGTCATATGCCATTGCTGCCAGGATGAGGCACTCAGCATCAGCAAAACAAGCAAAGAAAAACATTTGTAGTGCACAGCCATAGGTAGAGGTGCTCTTCCTAGATGCTAAGAAATTTCCCAGCATTTTAGGAGCAACTGCTGTAGAATAACTGATGTCTAAGAAAGACAAGTTGCTCAGAGAATAATACATGGGGGTTTGAAGGCTTGAGTTGACATTAACTAAGATTATTAAGCCCATATTTTCTACCACAGTTAATGCATATACAATGAAAAATACCAGGAATAGCTTTAAGAGGTAGATAATCTGTGAATCCAACAAAAATGAACTCAGTTGGCCTGGTATAATTATTCTGCAACATCTTCTTGATTTTTGTGTTTTTCTCATTCGAGATAGATGGTATCAACAGATGTGAGTTGACTTGAGTGATGAATGAAGCACAGATGTCTTGTTTCTTCCTTCTAAGGAAACAAACAGAAGATTAATAAAATAATGGTGTGGAATTTTCTCTCACAAATTGTTTTTGTTTTCTATTAAAGGATATAATTAGAAGTCATTCTTAATAGCAGAAGATATTACTCAGAAGGTGATATTTTTTGGTGCAATAACTCATTTAAGGCTATGTACATTATAATAGATTTATGAAAGTTGGCAAATTCTAGAGGCAAAGATCAATGTTTTCCACCCTAAAATCACTTTTTTTCTTTGTAAATAAAAGTAGAGTTGAGAAAAATTCTGGGGAAAAGAAAGTGCTTACAGATAGAGTAGATAGTTCCACAGAAGAAAACTTGTGATCCGGGGAGGTAGCCTAACACAATAGTGAAGAGCACAACCGCTAGGCAAGAGGCGATGGAGTTCAAACCTTACCTCTGAACTTTAATGATTGTGTACTCTAGGTTTTGTGTCTAAACCCCTGTGTGACAATTAGATAATTAATTCAGTAAATATTTGTGAATCATTTATGTAACTGTCACATAAGCTCTCTGTGAGTATTTATTAAATATACTATATTAAACATAAATAAATTGACCTTTCATTTCTATTTTTCTTGTTTTAATGGCTTCAGATATCCCGATGATCGTCTTGAAGCTGATCTAGTCCTTGGCATAGTGGATAAGTCCTTGACCATGACCTGGGCTCTCTTACAAAGGTAAGCCTTCTCCTGTGTGTATGTGTGTGTGTGTATGTGTTCTATACAGATGCAATGTCCAGGCAGCAACACATCTTTTACTCATGCCCTGTAAGGGTTGTTTTCCTCTCCCAAGGTTCATGTCTTTCTTTTTCCTGGGATTTGGCAATGTTTGGTGTAAAGTCACATAAAAAGTGATGAATTTTTAAGAACAGCTGTATCTCTGCACTTACTAATAGAGTTCTCAACTAAAGCAAGATGTGAAAAATTAGATGGTCAAAAGGCAAGATAATAATAACGATAATAAGAGGATGGGTGCAAATAAGCTAGAATGGGAATGGAGTATTCAGCAGGAGGTTAGAGAACCGAAATTCTGCAGGTGGTTAAAGTAAGAGCTTGGCTGCCTATGAAAAGTTCAGCTGTTCGAATCCACCAGGTGGTCCTTGGAAGCCCTATGGGGGGGGGGTTTACTCCATTCTATAGATATGATAGTTATTTAATTATAGAATATTAGTGCTGGAAGGAACCTCAGCAATGACCTAATTTATGCCTTTAAGTTATATTCACAAAATCATCCAGTGGGTGACATGGCCACTAATCTTTTTAACACGTGTAAATCTGATATCCATAAACAGGTGACAAATTTCTTGAGATCAAAGTCCAATTTTCCTTCCTTGAGTTCCCATGGCACCTAGAAGACTGAGTAGTTCAATTGATTGAACCTCCCAGAACATCTTCACCTCTCTTGAAGGATTCATCTCACACTACTTTCAACTCAGATTAACTTCCTAAAACAAGTTTGGCCCCACTGGGTCTCATGCAAATCTCACCCGACGAGACTGCTATTTCTAAAAGGTTCCCATGTATTATTTTTTGTCTGAGATTCTGTTTGAAGGATTTATGCAGAGGAGAAAACAAAATTAGAAATTACCACAATAAATTCACTTATCTCCCTTTCAGATGATAGTGTGTTGTGGTGATCAAAAACACAGGAGTTAGGCAGACTGAGTTTAAATCTAGGCCTGACTCTTAATCCATAAGCCACTGAACTTCTCTATATTTCAATTTCTGTTTAATAAGCATATTAATATATCATAAGGTTAAAATCAGGACTAAAATGAATAACTTATTATAGCACTTTTTACAGGGCACATTGTCTTATAGATACACAGAACGTATCCAATATTTACCATAAAACCAGAAAAACTAAACCTGTTGCCTTTGAGTCAATCCTTACTCATAGCGACCCTATAGGACAGAGTAGAACTGCCCCATAGAATTTCCAAGGAGTGCCTGGTGGATTCAAACTGCCTACCTTTTGGTTAGCAGCTGTAGCACTTAACCACTATGCCACCAGGGTTTCCAGTATTTACTATACATGACTATTATCATTGCTATTACTATTACACTGTTATTGTTATAGTGCCAGGTCCAGTAGATATCAACTAAGAGCAGCCCTAATGGACAAAGTAGAACTGCCCCATAGGGTTTCCAAAGGCTGAAATCTTTAAGGGAGCAGATTGCCAGGTCTTTCCTCCCACAGAGCCTCTGGTGGTTCAAACTGCCAGTTTTTCAGTTAGCAACCCAATGCTTAAGCATTGCACAGCCATTACATATTGAATTATTAAATGATAATAACGGTTATTGCACTAATGTCATTATTATTATTTAGTAATTCAATATTTGACTTTAAAACTGTAAGCCTCTTAATTGATATAAGAACAAACACAAAATAATCAATCGTATTGGGAAAGTGTCTGTATTACGTGCTCATAAAATCTGAGGCTAGGTTTTCTGATGCACAGAATTAATTAGACCACTCCATTCCCCCAGATTCAAAAGTTAGCCCAGTCATCTTCCCTTTTATGGCAATAAGGTGCACAAGAAATTGAACAGTGATATTCTGAAAATGCCATGGACATGTTGGGGCTCAGAGCTATGTCACCATTACTCTTACCCGCTCATACTCAGAAGCACACACAAACACACTGAGACTCAGAAAAACCCACAGAGAGTCAACAGAGATACTTTCTTTTCCTTTGGCTGGTCCATTATCATTGCTACACTCACAACAGATAATTTGCCGATGCTTTAGGACCTCACCTACCTTATCACCACTTAGAATTTTGAAGTGTAGAATTTATTTTGTGTAAGATGTTGGCAGCATTTCTCTCCAGGTTTTAGAGATAGTCTTGTAAGGAATCAGTATTTATCTTCCGGTCTGTGACAAAGGAGACATTATCCCAGGAAACTCCCCAATCCCAGGAGGACTTTGGGTAGACAATTATTCTCTTTCCAGTGGTGTGGCTGCTTTATTTTAAATGAAAAAGATGAAGAAAGGTAACACATTTTGCTATGATGAAACCACTTAGGACATATGTCGGCATTATTGGAAGATCTTTGATTAAATAATAATAATAATAACTATAGTTACACCAATCAATAGAAAAAAAGAAAAAGATTTCTCTTTTAAATTCTGTAATTTCTTTCAGCATCCACTATCAATTCAGGTACTTAAAGAAACTGTAGTATTTAACATTATGAGGAAATGCCAAGGTACAGACTCAATACTTGAGAAGAATGTCAAGCGCCACATTTTCGTTTCTCAGTTGTAAGAGTCCCTGGAAGGAAATATGGCTTAAATGATAAGAGCTTAATACTCAGCCAACATAGGCCTGCCTCTTTTTTCCATTTCACAACAGTGAGCCTTGACCTACTTATTTAGTCATTTTTTAAATTTACAAATTGTGAATAGCTTTCCACTTTATCAGATTCCTGAGGATTAAGGAAGATAACACAAGTAAGGATTTAGCATCCTGTTCAGTAGATTGTTTTCCTTTAATGACTGTTAGCTTTCCATCACAATTACAACAATGTTTACAGCAGTATTTCTTAATAGTTTCAAATACAGTTCTAGATTTTAACTTTCTTTAGGTTACTGGCCCTGGAGTCTTCTCATACCTTAAGACACTTAAGGTACACAGAATGGAGAATGGATAAATGCACGGTGCTAGGCTTAATGCAAACAATTGGCTCTGTTCCTGGTAAGAAATTTAAATATTTTTTTTAGCTATGAAGGGGGGTTCTTTTCTAGTAGGTTAAAGATCAGTATATTTAGAAAGAAAAAAAAAAATTCCCTTAACCAAAACAGCAATGCGTATGAAGAATTAAAAGGTGAAAAATATTGCAGAGTTAAAGGAAGTGCCACAATTATTTCTTTCTTCCTTACTTCCTTTTTCTTCCTTCCTTTCATCCTTCCTTCCTTCCTTTCTTCTTTTTTTCCTTACCCTGTCCTCCCGTCCTCCAATTCTTCACTTTCATCCTTTCTTTCTTCTTCCCCTTTTCACTCACTCCTTTCTTTCATTCCTTCCTTCTTTTTTCCAGTCCTTCCATTCTTCCTTCCATACTTTTTCTTTTTTTCAATCCATTTTCCTTTTTTCTTTCTCCTTTAATAAATCTACAAATCTGGCAAATAATAGTAAACATTTTCCTAGTTTTATTTTTTTTTAATTTAATTGTAAAGGAATTTTTTTCTTTGTGCATGTAGAGTGGAAATTATTGAAATACAATTGTTACCCTTAACTATAGGGTAATAAAGTGTTTCAAAAATAGGGATGCTGCCTGCAGATAGCCAAAAATCATCTAAACAGCTTTCTTCACTTTAAAAACAACAGAAATTTACTGAAAGGATATTGGATAAGTCACAGAACTCACAAAGAAGTTGAGAAAACTGGCAAGACCCAAAGGAAACACAACAGAGTGAATATCTCCCCATAGAAAGAGCCTACTTCATATATGGCAATGCCAACACCACTACTGGCATAGTGGTTAAGTGCTACAGCTGCTAAACAAAGGGTCAGCAGTTTGAATCCCCTAGGTGCTCCTTGGAAATTCTATGGGGCAGTTCTACTCTGTCCTATAGGGTCGCTATGAGTTGGAATCGACTCGACAGCACTGGGTTTGGTTTTTGGAACATTACTACTAGATTTGCTGCCTGAGCATCATCGTCCCTAGTAACTTATAGACGTGATGCTGGACCATGTTTTCCCGAAATAGCCTCCAGTGTACTGCTGGATTGACTCTGATGCAGCGGTTGTGAATAATCTCTCATTTTTTATCACTTTCTAAAGACTCAAAATTCAGGGCTGGGAAACCAAGCCTAATTTGCTAAGGAGCCAGAGAGGGAACATCTGTCTCTTTCAACTGTCCTTGTCGGAAACTGAAAAGACTCTGTGGCATTCTCAGGTTCCAATTCAATGAAAAGGCTATCTACTGCTGTGTTCCTTAGAGGAAACAGTCCCTCCTGAATATAAAAGCCTCTCCAGCAGCTGGCCATTACATAAGTAGGGTAAACATTTTTCTTAGTTGAACTCTCAGTCCATATTGGGCAGTCCATCCACATAGACCTTCCTTGAACCTCCTGTTTGCTATCAATAGTATTCCTTCAGATTCCTGATTGCCTGGGCCAACCAAAACAGATCTCTCCTACCAAGGAATGTAGACAAAAATGTTTATATTTGGAAACTCCACTTCTTGGGTACATTCTCTAATATCGTTCAATATTGTTTAGGATTTCCTAGATCTGGGTTTATAATACAACAGAAATCCACTCCTTGCAGAAACTATCATCTCTTGGAGAGCCAGCTACCAGTCGGGCTCAGGTTTTCATTAACTCCTATTTTAACTTGTCATAAAGAGCTCCCCCCAAAACCTTAGGTTAGATTAAAGGAGGTGCCACACTGTGAAAGGAAAATAGATGAGGGTCTCCTAAAATTACTTGGGCCTTAGGCCCAGCTGCTCACCTACAAATTCCATGAGATAATAAAATTCTTAGGGAAGTCTTGCCTTTGTCGCTAATGGAATATTTGGGACAAATAATAACTGGTTGAGCCTTGGTCAGGTACTCAGTTTCAGCCACCACCCATTAGTAAGTCTATGCTTATTTCTCAATATGAGGAAGGTAAATTTGCTGAAGGAAATATTCATTATATTTAAAATCTCTGAAGGTTTCTGCTACTCCATATAACACCTCAGTATGCTACCATCAACTTAGAGACAACTTTATCAAAAGGACTGAAGTATAGAACTCTTTGTATTACAGTCTGGGGAGCCCTTTCTTGCTGTGGATCCTCCACAAACTTGCTTGCTTTTAAGAGAATTCACTCAGTGGGGCAAAAGTGAACTCACTTATATGGGCTACATAGTCTCCAAAAGTGCAAGGAGATTACCAATTTGTTCCTTTTTTTTTTTGGTGGGAAATGCAAATTTGAGCAAAGTGTGCCTCCATTTGGGGAGGATACCACAACATGATCAAGATGATTGGACTCAGAGAAAATCCGCCATGGAGAAGCAGTGGTAGTGATGCTTGGCACATTCTTGTGTTCTTATTTTCTCATACTTGCATTATTTAGTAAGGCATCTAGATTGCGGGGGGAAAAAAGAGAGAATAATTTTGGAAGTACGTTTGTCTTTTGTGCGGTATGGAAGTAATAAAGCATTATCCATAACAAAAACTAAATTTGGGGTACCATGCTGTATTGAAAGGGGACAACATATGAAACAGCAATGAAAAATTGAAATATTCAGCTTAGTAAATTCATAGAAAATTACTCATTGTTATCCTGAAAATTCATTCATCTTCCGTGCTGACAAAACTGAAGAGTTAAATTACAGTTGAATAAGAATCACCAGTGCTAAGGTTTTGATGTTGGTACTGTGCAATAAAGAGTTAACTTGGTAGGCCTTGACTGCCCAAAGCCCATACATTCCAAAGGTCTTCAGGACTGGCCTTTGACTATCTCCTGGGAAGTAAGCTCTCAGCACTTAAATATTCTCCTGGATAAGGGTGTCTTTGTATACTGGGGTCTTGGGCCAAGTCAGATAGTTTATGTTAACAATGTGATTAACCCTGAATGCCTGTTTTTTTTGTTTTTTTGTTGTATGCCTGTCTTTGGCCAAGCCTATCAGTTTGACCTCTAGGGTGGTAGAGGTTAAAGACTAAAAGCTAAGGTCAGTCACACAGGTGCTCCATACTATATGATTGAGCCTGAATAAACAGAAGCAGTGCTCAGGTGAGCTTCCCTGTTTGGCAATATATTGTGTGTGTTGTTAAAAACATTGCTAGGAGAATTAAGCAGGCTGTGTTTGATTTCACTGAAAGAGGATAACTAGAAGTTCAATCCTGGTTTCTTCTGGACTCTGCCCTATGTGTCTTTTCCTTTGCCAATTTTAATCTGTATTCTTTGGTTTTTCTTTGGTCTTAGTAAACCTTAATGATGAGTATAACGACTTTACTGAGATCTGTGGGACTCATCAAACCTGAAAGGTCTTGCGAAGGTCCAACATGGGTATGAAATTCTGAAAATGTCTTCAAGTGTTTTAGTCTTTCTTTTAAATTCGGATTTCAGTTTTCTTTATTTTATATTATGCAAAATACAAAAAAACAGTTTATTCTGAAAATTTGTAATAAATATGTAAATTAAGAGACAAAATAAATGAACACACATAAACTTACCATCTAAATTAAAAAAACAGGGGGACAGAAGTTAGGAGGTGGGGCCAAGATGGCAGACTAGGTGGACGCTACCGCCGATCCCTCTTGCAGCAAAGACTTGGAAAAACAAGTGAATTGATCACATGCATAACAATCTACGAACTCTGAAAAACAAACACAGATTTAGAGACGGAGAACGAACAAATACGGGGAGACAGCAATTGTTTTCAGAGCCAGGAGCCAGCATACCAGGCAGGTGACCTTCGGAGCCCGATTTGGGGCAGAGCCCAGAGGGGCAGATGGCACAGACAAGGGGCCCAGCCCTAGCCCCCGAACTCATCCCGGGAGGGAGCCCAACCGGTTGGCACAGGCGGAGTGGCAGCACAGCAGGTGGGAGAAGTTCCCGGGAGGCAGTGACTGGTCTTGGAGCGGGGAGAGCAGCGTCCCAGCCGGGGAACCATCTGGCCGGGAGTCTGGCGGGGAGCGGGCGTGGCACGACCGCGGGGACCAGCTACATTTCCCCGAATTGACCCCGGGGGGGGGCCCAATCGTTTGTGCGGGCAGCGTCCACCCAGTTCGCGTGAGTGGCGCGGTGCACCAGAGGGAGAAGACCCCGGGAGGAAGTGACTGGTCTTGGAGCGCGGAGAGCAGCGACCCAGCCGGGGAGCTGTCCCGCCGGGATTTTGGCGGGCCAGAGCAGGGCGTGAGCGCGGGGATCAGCTACATTACCCTGAATTGACCCCAGGGCTGTCCCAACCAGTTCGCATGGGCCCAGCTGGTTCGCCCGGGCGGTGTGGCGGAGCAGCCGGTGGAAGAAGTTCCCGGGAGGCAGTGGCTGGTCTTGGAGCGGGGAGAGCAGTGTCCCAGCCGGGATGCGCAGTCGTGACTCAGGCACAGGGACCTGCTCCGCTCTCCAGAGCTGACTGGGTGGGGGGAGCCCACCCGGTTAGCGGAGCGGTGTGTGACGCGGCTGGTGGGACGGGGAGTCCCCGGGAGGCAGCGACTGATTTTGGAGACGGGAGTGCACCGTCCCAGTAGGGGAGCCTTAACCTTGGGGGTGCGGCTGACAGCAGAGGATCTGACCGTGACGCCCGCGGGCCAGAACCCCCGGGGGGCAATCTCCACACAGCCAGTACATATAGGCGACGCGCCCCGTGGAAATCTCAGATATAAGAGTCATTCCAAGTAAGACAAACAAGTCTGGCTATATTCTGAGGTGCTACACTCCTAGCTCTTTGATCCCTCCCCCACCCTCCCCAGGCGGCTCCATTAACATCCGAATAGCCTCAGCCAGAGGGAGAACTCTGATAGGGATCTGACTGCATTTTTTTTTAGCGGATTTTCTGGAAAAACTAGTTTCCCAGTGATAGCTCGGAGACAGCAGTCCATATCAAACCACATAAAGAAGCAGACCATGACAGCTTCTCCAACCCCCCAAACAAAAGAATTAAAATCTTTCCCAAATGAAGATACAATCCTGGAATTATCAGATACAGAATATAAAAAACTAATTTACAGAATGCTTCAAGACATCACAAATGAAATTAGGCTAACTGCAGAAAAAGCCAAGGAACACACTGATAAAACTGTTGAAGAACTCAAAAAGATTATTCAAGAACATAGTGGAAAAATTAATAAGTTGCAAGAATCCATAGAGAGACAGCATGTAGAAATCCAAAAGATTAACAATAAAATTACAGAATTAGACAACGCAATAGAAAGTCAGAGGAGCAGACTCGAGCAATTAGAATGCAGACTGGGACTTCTGGAGGACCAGGGAATCAACACCAACATAGCTGAAAAAAAATCAGATAAAATAATTAAAATAAATGAAGAAACCCTAAGAATCATGTGGGACTCTATCAAGAAGGATAACTTGCGAGTGATTAGAGTCCCAGAACAGGGAGGGGGGACAGAAAACACAGAGAAAATAGTTGAAGAACTCCTGACACAAAACTTCCCTGACATCATGAAAGACAAAAGGATATCTATCCAAGATGCTCATCGAACCCCATTTAAGATTGATCCAAAAAGAAAAACACCAAGACATATTATCATCAAACTTGCCAAAACCAAAGACAAACAGAAAATTTTAAAAGCAGCCAGGGAGAAAAGAAAGGTTTCCTTTGAGGGAGAATCAATAAGAATAAGTTCAGACTACTCAGCAGAAACCATGCAGGCAAGAAGGGAATGGGACGACGTATACAGAGCACTGAACGAGAAAAACTGCCAACCAAGGATCATATATCCAGCAAAACTCTCTCGGAAATATGAAAGAGAAATTAAGATATTTACAGATAAACACAAGTTTAGAGAATTTGCAGAAACCAAACCAAGTCTACAAGAAATGCTAAAGGAGATTGTTTGGTCAGATGACCAATAATATCAGATACCAGCACAATACAAGGTCACAAAACAGAACGTCCTGATATCAACTGAAATAGGGAAAGCACAAAAACAAATTAAGATTAATTCTAAAAAATAAATAAATAAACAAAACAATACACATAACAGGGAATCATGGAAATCATTAGATAAAAGATCACAATAATCAAAAAGAGGGACTAAATATAGGAGGCATTGAACTGCCAGATGGAGAGTGATACAAGGTGATATAGAATGATACAAGTTAGGTTTTTACTTAGAAAAATAGGGGTAAATAACAAGGTAACCACAAAAAAGAATATCAACTCCATAACTCAAGAAAAACGTAACAACTCAACTAACATAAAGTTAAACATTATGAAAATGAGGATCTCACAATCTACTAAGAAAAACGTCTCAGCACAAAAAAGTATGTGGAAAAATGAAATGGCCAAAAACACACATGAAAAGACATCAAAATGACAGCACTAAAAACTTATTTATCTATAATTACGCTGAATGTAAATGGACTAAATGCACCAATAAAGAGACAGAGAGTCACGGACTGGATAAAGAAACACGATCCATCTAGATGCTGCCTACAAGAGACACACCTTAGACTTAGAGACACAAACAAACTAAAACTCAAAGGATGGAAAAAAATATATCAAACAAACAATAAGCAAAAAAGAAGAGGAGTAGCAATATTAATTTCTGACAAAATAGACTTTAGACTTAAATCCACCACAAAGGATAAAGAAGGACACTATATAATGATAAAAGGGACAATTGACCAGGAAGACATAACCATATTAAATATTTATGCACCCAATGACAGGGCTGCAAGATACATAAATCAAATTTTAACAGAATTGAAAAGTGAGCTAGACACCTCCACATTTATAGTAGGAGACTTCAACACACCACTTTCGGAGAAGGACAGGACATCCAGTAAGAAGCTCAATAGAGGCACTCAGCAGGGGGGAGAGAGATGCTGATGAAGAGTGAGCTAATTAAATCAGGTGGACACAGGAGAGTGTGTTGGCAACTCTTGACTGGACGGGGGATGGGAAGATAGAGAGAGAGGGAAGACGGCAAAACTGGCACGAAACGAGAGAGTGAAAGGGCTGACTCAATAGGGGGAGAGCAAGTGGGAGAAGGGAGTAAGATGTATGTAAACTTACATGTGACAGACTGATTGGAATTGTAAATGTTTACTTGAAGCTTAATAAAAGTTAATTAAAAAAAAAAAATCCTAGAAGTTAAAAGAAAAAAAAACAAAAGAGGGGGATATTGTCAAACTTTGAAGTGCTCTGTAATTATCTTTGTTTTAGTGTTTTTTCAAAGTGACAAACACTGTTCTGTATGTTTCATTAGTCCATAAAAAAAAAAGAATATTTAAATAAATTCATCTATATCACTAAAACTGTACTTTGAACAAATCACCTTTATTTTTGAACATTATAAATTTGGTGTTGTAAAATTTGTTTTCATATAACACTTTTTTTTCAATAGTATGTCTCTAATACTCCTCCATGTACATATATTTTGTGGCGTAAGCGCTGAAGTGAGGAACCCTGATGGCATGGAGCTGTGGTGGTGCAGTGGTTAGGAGGTAAGGCTGCTAACCAATGGGTAGCAGTTTGAGTTCACCTGCTACTCCTTGGAAATCTTATGGGGCAATTCTACTCTGCCCTATATGGTCAATATGAGTTGGAATTGACTTGATGGCACTTTTTTGTTTTTTTTGGTCGCACAAAGCACTGGGCTGTTAACTAAAAGGTTAGCACTTCGAACCCACCAGCCGCTCCTAGGGAGAAAGATGTGGCAATCTGCTTCTGCAAAGATTACAGCTTTGGAAATCCTATGGGGGAGGGGGGGAAAGCAGTTCTACTCTGTCCTATAGGGTTGCTATGCATAGGAACCAACTTGACAGCAAGGATTTTATTATTATTATTATTTAAACCCTGAAATATTCAATCCTATGTGCTACCTTGACACCTGAAACCCAGAAGGTCTTGAATGGCTGAATCTGAAGCTTCCCTCTCCCTTCCACTCTAGCAGATAAGGTCCCCTGACCAAAGAACATGTCTTACCATGGGAACCAGACAAAGCACCTGGTTATCCCTGAATAGTGGGCTTTAGTTCCCAGGGAGCTTGCAGAATTACACGAATAAACAAGTCACATCCTCTTGTTACTGCAAAGCCTGTTTCCATAACTGCTGCTTGTTCAGTCTGTTGCCCAGTGCAAGCCTTGTGTGCTCCTGAGTAGTGGTGTCCTCCTCCCCTGAACTGTGAGTTCATGTGAGTAATCAGCTGCTGTCAGTCTCATCTGTCAGGGTCAGGTGTCCTGTGTTTCACCATCATCATAGCCATAACGTTGGGAATTCCTTCCTTACCAGCAGTATAAATAGGAGATGAATGAAACACATATTCCTGCATTAATTAATTTCATGATTTTACAGAGTCCCATTTCTTGAATATGTCACAATTAAATTTCCTATTACAGTAGGAAATTGGTAAAAGGTTTATCATGACAAAATAGGAAATTGAGAGAAGGTATATCATGGCAAAAACTGCTATGAACATGTGTCTTTCAGTGCACATATGAGTTTGTCTCAGTACAGCCCTGTTTGTGATATTGATGGACGCAGTGTATATACGTGTTCAGCTTTCTAAATTTCTTATTCCTACTTACACTCATTAGCAGTGCATGACACATCAGATGCCATATCCTTGCTAACATTTATTATAGTCATTTTAAATTTTTTGCCAATTAATATGAATATAGAGATTAGAGTTTAACAGTAGTTACCAGGCATGGAGAGATGGGGCTAGGGAGGAGTTACTATGTAGGTAACATTGCATTTTTGTTTATGGGGATGGAAAAATTGCTACTGAAATTGATGTTAATTACACATGATTGATTCAATTGGTTTTATTATATGGTGCACATAAAAAATAATGAATTGGTGAATGCTTTGTTCTTTATACTTATACAAGAATAAAAATAAATAAAATTCAACTTTAAATACACTTAATTCTTTAACATATCTAGAATAAATTTTCCTGCATTGTATGATGTTGGATTTTTAAAAATTTTTTCAAACTACAAATTTGCAGTACTAATGATGCCATCTTATGAGGCCTATTATCAATTCAAAGTGAATGCCCAATGAGTCTCATTATCAAGAATTTTGGGGGCACTTTTTAGCTTAAATTCAAAGACTGTGCACAGCAAAAGCAATGATTAGCCTGAGAGAAAATTGATGGATATACGGTAAAGAAATTAGGATTCTCCCTACTGTTTCTTTCTTTTCTTTTTTCCCCTTTTAATATAATGAATCCCTTTGAAAATTGTGGATTACTTCTTTTTCATTGGGGAAACTATAGGTAAAGGCACCAGAGTGTTCCCTAATTATGTTAATTTTTATTTAAATCTCAAGAGAAATCAATAGGCATTACAGTTATTTAATGATTTAATGTAATTTAATTCTCCTATGTAAAAAAATAGAACTTATCACCTACATGTATTTCAGCAACAGAAATGGCTACAAAAGCCCTATTTTTTCCTATACTTTATCTATAAAATGTATTACATGCATTTGCCTTATTAATACAAATAAATATTTATTAGAGTAAAATATTAGCATCCTGAGATGAACTCTTATATGAATAATATACACAAAAGTGTTCTCAGTCCAAGAGAGTTTTATAAAACTGAATAAGGAGAATTGGTTATGCAAATGTTAAGCTGTGAACAAAACGACTGGTGATTTGAACCCACTCAGTGGCTCCTGGGGAGAAGGACCTGGAAATCTGCTTCCCTGAAGATATTGTTGTTGTCCAGGAAACACTGTGGGGCCTTTCTACTCTCTCCCATGGTGTTACTATGAGTCAAAAATGATTCTACAGCTCCCAAAAACAATAATGTAAAACTGAATGAATTAAGAGATTTTCAAATTTATATTTTTAAAATATAAACTAATCAATTCATTTATTTACTCATTATTTCATCTACAAATATTTATTGAGTACCTACTATATGACAGAAACTGTTTTTTTGTCCTGGGCTATAATTCTAAAAGTTTGTGTGCTGAGGAAACTTATTAGAAAAGTAGAAAAAATAAATAAGCTGATGACTGACAGTGATAAATACTGCTATGAATATGCCCTACTGATACAATTTAAAAGTTTTTTATAATTAAGGGCTTCATTATACCTTTGATATTTAAGTTTATTTTCTAAAATATTTAATCATAGAGAATATGACAATCATTTAATAAAATCAAGACGTCTGGAAATCTGAATCAACAAGAAAAAATTAGTATCAACTTTGTTATTTCAACCAATGAATAAGATATTTAGCTCATTTAAAACTATCTTTTCAAACTACTTTTACATAGTTTTTTTTTTTTTTTTTTTACTTGAGTGACTGGACATGTGAAAATATGGAACTTACCCTACAACTCATAAACTTCCATTTGATGGGTATCCGGTTCATACTGAGTCGAGAGACTACAATTGCCAGAACGCCTTCAGTGTAAGATAGTACCTGCATTATCTCATAAGACATAAGAGAATCAGAACAAAAATGCATATAAATAAACATATAATACAGAGAGAGAAGGTTGAACAGATGTGCAAAATTCTTCAGAGACTTCAATGAATTAATAAAAGTAAGAAGTCCATTGGATTTAGCAAATAGCAGGTCACTGATGCCATTCAAAAGAAAGTTATTTGTGGTGAAGACACACTAGCAAATGTTGTTGTCGTTAGTTGCCATCAAGTCAACTCTGACTCGTGGTAATCTTATGTATAACAGAACAAAATCTTGCCTGGGCCTGAGGCATCTTCATAATCATTGGGTTCTCAAATATATAGTGGTTTCTACCCACAGATCTGTATCCAATTACTTCCCTATATAGAAAATAATTCTAATAAGCTCAACATTTTCACTCTTAAAATATTTATTTTATATAACACAAATCCATGTATTATGCAAGAAACACCAAGAACAATTGTTATCCTCAAGTGAATTTTGCCTGCTAGCTTTCTAGTCCTCCCTGGTCCACTAAAAAAAAAAAAAAAAAATTCTACTACTTTAGCAGCCTATGTTTTTTGCTTATATTTACCAAATTATCACCAGAGAAGAACTAGATGACCGTGCAGTGATGTTTGTACCTGTGAACATGATACCCTTGTTAGTAAAATGATCAAGTAAGATGTCCCTCTGAGTCTGAAAAAGTCTTATACATTTTGCAGCTTCATGTAGTTATTGTGGAGAAGGTGAAGGTCAATACCACATTGCATATTTAGGGTTAAGGGTCAGGATTTGGAAAAAGCTTATAAACTAAAGGTCAAGAGAAGACGTCCACCCTACCCCGACATCGTCGTTGTTCCATAGTGACATGGGAAAACTGCTAGACATATAAACCAAAACAAAACCTACTGCTATTGAGTCAATTCCGACTCATAATGACTCTATAGGAGAGAGTAGAGCTGGCTCATATGGTTTCCAAGGCTGTAAATCTTTACAGAAGCAGACTACCGCATATTTTTCCCTTGGATAGGCTGGTGGGTTTGAACACTCGACCTTTTGGTTAGCAGCCGAGCACTTTAACCACTGTGCCATGAGAGCCTCTAGGCATATAGTGGATGAGTATCACATAAGATGACTTTCCTCCATTGTTTTCTCAATTTATGAGTTCAGTGTGTGGTCTTACAAATGAATGACAAATATTATGAA
Organism: Elephas maximus indicus; assembly: GCF_024166365.1. Lineage (NCBI taxonomy): Eukaryota > Metazoa > Chordata > Mammalia > Proboscidea > Elephantidae > Elephas > Elephas maximus. The sequence continues at coordinate 115,950,704 of NC_064825.1, forward strand.
CTTTGATGCCAAAGTATGGATTTAGGTATCAACTGTATGTAGGAGTGCTAAGAAATGCCAGTTGCTCATTACCTGAAGACCTTAGATACCAGGGGGAGGTTCAACCTCTCTGGTTGAGAAAGGTGGGGTGAAGTAGCAAGCCAGTGATTTCATAGGTGAACTTGGAAGAGCTCCTGAGGTACTAGAAAATGATGCCTGCTTATAGTTATTGTGAGTATTTGTAAAAGTTGAATGATACTCTTTTGGATTGAATTGTATCCCCCCAAAATGTGTCCAATTTGGCTAAGCCATAATTCTTAGTATTCTGTGGTTGTCTACCATTTTGTCATCTGAAATGATCTTCCTATGTGTCGTAAATCCTTCCTCTATGATGTTAATGAGGAAGGGTTAGAGACAGTTATGTTAATGAGACAGGACACAATCTACAAAATCAGATGGTGTCTTGAGTCAATCTCTTTTGAGATATCAAAGACAGAAGTGAGTAGAGAGGCAGAGTGACCTCCCACCAAGAAGAATGAAGACCTAGGAAAGGAACCTGTCCTTTGGACCCAGGACCTCTGCACTGAGAGGCTATCAGACCAGGGGAAGATCCATGACAAGGACCTTCCCCCAGAGCCAACAAAGAAAGAATGGATTCCCTTGGAGCTGGCATCCTGAATATGGACTCCTGGCCTCCTAAATTGTGAGAGAATAAATTCCCATTTGTTAAAGACATTCACTTGTGATATTTATTATAACAGCACTAGATAACTCAGACAGAATTTGGTACCAGAAGAGTGGTGTGCTAATTTAACAGATACATAAAATGTGGAAGTGGTTTTGAAAATGTGAATGGGTAGAGGCTGGAAGAGTTTTAAAGTACTTAGTAGTAAAAGCTTAGATTGCCTTGAAGAAGCTGTTGGTGGAATTATGGACATCAAAGGCAATTCTGGTGAGGGCTCAGAAGGAAGTGAACAGAGCTATAACATTGGAGACTGCACAGATGATGAGAAGCAGCATCAGGGACATGGCAGCAGCAGAACCAGAAGACCCTCAAGAAACAGTGCTGGAACCAACTCACATAGCAAGAGAGATGAGTGCCTTCAGGCAGAAGACTTCCTGGTGGAGTAAGGTGCCTCTGGGTGCTTATTGGTGGAGTTAAAGAGCTTTGGAACACTTGCCCCCCAGCAGGGCAGAGATGGGCTGTGAGGCCCAAGGGGCTGAGAGGCCAAGAAACCAGGAAACAGAAGCTGATGAGACAAGGAACACTGCAGGCAGAGCTGCCTCAGCCTCAATGGGTAGGACAATGACCTCTGAAGTCTCAAACAGTGGAGCCATGACCTCTGAGGTTTCAATGGGTTGGGCCACAGTCTCCTAGGTTTCAGAGTCAGGTCTTCATCAACTCTGTTCCCGAGTGTGGTGCTGCCTTTCAAGAGTGCCGGGGGAATGGGGCCATATCTACTGCCCAAAGTTGAGGGTGTGAGGCTGCCATGCTCAAGGGGCGGAAGAACGGGTACTGCCAGGGATGAGAGGGTGGAGTTGCCCCTGAGATGGACTAGGAGAATGGACCTTCCCACATCTGAGGTAGCAGAGGTGCCATTCCAGTGGGCCTGGAAGGTGGATCTGAAACCCACCTTCTCCCAGAATCCAGAGAGTGTGGCCAATACCCAGAGTCTGAATAGCAGGGCCATTGCCTAAACTGTCTCAGAGAATGGAGGATTATTTTCCAGCCTCGAGAATTAATGTAATGTGTTCTGCTGACTTGCTTCGTTCTGTTATCCCTTCTTTCCCTCCAATTTCTCCAATCTGTAATGGAAATGTTTAGCTTGTGTCTGTTCCACCATTATACTTGGAAGCAGATTATATTCTAGATTTCACAGATGAAGAATTTTGGAATTTTGGACTTGGAGTTGATTTAAGACTTTTTCTATGATATGATGGGATGAAAGTGTTTAACATGTGACAAGAAAATGAAATTTTGAGTTATCAAAGGGTGGAATATTATGGATTGAATTGTGTTTACCAAAAATATGTGTCAACTTGGCTAGACCATGATTCTCAGTATTGTGTGATTGCCCACCATTTTGTCATCTGATATGATTTTCCTATGTATTGTAAATCTCATCTCTATGATGTTATTGAGGCAGGATTTGAGGCAGTTTTGTTAATGAGGCAGGACATAATCTACAAGATTAAGTTAAAGAGAGAAGCAAGCAGACAGATAGAGAGACCTCCTACCACTAAGAATGAAGAATCAGGAGGGGAGCAAATCCTTTGGACCTGAGGTCTCTGCTCTGAGAAGCTATTAGACCAGAGGAAGATTAATAATGAGGACCTTGCCCCAGAGCCAACAGAGAAAGAAAGCCTTCCCTTGAAGCTGGTGTACTGACTTTGGACTTCTTGCCTCCTACACTTTGAAAGAATAAGTTCCTCTTTGTTAAAGCCATTCACTTGTGGTATTTCTGTTATAGCTCCACTAGTTAACTAAGATTGATTCTGAAAATATAAAATAATATAGGTTTCTGTTAAGTCCAAAAGCATTACAGATAAATGGAAAATTCATTTACGTGTTTAAGATCCCCATCTCTTTCATAGCCTTTATCATTTGTTAGAAGTTAAAGTTACATATTTGAGTATTCCATCAGATTCAAAAATTATACACATATTTTAAAAATAAATTTAATGCAAAACTCTTCAAAAAGTTCCTTAGAAAATAGACCAAAATCCAACCAAACCCAGTGCTGTCAAGTCGATTCTGACTCATAGCGACCCTATAGGACAGAGTAGAACTGCCCCATAGAGTTTCCAAGGAGCACCTGGCGGATTTGAACTACCAACCCTTTGGCTGGAAGCTGTAGCACTTAACCACTATGCCACCAGGGTTTCCAAGAAGGTTAATTAATGTACATAACTATAATGCAGACTTTGGTCAAGAAAAATTGAGATAAAGCTGCTTTTAAGCTTTCTGGTTGAAAGTAGCTTTATCTGTCTGGTATGGCAATATTGTTCTTTATGAGTACATAGACTTTAACTTTGGTAAGATGGAAATTTAAGAAGCCTAAGCACTCATGTGCCAACCCAATGTTAGGCAGTTGCTGCACAGAAGAAAAGAGCTGGTAATATGATCCCATAAAGATTACAGTCTACTAAACCTATGTGGCAGTTCTAGTATGTCAGAATCAACTTACCACACAACAACAACAACAAGATAAACTTAAGCGTCAAAATGTATTTAAGAAACCATGACCATACTACTAATGTGAGGCCTGTGCTAATTAAGAATCAATCAGTGCATAAAAAATCAGGGCATATTTAGTATTATTTGTACTTGTAGAATTTAATATAAGAATAATAATTTAATTTAATATAAGAATAAGAATTAAATATAAGTTAGTGTATTTTAGCAGTAGCCTTACTGTTCCTCTTTGTGTATGTGATAAATTAATTTAGAACTACAAGTTTAAGTTGAAGTCTAAGTTATTACTATTGTAGTATTTAAAAAATCTTAAGGTTAACTCTACTTAAAAGTTTAATTTATTAAATTTATATGAACTATATGTTTCTAATTATTAATTCAGTGAGTTGATGACAAAGTGAAATAAAATGTTTAATTTCAATTTAAATATTTGAAAGCTTTTAATAAAGTAACTTTGTAATTGAGACCAATTTTCATGCAAAGACCTCTGAGAAGTGACTGCTAAAATCTAGATACACAAAAAGAAAATAAGCTTTGTATTATTAACATGTCTTGGAAGAAGTACAGCCAGAGTGCTCTTGGAAATGAGGATGGTGAGACTTTATCTCACATACTTTGGACATGTTATCAGGAGGAACCAGGCCCTAGAGAAGAAGGATATCACATTTGGTAAAGTAGAGGGTAATTGAAAAAGAGGAAGACCCTTGAAGAGATGTGGTGATGGTTAAGGTTGTGTGTTAACTTGGCTGGGCATGATTCTCAGTGGTTTGGCAGTTATGATGTAGGTTGTGATCATTTCCATGATCAGAACTGATATAATATGATCACCTCCATGATGGGATTTTCTGTGAGTAGCCAATTAGTTGAAAGGGAGTTTCACTGGGTATGTGACCTATATCTAATATAGGTGGACATTCTGTCAAGGCTCAGGGCTTTTGTTCGCTCTGGATCCTGCAGCTGGCTCCTGATCGTCTGATCTCTGGTTCTTGGGACTTGAGCCAGTAGCTTACCTGCAGTCTTTTCTTTGTAGCCTATGAGCAAGAGCCCTGCTCTCTGACCTGCCAATCTTGGGTTCGTTAGCTCCTACGGCTATGTGAATTAGGAGAAGTCTTAATCTGTCTCTCAGATTTAGGAAGTTCCAACCTCTACAAACAAACGAGCCATTTCCTTCATATAAATCTCTCTATATATATTCGTACACTTTACTGGTTTTGCTTCTCTAAAGAACACAGCCTAAGAAGGATGGATTGACACATTGGCTGAAACCACAGGCTCAAACATAGCAACCATTGTGCAGGTGGCAAAGGACCAGGCCATGTTTCATTCTGTTATATATTGGGTCCCTCTGAGTTGGACCCTTCTCAGAGGCACCTAACAGCAATAAAGACTTTATTAACAGTTTTAAGGTTTAAAAATATGTGACCTTAATAATTGAATAAATATTGAATAGAAATTGGGATTGCCTGTTTATGGACTATGTGACAGATATGAATGAGATAAATATACAAGGCTTCGTATTAGATGGTCAGACTAGAATATACTTGTATAAAGAAAGGATATCAGTCTTGCCTCAACAAATGGCATGTTTCTTGTAAACTGACCATTGTTTTTCAGAAAAATGGAAGGTCTTCTTAACCAGCTGTTGAAGGAACAGGGTGACTTTTGAATAGAACGTACAGGAAAAAATGAACAAAAACAATAATTTATCATGAAGGTAATTCTGAATCTTAATCTTCTTGACCCTCTTCGTATATCAGGGAGAAAGTAATCCAAATCTTCCCTTCTTGTGTATCCTTTGAATATTTCTGCCATGATGGGTAACATATGGAATTAAGGTTATCAAATGGGATGCCATATATAAAATCTTAGGAGTTTAGTACGTGAGTATACCAAAGATAACATGAATACTTTTTAAAGTACTTTTGATTTACTTTATTAAATAAAACTTTCAACCATTCCAAAAAAATTTAATAAGAAATAGACACAAACTGTATTTAAAAAAATAAATAAAATTTGGCCTTTGAGTCGATTCCTACTCATAACAACAAAATGTAATAGTCAGTAGAAATTCACTTTACAGAGTTTAATAATTCTTGAGTAAATGCTTTAGGAAAATACACAGTGAAGGGAAACCCGATTGAATGACTCATGTCAAGACTGAAACATTTTCTCACATGAACCCAAGACATACTTACTTACAGGCATTGGAGCTAGGTTTGTGGGACTGGCTTGATCTGACTTTCCCACCCAATTTTCATCAGAAAAGCTGGGATATGGAGAAAGAAAGCACAATTGCATGAATATTAAGGAGCTTTATGTGAGCGTTCTCATGCTGGAAAAGCACAATGTGTCAAATTTACAGGGTAATGAAACTTAACATTGGATATATCTACTTCCAAACATGTCCCAAGTATTAATCATTCATTCACATCAAAGAAGAATTTGAGTCTACTGTTAACTAGAAGAATCTAACTTTATGATGATGGAAGTAGAACTTACCTCCTACTTCATAAGTGAGAATGACTCCCCACGATTACCTTGTCTTGTATACAGTAAGATAGGTCCTTATACTCAAAGCAAAGATTGTAGAAGCATAGGTAAAAAAAAAAAAAAGGAACAATACATCACACCAGTTAAGATGGACCTTGTGATATACTTAGGGAAAAAACAAGTTGCTAAAATTTTCTTAAGACAATTTCATTAAAAATAATAATAATTAAAAACATGCAAAGTATAACTTTAGAGAAATAGATATTAGGAGTTTTCTGATTTATTAGATAAAATATATATTTAAACACAATACACCTGACTTGTGAGCACATAGTTGAAGCTGTATTTAGAAAAAATTAAATTAGAAATCAAAAAGAAATTTAAATCAATAATTTGAGCTTCCCAAAGCAGAGGAAGAGAAAAAAAAAAAAAAAAACAAAACACTAGAGCAGAAATAGATGAAATTGATAGTAGAGTATAATACAGTAAAACAAACCAAAAGCAGTTCCTTTGAAATTGTTAAACTACTACGCACACCATCCAAGAAAAAAAAAGAATATCAAGTCCTCAGGAATGAAAAAGGGGACATCACCTGAAGCTAAAAGAATAATAATGGAATATTACCAAAAATTTCATGTGACTAAATGACTAAGTGACTAAGGCTGAGTTAAAATGGAACTGGTTAAGAATTCATTAATTCTGTATATTCAGGATCGTATTCCAGTCAATCCCTCTACTTCTTGGCAGTGTGTCTACTGTGAAGTCATTTAACAGATTAAACCCTTGCTTTCCTCATCAGACAAAGGGAAATAATAGTAATGTCAAACCCAAGGACTAGTGTAGAGGATTAATTGGGAATTTAATCTGAAGAAGTTTAGTACAATATTTGACACACTTTGAGTTCTTTATGCAAAGAGATTTCCCTTGAGTGTGGACACTCAATGAGATTTATTTCACCTGTAAATTTAGTCCAGAAATGCTGTTCTAGGCACCCATTATAGACTGATAGTAACAGACAGTAATGCCAAATAACCAAGGGGAAAAAAAAAAAAGTTGAATGCATGAAAGGAAACTTGTTTTGGTTATCTATTTTCTTATTTCCTCTGGCAAGAGTATTTCCAGAATACTAGGCAGTTTCTCATTAACTTCCCTTGGAGCTGAATTGTAGGATAAATTTACCCATATACACACACATGGATGAAGAGAAAGACCAAATTTGGTAGTGTTCTATGTATTCCTTTGGAATAAGCTAAAAATACCAAGAGAGAAGCAATGTAAATAGTCAATTAAAAATTCTTTACTCTGACTTTGGTGAAGGACTTTAAAAGAACACGGAGAGCAGAAACCACGTTATGATGCGAGCTCCACATGTCAGAAGCCATTAGCTTTGAAATATATGTGTATGCATTTAGTGTCATATTTTTTTCTTTTGAGACTGAACTTCCTGTCTTTAGAGAATTGACTACACAATTAATACCTATATCTAATCCCCATAGTTCCCCAATCCTCTTGAAGGAAAACTAAATAAAAGCACCTCAACATGTATTTGCTCAGAAGGTATCTACGATTTAATAAACAGGTAATTCAACTTTACACCATATTTTTAAAAAGATGAAATTTTTCCTTTTATTTTTTTAACCCACAAGTGAACCCATTGCCATCGAGTCATCTCCAGCTCACAGCACCCCCAGATGAGAAACCCTAATATTAAAGAAAATGATAGACTACACAGGTAAGATACTCTCTGGGAAAGACATTCTAAGGATTTGGTACTGTTATTCACTGGGGTGGAGAAATACCATATCTGCTATTAAATGGCATTAATTTGATATGTGTGCCATTCTTGTAACAAGAACAACCATTTGGTTCACGTTAGAATTATAAAATTCTTAAGTTTATAATCGTTGTCAAAGTATTGCTTAGCTGTAATTGCCAAAATTTTTCCTACTTAGGGTTACATTTCACAAAAGCTATCTATGATGGTAATTATGCATTTTGGAGAACTGACTGTGCAGAGTGATTTTAAGGGAGAGAAAATAATATCCTTGAGATAAATCCACATAATTTTACAGATAATCTGAGAGACTTCAGCAAGAATATTTCTATCCTTTACTTTTGATTGTGAGCTTGCATACAAAAAAGGAAACAGCCAACGTTATATTTTGCAGAAGCTGAACTGGAGTCTGTGGACTTAGGTAAGTGATTTAAAAGCCCTCCAACCCAGCTTCGATACAACCGCTTGTTAAAACAAAATATATTTTCCAGTAGTACTCTATTTTTCCTCTTTCTTCAGTCATTTCATTTACTGTTCTATGTTATCCTAGTTTTTTATTTATTTTCTTCCACGTGTAAATATCCTCATTGACATTTCAACTTCTTCCTGTAAAGTTTTGGAGAGGGAAATATTTACACTTGATCCAAAGATTAAACAAAACATATTTGTAATAAATGACCAGAAAAAACTGTACCTCACTGACTGAGTTCATCCTGCTGGGATTAGCAGATACCCTGGAGCTACAGATCACCCTCTTTTTGCTCTTTTTTTGTGATTTACACACTCACAGTCCTGGGGAATGTGGGGATGATCCTGCTAATCAGGGTGGACTCTCGACTTCACACACCCATGTATTTCTTCCTGGCTAACTTGTCCTTTGTGGATGTTTGCTACTCGTCCACCATTACCCCAAAGATGCTGGTAGATCTATTGTCTGAGAAGAGAACCATCTCCTTTGCTGGCTGCTTCCTGCAGATGTATTTCTTTATCGCCCTGGCAACAATTGAATGCATCCTTTTTGGGTTAATGGCCTATGACCGCTATGTGGCCATATGTAACCCACTCCTTTACTCCTTAATCATGTCCAGGACAGTCTGCCTTAAAATGGCGGCTGGGGCCTTTGCAGCAGGATTGCTGAACTCCATGGTTAACACAAGTCATGTAAGCAGCTTACCATTCTGTGGTTCCAATATCATCCATCACTTCTTCTGTGACACCCCCCCTCTTTTAAAGCTCTCTTGTTCTGACACACGCCTGAATGAAAGCATCTTTTCCACTTTTGCTGGTGTGAATATGGTCGGTGCTCTGCTGGTCATCCTTACTTCCTACTCCTACATTTTCTTCTCCATGTTTCGTATGCATTCAGGGGAGGGGAGGCGCAAAGCATTCTCAACTTGTGCCTCCCACTTGACTGCTATAATTCTGTTCTATGCAACCTCCATCTACACTTATCTGAGACCCAGTTCTAGCTACTCCCTGAGGCAGGATGAAGTGGCTTCCGTGTTCTACACAGTGGTTATCCCCATGCTGAACCCTCTGATCTACAGCCTCAGGAATAAGGAAGTAAAGAAGGTTTCCTGGAATGTGATTACCGGGAAAAGAATCCCTTCATTTATGTGATTGCGTGGGTAATTTTCCAAAATAAGTGGAGTATTTAATTAACCTTCAAAGCCTAGTTCAAGCATATTGGTGTTCATTAAAGTATTTTCAAAGCAAATACATTCTGTAAATACTCAAGTATCTATATCCAATCATGGATAATATAGATTAAAACACTAACACCAGACTACAGGATCCTCATCTTATAATTATTGTATAACTTCACTGGGTCCTTACCAATACAGTTTATTCATAATGAAATCTTGGCCATGGAAATTAAGGGATTAAGTGTTTAGAAATAAAAGTCACAATGTTATAAGACCTACCATATAGGATGTTTTGGACTATCCATTCAATGTTTCCTGTAAGTATTTATTTTCACCACTTTTAAAATAATTGTTTTCTATATGTCATATATTTAAAAAATGCTTTTACATTATAATGGATTTTCTTTTTTAATTTATTGATATTCCTTATGGAGAGAGTTGCTTAAATCAAATTTCAGAGCTACAGTTTTATTAAAATGTGAAACTTCCAAACATTTATTTCTCTTTTCCCACCTATGTTTACATGCACATTAATTAAAGAATACATATGAGTTTGTATAAAAATTTGCCATCAAGAAAACTGCTGACTGATTAGAATTCATCAATTATAGTACTCTTTCCGTCTTACCCTTCTCCTCAAAAAATCCTAAGACTTTTTCTCCCTTTCTCTCTCCTGGACTCAAAAGTACACAAAATCACATGCAAAAGCACCCAAGTACTACAAAGAGTTCAGTGGGGCAGAGTTCCAAAGGACGTAGATAAATATTCAGTGGATGGCTATGACCCTAATTCTTTAGAACTGGCTTTTAACTTTCCTTTTCATAGAATTCTTCCCTCAATTATCAAAAAAACTTGAAATTAATCTCAAGAGTAACGCTAAGAATTATTAATATGAAGGTAGGCATATATAAAGGGAATCAAATATGTGATTAAAATATTACACAAACAAATAGTAATTTTTGTGTATTGAATTGTTTCCCCCCAAAATATGTGTCAACTTGGTTAGGCCATGATTTCCAGTATTGTGTGTGTCCCCTCTATTTTGTGACTGTAATTTTATGTTAAAGAGGATTAGGGTAGGATTGTAACACCCTTGCCCAGGTTGCATCCCTGATCCAATATAAACAGAGTTTCCCTGGGGTGTGGCCTGCACCACCTTTTATCTTACAAGAGAAAAAAAAAGAAAGGGAAGTGAGCAGAGAGGGGAAACTCATACCACCAAGAAAGCAGTGCCAGGATCCTTTGGGCTTAAGGTCCCTCTGCAAAGAAGTCCCTAGTCAGGGGGAAGATTGAGGAGAAGTTCCAACGGAGAGAGAAAGCCTTCCCCTGGAGCCGACACCCTGAATTTGTGCTTTTAGCCTATTTTACTGTGAGGAAATAAACTTCCTTTTATTAAAGACATCCACTTGTGATATTCCTGTTATAGCAGCACTAGATGAATAAGACACTAATATTATGTTCCTTCTGATGTAACATTTAGGAACAGGAAAATTTGGAGATGAAATGTAGTTATTCTGATACTTAGGGCTTTAGATACATTTTGTTTTGATCTATGCTCATCAAAAGACTTCACCAAAAGAGTAAAAAGAGAATCTATAGACTGAGAAAAAAAAATTGGCTATTACAAAGCAGATAAAGGTCTAATGTCTAAAATCTACAGGAAAATCCAACACCTCTACAACAGAAAGACAAATAATCCAATTAAAAAATGGGCAAAGGAAATGAACAGACACTTCACCAAAGAAGACATTCAGGCGGCCATCAGACACAAGAGGAAATGCTCATGATCGCTAGCCATTAGAGAAATGCAAATGAAAACCACAGTGAGATACCATCTCACCCCAGTATTACTAGCATGAATCAAAAAAATAGGAAATAGCAAATGTTGGAGAGGCTACAGGGAGATCAGAACTCTTATGCACTGCTGGTGGGAATGCAAAATGATAAACCATTTTGGAAAAGTATATGGTGCTTCCTTAGAAAGTTAGAAACTGAAATACCATATGGTCCAGCAATTCCACTTCTAGGAATGTATCCTAGAGAAATAAGAGTTGTCACAGGAATAGACAGATGCACACTCATGTTCATTGCAACATTGTTCAAAATAGCAAAAAGATGGAAACAAACTAGATGCCATTATTAGATGAATGGGTAAACAAACTATTGTACCTATACACAAGGTAGTATCACGAAACAATAAAGAACAATGACGAATCTGCAAAGCATCTCCTAACATGGATGAATTTGGAGGGCATTATGCTGAGTGAAATAAGTCAATAACAAAAGGACCAATATTGTATGAGACCACTACTGTAAAAACTCATGAAAACGTTTACACACAAAAAAGAAGAAATCTTTGATGGTTACGAGGAAGGGGAAGAGGTGGGAATGAAAAAACACTAAATAGACAGTAGATAAGTAATAAAGACAATATGCAATACTGGGGAAGCCAGCACAACTTGTAAAAGGTAAGATCATGGAAGCTCCCTAGACACATACTAACTCTCAGAAGGATCAAATTGCTGGGCTGAAGGCTATGGGGACCATGGCCCTGGGGAACATCTAGCTCATTGGCATAACATAGTTTATAAAGAAAATGTTCTACATTCTACTTTGGTACTCAGTGTCTGGGGTCTTAAAAGCCTGCAAGCAAGGGAGAATGAAGAAAACAAAAAATACAAGGGAAAGATTAGTCCAAAGGGCTAATGGACTGCAACTACCATGGCCTCTACCACAATGAATCCAGTACATCTAGATGGTGCCCAGCTACCACCACTGACTGCTTTGACAGGGATCACAATAGAGGGCTCTGGACTGAGCTGGAGAAAAATGTAGAACAAATTTGTAACTCATAAAAAAAAGACCAGACTTACTGGTCTGACAGAGACTGGAGAAACCCCAAAAATATGGCCCCGGACACCATTTTAGCTCAGTAATGAAGTCACTCCCAAAGTTCACCCCTCAGCCAAAGCTTAGAGGGCCTCTCAAAACAAAATGAGACTAAAGGGGCACACCAGCCCAGGGGCAAGGACTAGAAGTCAGGATGGAGCAGGAAAGCTGGTAATAGGGAACCCAAGTTCAAGAAGGGGAGTGTTAACATCTTGTGGGGTTGTTAACCAATGTCATGAAAAATATGTGTCCTGACTGTTTAATGAGAAACTAGTTTGTTCTGTAAACCTTCATCTAAAGCATAGTAAAAAATATATATTCTGAAAAAAAAGGAGAAAATGATGAACATCGTGGACAGAAATTGAAGATTTTTGAAGAAAATGATAGAAGTGGTTAAGATTTATCTCAAAAGCTCCTCTGAGTTTCTGAATCAGGCTACAAGCCCTCGACCTCAGAATTTGTACCAACATTTTTAACTGCATGTGTTGTTAAATAAACAAATAAACAAAAGAAAATAAATAAAATGCAATTTATTAACTGAGTTTGTGTTGAGGAATGTCAAAATTTATTAATATAATTATAGGAGAAGCAGTAAGGTTAAAAAAAAGGGCAAATTGAGAGGGAGTATTGGAATAGAAGGTTTATTTTCCTGGGAAACAGAATGCTTATATAAGTAGTATGAAAAAAGTAAAAAAAATTTAAAGTTTCATTTCACAAATCATAAAATTATTATGCCCAAATCATGTGTTACAGAAGATGACGGTGTTTCAGAATCATTTGAGATCTAGATCCGGTGAGCATTATCTGAAGGAAAAAAAAAATAAGGAACAAATGATACAGAAATAAACCAAAAAACCAAACCCAGTGCTGTGAGTCAATTCCGACTCATAGCGACCCTAGAGGACAGAGTAAAACTGCCCCCTAGAGCTTCCAAGGAGCACCTGGTGGATTCGAACTGCCGTCCATTTGGTTAGCAGCCTTAGCACTTAACCACTATACTACCAGGGTTTCTGGTACAGATATAATAACAGATATACCTATGGTTAATTGCAATGGCATAGTTTTATTCCCCAATAGTAATTTTCTAGCTCACCATGGACTCTTAAAATGTCATCAAAGATCAGAAAAAGAGCGACAAACAAGTTTCTATTTTTTAAATGGACCATTGCTAGTGATTTTCTATTTTTTAATTTTGATTTTTTTCCTACAACAATAATACATATTAGATTTTCCCTTAGGCATAGGCTGATAGCTTCATATAAGACTCATAAGAAGTATCTATTTAATATTGATTTTCCTAGCCCTAAATAATAAATTTGACGTGAAAAAGCACATGGGATTTTAAAGACACTAACATGCTTCTGTAAACACGGGTGGTGCAGTGGTTAAGAGCTATAGCTGCTCACAAACAGGCTGGCAGTTTGAGTCCACTAGACACTCCTTGGAAATTCTATGGGGCAGTGGTACTCTGTACCATAGGGTCGCTGTTAAGTCAGAATCCACTCGATGGCAATGGATTTGGTTTTGCTTTGATTTCAATTAACACGCCTTGGTACCAATGCCTGAACCACTAAGAGCAGACTTTCTCCAAAGGTTGTTGCCGGGACACATTTCACAAATATCTGCGACGCATATATTACCCCATTTTACTTTTCTTATCAAAGATGTCATCTTAATTCTGCCATCTGTATCCTCTTTCAGCAACCAGCATTTTTCATATCAGGGATGTTGACTGTTTAACTGAATCCATTCCTAGTCTGGGTTCAATGTTTTTTTTTCTGATGTTGCATCCTTGGGCTTGTGAATGGAGTAAGGAATAAAATAACAGCACTAGTAACAATGTTATCTTACTTTTTTTTTCTTTTTTTGCATTTTGCTATTTAATTTTGACAGCTGCACTTTTAAAAAAAATTTTTTTAAAGAAAATCTGCACTAATTAACATCTAAGTATATTTGGCTTAATTAACCATTAAGCACGATACAACACCTTTATAGATGCTACTTCACAAATTATCTAGGATCCAAAATCTATCACTTTTTATGAATTGCTTGGTGGGGGAAAAAAAAAATGTTTGGTGTATGTGTGTGTGCTCTGTCTGCTTAAAAACTCAAAAGTGAATGTGTTTCAGGTTATTCTATAATTACATCATTAACGACTTTTTAAATTTCCATTATATACACCTTTGGAGAGAAATGGTTAAAAGCCATAAATGATCTTTAACAGTGCTTTCGTAACTGATAAAGGTGTTCATACAACTTACAATCACATTCATCCTTCCAGTTCTACCACTGGTCAACTTTTTCTATTATTCTCTATACCCTTAAATGCACCACCTGCAACAGACTCTGTTTATCCCATGACATGCATATTTTCCTGATGACTGAGGCTCAAAGATGACTAAAGTGAGTATGGGGACAGGGTGTAAGTAAAGAAAGTTGGTTTTAAAGTCCAATATATGTCAGATTCAGTTGGAATATGTTCAGCCATTAACACTGGATAGTCTGGTTTACTAGGCCTGGAATGACCTCTCTTAATGTTGTTAGATGCTGTGGAGTTAATTTTTGTATCATAGCGACAGCATGTGAAAACATAGAACTGCCTTTTAGGATGTTCTGGACTGTAATCTTTACGGAAACAGAGCTCCAGGACTTTTCTGAGGAGTAGATGGATGGGTTTGAACTGCCAACCTTCTGATTAGCAACCTTTGGGTTAGCAGCTAAACACTTAACTGTTGCAACTCCAAACCTCCTTAGAATGGCCTCCAGGAGAATTCATATGTAATTCTTACAGGTGTTTTTGCAGCAGGTCTTATAGGACAACACTCTAAAATACTGATATAACCCTCAGTTCATGGATTATATGCCATACTCATTTTTTTTCTCACCTTCATTAGCTAAATTTAACCTCTTTATACAGAAAATAGCAAAATGTCCTTTTCAAAACTTTACTACCACATTGTCTTACAGTAAATCAAATATCCAAATAAGATAAATTTTACAACATTTCCACTAATAGGATACCCAATTAAATCATTTGGAATGATTCTATGTGAATGATTTATATCTTCTTCCCAACTTATTTAGTAATTCAATAATTTATGTAAGTGTGGACTTACAGATATTTATATAATCCAATACTACTTCAGTTATTTTGTTGCTCAGATTGTTTCAGTTTGTCCATTGGGAGCTCTTTAAGTTGACTCCCGTGCACCTTTGACATACCTGCCTCAATGTTCATTGCTTTTTGTTTGTTATTTCATTAGATTTTTAAGCTTTTCTTCTTTTTCACAATAAAATGTGCTCCAGATTCATCTTGCATATTTCCTGCCCTAGACCTAGCCATTTCTCCAAAGAACTCTTGTTCCTTAAATTGGAAACTGAAATTAGAAACCAAGATCTGGGAACTAGTTGTGCACATGGCTCCTGGAATATCATTAGTTCTGTTGTTGTTCTTGTTGTTAGGTGCCATCGAGTTGGTTCCGACTCATAGCGACCCTATGCGCAACAGAACGAAACACTACCTGGTCCTGTGCCATCCTTACAATCGTTGTTATGCTTGAGCTCATTGTTGCAGCCACTGTGTCAATCCACCTCATCGAGGGTCTTCCGCTTTTCCACTGACCCTGTACTCTGCTAATCATGATGTCCTTCTCTAGGGACTGATCCCTCCCGAAAACATTAGGAAGAAGGACCCGGTAGTCTACTTCTGAAAAGCATTAGCCAGTGAAACCCTTATGATCATTAGTTCTAGGCACTCTCAAATGACTGAGCAAGAAAATATCTGAGTGCATATTGTGTGTATATATGCGTGTGTGTGTGTGTGTGCGTGTACGTATTATTTCCGTTTGTAACCATCAATATCCATATTAAGCTAAACATTAATCCATACTAACGTCTAACTCTATTACCACATATATCATAGCAGTATTTTTTGTAATAAAGACAGAAAACAACTCAGATGTTTATCAGTTGTGAACGTAAACAAAATATGGTTTATCTATATAATGGAATATTGTTCAGCAATAAAAAGGAATGAAGATAAATGCTGCAACTGTATATTAAAAAACAGAAACAAAAAAACTATGTTAAGTAAAGTACGGCAGTTGCAAACACATACACACAAAACATATTTATGATTTGATTTATATGAAATGTCCAGAATAGACTAATCTAAAGGGACAGAAAATAGATTACCAAGGGCTTAGGAGGGGAAGGAGGTAGAAAGGATGAGGCATGACTACAAATGGGTATTGATGAAGTGTTTTAAAATTAGATCATAGTGATGGTTTCACAACCCCATTTTAATAGGTACATTTTATATGATTTATATCTCAAAAAGTTGTAAAACAAAAAAAAGACATTAGATATGTAATCCAGTTGTGGGGTTAGAAATTCAAGCTATTTAAATTTTGATTTACAAGTAAATGTGCACAGTAATTACCCTTTTCCATTTGAATTGGACCCATTGTAGCAATGATGCAATGCCTAGTCCCATAAATGCTGAACAACCTTTTCGCATGATTTAACAGGTTTACCTTACAATAGAAGTTTACATGAAAATGCAATCCCACGGATATTTTCTTAACATTCCTATCTATCTATCATCTATCTATTTTCCTGTCTATGATCTATGATTGTCTTCATGTATTTCTTTTAGATTTAAAGCCAGTATCTTGCTGAATAGCTGGAAACCTAGAGTCATGTCCACTAAGTCAGGAACAAGTTAAAGATCTTTACCTTTCATGAGCCTATTCAGAAAGGTCTTTCTTTTTCTAATGCACTAGAATTCCCATGAAAGTTCACAGACTCCTGCACATTTTCCCAGGTAGACTATCTCCTTGCTAGACCGAGGGTTGTATTTGGTGATCTGATATGTACTATGGAGATATGAGCAAAGTTATTGATTGACTCATATTATGAACCAATGTAGGCTGACGGGAATGGTTCTTGAGGAAAATTTGCATGAATTTGTGACGCAACGGCTTTGAGGACAGATATTTAATGAGAAATTCACAAATGTGTGGAATCGACAGCAGGCCCCAAATTTTTTTTCTGGAATGAGTTGGAAAGATTTCTCCTGAGATATGCCGTCTTCTACCCCAGTCTATTATTAAGCCTTAAAAGAGATTTCAATATTTTGTTTTTTAATAGACTTTAGAATAAATGGCATACAAATTTGCTTTAAATAATTAAGGTAGGAACAAGAAGGTATATGAAAAGCAGCAATAATAATAATAATAGAAAACCAGAAAAATCAATGGGGTTTTTAAATTGTATATTTTATTTTATTCCACACAACTATGGTACGGTGGTGGTACTTGATTCAACTGAGGATTAGAAAGGGCAACTAAGCAGGCTTTTAAACATTCCAAAAAGATGTGATGAACCAGATTCATGAACTATCTCACTCACATGCATTCTTTCTGCTTCAGCCTTCTCGCACCATTTCTCTGCTACTGTTGTGTGATGGAGCCCTGGTGACACAGTGGTTAAAAGCTTGGCTGCTAACCAAAGTTCAGCAGATCAAATTCACTCATTGCTGCTTGGAAACCCTATGGGATGGTTCTACTATGTCTTGTAGGGTTGCTGTGAGTTGGAATCAGCTTGATGGCAACAAGTTGGTATTGTGGGATATGCTCTCAATAAAAATACCAATGTCATTGTCAAAGGTATTGTCTTTCTGTGCAGGAGAATGGCTGTATCCTTAAATCCCTGCTGCATTTCAGAGACAAATCATTTCATATATAATGTGAATATTAGCATCTAGTTTTTTTGTCTGTCTTCAGTGAGAGTAGGCATGGGAGAGATATTACAATAGCTAGATTTCTCATTACAACCTCAGAATCCTTAATTAAACTCATAGTGGGATATATTGCATGAAAAACAGGGTCTAACCCAGCAGCTGGATTCAGGGAACAACTTGAAGCAAGCACTCCTATACAACATAGGACTCTATCTCCCTGTCTCATTTCTCCTATTTAATGCACATCTGTTTAATTCTCCTCTATGTCCTTGAAGTTCTACCATAGATAATATGGGAGGAGACATGGCCAACAACTCCCAAGCTTAAAAAATTATAGCTACAGTCTTAGTTCTTATTCAAACAGTCACAGGGAAGTTCTCTGACTGGACCATGTTGGGTATCCCTTCCATTGCCAAACTGATCAACTATGACCAGGTATAAGCAGTCATATATTAAATAATGACCATCTGCAAAGTGGAGCCCTGGTAGCACAGTGGTTAAGAGTTTGGCTGCTAACCATAAAGGTCAGCAGTTCAAATCCACCAACTACTCCTTGGAAACCCTATAGGTAGTTTTACTGGTCCTACAGGGTTACGCTCCCACTTGTTTGTCAGTTTATCGTAGTGTGGGGGCTTGCTTGTTGCTGCGATGCTGGAAGCTATGCCACCGGTATTCACATACCGCCAGGGTCACCCAGGGAGGACAGATTTCGGCTGAGCTTTCAGACTAAGGCAGACTAGGAAGAAGGACCTGGCAGTCTATATCTGAAAAGAATTAGCCACTGAAAACTGTATGAATAACAGTGGAACATTGTCTAATACAGTGCCAGAAGATGAGCCCCCCAGGTTAGAAGGCATTCAAAAAACTACTGAGGAAGAGCTGCCTCCTCAAAATGGAGTCAATCTTAATGGTGTGGATGGGGTAAAGCTTTTGAGACCTTCATTTGTTGATGTGGCACAACTCAAAATGGGAAGAAACAGTTGAAAATCCATTAAAAATCAGAACAAGGAATATACGAAGTATAAATCTAGGAAAATTGGAAATCATCAAAAATGAAATGGAACCCATACACATTGATATCCTAGGCATTAGTGAGCAAAAATGGAATGGTATGGGCCATTATGAACGGGACAATCATATAGTCTACTATGCTGGGAATGACAACTTGAAGAGGAATGGTATGGCATTCATTGTCAAAAAGAACATTTCCAGGTCTATCCTGAAGTACAACACTGTCAGTGATATGATAATATCCATACGCCTACAAGGAAGACCAGTTAATATGACTATTATTCAAATTTATGCACCAACCACCAAGACCAAAGATGAAGAAATAGAAGATTTTTACCATTTCTGCAGTTTGAAATTGATCTAACATACAATCAGGATGTGTTGATAATTACTGGTGACTGGAAGGCAAAAGGTAGAAACAAAGAAGAATGATCCATAGTTGGAAAAGATGGCCTTGGTGATAGAAACAATGTCAGAGATCAAATGATAGAATTTTGCAAGACCAATGACTTCTTCATTGCAAATACCTTTTTTCACCAACGTAAATGGCAACTATACAAGATGGAACACATAGGAATCAAATTGACTACATCTGTGGAAAGAGATGGTGGGAAAGCTCAATATCATCAGTCAGAACAATGCCAGGCACCGACTGTGGAACAGACCATCAATTGCTCATATGCAACATCAAGCTAAAACTGAAGAAAATCAGAGCAAGTCCATGAGAGCCAAAATACTACCTTGAGTAAATCCCACCTGAATTTAGAGACCATCTCAAGAATAGATTTGACGTGTTAAAAATTAATGACCTCAGGCTGACAAGTTGTGGAACGACATGAAAGACATCATATATGAAGAAAGCAAGAGGTCATGGAAAAGGCAGGAAAAAAAGAAAAGACCAAGATGGATGTCAGAGGAGACTCTGAAACTTGCTGTCAAACATCAAGCAGCTAAAACATAAGGAAGAAATGATGAAGTAAGAGAACTGAATGGAAGATTCCAAAGGGCAGTTCGAGAAGAAAAAGTAAAGTATTATAATGACATGTGCAAAGAGCTGGAGATAGAAAACTGAAAGGGAAGAACACTCTCGGTGTTTCTCAAGCTGAAAGAGCTGAAGAAAAAATTCAAGCCTCAAGTTGCAAAAGTGAAGGGTTCTCCGGAGAAAATATTAAACAATGCAGGAACCATCAAAAGAAGATGGAAGGAACACACAGAGTAGTTATACTAAAAAGAATTAGTTGACATTCAACCATTTCAAGAGGTAGCATATGACCAGGAGCCAGTGGTACTGAAGCAAGAAGTCCAAGCTGTATTGAAGGCATTGGCTAAAAAACAAGGCTCCAGGAATTGACAGAATATCAATTGAGATGTTTCAACATATGGATGCTGTACTCAAAGTGCTCACTTGTCTAAGCCAAAAAATTTGGAAGACAGTTATCTGGCCAACTGACTGGAAGAGATTCATATTTATGCCTGTTCCCAAGAAAGGTGATCCAACAGAATGCAGAATTTATAGAACAACATTGTTAATTTCACAGGCAAGCAAAATTTTGCTGAAGATCATTCAAAGGCAGATGCAGGAATGTATCTACAGGAGCTGCCAGAAATTCAGGCCGGATTCAGAAAAGGATGTGGAACCAGGGATATCATAGCTGATATCAGATGGATCCTGGATGAAAGCAGAGAATGCCAGAAAGATGTTTACCTGTGTTTTATTGACTATGTAAATACAATTGACTGTGTGGATCATAAAATTTAAGGATAAAACTATGAAGAAAGAGAATTCCAGAACACTTAATTGTGCTCAGGACAAAACTGGACATAGATTAAAAGGGAGTTGTTCGAAAAGAACAAAGGAATACTGCGTAGTTTAAAGTCAGGAAAGGTGTGCTTCAGGGGTGTCTCCTTTCACCACACCTATTCAATCTGAATGCTGAGCAAATAATCTGAGAAGCTGAACTATACGAAGAACAGGGCATCAGGACTGGAAGATTATGCGTATTAATTAGAACTGTTTGAAAAAAAAATCGAGACTCTATCTGCAGGATCTTTTCAGAATTTCATAATTCTTCCCTCTAATCTCAATCAAAGTGAAGTATTTTGTCCTGCCTAAAAGTTTAAAAGTAATCTAAGACAGTTAAGTGGTCTCTGTTGGTTCCTGGGTGGCACAAACTGTTCACTCTTAGCTACTAACTGAAAGGCTGGTATTTCGAATCCACCCATTGGCATCGCAGAAGACAGTCTTGGCCATCTACTTCCGTAAGATCACAGCCATTGAAAACCCTATGAAGTTTATAGTTCTGCTCTGAAATACATGGAGCTGCCATGAGTCACAGTTGACTTGATGGCAATAGGCATCCTAAAACAAAGGAAAAGCTGCTTAAAGGGAAATTTTAGATGTTCAGACAACACACATTTGAAGTTCTGCAATTATAGATTGGAAAAAAAGTATATCAATATTGGGAATGAAGATCTCAGAAAAAAGATGACCAAACTTATGCATGTGGGAGAGGTCTTCCAATGAGGAAATTTGTATCAGAGTTATGAGGACGAAAAGCTAGAAACCCCAGGAAAGCACACTCTCAGCAGGAGGTAGAAAGCAGATCAGAGTTTCCCCCAGTGTACTATAATGCACCTATAATATATTTTTCGCATGTCTCAGTGTGAAGTGGCATGGAGCTGTCATGAATAAGGAATGCAGGAGTAGCCCCCATGGAGTGGTGGGGCATCCTCAGCATTGTGGTAAACAATGTAACATTGGTGCTTCTGGACCCCAGGATAGTAGTCCTCCATGTAAGGACAATTGTCGCTGCTTCTACTCCTCTACACACAGGTTCTGTCTAGAGACACCTCTTGCCTGAAGTCTTTCCTCTTCAAAATCTGCCCCTAAATTTGCATTTCTACATTTAAGCTGGGAGCTAGGATGACAAACATCATGACCCCTGACGTTTTTCTATCCTTCAGAAAAGAAGCACAACCTAAGGAAAAAAAAAAAGATGCTTCATTCTATCTCCAGGTCTTAGAGTGATAAACTCTCCCTTGCTTCCCATATTTCTCTACCTTAGACCAAAAGAAAAATTCCCAGGAGTTCACACTCTGTTCCAAGGTCCTGTGAAGTATAGCTTATAGTGGGCCCAGCCAAGCACTCCCATATGCATCTGTTGGTTGAAACATCTCAAACGGTATTTCATCAGTTCCCGGATCCTTGTTTTTCACTAATGCCTTCAGTGCAGCTTGAACTTCTTCCCTCACTACCATTGGTTTTTGATCATATGCTACTTCCTGAAATGGTTGAACATCAACCAATTCTTTTTGGTGCTGTGACTTTGTACATTCCTTTCATCTTCTTTTGATGCTTCCTGAATCATTCAATATTTTTCCTATAGAATCCTTCAAAATTGCAACTCAATGCTTGATTTTTTTTTCTCTTCAGCTCTTTCAGCTTAAGAAATGCCAAGTATATTCTTCCTCTTTGGTTTTCTAACTCCAGGTCTTTGGACATTTCATTATACTACTTTACTTTGTTTTCTTGAGCTGCCCTTTCAAATCTTCTGTTCAGCTCTTTCTTTTCATCATTTCTTCTTTTTAACTACTCAACTTTCAATAGCAAGTTTCAGAGTCGAGTCTCTTCTGACATCTATTTTGGTCTTTTCTTTCTTTCCTGTCTTTTTAATTGCCTTTTACTTCTCTTCATGTATGACGTCCTTGATGTCATTCCAGAATTTGTCTGGTGTTTGGTCATTAGTGTTCAATTTTCAAATCTATTCTTGAGATGGTCTCTAAATTCAGGTGGTATATACTCAAGGTCTTACTTTGACTTGTTTCAATTTTTTCAGATTCAAGTTGAACTTGCATATGATCAGTTGATGATCTATTCCACAGTCAGCCCCTGGTCTTGTTCTGACCGATGATATTGAGCTTTTCCATCGTCTCTTAACACAGACGTAGTCTATTGGATTCCTGTATATTCAGTCTGGTAGGTCCATGTGTATAGTTACCATCTATGTTGTTGAAAAAAGGTATCGTGAAAGAAAAAGTCATTGGTCTTGAAAAATTCTATATCATGTGAACTCTGGAGTAATCTCCATCACCAAGTACATATTTTCCAAATATCGATCCTTCTTTTTTGTTTCCAAATTTGCATCTTTATTACTAGTAGTTATCAATGCATCTTGATTGCAGGTTCGATCAGTTTCACAATGCAGAAATTGGTAAAAATCTTCAATTTCTTCATCTTTAGCCTTAGTAATTGGTGTGTAAATTTGTGTAACTGTCGTATTAACTCATCTTCCTTGTAGGCTCATGGATATTATCCTATCATTGACAGTGTTATGCTTCAGAATGGTTCCTGAAATTTTCTTTTTGACAATGAATGTGATGCCATTCATCTTCAATTTGGCATTCCCAGCATAGTAGGCCTTATGATTGATTCACAACGGCCAATACCTGTCCATTTCAGCTCATTAATGCCCACAATATCAATTTTAATTTGTTCCATTTCATTTTTGATGATTTCCAATTTTCCTAGGTTTATATTCCATATTCCAATTATTAGTTGATGCTTGCACCTGTTTCTTCTCATTTTGAGTCATGTCACATCAACAAATGAAGGTCCTCAAAGCTTTACTCCATACACATCATTAAGATTGATTTTACTTTGAAAAGGCAGCTCTTCCCCAGTTGTGTTTTTAGTCCCTTCCAACCTGAGGGACTCCCATTCTGATTGTATATCAGTTAGTGGCCTGCAACTATTCATAAGATTTTTAATGGCAATTTTTTTTCAAAAGAAGACTACCAGATTCTTCTTCCTAATCTGTCTTAGTTTGGAATGTCAGCTGAAACCTGTCCCCCATGGGTGATCCTGCTGGTATTTGAAATACTAGCAACATAGGTTCGAGCATCACTGCAACACGCAAGCCACCACAGTATGACAAACTGAGAGATGAGTGACGAATAGTCATAGAACCCCAAAGCAGGAAGAAACAAATTAAATTACAAATAGAAGCAGATTTTTAGTTTATGATTTCAAGGCCAATTCACATCAATATTCACGGGTCTGAAATGCAATCGCAAGAAAGATTAACTTTTTCCATAAAATAATGTTAGAGCCTGAGTGGTATTACTCCTCCATGCCTTCTCTCCATGTCTGGGAAAGCAAGTTTGCTTGGGATTTATGCCAAGAAGGGGTTGCAGAAAAGTGAGATCTATTCAGAGAAAATCATTTTGAAAAATAAACCAGAGTTACTGCTAAATAGAAGCATTCTACTTGAAATTAAGTAATTACCCAAGAGAGATTTCCCCCAGGGACTGTGCAACTCTTTCCTATTTAAGAGCACTTAGAATTTGAAAGCAAGCAAAGACTATTGTGGAATCACAGTGACATTTAGGGGAAGGGGGAGTATAAATTAAAAAAAAAAGTATATGGTATCAAAACACCTAGACTCTCCTAGACAGCTTTATGCAATCTTTAAACGTAAGTTGTTATTATATTGATAGGTTATTTTATGTAAGGATAGTTCTAAATTTGATACAACTAATAAAAGAGAAAAAAATGAAATTCTGGGAAAAAGTGTATTTGAAAATGAATTTACTTAAGGTAACACATGCAGCCCTCTAATTTTCCTAATTATAAATTAAATAAAATTAGATATGTGGCAAATTATCATAACAGTGTTTATTATTTATAATAAAAACACTTACTCTTTACTTACAGATATGTTTAGTTTGCAAAGACCTGGTCGTTATGCAAAAATTGGCATTATGCGAAAATGGAGGATTTTTTTGTTTGTTTTCAAACCATCTCAATTTGTTATTTATTTATTTATTTTTAGTTAGAAAATGTGATCATAGAAATACTAACAGCTAAGATTTACTTATGTGCTCATCACTGTGACAAGTCCAATTATGGATTATGCCTCTGTGGAGAAGGATGTTTGGAGGAGGCAAAGCTGGATGAAGCTGGGCTGGGGCTGTGTGACTGAAGGGCCCACAGCTTAACCAATTCACTTTCCTCCTGTGTTGCATCAGAGCTCCATGGAGCCTCCAGAGATCCAGGAGGCTCCTTTTCCCTTGGGGCCTAGTGAGCCATGAATGCTAGGGCTTCCTGTAAGGTAGAGACTGGCCCCTGCACAGGCCCCACCAAGGTAGTCTTTAGGTCCAGATTGGCTCATTTTGGGGTTTCACCAAACAAATGCATATTTCTTCCAAACACCTTCTCTGTTGCCTCTTTCTTTCCTCCCTTCCCACCCAACAGCAGTTTTGAGCTGCAAGAGCTCCGGCTGAAAAAGAGCTCAGAAACCAGAACCGGCACACTCTGGCTCCTTGCTGTCTGCTTGTCTGCACAGAGACCTTGGCCATGAAGGAGGCAGGTCCATGGCAACTGGATCTGACACCTCCACCTGCAAGTGGGAGCAGATGGCTGGGGTAGCACAGCCCAGCTTCCAGGAAGTTGTCCAGAAACCCTCCTCAAGAGAGGGGATGCTCCACAGCTGCTGGGACAATGTCAGGCTGACTTTTTAGTGCAAAAAGTCAGATCATAGATTTTTTTTACTATTCTACATGCTGAATATCACATAATGAAACAGTAACTGTGGAGTAGGTGTAATTCATTTAAAGTTATTTTGATAACAGTACTAATAGGGTTGGAGGAAGACTCATTACCACCCTGCTTCATCCAGATGACACAACTTTGCTTGCTGAAGGTAAAGAGCACTTGAAGCACTCAATGAAGATCAAAGACTACAGCCATCAGTATGGCTTACACCTCAACTTAAAGAAAACAAAAATCCTCGCAACTGGACCAATAAGCAACATCATGATAAATGGAGAAAAGGTTGCAGTTGTCAAGGATTTCATTTTACTTGGCTCCACAATGAGCACCCATGGAAGCAACAGTCAAGAAATCAAAAGATGTTGGTCTCCAGGCTTTCTGTTAGTCCAAGACTGGAACCATTCCCAAAGCTAACTCTTCAGACAGGGATTGGAATGGATTATAAGATAGAAAATGATACTGGTGAGGAGTGAGTTTCTTGGCTCAAGCAGACACATGAGACTATGCGGGCAGCTCCTGTCTGGAGGAGAGATTAGAAGGCAGAGGGGGACAGAAGTTGGCTGAATGGACCCAGGAATACAGGGTGGAGAGAAGTAGGGTGCTGTCTCATTAGGGAGGGATCAACTAGGAGTTTATAGCAAGGTGTATATAAATTTTTGCAAGAGAGGCCAACTTGATTTGTACCCTTTCACTTAAAGAACAATTAAAAAACAATAAAAGAAAGAAATCAAAAGCTGCACTGCAGGTGGCAAATCTGCTGCAAAAGAGCTCTTTGAAGTGTTAAAAAGCAAAGATGCCACTTTAAGGACTAAGGTGTGCCTGATCCAAGCCATGGAGTTCTCAATCATCACCTCTTATGCATGTGAAAGTTGGATGATGAATAAAGAAGACCTAAGGAAAAAAAAAAAAAAAAATTCTTTTTTTTTTTAAGAAGAATTGACCTTTTGAATTATGTTGTTGGCAAAGTATGTTGACTATACCTTGGACTGCCAAAGAAGGAGGAAATCTGTCTTGGAGGAAGTACAGCCAGAATGTTTCTTAGAAGCAAAGATGACAAGGCTATGTCTCACATACTTTTGACATGTTATCAGGAGGAATCAGTCCCTGGAGAAGGACATCATGCCTGGAAAAGTAGAGGGTCAGCAAAAAAGAGGAAGACCCTCAATGAGATGGATTGACACAGTGGCTACAACAATGGGCTCAAGCATAACAAGGATTGTGAGAATGGCACAGGACCAGGCAGTGTTTTGTTCTGTTGTACATACGGTTGGTTTGAGTGGGGACTAACTCCAACACACCTAACAACAACAACAAAAGTACTAATAGAAATAAGGAAATATGGAGGAATGTTTGTCTGATCACCTTCACATTGAAAGTTATTATGTCAAAATCATCAGCTGTTTGCACTAGAAGGTAGAGTATGGGGTAATAGATTTGAAAGAAGGAAATACATGAATAATTGTATGGAAAAGTTGGAAAGTTAATGTTAAAAAGTGTGATCTGAATTGTCAAATAGTATCCAGTGACTGCTTGATATCTGAGGATGTTAATAGAAAGTAAAGCAAGACAGTTGTGTTTTTCTCAGGCCTTATTCACATCCTCTGTCCTCATGTAGGGCCCAAGTAAATAATAAGTTTGTTTAATCAAAGTTATACTTTTATAAATGAAAATTATTCTAAATGGGGGGAGAGAATGTTAGATTTGGTAGCAAGGAAATTATATGACAATGGAGCTTAGAATCTTAGGTGGGTAAAGAGTGAAAAAAAAATATTGTGAGGAGTGGGTCATATTTCTTGATTGAATTAAAGGTTAATTAACATTTATCACAAACTGAATAGGGATGTTGAAAGGTAATGTTATTGAAGAGGATGCTGAGCTTAATGTTTTTTATTTTTTTTATAAGCAATGGAAGGGATACAGATAATAGAAAACTAGTAATGTACACATTTATTCTCTCAGTAACAAAGGATTGGCTTAAGAAAACCAAGTCTTATAAAGGGAAAGTCTTCAAACTAACTTTGAATGAAGAATTAAGTAAAAAAAAAAATTGACTTGAGGAAACTCAAGTAAGGATGTCTATAGAGAAAAATCCAAGAACTGAGACTAAACAATAGATAAAGATACACTCTTATTGGGGTGAAATAATCAGATCTCTTTCCTACAAAACAAGCTCTAATTAACAGTGTACACTTCTCAATATCTCCATTATCATTACAACCCAAGTTTAACAAATTGATTTTATAGCATATCAGTTCATTGCTGAAGTTTCAAATGTCATTCTCTAGAAATGGAGCATGGTGATGGAGGAATTAATTAATTAATAATGTAGGTTTACACAAGTACCTATCCAATTTACAGAAGTTAATATGCTTTTCAAAATAGTGAATAAATTAACCATCTTGAATTCATCATATCCACAGATGGAAACCAAATTAAAAGCAGAAGAATCAAGTAATACTACAATTACGGAGTTTGTTCTCGTGGGGTTTTCTGATGAACCCAATTTACAGTGGATACTCTTTGGGACATTTTTCATCATGTATCTGATTATTTTGTTGGGCAATAGCGTCATAATACTGATAACAACAGTTGACCCTACTCTCCGGAACCCCATGCATTTTTTCCTTGGCAATTTTTCCTTTTTGGAAATATGTTATGTAACAGTCACTATCCCAAGAATGCTCAGGGACATTTGGACCCAGAAAGGAAATATTTCCTTTTTGGCCTTTGCTATGCAAATGTGTTTTTTTCTTATATTTGCAGGCACAGAGTGTTTGCTCCTGACAGTGATGGCCTATGACCGCTATGTGGCCATTCATAACCCTCTGCATTATCCTGTAGCCATGAACCACAGGGTCTGTATCCAGTTAGTGGCTGGCTCCTGGATCAGTGGAATTCTAGTCCAAATTGGGCAAACGTGCCAGATTTTCTCTCTGTCCTTTTGTGGGCCTAACACAATTAATCATTTCTTTTGTGACATCCCCCCGGTAATCAAGCTTGCATGCGGGGACATATTAGTGAATCAGATGGTGGTCTATATATTAGCTACGATGTTTTTGATGTTTCCATTTCTGTTGATCATTGCTTCCTATGGCAAAATTATCTCCAGTATTCTGAAATTGTCCTCAGCCAAAGGAAGGGCCAAAGCCTTTTCCACCTGTTCTTCTCACATGACAGTTGTAATCTTATTCTATGGAACAGCTGCTATCAATTATTTACTGCCCAAATCAAATCAGTCTGAAGGACTGGGGAAACTGGTCTGTCTTTTCTATACCATTTTGACACCAATGATGAATCCTGTTATATATAGTCTGAGGAATAAAAATGTCATGGTGGCATTGAAGAGGCTGCTACCTAATTATTAACATGATGCAATGACTTGAAATTACAGAAACTATATGCATATGTTTTTGCCATGTAGATGCAATGGGAAAATCTTCTAGTTTTCTTTCTACATTCTTAAACAGAGATAATTTACGGTGTGCTAACAATCTCACATTATGTCAAGGTACCTTTGTTTCATAGAATTAACTACTTCTGTGTAATCAAACCACAAATTAACTTAAGTGCAAAAATAAGATGAATCTTTTCTCTGACTGAACAAGTGAGGTAAGAGATTTTCTGAATAATACAGTGAAAGATAATTGAGTGTGTTGTATAATTCTGAATTAGGGCCATGCTGTGTGATAATTTTTTCTTATATTTCCCATTCCTCCAGACGTATTTTCTGCCTTTCTCTGCCCCTCTGGTTGGATTTAGCCAGTGAGAAACACCAGCAGTAGCTGAGATGGTGGAAGCTGGGGAGAACTTGGCTTTTCTCCACAGTTTTTTCTCTGCTCCTATATGTTGTCTCTGCCCATGTCTCTGCAAGCTACATTGTTTCAGGGTGTACCCATATCTAATGGTCCCATCTCTCACCATTCTCTGGTAACATTATATCTATCCTCCACTTTTAGCTTCAGGCCTTGGTTTTGTATTACCTGGTATTTTCCCCCATAATCCAATCATACCCATGTAAATAGCCTTTACACTAAAGTACTTTAATTGGAATTATCTTGAATGAATTCTATTTCTTGCAGGCTCCCACTAGCTCATCATTCTTCCATTCTATTCTTGTATACCTTTTGGACAGTGATTTAGCATTTTTTTCTTTGTGAAAGATAAACAAAATACTAACCCTTTTAATCTCTAAACTGATTTAAGGAAAACCCATTTTATGCAAATAACAATACTTGTATGAAAGTGATTACTACAAATACTCATTTGTTGAGGAATATTTAACCAAAAAAGAATATAGTAAAAAAACAAAATTGGAAGCAAATGGAATTAGAGATTATATTAAGATGCTGGAGTACGTCTATACCATAAAATTATACAGCCCATTAAGAAGATTTTAGAACAGCCATGGTGAAGAAACTTGAAGATGTCTTGACGTATAAAAGAATTAAAATCTGTTTCTAAAACATCACCCCATTTTTGTAAAACAATGAAATAGAAACCTATAAAAAACAAACCCATTGCCAATGAATTGATTCTGACTCATGGTGAGCCTATACAACGAGTAGAATTGTCACAGAGGGCTTCCTAGGCTGTAATTTTTACTGGAGCAGACTTCCTTCTCATATGGAGCTCCTGATGGGTTGAACCACCATTGTCTCAGGTAGCAGCCAAGCACTGAAACACTGCACCATCAGTGCTCCCTATAATGAAACATGGCACCTCATAACTCCATTCAATTATTTACATCTGCATGTCAGTAGTGGGTATGTATGGATATGTACATGAGCATTTTTTGAGTGGGTGTGGATTAGAAGGGATTATTGGCTTTCTCACAGTGGCAAGATTTCAGATGATTCCTGCTTTATTTTTCATATTTTTCTGTGTAGCTTCAATTTAATGAGAGTGCAATTGGTATATCACAGGAAATAGTAATCAATATTCACTCTGAAAATAACATAAGAAAATATTTGCATTTCTTCCTTTCTTCTTGCTACTAAATGTCTTAAGAATCTAGCATGTAGAAGAGAGACTTGAATAGGAGCCAAGGTGTCTTTGATTTGTAAGAGAAACAGAAGTGCGTGTGTGTGTTTATTACTTAAAAGGAATCAAAATATATAATATCTATGGTTATTCCTTGAAAAATATCTCAAAGGCATGTAACAATAGAACCAGAGATGGATAAATTAATGATCACAAGAATGAACATATTTGAAAATAAATGCCTGTCAGTGAGCTTGAATGAGAAAAAATAGACAATCTTTAAAATAAAAAAGGAAAGAGAAATGTCAACCAATATTGAATTAATGAAGAACTTATCAGTAGCCAGCAAATAAAAAAGACAAAAATATAAACTGATAATTTATAACACTACTGACTAATATGGTTTTTCGGTACTTGACAAATCAAGAGTGTAAATACAATAAATAATAACAACAACATGCTATTGGGAGCCTGAAACCAAAGACTATGTCACCTAGAGAAGATTGTGTCCAAAAGTTGTTGCTAAGACACATTTCACAAATGGTCTGTGATTCGTATCTTTCCCAAATATACTTTTGTTATCAAAGTTACCCTCTTAATTCTGTTCTCTTTTTCCTGTGTTGTCAGCACCAGCATCATTCATATCAAGGACATTGATAGCTTAATTGAATCCACTTGATGTTTGGATTCACATTTTGTGAATGGAGTAAAGAATAAAATAACAACACTAGGGTCAATGTTATTTTACTACTTTTTTGTATTTGTTTGTGTCATGGACTGAATTATGCCCTCCCGCCCAAAGTGTATGTATCAATTTGGCTGGGCCATGATTTCCCATATTGTGTGGTTGTCCTCCATTTTGTGATTGTAATTTTATGTTAAAGAGGATTAGCAGGGGATTGTAACACCTCCCCTACCAAGGTCACATCCCTGATCCAATGGAAAGGGAGTTTCCCTGGGGTGTGGTCTGTACCACCTTTTAACTTACAAGAGATGAAAGGAAACAAGTAGAGAGCTGGGGACCTCATACCACTAAGAAAGAAGCCCCTGGAGCAGAGCATGTCCTTTAGACCCAGGGCTCCTGCTCAGAGAAGCTCCTAGAAGATTAACAAGAAAGACTTTTCTCCACAGCCAACAGAAAGACTTCCCTGGAGCTGACACCTTGAATGTGGACTTTTAGCTACTTTACTGTGAGAAAATAAACTTCTCTTCGTTAGAGGCATCCACTTGTGGTACTTCTGTTATACGAGCATTAGATAACTAAGACAGTTTGTTTGCCATTTTACTACTTAATTTTTAGAGCTGCAATTTTTAAAAATATTTTAAGAGAAATTAAATTAATTAATTAACATCTAACTACATTTGGCTTAAGCATTAAGCAAGACACAACACTCTTATAAATAATACTTCACTAATTATTCGGAATCTAAAAATAATCAACTTATACATATGAGTTGATGAAGCAAAAATGAAAAAAATGTGTGTGTATTTAGTGTTCTTAATAAACTCAAAAGTCAATGTGTTTTGGGTTATTCTATACTTAAATCATCAATTTTTTTTTTTTTTTAATTTCCATCAAACACACATTCGTAGTGAAATAGTTAAAAGGGCAATTGCTTTTCTTTAACAGTACTTTTGTAACTGCTAAAAGTGTTCCTATAACTTACAGTCATATTTATCGCTTCCATTTCCAGCACTGGTCGATCTTTTCTGTCACTCTCTATACCCCTAAATGTTCCACCCACAACAAACTCAGCTTATTTCACCACACATATATATTCCTAGTGACTGAAGCTCAATGATGACCTAAGTGTGTATGGAACAGGAATTAAGTTAAGAAAATTGGTTTTAAAGTTTTATATATATTCAAGTGGTAAAATGGTCAGCTATTAACATCACAGAGTCTCATTTAGTAGGTCTGGAATGGTCTCTGTTAATGTTGTTAGATGCAGTTGAGTTTATTTTTGCCTCATATTGACCCCGCGTGATAGTGTAGAAATGCCCGATAGGATTTTCTAAGCTGTAGTCTAGGGTCTCTATGAGTCAGAATTGACTGGACAGCAACAAGTTTTTTTTTTTTTTTTTTAATTTTTGGAATCTTTAGGGGCCACCATGCACCTGTCAGTTTGTCATGCTGTGGGGGCTTGCCTGTTGCTGTGATGCTGGAAGCTATGCCACCACTATTCAAATACAAGCAGGGCCACCATGGTGGGCAGGTTTCAGCTGAGCTTCCAAACTAAGACTAGGAACAAAGTCCTGGCTGTCTACTTCTGAAAAAAAATACCCAGTTAAAACCTTAAGAATAGTGGCTGAGCATTGTCAAATATAGTGCCAGAAGATGAGCCCCTCAGGAAGAAAGGCACTTGAAAAATGACTGGGGAAGAGCTGCCTCCTCAAAGTAGAGTTGACATTAATGATGTCGTTGGCGTCACGCTTTTGGAACCTTCATTTGCTGATGTGGCACAACTCAAAATGAGAAAAAATAGCTGCAAACATCCATTAATAATCAAAATGTGGAATACATGAAGTATGAATGTAAGAAAATTGGAAATCATTAAAAATGAAATGGAATGCAGAAACATAGATACGCTAGGCATTAGTGAACTGAAGTGAACTGGTGTTGGTCATTTTGAGTTGAACAACCATATATGGTCTGCTATGCTGGGAATGGGAAATTGAAGATGAAAGGCATCATGTTCATTGACAAAAAGAACATTTCAAGATCTATCCTGAAGTATAATGCTGTCAATATTAGGGTAATATCCATATGGCTATAAGGAAGACCAATTAATACAGCTATTATTCAAACTTATGCCACAACCTCTGAGGTCAAAGATGAGGAAATTGAAGATTTTTACCAACTTCTGCAGTCTGAAATTGATCAAACATGCAATCAAGATGCATTGATAATTACCGGTGATTGGAAGGTGAAGTTTAGAAACAAGGAAGAGAGATCGTTACTTGGAAAACATGGCATTGGTGATGGAAACGACATTGGAGGTCACATGATAGATTTTTGGAAGACCAATGACTTCTTCATTGCAAATACCTTTTTTCAACAACGTAAACGGCAACTATACATGTGGAATATATACATGTGGAATATTCCTCCAGATGGAATATGCAAGAATCAAATCGACTACATCTGTGGAAAGAGGATGGAAAAGCTCAATATCATCAATCAGAACAAGACCAAGGGCCAAGTGTGCAACATACCATCAGTAGCTCATATGCAAGTTCAAGCCAAAGCTAAAGAAAATTAGAAGTCTACGAGAGCCAAAACACAACCTTGAGTATATCCTGCCTGAATTTAGAGACTATCTCAAGAATAAATTTGAAACATTGAACACTAATGACCAGATACCAAAGGAATTGTGGAATGACATCAAGGACTTTATATATGAAGCAAGAAGTCATTAAAAAGACAGGAAAGAAAGAAAAGACCAAAATGAGTGTCAGGAGAGACTCTCAAATTTGCTCTTGAAAGTAGAGTAGCTAAAGAGAAAAGAAGAAATTATGAAGTCAAAGAGCTGACCAGAAGACTTCAAAAGGCAGCTGCAGAAGAAAAAGTATTATAATGAAATGTGCAAAGATAGAAAACCAAAGGAGGTGAATATGCTCTTTATTTCTCTAACTGAAAGAATTTTATAAAAAATTCAAGACTTGAGTTGCAATGTTGAAGGATTCAATGGGGGAAAATACTAAAAGATGCAGGGAAAATCAAAGTAAGATGGAAGTAATGAACAGAGTCACTGTACCAAAAATAATTGGTCAACATTCAAACATTTCAGAAGGTAGCATATGATCAAGAAACGATTGTGCTGAAGGAAGAGGCTCAAGATGCCCTGAAAACATTGGCAAAAAACAAGCCTTCAATAATTGACAGAACACTAATTGACACGTTTCAACAAACAGATGTAGAGGTGGAAGTGTTCACTCATTTATGCCAAGAAATTTGGAAGAAAGCTTCCTGGCCAACCAACTGGAAGAGATGCATATTTGTATCCATTTCAAAGAAAGTACAACAGAATGCAGAATTATTGAACAATATCACTAATATCACACACAAGTAAAATTTTGCTGAAGATGGTTCAAAAGTGGCTGTAGCAGTACATCAAAAGGGAACTGCCAGGAATTCAAGCCAAATTATGAAGAGGGTGTGAAAAAAGGGATATTATTGCTCATGTCAGATGTACTCTGGCTGAAAACATAGAATATCAGAAAGATTTTTGCCTGTGTATTGACTATGCAAAGGAATTGCACTCTGTGGATCATACAAAATCATGGATAATATTGCAAGGAATGGGAATTCCAGAACACTTAATTATGCTCATGAGGAACCTGTACTTAGACCAAGAGGCAATCATTGGAACAGAACAAGGAGACACTGTGTGATTTAAAGTAAAGAAAGGTGTGTATCAGGGTTGTACTTTTCACCATATTTTTTAAATCTGTATGCTGAGCAAATAATCTAAGAAGCTGTACTATATGCAGAAAAATGGGAAATCAGTTTTGGAGGAAGACTCATTAACAACATGCGAAGTCCAGATAACACAACCTTGTTTGCTGAAAGCGAAAAGGACTTGAAGCACTTATTGATGAAGAACAAAGACCACAGCCTTCAGTATGGATTACGCCTCAATATAAAGAAAAGAAAAATCCTCACAATTGGACCAATAAGCAACATCATGATCAATGGAGAAAACAGTGAAAGTTGTTAAGGTTTTCCTGTCACTTGAGTCCACAATCAACACCCATGGAAGGAGCAATCAGGAAATTATTTGACACATTGCATTGGGTGAATCTGCTGCAAAGATCTCACTGAGATCTTTGCCTACAGGACTGAGTAGCACCTGAAGCACATGGTTGAAACACCTGGTGTTTTCAATCACTTCTTATGCATGTGAAAGCTGGTCAATGAGTAAGGAAGACTGAAGAGGAATTGATGCCTTTGAATTATGAAACTTGTGAAGCACATCAAATATACCATGGTCTGCCAAAGAATGAACAAATGGGTCTTAGAAGAAGTACTGCCAGAATGCTTATTAGAAGTGAGGATGGTGGACTTCATCTCACATACTTTTGACATGTTATCAGAAGGGGCCAGGTACTGGAGGAGGACATCATTCTTGGTAGATTAGAGGGTCAGTGAAAAAAGGTGAAAACCCTCAACATGATGGATTGACACAGTGGCGTCAACAATGGGCTCAAGAATAACAATGATTGTGAGGATTCCGCAGAATTGGACAGTGTTTCATCCTGTCGTGCATAGGGTAATTATCAGTCGGAACTGACTTGACAGCACCTAACAACAACCACAATCTTTAAGGAAGAAGATTGCCAGGACTTTCTCCTGGGGAGCGCTGGGTGGGTTTGAACCACCAACCTTCCTGTTAGTAACCTTTTGGTTAGCAGCTGTGCTCTTAAAAATGGCAACTGCAGGCTTTGTTGGAATGACCTCTAAGAAAATTCATATATAACTCATGTAGGCTCTTATGGGTTGAATTGTGCCTGACCAAAATGTGTATCAACTGGGCTATAATTTCCACCGTTATGTAATTGACCACAATTTTGTCATCTGATGTGATTTTTCTGTGCATTGTAAATCCTACCACTATGATGTTAATGAGGCAGGATTAGAGGCAATTATGTTAATGAGTCAGGACTCAATCTACAAGATTGCGTTTTAAGTCAATTTCTTTCGAGACATAAAAGACAGAAGCTAACAGAGAGACAGGGGCATCTTCTCCCATACAGTCAGAATTATTGGATTTGGAACTCAAAAAGCGGAACTAGGAACAGTCACTATTAAAACTAGATCTAACATAATATTGTGTTTTTTTAATTTACTTCCTCCTCCTGTGACTCTAGGCTCACTGCATTATTACTGAATTACTAGTATTCAAGAGAAGAATGGTTCCACTGAGTAAAAAGTCAAGTTTCAATTAAAATGAAAGTTGTGATTGCCCTCACATTCAGCCTTTTGGAGCTCCTTGTAGCAATTTAGGAATAGGAAGGGGAGAAGGTCATTATCTCGGGTAGGATGATTATTAAATATTCAATATCACCAAGGAAGGAAAATGTGTTTCTGCTGCTTGACGGAATTAAAAAAGAGCATGCCTGGAACCAGAGATTTTACTGGGTTAACTATTAGTACCCCATGTCCAAAAGTGCTGAAGAATGGAAAACTGAAACCACCAGACTTACAAAGGCCATTAATACTTAAATTCTGTTAGAATGAAGCTTTGAATCAGCACACACACACACGCACACACATAAACACCAAATTTAAAAAAAAAATGGAAAAGAAAACTGACCAACCTAAATTCCGGCAAAGAGTAATGGGGAATGTTAAACTGGCCTCAACAGCTAAAATGCATTTATATTGTTTTGCTAATTATATATATGTATATATTTTTTTTCTGTTTTCACTGACTGCCTCACACGAAGGCTGGTGTTGGCTATGTTTTCTATTTAAGATCCAAATGAAAGGAATACTGAATTTACATCACCTGATTCGATATGGTAGCAATGGATCTTTTGTGTTCCCCCTGTCTTTTTTTTCCCCCCTCCTTGAAGATAAAACACAAGAGTGGATGCTGAAAGGCAAAAGAAATAAACCATGCTAGTCGATGTTTTTTTAGACAATGTTTTTTTAGACAGTGTTTTGCTGGCCCACTTCCATTTCCCACCCAACTCTGCTTTCGTTTACATCCTGTGTCACTAAACCCTGGTTTTGATCGCTCAGGTTTCCTTGAACTTGGCTTCTGATTGGGTTTGGCCAAGGGAAGACAGTCCATGGGTGATGCAAATGGTTAGTGCATGCAGCTGCTAACTGAAAGTTTGGAGATTAGATCCATCAAGAGGTGCATAGAAGAAAGGCCTGGTGATAAACTTCTGAAAACTCAACCGTTTAAAACCATTTGAAGCAAGTTCTTCTCTGATATTCAGGGGATTGCCATGAGGTGGAACTGATAGCAACTTTTTTTTTTTTTTTTTGCCAATGGAGATTAAAGAGATGAACATTTGAGAAGAAAAAGAGTAATGCACTTTTTCCTTTGTTCCTTCTCAGTTGTGCTGAAGATCTGTGGTGGCGTTTTTTCCTGTTTAAAGGCCGTGTATCTTATCACAGAAAACGCTGGTGGCGTACTGGTTAAGTCCTACAGCTGCTAACCAAGAGGTCAGCAGTTCAAATCCACCAGGCGCTCCTTGGAAACTCTGTGGGGCAGTTCTACTCTGTCCAATAGGGTCGCTATGAGTCAAAATCAATTCAACGGCAGTGGGTTTGGTTTGGTTTATCTTATCACAGAACTCATCTTCCTTGGCTGCAGTCCTCTCCAAGTTCCTGAATAGGTTCTTCCTCTAGCTTCTTTGGTCAACAGGTGATACCTTCCCAGCTCCCGTTGATTTCACTATTCCTGTTCACATTTTCTGAACAATCCCTTCATCAGACTCCCTTTAATTGAGTCTGAGTGTGCCACACTGGCTTAAACAAACTCTTTCTGACATGAATATTTCAAAATCTTTCTTGCTATTCTGTAGTTTCTGATGTCCCAAACTCCTATTCCATTCCTCTAGCTACCTCACATTCATGTTAAAAGAAGAAATAGAAAGTATCAGATAGGAACATCCTCAAATGCCTGGTAATAAATATGAAAATCTACCTGCATCTACAAAAACATACCTTCATCTTTCCATTCTTATTCTGTCCTTCTCATTACAACAGAGGAACTTGCACTATTTCTGCATATGTTCAAATTTTTAGCTTTCCATTCAGAGATTTGAATCCCATCAACTGGATTTCTCCGGATACCTACAGATCTTTTATACTTTACCTTTTTGGTTTGGTCAATTGTTACTTTTTTCAGCACTTTATGAGAAAGACAAAGTAGACAATCATGATGCAAACACCATTGCTTTAGTTCCAATCTACTTGTGTCCTTGAATCTAAAATTTGTCACCTTCAGTAGCATATAGTAGGATCTTCAATTTTTTTTTTTTTTTTCCTAGTCTGACAACCTCTGACTTTTGACTGGATTATTTTGACTGGATTGTGTTTATACTTGAAGCCATTTTACCTTTTGTTTTGTATGTAGCTCTTTTTTTTCTCTCTCCATTCCTCCTTTAATCTTTTCTTTTGCAAAGTGAATATTTTCTAGTGTAAGTTTTAATAATATTTTTACTATTTCTTGTGTTATTTCTTAGTGTTTATTCTAGGCCTTACAATATAGACCAAAACTTAACAGTGATTCCTTCAGATTTGCACTAACGTAATTCTAGTGATAAGAATATGTTACTTCTATGTAGCTCTATTCTCTCTTTCCCCTTTTGGCTATTACTGTTATACTTTTTGTATCTCTGTGTGTTATAAACTCCAAAATAAATTATTTTAATTCTTACACTGTTTTTGTTGTTGTTAGGTACAACTGAGTTAGTTCTGACTCATAGTAACCCCTTGTACAACAGAACAAAATGTTGCCTGTCACTTCTCCAGCTTCACAATTGTTGCTATGTTTGAGCCCATTACTTTATGTAGATTTATGCAATAAAAGATAATGAGAAAAGAGGAAAAAAAAAAAGTACGTATTCATAATGTTTACTGCATTAACCTTCTTATTTACCATTTCTGGTTCTCTTCATTTGTTCCTCTGGACTGGCACAACCTTCAGGTGTTATTTCCTCACTCCTACACAGCTTCCTTCCCACATGCCTATGTGCTGTTATTGTCAGATATATTTTATTTTTTTTCTACATTTCGTAGGCCCAAACAGAAATCATATACTTATTGTTCTATACAATTGCTTTTTAAAATCAGTTAAGAGAAGAAATGAAAAGGAATATGCGTTATATAATCTTTTACAATGGTTCAGTGGTAGCATTCTCACCTTTATGAAGGAGACTCGAGTTTGATTCCTGGGCAATGCAACTCATACACAGCCACCACCCGTCTGTTGCTGGAGACTTCTGCGTTGCTTTGATATGAACATGATTCAGTGGACCTTCCAGACTAAGGTCTAGTAGGAATAAAGGTGATCTGCTTCTAAAAAAAACCCTATGGGTCACAATAAATGATGGGGATGGTGCTGGACCAGACAGCATTTTGTCCTGTATACACGGTGTTGTCATGAGTCCTGGATCAACTTAAAGGCAGCTAACAATAACAACACTTCTGATACGAAGCTATCAGCCTATGCCCAGGGGAAAAAATGTAATGTGTATTATTATTAAAGGAAAAATCAAGATTAAGAAATTGGAAACAAAAAAAATCATTGACAATGGTCCATTTAAAAATACAACTTGTTGCTTGTTGCTCTGCTTCTGACGTCATTATATGAGCCCACGGTTAGCTGGTAAACTACTACAGGGAACACAGCTATGGCATTACAATCAGCCATAGTTATATCTTTATCATTTGCTCTTTAGCTGTGTTGCTTGTTCCTTCTAACTAATGCTCACCAAATCTACCATTTGTAATGATTCTGATACACGGTCTTCTTTGTTAACACATGATTTCAACATGATGATTTTATGATGCATGAAATAAAACCAACTTTTCTTTCACTTTTTTTATGTTATTTATGTAAGCATTCTGATTCCCATAAAAACAAAATTTCTATTCCCCTAAAAAACAAAACAAAAACCTGTTGCCATCAAGTTGACTTCCACTCACAGAGACCTTACAGGACAGGGTGGAACTGCCCCCTAGGGTTTCCAAGGAGCCCTGCTGGATTCGTACTGCCGACATTTTGGTTAGCAGCCATAGCACTTAACCATTACACCACCAGGATTTCCTCTATTCCGCTATTCCCTCCAAATCACATTTTTTTCACCTTGCTTCTGCTCCTGCTAGTATAAATAAATCTGACATGTCCTCAACAAAATCTCAATGAAACAAAACTATGTTTTATTTATTTATTTTATGTGTTTATTCATTTGACAATACAGAGTTAAAATTATCATACAAATTCTGGAGGTTGAGGGCTTGCAGCCCAATTCAGAAATTCAGACAAATTTTTGGCATAGATCTTGATCAGGTCGATCCCTGGCTTGCAAAGCTTCAAAATTCCATGGTCAGTATTTATCACCTCCTACATTACCAAAAAAAAAAAAATTCTTTTTTTTTTTT
Organism: Elephas maximus indicus; assembly: GCF_024166365.1. Taxonomy (NCBI): domain Eukaryota; kingdom Metazoa; phylum Chordata; class Mammalia; order Proboscidea; family Elephantidae; genus Elephas; species Elephas maximus. The sequence continues at coordinate 115,991,088 of NC_064825.1, forward strand.
TATATTACAAAGCTGGGGGCAATCATTTTTGGTAAGTTACCAAACACAAACACCGCTAATGTGATGGATGTGGGCGACATCTTCACAGAAGCATTAAAATACCAAAACTGAAAGAAAATCTCATTGATAGTATGTACAAAGTTCCCAGCCAAAGCAGTAAATTGTATTTAAGTTTAGCTACAGTGACTACATTTCTACTTTCTGATGTCACAGGTTCTGTTTGACATACATTCTATACTTGACACGTTCTATTTGACATATATCCCATATTTTCAATACAGCCATTAAGTCATTCTGTATTCCTCTTTTACAGATTAAATATTCTCACATCAACTAGACCACATTTTGACTTTTTTTTCTAGACACCTGGACAATTTGGGTACTACTACCTTCTTAGCATAATAGTGTTTATTTGTCTCTTCTGAAGCATGTTGACTATAAATTAATATACCGTCATTGGTTTTATTGGACCAGTGTGAATTGAAATGGATTTATTTCTTCAATTAACTAGGGCATTAGTCTTATTTTATAACTAGAAGCATGACTTCCCTTAGCTAATAGAGCTATGTAAAGTGTACGTGTTAGTTGACATTTAAGTGAATTCAAAAATTTCTATACATTAATATTAAACCATTTGTACACTTTTGTTTTCTGTCTATATATGGGACTCTGTCTCTTAGTAATATAACATTAATGTTTTTGGTTTATTATTTGAATCCATATGATTCTTGAATTCCATTATTTCTTCCAAATTATTTATTTACTTTTTCAGCTTTGTAATGTTCACGTTTTGTAAACCAAGTCTCTATTTGGCCTCACCTAGGAAACCCTGGTGGTGTAGTGGTTAACAGCTATGCCTGCCTGCTAACCAAAAGGTCTGCAGTTCCAATCCACCAGGCACTCCTTGGAAACTCTATGGGGCAGTTCTACTCTATAGGATTTCTGAGTCAGAAGTGACTTGATAGCAATCTTTTTTTTTTTTTTTTAATCACTATTGGGAAACCCCGGTAGTGTAGTGGTTAAGTGCTATGGCTGTTAACCAAAAGGTCGGCAGTTCAAATCCACCAGGTGCTTCTTGGAAATCCTAGGAGACAGTTCTACTTTGTCCTGTAGTGTTGCTATGAGTTGGAACTGACTTGGTGGCAATGGATAATCACTACTGAACATACCGTGCAGAACAAAACCTAGTGGCAATATCTCAAATTCCCTTAATTAACTTCAACAAATTCATTATCCAAAAAAAGATTGAGCAAAGGTGAAGAATTAACTGATATATGTGCACGTTTGGGAAGGGTGTAACATCAAATATTTAAGTGAAAACAAGAGAGATCGGGAAAGGAGAAAAATAAAAACAATTAGGGTCCTATAGCAAAGAGATAAAAAGAGCATTAATTTTATAAAGGAGGGTTTGATAAATATTGTCAAATGTTAAAGAAAGAGGTGAAGAAATCACATTATATATAAAACTATGTTTCTCATTACTTTTTAAAGCAAAATTTCCTTGGAGTTAGAGAAAACAAATTTTTTTTTGTAATTTTTTTCATATAAATACATTGAACAATAAGCCAGGGAATTTGAAAATTAAAAAAAAAAAAAGTTTTACTGCATGTAATTAGGAGTTAGAGAAAGTATCATAATCTATGTAAAACACATATTCAATGAATTAAAATGGACCCAGCATCAGGAAGTGGTACTAGCTTTCAAAGATGGCAATATCTGTAGACTTTGTAAATGAGATTAATCAGATTGAGGACAGCTGAGTTAGACCGCAGAGAACATGCAAAATAAGACATGCTGAAAACCCCAAACATCGGAATGACTTTATTGCATCTCCAACACGTTTTTTTCTATCCCTAAGTTTTACAGCGAAAGCCACATAATATTACTGTTTCATTATGCGATGTTTTAATCAATACATAATTTCCTTAAAACACACATGGTAAGTAAACCTTTGATGGCAACCTCCATGTTAATTGTGCTTCCCATTTACATTAAGGTAACTTTCAATTGCTCCCTATTAACACTTCAAAGAAGATTTCTATGAAGAAAATCAAGAACCTAATGAAGAATTTCTGTTAGATTCATCCACTGAAGACTCATCTACCTCCTTTAAAAGTCTGTCATCTATTGAAACCCTTTGCAATAGCTGAGTGGGTTGTATCTTTTTTTTTTTTATTATTTTTGATGTGAGTGTATGTGTGTGTGACTCTGGAAGACAGAAAGGGGAAGAAGGGTTCAGCAAGTTTCAAGAAAAAGGTCAGGGAATGAAAGGAGTGTTGTCATTGGCGCATTCAAATCAGTCAGCAGTGTTCTTAAAAGCCAATTTTTGCACAAAGGCACACTCATTCTTTAACAAATGTCGGTGTGTATAGATAGGGAAAGAGAAATAGAAAGATAAAAGCTTGGAAGTGTAATAAAAGTTTAGTCCTGAAATTTGATTTAAGCATCCTTCTATGATATATATAACTAAAAAAAAAAAAAATCCATTATAACTTCAAAGCATTTATGAAATATGTTACAGATAGCTAATGGTTATCTTAACAAGTGGTAAAAAGGAATGTATATGGGAAAATATTGAATATGTGGACCAAAATATTCTATATGGCTAGTTCTATGTGATATTGTGACTTTTTTCTCTAAATAGTTAATCTCCTTTTTTCTACAGCCAAGTGTGCATTATAAATAAGTTGTATTTTTAAAGACCCAGTGACCATATAGACTGATTATAACATAAACATCCGTGCCCCTGTTATTATTTGTCTAATTTATCTTATCTCTAATTATAGAAAATATAATGAGATACAGATATTTGAGTATTAAAAGAATGTGTTTACTTTGAAAATATTCTACTGAGAACATGTATGTTTGAATTAGCCCTTGGAAGTTAATCAAAAACTTTATTTTGTTTGGGAAATAATTAAATACTCAATTTAGTTCAGAAAAATTACCCAGGCAACATCAGAAATGAAGGGATTCTTTTCCTGGTAGTCACATTCCACAAAGCCTTCTTTACTTCCTTATTCCTGAGGCTGTAGATCAGGGGATTCAGCATGGGGATCACTACTGTGTAGAACACAGAAGCCACTTCATCCTGACTCAGGGAGTAACTAGACCTGGGTCGCAGATAAGTGTAGATGGCAGTTGCATAGAACAGAATTATAGCAGTCAAGTGGGAGGCACAAGTTGAGAACGCTTTGCACCTCCCCTCCCCTGAATGCATACGAAACATGGAGAAGAAAATGTAGGAGTAGGAAGTAAGGATGACCAGCAGAGTTCCAACCATATTCACACCAGCGAAAGTGGAAATGATGCTTTCATTCAGGCGCGTGTCAGAACAAGAGAGCTTAAAAAGAGGGGTGCTGTCACAGAAGAAGTGATGGATGATATTGGAACCACAGAATGGTAAGCTGCTTACATAACTTGTGTTAACCATGGAGTTCAGCAATCCTGCTGCAAAGGCCCCAGCTGCCATTTTAAGGCAGACTGTCCTGGACATGATTAAGGAGTAAAGGAGTGGGTTACATATGGCCACATAGCGGTCATAGGCCATTAACCCAAAGAGGATGCATTCAATTGTTGCCAGGGCGATAAAGAAATACATCTGCAGGAAGCAGCCAGCAAAGGAGATGGTTTTCTTCTCAGACAATAGATCTACCAGCATCTTTGGGGTGATGGTGGATGAGTAGCAAACATCCACAAAGGACAAGTTAGCCAGGAAGAAATACACGGGTGTGTGAAGCCGAGAGTCCACCCTGATTAGCAGGATCATCCCCACATTCCCCAGGACTGTGAGTGTGTAAATCACAACAAAGAGCAAAAAGAGAGTGATCTGTAGCTCCAGGGCGTCTCCTAATCCCAGCAGGATGAACTCGGTCAGTGAGGTACAGTTTTTTCTGGGCATTTGTTACAAATACAGTTTGTTTAAACTTTGGATCAAGTGCAAATATTTCCCTCTCCAAAACCTTACAGGAAGAAGTTGAAATGTCAATAAGGATATTTACACATGGAAAAAAAATAAACATAAAAACCTAGGATAACATGGAATAGTAAATGAAATGACTGAAGTAAGAGGAAAAATAGAGTACTACTAGAAAATGTATTTTGTTTTAACAAAGGATTGTCTGTTTTGAAACTGGGTTGGAGGGCTTTTAAATCACTTACCTAAGTCCACAGACTCCAGTTCAGCTTCTGCAAATGTAACATTGGTTGTTCTCTTCTTTGTATGCCAGCCCACATTAAAATGTACAGGATAGAAATACTCTTGCAGAAGTTTCTTTAATTCTTTTTAGAGTTATGTGGATTTAATTCAAAGATAATATTTTTTCTCCCTTAAAACCACTATGATCATCTCTCCAAAATTCATACATTCCCCCCTAGGAATAGCTTTTGTATTAAATACTCATTTAAGTAGGAAACATTATGACAATTAAATCTAAGAGATACTTTGACACCCATTATACATTTAAGAATAATTTTGTACAGTGAGCCAAATGGTTGTTCTTGTTACGAGGATGACACATATACCAAATTAATGTCATTTAATAGCAGGCAGGGTATTTCTGCACCCCAGTGAACAACAGTATGAAATCCTTAGAATGTCCTTCCCAGAGAGTATCTTACCTGCGTAGTCTATCAATTTCATTAATATTAAGGTTCTCATTTGGAGGTTAAAAAAGAAAAAATTCATTTTTTTTTAAATGCAGTGTAAAGATGAATTACCTTCTTGTAAGTTTTAAGATACCTTCTGAGTAAATACATGTTAAGGTACTTTTATTTTGTTTTCCTTCAAGAGAATTGAGGGGCTATGGGGATTAGATGTAGGTATTAATTGTGAAGTCAATTCTCTAAAGACAGAAAGCTTAATCTCAAAAGGAAATACAATATGACACTGAGCACATGTACATGGACTTCAAAGCTGATGGAATCAGACCTGTGGAGCTTGCGTCATGATGTGGCTTCTGCTCTCCATGTTATATTAAAGTTCTTCACCAAAGGCAGATTAATCAATTTTTAATTGACTGTTTACATTTCTTCTCTCTTGGTATTTTTAGCTTATTCCAAAGGAATAGATAGAGCACTACCAAATTTGTACTTTTCTTTAGTCTGTGTGTGCACATCTGGGTAAATTTAACCTACAATTCAGCTCTGCTCCCCAGTGAAATTAAGGAGAATGGGAAACTACCTAGTATTCTTTGTGACCATCTTCAAAGAAATACTCTTGCCTGAGCAGATAGGAAAATAGATAACCATACCAAATTTATTTTTATGATTTCAACCCTTTTTTTCTTGGTTGTTTGCAATTACTGTTGGTGACTATCATTCTATAAGGGGTGATACAATAGTGTTTCTAGACCAAATTCACAAGCGAAAAAAGATAAGCCTCATTGGATGTCCATATGTAAGGAAAATCTGTTTGCATAAAACTTTGTCAGACTTGAAGGAATATCTTTTTATTATTATTATTACTATTATTTATTGTGCTTTAAGTGAAAGTTTACAAATCAAGTCACTCTCATACAAAAACTTACACACACCTTTATATGTACTCCTAACTGCTTTCCCCCTAATAAGACAGCACACTCCTTCTGTCCACCCTGTGTTCCCCATGTCCTTTCAACCACCTTCTGTCCACCTCTGCCTTCTCATCTCACCTGCAGAAAGAAGTTGCCCACATAGTCTCATGCGTCTACTTGAGCCAAGAAGCTCAGTCCTCACCAGTATTATTTTCTGTCTTATAGTCTAGTCCAATCCCTGTCTGAAAAGGGTTTGGGAATGGTTCCAATCTTGGGCTAACAAAGGGTCCAGAGACCATGACCCCTGGGGTTCCTCTAGTCTCAGTCAGACCATTAAGTCTGGTCTTTTTATGAGAATTTAAAATCTACATCCCACTGTTCTCCTGCTCCACCAGGGATTCTCTGTGGTGTTCCCTGTCGAGACAGTCTTCGTTGGTAGCCGGGTACCGTCTAGTTCTTCTAGCCTCAGGCTGATGTATTCTCTGGTTTACGTGGCCCTTTCTGTCTCTCATGCTCATCTTTCCCTTATGTCTTTGGTGTTCTTCATTCTTGGAGGACACCTTAAAGGATTATTTTACCAAAAAGTGTATAATGTTCACAGGTACAAATATTACTGTTCTGCTACCTATTTCTCCTCTGATAATGTTGGAACTATAGACAAACAACATAGACTACTACAGTAGTAGAAAATTTTTTTAAAAAATGGACCAGAGAGGACTAGAAAGCTAGCTGGGAAAATTGGCTTGATGATAACAAATGTTCTTGGTATTTTTTGTAACAATATATGCATTTGTGTTATGTAAAATTGACTATTTTAAGAGGTGAAATGTTGAGTTTATTAGAATTATTTTCTAAAGACAGGAGGAATGGGAAACAGATCTTTAAGTAGAGACAACCATAAATTTGGGAACCCGATGATCATGAAGATGTCACAGGGCCAGGCATTTTTTTTTTCTGTTGTTCTGAGTCAGTTGACTAGACAGCAACAACTACCAACAATGAAGACCTTCTATAGTGTGTCTTCACCACAAGTACCTTTGTTTTGAATGGTATCAGCTGCCTGCTTTTTGCTAAATCCAAAGGACTTGTTTCACTTATTAATTTATTGAAGACTCTGAAGAATTTACACATCTATTCAACCTACCTTATCTGTATTTACAATTTATTATCTGTATTTTTATTCTTATTCTCTTTCATCTTATTAGGTAATTCAGATACTAGTTTACACTGAAGACGCTTAGAAGATATATTCTAGTATTCTGGCAATTATAGTTTCTTGACTCAGTATAAACTGGGTACTCATCAAATGGAAGCTTATGAGTTGTAGAGTAAGTTCCATATTTTTGCATGTTCTTTTACTCAACTATTAAAAAAAAAACTACATAAAAAAGTAGTTTGAAAAGGTATATTAAAATGAGCTAAATTTTTTTCTTAATCATTGGTTTACATTAAAAAAAGATGGTACTCACTTTTTTCTTGTTGATTCAGAGTTCCATATATCTTGATTTTATTAGATTGTCATTTTCTCTATAATTAAAAAAAATTAAAAACTTACCTAAATTTCAAAGGTATCATGAAGCCATTAATTACAAAAACCTTTTTAATTGTATTCATAGGACATATTCATAGCAGTATTTACCATTATCAGTTACCTGTTTATTTTTTTCCACTTTTTTACTTTCCGAATAAACTTTCTCAGAGCACAAACTTTTAGAATCACTATCCAGTAAAATAAAACAGTGCCTGCCATGTAGTAGATATTCAATAAATATATGTAAATGAAATAATGAATAAATAAATGAATTTGTTTATATTTCAAGGTATAAATTTAAAAATCCTTTAATTCATTCAGTTTTATGTTGTTGTTGTTGTTGGGTGCTGTCAAGTTGTGTTTGACTTACAACAATCCCATGTGACAGAGTAGGACTGTCCCATAAGGTTTTCTTGACAAGAGCAATAGCAATCTTTAGGGAAACAGATCACCAGTTTCTTCTTCCCAGGAGCTTATCCCCATTTGGTTCACAGCAGAGCACTTAACCGTTTGCACTGCCAGAGCTCAGTATTCCATTTAAAAATGATTAGTTTTATATGTCATTGGTTCTTGGACTGAGAACATTTTTATGTATGTCATTTATATAAGGGTTATTCTCAGGATGCTAACATTTTATTCTAATAAAATTCTTAGTAAGGCAAATTCATGTAATACATTTTAAAGATGAGAGTGTAGGAAAAATAGGTCTTTTTGTAGCTATTTCTGTTGCTGAAATGCATGTAGATTTTAAGTTCTATTTTTTTATACAGAAGAATTAAGTTATGTTGAATCATTAAAATCTTAATTTAAAAAGAAGAACAAAATACATGAAGATATTTTCAGAATGTAATAACCAGGTCAGAGGTCACAAAGGCTACTCTCAGGTTTAATCATCTCACAGATCTCAGTAAAGTCATTATACTCATCATTATGGTTTACTACAGTGAAAGGATACATGCTGAAATTGGCAAGGAAAAAGACACATAAGGTGGAGCCCAGGAGAAACCAGGCTTGAACTTCCAGTTGTCTCCTTCCAGTAAAATACAACAGAGAGTGCTTAATTCTCTAAGCAATGTTTTGGGACAACATGTAAAAAGTATTGCCAAACAGGGAAGTTCATCTGAGCACCGGCTTCCATTTATTCAGGATCAGTCATGTAAGTATGAAGCACAGGTATGGCTGACCTTAGCTATTCAGTCTTTAGCCTGTGTATCCTCAGAGATCAAAAAGATATAGGACAGCCAAAAGCAGGCATACAGAAAGACAAAAAACAAACAGAAAATAGTCACTCAAAGTAAATCACTTTGTTAGTATAAACTACCTACTTGGCCCAAGAAGTCAGGTATAAAAAGACACTCTTATCAGGCAGGACATTCAAGTACTCAGAGCTGACTTCCCAGGAGATAGTCAAGGGTCAGATCTGAAGATCTTTGGAATGTACAGGCTTTGGGTAGTAGTCAAGGCTGCTAAGTTGACTCTTTACAGCACAGTACCAATATCAAAATCTTAGTGCTGCCGATTCTTAACTCAACTGTATTTTAACTCCTTAGTTTTGCCACTACACTGTCTTCAGAACAACAGGGAATTACTTTTATTAATTTAATAAGCTGCATACTTTGATTTTTCACTGCTATTCCATATATTGTCCTCTTAAATACAGCACATGGTACCCTGAATGTAGCTTTTGCTATGGATAATGCTTTTTTAACTCCACAAAAAAAAAAAAAAAATTTTTTTTTTTTATCCCGCAAAAGGCAAAAGTACCTCCAAAATTACTCTTCCTTTTTTATTTGGGGGTGGGGGTGCAGGAGAAACAAAGAACTTTCAGTACCTGTCTCTAAATTTCTAAATCCGGGGTAGTGTTGGGGGAGGGAATAGTTTGCTTCTTGCTTTCCCATGAAATGGCTCACCTGTCCACCAGAAGGTTAATATAATGTGTAAACAGGAAATATCCACAATCTAGATGCCTTGCTAAATAATGCAAGTATGTGAAAATAAAAATACAAGGATGTGACAAACATCACCGCCACCACCTCTCCTTTGGGGTACTTTCTATGAGTCTAGTCATCTTGGTCACGTTGGGATAGCCTCACCAAATGGAAGCATACTTTGTTCAAATTTGTACTCTCCACTACCACCTACAATGAAAAGCAATTAATCCGTAGGCCCCTTCCAGTTTTGGAGGCTACGTATCCTACATGAGTGAGTTCACTTTTGCCACATGGAGTGAATCGTCTCAAAGGTAAGCAAGTTTGTGTAGGATCCACAGCAAGAAAGCATTCTCCAGACTGCTGTACAAAGAGTTCTATACTTTTGTTCTTTGGATACAGTTGCCCCAGATACCCAGACCCCAGTGCCCCTAGATAGACTCTAGTGTATTGACGTGTAATATAGAGCACCAAAGACCTTTAGATATTTTAAATATAACAAATACTTGTTTCCGAGAGTTCCCCTTTCCCATACTGAGAAATAAACATTGACTTGTCACTGGGTGGTGACTGAGACTGAATACTGACCCAGGCACACCAGGTTATTATATGTCCCAAATGTTCTATTAGGAGCACAGAGTTATAAGGCTAATTTACTGGTAAAGACAAGCCTTCCCTGAAGAATGTTATTACCTCACGGAATCCATAGATCACAAGCTCAGCCTGAAGTCTGAGTGATTTCCAGGAGCCCCTCCCTTACTTTCCTATCCCAGGGCGGCACTTCCTTCAACCCCACCAAAGGTTTGGGGGAGCTCTCTATGTCCAGGTAAAACAGGAGTGAAAGACAACCTGAGCCTGGTTGGCAGCTGGCTTTCCAGGAGATGACAGATGCTACAAGGAATGGATTGCTGCTAGATTATAACCTCAGAATTGGAATTTCTAAAGAATATTGGACAATGTTACAGAATGCACCCAAGAAGCAGAGCTTCCAAATGTAAACAGTTTCACCTATATCGCTTTGTGGAAAGATCTGTTTTGGTTTGATCAGACAATCAGGAACCTGAAGGAATAAAACTGGTAACGAAGAGGAGGTTCAAGGAAGGGGTATGTGGATGGAGCACCTAATATAGCCTAAGGGTTCAAGTGATGACACACTTAGAAAAATGTTTCTACCCTACTTATGTAACTCTTAGCTCAGCTGCTTTAGAGGATTTTATATTCAGGGAGGGCTATTCCCTCCAGGGTTCACAGTGAGGGGTAGTCTTTCCTTTGAATTGGAGGCTGAGAATGCCACAGGTGCTTTTCAGGCCCCCACAAAGGCAGCACCCCCACAAAGGCAGCCGAAAGAAACAGATATGTCTTCTTTTAGCTCCTTAACAAAAGCTTAGCCGTGTGAACTAGCCTTGATGAATTTAAAGTCCCAGCTCTGAATTTAAGTCTTTCGAAAGCTATGAAAAATGAGAGATTATTCACCATATCTGCATCAGAGTCAAAATCCAGGAGTGCACTGGAGGGTATTTAGGGAAACTACGGCCCGGCATCAAGAAGGCAAGTTACTAGGGATGGTGATGCTAGGGCAGCAAACCCAGTAGTGATGTTGGCATTGCCATTTATGAGGTAAACTCTTCCTATGGGGAGATCTTCACTATGTTGTGTTTCCTTTGGTTCCTGCCAGTTTTCTCAACCTGTCTTTCCACTTTCTTGTGAGTTCTATGAATTACCCAATATCCTTTCAGCAAATTTGTGTTGTACTTAAAGTGAAGAAAACTCTTTAGTTGTTTTTCTGCTGTCTGTGCCAAATTTCGTATAGGTAAAATATTTTATTACCCTATAATTAAGGATAATCCTTGCATTTTAATAATTTATGCATTACAAGTAGAAACAAAAAAGTTCAATTAAATTTTTAAAAAGTACACCTAGGAAATTTTTTTTTTTCCAGACTTGTAGATTTATTAAAGAAGGAAGACAAGAAGGCAGGATGGGAGGGAGGGAAGGAGGGAGAGAGGAAGACAGGAAGGAAAGAAGGGAGGGTGGAAGGAAGAGAGGGAGGGAGGAAGGAAGGGAGGGAGGAAAAAAGGAAGGAAGGATAGAAGAAAAAGAAAGAAAAGATGGATAGGAGGACTGGAAAAAAGAAGGGAAGAGGAAAAAAAGGAAGGAAGGGAGTGGGTGAATGAGTGAAAGACGGAGAAAAAGAAACGATGGAAGGGAAGGAAAGGAGGATGGGACAAGAAAGAAAGAAAGGAAGGATAGAGGGAAGGAAAAAAGGAATAAAAAAGAAGAAAGAAATAAAAGAAAAAGAAACAATTGATTGTGGTACTTCCTTTAACTCTGCAATTTTTCCATGTTTTAGTTCTTCATGTACTTTGCTGTTTTAATTTAGGAAAAAAAATTTTTTTTCCTAAAAACACAAATCTTCACCCTACTAGAAAAGAAGTCCCCCTAAAAGCTATAAAAAAAAACTTATTTAAATTTCTCACGAGATGGAGGAATGAGGTGAATTGTTTGCATTAAGCCTGGCACCATGCATTTATCCATTCTGCATTCTGTGCACCTTAAGCTTCTGAAGGGTATAAGACTGTTCCACTGTCAATAATCTAAAGAAAGTTAAAACCAAGAGCTGCATTTGAAAGTATTAAGAAATATTGCTGTAAGTACTGCTGTAATTGTGATAGAAAGTTAATTGTCATATAAACAAATACAATCTGCTGAACATGGTGTTAAATAGTTAAATATGTTATCTCCTTTAATTCTCAAGAATCTGATAATGTGGGAAATTATTCACAATTTTCAAATTAAAAAAAGGCTGACTAAGGTCAATGTCACTCTTGTGAATAAAAAATGAATCAAACCCATGTTGGGTGAGTATTAAGCTCTTACCACTGCATCTTATCATTCAAGGCATAGTTTCTCCCAGTCACTCCTATAACTGAGAAACAAAAACATGGCCCTTGGCATTTTTCTCAATAGTAGTCAGTCTGTACCTTGACATTTCCACATAAAACTAACTGCTGCAAAGTCTCTTTGAACATCGGAATTGACAGTGGTTACTCAGAGAAATTACAGAATTTGAGTAAGAAAGCTCTTTTTTTTTTTTTCTATAGATTGGCACAGTTAAAGTTATTATAATTATTGCTATTTTAATCAAAAAGATCTCCCAAAAATGCAGAGGTATGTTCTAAGTGGTTTATCATAGTAAATTGTGTTAACTTCATCTTTTTCGTTTAAAAGAAATCAGCCACACCACTGGAAACAGAGTAATTGCCTACGCAAAGATCTCCTGGGATTGGGGAGTATCCTGGGACAATGTTCTATTTGTCACAGGCTAGAAGATAAATACTCCTTATAAGACAATTTCTAAAACCTGGAGAGAAATGTTACCAACATCTTATACAAAATAAATTCTACATTCAAAATTCTAGATGGTGCTGAGATAGGTGACTTCCCAAAGTGTCAGCAAATTGTCTCTTGTGAATGTAGCAATGATCATGAGCCAACCTTAGACAAAAAATGTATTTCTGTTGACTCTGTGGCTTTTTTCTCATAGTCTGAGTATGTCTGTACACGTGAGGGGGTAAGAGCAGTAATGACATGGATCTGAGCCCCACCTATAACCATGGCATTTTGAAAATACCACTGTCCAATTTGTTGTGCACCTTGTTGTCATTAGAAGAAAGGTGAGTGAGCTATTTTTCAAATTTGGGGGAATCCAATGGTCTAATTAATTCCCTGAATCTGTAAACTAAGCCTCAGATTCTATGAACACACAGCATATATGCACTCACAATACGATTGATCATTTTGTTTGTTCCTATAAATATCAATTCAGAAAACTTACATTTTAAAGTTAGCTATTGAATTATTAAGTAATAATAGTGATGTTAGTGTAATGGTAAGGAGCCCTGGCAGTACAATGGTTAAGCACTAAGCTAACTGAAACTCGACAGTTGTAACCTACCAGCGGCTCTGCTGGAGAAATGACCTACAATGTACTCCCATAAAAATTTCAGCCTCCAAAAACCCTGTGGGGCAGTTCTACTGTGTCCATTAGGGTTGCTATAAGTCAGAATCGACAGGACCACATATAACAATAGTGTAATAGTGATAGCAATGATAATAATAACTGATCATAAATAGTGAGAACTTTTTATAAGCACAAGATAACAAACCCTGTAAAAAGGTACTATAATAAGTTACACATTTTAATCTTGATTTCAACCTTATAATATATTAATACGCTGATTAAACAGAAACAGAAATATAAACAGAGATGTTCTATGGATTATGGATTAAGAGTCAAACCTGAATTTAAACTTATTCTGCCTAACTCCAGATCCTGTGTGTTGGCCATCACAACACAATATAATTTGAAAAGGAGAACAAGTGAATTTATTGTGGTTGCTTCTTTTCTTTTCTTTTTTTTTTTCTCTTCGACATAAATCAAACAGAATCTCGAATAGAATATAATTCATGGACACCTTTCAGGAATAGCCACCTTGTCAGGTAAGATTTCCATGAGAACCAATGGGGCCAAACTTGTTGTAGGAGATTAATCTGAGTTCAAAGTAGTGCAAGATGAATCCTTCAAGAGCAGTGAAATTCATCTAGAAGACCTGGTATCTCATTCAACAATTAAATATTGAACCACTCCAAACAGTCTTCTAGACGCCATGGGGACTCAAGGAAGGAAAGTTGGATTTTGATTTCAAGAAGTTTGTAACCTGTTTATGGATCAGATTTACACTTTTTAAAAAGATTAATGGACATGTCACTCCCTGGATAATCTTGTAAATGTGACTTAAAATAAAGATATAAATTAGATCACTGCTGAGGTTCCTTCCAACACTAATATATTCTGTAATTGAATAATTTATTGTGAAATTCGTATAACAGTAGAAACTATTTCAACATCAGAAGTACTATGTAGCATTTTTTTAAAAAAAGGCAGAGTGTTTTTTTTTTATAAGTTACTCTATCAAGAAAATGTAACAGTCATAAGTCTTCATGTATTACAGTTATATAACTGTCAATGACAATTTCATATAGCACAGTCTAATATTGAATTACATAGCTTTAAAACATATAATACAAAGACTCAGCAGTACAAGAAGAAATTGTTAAATCTGTACTCATGACAGAAATCTTCAAAACTCTTCTTTTACTGAACTTCTGGTTACCAGCCAAGCGCTTAGCAACTGCACCACTAGGGCTGTTTATTCCCATTAGCTACCTGTAAAATTTCAGTTCTCTAACTGCCTGTAGAATACTCCATTCCTACTCTAGCTTATTTGCACACACACACACACACACACACACACACACAAGTACAGGCTTATCTTTGTAAGAGACTCTAGATCATGCTTAAGACATATCTGTGAAGCCAACAACAAGATCAGTTTTGAGACAACCACCTGGATAATTTAAGCTAATAAAGTAAGAAAGAAATAGAAACAAAAATCAGTTTATTTATGTTTAATGTATTATATTTAATAATCACTTATATACAGGTTATGTTCTAGTCACATAAATAATTTACATATATTTACTCATTTATTCCTCTGTCACAGAGTGTTTTAGTAGCATTACCAAGAATACACAAACATTAAATATCAAACCTAAGATTTGAACTCAGTCATCTCTTGCCTAGCAACTGTGCTCTTCACTATTATATTAGGCTACCTCCCCAGATCACAAGTTTAGTTCTGTGGAACTATCTAGTCTATCTGTGAGCATTTCTTTTCCTCAGAATTTTTCTCAACTCTTTGTCTTTACAAAGAAAAATGTGATTTTAAGGTAGGAAACATTGATCTTTGCCCCTAAAGAGCCTGCCAATTTTCATAATTCGTACCAGGTTTCATCAGCTAAGCCTCTTTCAGCTTGAGAGGAACTAATAGTCTATCCTAATGTCCATAGATTTAATGAGTTACTGTATCACAAAACAGCACCTTCTGAGTGAGATCATCTGGTATTGAGAGTGAGTGCTAATTATATCCTTTAACAGAAAAAAAAAAATTGCCAGAGAAAATACAACACTTTGATTTTACTAACCATTCATTTGTTTCCTTAAAAAGGAGAAGAATGACCTCCTTAGTTCATTCATCACTGAAGTCAACTCATATCTGTTGATAACACCTATCTTGAATGAGAAAAATTAGAAAACTAAGAAGATGCTGGAGAATAATTATACCAGGCCAACTGAGTTCGTTTTTGTTGGATTCACAGATTATCTACCTCTCAGAGTCACGCTATTCCTGGTATTTTTCATGCTATATGTGTTAACTATGGTAGGAAATATGGGCTTGATAATCTTAGTTAATGTCAATTCAAGCCTTCAAACCCCCATGTATTATTTCCTGAGCAATTTATCTTTCTTAGACATCAGTTATTCTACAGCAGTTGCTCCTAAAATGCTGGTAAATTTCTTAGCATCTAGGAAGAGCATCTCTACCTATGGCTGTGCACTACAAATGTTTTTCTTTGCTTGTTTTGCTGATACTGAGTGCCTCATCCTGGCAGCAATGGCATATGACCGCTATGCAGGCATCTGCAACCCACTGCTCTATTCTACACTTACGACCAAGAAAATCTGCATCTGTTTCATTGCGTTGGCCTACTTCAGTGGAAGTATGACTTCCCTGGTGCATGTGTGCCTCACATTCAGGCTGCCATTTTGTGGCTCCAATGTTGTCAACCATTTTTTTTGTGATATTCCCCCTCTCCTGGCTTTGTCATGTGCAGATACCAGTATCAATGAGTTTCTGCTTTTTGCCTTGTGTGGCTTCATCCAGACCAGCACTTTTGTGGTCATATTTATCTCTTACTTCTGTATCCTTATTACTGTTTTGAGCATCAAGTCCTCAGGAGGCAGAAGCAAAACATTTTCTACCTGTGCTTCCCATCTCATAGCTGTCACCTTATTCTACGGGACGCTCTTGTTTATGTACTTACGTCCTACCACCAGCTCTTCTCTAGACACTGATAAGGTAGTTGCAGTGTTTTATACAGTTGTCTTTCCCATGTTTAACCCCATAATCTACAGCTACAGGAACAAAGATGTGAAGAATGCTCTCAAAAAAACTGTTGGAAAGGTACTGGACATTCAAATTAACAGAAATAAAAATAAAATAAAACATATTTCTTTTGAGAATATTTGAGGACTAATCTCCCCTCTAATCTCTCCATTTTCTACTACCCCATGCACAGCTTATGATTCAACAATTTTAAATGTATCAATATTTGCTAAAAAATAAAGAGAACTTTTCAACAACAATGTCTTCCAATTCTCTGTCTTTTCTTCCAGAAATATTCCCTCTCTAATGCTTCTACTGGAAACTCTGGTGGTGTAGTGGTTAAGTGCTATGGCTGCTAACCAAGAGGTCGTCAGTTTGAATCCACCAGGACCTTCTTGGAAACTCTATCGGGCAATTCCGCTGTCCTATAGGATCGCTACAAATCGGAATTGACTCAGTGGCAGTGGGTTTGGGTTTTTTTTTTTTTTGTTTTGGAATGCTTCTACTGTGTGAACTATTTCTGAATTTTAAGATAGCTTAACTGTTCTCCAGTGAGTGTTCCTAAAATACTCTATGTATTTATTTATTAAATTATTTATCATGCTGTATTGAAGATATATGTTGACCTACTGTTAACCCACCTACATTAGATGATCCTTGGCTGCTGGGAACATATATTATTGGTTTATTTTTCTATGAGTTGGAATCGACTCCACAGCAAAGGGTTGTTTTTGTTATATAGCACCTGGTACATTTCATGTTCTTATTACATGTGTGTTTAATGACTAGGTAGGTGAATGATGGATGACTGAGTAGATGGATGGATGGATAAATCTATCAGTTTGTGTTTAGGAGTGTGAGTCTATATCCTGCATGTACATAGCATTTATCATCAGGGAAAGTTGATATTACCAATGATAGATGGCAGTTGGTGTCGGGAGAGGTGGGGTTCATTGGTTCTCAGGAAATCAGATGGAAGGTGTATAGCAATAGGCTCTTTAATATCAGATCATAGTGAAGTTTAGCTCTTTTTGGGCTAGATTTGTTGCTGCAAAAGTTTCCCTACTCTTCCATTCACAGTGAATATTTTTGAAAACCATTAAGATTTTAAACTCTGTAAATTACTTATTATTTATACATATACTACTGAAATAGCCTTTGAAACAATATCTTTTAGCAAAGGTGAATAATTGCTCTGATAATTTTCTCATGGAAATTGACAATGCAGACTAATTGAAATGTAAGCAACTTTGTTCTTATATAATTTTTTCATTAAGATATATATCTTCTGTGGCTACTTTGGATTTTTCAGTGTCTGTTTACTTCTCGTTTTACCTTGAAAGAGTTGAAACAATAAATTGCACACATGTGAATGTATACTACTGCATATTTTGCAGTAATTATGAAATATAGAGATGGCTGCATTAGTTGTACTGAATGTACCCAGTTGTGAATTTAACATAAAAATTTAGCCAAATAAATTTGCAATGAAATATTGTCTTATTTGAGTGTCTCAATGTCCTATTTTGTAAATTGAAACAATAAGATATTACATACTGGATAGTATTGTTTTGAAAATCAAATAAATTAATATACAGAAAACTACCAGTACATGCATGATTTGAGGATTAAATAAGGTAACAGATACAAATTTCCTAGAATATTTTCAAAAGCTCTTAGAACCATGCCTGGCACATTTTATCAGCATATAGTGCTTATTTGTTCTTACTGCTATCATATTACTGTTGATTTTAAGACGGTAGGATTTGATTTTCTGTGAGGTGCTAGGTGACCTGGCAGAGCTGGACAATATTATCCAAGAAAAGGACCTTGGTCCTTTTGCTGTGGGCTTTTATGTCACTTGATTATAGAAGCACAAGTGCCTCTCCTGATGAAAACTGAAATGGAATAAAACAGAAGTATGATGTAGCAGAAGCTTGTCTATATCACAATTTTGTCTCCTCAACATTTATCACTTGGGAAGTAGCAGCATGTTCGTGAAAATATATGATTAATCAGGACAGGAACCTGATTTTCCTCTTCAGCCTTCGTGGTTAAGGGGACACCACCTTTTTCCCCATCTTAACCAGCAGCTTGAAAGTGCAGTTAATGAGGTGTGTGATGACATGTCAGAACTTGTGCCCTAAGTCATCACCTCAACATTGATTACCAGTATTGATTGCCTTAACATGAAGCTGTAACTACTTTTCCTGTAGCTTTTTAGGAGGGCAGCCAGTAGGGAATCTACCTTGGTATGTTGATCATTACCCTCCATTTCCATCATTTCTTAGAAAAAGCTCATCTGTTTTGGCTCTTTATATTAACAAGTGTTACTTCACATTTTACTAGTGGGTATATTGTCACAAAAATTATGTAGCCCACCATTTGGCCTACACTGATCATCTGCTTTTTGGAAAGGCGTGCATTTATAGAAGTATTGGTAATGATTGATTATTTTGCTTGTGGGGCATGCTGTTTCTTGATTTTTCTGGAATTCAAATAAAATCCTAATTTGTAGCCAACATCACAAATTACAATATAATTCTTTGGTCCTGAAATTGCATCTATCATCTGTTTTGTGACGTGATACCATGATGTTTGAGTTTTAGAAAAGACATATTATTTTATTTTATTTTTTTACAAAGGGGAATTTATTTTACCACAGTGAAAATCTGAGGTATCTTCTGAACAATGATCAAGAGGACCTGCAGACTTATGGTTAGTTCTACTCTCAAGAGACCAGAAAGAATGTTAATAATCCAACCTGTGGACATCTGAGACACATCTATGCAATGAGCTCCAGTTTGTGTTCCCAAAAGAAAGGGAACCAAACACAAAAACCATTTAAGAATAATGGAAGCTGGGTTTCCTTCACTAGAAGCTCCATGTACTCTCAACTTTGCTTAGCTGTGGGTACCTTTAATAAGTAGTCATGTAGGTTTATTTTTATAATTCTAATGTTTTCCCCTCTTTTCATACTAAAACATCTGGTACCAGTTTTATAACCTTAGTATTCTTCCCAAAGTGCCAGAAAATACAGCTTCCTAACTTGTGGTTCGTTGATATCTCAGTAGAGCTGTCCTCTTTTTATGGGGAAAGACAATATTTACAAAATATCTATATCCACTATTTTCTGATGTCTGTGATTTTTTTTTTAATGAAATATAATACTGGGTTTACATAGTGATTTAAAGTTACTTATACATTTATGGAAAATTCCTTAAAACATAATACCTGATAATTGCCATGTGTTTTAGCTATATTTTAAAGAAAATAATTTCTTTGCAGTTTTATACAATACTAATCTTTGGCAATCATTCAGAGTCAATGTTGCTTTACAATTGCCATAATAAGGTATTACGAATTATTTTCTACTTTCTTTAGGTTATTTCATTTTGTCTGTAACAAAACTGGAACTTGCAAATGGCACTTTATTCCTAGAGCCCGGGGCATATTTTGTTATAGCAAGCTACTACTTCCTACTGCATGTCTAACGTGCCTGAATTAAATAACTTTACATTAACATATTTTCTTTAAATATCACTAGCTAAGCCACACTTGTAGGTCTTTCAGTATGCCAGGGTTTTTGAAAGATTTTTTTTTTGTGTGACGTTTTATGGTGTTTTAGTATTTGTTTTTTTTTTTGTTTCTTTAGTTCTATAAACCATTTTAAATTATAAACCATTCAGTGTATATTGTTTAAAAGTGCAAGTGCATGTATACAACTGTGAATTTATATCCTAATATATAAGATTTCACAGTGTTTAATCAGTTATATATTTATTTGCATGTAATAATATATTATAACATAAGACAAGTCATTAAATATATTTATATGTTATAATAAATTATTGTATAAATATCATGTCAGCAAAATCATATTTCATAGGCAAACCCCCACAAAACCATACACCGAGGTAGGTAAGCTTTGGTTTTCAACTGGGCATAGTCCCATATGATGGAGAGAGAATAATTTTGATAAGCATTAACTCTTCTGATAGCCATTTGGCTGGGCTCCCTATTTCACTGCAATTAGAAATGTTTTCAACATTCTTATTTTCTCATCAATATCTTTATTTTCAACTGTGTTCTTGATCACTGGTGATTGAATATTTTCTAATATTCCTTTGGTGACATAAATAAAAAAATAATTTACTAGGAGAAATTTTTTTTTTTTTAATCAAACACCCTTATTTGAACATGACCTTTCAAGATATTGATCTGAATGTTGGAATAATTTCATATGAGTATGTCACCAAAAAAAAAAAAAAATCAAACCTATTGCCATTGAGTCGATTCTGACTCATAGAAACCCTATAGGACAGAGGAGAACTGCTCCAATGGGTTTCCAAGGAGCGGCTTGTGGATTTGGACTGCAAATCTCTTTGGTTTGCAGCTGTAGCACTCTTTGGCTCTTAACCACTGCACCGCCAGGGCCCTAAGTATGTCAGCAGGCTCTAAAATGTGTTTCCTAAGAGAATATGCACACTCATTAGTATTTTAAAGGAGACTTATCTGGATGGCATCCCTGAGTGGTAACAAAAATCCTGCATTTAGTGACAAAATGAACCCGTTTTCTAGTTCAAGCTCTAACAGGACAGGAGCAAATCATGCCTTGACCCTCGATAGCACTTTTCTCTACTTATTGTTTTGTATTATGAGTTCCACAAACAAAAATAGTTGTTAGAAATATAAATGCAACTGACTGAAATCATGTGGAGTGCTTGAATTCATTAGAAAAATACTGCCCTTTGATTATAGTGCCAAAATCCCCAGAAATTCAAGACATCTAAGAAAAATAGTGACATGGCAATTAGAAGTAATGAGATAGGATTTTCCAGAATTATTTTTTCTTAAAAAATATCTTTCCTTTCATTTTGCAGCCTCAAGTGCAATGAAATGCTTGATAGGCCCTGACTGAGAGTAGAAGGTGTGGCAAAAATGCCTGAGCTCCTGGACTTGGTTTGTTGCTGGAAAGCTGGACATACACTGGTGGCAAGTACTTGAGAGAAACTGGGTGAAATATAAGATTGAGTATATGGCAGAGGAATCAAAAGCATGGCTTCTGGATCCAGACGGCCTGGGTTTGAATCTCAGCTCCTCTACTAATATCCATATGACATTGGTTAAGCTATTTAACCCCTCAGTGCTTCAATTTCCTTTGGTCTAAACTATATAACATAATAATACTTAATGCCATTATATTGTTTATAAATAAAAATAACTGCACTCAATAAACATTAACTGTTAGTATCAGGAGCCCTGGTGGCATTGTGGTAAGAGCTTGGCTGCTAAGCAAAAGTCTGGCAGTTCAAACCTACCAGGTTCTCCTTGGACACACTGTGCGGTAGTTGTACTCTGTCGTATAGGGTCACTAGGACTTGTAATCGACTCCACAGCCACTGTTTGTTTGTTTTTTTTAACTGTATTATCAAGCACTTTTCTGAGAACAGTTAACGTACTGAGCTACTAAACGAAAGGTTAGAGATTTGAGTTCATCCAGAGGCACTTCAGAAAAAAGGCCTGGTGACCTACTTCTGAAAAATCAGCCACTGAGAACCCTGTGGAGCACAGTTACACTCTCCCACACAGGAGGTTACTGGTTATTTAGCGCTGCATTCCCCATGCCCTCCAGCTATGACTTTTTTTTAAACTGAAATAAAATATTTGCACTGCCGATCAAAAAAGGGGCAAAATAGAGTTTTATGTAGTTTGTCATCTTAAACACTCATTAAGATACATATTTCCTAACCTTTATTTAGATTTAAAAAATCTACTGTCTTCATTTATGACTTTAATTTATTCCTTGAGAATCCTATACTAACATAGTATAAGCTTGAAAAACAACTGGTTTCAATCTTCAGAACGTATTTTCCTTCTCTGTACACTTGATTTCCTCTCTTTTCCACATGCATGCTTTTTTCTGTGCTCTGGTGTTGAGACTTGTCCATCAGTATCATGTCTCAGCCCACTGCTACATCCACAATTTGAAACTGCATGCCAGTTAAAGCAGCAGGAACTTCGTTTTTTTTTTCCTCTGTATCTGTAAAAGGTAACTGGGAATATTATACAAATTCTACTTTGTGTTATACCAACTTTAGTGCCTTAGTTCCTTTTCATGGCTTATTTGTAGTAGGCAAAATATACAAAAAGTCAAGGACAGAGCTATATCAGAACCCAGACTGCCTTATTCTATGATGTTCCAAAGATATTCCCATAAACAGCCTCCCAGAAGAAGAAAATTGGTTGCTCTTGAGAAACACACAAATGTCCCTTCACGTCCTTTATTTATTTATTTATTTCCAGGTTATAAATACCTTTTGATTCCCTAGCCTATGAACTAGTTTTATTAAGAAGAAAAAAAGAAAAAAAATTCTTTGCTACTTCTAACCAAAGTATTTCCTATTTTCCGTGGAATAGTTGAACTTAGATTCCCTATGCTTCCTATGGTCACTGATGAAAAATATGGGCAGAATATGAATTGTAAATTAAGAATGGAGATTCTTATTTTGATTTAGCAATACCCTGAAGATTACCCCCGAGCCTTACCCAAATCTTAACATGGAAGAGGTCAGGTTCCATGAGGGCTTTATGGACTGAGTTATGTCCCCCCCCAAAATGTGTGTCAACTTGGCTAGTCCATGATTTCCAGCATTGTGTGATTGTCCACCATTTTGTTATCTGAAGTGATTGTCCTATGTGTTGTAAATTCTATTTATATGATGTTAATGAAGTTTGGTTAGAAGTAGTTAATGAGGCAGTACTCAGTCTACAAGATTAGGTTGTGTTTTAAGTCAATCTCTTTTGAGATACAAAAGAGAAAAGCAAGCAGAGAAACATGGTGACCTCACACCACCAAGAAAGCAGAGTCAGGAGCTCATGTCCTTTGGACCTAGGATCCCTATGATGAAAAGCTGCTAGATCAGTGGAAGATTGATGACAAGGACCTTTCCCCAGAGCCTACAGAGAGAGAAGGATTTCCCTGGAGCTAGCACCCTGAATTTGAAGTTCTAGTCTCCCGGACTGTGAGAGAATACATTTCTCTTTGTCAATGCCATCCACTTGTGGTATTTCTGTTATAGCAGCACTAGATAGCTAAGACAAGCTCATACATCCTTCTTTAGATCTCTAATGACATAAATGGTGCCTTTTGGAGAGGGCATGTTCATTGAACTGATAAGCAGATGTGCAATCTATCCTTTAGTGAGAGAGACATAAAAAGTGCATGAAAAAGGTAGAAAAGTTAATAAATTTATACATGCACAGAATAATATCCAGGAGGGGGAATAGAACAACAGAAAGTGGAAAAACAATTCTTTTTTTATAGAAAATAGTTTTTATACAAACTAATTAAAATTATATAAAGTAGGAGCAAATATTTGTGACAATTAAAACACATAAGTATATTCTGTGAATACCCACAAAAGTGGGAAAAGTGTAAATAGAGAATATTCTTCCTTCTCTGGGTGTTAGTGAGATAGCCAATGAAAGGATTACTTTTTCTCTTTTTCACAAATCAAGTCTTCGGGATAGTAGAGTCATCAATCTTCCAAACGTGGGATCTAGGCAGAAAATGAAGCCAAAAGATGTCTGAATTCTGAGAACTGGAAAGGAAGGAGATTGCATTTCATGGAAGTCAGCACCATCTCCAGAACTGGGTTTGAAAAAATAGGAACAGGCTAGCGATAGGATAAGGGAAAATTTGTTACCACTTTTTGCTACTCAGTTATTAGTTATAAAAACAGAGGGCTTCTATACATCATAAAATAAAGTCAGAAGTTTAGAGTCAGGCATATAAGGGTTTAAATGTCAGTTCTACCAATTAATAGCTTCATGATCTGGTAGAGTTTTCTCAACCCCATTTTTATGATGTGGAAACTGAGAACCAGGAAATAAAATAATCTCTAGTTCCAAAAACTTGAGTCACTTTATGGGAATTATCTAGCGAACATATGGCCCCAAACTGAAGTTAGTTTATTTTCTTCGTATGACTACAGGGCAAGCCTAAATGCTTTGTGCAATTATGGATATGGGATCATGAAGGTGCCATAATGTTTTTCATCTAGGAATATCATCTTGTCTCACAACTAAAGAGCTTTATAAACCTAAGTGCATGGCAGGTTGGAATCATACAGGTGTGAAGGAGTTCCTTCTGATAGGATTAACAGAAAATCCAAATTTGCAGCTCCCTCTCTTTTTGCTTTTTGCCCTCATTTATTGCATCACTCTGGTAGGCAACTGGGGGATGATTGGTCTGATTTGGTTAAGTGTTCGACTTCATACTCCAATGTACTTCTTCCTTAGCAACCTCTCTTTTTGTGCCATCTGCTACTCTACTGTCTTAGCTCCTAAGATGCTGGTAAATTTCTTATCAGAACATAAGTCCAGCACATTTTCTGGCTGTGTACTACAGAGTTTCTTTTTTGCGGTATATATGACTACAGAGGGCATCCTCCTGTCTATGATGGCTTATGACCGCTATGTGGCGATAGCTAATCCCTTGTTGTATACAGTCATCATGACTCAAAGGGTTTGTACTCAGATGGTCCTTGTGTCTTACTTAGGTGGACTCATTAATTCCTTGACACATAGGATAGGTTTGCTCAAACTAGACTTCTGTGGTCCTAACATTGTGAACCATTATTTCTGTGATATTCCTCCTCTTTTGAAACTCTCTTGCTCTGATTTCCATACCAATGAGATACTGCTTTTGATCTTCTCTGAGGTTATTGCAATGTTCACTTTCATTATCATCGTGGTCTCTTATGTCCGCATCATCATTGCCATCCAGAGAATTTGTTCAGCTGAAGGAAGGCACAAGGCCTTCTCCACATGTGCCTCACACCTGACTGCTGTGACCTTATTCTATGGGTCTGCGACTTTTAGTTATATCCAGCCAAGCTCCCAATATTCACTGGAACAGGAGAAGGTCTCTGCTGTATTTTATACATTGATGATTCCCATACTAAACCCTCTGATTTACAGCCTGAGGAATAAGGATGTGAAACATGCTGCGAAAGGTCAGTATTGTGGAAGAAAACTCCCACTGGGCTGATTCTTGTGCATGTCTTTGCTAACTTGACATTAACCAGGAAAGAGAGAGGAGACCTTTAAAACTGTTTCATAGATATAATCACAAGCAAAACTATGATCAAAATATTCTCATGCAATTTGGGGAGGAAGTGTTGAATATGACATGAAGATTAAAAATCAATTTAATTCCCTATTCATCATTTTGGTGATATAGTTTAATTTCCTCCAAAGTGGATAATTTTTTTTTTTTTTCTAACTAACTGCCACGCTAAATTCTGAAAGAGCTCACTGAGGATTCAAAAGAATCAGACTTTGCTGAGGTCTTAGAAGCTTGTAAGTGGCTACCTAAGATACTTCTACCCGTTCCATCCAGTAAGGAGCAAAAGAGAATGAAGAAAGTCAAAGACATAAGGCAAATATTAATCCAAAGGACTAATGAACCAAAAGCACCACAGCCTCTACCAGCCTGAGCCCCAGAGAACTCCACAGTGCCTGGCTGCCATCGGGAATTGCTCTGACGAGGATCACAATAGAGGGTCCCAGACAGAGGGGGAGAAAAATGTAGGACAAAATTCAAATTCACACACACAAAAAAGACCAGACTTAATGGTCTAACAGAGACTGGAAGAACCCTCGAGACTATGGCCCCTGACACACCTTTAACTTAGAACTGAAGTCACTCCCGAAGTTCACCCTTCAGCCAAAGATTAGACAGGTCTATAAAACAAACAATTACACACATGAGGATTGTGCTTCTTAGTCTAATCATGTATATGAGACCAAAAGGGCAACACCAGCCTAAAAACAATAAGAAGAAGGCAGGAATGGACAGGAATCATGGACAGATGGAAACAAGGAATTGAGATGTGGAAGAGGAGAGTGATGACACATCATAGGGACTGCAACCAATGTCACAAAACAATCTGTGTATAAATTGTTGTATGAGAAACTAAATTTTCTCAGTAAAGTTCCACCTAAAGCACAATTAAAAAAAAAAAAAAAAGAATAAGACTACTTCAAATTAAAAGAATATTCTAGGACAGGGATTTACCAAATGCATTTGTGCCTCAGAGAAAATCTGAAATATTCCCTTAGTCCAATTCTCTAAGATCAGTCACACAAATTGATTTTATTCTAAAAATGCCACCATTCAAGTAAAAATATATACCTTCTATTTTATATTTAAATTTGCATATCTCACTAGTATCTTATAAAAAATGGCTGTAGAAAACAACTCTTATTTATAATTTATTTATTCAACACACTTCTATTGTGCCAGTTACTCTGTGTGATCTAAACCTAGAGAGGTTTATGCTAGGCAACAAAAGCTGTTAGAGGAGCAAGGAGCAGATGAGCATGGGAAATGGAAGAACTCTTTAAAAACATGAAAATATATGAGTTTAGCTCTACCATTGAATGTTTAAACAAAGACAATAGAAAATAAGGCTGATGAGTCATTTAGGGCCGTATGTATGAAGGCCTTTGGAAGCCAGGATAACATGCTTTAAAACCCAATGTATGGTAAGTGAAGTCCTAAGTGAAATATAAATAAAACAGAAAAATTCTCATGATAACACTGTAATAACATTTTGGAAGGCAAGAACAATTTGGGGGAGGCGGAGCCAAGATGGCGGACTAGGCAGACGCTACCTCGGATCCCTCTTACAACAAAGACACGGAAAAACAAGTGAATCGATCACATACATAACAATCTACGAACCCTGAACAACAAACACAGATTTAGAGACAGAGAACGAACTAATACAGGGGAAAAAAAAAAAACAAATACAGGGAAGCAGCGATTATTTCCAGAGCCTGGAGCCAGCATACCAGTCAGGTACGGCACAAGCACAGAGAGCTGCTCCACCCCCCTGAACTAACCCCCCCGGGAGGGAGACCAGCCGGTTCCGCGAGCGGTGTGGGACGCAGCCGGTAGGAGAAGTCCCCGGGAGGCAGTGACTGGTCTTGGAGCAGGAAGAGCAGCGTCCCAGCCAGGGAACCGTCCCGCCGGTTTTTGGACTGGACGCAGGTACGGCATAAACACGGAGAGCTGCTCCACCTTCCTGAACTAACCCCAGGAAGGGGCCTAGCCAGGTCGTGCGGGCGGTGGCGTGGGACACAGCCGATAGGAGAAGTCCCCGGGAGGCAGCGACTGGTATTGGAGCGGGGAGAACAGCGTCCCAGCCAGAACACTCGGTCATGGCACAAGCGCGGGGACCTGCTCCACCCATCTGAACTAACCCCGGGAGGAGGCCCAACTGGTTCTCGGAGGCAGCACGGCCAAGCGGCTGGAGGGACAAGAAGTCCCCGGGAGGCAGTGACTGATTTTGGAGTCGAGAGTGCACCGTCCCAGTAGGGGAGCCTTGACGCTGGGCGTGGGGCTGGAAGCGGAGGATCTGACCGTGACTCCAGCGGGCCAGACCCCCCGGGGGCAATCTCCACACAGCCAGCACACATAGGTGACGCGCCCGTGGGAATCTCAGATATAATAGTCATTCCAAGCAAGACAAGCAACTCTGGCTATATTCTGAGGTGCTACTCTCCTATCTTTCTGTTCCCTCCCCCACCCTCCCCAGGCGGCTTCATTAACATCCGAATAGCCTGAGCCAGAGGGAGAACTCTGATAGGGATCTGACTGCATTTTTTTTTCGCGGATTTTCTGGAAAAACTAGTTTCCCAGTGATGGCTCGGAGACAACAATCCATATCAAACCACTTAAAGAAGCAGACCATGCCAGCTTCTCCAACCCCCCAAACAAAAGAATCAAAATCTTTCCCAAATGAAGATACAATCCTGGAATTATCAGATACAGAATATAAAAAAACTAATTTACAGAATGCTTAAAGATATCACAAATGAAATTAGGCTAACTGCAGAAAAAGCCAAGGAACACACCAATAAAACTGTTGAAGAACTCAAAAAGATTATTCAAGAACATAGTGGAAAGATTAATAAGTTGCAAGAATCCATAGAGAGACAACATGTAGAAATCCAAAAGATTAACAATAAAATTACAGAATTAGACAACGCAATAGGAAGTCAGAGGAGCAGACTCGAGCAATTAGAATGCAGACTGGGACATCTGGAGGACCAGGGAATCAACACCAACATAGCAGAAAAAAAATCAGATAAAAGAATTAAAAAAAATGAAGAAACCCTAAGAATTATGTGGGACTCAATGAAGAAGGATAACCTGCAGGTGATTGGAGTCCCAGAACAGGGAGGGGGGACAGAAAACACAGAGAAAATAGTTGAAGAACTCCTGACAGAAAACTTCCCTGACATCATGAAAGACGAAAGGATATCTATCCAAGATGCTCATCGAACCCCATTTAAGATTGATCCAAAAAGAAAAACACCAAGACATATTGTCATCAAACTCACCAAAACCAAAGATAAACAGAAAATTTTAAAAGCCGCCAGGGAGAAAAGAAAGGTTTCCTTCAAGGGAGAATCAATAAGAATAAGTTCAGACTACTCAGCAGAAACCATGCAGGCAAGAAGGGAATGGAACGACATATACAGAACACTGAAGGAGAAAAACTGCCAGCCAAGGATCATTTATCCAGCAAAACTCTCTCTGAAATATGAAGGCGAAATTAAGATATTTACAGACAAACACAAGTTTAGAGAATTTGCAAAAACCAAACCAAAGCTACAAGAAATACTAAAGGATATTGTTTGGTCAGAGAACCAATAATATCAGATATCAGCACAACACAAGGTCACAAAACAGAATGTCCTGATATCAACTCAAATAGGGAAATCACAAAAACAAACAAATTAAGATTAATTAAAAAAAAATACACATAACAGGGAATCATGGAAGTCAATAGGTAAAAGATCACAATAATCAAAAAGAGGGACTAAATACAGGAGGCATTGAACTGCCATATGGAGAGTGATACAAGGCGATATAGAACAATACAAGTTAGGTTTTTACTTAGAAAAATAGGGGTAAATAATAAGGTAACCACAAGAAGGTATAACAACTCTATAACTCAAGATAAAAACCAAGAAAAACGTAACGACTCAACTAACATAAAGTCAAGCACTATGAAAATGAGGATCTCACAATTTACTAAGAAAAACGCCTCAGCACAAAAAAGTATGTGGAAAAATGAAATTGTCAACAACACACATAAAAAGGCATCAAAATGACAGCACTAAACACTTACTTATCTATAATTACCCTGAATGTAAATGGACTAAATGCACCAATAAAGAGACAGAGAGTCACAGACTGTATAAAGAAACATGATCCATCTATATGCTGCCTACAAGAGACACACCTTAGACTTAGAGACACAAACAAACTAAAACTCAAAGGATGGAAAAAAGTATATCAAGCAAACAATGAGCAAAAAAGAAGAGGAGTAGCAATATTAATTTCAGAAAAAATAGACTTTAGACTTAAATCCACCACAAAGGATAAAGAAGGACACTATATAATGATAAAAGGGACAATTGATCAGGAAGACATAACCATATTAAATATATATGCACCCAAGGACAGGGCTGCAAGATACATAAATCAAATTTTAACAGAATTGAAAAGTGAGATAGATACCTCCACAATTATAGTAGGAGACTTCAACACACCACTTTCGGAGAAGGACAGGACATCCAGTAAGAAGCTCAATAGAGACACGGAAGATCTAATTACAACAATCAACCAACTTGACCTCATTGACTTATACAGAACTCTCCACCCAACTGCTGCAAAATATACTTTTTTTTCTAGCGCACATGGAACATTCTCTAGAATAGACCACATATTAGGTCATAAAACAAACCTTTGCAGAATACAAAACATCGAAATATTACAAAGCATCTTCTCAGACCACAAGGCAATAAAAATAGAGATCAATAACAGAAAAACTAGGGAAAAGAAATCAAATACTTGGAAAATGAACAATACCCTCCTGAAAAAAGACTGGGTTATAGAAGACATCAAGGAGGGAATAAGGAAATTCATAGAAAGCAACGAGAATGAAAATACTTCCTATCAAAACCTCTGGGACACAGCAAAAGCAGTGCTCAGAGGCCAATTTATATCAATAAATGCACACATACAAAAAGAAGAAAGAGCCAAAATCAGAGAACTGTCCCTACAACTTGAACAAATAGAAAGTGAGCAACAAAAGAACCCATCAGGCACCAGAAGAAAACAAATAATAAAAATTAGAGCTGAACTAAATGAATGAGAGAACAGAAAAACAATTGAAAGAATTAACAAAGCCAAAAGCTGGTTCTTTGAAAAAATTAACAAAATTGATAAACCATTGGCTAGACTGACTGAAGAAATACAGGAAAGGAAACAAATAACCTGAATAAAAAACAAGAAGGACCACATCACAACAGAACTAAATGAAATTAAAAGAATCATTTCAGATTATTATGAAAAATTCTACTCTAACAAATTTGAAAACCTAGGAGAAATGGATGAATTCCTGGAAAAACACTACCTACCTAAACTAACACATTCAGAAGTAGAACAACTAAATAGACCCATAAAAAAAAAAGAGATTGAAACGGTAATCAAAAAACTCCCAACAAAAAAAAGCCCTGGCCCGGATGACTTCACTGCAGAGTTCTACCAAACTTTCAGAGAAGAGTTAACACCACTATTTCTGAAGGTATTCCAAAGCATAGAAAATGACGGAATACTACCCAACTCATTCTATGAAGCCACCATCTCCCTGATACCAAAACCAGGTAAAGACATTACAAAAAAAGAAAATTATAGACCTATATCCCTCATGAACATTGATTGAAAAATCCTCAACAAAATTCTAGCCAATAGAATCCAACAACACATCAAAAAAATAATTCACCCTGATCAAGTGGGATTTATACTAGGTATGCAAAAAGGCTGGTTTAATATCAGAAAAACCATTAATGTAATCCATCACATAAATAAAACAAAAGACAAAAACCACATGATCTTATCAATTGATGCAGAAAAGGCATTTGACAAAGTCCAACACCCATTTATGATAAAAACTCTTACCAAAATAGGAACTGAAGGAAAATTCCTCAACATAATAAAGGGCATCTATGCAAAGCCAACAGCCAATATCACTCTAAATGGAGAGAACCTGAAAGCATTTCCCTTGAGAATGGGAACCAGACAAGGATGCCCTTTATCACCGCTCTTATTCAACATCGTGCTGGAAGTCCTAGCCAGGGCAATTAGGCTAGACAAAGAAATAAAGGGTATCCGGATTGGCAAGGAAGAAGTAAAGTTATCACTATTTGCAGATGACATGCTTATATACACAGAAAACCCTAAGGAATCCTCCAGAAAACTACTGAAACTAATAGAAGAGTTTGGTAGAGTCTCAGGTTATAAAATAAACATACAAAAATTACTTGGATTCCTCTACATCAATAAAAAAGAACACCGAAGAGGAAATCACCAAATCAATGCCATTCACAGTAACCCCCAAGAAGATAAGATACTTAGGAATAAATCTTACCAAGGATGTAAAAGACCTATACCAAGAAAACTACAAAGCTCTACTACAAGAAATTCAAAAGGACATACTTAAGTGGAAAAACATACCCTGCTCATGGATAGGAAGACTTAACATAGTAAAAATGTCTATTCTACCAAAAGCCATCTATACATTTAACGCACTTCCGATCCAAATTCCAATGTCATATTTTAAGGGGATAGAGAAACAAATCACCAATTTCATATGGAAGGGAAAGAAGCCCCAGATAAGCAAAGCACTACTGAAAAAGAAGAAGAAAGTGGGAGGCCTCACTCTACCTGATTTCAGAACCTATTATACAGCCACAGTAGTCAAAACAGCCTGGTACTGGTACAACAACAGGCACATAGACCAATGGAACAGAATTGAGAACCCAGACATAGATCCATCCACGTATGAGCAGCTGATATTTGACAACGGACCAGTGTCAATTAATTGGGGAAAAGATAGCCTTTTTAACAAATGGTGCTGGCATAACTGGATATCCTTTTGCAAAAAAATGAAACAGGACCCATACCTCACACCATGCACAAAAACTAACTCCAAGTGGATCAAAGACCTAAACATAAAGACTAAAACGATAAAGATCATGGAAGAAAAAATTGGGACAACCCTAGGAGCCCTAATACAAGGTATAAACAGAATACAAAACATTACCAAAAATGACGAAGAGAAACCAGATAACTGGGAGCTCCTAAAAATCAAACACCTATGCTCATCTAAAGACTTCTCCAAAAGAGTAAAAAGACCACCTACAGATTGGGAAAGAATTTTCAGCTATGACATCTCCAACCAGCGCCTGATCTCTAAAATCTACATGATTCTGTCAAAACTCAACCACAAAAAGACAAACAACCCAATCAAGAAGTGGGCAAAGGATATGAACACACATTTCACTAAAGAAGATATTCAGGCAGCCAACAGATACATGAGAAAATACTTCCAATCATTAGCCATTAGAGAAATGCAAATTGAAACTACAGTGAGATTTCATCTCACACCAGCAAGGCTGGCATTAATCCAAAAAACACAAAATAATAAATGTTGGAGAGGCTGCGGAGAGATTGGAACTCTCATGAACTGCTGGTGGGAATGTCAAATGGTACAACCACTTTGGAAATCTATCTGGCGTTATCTTAAACAGTTAGAAATAGAACTACCATACAACCCAGAAATCCCACTCCTGGGAATATACCCTAGAGATACAAGAGCCTTCATACAAACCGATATATGCACACCCATGTTTATTGCAGCTCTGTTTACAATAGCAAAGAGTTGGAAGCAACCAAGGTGTCCATCAACGGATGAATGGGTAAATAAATTGTGGTATATTCACACAATGGAATACTACACATCGATAAAGAACAGTGACGAATCTGTGAAACATTTCATAACATGGAGGAACCTGGAAGGCATTATGCTGAGCGAAATTAGTCAGAGGCAAAAGGACAAATATTGTATAAGACCACTATTATAAGATCTTGAGAAATAGTAAACCTGAGAAGAACACACACTTTTGTGGTTACGAGGGGGGGAGGGAGGGAGGGTGGGAGAGGGTTTTTTACTGATTAATCAGTAGATAAGAACTGCTTTAGGTGAAGGGAAAGACAACACTCAATACATGGAAGGTCAGCTCAATTGGACTGGACCAAAAGCAAAGAAGTTTCCAAGATAAAATGAATGCTTCAAAGGTCATCGGAGCAAGCACGGGGGTCTGGGGAACATGGTTTGCGGGGACTTCTAAGTCAATTGGCAAAATAATTCTATTATGAAAACATTCTGCATCCCACTTTGAAATGTGGCATCTGGGGTCTTAAATGCTAACAAGCGGCCATCTAAGATGCAGCAATTGGTCTCAACCCACCTGGAGCAAAGGAAAATGAAGAACACCAAGGCCACATGACAACTAAGAGCCCAAGAGACAGAAAGAGCCACATGAACCAGAGACCTACATCATCCTGAGACCAGAAGAACTAGTTGGTGCCCGGCCACAATCGATGACTGCCCTGGCAGGGAGCACAGCAGAGGACCCCTGAGGGAACAGGAGATCAGTGGGATGCAGACCCCAAATTCTCATAAAAAGACCAAACTTAATGGTCTGACTGAGACTAGAGGAATCCTAGCGGCCATGCTCCCCAGGCCTTCTGTTGGCACAGGACAGGAACCATCCCCAAAGACAACTCATCAGACATGAAAGGGACTGGTCAGTGGGTGGGAGAGAGACGCTGATGAAGAGTGAGCTAATTATATCAGGTGTACACTTGAGATTGTGTTGGCAACTCTTGTGTGGAGGGGGGATGGGAGGATAGAGAGAGAGGGAAGCCGGCAAAATTGTCAAGAAAGGAGAGACTGAAAGGGCTGACTCAGGAGAAGGAGAGCAAGTGGGAGTAGGGAGTGAGATGTATGTAAACTTATATGTGACAGACTGATTGGATTTGTAAACGTTCACTTGAAGCTTAATAAAAGTTATAAAAAAAAAAAAAAAGAACAATTTGGGAAAATTACTCCAAACCTATAACAAAAACAATAATAATAAAAAATAATTACTTTGAGAAAGAGAAGAAGTATTACAGGTGAGCAATAGAGAGAAGTGAGTGATTTAAGACATAGATCATGAAAAACATCAACAGGACTTAAAAAATAGATTTTTATTTTTGAGGGAAAGAATACATAATAGATGGAAGACTTTGAAACTGTGTAACTAGCAAGACAAATTGGTTAAGGAGAAAAAAGATGAAATATAAAATATATACATATATTTTAAAAAAAGCTATTGCTGTTGAGTTGATTTTGACACATGGTGATGCTATAGGAGAGAGAAGAACTGCCCCATAGCATTTCCAAGGTGTGCCTGGAAGAAAGAGCTTTCTGAAAAGTGGGTATAGCCAAGGACAAAGATTTCCTAGAGTGATCGAGAAACAACAAAACAGACAGAACTGGAGAAAAGAGAGCAAGGAGAGATGTAGCAGGAGATGCTGCCAGAAAGGAAAAGGGAGCCAGATTGCATGGCATATATAGTCTAGAGACTTTGGACCTGAATGAGAGGAAAGGCAAAGAGTCTCATCAGGCGGAGGAGTGACATGATCCAACTCGCACGTTAAAAAGTTCACTTGAGCTGCTGTATTGATAATAGAGAAACCAAGAAGGGCAAGAGTGAAAGAAGCCCAGCCAGGAGGCTGCACAATAATTCGGTTAAGAGATAATGGCGTGTTAAACCAAATCTATCATAGTGAAAGTAGTGAGAAATACAAGTGCAAAATATATTTTGATGGTAGACCTAGGCAGGACAGTGGAGGAAACAGAGGAATCAAAAATGATACCAAGGTTTTCTATTTTATTATTATTACTTTTTCAATAGACAGCAGACAAAAGATAACAGCTTTCAAAATCTCAAAAAAGTGTATTGTTTTCAAGCACATATATAATATTTATGAAGTTGACCGTATGATGGGACAAAAACATGCCTTGGTACACATCCAAGGATTGTATGTACTAGTTCTGTAAATGCAGAAAAGCTACTTAAATTTACTAAGAAGTTTTTTCACTTGTAAAGGGATAATAATCTTACCTCCTTCAGAGTTTTATTAGAAGAATAGACAGAGAGAGAGAGTTTACTGTGATTTTATTCTCTGTTAAGACCTGAAATTCTATAAGCTCAAAATAATATGAAAATAATACCTTAAGGATCAAGAATCTAAGACCCTTTAATACTACAAGAATAAAAAATTCAAAATAAATTTAAGTGATATAACACACTGGGCAGGGTTTGCAGATTATTGTAAGATGAGAGTATTACCTTATATTAATTCTCAAACTTTGGGCAAGCATGAGAAACGTATTAAAAAATAAAAGCATAACATTATTATGTATAAATAAATATATGTATATAATTGTGTATATATTGATATGTATGTGTGTACACAGAGAGAGAGAAAGCAAATGCAGCAATTGCACCTGGTGTTCATAGGTAAAGTACACCTAGGTGATCATTGTAGGATTCTAACATGTGTTGTTTTTTAATCTCTAATATAAGTTTGAATTTTTTTTTTCAGAATAAAATGTTAGAAAAACATGGCAAAGTGCTTATTAAAAAAACACTTTTATTTTGGGGTGTGATTGAGTAGCTGGTAGTCAAGGCAGCATTTCTATAAAAATACCAGGAAAAGCAAGATAAGATAAAGAAAGAATCTATTGAAAAAGAATGAATCACTGCTAAGTCAAAGAGAACTGGACTGACTGCAAATTCAGAAGGATTAACCTTGGAGAGGGTAGCTGACTCATTGCACTGACTCAGGGCACACCTGAAAATCTAGGTTTGGCAAAAATGGAGGGCCCTTTGGGGTTCAAAGTAACTAGCAGTGTTCCTACCAGATATTCTAAATTTTTTTTTTTTTTTTTCAGCATACATGGCTGTATTTTTCCTCAGGACATTAACCAAATTCTGGGCCTTGAGACCAAATATATAAACAGAAAAAAAAAAATGGATAGATGGATGGACGGACGGACAGACGGATGGATGGACAGATAGTCATAAGTGGAGAACTTATACAATGTAAAATGGTACAACCACTTTGGAAATCGATTTGACGCTTCCTTAAAAAGCTAGAAATAGAACTACCATATGATCCAGCAATCCCACTCCTTGGAATATATTCTAGAGAGATAAGAGCCTTTATAGGAACAGATATATGCACACCCATGTTCACTGCAGCACTGTTTACAATACCAAAAAGATGGAAGCGAGCAAGGTGCCCATCAATGGATGAATGAATAAATTATGGTATATTCACAGAATGGATTATGACACATCAATAAAGATCAATGATGAATCTGTGAAACATTTCATAACATGGAGGAAACTGCAAGGCATTATGCTGAGTGAAATTAGTCAGTTGCAAAAGGAGAAATATTGTATAAAACCACTATTACAAGAACTTGAGAAATAGTTGAAACAGAGAAGAGCATATTCTTTGATGGTTACGAGATGGGGGAGGAAGGGAGGGAGGGAGGAAGAAGGTTTTCACTAATTAGATAGTAGATAAGAACTATTTTAGGTAAAGGGAAAGACAACACACAATACAGGCGCGGCCAGCACAACTGGACTAAACCTAAAGCAAAGCAGTTTCCTGAATAAACCGAACACTTCAAAGGCCAGCGTAGCAGGGGCGGGGGTTTGGGGACCATGGTTTCCGGGGACATCTAAGTCAATTGACATAATAAAATCTATTAAGAAAACATTCTGCATTCCACTTTGGAGTGGTGTCTGGGGTCTTAAAGACTAGCAAGCAGTCATCTAAGATGCATCAATTTGTCTTAATCCACCTGGAGCAAAGGCAAATGAAACACACCAAAGACACAAGGTAATTAATAGCCCAAGAGGCAGAAAGAGCCACATAAAGCAAAGACTACATTAGCCTGGGACCAGAAGATCTGATGGTGCCTGACTACAAACGAAGACTGCCCTAAGAGGGAACACAACAGAGAACCCCTGGGGGAGTAGGAGAGCAGTGGGATGCAGGCCCCAAATTCTCTTAAAAAGACCAGACTTAATGGTCTGATTGAGACTAGAAGGACCCCGGTGGTCATGGTCCCCAGGCCTTCTGTTAGCCCAAGACAGGGACCATTCCTAAAGCCAATTTTTGAGACAGGGATTGGACTGGACAATGGGATAGAAAATGATACTGGGGAAGAACGAGCTTCTTGGATCAAGTAGATACATGAGACTATGTTGGCATCTTCCGTCTGAGGGGAGATGAGAGGGTAGAGGGAGTCAGAATCTGGATGAATGGACACGAAAAGAGAGAGTGGAGGGAAGGACTGTGATGTCTCATTAGGGGGAGTGCAATTAGGAGCATATTCCAAGGTGTTTCTTTACCAAGGTGTTTATAAATTTTTATATGACAGTTGGACTTTACTTGTAAATTTTCACATAAAACACAATAAAAGTAAAAAAAGTAGAAAATATCAAGTATTGATGAAGATGTGGAGCCATGGGAACTCTCAGGAAGCACAGATGATACTGTGAATTGGAACGCTTTGAAAAATAATTGAAAGTCTCCCATAAAGCTACATGTACAGAGTACAGAGCCTTTGCAATATATTTTCTAAATTTTCTAGTTTACAGGACTGCAATGAAACTGAAAAATGTGATTCATGCTCAGGAATAAAAAACAATTAGTAGAAACTATCTCTGAATGGCCCAAGTATTGGACTTAGCCACAAGACATTTGACACCTCTGATTATGGTATTGGTGAAAAATAGTGACAATGGCCTGACTTGAGCATGGTGTTTTCAATCACCTCACCTGCATGCGAAAGCTGAACAATGAATAAGGAAGACCAAAGAAGAATTGATGCCTTTGAATTATTGTGTTGGGGAAGGATATTGAATATACCATCAACTGCCAAAAGAATGAAAAAAGCTCCCTTGGAAGGAGTACAGCCAGAGTGCTATAGCCAGAGTGCTCCTTAGAAGCATGGGCGTCAATGATTGTAAGGATGGCTCAGCACCAGGCAGTGTTTTGTTCTGTTGTACCTAGGGTCACTATGAGTAGAAAATGACTTGAGAGCACCTAACGACAACAACATGACACAATTACTCATCAAAAACAGAATCTCGATAAATAGAAAAAAAAGTTATACAAAAGTACCAAATGAAAATTCTGTACTTAAGAAGCAGATAACTGAAATGAAAAAATACACTAGGGAGGATTGAGATCAGATAGGAGATGTGTAATGGATTGAACTGTGTCCCCCCAAAATGTGTAACAACTTGGCTAGGTCAGTGTCTCTGTGCTGAGAAGCTCCTAGACCAGGGGAAGGCTGATAACAAGGACCTTCCTCCAGACCCAACAGAGAGAGCCTTTCCCTGAAGCTGGAGCCCTGAATTTGGACTTCTATCCTCCTAGGATGTGAGAAACTACATTTCTGTTTGTTAAAGCCGTCTACTTGTGGCATTTCTGTTATAGCAGCACTAGATAACTAAGACAAGATGGACAAGGAAGGAATCAGTAAACATGAAAATAGATAATTAGGCATGATCCCATTTCAAAAACAAAAAGAAAAAAAAAAATGAAGAAAATAACCAGAGCCTCAGAGACCTGTGGGATACCACAAAGGGTATTAATATATGCATAGTTTAGTGGAGAAGGAAGAGAAACAATAGAAACAGAAGAAGGAGGAGGAGGAAGAAGAGAAGAAAGGGGGGCAGAAGGAGAAGAAGAAGAAAGGATAGCTGTCTTCAAGGGTTCCATTTCATATTTGACGACATCCAATTTTCCTAGTTTTGTAATTTGTACGTTACACATTCCTATTATTAAAGGATGTTTGCACCTGTTTCTTCTCATTTTGAGTCATGGCACATCAGCAAATAAAGGTCCCAAAAGCTTTACTGCACACATCTCATTGAGGTCAACTCTACTTTGAGGAGACATCCCTTCCTCAATAGTATTTTGAGGAATTCTAAACTGAGAGGCTCAACTTCTGACACTATAAAAAAGTTCTACCCCTGCTGTTGTTGTTGCTTTTAAGTGCCATGGAGTCACTTCCGACTCATAGTGATCCCATGTACAACAGAAAGAAGTACTGCCGGGTCCTATGCCATTCTCACAATTATGATGCTTGAGCCCATTGTTGTAGCCACTGTGTCAATCCATCTCGTTGAGGGTCTTCCTCTTTTTCACTGGCCCTCTATCATACATAATGTCCCTCTCTAGGGACTGGTTACTCTAGATGAAATGTCCAAAGTGTGTGAGACAAAATCTTGCCATTCTTACTTCTAAGGAGCATTTTGGCTCTACTTCTTCCAAGACAGAGTTATTCATTCTTTTAGCAGTCCATGGTATATTCAATATTCTTCGTCAACAAAATAATTCAAAGGCATCAGTTCTTCTCCCATCTTCCTTATTCATTGTCCAACTTTCACATATGTATGAGGTGATTGAAAATACTTTTTTTTTTTTTGGTTCAGGCCTGCCTTAATCCTTAAAGTGATATCTTTGCTCTTTAACACTTCAAAGAGATTTTTTCTGAGCAAATTTACCCAATGCAATGCGTCTTTTGATTTCTTGACTGGTGCTTCCATGCGTGCTTATTGTGGATCCAAGTAAAACGAAATCTTTGATAACCTCAATCTTTTCTCCCTTTATCATGATGTGCCTTATTGATCCAGTTGTGAGGATTTTTGTTTTCTTTATGCTGAGGCATAATTCATATTGAAGGCTGTGGTCTTTGACCTTTATTAGTAAGTACTTCAAGTCTTCTTCACTTTCAGCTAGCAAGGTTGTGTCATTTGCATATCACATGTTATTAATGAGTCTTCCTCTAATCCTGATGCCCTGTTCTTCTTCATATAGTCCAGTTTCCTGGATTATTTGCTTAGCATACAGACCGAATAGGTATGGTGAAAGGATACAATCCTGACGCACACCTTTCCTGACTTTAAACCACCCAGTATCTCCTTGCTCTTTTGAAACAATTTTCTCTTGATCTATGTACAGGTTCTTCGTGAACACAATTAAGTGTTATGCAATTCCGATTCTTCGCAACACTATCCATAATTTGTTATGATCCACATAGTTGAATGTCTTTGAATAGGCAATAAAACAAGGATAAATATCTTTCTGGTATTCTCTGCTTTCACCCAGGATCCATCTAACATCAGCAATGATACCCATAGTTCCACATCCTCTCCTGAACCTGGCTTGAATTTCTGGTGGTTCCCTGTCATTGTCCTGCTGTAACCACTTTTGAATGATTTTCAGCAAAATTTTATTTGTCTGTGATATTAATGATATTATTTGATAATTTTCACATTCTGTTGGATCACCTGTCTTTGGAATAGGCGTAAATATGAATCTCTTTAAGTCTGTTGGACAGGTAGCTGTCTTCCAAATTTCTTGTCATAGATGAGCGAGCATTTCCACCACTGAATCCGTTTGTTGAAACATCTCGATTGGTATTCTATCAATTCTTGGAGTCTTGTTTTTCGCCAATGCTTTCAGTGCAGCTTGTACTTCTTCCTTCGGTGCCGTTGGTTCTTTATCATATGTTACCTCCTGAACTGTGTGAACATTAACCAGTCCTTTTTAGTACAGTGACTCTGTGTATTCCTTCTATCTTCTTAGACAAACTGACAGAAGAGTGGTGGCTGCAGAAGATAGCAGACCTGTTCTGGACGCTCTGAATGTGATTATTTTGTTTTTGTCAACTGAGTGCCTGTAGATATAGATTTCTTAAAGGTCTTTTCAAATACTTTTTTTGTCCTTGATCTACCGTTTCCTAGTAGAAAGAATATCTGAGACACTTAATTTCTTTATCATTTTTTAAAATTAATATTTGGACAGAGAATGAACTATAGTTTTAAAAAAAATAGAGTATGTGCCAGGTGCTTAGAATGTTGGAGGGCTTCCAAGATAATGAATCATTTTCTGTCCTATTCCAAACTTAGGAAGTTTCCCAACCCCTAATCTTACTACCTCCGTATT
This sequence comes from Elephas maximus indicus, assembly GCF_024166365.1. Classification (NCBI taxonomy): domain Eukaryota; kingdom Metazoa; phylum Chordata; class Mammalia; order Proboscidea; family Elephantidae; genus Elephas; species Elephas maximus. Next base: position 116,032,085 of record NC_064825.1, read on the forward strand.
GCACCACCCAGGTACATATTTGACAGAAAAAAAAAGTTTTTTTTTTTTTTTAGAAGCTATTATCAAATCCAAAATGAGAAGTTTAAAAAAAGATCTTCAATGAGGGGAAGAGTTTACATTTCCAAATTCAGTTATTAATCTTTCATAAACTGCACTTTTTTGTTTTGTTTTAGAATGAAATTCAGTTTAGCTTTTACCTACCTATTACCCTTTAAACATGGATTTAGTATGTAGAAAATTTTAAATATTTAATATAAAGAATAGAAATCAATTTTTATTTAGATACATATATAAGTGAACAGTGTGAGAGGTCCCTATCAAAATCACTCATGACGCAATTTAAGCTAAGGACAAAGTCCCCCAAATTACCTATCAGTAGACATCACAGTTTACAAGATGGGTGGTGGTCTTCATTTCAAGGATTACTGTTATGAACCTCGTTATGAGTAGGAATAAACTCAAAGGCAACTAACAACCACAACAGTATTAACTTCCTTTGATGCCATTCTGGCTATCCAAAGAATTCAAAGGATGGGATTGGTTTACATCAGGGCTTGCTCTACTAAGTTAAGGCCCTCTGATCCCCCTCCCCTCCCAATAACAAGGTCTAATTAAAGCTTCCTTTGGTAAAGTATTGAGCAGATATCAGAATCAATTATATTTCAATTTTTTTCAGAGATCATATATTCTGTGTTTTCCCCACATTTCTTTCTACTCAGTGTCACTTTTAGAAAATTAAATACCTTAGGGAAGCATTATGTTCTTGAGAATTTCCTAAATCCCTCAAGAAACATGGAGGAACATTTCATAACATATTTAGTAAACCTGCTCAATCAGAAGATAGACTCCAGGGACTTTATTCTCATTTGAAGTAGGGAAAATATATAACAGGACTTTTTTAAAATCATCTTGTTTTTGCTTTCATATCATGGAAGCTGTGCCTTTGATACTCACATATCAAAGGTTAATTTTGGTTTTTAATCCTGCTACCTGTAACTACTATCATTTGTGTTAGTTATGTATTACTATAAATGACAGACAAATTTTAACTGACTTTTCTTATGCAGGAAAATAGACCATGGGAATATGTAAACATGAGTTTCCCAAAAGAGCCTTGTTTTTGAACATTTTGCTTTCAATTGGTAAGTTAAATTCATTTATTTGAATATCCGGTATAGTTATATTCTGCAGATATGGGTGGTCTCTTGAAAATAAAGGGTTGGGAAAAATTTATAATTTGACCTTTTAATTCCACCCTTTGTTTTAAACTTCAATCTCTTTCTCAATGTCATTGTCAAAACTGTTGTTCAACTTCTACTGAAATAATGCGAAATCACTGTCTTAATTCAATTTGTGAGCATTCTTTCCTCAAGGATGCATTGCATCCTAAGCTCTAACTACATATTCCCCCGGAAATTATTCACCTGACACTGTAGATACTCTGGAATTAAAATATTTGTTGTCTCCTCTATTAGTAGCCTGGCAATATTTTTCATTTTTTAATTTTAACCACGATGCTTTCAAGGAATAGTACCTCCCAGTGAAAGTCTGAAGAATCCACAGAGAAAAAAACATCTTTTACTTTACATATAGAAAGCTACTAGTATTCTGGATTGTTTAAAATATTTTTTATGATTTTTATACAAATATTATAAGCTAGTTAATATATCAGGGTGAATACAGAGATAATCAAACAGATGAGTGCTGGTTGTGTGTAAAAGACATTGCATGTTCTAAAAATTGTGTTGAACATTAAAAAAAAAAAGTATTGCAAAGTGCCATTTGTATCTTTTATAGGTTTGTTTTACCATCTAGGCTTACTTTAACTTTTTCTCAGAAAAAGTATGAAGGTTTCTGTTTCCAGAGTTTCTGTAAGGTGTTTCTATTGGGCTTCAAAGGTCAATTAAAATTATAACTTGATGTTTATCATGTTTCATATTCCAATTTGCAGTGTCCCTTCCTCCACTCCCCCACTTTTCTAAGGATAAGTCCAGAGTTTTTGAATGCTAGAGCCTTGTCTTTCATCACTTCCAACTTAAATTTGGCGTATAAGCTAAATGTAAATGGGGCACAAGTTTAAATTCTGTAGGAAGGATTATTCTAATATCTTGATATATGTGCCACATTAAACCAGGGGCTGCTAAGTCGGTTCTGCCTCATGGAGATCTCTGTGCGTCAGAAGAAAACCACATCCATAGCGTTTTCAATGGCTAGTTTTTCAGTGGTAGATCACCAGGCCTTTCTTCTGAGGTGCCTTATGGGTGACCTAGAGCCTCCAACATTTCAATTAGCAGCCCAGAGTTAACCACTTGCACCACCCGGGCACATATTGGACAGGAGCTATTATTAAATCCAAAATGAGAAGTTTAAAAAAGGTCTTCAATATGGGGAAGAGTTGACATTTCTAAATTCAATTATTAATCTTTCATAAGCTGCACTTTTTTTTGTTTTTTTTAGAATGAAATTCACTTTAGCTTTTTATTCACATCAACACCAACATTTTAAATGAACCTCGAAACTATTAAAGCCCACATGCTTTTCTAATGTAACATGCAAATAAACAGTACTAATTTCATAAAGAAGACAACCAGAGAGAGGGGATGTAATAACTCAAGTCACAAAGCTAGTTAAAGATTCCCAATAGTCTTGATATTGCAGCACCATTATTCTCTCTTAATTTATTCCAATCTCCTTATCATTAGCAGGTACCAAGAAAACCAAATGGCTCATGAGAATTTTACAGAGGTTACTGAGTTTATCCTCCTGGGACTGACAGAGCGTTCGGACCTGAAAGTGGTCCTCTTCATGTTGTTCCTGCTGATTTACATCATTTCTTTGGTGGGGAACCTGGGAATGCTCTTTCTAATCCAAATCACCCCCAAGCTCCACACACCCATGTACCATTTCCTTAGCTGTCTGTCACTTGTAGATGCCTGCTACTCAACAGTCTTTGCACCCAAAATGCTGCTGAACTTCTTTGTTGAACAGGAGACAATCTCATATTCTGCATGCATTGTGCAATACTTTTTATTTGTGTCACTCATCACCACTGAGGGCTTCTTACTGGCAGCAATGGCTTATGATCGCTATGTGGCCATTGTAAACCCTCTAATTTATACAGTGGCCATGACTAAAATAGTGTGTGTTGTGTTGGTCATAGGATCATGTGTGGGAGGTTTAATGAACTCGTTAACACACACAATTGGCCTGGTGAAACTCTCTTTCTGTGGGCCAAATGTCATCAGTCACTTCTTCTGTGATCTTCCTCCCCTGTTGAAGCTGTCCTGTTCTGACACATCCATGAATGAATTGTTGCTTTTAATCTTCTCTGGTGGGATTGCCATGATCACTTTCTTGACTGTGATCATCTCCTACATCTTCATTGTTGCTGCCATCCTGAGGATCCACTCAACAGCCGGTAGACACAAAGCCTTCTCCACCTGTGCTTCACATCTGACAGCCGTGACTTTATCCTATGGTTCTATAAGCTTTAGTTACATTCAGCCAAGCTCCCAATATTCCCTAGAACAAGAAAAGATGGTGTCTGTGTTTTATACCTTGGTGATGCCCATGTTAAACCCATTGATTTACAGCCTAAGGAACAAGGAAGTAAAGGATGCTGTGAAGAGGGCAATAGAAATGAAACCTTTCCCCTGTTACTTACATGCCACACATTTCTCGAAATAGGATACAGATGTGTGCTCTGTCTAATGATATCTATACAAATTTAGTAAAAGTTCATGGCTGAAAAACTTGGAGTTTATTCAATTGAATCCATTTGCTTTGGAGAGGAAGAGAAAATCTGAGAGGAGTAACCTGTCATAGGACACATGACTGGTTATTGCAGCAACTAACTCAAAATCAGACCGGAGACATAGGCCAGATAACTCTGGACAATCCCTAACAGATCCAGTCCCCTCCCTCCACACATAGAATTGATTACTGTTCAACATCAATGGTTGGAGAAATCAGGATTTAGCAGAAATTTACCTTACATAGATTTTATCTCAGACCTTAGGGAATCTTTAGGAAATACGTGTTAAATTTTTCTTTCATGTCTGTTAAGTCGGAGTTGCAATTTTGAAAGGGGCCTCACTGACCTTGAAAAGAAGTCATTGGCACCATATAAACTGCTCACAGTCATATTTGCATCAAGAACATTTGTTACTTATTAAGACAACCAGGAGCCAATGCAGTGAATTTACATTCCTAAGATTTCATTTTTTGTCCTGTGCATGAACTCATAGTGATTAGATTGATCTCAGCTTTGATGGATATTTTCATTTGTCCTTGGTCAAATGTGACATGTGGACAAACACTGACTCCCAAAATCATGGACATCTAAGGATCATACAACTCTCCCATCCAAACCCTAATCTGATATAGAATATACTCTTAAAAGTCCTTAACTCATGGTTGTCTACCCTCTCCTCCAAAATCAACACTCTCTTATTTGATGAATTAAATAAGCACTTTTTTTTCTCCTTTTAAACAAGAAATACATCTCTTCTTAAGGCTTAAATAATTTAATCTTAGATATGCCTTATAAGGAAACCCTGGTGGCATAGCGGTTAAGTGCTACGGCTGCTAAAAAAAAAAAAGGCCGGCAGTTCGAATCCACCAGGCGCTACTTGGAAACTCTGTGGGGCAGTTCTACTGTACCCTACAGGGTTGCTGCGAGTCAGAATCGATTCAACGGCAATCGGTTTGGTTTTTTGGACGCCTTATGAAGTCTCAGAACTTAGATCTTTTCATTCTTCGTAAAGTTCTCAAATGTTTTTGCCAGAATACCCTACTGTGTGCAATTTTTCTCAGGCAATTTTCAGTCTTTTCAGTTATGCTTCGTGGGATATCATTTCAAATTTCATCATCGTCTTCATTCCTTAGTTTGTCAATGTGGAAAGATTACATGGAATAAATGGTAAAAGAAACATAGGTTTTTATATCAGTGAATTGTTTTAAAATTATTGTTCTACCAATTTTTACAGTGTAAACTTGGAGAAATTCTTTAAATATTTCAGTCCAACTCTAATGTGAGTCATGAGAATGAAAATACTTAACTAAATCAATCTCATGATAACTAGAGATAATACCTGGAACATATGTATCTGGAACATAGTATAGGCATTTAATAAATAGAAACCTTTGCAACTAGGACTCTCTTAACTTTCAGTTTTCAGGAAGAAAGATATACTCCATTAAAAAAAATATATATGTATTATTATAATATTTTTAGTATTTCTTTCTTTTTAAATCATTGCAACTTTTTTCCACTTGTTCTTGTACAGTTTTCTTTATTGGTCTGATTTCATTTTACCTATCTTTGTGGAGGCGGAATCGACTGGACAGCACTGGGTGTTTGGGTATCTTTGTGCTTTATAATACTTATTCTTTCATTCTTTTTGTTGTAGATTTAGTCTATCATTTTACCCTGTATTTATCTCTTTTATACTTTCATTCCATTTTCCAAATATCAGCCTTCTCAATATTTCTAAACATTTCTTTCTACATCTGGAAAGTATATTAAAAAATGTTGAACGTGATAATTATATTAGTATCTTAATTGATTAAATTTGTAATAATTTTTTAAAAACATTGTAGACTTTTAATATACATGTTTTTTCAAAAAAATTATTACAAATAATAATGTATATAGAAAGGTATTCAATCACCAAATTTTGAATTAAAATACGTTTGGATTTAAACAAATTTAAAATAGAAATATACATAATATATAATTACACCATAAAATTGTATAAATTATAATTATAAACACTAATGGAGTTAATTTTAAATATTCAGTTTTTCATTATATAGCCTCACATAGATAAGAAAAATATCCACAGTGATTTTCCTTTAATATTGAGAAAAATTCAAACATGTACACTTTAGATAGAAAATGTTGGGGCCTTATTTTTCCCAGGCTTATATTTAGCTGCTTTAATGGTATGAAATATGCTGAATCTGAAATTGACTGTTCACAAAATCACTGGAGATTCCATCCTCCAAATGTCCTGGACCAAATATAAAACAATAGTCAGGAGACATAACCAAAAACTCCCGGGTTTCCTCTCAACGCCAGGTAGGTGTCATGTTTACATATTCTACCAAAAAAAAAAAAAAAACAAAACAATTATAAATACCTTCTCTGGTTTTCAAAAGCATCAACTCTCAGTATATGCTGTGAATAGAGTATGAAGAAAAATCTACGAGTTCATTGTCAAAGTCAAGTTGTTTTCTTGAAATATTTTGTAGATGTATTTCTTATTTCCCTCAGAATGATGTTGTTAGGTGCCTTCGAGTAAGTTCCGACTCATAGCAACCCTATGTACCCAAGAAGGAAACTGCCTGGTCCTGTGCCATCGTCAGAATTATTGCTATGTTTGAGCCCATCATTGCAGCCATTGAGTCAATCCATCTCAGTGAGAGTCTTCCTCTTTTGCACTGACCATCTACTTTAACAAACATGATATCCTTCTCCAGGGACTGGTTCCTTCTGATAACATAAGTACATGAAATGAAATCTTTCCTTCCTCACTTCTAAGGAGCATTCTAATTGTACTTCTTCGAAGACAAATTTGTTCATTCTTCTGACAGTCCATGAAGTATTCAATATTCTTTGCCAACAGCATAATTCAAAGACATTAATTCTCTTTCAGTCTTCCTTATTCATTGTCCAGCTTTCACATGTATATGAGGGGATTGGAAATATCTCAGCTTGGGTCAGGCACATCTTCATCCCCAAAGTGACACCTTTGCTTTTTAACACTTTAAAAAGATCTTTTGCAGCAGATTTGTCCAATGCAATGCATCCTTTGTTTTCTTGACTACTGCTTCCACGGGCATTGATCGTGGATCCAAGTAAATGAAACCCTTGACAAGCTCAATCGTTTCTCCGTTAATCATGATGTTGCTTATTGGTCCAGTTGTGAGGGTTTTTTTTTTTTTAATTGGAGGTGCAATCCACACTTTAATATTCTTTAGTAAGTGCTTCAAGTGATCTTCACTTTCAGCAAGCAAAGTGGTGTCATATGCCTACTTCAAGTTGTTAACGAGTCTTCCTTCTTTTTTTTAAATTTATTTATTTTTTGTATTGTACTTTAGGTGAAGGTTTACAGAACAAACTCATTCCTTATCAAACAGTACACACATTGTTGTATGACATTGGCTAACAACCCCACGACATGTCAACACTCTCCCTTCTCAACCCTGGGTTCCCTATTATAAGCTTTCCTGTTCCCTCCTGCCTTCCAGTCCATGCCCCAGGGCTGGTATGCCCTTTTAGTCTTGTTTTGTTCCATGGGCCTGTACAATCTTTTGCTGAAGGGTGAACCTCCAGATTGGCCTCATTACTGAACTGAAGGGGTGTCCAGTGGCCATATTCTCAGGGTTTCTCCAGTCTTTGTCAGGGCAGCAAGTCTGGTCTTTCTTTTTCAGTTAGAATTTTGTTCTACATTTTCCACCAGCTCTGTCTGGTGCCCTCTATTGTGATCCCTGTCAGAGCAGTCAGTAATGGTAGCCGGGGACCATCGCCTTGTACTGGACTCAGTCTGGTGGAGGCCATGGGAGATGTGGTGTATAAGAACTTTGGACTAATCTTTCCCTTGTATCTTTAGTTTTCTTCATTATTCCTTGCTCCCAAAGGGGTGAGACCTGTGAAGTATCCTAGATGGCCACTCATAGGCTTTTAAAACCCCAGACACTACTCACCAAAGTAGAATGTAGAACATATTCTTTATAAACTATGTTCTGCCAATTGAGCAAATATTCCCCGAGATCATGGTCCCCACAACCCTCAGCTGAACCATTCGGTCCCTCAGGGAGTTTGAATGTGTCTATGGAGCTACCATGACCTTGCCTTGTACAGGTTGTGCTGGCTTCCCTGGTATTGTGTAATGTCTTACCCTTCAAGGAAGTTTCCATTTATCTATTGTCTATTAAGTGTTTTTCATCTCCACCCCTCCCATTCCTCGTAATCATCAAAGATTGTTTCTTTTTTATGTAAACCTTTTCATGAGTATTTACGGTAGTGGTCTCCTACAACATTTGTCCTTTTTTGATTGAATTATTTCACTCAGCATAAAGTCCTCCAGAGTCATCCATGTTATGAGATGCTTCACAGATTCATCATTGTTCTTTATCGTTGCATAATATACTCCATTAATTGTACCTACCACAGTTTGTTTCTCCATTTATCTGTTGATGGGCATCTAGGTTGTTTCCATCTTTTTGCTATTGTGAACAATGCTGCAGTGAATATGGGTGTGCCTTTGTCTATTTGTGTGATGACTCTTTATTTCTGTAGGATATATTCCTAGGAGTGGGATTGCTGGATCATATGGTATTTCTATTTCTAGCTTTCTAAGGGAGCCCCATATCGTTTTTCAAAATGGTTGCATCATTTTACATTCTCACCAGCAAGCAGTGCATAAGGGTTCTAATTTCCCTGAAGCCTCTCCAACATCTGTTATTTCCTGTTTTATTGTCTTGTGACAGTACTGCTGGAGTGAGATGGTATTTCATTGTGGTTTTGGTTTGCATTTTTCTAATGGCTAGAAATTGTGAGCATTTTCTCATGTGTCTGTTGGCTGTTTGAATATCTTCTTTGGTGAAGTGTCTGTTCATTTCCTTTGCCCATTTTTAATTGGATTGTCTTTTTGTTGAAGAGGTGTTGAATTTTCTTGTAGATTTTAGAGATTAGACCTTTGTCTGATTTGTAATAGCCAATTTTTTTTTTTTTTTTTTTTTTTCTTTTCCCTAGTCCATAAGTTTTCTTTTCACTGTTTAGGTGAAATCTTTTGATGAGCATAAGTGTTTAATTTTTAGAAGACCCCAGTTATCCTTAATTCTGATGCCAAATTCTTCTTCATACTGTCCAGCTTTTCAGACTATTGGCTCAGCATACAGGCTGAATAAGCATGGAGAAAGGATACAACCCAGATGCATACCTTTCATGATTATAAAACAAGCACTATCCCCTTGTTCCATTTGAACAACTGCCTTTTTGTTTATATACAGTTTCCACATGAGCACAATGAAGTGTTCTGGAATTCCCACTATTCCCAATGTCATCCTTAATTTGTTATGATCCGCATAGTTCAACGTCTTTGCATATTCATTAAAACACAGGTAAACGTGTTTCCGGTATTCTCTACTTTCAGCCAGGATTCACTTGATATCAGGAATTATATCCCTCATTCCATGTCCTCTTCTGGATCTGGTGTGAATTTCTGACAATTCCCTGTCAATATGCTGCTGCATCCACTTTTGAATGATCCTCAGCTAAAATTACTTGCGTGTGATGTTAAAGATATTGCTCTATAATTTCTTAATTCTGTTAAATCAACTTTCTTTGAAACAGGGACAAATATGGATCTCTTCCATTTTGTCAGCCAGGTAGCTGTTTTCCAATTTTCTTTGCATAGATGAGAGAGTGTCTCCAGTGCTTCATCTGTCTGTTGAAACATCTTAATCGACATACCATCACTTCCTGGAGACTTGTTTTTCGCCAATGCCTTCAGTGCAGCTTGGATTGACTCCTTCAATACCATCCGTTCTTGGTCATATGCTACCACCTGAAATGGTGGAACATTGACCAATTCTTTTTAGTAGAGTGACTGTATATCCTTGCCATCTTCTTTTCATGTTTCCTGTGTTCAAATTTTGCCCATTGGTCCTTCAGTATTGCAACTAGAGGCTTGAGGGATTTCTTCAGTTCTTTAAGCTTGAGAAATGCCGACTGTTTTCTTTCCCTTTGATTTTTTTAACTCCAGGTGTGTGCACATATTTTTATAATACTTTGTCTTCTTTAGCCACCCTTTGAAACATTCTGCTCAGTTTTTTTACTTTGTCATTTCTTCCATTCTCTTTAGCTACTCTAAAAGAGCAAGTTTCAGCATGTCTCCTGACATCCATTTTGGTCTTTTCTTTCTTTTCCATCTTTCCATGGCCTTTCACTTTCTTCAAGTATGATGTCATTGATGTCATCTCACAACTTGTCTGGTCTTCTGTCATTAGTGCTCAGTTCATAAATTCTATTCTTGAGATGGTTTGTAAATTCACATGGCTTATACTCAAGGTCATATTTTGGCTATTGTGGACTTGTTTTAACTTTCTTCAGCTTCAACTTGAACTAGTATATGAGCAAATTATACTCTGTACCACAGTTGGCACCTGGCCTTATTCTGACTGATGTTATTGGGGTTTTCCATTTTCTCCTTCCACAGATATAGTCAATTTCATTCATGTGTATTCCATTTCATAAGGTCCATGTGTATAGTCACAGTTTACGTATTGAAAAAATGTATTTGCAATGAATAAGTCATTTGTCTTGCAAAATTGTATCATGTGATCTTTGGCATCCATTCCATCAATAAAGCCATATTTTCCAACAGCTGTCCTTCTTTGTTTCTGACTTTCTCATTGCAATCACTAGTAATTATCTATGCATCTTTATGGTATGTTTGATCAACTTCAGACTGCAGAAATTGATAACAATTTTCAATTTCTTCAACTTTGGCATTAGCGTTTGCTGGATAAATTTGAGTAATAATTATATCGACTGATTTTCACTGGAAGTTTATGCATGTTATCCCATCACTGACAGGGTTGTACTTCAGGATAGATCTTGAAATGTTCTTTTTTGCCAATGAACATTGCACGTGGTTCCTCTTTCATTTGTTATTCCCAGCATAGTAGACTATATGATTGTCTTATTCAAAATGGTCAATACCATTTTTTTTAAAGTAGATCACCAGGTCCTTCTTCTTAGTCTGTCTTAATCTGAAAGCTTCCCTGAAAACTGTCCATCATGAGTGACCCTGCTGTTATTTGAAAAAGTGGTGGCATACCTTCCAGCATGACAGTAGCACACAAGCCACCACAATATGACAAACTTACAGGCAAATGGTGGTGTTTTCTTTTAATGGATGTTTTTCCCTGAAAAATTCCAGGATCTGGTCTTATGTTCTTTAATCTGGAATATACTGTTACATGAGTCATCCACTAAATTCTCTCTGTTAAACAAATGTTTCTGTTAAGGTCTTTCAGAGGGATTTTAGTTTCTCCATGGTATATATGTGGTACATAAAAACAATTTATATGCCCTGCTGATAGTTTGATATAATGAAAGTCTTATATCAGGCTAACTTTTCATGGTTTTGAGAATTACATTTACTGTAGATTAATTTTACAGACTATTAAAATCATACAGTGTTCTAAAGGTGTTAGTAGATTGAATTCATACTTTCAAGCTCTATATTTGTTTTTTGTTTTTTGTTTTTCTTTTTCTCTGTAGCTCTCTCGTAGGGGATCCACACATGGCAGACAGAAATGTCAATGGAATCACTGAATTCATCCTCCCAAAAGTCTTATAATCATAAACTAAAATTTAAATCTATGTTGGATCTACCAAAGTATCCATTGCAGAGCATTATATATGTAGTGTTTTTACATTTTGACAAATGGTAATATGTGCATATACAACTTCTCAGTTAATTTCATTTTATTTTTTTGTTTCAAAAGATCTCTAACAATGGAATTATTAGGTAAAACATATATAAACATTTTAGTATGATACTTTGCCAAATTGTTTCCCAAAACATTTATTTAAAAAAAAAAAACTAATTCTTTGATAAAGACTATTATTAAATTTATTTAAATATTTACTTATAATATCCTAACAAGAAGAAATAAATAATGAATATGTTGTATAATAACATCTCAACAAAACAGGGAAAAAAATCAAAACCAACAAAGTGAAAATTAATGAAAATAGGATGAGCAATCTTGCTCTTCTTTCACCAAATTATTAGCTAATTGCATGAAAATGTTTAGGGAATTAGACTTTGAGAATATGAGCATCAGACCAAATTCGGTATTAGAACCATGCTGATAGAGTCCGATTGGATTAAGTTCAGGGGACAGAATCCAAGGGAATGGACTTTCTAAAATACTGTACAATTAGAGATACTGTTTAGCTATCTTGTTAAAAAAACAGGAGATATTCATATAATATTTCTTACTTGAGTTACAAATTATTAGGGTAAATTTCCCTAGTGGTTTTAACCTGAAATCCGAGCAACAATTAAGTACTGAGAGTCTACTATGTGGAAACCTATTAAATAGATCATGTTCAGCCACAAGTACCAACTTCCAAGATCTAGAAAACCTTCTGTTACGGACAATTTTTCCAGCAATCCCCAACCTTGTGGGAAAGCCTGACCAAGGAAAGCATTCCCTACAGTGTGCTCTTAAACTGTGCGATCACCTGGTCACTCAGAATATTTTCATGATTTTTAATTGAACCAATCATTTAATCTAACTTTAAGCATGTAAGTGAATGTGATCTATTTCTTTAGATCCATAGCCAACCTAAAGTGATTTTTTTTTGTTGCTAACAAAAGCTTCTGTTAACAGTTTAATGCTGCTGAAAAAAAGAGGAACTTTATTAATAGAGATATAATTTACAGGATATGTTTGTGTTCGACTTTAAAAGATGGTTGTTCAGCCACACTGAATTAATATGTGTAGTTATATAGTGTATATTTATCATGTTCCAATTTGTTAAAGTTCTTTTATAGAGAAAAGCCAGAAAGATGAAAAAATTACACCCTGTGGAGAAACGTATGTTTTCATAAAAATTGAATAGCAACCAGCGATAAGGAATCTTCCCTTATCCTGTGGCTAACCTGCTCCTGTTTTTCCACACCCAGTTCAGGTCATGGTGCTGCCTTCCATAAAACGCATCCTCCTTCCTTCCCAAGCCTCAGAACTCAGGCATCTTTTAGCCTTATCATCTGCCCAGATTCTACATTTGGAAGGCTGATGACTATATCATCCCAAAGAGTTGATTTGTGGGAAAGAGGTAAAATAATCTTCTCATTTGCTATTTAGTATTAGAGGATATCAAGGGTAAAATATTCTCTCTCATTAACACCCAGAGAAGGGAGAATATTCTCTATTTACACTTTTTCCCATTTCTGTGGGTATTCACAGAAAATAGTTATGGGTTTTAATTACCATGAACATTCATTCGTTCCTACTTTATGTAACTTCTATTAGTTTATACAAAAGGGCATTGTTTTTTCTCTTTCTATTGTCTTAGACACCTCCTGGATTTTATTCTGTGAGTATAAACTTACAATCTTTTGTACGTTTGCCATGCCCTTTTTATGTCTCTCTTATTAAAGAATAGATTACATATCTGTTTATCAGTTCAATGAATATACCCTCGATGCAAGACACTATTTATGGCATTAAAGACCTCTAAAAGGAAGCATGAATTGTTCCCTCATGAAACTTGACCTTAACTGGGTTAACATTTGGGTTAGTCTGAGGGGCAATCTTCAGGGTACTGCTAAATCAAGATAATAATCTCCATTGCTAAATTTACAAATTATATCTTGTTTATATTTTTGAACTGTGACCATGGAAAGCAAAGTGAATCTAAGTCTAAATGTTCCATGGAGAAGAGGCAATAATTTGGTGGAAAGTAGCAATTTTTTTTCCCTGTTAATAAAATGAAATCATAAATAGGGAATCAAAAGGTATGTATAACCTGTAAATAAGCTCAACTTAACAACAAAAAAATGGAGGTGAAGGGACATTTGTGCATATTTCTTAATGGCAACCAGTTTTCTTCTTTTGGGAGGCTGCTAATGGGAACATCACTGGAATATAATAGGATAAAGATGGTCTGGATTCTGATATAGCTCTGTCCTTGACTTTCTGTACATTTTGCCTAGCTACAAAAAAGCCATAAAAAAGAACCAAGACACTAGGGTTTGTATAAGACAAACTAGAGTTTGTATGATATTCCCCTTTATCATTTAGAGACACAGAGGAAAAAAACAAAGTTCCTGCTAGTGTAACTGGCATGTGGTTTCAAACTGTGGATGTAGCAATGATCCAAGACATGACTGATGGACAAGTCTCAAAGCCAGAGAACAGAAAAACAGGACTCATGTGGGGGAGAAAGGAAAAGTGAGGAAAACAAGCGTACATGGAAAGAAAACATGTTCTGAAGGTTGAAGCCATGAGAAACAGATGTTTTTCAAGTTTATACCATGTTAGTACTAGATCCTCAAGGAAGAAATCAAAGTCATAAATGTAGGAATTAGATTTTTTAAATCTAAGTAAAACTCTAACTTGCTGCTTTTGTAATTGGCAATGGAAACATTCTTTCTATTTCAAGTAAAAAAAAAAAAGTCACAGCCGGAGGGCATGGGGAGCACTGTGCTAAATAACCAGTAACCCTATATGCGTCAAAGTAGAACTGGGCTTCTCAACGTTTTCAATGTTTGATTTTTCAGAGGTAGATCACCAGGCTTTTCTTCTGAAGTGCATCTGGGTAAAATTGAACCTCTAACCTTTCAGTTAGTAGCTGAGCATGTTAACCATTCTCACCCAAGCTCTTGATAATACTAATAGTTAATATTTATTGAGTGCAATTATTTTTACTTATAAACAATATAATGGCATTAAAAATTATTATTATCTATAGTTTAACCAAAACCAAACCCATTGCTGTCAAGTCAATTCCAACTCATAGCAACCCTATAGGGCAGAGTAGAAGTGTCCCATAGGGTTTCCAAGGAGCACCTGGTAGATTTGAACTGCAAATCTATAGATCTAAGGAAATTGAGACACTGAGAGGTTAAATAGCTTAACCAGTGCCATACAGCTATTAGTAGAGGAGCTGGGATTCAAACTCAGGTAGTCTGGATCCAGAAGTCATGCTTTTGGTCCCTCTGCCATATACACATTCTTATATCTTATCCAGTTTCTCTCAAGTACTTGCCAACAGCTTATGTCCAGTTCTCTAGCACCAAACCAAGTCCAATGGGGTCAGGTGTATTTGCCACACCTTCTCTGCATAAGTTTCTATCAATCATTTCATTGTACTCGAGGCTGCAAAATGGAAGTGTTTTAAGAAATTGTATTTCAGGAAAATCATATCTCATTGCTTTTAATTGTCATTTTGTCATTTCTTAGATTTCTTGGTTTTCTGAGAATGTTGGCACTATAATCAAAGGGCAGTGTTTTTTCCACAAAATCAAACAACTCCACACATCTTTACTCAGTTTGTAGTAATATTTCTAGCAACTATTTTTGTTTGTTGAACTCATAATACAAAACAGTAAATAGAAATGCGATTGAGGGTCAAAGTAAGATTTGTTCCTATGCTGTTAGAGTTTGAACTAGAACACAGATCACTCTGTCACTAAACACAGGAATTTTGCTACCACTTAGTGCTGCCTTCTGGATAAGTCTCCTTTAAAATGTTAATAAGTGTGCGTATTCTCTTAGGAGCATAAAGACAAGAAACAAAATTTTAAAACCTAATGATGTTCTCAGGCCCAGTGGTTAAGAGCCACAGTGTCCTACTGCTGCAAACCAAAAAGACTGACAGGTCAAATGCACGAGCAACTCCTTGGAAACCCACTGGAGCAGTTCTACTCTGTCCTGTAGGGTCGCTATGAGTCAGAAATGACTTGACGGCAATGTTTTGTTTTGTTTTGTTTTTTTTAAGGACATATTCCAACATTCAAATCAATATCTTGAAAGGTCATGTTAAAATAAGGGTGTTTGTTTAAAAAAAAAAAAAAAGAAAGAAACTTCTTCACATAATTTATTTTTTATTCATGGCACCGAAGGAATATTACAAAATATGCAGCCATCAGTGATCAAGAACACAGTTGAAAATGAAGATATTGATGAGAAAATAAGAAAATTGGGAACATTTATAATTACAGTGAAATAGGGAACCCAGCCAAATGGCTATCAGAAAAGTTAATGATTATCAAAACTATTCTCTCTCCATTCTGTGGGACTATGCGTGGTCGTTAACTGAAGCTTACATAGCTCGGTGTATGCATTCATGGAGGTTTGCCTATAAAATATGATTTTGCTGACATAATATTTACAAAAGTATTTATTATAAAATGCATACAAATATATTTCATGAATTATCTCATGTTATAACATATTACATACAAATAAATATATAATTGATTAAATGATGTATGAAACTTTATGCTACAGATATAAATTCATAGTTTTATACATGCTCATGCTCTTTTAAACAGTATACACTGAATACTTTATGATTTAAAAGGGTTTAGAGAACTGAAGAAGCAAAAAATCCATCAAATACTAAAAGGGCATAAAACTTCACAAATAAAAAACACGTATTACAAAAAAATAAAACTTTCAAAAACCCTGGCATACTGAAAGACCTAAAAATGTAGTTTAGATAGTGTTAACTAAAGAAATACATTAATGTAAAATTATTTCATTCAGGCACACCAGTGTTGCCACAGGAAGTAGCAGCTGGGTGTAGCAAAATATGTCCGGAACTCTGGGAATTAAATGCCATTTGCAAGTCCCAGTTTTACTACGGATGAGATGAAGCAACAAACACGAAGGAAACTGAAAATAATTCCTAATATATCATTATTACAATCATAAAGAAATATTGATTCTAAATGATTGCCTAAAATAGTATTGTGTGAGACTGTGAAGGAATTATTTTCTTTAAAATATAGCTAAAATACATTACAACCATCAGATGTTATATTTTAAGGAATTTTTTGTTAAGGTGCAAGTAACTTTAAGTTAGTATATAAACCCAGTATTGAATTCCATCAAAAAAATCACAGATATAAAAAAATATTAGACATAAGTATTTTGTAAATATTGTCTTTCCCCACAAAAAGAGAATAGCACCGTTGAGAAATCAATGAACCACAAGTAAGGAAATTTTATTTTCTGGCTCTTTGGGGCTAATGCTAAGTTTATAAAACTGTACCAGATTCTTTTAGTATGAAACGATGAGAAAATATTAGAATTATAAAAATAATCCTGGTTTACCACTTATTAAAGATACTCACAGCTAAGCAAAGTTGAAAATACATAGAACTCTAGTGAAGGAGACCAAGCTTCCATGATTCTTAAAGAGGTTTTAAGCAACA
Source organism: Elephas maximus indicus (assembly GCF_024166365.1). Classification (NCBI taxonomy): domain Eukaryota; kingdom Metazoa; phylum Chordata; class Mammalia; order Proboscidea; family Elephantidae; genus Elephas; species Elephas maximus. Next base: position 116,049,058 of record NC_064825.1, read on the forward strand.
CAATCTGGAGCTCATTGCATAGATATGAATCTCAGATGTCCACAGGTTGGGTGATTAACATTCTTTCTGGTCTCTTGAGAGTGAAGCTAACCCTAGAGCTCCAGGTCCTCTTGATCATTGTTCAGAAGATACCTCAGCTTTTCACTTTGGTAAAATATATTTCCCTTTGTAAAAATAAAATAAAAATTAAAAAAAAATGTATATCTTTTCTAAAACTCAAATATCACCAGATCAAGTCACAATACAGATAAAAGATGTAATTTCAGGACCCAAGTAATATATTGTAATATGTGATCTCAAATATAGTTTATTTGAATTCCAGAAAAAATCCAGAAAAGGCCTGTGCCACAAGCAGAACAATCAATCGTTACCAACACTTCTGTAAATGCACGCCTTTCTAAAAAGCAGATGACCAGTGTAGGCCAAATGGTGGGCTACATATTTTTTGTGAGAATATATTCTCCAATAAAATGTGAAGCAACACTTGTCAATACAAATAGCCAAAACAGATGAGCTTTGCCTAAGAAATGATGGAGGTGGAGGGTAATGATTAACATACCAAGTCAGATTCCTTATAGGCTGCCCTCTTGAAAACCTACAGGGAAAGTTGCCACACCTTAATGTTAAGGCGATCGATACTGGTAATCAACACTGAGATGACTCCAGTCACAAGTTCTGACATGTCATAAAGCACCTCATTAATTGCTCTTTAACCTCTGATTGAGATGACAAAGATGGTGATGTTCCCTTAACCATGAAGTCTGAGGAGGAAGGTCAGGTCCCTGCACGGATCAATCACATATTTGCTTCTGTAAGGCTTGGACAACAGTCTCTTAATCTTTCTCAGGCCACGGAACGGCTGTTACTTCCCAACTGATAAATGTTGAGGAGACAAAATTGTGATGTAGATGAGCTTCTGCAGCATACTTCTGTTGTATCGCATTCCAGTTTCCACTAGAAGAGGCACTCGTGCTTTTCTAATTATGTGACAGAAAAGCCCACAGCCAAAGGGCAAAGGTCCTTCTCTTATATAATAATGTCCAGCTCTGCCAGGTTACTGACCACATCACAGGAAACCAAATTCTGTTGTCTTAAAATCCAACAGTAATGTTACAGCGGTAAACAAATATTATATACTGATACTATATACCAGGCACTTTTCTAATAGTTTTTGCAAACATTCTAGGAAATTTGTATCTATTAGCTTGTTTAATCCTCAAATCATACATATACTAGTAGCTTTCCATATAATGCTATAGCCGCTAACCTAAAGGTCAGCAGTTCGAATCCAACAGGCGCTCCTTGGAAACTCTACGCAGTAGTTCCACTTTGTCTGGTAGGGTGGCTATGAATCAAAATCCACTCAACGGCAATGCTTTCTTTTTTTTCCCGTATATATTAATTTATTTGATTCTCAAAACTATACTATCCCATACTTAATATCTAATTTTCTCCATTTATGAAATAGGACACTGAGACATTCAAATAAGAAATATTTCATTCCAAATTTACTTGGCTAAATTTTTACATTGACAACAGGTTATGTTCAGTATAACTAATGCAATTATCTATATTTTCATAATTGCTGCAAAATACTCAGTGGTATATATTCACATGTATACATTTTATTGTTTCGGTCCTTTCAAGATAAAACAAAAAGTAAATAGACACTGAAGAATCAAATATAACCAAAGAAAATATATGATATATTAATGATAAAAAATAATATGAGAAAAAGTTGCCTACACTTCAATTAGTTTGCATTGCCAATTTCCAAGAGAAAATTATCAGAACAATTATTCACCTTCTCTTAAAAATATTGTCTCAAAAGCTATTTCAGTGATATATATAGAAATAATAAGTAATTTAGAGTTTATAATCTTTACGGTTTTCACAATCTTGTTTGGTTTTCACAAATATTCAGTGTGAATGGAAGAGTAGGCAACCTCTTGCAGAAATAATTCTAGCCCAAAGTTGCCTGTTAACCTCAAAAAAAAAAAAAAAAAAAAATGCATACTACTGTAGGAATAAAAGGCCATTCTTTGGAGGGAATTCGCACCTCAGGGTACATACTCCTCCAAGAAAAGGAAGTTTCATTTGGAGCCAGTGTTTGGCTGTGCTTTGAATTTGACAGTAACTTTTGGGTTAGGTAAAATTTATACTTCACGTGAGGAGTGATTTTAACATTTGACTCTTGCTGCTAACACAAGCTGACGGCATTGGTCTTTCAAGCCTTGCCAATACAAATTTTTAGTAAGACTGTGGACAGCTGGCTAGGAGATTATACTGCTATGGCAGAAATATAAATCATTCCTCATTATCTAGTCTTTCCTTTATACATTTGAATAATAAACTTTCCAACATTGAAGTTTGGTTTGGCACATGGATGCTCAGCTATAAATTACATTACCAGCTTGGCTATGTATATATATATATATACACCCTGACGAACCCGACATGTCTGTTGTAATGTGGGGGTTTGTGTGTTGCAGTGATGCTGGAAGCTATGCCACTGGTGTTCAAGTGCCAGCAGAGACACCCATGGTGGACAGGTTTCAGCTGAGCTTCCACACTAAGACAGACTAGGAAGAAGGAGCCAGCAGTCTACTTCTGAAAAGAATTACCCAGTGAACACTTTATGAATAGCAGGGGAACATTGTCTGATATAGTGCTGGGAGATGATCTGCTCAGGTTGGAAGACCCTCAAAATACAACTGGAGGAGAGCTGCCTCCTCAAAGTAGACTCAACCTTAATGATGTGGATGGAGTCAAGATTTTGGGATATTCATTTGCTGTTGTGGCACAGCTCCAAATGAAAGAAACAGCTGCAAACATCCATTAATATCAGAACGTGGAATGTATGAAGTATGAATCTAAGAAAATTGGAAATCTTCAAAAGTGAAGTGGAACACATAAAGATTGATATTTTAGGCATTAGTGAGCTGAAATGCATTGGTATTATTCATTTTGAATCAGACAATCATATGGTCTACTGTGTTGGGAATGACAGCTTGAAGAGGAATGGCACTGTATTCATCAACAAAAAGAATATTCCAAGATCTATCCTGAAGTATAATGCTGTCAGTGATAGGACAATATCCATATGCCTACAAGGATGATCAGTTAATATGACTATTACTCAAATTTAAGCATCAACTACTAAGGCCAAAGATGAAGAAACTGAAGATTTTTACAAATTTCTACAGTCTGAAATTGATGGAACATGCAATCAAGATGCATTGATAATTACTGGTGATTGTAATGCAAATGTTGGAAACAAGAAGGATTGGTAGTTGGAAAATATGGCCTCGGTGATAGAAAGGATGCTAGAGATCACATGATTGAATTTTACAAGACCAGCTACTTCTTCCTTGCAAATACCTTTTTTCAGCAACATAAATGGCAACTATACACATGAATCTCACCAGATGGAGTGCATAGGAACAAATCAACCACATCTGTGTAAAGAGACAATGGAAAAGCTCAATATCTTCAGTCAGAACAGGGCCAGGGATGGACTGCAGATTAGGTCACCAATTACTTATGTGCTAGTTCAAGTTGAAACTGAAGAAAATTAGAACAAGTTCAGCAGAGCCAAAATACAGCCTTGAGTATATCCCACATGAATTTAGAGACCACCTCAGAAATAGATTTGATGTGTTTAACAGTAATGACCTAAGACCAGGCAGGTTGTGGAATGACATCAAAGGCCTCATACATGAGGAAAGCAAGGGATCATTAAAAAGACAAGAGAGAAAGAAAAGACCTAAGTGGATGTAAGAAGATACTCTGAAACTTGTTCTTGAATGTCGAGTAGCTTAAGCAAAAGGAAAAAATGATGAAGTGATAGATCTGAACAGAAGATTTCATAACGTGGCTCAAGAGAATATGACGACATGTGCAAATACCTGGAGATAGAAACCGAAAGGGAAGAAGCACTCAGCATTTCTCAAGCCGAAAGCACTGAAGGAAAGATTCAAGCCTTAAGTTGCAATAGTGAAGGATTCTAGGGGAAAATATTAAAGCATGTGGGAAGCATCCAAAGAAGATGGAAAGACTACACAGAGTCACTGTGCCCAAGAGAATTGGTCTACATTCAACCATTTCAGGAGGTAACATATGATCGCAAATTGATGGTACTGAAGGAAGAAGTCCAAGCTGCATTGAAGGCATTGGTGAAAAACAAGGCTTCAGAAATTGATGGAATATCAATTGAGATGTACTCACTCATCTATGCCAAGAAATTTGGAAGACAGCTACCTGGCCAACTGACTGGAAGAGATCCACATTTATGCCTATTCCCAAGAAAAGTGATCTGACTGAACACAGAAATTATCCAACAATATCATTAATATCACATGCAAGCAAAATTTTGCTGAAGCTCATTCAAAAACAGTTGCAGAAGTATATCAATAGGGAACCGCCAGGAATTTAAGCCAGATTTAGAAGAGGACCTGGAACCAGGGATGTCATTGCTAAAGTCAGATGGATCCTGGTTGAAAGCAGAGAATACCAGAAAGATGTTTACCCATGTTTTATTGACTATGCTAAGGAATTCAACTGTGTGGATCATAACAAATTATGGATAACATTGCAGAGAGTGGGAATTCAGGAACATTTAATTGTGCTTATGAGCAATCTGTATGTGGATAAAGAGGCAGTTGTTGAAACGGAACAAGGGAACACTGCATGGTTTAAAGTCAGGAAAGGTGTGCATCAGGGTTATATCCTTTCACCATAATTATTCAATCTGTATGCTGAGCAAATAATCCAAGGAGCTGGACTATGTGAAGAAGAATGGGACATCATGATAGGAGGAAGACTTATTAACAATCTGCACTATGCAGATGACACAACCTTGTTGTGAAGAGGACTTGAAGCACTTACTGATGAAGATCAAAGACCAGAGTCTTCAGTATGGCTTACACCTTAACATAAAGAAAACAAAAATCTTCACAACTGGAGCAATAAGAGACATCATGATAAATGGAGAAAAGATTGAGGTTATCAAGGATTTCATTTTACTTGGATCCACAATCAACACCCATGGAAGCAGCAGTCAAGAAATCAAAAGACACATTGTGTTCGGGAAATCAGCTTCAAGAGATCTCTTTAAAGTGATTAACAGCCAAGATGTCACCATGAGGAGAAAGGTACACCTGACTCACGCCATGGTGTTTTCAACTATTCATAAAAATTCACAGAGGCCCTGTTCTATACCCTGGGTGTACAGCATCGAACAAAACAGGTAAAACATTTCTCTTCATAGAACTTATATGAAAGTGGGAGAAAACAGACAAGAAAAAGAATAAGCAAAATACATAGAATGTTAGATGGAGATAAGTGCTATGGAAGACAAATGAAGCAGAAAGTGATGGCACAGGTTCCTTTTAAATAGAATGGTAAAGTATGGTCTCATTAGAAAGAGAATAAGAAGACTCATGTAGTTATCTATTTGGGGGAGGAAAATTTCAGGGTGAAGAAGAGCAGACAGGAAAGTCCTAGGCAGTATCAGAACTGATGAGTCCAAGGAGGAGCGAAGGGGTCAGTGTGGCCAAAAAAAGGGGGTCTAACAGATAAGATAGTAAAGGGTAAATTCCCAGAGGTAAGGAGCAGGGGAAAAATTATTTGGTACCTTAGGTTCTTTTAAGGGTTTTGGCCTTTACTCTTAGCGTGCTAGGAAGTTTTGCAAGGTTTGTGAAGAAAAATGATATTTGGCAGTATCACTGTGGCTCCTCCATTGAAATTAGATTTGAGGGGCGTAGGGGAATAAACAGAGACAAGCTCAGAAGATGCGGCAGTAATTAAAACTGAGATGCTAGTTCCTTGGGCCAGGGAGGTAGCAGAGTTGGTTCCGAGAAGTAATCAAACTCTGAGTATACACCACAGGCAGAATCGGCATGATACGCTGAAGGATTGGATGTGAGGGGTGTGAAATAAAATACAAGGATGCTTCCTTAGTTTAAGCATGAAAAAGTAGAAGGGTTACCTAAAGTCAAGTTACCTAAAATGAAGTTTTGAATATTGCTGTTACCCATCTGCCGGTTGAGGTCCCTGGTTGGCACAAAAGGTTAACTGAAAGATTAGAGGTTCAAGTCTACCCAGAGCACCTTGGAAGAAAGGACTGGAGGTTTACTTCTGAAAAATCAGCCATTGCAAAGGCTATAAAGTGCAGTTCTACTATGACATCTGTGGAATCACCGTGAATCACCGTAAATTTGATAGTAACTATTCAATTTTTGTTTGAATCTTATCTTGCGAAGATTAGTCATGCCCATTAATATTATTATCTATGCATCAATTATTTGGAAGAAAAACATACTTGGAAAATGTTCACATTTTATCACAATCTGTTCCAGTCTTATTTTCTTTTTCATTATTTAAATAATGAACTGTTACATTACATAGATTTTTGGCATAGCAGCGTGAGCAAGAAAATTATATTTTAAAAATATGTAAGAACACATTATATAAAACATGGAAAGCACTTATATAGCAGGAAAATAAGAGGGGAAATACAGATAGTATAACTCATATTGCCCATAGGTTCTATTATTCTTATTTAATAATGTTATATACACATTTTCTTCACTTCTCAATTGTATTATAAAGATGATAGTGTAGCCTGAGTTTAGTTAAATTTTAAGCATTTCTTGAGATTAGTGTTGTCTGCAAAACCGTAGAATATGGTGGACATCTTGCTACTACAGACTTACAGGATACATAAAAAAAATACATAAATGAAAGCAAGCCAAAGATAGTTTATAGAAAAGACCAGAAAAGTAGAAATAATATGTAAATATAAGAAATGACACTGACATAATCTGCTTATAAATTTAGAGATAAGCCAACAAATTCTTATTAAAATATGCTTATTTATCTGTAATGTAAGGTTTTATATATACACACACACACACACACACACACACACACACACATACATACACATAGATTCCAGGCAACGCAGGCTTTAAAACAAAAATAAGTTACAATAAAATAATTCTATACAGTATTGATATACAAAGCACATTTTTATTTTTCGTTGTACTTTGGGTGAGGATTTACAGAACAAGCTAGTTTCTTATCACACAGTTAGTGCACACGTTGTTCTGTGACATTGGTTAACAGCCCCACGATATGTCAACACTCTCCCTTCTCAACCCTGGGTTCCCCAGTACCAGCTTTCCTGTTCCCTCCTGCCTTCCAGTCCCTGCCCCAGGGCTGGTGCTCCCCTTTATTTTGTTTCAAGCACCTGTTCAATCTTTGACTGGAGGGTAAAACTCAGGAGTGACCTCATTACTGAGCTGAAAGTGTGTCCGGGGCCATACTTTCCACAGCCTCTGTCAGGGCAACAAGTCTGGTCTTCCTTTTTGAGTTCGAATTCTGTTCTACATTCTTCTCCAGCTCTGTCTGGGACCCTCTATTGTAATCCCTGTCACAGCAGTCAGTGGTGGTAGCCAGGCACCATCTCGTTGTTCTGGACTCAGTCTGGTGGAGGCCGTGGTAGATGTGGTCTGTTAGACCTTTGGACTAATCTTTCCCTTGTGTCTTTAGTTTTCTTCATTTTTCCTTGCTCCCAAAGGGTTGAGACTAGAGGCATATCCTAGGTGGCTACTCACAGGCTTTTAAGACCCCAGGCTCTATTCACCAAAGTAGAATGTAGAACATATCTTTTATAAACTATGTTATGCCAATTGAGCTAGATGTTCCCGGGGACCAGGCCCCCACAGGCCTCAGCCCAGCAATTCAGTCCCTCAGGGAGTTTGGAGCTACCATGACCTTGTAAGGCACATTTTTTAAATAAATTAAGAAAGTAGACAAACAATGTTGATTAAAAGATTTGAATAAATCAGTCAGCAGTTTTCAAATAGTGGAAAATATTTAAAGTTTTTAATCCTAAAATAGAGGTTACACTTCATGTTAAACATTTAAAGAAAAAAAAAGTTTAACACTGTTAAAATATAATTTTGAAAAGAAAACCTTAATAAAAAAAAAAATAATAATGGCATTACCGGAATGCAAACAACATATGTAGAAACCATAACAGAAATTAAGTATCTACTACATGGAAAATGGAAAAAAAAAAAAAAGACTTTCTGAAATAATCTTTGAAAAACAGAGAAAATTAAAACTACAATACTAATGTCTGTAGGTGTTATCACAATATATATATGTATTTAGCAATCTCCTTGACCAAAATTTTTGGAATGCTCTAATCCTGAATTCATTGTCTATTCTTAACTTTATATTTTTTCCCATTGACAGTTTTAAAACAAGTGAATGAAGCATTTAACTTGAGAATTTATTTTTATTGAAAGTAATGAATCTGTAGAAATCAGAGTGAAGACAATGATTTTTTGAAATATCCAGAAGTCCAATGGAAGTAATTTATTGAGGCTTGTTGGCAATCATAGAAAGGTAGGATTTTCAAATGTATGGCAAGTTTACACCAATGATACAGAACTGTACGCAAGGTTTTAATCCGTTGAGTTTACAACTTTCTAGGTCCAAACATGTTACAAATATTGTAAGGATGTGCATATTCTAATGAAAATGAGCAGCATTTATTAGTATTACAAAATGTACTTTTTGTCAGATTTAAACTTTATAGGCCAGGAATAATTTCTTTTTTCACAGTTAAGAAAACTGAGGCTTAAGGTGTTAATAACTTATTAAGGGTCATGCAGCTAAGAGGGTAGCAGACCTGGAATCTACCCTGCCATGCCTAACTCTAAAACAACTGCCCTTAACCATTGTGCTATACTTCTTCTCTGTATAATACATAAACTGACTTCTGAAACCGTTATCATTATGCAAAAAATGTAGCTAATGTCCATAACTGAATTCTATGAAATTGGTTATGCATAGAGGTTGGTATGATACAGTTTAAAAAAACCACCAAACCAAACCCTTTGCCACCAAGTCCATCCCGACTCATGGTGACCTACAGGACAGTAGTAGAACTGCCCCATAGGATTTCTAATGGACAGCTCATGGATTTGAGCTGCCAACCTTTTGGTTAGCAGATGAGCTCTTAACCACTGGGTCACCAGAGCTCCATTGCCCATAACTAAATTCTTTGAAATCAGACATGCATGAAGGTTGGTCTGATATAGTTTAAAAGATGATACCATATTTTCTTACTTTGCACATTAATTTCCCTTAAAAGCATATATATTTAAATGACAAGTTTAACTCATATTTACTGGTTTCCAATTACAATACAGATTTCTAAAAAAAGCTTATTGCTGGAGATGTCTAAGATCATATGTAGTTAAATAAAGACTGGTTCAACAGAAACAGAGACTACTTGAAAGATTAGATTGTTTTTAGAGAGAAAAACCAAAAAAATACCTACTAGGAAAGAAAGAAAATATAAGATTAAATAGGGAACATCACTGTCGTCTTACATGCCTTGCACTCTCTCCTGCATAACTCTAATGAGAGCATTTTTCACTTCTTTGTTCCTGAGACTATAAATGAGTGGATTCAGCATGGGGATCACAATCGTATAAAAAACAGAGGCCACTTGGTCCTTTCCCAAGGAGTAAGACTTACCTGGCTTTAAATAAGTAAAAATCATGGTACCGTAGAAGATGGTGACACCCAGGAGGTGGGAGGCACAGGTAGAGAAGGCTTTTCGCTTTCCTGAAGTGGAAATGATTTTCAGGATAGTAGAGAGAATAGATGCATAGGACACAGAGATTGTGGTAAGAGACACCATTAACGTCCAGCCAGAAACAACAATTACCATGATCTCAATGTTGTGTGTGTCAGTGCAGGACAGGGCTAAAATTGGGGGTGTGTCACAGAAAAAGTGATGGATTACATTGGAATCACAGAAATGCAAAGTGTTTATGCAAAGCACATTGACAAAGGAGACACTGAAGCCAATCACATAGGATGCAGTGATGAGGGAGCGGCAGAGTGTCGTGGACATAACAACTGGGTATTGTAAAGGATTACAGATAGCTACGTAGCGATCATAGGCCATTGAAGAGAGAAAAAAACATTCAGTGGCACCCAAGAAGACAAAAAAATAAAGCTGGGTGAAACAGCCCACAAATGAAATATACTTGGTAGAAGTCAGTAAGTTCTCTAAGGTTTTAGGAGTAATGACTGTCGAGTAGCTGAGGTCAAGGAATGAAAGATGACTGAGGAAAAAATACATGGGGGTGTGAAGCTGGAGATCCAGGCAGATTATTAGTATCATCCCTGTATTCGCCAGCAGAGTAACCAGGTATATCAGGAGAAATAGAGTAAAAAGGACCACCCGGATCTGTTCAGAGTCTGTCAGTCCCATGAGGATGAAGTCAGACACATTTGTATTATTCCTTCTGCCCATAGTGTGCAACTCCTCTAAAGCATAGGAGGATAAAGTTGATACTTAGCATCAGTGACTTCAAATAGGCTTTTGTTTGGATAAACCACCTGGCGTTAAAAAAAAAAAAAATAGTTTTGTGTTTCCAGAAATTGATAATGAAGAGTGGTTTACAAAATATGACTGAACAAAATCTTAATTTTGTTGCCACTTATAAATAAGGGTATAAATTGACATTGGAATTTTATATAATCAAAAAGTAAGATATATTATGTAATTAACATGAACCTACCAGCGTCCACAATGCTTCTGTTTGCTAACATGTTCAATCTCCATGGAAATATCACACTGTAGGTATTACTATTATGCCCATTTTTAGATGAGAACATTGGCAAGGAAGTTTAAGCAATTTATCCAAAATCAGAGCTTGTAAATGTTGCCCCGTGATTACACTATGTTATGTTTATTACAAAAACATGTTCGTAACATTATATCCTTAATTATAATTAATTTCAGCCACCTAAGAAAATTCTAAACAAGGTAGTAAGTAGAAACATAGTTTTAATGCATCCTTTACTGTCCTCTTGTAATATTATTTAACACTACAGACAAATCAAAATTTTCAGCCTCCGGGGTCTTTATTGTCATACATTAAAACTGAAGACCGCAGATGATTCATTTCCAGAAGACATTTTGTTTTCTTCACTTGAACATTAAAAATCAAATTCCTTTTGAAAGTTATATTTCCAAAAAATGTACATTGCTCATATACAATTGATTCTATTAACTCTGTATATTTGTTTCCTCAAATGCTGGCCTTACTTAGGGTAAAAAATTAAAGACCGAACCGGTTGCTGTCAAGTCCGACTCTTAGCGACCCGGTATATGTACACATGTATTATATTCTTCCTAGAATGTCTCCGTTTTATTTGATCTGACCTAAACCAAATCAAAACCCATGGCTTTCCAGTTGATTCTGACTCATGGCAACCATATAGGACACAGGAGAACTGCCGCACAGGGTTTCCAAGGCTGTAAATCTTTACGGAAGCAGACTGCCACGTCTTTCTCCCATGGAGCAGCTGGTCGGTTTGAATTTTTGGTTAGCAGCGGAGCACTTAACCGCTGAGCCTACAGGGCTTCTTGATTTGACCTAAAACCCTCTAATTTTGAGAATCATACTTACATTGAGCCAAAGTTGGTGAAATTTTTTTTCTTCCAATATTACCTGACTAGAATTTTGTCAAGCTCAAAGTTTTCTTCCGAAAATACATACATAAAACATTTATAGAGATGAAAATTTCTGTGATATATTTTTTCCTTTCAGATGTATTAATTTTACATTTTCATGCATGCATTTTTTTCCCGAGATAAAATAAATCAACCTACAAATTTTGTTCAGTTCCTAGTCAAATGTAAAATTCACAAGAAAATTGTATCTCTTAAAAGATACCTGCAAACTGCTATGAACTTAAGCAGAGCAGAACATCCCTTACCGCTCACCCTAATAATTCCAGGGCACCTTATATACTGGGAATTGCTGATAATGCAACGTTCTATCGTCCTCGGGGGCTGATTTCCAAGAGAGATTTCCTGGCACATTTCCAAGGATAAAAGTTCAAGGACTAATTAATGCATTCATGTTAGGCTTGTAACAGATTGTTGCCTACTCTCTTTGAAGCCACATAATGAGGATCATGGTGGTTTGGTCTTCCTTTGTGATACTCCACATTTTTTACTAGGATGTTAGAGAACTCTTTCTAGAGAAATAATTACTCTGTAACTCAAAGTCCAAGTAGTTAACTATGAATTTTTGAACAGTATGTTTTTTATACTGAATTATTTTAAAGTATGATACTATCATAGAAACAAAACATATTTATTAAAAAAAAAGTTTGAATACATGAAAATACAAAAAAAAAATACTCATTCAATTCTGTTATTAGTATTTTGGTTATTTTTTCCAATTATTTTTTTGTGCATAAAATGCTTACATGTCTATTTACATATTGTACCAATTATCATACTATAAATTCAGTGTCTTATCCTCATTGTATCACTAAACACTTATAATACCCCTTGACCTATATTAGATTAACCTTCTATAAAACACATAATTTCGTGTGTCATGCATTGACTGGTTCCCTGTAGATAACTTATCTCCAGGAACATTCACTAGCAGACTGGGGGGACACTCTGCTGCATCACAAGGAAAGCATGGTGCCGGTTCTCCATTCAGGTCGCCAGTGTCATCCAATTCATCTACACAGAAATCCATGCAACCTGTTTTACCATTTTAGTGCACTGGGCTTTTGTTTCACAGAAAGAAAAATGAGAGCAAAAAGAAGAAGAAGAAGAAGAAGAAAAAAAGGATCCTGAGACAAGTCATCATTTTACAATGCTTTATTATAAAAGATTAATATATTAAAAAAAATTATTCCTCTGAATATGATCAGGTCAAAACTTTTCTTAGTTACAAAGGAAAAGGAATTAAAATATGAAAAAAGCTGAAATATTTTATTTAAGATTATTTGTCCAAGATGAAGAAGCAAAGAACAAATCTGAAAACAAATATAAACTTAGAAGCAGAATAAAACATTCTTGTGATTTGTGTTGCTGGTATCTAGAAATATAATTACTTTTCATATACTGTATCTGTACGCAGATAATGCGTGTCTTCAGCTTTTATTCATCAGCTGCACCCGCCTCCTGCAGCGCACCCTCATAAGACCTGCCATGCCAATTCTTTTCCACATGTTGCTGTGAAAAGTTCACATAAGGAGCTTCTGAAAATACCTTGAGGGGTTAGGGCATAGCCAACAAACAAATGCAGAAGAAGAACGTTATTTGTGTAAAAATACTGTGTTTACTTTATCTTAATATATTGTCACATTAATTTTATCTTATAGTTTTTTTTGTTTTATCTTAGTCTATTGTTATATTCATTTATTTTATCTTATACTTTTTTGTACATTCTACAATCAGGAATAAAAAAAAAAGTTTAACTTCTTTTTAAATCTGTATGCTTTTTTATTTCTTCTTCTTGCCTTTTTATCCTGCCTAGGTTAATCCACACAATGCTGAATAGAAGGAGTGAGAGGATATGTATCCTTCTTGTTTCAGGTCATTGGGGAAAAAATTAGATATGCACCAATTAAACAATACGTTAGCCATTGCTGTTCCACGATGTCCTTGATCAGATTGAGGGAATTACTTTTATTTTTATTTTTTATACCATGAATCCATTATGATAACATCTTTTCCTTTATTATTATTTTAATATGGTAGATTACGTTGACTAGTTTTTTAATATTTACCTAATCTTATGTTTCTGAGATAAATCCCACTTGATTATGATGTATAATTATTTTCAGTGTTTCTGGTTAAATTTGCATTTTTTTTACTAAAGATTTTTAAATACATGAGCATAAAATGTAAGTCTTTTTTTTTTTTTTCCTATAATGAATATTTCAAATTTTGGTATTAGGCTTCTATTACACCCATATAATGATTTTGGAAGAGTTCCTTCTATTCTCTTTTCTGAAAGAACTTGTGTAATATTTGTATTGTTTCTTCCTTAAATGTTTGATAAAAATTACCATTGAACTATCTGGGTCTAAAGATTTTAGTATTTCCTTTTTTTTTTTTTTTAAGATAGTGGTACTTGTGAATTTATAATCATAAATTTAATATTTAGTATATAGTGGGATGTTTCAATTTCTTTTCCATCACATTCAATTTTGGTAAATTGTGTTTTAAAAACAATATTCCCATTTCATTTATTTTTTTAAATTCATTATTATATATATGTTTATAATATATTCCCTATTGCATATGGTATCTGTAGGTATTTGTGTCTTATCTCATATCTTGCTGAACAATCTTTCTAGTGATTTATCAATTTTGTAACTTGTTTTTTCAAAGCAGAAAATTTAGACTGTATTCATTTTCTCTCTGTTTTCTGTTTTACTTATTTCTGCTTTATGCGTGTTATTTCCTTCAGTTTCTAAACTTCGGGAAATTTGTTCTTCTTTTACAAACTTGTCCAGGTGAAAACTTTGATCATTGATTTAAGACTTGTCTTACTTATCATGTAAAATTATAATTCCCCCTCCCCCCCAGGACTACTTAAACTGCATCCACAGTTTGTGATACATTGTGTGTTCATTTTCCTTCAGTTTAACACTTTCTAATGATTCAATGAGAAGTTGACATTTGAGCTAAGATTTAAAGAAGGGAAGAGTTAGTGATGCAGGTATGTAGGAAGAAAGTGTTCTCAGCAGGCGGAATGTCAGGTCTTTGATCCATTTTGAGTTAGCTTTTGTACATGGTGTGAGGTATGGTTCTTGTTTCATTTAGTGCAGGGGATGGGCTGGGCTGTTTTTTTTTTGTACATGGTGTGAGGTATGGTTCTTGTTTCATTTAGTGCAGGGGATGGGCTGGGCTGTGCAACTGCAGGATTAGTGAAGAGGCCTGCCTAGCAAGAATGCCATTAGTCAGTGGGGGTGGGGAAAGGATAAACAATAAAGTATACGTATGTTGATGGTTATAATGTTATGCAGAAAAACAAGGTGGTGGGAAAACATGGGGACAGCTGGGTTTGCTATCTTAAGAAAGAATTTTCAAGACATGAAATCCATGTGACCTCTTCTTAAACCTGGGCAGTACATTTTGGACTTCATGCCTGGCTTGTTGAATAAAATGGGGCAGAAGTGACACTGCATGTCTTTTGAGGTCATAAAAGATGGTACAATCTCCACCTGGCCCTCCCTCTCCTTCGGGAAACTCTCCTTTGAAACCCAGCCACCTTGTTGTGAAGAAGCCCAAACTAGCCCATGTGAAGAGATCACATGGAGAAGCACTGAGGCCTTCAGGTAACCATCAATTGTTTTCAGTGTCAGCTGTCACAAGTGAGTGAACCTTTAGATGATTCCAGTTCCCAGGTTTCGAGTCTTTCAGGTGGAGCTTCAGACATTGTGGAGATGAAATATGTTATTCTTGCCCACCTGAATTCCTGACCTACGGAATTCATGAGAAAAATAATGGTTGTTTTACACCACTAAGTTTTGGTGAAATATGTTATACAATCTTAGTAACCGCAACACAACCACTTAACTTTGAGATTAACCATGAGTAGCTTTGAGCAAAAGAATGTTACTAGATGGGTTGTAGCCAAGTCTTGAAATATATTTGTGTTCTCAGGAGAGCCCTTGTGAATGTCTGTCATTGCTGCCAGAACAACAAGCTCCACTAACCTGCTGGTCCAAAGAGGATGAGAGACATGTGGGGCAAACCTGAGCCCAGCAACAGCCTGGAGTCCAGCCTTGTTGAGCCCAGCCCAGATCAATAATTCTAGCCAACGTGCAGATGCATGAATGAGAGTTTACAAACTCCATTTAAAGCAACTCAGTTTTGGTTGATTTATTGTGTAGTAAATACGTGATCAAAAGTCATCCCCAACCATTTGAACACAAGCTGGAAAAAAGAGCCTAAGTTTTATTCTAATAATGGCATAAAAATAGAGAAAAATAATCTCTAATAACTCTAAAACACAGGACTTTGACTGTACATTCCTAGAAAGATAAACCTAAGGGAAAAGGATAACAACGAAATCTTGAACTACATTTTGAAGCATCATTTTTAGTAAAAATGTCTATTTATTAGTTTGAAACAAAATCACACACATACATTTATGCACACATACACAGGAGTATGTACACACTCTAGAATAAAGCAAATAGGTAATAATGACAATGTCTTAAGAGCTGAGATTTTTTTAGTTCAAGAGATGCTGAAAATGTCCAGGTTCTATAGGAGCATGTGGAACTGAAATTCTTGCTGAAAGAAATGTTTGGAAATACAGTCTGCCACAGCCAGGAAACTCTACTCAACCACCGCTGGGAAGAAGTGCAAAGTTACAAGGCAAAGGTTGGGAATCCACAGGAGGTAAAGAATTGAGAACAATAATGTCATCTACCTACATGTGAAGACTGCTAAAATAGTGACCTTTTTGTTACATATCAGGGAGTCCCCAACATATGACGGGTTTTCCTTCTGACAACTGCTGTGCCATAAGTCGGTTCTGAGATAAGTTGAATATCTTATTTTTTTTTTTTAGGTTTCATTAGCATTTCCTTTTATTATCAGGATGTTTATAAATCTGATCTCTATTTGTATTTGGGGGTTGGAAATATTGCATCTGAGAACGATAGTATCAACAAATTATGTGCTACAGTGTTCAATACAGTGCATATTACTAACAATCAGATGTACAAAAATAATGGTCAGTCGTTAAGTGCAGATCATTGCAACTCAAATACATCATACATTGGTGACTACCTGTATATTTATCACAATTAAAAAAAAATAATGCTATCTACCATACTTTATTACCATACTTTTTTTCTTTTCTGATTTACTTTTTAATTATGTAAACTTTTGTGTGATTCCAAACAGAAAACAATAAAACACGCTCTACTGAAAAAAATAAGATGAAATTTGCAGAGAAGTCTTCAGTGGACAGATCACATTTGAGCAACTCGAAAGAAGTGAAGTAGACAACCGTAGAGACACCTAGAGGAAGTGAGGGTGTGGTAAATGGAGTAGCCAAAACAATGTTCTGTAAACTAAGACTACAAATGAAAGAAATGCAAGGACTTTTTTAATAGGGCACCATACACTTACAGACTGTACACAAATAATTACTTTTATTTTGAAGCCTGATACATTAAACATATTTTGAACTGAATGGAGGAATTTGAATATGGAAAAATAAAATATATTACTACTTCTTATGATGGGCAAGGAAAACATAACATGCTTTTGCTCCAAGGGACAAAACAACAAGAAAATGTAAATAATTTTCAAAAAACAATTAGATGTATTAATATTAATGCTAAAGAAACAAGCGTGAAAGCCACTTGACGTTAGCCATAGAAGAATACATATTCAATACAATTGGAAAATAAAAATAACACGTAAAAACTACGTGATGGGTAAATATAAATAAGACCACAAGCCATGATGTTACACACAATTATTAAAAACTGAGCAGGAAATTTAGAATGACAATCTGGTAGGAAAAAAAAAATACAATCAGTTTATAATTTTCAATGATGATGATGGTTAAAAGCCTTTAAAAACCCATTGCCATCGAGTCAATTTCAACTTACAGCAAACTCATAAAAGTCTTTAGGGTGACCAATATTAATCACAAGGCAAGAACTAGTATGAGCATAATAAAGGGGAATGAATAAAGAGGTAAACAGTATCTTCAACACATCCCTTCAATAATGCAGTAGTGTGTTTCAAGGTTGGCCCTTATAATAATTTAAAATACAGAACATTACTTTATGAAATGAAGTTTGCAGGAGTCAGACCTCTGTAATACAGATCAGAGAAGAAAAAAGCTAACAAGCACACTCGCAGGTGCACACAAACACAGACAGATCCCATCCCATGAACTAACTTAAGTCATTCCCAAGGCTAAAGACTGATTCTCTTTATAGAAGATTTGTTTTAGATAATAGGAAATATGATCAAAAATTTAACTATTATGATGAAATGACTTCACATGATCAAGAGATTTCCCTATACTCTTTTTTTTTTTTTACCCAATGTCCCCTAGCCTTATCAATGCTGGCACCTCACTGAAATGACCGTGTTTTTTTTTTTTTTTTTTTTTGTCCTCTGTTTTTATTAGTTCTGTACACTTTACTGCTTTGCTCCCAAGTTATCTGCTGTCATTTCTTATTGTTAGTGAAACTTAGGGGCACTCGCACCTTAATTCTCTAATTTTCTGCTCTCATTTTGCAAACAGCTGAGAAAACAGAACATCAAGCTGTATTGACGGTCAATTTACTCCTTTGTTTACATGTTTCAGTGTGACAGCCTTCTCACACACGGATGGCCAAGCAAAAATTCAGCCACTGCTCAGATAGCTCTTTACTTACTTGTACAGGTCTATGTTCTAAATAAGATGTTTCTAAATAATCTAATACAGTGATCGGTATTCACTATAAACAAATAAATGATAATTCACCTCCTAAATTTCAAGACTCAAATTGATCCTTTATTTTGTGATATGTCATATTGGGTTACCATAATGTTTTCCTGAAGGTTGGAGCCATTTAATGTCTGAACCCACCCAGGTTTGTTTTTGTAACATGCAAAGATTTGTCATGGAGATAGTTTTTTATGTATGACTCTCAAGAGAGCGTTCTTCACATCCTTGTTCCTCAGACTATAGATCAGTGGATTCAGCATAGGAATGACAACGGTATAGAATACAGATGCCACCTGTGCCTGAGTCAGGGAGGATGTGTTTTCCGGTTGTAAATATGTGAAAATCAGGGACCCGTAGAAAATGGTTACACCCATGAGGTGGGGTGCACAGGTGGAGAAGGCCTTCTGCCTGCCCCCTGCAGACTGGATCCTCAGGATGGCTGAGATGATGGCAATGTACGTGACTATGATGATCAGAAGAGAACTAAGGATGGTGGACCCAGCTAAAACAAAAATCACCATTTCTGTACTGAAAGCATCTACACAGGACAGGGCCAAAAGGGCTGTGGTGTCACAGAAAAAATGACTGATGCTGGAATCACAGAATGCCAAACTGCTTATCACACAAACAGATATCAAAGAATTTGTGAAGCCAATCACATAAGGCATGGTTCCCAGCCAGCTGCATACTTTCTGGGACATAACCACTGAATAGAGTAAGGGATTGCAGATTGCTACATAGCGGTCATAGGCCATGGATCCCAGGAGAAAACACTCACTACACAACAGACCAACAAAAAAGTACATTTGGGCGAAGCAGCCAACAAAGGAGATGGTTTTCTGGTTGGACTGGAAATTGACCAGAGCCTTGGGCGTCACGGTGGAGGAATAAAACATGTCAATGAGTGCCAGATTGCTAAGGAAAAAGTACATAGGTGTGTGAAGTTGAGAGTCCATTCTGATTAACATAATTAACCCAAGATTCCCCAAGGCAGTGAACAGATAGATAAAGAGAAATATCAGAAAAAGACTGACTTGAAGTTCAGGGTGGTTTGCGAATCCAGAGAAGATGAATAGGGTCACCTCAGTGAAATTGGACTCAGCCATTTACTTCAACTGAGGTCGTTGGTTTACCTGGTACACAAGAACAATAAAAATCAGAGAAGGGTTCAGGTCTAAGGACCTAATAATCACAGCTAACTTAGACTCAAATAATGAGATATCACCATAAAGGCAAATATCTAATGATTTCAACACAGTTAAGGATTTATGTGATTTTCATTTCTTATAACAATGAGCTCAAGCATAACAATGATTGTAAGGATGGGTCAGGACTGGGCAGTGTTTCGTTCTGTTGTTCATAGGGTCGCTATGAGTCGGAATCGACTCAATGGCACCTAACAACAACAACAAACAGTATTGGCAGAAACTGATCAAAAAAAAAAAAATTCCAAGTTCAAAACTGTGTGGAATTGATAGCATCCCCCAAATTTCTCTCTGAAATGATTTAAAGAGATTTCTACTGAAATATACCATCCTCTAGCCCAGTCTATTATTAAGCCTTAAATTGTACACTTGTCAGTTTATCTACTGGAATTAATTATACTATCGGAAAATAAACAGCTCATTTGAAAAAAAGACACTCCATGATTTGTGGATTGAATGATACTGTTGTGTGGCAGCCTTATTTTCTTGACACCTGACGGCTACTTCACAGTGTTTTTTAAGGAGCTGAATAAAAACTTAGATGGACACTTCTAATACTTCCATTGACTAGACAAAGTTTTGCAAGAGTTTGTAAAAAGAAAATTAGGAATATCCTGCTTATTTTACAAATGTATGCTAAAGTTATTTGTGCTTATCTTCTATTACTGTTTTTCTTTCTTTTTTTTTTTTTTTCTCTATTGGTTGGTTAAGACCCAATCAGGAACTTAATCTGTGATATATTGCCAATTATTTTGTTTGTGGGGGAACAGAAAAAAAGATTGCTATTGCTTCCAATATAAAGCACGTAATTGTCTATGACATCAGGCAGTTGCCGATTCCTTGCCAAACATTGATATTCAAAAGTGGTAATAAAACAGTGATAATAAAAAAGCTAGAAACAGTAAAATAAGTATGGTTTTGTATATTTAAAACAAAGTTTAAAAATACAAGGTGATCTGACATTAGAAGTAAATAAAAATATAGGATGATTTATCATGAGACCTGTAGGGTCCCTATGAGTCAGAACCGATGCAACGACAAGTTTTTTTTTTTTTTTTTTTGGTTTATCATTAGAAGTTAGATTGCTAATTCAACTGATATAAATTTGTTATAAATACAATTGAAAGCTACCTGTGCAGTTAATTCCAGCTGGTTTCTGACCTATAACACTCTACTTAAATAACTCAAAGGGATTTGATGTTATTTAAGCGTACTTAAACGTTCAGCTGCTAACCAAAACGTTGGCGACTGGAATTCACCAATTACTCCTTAGAAACGCTATGGGCAGTTCTACACTGTCCTATAGGATTGCTGTGAGTCAGAATTGACAGGACAGTAGTGGATTTGTTTTGTTTTTGATTTAATCATTACGTATTCACACATTTCTTTCTGTTTATCCATGTATTGATTTAGAAAGCATTTATTCAAAGAAGGCATTTTGTCTTGCTTCTCCTTAAAGCCAGTTTACTTAAGTCCTACTGGAAGATGCAGACAAGTAAAAAGGACACTTCTCATTACGGGAGATTCACACACACACACACACACACACACACACACTCACACGCACACACGACTTTCAGCTCGGACACACACACACACACACAAAAAACCCTTGCCGTCGAGTCAATTCTGACGCATAGCGACCATGTAGGACAGAGTAGAGCTGCCCCATACGGCTTCCAAGGAGCGCCTGGTGGATTCGAACTGCCGACCTTTTGGTTAATAGCTACAGTTCTTAACCACTACACCACTAGGATTTCCATCATCAATGAAAAAAAAAAAAATACGGCATGATAAATAATTTAATGAATAAATACACAAAGTATTTTAGGAACAGTCACTGGAGACCAGTTAGGCGGTTTTAGAATTCAGAAATGTTTCACACAGTAGACGCTTTAGAAAGGGAATATTTCTAGAAGAAAGGACAGAGAATTGGAAAACACTGAGGTTGAAAAGTTCTCTTTATTTTTAGCAAATAGGGATACATTTAAAATTGTTGAATCATAATCTGTGCATGGAATCACAGAAAATGGAGAGATTAGAAGGGGAGATTAGTCCTCAAATATTCTCAAACGAAATATGTTTTATTTTTATAAGATAATAAAATTAGACTTACCTGGAATTCAGTCATCCAAAGAAAATCTCCTTCTCTCTCTCAACTATCTTCATAGTTTCAGGTTTATGATTAGACATTAAGAAAAGAAAATCACCATTAGTTTTTTGCATATATTTGCCTCATCTATGATTCTGAATCTTATGAATTGTCTGTTTAATGATCTATATTTGTTGTTTTTGTTGTTTAGCACAGAGCTTTATTTCCTATATAATACAAAAAAAAAATATAATGGATTCCTATAAATATGATGTTGATGAAAAATACATAGGTATTTATGGTCATAGTACTGGGTATTGTTTCCTTCCATTGATAGGATAGAAAGAGAAACTGAATTAACTAAGATAATTATTTAAAGTTTTTTTTTTTTTTTTTTTTCTTCCAGCTCAAACCTAGATTTGTATTCAGGGTTAATTCTGTTCTTAGTGAATTTCTAAAGCAGTGTCATGACAATGAGTTTTCTACTGAAATCTAGTGTGTTAAACCGTCTTATAACAGCATCTCTTCCTGAAACTCTCAAACGCATCTCATACAGGAATTGGACGATTAGCATCTTTCTTCTCTCGAGATTTGCATTTTAATTGTACCCCAAGGTCTTTCCTTAATCTGTTTGGAATACTTCTTCAATTGAAATATACAGAAATGTATATTTTTCACTTTTATCTATTTCAATGTAAATGGTTGTACACATATTAAAAAACTTAAAGGTTATCATTTTAAAAATCATGTTTATATCCAAATATGATGTAAAATTACTAGTGTATAAGAAATATTTTAAAGTCCTATAGGGATTATTGTATGTTTGCATATTTGCCTCCAATTACACAGCACCTGTGCGTATATTATCATCATCACCATTCATCATTATCATCAAAATTTCTAAACTTACGGAGTTCTTAGTATACATCAAGCATAGTTTTAAGGAAAGTAATTCATAACCTTATCTAATCTTATTACAGTGAATGAAGTTGGCACTAATAAAATACCATTTTATTAATAAATAAACTGAGTCAAACTCTCCTTTTTTTAATGTTATTATGTCTTAAGTGAAAGTTTACAGCTCAAATTAGCTTTCTTTTCAAAAACTTTGTACACAAATTGTTTAGTGACATTAGTTGCAATCCCAGCAATGTGTCCGCACTATCCCCCTTTCGGTTTCACCCTGGGTTCTCTGTATCCCTTCTTGCTTTCGGGCAGGTGTTTCCCATTTAGTCTTGTATACTTGATTGAACTAAGAAGCAAGTTCCTCACATGTATTATTATTTTATAAGTCTGTCTAAACTTTGGTGGAATGGTGGATTAAGGAGTGCTTCAGTTCTGAGTTAGCAGGGGGTCCAGGGGCCATAGCTTTAGAGGTTCCTCCAGTCTCTGTCTGACCAATAAGTCTGGTCTTTTTTTGTGAATGAGGGTTATTGTTCTACATTTTTCTCCCACTCTGTCCAGGACCTTCTATTGTGATCTCTGTGAGAGCCATCATTAGTGGTTGACAGGCACCATCTAAGTTCTTCTGGGCTCAGGCTGGTGGAGCTGTGTTTCAGGTGGTCCATTAGTCTTTTGGTCTATTATTTTCCTTGTGTCTTTGGTTTTATCTGGAGCCCTGGTGGTCCAGTGGTTAAAAGCTACAGCTACTAACCAAAAGGTAAGATGGCTGCTCAAAAGCTTTTAAGACCCCAGGTGCTACTCACCAAATTAGGATGTAGAACATTTTCTTTATGACCTATGTTATGCCTGTTGACCTAGGTGTCCTCTGACACCATAGTTCCCAGCCATCAGCCCCAGTAACAGTCCTTCAAGGTGTTTGGAATATGTCTAGGAAGTCTGTATGACATTGCCTTGGTCAAATTGTGCTGACTTTCCCCATATTTGTGTTGTCTTGTCTGCTATCTAGTTAGTGATTCTCTCTTGCCACCCCTCCCCTCCCTCTTAACTATCAGATTTTTTTTTTCTACAAATAAACCTTTTCTTGGGTTTTTATAATAGTGGTTTCATACAATATTTGTCCTTTTGTGATTGACTTATTTCGCTTAGCATAATGCCTTCCAGATTCATCCATGTTGTGAGATGTTTGGTGGATTCATCGCTGTTCTTTATCACTGCATGATATTCCATTGTGTGTATGTACCATAGTTTGTTAGTGTGTTCATTTATTGATGGACACTTATATTGTTTCCATCTTTTTGTTATTGTGAATAATGCTACAATGAACATGGGTGTGCATGTGTCTATTAATGTGACGGCTCTTATTTCTCTAGAATGTATTGCTAGGAGTAGGATTGCTGTATCATATGGTACTTCTATTTGTAGCTTTTTAAGGGGATGTCCTATTATTTTCCATAGTGATTATACCATTTTACACTTCCTCCTGCACTGTATAAGAGTTCTAATTTCCCTGCAACTGCTCCAATATTTGTTATTTTCCTTTTTTTTTTTAATTTGTGTCAGTTATATTGGAATCAGATGGTATCTCAATGTAGTTCTGATTTACATTCCTCTAATGGCTAATGATCGGGAGCAAGTCCTCATGTGTCTGTTAACTTCTTGAGTGCCTTCTGTGGTCAAGCATCTATTCATATCTTTGCCCATTTTTCAATTGAGTTTTTTGTCTTTTTGTTGTTGTTGTTGAGGTGTTGAAGTATTCTATAGATTTTAGAGATTAGACTTTTGTCAGATATGGTGCAGCCAAATTTTTTTCCCTAGTCTGTGAGTTATCTTTTTACTCTTTTGGTGAGGTATTTTGATGAGCATAGGTGTTAATTTTGAGGTGCTCCCAGTTATCTAATTTTTCTTCTGGTGTTAGTGCATTGTTAGTTATGGTTTGTACACTTTTTATGCCATGTATTAGGGCCCCTGGTGTTGCCCTTATTTTTTCTTCCATGGTCTTTATGTTTTTAAGTTTTATATTTAGGTTTTTGATCATTTTGAATTAGTTTTTGTGTGTGGTATGAGGTATGGGTCCTTTATCATTCTTTTTTTACAGCTGGAAGAGTCAAACATTTTTAAGTAACCTTTCAAAAGCTATTTCTTAAGTATTAAAGTTCAGTTTAAACACGGTTTTCTTGTTTTCACATGTTATCTTAAGTATCCCCTTTACCTGTTCTTAAGCGTTTATTATTATGACAATTATTTTATTACAGGGGTATGTATGAGGGGTATTGGGTTCTGAGATATTAAACACAAAGAGATTATTTAGCGGATATACCCATCAACCCTTTTTTAAAGCACTGTTAAAAAAAAAAAAAAGGCTCCAGGATTTAACTTGACACCAATTGAGATGTTCCAACAAATGGATGCAGCAATGAAGTGCTCACTTGTCTATGCCAAGAAATTTGGAAGACAGCTACCTGGCCAACCATCTTGAAGAGATCCATATTTATGCCTATTCTAAAGAAAGGTGATCTAACCCAATGTGGAAATTATTGAACAATGCCATTAATATCACACACAAGTGAAATTATGTTGAGGATCATTCAAAAGGGGCTGCAGAAATATATGGATGTGATAGAAATGGAATATCCCACTATATACTAAATACTAAATTTATGATTATAAATT
Source organism: Elephas maximus indicus (assembly GCF_024166365.1). Lineage (NCBI taxonomy): Eukaryota > Metazoa > Chordata > Mammalia > Proboscidea > Elephantidae > Elephas > Elephas maximus. The sequence continues at coordinate 116,074,254 of NC_064825.1, forward strand.
CACAAATGCCACTCCCTTAAAAGAAAAAAAAAAAAAAAACTAAAATCTTTAGACCCAGATAGTTCAATGGTAATTTCTGTTAAACTTTTAAGGAAGAAACAATACAAACATTACACAAGTTCTTTCAGAAAAGAGAATAGGGGCAACTCTTCCAAAAATTGTTATATGGATCTAATATAACCCTAATATCAAAATTTGAAATATACATTATGGGAAAAAAAAAATGACAGACATGTCTTTAATGCTCATGTATTTAAAAATCTTTAATAAAATAAAATAATAGAAAATTTAATCCAGAAACACTAAAAATAATTATCTATCATAATCAAGTGGGATTTATCTCAGATATGTAGGATTGGGTAAATATTGAAAAATCAACCATATTAAAATAAGAATAAAGGAAAAGATGTTATCATATTGGATTCAGAAAAGATTCCTGAGATTTATTTGATATTTCAATTTCTTTTTCTTTATAATTAAGAAAGCTTTTGACCTGATCATATTCAGAGCTTTTATGATATATTAACATATCTTAATAATTATTTTAAATAATTATTTATATTATAATAAATTAATACATTTTATGATATATTAATACTTTTCTGATATAACGTAAAATGTTTACTAGTCTCAGCATCTTTTTTTGTCCTTTCTGCTCTCATTTTTCTTTCTAGAAAACAAAAGCCAAGTACCTTAAAATGGTAATACAAGTTGTACGTATTTCTGTGCAGATCAATTAGGTAACACTGCAAAACCTGAATGGAGAACCCACGCCACGGTTTCCTTGTTATCCCTCAGAGTGTCCCCCTGTCTGCTGGTGAATACTCCTGGAGAGAATTTGTTTACAGAGCACCAGTCAATGCATGACACTTGAAATTGTCTGTTTTGTAGAAGATTAATCTAACATAGTCCAAGGGGTATTATTAGTGTTTAGTGATAAAATGAGGATAAGATACTGAATATATAGTATGATAATTGATACACTATGTAAGTAGACATATAAGTCAACATTTTAAACACAAAGAAAAATTATTGGAAGAAAATACATCAAAATATTAAAAACAGTTTTGAATGAGCTTCATTTTCTTTGAATTTTGTTGTATACTCTGCTTTTTCTAATAAAAAAATGCTTTATTCCTATGATAGTATCATACTTAAAAGTATAAAAAGAATTCAGTGTAAAGAATGTACTATCCTACCCTTCGTAGTCAACTAGTTGGCCTTTGAGTTACTGAGTAATTAAGCATTTCTCTAGAAAGAGTTTATCTAACGTTCTAGTAAAAAATGTGGAGAGTCACAAAGGAAGACTAAATCATCATGGTTCTCATTATGTCTCTTCTAAAGGAAAAAAAAAAAAAATTTTTTTTTTTTTTTTTTTTCCTTCTAAAGGAGGAGGAAACAATCTGCTACAAGCCTAGCGTGAATATATTAGTTCTTTAGCTTTTATCTTCGGAAAGGTGCCGAGCAAAGTCCCTTGGAAATTAGTCCCCAAGGATGATGGAATGTTGCATTCTCAGCCACTGCCAGTATATGAAGTGCCGTGAAATTATTAGGGTGAGAGCAAGGGATATTCAGCTCTGCTTAAGTTCATAGTGGCTCGCAGGTATTTTTTAGAGATATAACTTCCTCTCAAATTTTGCATTTGACTAGGAACTGAACAAAATTTGAAGGTTGATTTACCTCAGGAAAAAAAATGCGTGCACAGAAATTTGAAAATTATGCATTTGAAAGGAAAACAATATTATATCACAGAAATTTTCATCTCCTTAAAGGCTTTATTTTATTGAAGAATACTTTGAGCTTGACAAAATTCCAGACAGGTAATATTGGAAGAAGAAACTTTTCACCACATTTGGCTCACTGTAAGTATTATTCTCAAAATTAGAGGGTTTTAGGTCAGATCATGCAGCCCTGGTGGTACAGTGGTTATATGCTCGGCTGCTAATCAAGTCCTCAGCAGTTCAAATCCACCAAGTCAATCCGTGGGAGAAAGACGTGGCAGTCTGCTTCCGGTAAAGATCTACAGCCTTGGAAACCCTGTGGGGCACGTTGTACTCTGTCCTCAGGGTCACAATGAGTCGGAGTCAACCCCACGGCAACGGGTTTTGGTTTCGTTTAGGTCAGATCAAATAAAATGGAGACATCTACATATGCCTTACCATAAGTGACGCTAGGGTTTGTGGAAACAGAATTATGGAGTTGGTGGAATCAGCTGTATATGAGCAATTATTCATATTTTGGAACTATAACTTTCAGAAGGAATTTTATTTTAAATAGTCAAGAAAACAAAATGTCTTCTAGAAATGACTGTTCTGTGGTCTCCAATTTTAATTCATCACAGTAAAGACTCCAAAGGTTGAAGTTTCCGATCTGTCTGTTGTATTAAATGATACTGAAAGCAAAAGGACATAAAACGATGGATTACAACTTTGTTTCTATCACTGCCTACTTCACGTTTATAATTTTTCTTCAGGTTGCCGAAATTAATGATAATTAAGAACATAGTGTTATGAGCGTGCTTTTAGTAATAAACCTAACATGGTAGAACACAGAGCCAACATTTACTCACTTTTACTTTGGATAAATTACTTAAACTTCTGTGCCGATTTTCTTATCAAAAAATGTGAATAATAATAACACCTATGGCATGATATTTTCATGGAGATTAAATGTGTCAGGAAAGGGAAGCCTTGAGAACACTGGTCATTTTATGCTAATTACATAATATATGTTACTTTCTGATTATGTAACATTCCAATGTCTATTTATACCCATATTTACATATAGCAATGAAATTAAGATTTTGTTCGGTCATATTTTGTAATCTACTCTGTATTACCAATTTATAGAAAAACAAAAATGTTCTTTTTTTTTTTTTAATGCCAGATCATTCATCCAAACAAAACCCTGTTTGAAGTCACTGATGCTAAGTATTAATTTAATCTTCTACAGTTTAGGGAAATTGCATACTATGAGTAGAAGTAATAACACAAATGTGTCTGACTTCATCTTCATGGGGTTGACAGACTCTGAGGAGATCCGGCTGGTCCTCTTTACTCTATTTCTCCTGATATACCTGGTTACTCTGCTGGGGAACACAGGGATGATACTAGTAATCCGCCTGGATCTCCAGCTTCACACCTCCATGTATTTTTTCCTCAGTCATCTTTCATTCCTTGACCTCAGCTACTCAACGGTCATTACTCCTAAAACCTTGGAAAACCTACTGACTTCGACCAAGTATATTTCATTTGTGGGCTGTTTCACCCAGATGTATTTTTTTGTCTTCTTGGGTGGCACAGAATGTTTTCTTCTGTCTTCTATGGCCTATGATCGCTACGTAGCTATCTGTTATCCTCTACAATACCCAGTTATTATGTCCACGACACTCTGCAGCTCCCTCATCACTGCATCCTATGTGATTGGCTTCATTGACTCCTTTGTCAATGTCCTTTGCATGAACACATTGCGTTTCTGTGACTCCAATGTAATCTGTCACTTTTTCTGTGACACACCCCCAATTTTAGCCCTGTCCTGCACTGATACACGTGATACTGAGATCATGATATTCATTTTTGCTGGCTCTACCCTAATGGTGTCTCTTACCACAATCTCTGTGTCCTATGCATCCATTCTCTCCACTATCCTGAAAATCAATTCCACTTCAGGAAAGCGAAAAGCCTTCTCTACCTGTGCCTCTCACCTCCTGGGAGTCAGCATCTCCTATGGTACCATGATTTTTACTTATTTAAAGCCAAGTAAGTCCTACTCCTTGGGAAAGGATCAAGTGGCCTCTGTTTTTTATACGATTGTGATCCCCATGCTGAATCCACTCATTTATAGTCTCAGGAACAAGGAAGAGAAAAATGCTCTCATTAGAGTTATGCAGAAGAGAGAGAGCACAAGGCATGTAAGAGGACAGTGATGTTCCCTATTTAATCTCAAATTTTCTTTCTTTCCTACTAGGTATTTCCCTGGTCTTTCTCTCTAATAACAATTTCATCTTTCAATTGGCCTCTATTTCTGTTGAACTATTTTTTACTTGACTATATCTGATCTTGGACATCTCTAGCCATATATATATATTTTTTTTTTTTTTAGAAATCTATATAGTATTTGGAAGCCAGGAAATATGAGTTAAACTTGTGGTTTAAATATATATGCCTTTAAGGAAAATTAATGTGCAAAATAAGAAAATACAGTATCATTTTTTAAACTCTATTGTACCAACCTCCACGCATATCCAATTTCAGAGAATTTAGTTATGGGTAATGAAGCCCTGGTGGTGCAGTGGTTAAGAGCTCGGCAGCTAACCAAAAGATCAGCAGTTCAAATCCAGCAGCTGCTCTTTAGAAACCCTGTGGGACAGTTCTACTGTGTCCTATAGGGTCTCTGTGAGTCAGGATGCACTCGACAGTAATGGGTTTGGTTTGGTGATTTTTTTGTTTGTTTTAAATTACATTATATCAACCTCCATGCACATCCAATTTCAGAGAATTCAGTTGTGGATAATAGCTACATTTTTGGCACAATGATAACAGTTTCAGAGATCAATTTATGCATTATACAGAGGGATGTATATATAGCTCAGTGATTATGAGCACTTGTTTTTGAGTTAGACATTCCAGGGTAGATTCCAGGTCAGCTACCCATTGAGCTGTATGACCCTTAATAAGTTACCAACACTTTAAGCCTCAGTTTTCTTAACTGTGAAAAATAAATAATTCCTGGTCCATAGAGTTATAGTAAAGTTTAAATCTGCAAAAATGCATTTCGTGCAGTACTTAAATGGTGCTCATTATCATTAGAATATATGCATCCTTGCAATATTTAAGGAGGCCTGACGGTAGAATGGTTAAAGCACTCAGCTGCTAACCAAATGGTCGGAAGTTCCGACCCACCAGGCACTCTGCGGGAGAAAAATGTGGCAGTCTGCTTTTGTAAAAATTCACAGCCTTGGAAATCCCGTGGGGCAGCTCTACTCTGTCCTACGGAGTCGCTATGAGTTGGAATCAACTAGAAGGCAGGGGGTTAGAGTGCAATACTTTGAATGCACAATGCCATTTGTTATGAAGAATTTTCCTGGTGTTTTGTAAATTACTTTTAAATAACTTAATTGATACACCCACAAATACCTTAAACAATGAAAAAAAAACAAAACAAAACTCAGCCTTTCACATTTTTGGACTTGTAATGAAGTTTTTTTTTTTTCTTAATGAAGTAGATATTGCAATATAATTAAGTATAGAAAAATGGTTTACATTAATATTAAAGAAAACTTGGAAAACATTCAAAAATATTAAAGAAAATAGAGAGGAACTAATCTTTCTTGGTATGTTCCTGTTCTTACTAATACCGATGTATGTGTATGTATTACACACAGAAACAAAAATTCGGTATTCTTTTGCATCTTTCTGCTTCCACTTACTTGTGTTATATTTGTTAATTGCTTTGTCGTTTAAAACTTTGAAATGAATATGATCTTATCACGTGGGAAAATCATCTTGCAACACTTTTGGACCTGGAAAGTTGTAAATTCATCAGGTTAAAAACCTGCATGCAGTGAGGTATCGTTGGTGTAAACTTGCAGAACACTTGAAAATCCTACATTTCTATGCTTGTCAACAAGCCTCAATACATTACTTCTATTGGACTTTTGTCTATTTCAAAAAATCAGTGTCTTCACCCTGATTTCTATAGGCTAATTATGTTCTTTAAAAATAAATTTTCAAATTAAATGCTTCATTTACTTGTCTTAAGACTGTCGATAGAGAAAAATTATAAAGCTAAGAATTGACGATGAATTCAGGATTAGGGCATCCCATATATTTTGATCAAGTAGATTGCTAAACATCTTTTTTTTTTTTTTTTTTAATGTCCCCTACATATCCTACAATTGGGGTTTCAATTTTCTCTATTGTTCAAAGATTATTTCAGAAAGTATTTTTTTCATTTTCTATGCATTAGATTTTTAGTTTCCATAATGGTTACTTCATATGTTGTTTCCATTCAGGTCATATCTTTATTATTATTGTCTTTTTAATTTATATTAGGGTTTCCTTTTAAAAATTATACTTTATTATTTGTGTTAAATTTGTTTCTTTAGATGTTTAACATGAAGTGTAATCTCTGTTTTAGGATTAAAAACCAGTTATTTTCCACTATTTGAAAACCGTTCATTGATTTGTTCAAATCCTGCAAATCAACATTACGCTTTTCTACTTTCTTAATTTATTTAAAAAAATGTGCTTTGTATATCAATACTGTATAGAATTATTTCATTACAACTTATTTCTACTTTGAAGCATGTGTTGTCTGGAATCTCTCTCTCTATTTACGTTAGACATAAGTGGTAAGCATTTTTTCAATAAGAATTTGTTGGCTTGTTTCTAATCTTGTAAATGCATTATGTCTTTTCTTATATTTACGTGTTATTTCCATTCTCTGGTCTTTTCTGTAAACTACATTTGGCTTGCTTTCATTTATGTATTCTTTTATATATCCTGTAGGTCTGTATTGGCAACAGATTCTACTATTTTGTAGACAACACAAATCTCAAGAAATGCTTAAAAATTAACTCAGACTACACTACCATCTTTATAATACAATATAAAAGTAAAGAAAAAATATATATAACATTAAATAAGAATAGTATAACCTATGGGCAATATGACTTAGACTATCTGTATTGCCCGTCTCATTTTTCTACTACATAAGTGGTTTCCAAGTTTTATGTACTATTTGTTCTTATGTATTTTTAAAGCATAATTTTCTTGTTCATGGTACTATGCCAAAAATCTATGCATGGTAAAATTTCAACTATTTATGTAGTAATAAAGACAATAAGACTGGAATAGAGCATGACAAAATGTGAACATTTTCCAAGTACATTTTATTTCCAAATAATTGATGAATAGATAGTAATATGAATGTGCATGGCTTATCTTCACAAGCTAATTCTCAGATTTAAATAAAAATGAAACAATTGCTATCAACTTTATTCTGATTCATAGTGATCCCAAGTGTGTCATAGTAGAACTGTGCTTCATAGTGTTTTCAATAGCTGATTTTTTGAAAGTAGATCTCCAGCCCTTTCTTCTGAGGTGCTCTGGGTAGACTTCGACCTCCATTCTCTCAGTTAACCATTTGTGCCACCCAGGGACTCCAGCTTGAAGCTGGGTAATAGCAATATTCACAACTTAATTTTAGGTAATGGGAAGCCATCCTTCTACTTGTTCATATTAAAACTAAGAAAACATCCCTAGGTTTTCTTTTTATTTCACAAAACTCACAATCAGTCCTTCAGCATATCATGTTGATTCTACCCACAGTATACGCTCAGAGTTTGACTACTTCTCAACACCTCCTCTGCTACGGCCCTGGCCCAAGGAACTGTTATATTAGCCTTCATTACTGCTGCATCCTCTTAGTTTGTCTCTGTTCATTCCCTTACTCCCCTTGAATCTAGTTTCAAAAGTACCGTTTTTCTTCTCGAACTTTGCAAGACTACCTAGCATACTAAGAGTAAAGGCCAAAACACTTAAAAGAGCCTAAGGTACAACATGATCTTGCCCCTGCTTCTTACCTCTGGGAATTCACCCTTTACTGTTCTGTCATACTCACTTCGTTTTGGCCACATTGACTCTCTCACTCCTCCCTGGACACATCAGTTCTGATACTGCCTAAGACTCTCCTGTCTGTTCTTCTTCATGTAGAAATTCCTCCCCCCCCCCAGATAAATGCTTGATCTTTTTTTCATTCTCTTTCTAGTAAGACCATCTTGTCCCATCACTCTTCTTGCTTCATTTTGTTTTCCATGGCACTTATCTCCATTTGGAAACCCTGGTGGTGTAGGGCTTGAGTGCTACAGCTCCTAACCAAAGGGTTGGCAGTTCAAATCCACCAGATGCTCCCTGGAAACTCTCTGGGGCAGTTCTACTCTGTCCTATAGGGTCACTATGAGTTGGAATTGACTCGAAGACACTGGGTTTGGTTTTTTTTGGTTATTTCCATACTCTTATTGAAAAATTGCCTTAGCAAGGCTTGAAAGGCCAAAGTCATCAACCTGTGTTAGAATCGATGGTTAAATTTTAAAATCATGCTTACATGAAGTATAAATTTTACCTAACACAAAATTTACTATCAAATTCAAAGCTCACAGCCAAACACTAGGTCCAAATGAAAACTTTCTTTTCCTTGAGGAGTACGTGCACTGAGATGCAAATTCCCTTCAAAAGAATGGCCTTTTATTCCTATAGTAGTACAAATGTAGTTTGGGGCTAACAGGCAAGCTTACACAATATTCTCACATCATACCTATTTTAGTTTTGGAAAATCTCAAATTATACATCTTTCATTACACAGTTTATGTATCTGGCTCCCTTTCACCACTGTGTCATGCTTTATAAATTCATGCACTCCCAGTTTCCTGATAGTCAATGATCTATTCTAATAAGGTATTTTTACTTGTTGTTTTCAAGTTGATTCTGACTCGTGGCAAACCCACATGTTTCAGAGTAGAACTACAATCCATAAGGTTTTCTGTTGTTGTAATCCTACTAAAATTCCCCTAGGTGGCACAAACCAATTGTCCTTGACTACTAACCTAATTTTTTTTTTTTTTTTTTTTTTTACTAACCTAAAGGTTGGTTGATTGAATTCACTCAGCATCTTTGCAGAAGAAAGGCCTTGCAATCTGTTCCATAAAGATTACAGCCAAGGAATCCCCTCGGAACATATCTACTCTGTAACACTTGATGTCTCCATATGTCAGAATCAACTTCACTGGCACCAGGTTTTTCTTTTTTTTTTAACTTTATGGAAGTAGGTCTCTAGACCTTTCTTCTGCAGCACCACTGGGTGTATTTGAACCACCAAACTTTCAGTTAGTGCCCAAGAGCAAACTATTTGTACTACCTAGAAACTTTCTGTTGTTGTTGTTGTTAGGTGCCCTAGAATCAGTTCCAACTCGTAGCAAACTTCTGAACAACAGAACGAAATACTGCCTGGTCCTGAGCCATGTCCACAACTGATGTTATGCTTGAAGCCATCGTCGTAGTCACCGTGTCAATCCATCTTCTTGAGGGTCTTCCTCTTTTTCGTTGACACTGTACTTTACCAAGTACGATGTCCTGCTCTAGGGAGTGATCTCTCCTGACAACATGCCCAAAGCATGTAAGACATACTCTCACCATCCTTGCTTCTAAGGAGCATTCTGGTTGTACTTCCTCCAAGACTGATTTGTTTATTCTTTTGGCAGTCCATGGTATATATGCAATATTCTTTGTTAACACTGCAATTCAAAAGTGTCAATTTTTCTTCTTTATTCCTTATTTATTCTCCAGCTTCTGCATGGATATGATGCAACTGAAAATACTATGCCTTGGGTCAGGCGCACCTTAGTCTTCAAGGTGACGTCTTTGTTTTTTAACACTTTAAAGAGATCTTTTGAGGCAGATTTGCCTGATACACTGCATCTTTTGAGTTCTTGACTGCTGCTTCCATGGCTGTTGATTGTGGAGCCAAGTAAAATGAAATCCTTGACAGATTCAATCTTTTGTCCATTTATTATGATGTTGCTTATTGGTCCAGTTGTGAGGATTTTTGTTTGCTTCATGTTGAGGAGTAATCCACACTGAAAGCTGTGGTTTTTAATCTTCATCAATAAGTACTTCAAGTCCTCGTCACTTTCAGCAAGCAAGGTTGTGTCATCTGCATAATGCAGGTTGTTAATGAGTCTTCCTCCAACCCTGATGCCCCGTTCTTCTTCATATAGTCCAGCTTCTTGGATTATTTGCTCAGTTTACAGATTGAATAGGTATGGTGAAAAGATACAACCCTGATACACAACTTTACTGACTTTAAACCATGCAGTATCCTCTCATTCTGCCTGGACAACTGCCTCTTTATCTACGTACAGATTCCTCATACGTTCTGGAATTTCCACTCTCCACAATGTTATGCAATATTTATTATGATCCACACAGTCAAATGGCTTTCCATAGTCAGTAAAACACAGGTAAACATCTTTTTGTTATTCCCTGATTTCAGCCAGGATCCATCTGACATCAGCAATGGTATCCCCAGTTCTGTGTCCTCTTCTGAATCCAGCCTGAATTTCAGGCAGTTCCCTGTTGGTATACTGCTGCAGCTGCTTTTGAATTATCTTCTACAAAATTTTACTTGCATTTTTTATGATGTTAATGATATTGTTGTATAATTTCCTCATTCGGTTGGATCAATTTTCTTGGGCATAAGCATAAATATGGATCCCCCTCTTCCAGTCAGTTGGCCAGGTAGCTGTCTTCCAAATTTCTTGGCATAGACAAGTGAGCACTTCCAGTACTGCATCCGCTTGTTGAAACATCTCAATTGATATTCCATCAATTCCTGGAGCCTTCCTTTTTGCCAATGCATTCAGTGCAGCTTGGACTTCTTCCTTCTGTACCATTGGTTCTTGATCATATCCTACCTCTTGAAATGGTTGAACATTGACTAACTCTATTTGGTATGATGGCTCTGTGTATTCCTTCCATCTTCTTTTGATGCTTTCTGCATTGTTTAATATTTTCCCTCTAGAAACCTTCACTATCGGAACTTGAGGCTTGAATTTTTCATTCAGTTCTTTCAGCTTGAGAAACACTGAGTGTGTCCTTCCCTTTTCTATCTCCAGTTCTTCGCACATGTAATTATAATGCTTTACTTTGTCTTCTCAGGCCACCGTTTGAAATCTTCAGTTCTTTTACTTAATCAATTCCTCCTTCAGCTTTAGTGGCTCAATGTTCAACAGCAAGTTTCAGAGTCTCTTCTGACATCTATTTTGGGATTTTCTTTCTTTTTAATGACCTCTTGCTTTCTTCATGTATGATGTCCTTGATGTCATTCCACAGCTCATCTGGTCATCTGTTATTAGCTTTCAATGTGTCAAATCTATTCTTGCGATGGTCTCTAAATTCAGGTGGGATATACTTGAGGTCATTCTTTGCCTCTTATGGACTTGTTCTAATTTTCTTCAGTTTCAACTTGAAATTACATATGAGTATTGATATATTCCACAATTTCCCCTTAACTTTGAAGAGACTGATGATGTTGAGCTTTTCCATTGCCTGTTCCCACAGATGTAGTTGATTTGATTCCTGTGTATCCCATCTGGTGAGGTCCATGTGTATAGTCACTGTTTATGTTGCTGAAAAAAGATATTTTCAATGAAGAAGTCATTGGTCTTGCCAAAGTCTATCATGTGATCTCTGGCATTGTTTCTATCACCAAGGCCATATTGTCCAACTACCAATCCTTCCTTGTTTCCAACTTTTGCATTCCAATCACCAGTGATTATCAATGCATCCTGATTGCATGTTCAATTGTACTGTAGAAGTTGTAAAAATGTTCAGTTTCTTCACCTTTGGCCTTAGTGGTTGGTACGTAAATTTGAATAATAGTCATCTCCTTAGTTAATTGGTGCTGGTATAACAGAAATACCACAGGTGGATAGCTTTAAAAAACAGATATTTATTTTCTCACGGTCTAGTAGGTTACAAGTCCAAATTTACGGTGTCAGTTCCAGGGGAAGGCTTTTCTCTCTTTGTTGGCTCTGGAGGAAGGTCCTTGTCCTCAATCTTCCCCTCGTAGAGGAGCTTCTCAGGTGTAGGGACCCCTTGTCCAAAGGGCATGCTCTGCTCCTGGTGCTGCTTTTTTGGTGATATGAGGTCTCCAACTCTCTGCTTGCTCCCTTTTCCTTTTATCTCTTGAGAGATAAAAGGTGGTGCAGGCCACACCCCAGGGAAACTCCCTTTACCCTAATCCTCTCAACAGAAAATTAAAATCACAAAATGGAGGACAACTACATAATACTGGGAATCATGGCCTAACCAAGTTGATACACACATTTTTAGGGTGACATAATTCAATCCATGACAAAGTATTAACTGGTCTTCCTTGTAGGAGTATGGATATTATCCAATCGCTGATAGCCTTGTACTTCAGGATAGATCTTGAAATGTCCTTTTTTTGAGGATGAATGCAATGCCATTCCTCTTCAAGTTGTCATTCTGAGCACAGTAGGCCATATGATTGTCCGATTCTAAATGACCAATACCAATCCATTTCACCTCATAATGCCTAGGATATCGACGTTTATGCATTCCATTTCATTTTTTGACCATTTCCAGTTTTCCTAGATTCATACGTGGTACATTCTGTGTTTTTGAGTAGTGCCACATCAGCAAATGAAGGTCCCAAAAGTTTGACTCCATCCATTTCATCAAGGTTGACTCTACTTTAAGGAGGCAGCTCTTCCAACCTGGAGGGCTCGTCTTCCGGCACTATATCAGACAATGTTTTCACTGGCTAATTCTTTTCAGAAGTAGACTGCTGGTTCCTTCTTTCTAGGCTCTCTTAGTCTAGAAGCTTAGCTGAAACCTGTCCGCCATGGGGACCCTGCTGGTATCTGAACACCTGTGGCATATCTTCCAGCATCACAGCTACACACAAGCCCACACAGTAGGACAAACTGACAGACATGTGGGGGAATAACTCTCTAGACAAGGTATATCATCTATAAACTTTTTATAGGAATGGCAGTCCCTCCATTAGCTTTTCATTAATCACTAATTAACACTGTACTGTTTACCAAGAGGTTTGTTTGGGTGCAGGGACATTAGCCTATTTACAAATGGATTTGATTGAATCCATTTATTCCTTTCTAGTGTCCTGGTTGAGACAAAATGGGTGCAGAGTTCGTGTTAAACCTTTCTTCCCATGACTGCAATATGAAAGATCACACTAAGAGGAAGAAAAGAGAGAAAGATAGAGAGAACAAAAAATACAGAAGGAAGCTGAAGAAGAAAATATAAAAACAAACAAAAACCTCTAATATGCTTAGAGATGTAAAATTTCATTTTCACCCTGAATATAAAAGAAATACTAAATGAACAAAGACAATTCCAGAAATTTAAACATGTAGCATGAATTAAAAATGATTGGAGATTAATAAAGAATCTTAAAATATTCCATCAAAGTAAAACAAAAAGATGAACAAATCAGAAAGAAAATAAGAGATTCAGTCAAGCAGGTTCAACATCTGAATTGGAGTAGCTTCAAAAAGAGACATTAAAAAATATAAGAGGGAGAATTCCCAGAGAATTGATTAAAGGCACATTTGCAGACCAGAGAGAATGATTCTCCATGTGTCTGGTAGAATACTTGAAAATTGTCAGAAAACTTTAGAAGAATGAGGAAATGGGAAAATTCTAAAAGCTTCTGAAGAGAGAGATGTGGTCTTATTGAAAAAATCAGTCAGAATACCTCTGATTACCTCTCATTTCTCAACAATAATATCTATAAAACAAAGGAAAAAATTCCAAATTTTTATTCGTCTAGAACAATGGTGTCATTAGGGTTAGTTTCACCCAGTGCCGAACTCATGGTGTCACCCCCTCCCTCCATGGGCGGGCTGGTGGGAGAACTGCCTCCCCATGGATGGAGCTGCCCAAAACCTTCCCCACTCAGGACCAGGCACCACGCTGAGCTGCACCATCCCTCCCACATCCACCTCCCACATCTGCCCCTCACAGCTCCCCCCCACTGGCCTGTCACTGCCAGTGAGTGTGCATGCTGGCGAGCCTCCACGCTGCCATTGAACAGAGAGGGTCTCCACATTGAGATATTGACAACTTACTACACTGGGTGGTGGGTGACACCAAAATTAGTGAAACCACTGCCGTGTCAGCCCCTCTTGATGAGGTGTCAGCCTGCTTACCACCTCTGCAGAACCTGGAGAGATTTTGGTGTCACCGCCTCTGCCAATGTCAGGGGATGTGGTTCACACATCACCCACCCAGGCCCCTAGTGATGCTACTAAAGTAGAAAATTTTTAAAGGATTTATTTGATTTCCCTAGGAGATTATTTAATGGGTTACCCATTTTTTTTTTTCTGGTGTGAACCTTTTAAGAAGTATCCATTTCATCAAAATTATCAAGCATATTAGCAAAAAAGTCATTTATAATATTTTCTTATCATTCCATTAATATGTGTGAGGACTATTGTGATATCTCTTCTTTCATTCCTGGTAATAGTAATTTCTGTCTTCCTTTTTTTTCTTTTTGCTCAACCTGATCAATCTATTAACCTCATAGAGATAAATTTTGATTTCTTTTTTTTTTCAAATTTATTGATTTCTGCTCTTATTTTCTTCCTTTTGTTTGCTTTTATTTTTATTTTTTTATTTTTCTTTTTTGGCCAAAGCTTACCCTGTTGATTAAAATCTTCCCTTGTTTTCTAAAATAAGTATTAATTCAATAAATTCCTTTTAAAACAGGGACTTAAGTACATCCCACAGATTGAGAAATGTTCTATTTTCATTTTCATCCAAATAAAAATATATTGTAATTTCCCTTAAGATTGCCTCCTTCACTCATGGATGATTTAGAAATACACTGTTAGCATTAACCATTTGCCCCATCCAGCAACAAATTATAAAATATGTGAAGCAGATTTCCGTAGTGATTTCTTTTATCTATGGATTTTATCAATTACTGAGAGAAAAATGTGCAAATCTCCAGTTATAGTCGTGTATTTATATATTGCTCCTTTCCATTCTAATAATGTTTTCTGCATGAATTTTGAACTTCCATTGGTACACAAGTTTCAAATTTTTAGCTCTTAGGGATAAACTGAGATTCCCCCCCAACAATGGAACAACTGCCTTTATCCTTGTAATATGCCTTTGTCTGGTCTACTTCACTGTTCTCACCAGTGCAATATCTACTTGGGATTCTAGTTCTGAACTTTGAAAATGTTACAAAACATCACTTCAATTGAAGATAATCAAAATACATATTTTAAGGTGCTGTGGCTTCTAATTGTGTAATTTTCATAAGATAAAATATTGCCCATATTGCATCTTTGAAAATTAGTATTTTGGAGAATATCTTTGTGCTGCTGTAACAGAAATACCACAAGTAGATGGCTTTAACAAAGAGAAATTTATTCTCTCACAGTCTAGGAGGCTAGAAGTCCAATTTCAGGGTGCCAGCTCCAGGGGAAGGCTTTCTCTCTCTATCGGTTCTGGGAAAGGCCATTGTCATCAGTCTTTCCCGGTGGAGGAGCTTCTCAGTGCAGGGATCCCAAGTCCAAACGACACGTTCTTCTCCTGGCTCTTGTTTCTTGGTGGTATGAGGTTCCCATGTTTCTCTGCTCTCTTCACTCTATGTATCTCAAAAGTGATTGGCTTAAGACGCAACCTAATCTTGTAGATTGACCCCTGCCTCATCAACATAATTGCCACTAATTCCAGCTCATCAACATCATAGGGATAGGATTTACAACACATGGGAAAATCACATTAGATGGCCAAATGGTGGGCAATCACACAAAACCAGGAATCATGGACTAGCCAAGTTGACAGTATTTTGGGGGGACACAATTCAATCCATGACATTCCACACTTTGGCCTACAAAATTCATGTCCTCACCACATGTAAAACGCATTCACTCCATCATATCATAGCAAAAGCCTTGAATCAACTCCAAGTCCAAAATCCAAACATTCCTATTCATCTGTGAAGTCTAGAATACAAGTTATCTGTTTCCAAAGTACAATTGTGGAACAGCCACAAGCTATACATTTCCATTACAAATGGGAGAAATTAGAGGGAAACAAAGGATAACAGGCACTAAGGAAGTCAACAGAACACATTACATTAGCTCTCAAGGCTTGAAAATAATCCTCTGTTCTCTGAGACAATTTACACAATGACCCTGCCCTCAAGACTCTAGGTATTGGCCACACATTCTGGATTCTGAGTGGAGCCCCCTTGGCCCTGGGCTTCAACTCTGCCTTCCAGGCCCACTGGAAGGGCAACTCTGCTCCCTTGGCTTTGGGAGACCCCATTCTTCTACTCCATCTGAGTTGCCACTCCACCCTTTGAGACCCCAGAATTCTTGGTCATACCCTTTGGGATTGAGGTATCTCTGCTTCCTTTGTTCCTTGTCTTTTCAGCATGTGCTTCCTGGTCCCTTGGCCTCTTGGTCCTTTGTGCCTCTCTTCCCAAGTTGCCATTCTTGGGCAAGTGTTCAAAAGCTCTGTATCTCCACCAGTAAGCACCTGGAGGCACCCCACTTGGCCAATAAACATACTCTGGAAGGTGCTCAGCTCTCTCGCTTCATGGATCAGCAAGCCTAGCTCCACCAATAAGTTCTTAGAGGCACCTGACTCCACCAGAAAACCTCCTTCGCAAAGGCACTCAGCACTCTCGCTCCCTGAGTCAGCTCCAGCACCATCACACGCTTGTGTGGTTGTGCCACTTCCAGTTCTCTGTTACGGCTGGTTCTCTACTGCTGCTGGTTTTCACCATTTACGGTTTTAAAACCACTTCCATATTTTAGGTATCTGTTAGAGCAGCACCCCACTCTCTCGGTACCAAATTTCGTCTTAGTTATCCAGTGCTGCTATAACAGAAATACCCCAAGTGGATGGCTTTAACAAAGAGAAATTTATTCTCTCACAGTCTAGGAAGCTAGAAGCCCAAATTCAGGGTGTAGCTTCTAGGGGAAGCCTTTCTCTCTTTGTTGGCTCTGGGGGAAATTCTTTGTCATCAGTCTTCCAGTTCAAGGAGTTCTCAATGCAGGGACGCTGGGTCCAAAAGACACACTATTCTCTTGGTTCTTGTTTCTTGCTGTTATGAGGTCCCCAGTCTCTCTGCTCATTTTTCTCTTTTAAATCTCAGAAGAGATTGGCTTAAGAAGCAACCTAATCTTAGTTCAGAACTCAACTTACTCTTAAGAATTGACTCTTAAAGGAACATTGTTTTAATTATAATATTCTGATGACTTTGTTGTGGTTGAGTCACATGTTAGGCACCACAGATGGGAAGAGAGTGACTTTCGTTGAAAGAAAAGGAACACTTCATTCTCAATGACTCTCAAATAAAAAATCTTGAAACAAAAACCAATAAATGAATGAAACTTGGCATAAGCAGGACAGAGCTGCCGTGATGTGGGATCTTTTTTCATTTCCTGGGCCTTGATCATTGAGCTTTTGAGGAACTTTGAGGAACAATGCCCAGTGCAAGACTGTTCCTCACATTTACTGAATAAAGGTAGAACTACAAATCAACCCAATGGCAACTAACATAGCAACAGAAATTGAACTAAGATCACTAAAGGGTTTCCCAAAGGTGGGCTAGTTTTTCAGATCTTGGAGAAACCACACATAGTACTCAGTTGTAGGTTATTCTCTAAGTTATATCTTTAGTTGTTTTTCCTGGGCTAGAAGGATACTCTCAATAAATATTACTATCTGGTTTCTCAGTATCACTATAATAACTTGAATTGTGGTGTTGGCAAGGACTATTGAATATATCATGGAAATTCGGAAGAACAGACAAATCCATAATGAAGGAA
The DNA here is from genome assembly GCF_024166365.1 of Elephas maximus indicus. Lineage (NCBI taxonomy): Eukaryota > Metazoa > Chordata > Mammalia > Proboscidea > Elephantidae > Elephas > Elephas maximus. The sequence continues at coordinate 116,091,655 of NC_064825.1, forward strand.
GCGCAGCCATAATGCTCCGTAGAAGTTAAGGTAGCTACGCTTTGTCTTGCTTATGTTGGACACATCCTAAGAAAAGATCAATCACTAGGAAGGGACAACATGTTTGGTAAAGCAGAGGGTCAGCAAAAATGAGGGAAAACCTTCAAGAGATAGACAAGACACAGTTGCTGCAACAATGGTTCAAACAGACCAAAGACTGTGAGGATGGCACAGGATCAGACAATATTTCATTCTGTTATACATAAGGTCACCAAGAGTAGGAGCTGACTTGACAGCAACCTAACAAATAACAACAACAAAGTCTTAGTATGCAATTCCTGGAGGGTACGAATGTTTAATACACCCAGCCAATAACCAAAAGTTTGGATGTTGAGCTTAGCCAGAGATGCCTCAAAAGAAAAGCCTGGTGATCTACTTCCATAAACTCAGCCATTGAATAACCTATGGAGTACAGTTCTACTGAGACATACATGGGGTCACAAGAGTTGAAGTAGGCTCAATAGCTATTGGTTTGGTTTAGTCTCAGTATATATTTCATATTTTCAAAAATGATGGAGTCAATTCCTGAGACTGGGCAATATCAAAGAAAAACTTTAATAATAGAATAAAAGTTTATGGTATTGAGCCAAACATGGCAAAAGACATGCTCAGAGGATGCATGGATCTGAATGTGTGAGGGCACAGAGGGCAAGTAAAGTAACCTTTGGTAGATTCTTCAGAGGGATTCCAGAGTGAGGAATTAAACTTCCAAAAGAGTGCTGAGTAATTGTTATAAAAAATGTGAGGCTAAGTTATATCATAGAGTTTTGAGAGCATCATCATTATACCAAAATCTGTTGAGGTAGAGTTGATTTTGGCCCCTAGTGACCTTTTGGGACAGAGTAGAACTACCCGGTAGAGCTTCCAAAGAGCACATGGCAGATTTGAATTGCAGACCCTTTGGTTAGCAGCCGTTACACTTAGCCACTACGCCACCAGAGTTTCCATCATCATTATAGTAAGTGAAAATACAGTTATACAAATACTAATCATTCCTCAATAAATGTTTAATATGGATCATTTTGAATACAGTCATAGGTATATAGAGGTAAAATTTATTTGCACTTGTAAAATTCTGCATTGAAAGATTAATGGTTTACATGACAATGTTCTAGGACATATGGACACTATTAACTACAAGCAAGACATTTTCTTTGATAATTTAGAATAGAAATATGGACTAACATCTAACATTCTTTTCAGTTTTACTCAATGCTAAAAATGTATTTTACAAACCAATTTCTCTCAAACAATTTTTTCATTGCTTCTTTTACATCTTTGTTCCTTAAGCTATAGATGATGGGATTCAGCATGGGAATCACAATGGTGTAGAATACAGACACTATCATGTCATGGTCCAAATCATAGCTGGAACTTGGTCTCATATACATGAAGAGGATTGTGCCATGATAAATTGACACTCCAGTTAAGTGAGAACCACAAGTTGAAAAAACATTTTGCCTCCCTTCAGGAGTGTGCATCCTCAGAATGGCCAAAAAAATGAAGCCATAGGAGATCAGGACAATCAGAATGGTGAATACCTCAATAGAACCCACAAAGTAGAAGAGTAGAAGCTGGTTGATGTGAGTGTCAGAACAGGATATAGCAAGGAGTGGAGGGATATCGCAAAAAAAAAAAAAATCACAAAAGACTTGTCTAATTTCATTGGATGCACAGAAGGAGAGGCTAAAAGTCACAACTGTGTGTAAAGTACCATGCGCAATACCACCAACATATGAAGCAGTATGAGTGGCACATAGACTCTGGGTGACATGTTAACGGAGTACAGAAGTGGGTTGTAGATTGCTACATAGCGATCATATGCCATTGCCGCCAAGAGAAAGCATTCTGTGGTACCAAAAGTGACAAAGAGCAGCATCTGTGTTGCACATCAATGAATGAAATGGCTTTATTGTCTGTCAGGAAATTGACCAACATTTTGGGGGTGAAAACTGAAGAACAGCAGACATCCAAGACGGATAACAAGCACAGAAAATAGTACATCGGATTGTGAAGTCAGGCATCTGCTGTGACTAATAAAACCAGCCCCAAATTTCCCAGTAGGGTAAAAATATAAGTTGCAAAAAATAGCAAAAAAAGGTAGACTTTAATCTCAAAGTCATCTGCGAAGCCCAGCAATGTAAACATGGTGACTTCGGTGATATTCTTCAACTGAGTCCTGTATGGCTCTACCGCTGCTGACAACACCGACATTTCAGTGGCTGTGTCTGGGTCCTAAATGCAATATCCTGATACCCTGTGGACACAGAGTGCACCCAATAACATCTTCATCTTTGTTTTTTTGAAGGGGGTAATAACATCCTACAGGCAGTGATGGGCTGTTGTTGTTGTTAACTGCTTTTGAGTTGACCTCCGACTCATGGCAACCACATGCACAACAGGATCAGACCTTTGTGATCCACGGAGTTTCTATTAACCGATTTCCGGAAGTAGATCGCCAAGCCTTACTTCCCGTCCATCCTAATCTGGAAGTTCTGCTGATGCCTATTCAGCATCACAGCAAATGCAAGTTCTACTGACAAATGGGCAGTGGCTGCACTTGAGGTGCTTTGGCCAGAAATCAAACCTGGGTTTCCCATATGAAAGGGCAGAATTCTACCACAGAACCACTACTGCCCCCTAGAGATGGGATAGGCAGTGACAAAGTGGTTGAGCCCCAAGAACACCAAACCCTTTGCCATCCAGAAGATTCTGAGTCATAGCAACGTTACAAGACAGGGCAGAACTGCTGCACAGGGTTTCCAAGGAGCGGCTGGTGAATTTGAACTGGCGACCTTTTGGTTAGCAGCTGACCTCTTAACCCCTACACCGCCAGGGCTCCATTTGGCCCCATGTGGATGCAATTTTCTGATTATATATAAAAGAAATGGTTTCATTGCTTTGTTAGTCAAACCTGTCATGTTAAAAGAAACAAACAAAAAACAACCACAAAAAAAAAAAACTTGCCAACTTAAGTGGTTCTCAAAAACGCAAAATCTTATGATTTTCAAAGACCAATGAATAGAGGAATTTAAAAACCCAGAAACCTTATAATTGAAAGTACACACTAGGACACTAGCCCAGAATTTGCTGCAGTGTGCATCAGCACCTTTCCTTAATGTCCTCTATTGTAAAATGAGAACAACAGCACTAGCCACTTACAAGATTGGATTACACTTAAATGAGAAAAACTTTGTGAAAAAGATCTAACTTTAAAATTTTCTCAGATACTAGAGAATAGGACAATTTAGACTTACATTTCAAGTTGTTTTAAAAGGCAGTCTCTGTCACGAAAGGAGAGACTGGAGGGAGGGAGAGGGCTGACTCAATAGGGGGAGAGTAAGTGGGAATATGGAGTAAGGTGTATATGAGCTTACATGTGACAGACTGACTTGATTTATAAACTTTCACTTAAAGCTCAGTAAAAATTATTAAAAAATAAAATAAAGAAACATAAAAAAAAGGCAGTCTCTGATGATCCAACCATTTTATGTGTCATTTTCTCTTAATTGCCCCATTCCACTGGCATTTCTAGAACAGTGGTGAACAGGACAGCAGACTGTATTCTGGAGACAGATTCATCTTATGTGCAAAGGAATACAGGAAGTTATCTTTTTTTTAAGTTTCTCTTTCAAACACATATTAAGTTGTCCATTTTTCCTTTGCAGCTTATTGCACCATTATTATTGTTTTTCAACTATTAACTTAATGACAGTTTTAAAACATCTCTATTCTTAAGTAGTCCTGGTAGAACAGTGGTTAAATGCTTGGCTTCTGATCTAAAGGTCAGCAGTTGGAACCACCAGCCACTACATGGGAGGAAGATGTGGCAGGCTGCTTGGCAAAGATTACAGCTTGGAAAACCTATAAGGTTTTCTGTCTAAGGCCACTATAGAGTCACTACAAGTGACAACCAACTTGACTGCAATGGGTTTGATTTCTGGTTTTTCTCTCGTTAGTCCTGCAAAGTCCTTGGGTGGATTTTAGAGATATATTCCTGCCCCGTCCCCCTGCAAAAAAAAAAAACAAAACATGGTCATTTCTTTAATATATTATAGTTGCTTATGGAGTTTTGTTTTTTTTTTATAGAGTCTTGGAAGAACTATGAAATAAATATCACTGAATAATTACTAATAAATTTATTGCTGTTATTGCTAAAAGAATAAAATCACTATTATTGCCACAAAGTAGTACTATTTATTTATTTCCTGTACACCATCAGGCTGTTTCTAATTTAATAGAGTATGAATAAAGAAAAGCACATGGGAAAAAAAGAAGGGGGAAAAAAAAAAAAGAACCAAAGAGGCATCTGCACCTTACCTGAAAGCCTCACCTATTAGAACACCATTAAATATTGGATTCATCTCATTTAGGAGTGAGATTCCAGGACTTTCATTTTTCCTTCATTGTGTCATAGACTGATGTGTCTGACCCATTGTTTTTCAGCATTTAAGGAAGTGAAAACCACCACCCATCTGTCTATTTGTCATATTATAGTGGCTTGTGTGTTGCTATGATTCTGGAAGCTATGCCACCAGTATTTCAAATACCAGAAGGGTCACCTGAGGTCAATAGGTTTGAGAGGAGCTTCCTGACTAAGGCAGACTAGGAAGAAAGGCCGGAGGAATTACTTCTGAAAATTAGCTAATGAAAATTCCATGGATTATAACAGGATATTGCTGGATCTAGTGTTAAATATAAGCCACCAAGTTTTGACCAAACCAAACCAACCCCTTGCCATGAATTCATTCCAACTCGGCACAGAATAGAGCTGCCCCATAGGGCTTCCAAGGCTGTAATCTTTATGGCAAAAGACTGCCACGTCTTTCTCTGGCAGAGCAACTGGTAGGTTAAAATTGTTGACCTTTCGGTTAGCAGCCCAGGGCATAACCATTGCACCACCAGGGCTCCCCTAGGTTGAAAGGCACTGAAAATACACAGTGGCCACAACAACAGATTGGAACATGTCACTAGTCATGAAGACAGCACAGGACCAGGCGACACTATGCATTTTTGTAAATGGAGCTGCCATTAATCAGAACTGATTTGAGGGCAACTAACAATGACGGAAAGTAAAAAATCTGTCATGAATAGAGTGGGACTTCAATCAGTGTTCTGCGAATGATTTATATTCGTCTCATGCCACATACTACAATTTTGTCTTATTCAGACATCATTTTTAAAGAAGAGAATGAGCTAATCAGTTTTATTACCATTGGAAGGAGAGGAAGGTACAAGTCTTCATTTTCTCTAAAATGCTCCTCACAGATCCATGTGGGAGATTTTTCTAATACCTAGAAGAAATGGCTTCGTAAACTGGGATCACAGAGCAAAAAATGGTCATTCGATCTTCAGAGAACTCTAGTATAAAAATAAAAAGATATAATTAAATTAAATTGCTAAAAAAAAATTCTGTCTAAATCCAGGTAATTTGTATACAACTCTTGGGAATATACACACTAATATCTTCTTATAATAAATTCTAATTGTATTTTAGGTTATATAAATCAGAACTAATAAAGGCATCCAATAAATAATAAAATATAAATTAATATGTTCTTCAAAATTCACAATTTCATTTTAGTTCAAATCATCCTCGATCCTCTTTCTCTTTTTGTCTATCTCTTTCTTTTCCTTCCTCTCTTCTCTCTTTGCTTTTCAAGAATCCATGGAAGACAAAAAAAGTATTTATTGAAGAGAAAAACAAAACAAAAAACCCTTTTCCATTGAGTCAATCCTGACTAATAGTGACATTATAGCACAAAGTAGAAATAGGAACTAGTAGTACATAGGAAAAAGCACAGTGAAGGGAAATAAAAATATGCCAGTAAATTTTGAATAAGGGGCCAATTATTATTCTACTAAAGGAATCCATTACAAAATCTATTACAAAATATAACTTGACTAATGCAGGAAAAATGCCAGCTAGGTTGCAATTCTAAAAGTCTCTTCACATACGAGTCTGAGATAAAACAGCAATGGTGGAAGATTAAGGGCATAGTATTTGGACTTGAAAAACCTCTATTAAAATTTCAGAAATAGCACCTAGTGACAGTGTGAGCTTGGAGAAGTAACATTGTCCTCTGTACCAAGCAATAGGTAAGACTGACAGAATATTTCAGACACATCCTGTTCAAGCACATGGACGAAGTATTCATGCGGAGTGCTTATTAATGCGATGTATCAACATAATTTACTAAATTAAATTTTTGATTATGTGTGAAACATACATTAAATTTAAAAGTAACTTTTGAATTCTATTTATTAAAAAAATAGTTACAAATTCAATTTTTTTCATCAAAACACTGAGCAATGACTGACCCTGAAGCCAGTAGCTAGATGTTTTTTTTAGTTATTCATATTTGTTAAATGAAACACACACACACACACATAAAAGTTGTCCTGGAATTATTTCTGACTCACGGTGACCCTGTAAAACAGAGTACAACTGCCCCATAGGATTTCTTAGGCTGCAATCTTTACTGAGGAGTGCTGGTGGCATAGTGGTTAAGAGCTCGGATGCTAACCAAAAAGTCAGAAGTTCAAATTCACCAGCTGCCCCTTGAAAACACTATGGGGCAGTGCTACTCTGTCCTGCAGAGTCGCTATGAGTTGGAATGGACTCAGTGAGAGTGGGTTTGGTTTTTTGCTTTTAAATCTTTACTGAAGCCGACTGTTGCTTCTTTCTCCCACGGACAGCTGGTGGATTCAAAATGCCACCTTTTAGTTAGCAGCCTAGCACTTAACCACTGCATCACCTGGTCTCCTTTATGACACTAAATATGTATTCAAACACCATTTTAATGAAATTACACCCAATGAATCCTAAGATTCTATGCTGTAAAGGATCATAAAAAATGCACCTCTGCCAGTGCACTCTGCCTTTGTCTTGTTGGTGAAATAATTGTGTGTTTTGTTTAAGTTCTCCCGATACTCTCGCTGATGTAACTTTCAGGCACCGTTCATGGCTCTGAGCTTGTCTGTAGAACAAGAATGTGATTTATAAAGGAAGCTAGATTTTACACCAAGTTAGCTCCCATTAAAGTAATTATCTACATCACTGTAGGGAACTGGAGACTTGATAGAGAAAAAAGTATGGGGTTTAAATGTTTCTTCAACCTTCTTCAAACAGACATTTCTGTTTACTAAGCTGTAAGGAAATTAGAACTAGTGTTTTTACAACTAGTTGATTTCACATTAACAGGAGCTAGAGACTTTTTTTTTTTTTTAGAGACTAGAAAGACAAAAACAAATACCCTGAAATATTTAACAAAACCTGAATCATCAGGAAAAGTAAAATCAAATTAGTTCCTCAAGTCTCATACAGTCAGAAAATGTAAGGTATCAGAAGTTCCTGAAAACAATACCACAAATACTAAGGTTGAGAAGCTATGACAGTAAAGATGACAGTAGCTACTGTATATTATTCAGTGGATCAGTCGCTGGAAAAGGACGTCATGCTTAGTAAAGCAGAGGGTCAGTGAAAAAGAGGAAGACCGTCAATGAGATGGACTGACAAGGCTGCAACAACAGGCTGAAGCATAACAAGGATCATGAGGATGGCACAGGACCAGCAGTGTTTCATTCTGTTTTACATGGGGTCACTATGAGTCAGAACTGACTTGCAGTACCTAATAATAGCAAGGAAACTAAATGAAAAAAGAAAAAAGCCCTGTTGTGGTCCAGTCGATTCTGACTCATAGCAACTCTATAACAGCAACTCTATAAAAAAAAAAAAAAAAAAAAATAGGACAGAATAAAACTGCCCCATGTGGTTCCCAAGAAGTGGCTGGTGGATTCTAACTGCTGACCTTTTGGTTAGCAGCGGAGCTCTTAACCACTGCATCACCAGGGCTCCAGGTAGATCCTAGCGGTTAGGAATTTTGCGTACATTATCATATGTAATCTACAGAGCAAACTTAAAACAATCTAAGTTAATGTCCTTTTATAGATGAAAGAATTGAGGCCCACCTAGACATATAACTTGGGCAAAGTCACACAGATAGTGACTAGTGGAGCAAACATTCCAGCTCAGATTTCTCTGATTCCGTAGTCTACACTGTTTCCAATCGACCATACTGCAATTCCATTATGCCATGCCATAATTCTGGTGTCATCATTCCCTAGAAAAAATGCAGAAAAATATCCTCACATATTTTAATTTTTTTTTTAAAAATTAACCCAGCTTAAATAGACCAGGAAATTAAAAAGAAAAAAAAAAATCAATGTTTTCTAGAACAAAATAATTTTAAAATTAATTTATATTTCTTCAAGTGAAAGCAATTATGACCCTGAAATACCATACAACTAATGTGCTGTTTGAAATCTGGTTTTCCTTCATTTAATTATTTCCTTAATTTTTAAATATAGCTTCTTAATTATACAAATTAAAGCAAATTTCTGATTTACACATCTATTGACCTAAGTATAAAAGGAGCCCTTTCTCTTTTCTTTGCTATGTTCTCAGGAAGATACTGGATTCAATTTTTAATACAAGTCTGAATTAACTAGAATCACCTATTTCAAATTTCAATATTAAATCATGTACATTAGTTTGAGATTCAAGTATCTAGCTTCTAAAATATTTTGTAAGTGTGGAAAAAGGTTCCCTCTTACCTGTGGAACCAAACTGCTCACTCAGTCAATGTTTGCTATGACTGTTACGTGTATGGATTTTTATACCAGCTTTTTAAGGCCTTTTTGTAGGCCATAGGGGATTTCCCAAGGAGAAAACACACTAACTCTTTTCTGGAACAGAGAAGAAACAAGATCCCCCTCTCCTTCTGCAGTAAACAAGAGAATAGCTTGGGTAAAATAAACCACCTGATAAAAATAATTCAATGAATCACCTTGACCTATAAAAAAATGGTTCCTCAGTTGAAAAGCTTATGACATAGGATTGGAAAATAAATCTAATGATGCAGGACATAGTTCTTGCTCTGATGCTAATTAGCTATGGGTCACTAGACTAATAAACCCAATTCCATGAAAACGAGTTTCTTTCTTCCAGTAATATAGCCTGTTTAATTTTTTCAAACTAAAAAGAATGTTGTAAAGAAATCAGAGCCCTCACCTACTGCTGCTGGGAATGTAAAATGGCACAGCCATTGTGGAAAACAATTTCACGCTTCCTCAAAAATTAATGTCACATCCCTGATCCAATGTAAAGGGAGTTTCACAGGAATGTGGCCTACACCACCTTTTTCTACAAGGGATAAAGGAAAGGGAAGCAAGCAGAGAGTGGGGAACTCATATCACCAAGAAAACAGTGCCAGGAGCAGAGCATGTACTTTGGACCTGGGTTCCTGCATGGAAAAGGTCCTACTACAGAAGAAGATTGATGAAAAGTGCCTTCCTCCAGAGTTGACAGAGAAAGCCTTGCCCTGGAGCTTATGACCTTAATTTGGACTTCTAGACTACTAGACTGTGAGAGAATAAATTTCTCTTTGTTAAAACCATCCACTTGTGGTATTTCTGTTACAACAGCACTAGATGACTATGACAGAAATTTGGTGCCAAGAGTGGGGTGCTCCTGTAACAGATACCTAAAATGTGGAGGTGGTTTTGAATATTGTGAATGGGTAGAGAAGCTGCAGCAGCAGAGGACTAGCAGCAGCAGAGAACATGCAGCAGTAGAGAAATGGCAGTGGCAAAGAACCAGCAGCAGCAGAACCAGGAGACCAGCACCAGACAGCACTGGAGCCAACCCACACATGGAGCCAGAGACCTGAGTGCCTGCAAGCATGAGGCTTCTGGTGGAGTGGGGTGCCTCTGGGCACTTATTGGTGGAGCTAGGCTTTCCAAACCACAGAACAAGACAACTGAGTTCCTGTGTGCAGGAGGTTTCCTGGTGGGGTGGGGTGACTCCAGGCACTTACTGGTGAAGCTACAGAGCTTTGGAACACTTGCTTGAGCTGTGAAGATGAGGGCAGCAAGGCCTGAGATACAGAGAGCCAAGGAACACTGGAAGCCAAGGTGACTCAGTCTCAAAAGTTATGGCCTCCACCTTTGGGATTTCAAAGGGTGGAGCCCTGGACTCTGGTGTTTCTAAGGGTGGCGTTGCTACTCAGATGAACTGGAAGAATGTTGTACCTGAAGCCGAGGGAGCAGAGTTGCTGTTCCAATGGGCCTGGAAGGAGGAGCTGAAGCCCAGGGTCAAGCAACTCCACTCAGAATCCTGACTGATGATATTGAGCTTTTCCATCACCTCTTTGCACAGTTGTAGTTGACCTGATTCCTGTGTATTTCTTCTGTAAAGGTCCACGTATATAGTCACCATTTATGTTCGTGAAAAATGGTATTTGCAATGAAGTCATTGGTCTTGCAAAATTCTGGCCAGTATCTAGAGTCTGGAGGGCAGAGCTATTGTGTTAATGGCCTCAGAGAACCGAGAATTACTTCTAACTCCTAAGGGCTAGTGTAATGTGTTCTGCTGAGTTGCTTTGTGCCTGTTATGCCTTCTTTCCCTCCAGTTTCTCCCATTTATAATGGTAATGTCTAGCTTGTGTCCGATTTGCCATTGTACTTTGGAAGCAGATAAATTGTATTCTAGATTTCACAGATGAAGAGGAATTTTTGAATTTTGGACTTGGAGCTAATTTTGCTATGTTGTGGTGGGGTGAATGTGTTTTATGTGTGGCAAGGACATGAATTTTGGGGAGTGAAAGGATGGAGTGTCATAGAATGAATTGTGTCCCTCCAAAATATGTATCAAATTAGGCCATGATTCCCAGTATTGTGTGGTTGTCCTCCATTTTGTGATTGTAATTTTACATTAAAGAAGATTAGGGTGGGATTGTAACAGCTTTATTGAGGTCACATCCTTGATTCAATGTAAAGCGAGTTTCCCTGGCATGTGGCCTGCACCTCCTTTTATCTTACAAGAGATAAAAGGAAAGGGAAGCAAGCAGACCTCATATCACCAAGAAAGCAGTGCCAGAAGCAGAGCACCAACTTTGGGCCTGGGGTTCCTGCATGGAGAAGCTCCTAGTCCAGGGTAAGACTGATGACAAGGGCCTTCCTCCAGAGCTGACAGAGAAAGCCTTCCCCTGGAGCTGATGCCTTGACTTTGTACTTCTAGCCTACTAAACTGTGAGAGAATAAATTTCTCTTTATTAAAGCCATCCACTTGTGGTACTTCTGTTACAGTAACACTAGATGACTAAGACAAAATCTGACCAAACTTTCCCTGATTTTAGACTGCACAGTATCCCATTGTTCTCTTCATGTGACTGTCTCTTGATCTATATACAGCTTGCTCATGAGCACAATTAAGTATTCTGTAATTCCCATTCTTTACAAATTTAGAAAAGTTATCCATAATTTGTTATGAGCCACACAGTCCAATGTTTTGCGTAGTCAATGCATCACAGGTAAACATCTTTCTGGTATTTTCTGAATTCCACCAGGATCCATCTGACATCAGCAATGATATTCATGGTTCCACATCCTTTTCTGAATTCAGCTTGAATCTCTGGCAGTTTCCTGTCAGTATAGTGCTGCAACCACTTTTAAATGATCTTTAGCAAAATTTTACTCGAGTGTCATATTAACAATATTGCTCAATAACTTCCACATTTAGTTGGATCACCTTTCTTGGGAATAGGCATAAATATGGACCTTTTCTAGTTGGTTGGCCAGATAGCTGTCTTCCAAATTTCTTGACATAGGCGAGTGAGCACTTCTAGTGCTGCATCAGTTTGTTGAAACATCTCAACTGGTATTCTGCCAATTCCTGGAGCCTTGTTTTTCTCCATTCCATTCAGTGTAGCTCGGACCTCTTCCTTCAGTACCATCAGTTCCTGATCTTATGGAACCTCCTGAAATGGATGAAAGTCGACAAATTTTTTTTGGTATCATGACTCTGTGTATTCTTTCCATCTTTTTTTGATGCTTCCTGAGTCGTTTAATATTTCCCCCTGTAGAATCCTTCAACATTGCAACCCAAGGCTTGAATTTTTTCTTCAGTCCTTTCAGCTTGAGAAATGTCAAGTGTGTTCTTCCCTTTTGGTTTTCTAACTACAGGTCTTTGCATGTGTCATTATAATACTTTACTTTGTCTTCTCGATCTGGCCTTTGAAATCTTCTGTTCAGCTCTTTTACTTCATTATTTCTTCTGTTTGTTTTAGATTCTCTATGTTCAAAATCAAGTTTCAGAATCTCTTCTGACATCCATTTTGGTCTTTTCTTTCTTTCCTGTATTTTTAATGACCTCTTGCTTTCTTCATGCATGACATCATTAATGTCATTTCACAACTCGGTCTGGTCATTAGTGTTCAAGGCATCAAATCTATTCTAGAGATGGTTTCTAAATTGAGATGGGATATATCAAGGTTGTATTTTGGCTCTCGTGGACTTGTTCTGATTTTCTTCAGCCTCAACTTGAAATTGCATATGAGTAACTAATGGTCTGTTCTGCAGTCTGCCACTGGCCTTGTTCTGACTGATGATATTGAGCTTTTCCGTCACCTTTTTGCACAGTTGTAGTTGACTTGGTTCCTGTGTCTTTCTCCTATAAAGGTCCGTGTATATAGTCACCATTTATGTTGGTGAAAAAAGGTATTGGCAATGAAGTCGTTGGTCTTGCAAAATTTTATCCTGCGATCTCTGGTATTGTTCCTAAAACCAAGGCCATATATTCCAACTACCAATTCTTCTTTGTTTCCAACTTTCAAATTTCTATCACCAAAAATTTTCAATGTATCCTGATTGCATGTTCCATCACTTTCAGGCTACTCTCTGAAAAAATGAAATACATAGGAGTAAATCTAACAACGGATATAAAAGACCTATACAAAGAAAACTAGAAAACATGGTTGTAAGGAACCAGAAGAGACCTATGTAAATAGGAAAACATACCAAGTACATGAATAGGAAGATACAACCTTGTAAAAATGCCAATTCTATGCAAAGAAATCTACAAATACAATGCAATCCCGATCCAAATACCAAAAGCATTCTTTAACTAGATGGAAAAAACTAATCATTAACTTTGTATGAAAAGGAAAGAGGCCCTGATAAGTAAAGCAGAAATGAAGAAGAAGAAGAAGTAGGAGGACTTACGCTAGCTTACCTCAGAACCTACTATGCAGCTATGGTAGTCAAAGCAGTCTGGTACTGGTACAACAACAGACACATTGATCAATGGAACAGAGCTGAGAACCCAGATGTAAATCCATTCCAGAGTCCATGGAATGGGGAAAAGGCAGTCTTTTTAACAAATGATGGTGGCAAAACTGGATATTCATCAGCAAAAAAATGAAACAGTACCTATACCTTACACCATACAAAACAACTAACTTAAAATATATAAAAAACTTAAATATAAAATCAAACTAAAAACATCATGAAAGAAAATGTAAGGTCAATGCTAGAGTCCCTAATACATGGCATAAGTAGGACACAAAACATAATTAACAATACACAAATAGCAGAAGATGAGCTACGTAACTAGGATCTTCTAAAACTTAAACACTTATGCTCATCAAAAGCCTTCACCAAAAGAGTAAAAAGAGAACCTACAGATTGGGGAAAAAAAAAGAAATTGGCTCTGATCTATCCAAAAAGGCCTAATCCCCCAAAATCTATAGGAAAATCCAACAACTCTACGGCAAAGACAATCCACCTAAATCATGGGCAAAGGATATGAGCAGACACTTCACCAAAAAAAAAAAAAACACACTAAAGCAGCCAACAGAGCAAGAGGAAATGTTCAGGATCACTAGCCATTAAAGAAATGCAAATCAAAACTACAATGAGATACCATCTCACACTGCATTACTGGCACAAAAAAAAAAAAAAAATAGGAAATAAAAACTGTTGAAGAGGCCCCAGGGAGATCGGAACTCTTATGTACTGCTGATGGGAATGCCAAATGGTACAATCGTTTTGGAAAATAATAAGGTACTTCCTTAAAAAGCTAGAAATAGAAATACCATATGATCCCTCCATTTCACTGCTAGGAATATAACCTAGAGAAGTAAAAGCTGTCACATAAATAGACATATGTACACTCATGTTCACTGCAGCATTATTCACAATAGCAAAAACATGGAAACAACTTAAGTGCCCATCAACAGATGAATGGATAAACTATGGTACATACACACAAAATGAAGAACAATGATGAATCTGAGAAATATCTGACAACATGTATGAATCTGGAAGACATTATGCTGAGTAAAATAAGTCAATCACAAAAGGACAAATACTGTATGACACCACTATTATAAAATCTCATGAAAAGATTTACACACAGAAAGCAACAATCTTTGATGGTTATGAGGCAGGGAAGGGATGGAGAGGGAAAAACACTAACTAGACAATTGAAGGGTAAGATGGTACACAATACTGGGGTAGTCAGCAAAACTTCAGCCAGGCAAAGTCATAGAAGGTTGGTTCATAGACACATCGAAACTCCCTGAAGGACCAAATTACTGGGCTGAAGGCTGGGGACCATGGTCTCGGGGGACAACTAGCTCAATCGGCACAACATAGTTTATAAATAAAAAGTTCTACATTATACTTTGCTGAGTAGCATCTGGCATCTTAAAAGCTTATGAGCAGCCATCTAAGAGACATCATTGGTTCCACCCAGTCTGGTGCAAGGAAAAATGAAGAAAAAACATAATGGAAAGATTAGTCCAAAAGACAAATGGACCCACAACTACCATAGCCTCCAACAGACTGAGTCCAGTACAACTAGATGGTGTCCAGCTACCGCCGCTGACTGTGCTGAAAAGGATCACAATAGAGCATCCTGGACAGAGCTGGAGAAAAATGTAGAACAAATTCTAACTTACAAAAAAAGACCAGATGTACTGGGCTGACAGAGACTGAAGAAACCTCAAGAGTATGGCTCGCAGAAACCCTTTTAACTCAGTACTGAATTCACCCCTGAGGTTCATTTTAAGCCAAAGATTAGCCCTGAAACCAAAAAAAAAAAAAAGTCATTGAATCCATTGCAAACCATAGTGACCCTACAGGACAGAGTAGAGCTGCCCCATGGGGTTTTCAAGGAGTGGCTGGTGGATTCAAACTACCAACCGTTTGGTTAGCAACTGAGTTGTTAAGCACTGCATCATCAGAGCTCCTATAGGCCCATAAAACTAATAATAATACATGTAGTTCAACCAAATTAAAAAAAAAAAAATGTGCTTATATACTTCAGCCAAGTATATAAGACTAAATGGGCACACCAGCCTAGAGGCAAGGGCAAGAAGGCAGGAGGGGATGGGAAAACTAAACGAATGGAAATGGGGAACCCAAGGTTGAGAAGGGGAGAGTGTTGACAAGTTGCAGGGTTGCCAACTAATGTCACAAAACTATACGTATATTAGTTGGTCTGTAAGCCTTCATCTAAAGCACAATAAGAAAAAAAAAAAAGAATTGGCTTTTGTAGGAACATTGTTTTGATTGCTAGGTTCTAACGATTTTGTTATGGTAGAGCCACAAGGTAACCAACACTGATAGAAAGAAAATGTGTTTTACTAAATGAAGCATAATTTTTACTTATAATGAATCTTAAAATAAATATTGAAATAAAAACAAATAATTAAATGAGGAGTCGGCTTAATCAGGAGAGAGTTGAGGTAATGTAGAATCTTTTTCATTCTCTGAGCCATGCTCATTGGTCCATTAAGTTTTTTTTTTTTTTTTTACTTATTGACCAATGCAGCGTTGTTCTTCATAGAGAATAAAGGAAGAACTGGTAATTGAACTAAACTAGAATCATGAAAATATTTACAATGATGGGATAGTTTTTTTTTTTTTTTTCAGATTTTGAAGCAACCACACAGAGTAGCCAGTAGTAGATTATTCTCTAAGCTATATGTTCATTTTTACTGAGCCTTACGTATACTCTCAATAAATGCTACCACCTAGCCCCTCAGTAGTTGCAGAATGAGTCTAATCAATTTTTGTGATTGGATGATAGCAAAGAAAAACTGTAATAATGGGATCAACATTTATGGTGTTGAGCCAAATGGTACAGAAGACATATTCAAAGGCCTAGATAGACCCGAGTGTGTCGGGGCATAAGGGGCTAGTAATCTTTGTCAGGTCCTACCCAGGGGTTCCAGAATGGGAAATCAACTTCCAAATGTTTGCTGAAGAGTTACTTTAAACAATGCGAGAATATGTGAAGTCATAGAGTTCTCAGGACATCATCATTATAAGTGAGTGAAGATCAACTTAAACAAATCCTAATCATACCAACATACATCCATCACTGGATGTTTAATATGGGTAAATTTGAAAATAATCCTATAGGCATATAAATGATGCAATTTATCTCAACTTATAAAATTCTGCCTTGGAAGGCTGATTAATGCTTTATTAGGAAATATTCTAGAACGTATAGACACTTTAACAGAAAAACAAGAGTTTCTTTTCTAGATTCAACTTTAGAAATATGGACTGACAGCCAACATTCTTTTTAGTTTTACAATGATAAAAATGTACTTTGTTTAGGAACCAATTTCTCTGAAACAATTTTTTCATTGCTTCTTTTACATCTTTGTTCCTCAAACTGTAGATGATGGGGTTCAGCATGGGAATCACAATGGTGTAGAATACAGACACTATCATGTCATGGTCCAAAGCATAGCTGGAACTTGGTCTCAAGTATGTGAAGAGGATTGTTCCATGGTAAATTGATACTCCAGTTAGGTGAGAGCCACAAGTGGAAAATACTTTTCGCCTTCCTTCAGCAGAACGCACCTTCAGAATGGCCATAAAAATGAATCCATAAGATATCAAGACAATCAGAATATTGACCATCTCAATAGAACCCACAAAGTAGAAGAGTAGAAGTTGGTTGATAAGAGTGTCAGAACAGGAGATAGCAAGGAGTGGAGGGATATCACAAAAGATGTGTCTAATTTCATTGGACGCACAGAAGGAGAGGCTAAAAGTTGCTACTGTGTGTAAAGTAGCATGTGAAATACCACAAAGATAAGAAGCAATGATGAGTGACACATAGATCCTGGGTGACATGTTAACTGAATAGAGAAGTGGGCTGTAGATTGCTACATAGCGATCATATGCCATTGCTGCCAAAAGAAAGGATTCTGTGGTCCCAAAAGTGACAAAGAGCAGCATCTGTGTTGCACATCCAGTAAATGAAATGGCTTTATTCTCTGCCAGGAAATTGACTAACATTTTTGGGGTGACAACTGAAGAAGAACAGGCATCTAAGAAAGATAACACAATCAGAAAATAGTACATGGGGTTGTAGAGCCGGGCATCTGCCATGACTAATAGAACCAGTCCCAAATTTCCCACCAGAGTAAAAATATAGATTGTAAGAAATAGTAAAAAGTGATATTCTTGTACCTCAAAATCACCTGTAAACCCCAGCAAAGTAAATACGGTGACTTCAGTGATATTCCTCAACTGAATTTTGTATGGATCCAGAGTTGATAACAATATTGACATTTCCTAAATGCAATATCCTGATATTATGTGAAAAATAGATTGCACCCAATTACATCTTCATCTTTGTTTTTCAAAAGGCAGTAATAACATCCTAAGCAGCGAAGGGATGTGTTGTTAACTGCTTTGAGTTGACCTACAACTCATGGCAAGCCCACTCACAAAGGGATCAGAGCACTGTGATCTATAAGGTTTCCACCGACTGATTCTCAGAAGTAGATCACCCGGCCTTACTTCCTAGTCTATCTTAATTTGGAAGCTTCCCTGAAACCTATTTGTTATCATAGCAGAACACAAGCCTGCATTGACAAATAGGAATCAAACCTGGCATTCCCTCAGGAAGGTGAAAATTCTACCACTGAACCATGACTGCCCTCTAGAAAGTTGATAGGCAGTGACAAAATAGTTGGAATCATGTTGATGCAATTTCCTGTATAAAAAAAAAGAGAAAGAAATGATCATTCCTTTGTTAACTAAACTTGTCATGTTAAAAGAAACAAACAAAAAAAGAGAAAAAAAAAAACTTGCCAGTTTAAGTGGTTCTTAAAGATACAATATTTTGTGATTCCCAAAGACCATTTAAAAATCCAAAATCATAGATATACGAGACTAAATGGGCAGTTGCTGTCCAGAGGTAAGATGAGAAGGCAGAAAGGGCTAGGAGCTGGTTGAATGGACACAGGAAATTCGGGGTGGAAGGGGGAAGTGTGCTGTCACATTATAGGAATAGCAACTAGGTTCACATAACAAAGTGTGTATAAATTTTTGTATGAGAAACTAACTTGAGGGATACACTTTCACCTAAAAAAGTACAATTAAAAAAAAAATCCAAAAGCAATATAATTGAAAGTACACACTAATACACTAGTCCTGAATTTGCTGTGGTGTGCATCAGCGCCTTTCCTTAATGTCCTCTATTGTAAAGTGAGAACAACGTCACCTACCACTTAGAAGACTGGATTGAATTTAAATGAGGAAAACTATGCAGAAGCGATTTAATTTTAAAATATTCTCAGATGACTAGAGAAGAGGATGATTTAGACATATTTCATGTTGTCTTAGAAGGTAGCCTTCAATGGTCCAGCTATTTCATGTGCTCTTTTCTCTTAATTACTCCATTCCATTGACATTGCTAGAACAGTGGTGAGCAGGACAGCAGGTGGTATTCTGGAGATAATGCACCTTGTATGCAAACAAAAACAGGACATTATCTTTTAATTTTTTTTCAAACACGTATTATTAATTTGTCCATTTTTAGCTTTGCAGGTTATCATATCGTTATTATTGTCTTTTAAGTTTTAACTTAATGACAATTTTAAGATTTTTTCTATTCATAAGGAGCCCTGGTGGAGAAGTGGTTAAGCGCTTGTTGCTAACCTAAAGGTCAGCCATTTGAATCTACCAGCCACTCAACAGGAGAAAGATGTGACAGGCTGCTTCTACAAATATTACAGCCTACGGGGCTTTTCTATTCTGTCCTATAAGGTCACTACAGGGTCACTAGGTGTCCAAATGAATGCAACTGCAAAGCATTTGTTTGTTTTCTTCTCTCTATTTGTATGCTCGTTAGCCCTGCAAGTCCTTGTGTGAATTCGAGAGACTATGCCTGCCCAAAGAAACCATAACTGTTTCTTTAATATGTTCTAGTTGCTTATACAATCTTGGAAGAACTATGAAATAAAAAAAAAAAAAACCGTTGCCATCGAGTCAATTCTGACTCATTGAAACCCTAGAGGACAGAGTAGGACTGTCCCATAGAGTTTCCAAGGAGTGCCTGGTAGATTCTAGCTGCTGGCCTTTTCGGTAGCAGCCATAGCACTTAACCACTACCCTACCCAGGTTTCCATGAAATAAATATTGCCCAATAATTACAAATATTGCCCAATAATTACTAATAAAGCTATTGCAAAAAGAATAAAATCACTATTTTTGCTACAAAGTGGTATTTGTTTTTTATTTATGTATTTATTTCCTCTCTAACATCAGTAAACTCTGGTGGCCGGTGGTTAAGCGGTATGGCAGCTAATCTTGGAAACTCTATGGGCACTTCTATTCTGTCCTATAGGGTCGCTAGGAGTTAGAATCTACTCGACAGCAATGGGTTTGTTTTTGTTTTTTGGTCTATGCCATCAGACTGCTTCTTATTATAGGAGTATGAATAAAGAAAAATGCATGGAAAAATAAAAAAAGAAGAAGAAAAAAAAAAAAATCAAAGAAGCACCAGAATCTCAACTGAAAGCCTCACTGATTAAAACACAATTGAAGAGTGGATTTACCTTATTTAGGAGCGAGATTTCAGGGCTTCCATTTTTTTTCATTGTGTCGTAGACTGATGCGTTTGATTCTTTAAGTCTTTGGCATCTGTATTTTCCAGTGATTAAGGGAGTGAAACCACAATTCGTCTGTCAGTTTGTCATACTATTGTGGCCTGCTTGTTGCTATGATGCTGAAAGCTATGTCATCAGTATTTCAAATACCAGCAGGGTCATGGCGGGTGGATAGGTTTTTGAGACGAGCTTCTAGGCTAAGACAGACTAGGAAGAAAGGCCTAGAGATCTATTTCCAAAAATTAGCCAGTGAGAATCCTAGGGATCCTAACAGAATATTGTCCAATGTAGTGCTAAAGATAAGCCATCAAGCTTGGAACAAACCAAACCAAACCTGTTGCCTTCTAGTGAATTCTGACTTATAACAGAGTAGAACTGTCCCATAGATGTTCCAAGGCTGTAACCTTTATGGAAGCTGACTGACCCACCTTTCTCTGGCAGCTAAACTGGTTGGTTAAAACTACTGACCTTTTGGTTGGCAGCCCAGAGCATAACCGTTGCACCACCAGGACTCCCCTAGGTTGGAAGACACTCAAAATACATGGTGGCCAAAACAGTGTACCAGACCACACCAACAGTCTTGAAGACAGTGCAAAATCAGGCAACATTTTGTACTTTAGTAAATGGAGCTGCCATTAATCAGAGCTTAAAACAACAATAAAAAATGGAGCTGCCATTCATCCAAGCTTAAAACAACAACAAATAAAAATAGGAAGTGAAAAATCTGTCATATGTACGGTGGGACTTCACTTGGTGTTTTACAATTGATTTATATTCATCCCATGCCACTTGCCACAGTTTTGTCTTATTCAGATGTAGTTTTAACAGAGATCAAGCTAATCAGCTTTATTACCATTGGAAGGAGGGGAAGGTACATGTCTTTGTTTCTCTAAAATGCTCCCTACAGATCCACGTGGGAGATTTTTCTAATAGCTGGAATAAATGGCTTCATAAATGTGGGGTTACAGAGCAAAAAATACTCATTTGGTCATTAGAGAACTCTAGTATAAAAAACATAATTAAATTAAGTTGTTAAAACTTCTGTGTAAATCCAGGTAATTTGTATATAACTCTTGGGAATACACGCACTAATATCATAATACCTTCTAATTGTATTTTAATAGTTATGTTAATAAGATAATAAAGGCCTCAATTAATAAAATTTGTATTAATGTATTCTTTGGAATTCATAAAAATTTCATTTCTGTTAAAAAAATTCTCCAACCTCTTTCTCTCTCTTTTTGTCTATCTCTCTTTTCCCTTCCTCTCTTCTCTCTTTTCCTTTCCAGAATCCATGGAAGACAAACAAAATTTTTACTGAAGAGAGCCAGAGACAAAAGGGGAATGAGGTAGATAGGAAGAATCACAGTGAAAGGAAATAAAAATATGCAATGAAAGTTTGAATAATGGACAAATGATTAGTCTACTAAAGGAATCCATTACAAAATCTCTTAGAAAACATGACTTGACTAACATATGCAGGAGAAATGTCAGCTAGGTTGCAATTCTAACAGTCTCTTCACATACGAATCTGAGATAAAACAGCGGTAATGGAAGGTAAGAACATTATATTTGGACTTGAAAAACATCTATTAAAGTCTCAGAAATAGCACCTAGCAACAGTGTGAGCGTGGAGAAGTAATGTCATCCTCTATGCCAAGCAATAGGTAAGACTGACAAAATGTTTCGGACACATCCTGTTCAACTACATGAACATGGTATTCAGGTGGAGTGCTTATTTATGTGAGGTATTAAAATTTTTTTTAATATTTTATTAAATTAAATTTTTGATCATAAGTGAAAAATGCACACAATTCAAATGTAACTTCTAAATTTTATCTGTCTAAAACAAAATAATAGAAAGTTACAAAATCTTTTTTTATCAGAACACTGAGTGATGACTGAGCCCCAAACCAGAAGCTAAAGTGTTTTTCTTTTAGTTGTAATTGTTTATTATATGACACACACAAACACACATACACACACACACACAAAACTTGTCATTGAGTTGATTCCAGCTCATTGTGACCCCATAGAACAGAGTAGAACTGCCCCCATGTTTTCCTAGGCTGTAATCTTTACGGAAGCAGACTACCGCTTCTTTCTCCCATGGAGCGGCTGGTGGGTTGAACTGCCAAACTTTTGGTTAGCGGATGAGCACTTAACCACTGCACCATCAGGGCTGCTTTATAACATTAAACATGTATTAAAATACCGTTCTATTGGAATTATACCAAATGAATCCTAAGAGTCTATGTTGTAAAGGATCATAAAAACTCACCACTATTACTGCATTATGCCTGTGAGTTTATCACTGAAATAATAGTGTGTTTTGCTTAGATTCTCCTGATATTCTTGGTGATATAGTTTTCAGGTACCCTTGATGGCTCTGATCTTATCTGTAGAGCAAGAATTTGATTCATGAATGAAGGCATATTTTATACCATATCAGCTGCTATTAGAGCAATCATCTATTTCTCTATAGGGAACCAGAGACTTGACAAAAGAAAAAGTATGGGGTTTAACTACTTCTCCAAGGCTCTTCAAACAGACATTTCTGTTAAGTAATCTTTAAGGAAATTAGAACTGGTTATGTTTACAACTAGCTGATTTCACATTAACAGGAGAAAGAGACTAGAAAGACAAAAACAAATACCTTGAAATTTCTAAGAAAACATGGACCATCTAGAAGAGTAAAATAAAATTAGTTTTTCAGCTCTGATACAGTCAGAAAATGTGAAGTATCAGACGTTCCTGAGAACAATACCACAAATACTAAGTTTGAGAAGACAGCTATGACACCAGCTACCATGTATTAAGTGGATCTAAACCTTAAAAACAAACAAACAAACCAACAAACCTGTTGCTGTCAAGTCCATTCCAACTCACATCAAACCTATAGGACAGAGTAGAATTGCACCGTAGGGTTTCCCAGGAGTTGCTGGTGGATTCGAACTGTTGCCATTTTTGTTAGCAGCCAAACTCTTTATCACTGTGCCACCAGGGCTCTAAGCAGATCCTAGAGTTTAGGAATTTTGTGTACATTATCAGATGTCATCTACAGAGCAACCTTAAAACTATCTCATTTAGTGTCCTTTTAGAGATAAGAGAATTGGGGCTCACCTCCATAGTCTAAAGTATTTCCGTTTGAGCATATTGCAATTCCACTATATCATGTCATAATTCTGGAATCAAAATTCCCTAGAAAATTGCAAAATAATATCCTCACGTATTTTAATTCTTTTTTAAATTCATCCAGCTTCAACAGATCATTAATTAAAAAAAAAAAAAAATCTAAAATGGCTTCTAAATTAAATTTAAAATTAATTTGTATTTTTTCAAAAGAAAGCAAATCCTGAAGTAGCATATACCTAAATGCTGATTGAAGTGTCATTTTATCTCCATTTGATAATTTCCTTGATTTTTAAATATAGTTTCTTAATTATACTGCTCCTATTCGGATTATCATCTACTAAGAAAATTAAAGCAAATTTCTGATTTGCACCTCTATCAAGCAAAATATGTAGAGTCCTTTCTGTTTTCTTTGCTATGTTCTCAGGAAGAGGTGTGATTCAATTTCCGATACAAGACTGAATTAAGTATAATCACCTATTTCAGCTTTAAAAATTAAGTCATATACTCTAGTGTGAGATTCAAGTTTCTAGCTTCTAAAATGTTTTGTTAGTGATGAAAAGCTTTTCCTCTTACCTGTGGAACTGAACTGCTTACTCAAAGTTTGCTATGCCTATTATAAGTATGGATTTTTATATCAGCTTCTGAAGGCCTTCTTGTAGGCCATAGGGGAGTCCCCAAGGAGAAAACATAATAACTCTCTTCTGGAATAGAAAAGAAACAAGTTTTTTTTTCCCCCCAGCAGTGAACAAGTGAAAGGTTATGGCACAATAAATTACATGATAAAAATAATTAAATGAATCACGTTGGTCTTTAAAAAAATGATTCTTCAGTTGAAAAGCTTATGGCAAAGGATTGGAAATCTAATGATACAGGACATAGTTCTTGCTCTGATGCTAATTAGGTATGGGTCATTGGATTATAAAATCAAATTCCCTAAAATCCAATTTATATACTTCACACCTTAATTATAATGTGCTAGATATCAAAGAGGTGTGAGGGACAGATATAAGTTCATTGAGAGTTTGTGGTAGGAGAGATGGAGCAATATACAGACAACTATATTATTCTATGGGACAGAACATTAGAATATTAAAAGTATGGTGGAGTTAAAGGTCAAACTTTTTGTGTTGTAGAGGGTTTTTTTCTGTCTTGGGAAACCTGTATACAAATTTATAGAGAGTACATGAGGAGTTTTAGAAAGTCCTTAAGAATATGTACTTAAAGAACTCTTGGAAACGTTGTAAAAAGTAAATAGGTGTCTAGGCCCCATAGGAAGAGACTCTAAGTAGACAGTAATTATTGGTCATAGAATCTGAATTGAAACAAGGAAGGAAGGATGATACATTGATACTGGTGGGCAAGCCAGTTGGGATTAATCAATGTGTTCATTAAATGCAATCCCAAATTGATCTATAGATATAATGTAATTTCAGTTAAAATGCAACATTTTTTGCAGCCCTTAAGAAACTGACTCCACATTTTATATAAAAAAGCAAAAGAACTAAAACAGTAAAAATTATTTTGAAAAAGGACAATAGTGTTTGAAGATTCCCATAATCTAATTTTTGGGTTTATCTTATGTTAAAATAATCAAAAGAACATGGTATATAGGCTAAAAAATAGACCCATACATCAATGAAACAGAACAGAATGTTCAGAAATATATTCACACATACATGGTCAACTGATTTTTGATAAAAATGCCAAGGAAAACCTATGGAGAAAGGATACACTTTTTAAACAATGGTGCTGAAAAAAACTGAATAACCTTATGCCACAAAAAAAGGGAATTGATTAATTCTTTCACCATTTGTAAAATTTGTCCCAATATGAATCCTTCCCCCCAAAAAATGTACAAAGGACTTGATCAGTCAATTCACAGAAGAGCATATTCAAATGGCCAACAAGTACATGAAAATAATATAATTAGCCATTACCAAAAAAAAAAAAAAAAAAAACCAGTGCCTTTGAGTCGATTCCGACTCATAGCGATCCTTTAGGACAGAGTAGAATGGCCCCATAGAGTTTTCAAGGAGCATCTGGCAGATTCCAACCACCGACCTCTTGGTTAGCAGCCATAGCACTTAACCACTATGCCACCAGGGTTTCCAATTAGCCATTAGGGATATGCAAATGAAAACCATAATGAAATAACACCTCACCCCCATTAGAATGGCAATGATTAAAAAAAATGTAAAACTAGCATTGGTGAGATTGTGGAGACATTGAAACCTAAATCCATTGCTGTTGGGAATGTAAAATGGTGGCGCTATTGTGGATAACACATTGATTCATAGTTCCTCAAAAAGTTGAACAGTGAATTACCACATGATTCAGTAATCCCAGTCTTAGGTAATGTACTCAGAAGAAGTGAAGGCAGGAAAAGAAACAGAAAATTTTACACCAATGTTCATTGCAGCACTTTTCACAACAGCCAAATGGTGGAAACCACCAATACGCCTATCAACAGATAAACGGATAAACAAACGGGGTATAAACATACAGTAGAATATTATGGAGCTGTAAAAAGAAATGAAGTTCTGATGTATGTATGTCACAACATGGATGAGCCTTAAAAACATTATGCTGAGTGAAATAAGTCAGTAAAAAAAAGGACAAATACTGCAAGATGTCACTTATATAAAATAGGAAATATATGGACACCAAGGATTATTAATGGTGCCAAAGGTAAGAAGGAGGGAAAAAGGGGAAGTATTTGTATGGGGGGCATTGAGTTTATGTTAACGGTGGTGAAATATTTTGGAAAAAGCAATAATGGTTGCACAATATGAAAAATGTAATCAATGTCACTGAGTTGTAAATGTGGAAGTTGTGTGGGCAAAAGTTTTGGTCGGTATATTTTCTGCACAATAATAATAATAAGGACCCACTCCACTTTGGACTTCTGAATTCCAGAACTGTACCATAATATTATGTTGTTTTTTAAAACAAAAAACAAACAAACAAAAACCTTAAAAAAGGCCTTTTGCAGCAGATTTGCCCAATGCAATACACTGTTTGATTTCTTGACTGCTGTATCCATGGACATTGATTATTGGTATAAATAATCATGCATATCAAATTTGGTACCAGAAGAGTGCAGTGCATCTCTAACAGATACCTAAAATGTGGAAGTAGTTTTTGAAACTGTGAATGGGTAGAAGTTAAAAGAGCTTTAAAGTGCTTAATAATAAAAGCAGAGACTGCCTTGAAAAGACTGTTGGTGGAATTATGGACATTAAAGCCAATTCTGATGAGGACTCAGAAGAAGGTGAGCAGAGCTGTCACACTGGAGATGGCACAGATGGCAAGAGGCAGCACAGAGAACAGCAGCAGAGAAATGGCAGCAGCAGAACCAGGAGACCAGCATGAGACAGCACTGGAGCCAACCCAGGAAGCAAGAAAGCTGAGTGTCTTCTGGTGGATGTTTACAGTGAATTGGGGTGCCTCCAGACACTTCTTGTGGAGCTGAAAAGTTTTGGAAGGCTTGCCCCAGCAGGGCAGATTTGGCTGGCCAGGCCCAAGGGGCCGAAAGGCCAATGAACCACGAAAGCAGAAGCTGAAGAGACAAGAAACACAAGAAGCAAGCAGAGTTGCCATTCTGGTGGTCCTGGAAGGCAGAGTGGAAGCCCAGGGCCAAGGGGCCTCCACCCAGAGTCCAGAAAGTGTGGCCAGCACGTGGTCTGGAGTACAGGGCCATTGCCTAAATGGTCTCAGGGAACAGAGGATTACTTTGAATACTTGAGGGCTAATGTAATGTGTTCTGCTGACTTGTTTGGGGCCTATTATCCCTTCTTTCCCTTCAACTGCTCCCATTTGTAATGGAAATGTCTAGTTTGCTTCCATTCCACCATTGTACTTGGAGGCAGATAATTTGTATTGCAGACTTCACAGTTGTAGAAGAATTTTTGGATTTTGGACTTGGAGTTGATTTAAGACTGTTGTTGTGATATGATGGGGTGAATATCTTTTACTGTGGCAAGGATATGAATTTTTGGAGACCAAAAAGTGGAATGTTATGATTTGAATTGTGTTCCCCAAATATGTGTGTCAACTTGGCTGATTCCCAGTACTGTGTGATCGCCCACCATTTTGTCATCTGGTACGATTTTCCTGTGTGTCATAAATCCTGCCTCTAAATTGTTAACGAGGCAGGATTAGAGGCAGTTATGTTAATGAAACAGGACTCAATCTACAAGGTTAGGTTGCATCTTGAATCAATCTCTTTTGATATATAAAGCAGAGATATAACCTCCCACGGATTTAGAATTGTTCTATGATCATTTCATTCAATTCAAAATATATTGTAATTTCCCTTGTGATACCCTTCTTGACTGATGGTTTATTTAGAAGTATGCTGTTGTTAGCATTAACTATTTGTACCATTCAGGGACAATCATAAAACACATGAAACAAATATCAGTACTGAATTCCTGTCTATTTGTTTTAGCAGTTACTGAGAAAGGAATGTGCAAACCTCCAATTATAATTGCGTATTTTTTTACTTGTTTATTGTTCCTTTTAATTGTGGTAAAGATTGTTTCATACATTTTGAAATTTTATTTTCACTGTATATACTTTTCAAATTGTTAAGTCTTCTTGACAAATTGAGCTCTCTATCATGATGTTATGGCTCCCTTTATCCCTTGTAATGTTTCCTTGTCTGGCCTACTTCACTGGTGTAGCCAGAGTGATATCTATCTGTGATTTTAGTTCTCTACCTTGAAAATGTTAAGAAACTTCAGAATCAGTACTGTTGTTGTTGCTAGGTGCCATCAAGTTGGGTCCGACTCATAGCAACACTATTTAAACCAAAATGAAACACTGCCTGGTCCTATGTCACCCTCACAATCCTTGTTATGCTTGAGGCCACTGTTGTAGCCACTGTGTCAATCCATCTCATTGAGGGTTTTTTTTTTTTTCTTTTTCACTAACCCTCTGTAGTATACTATTTTACAAAAAAAAAAAAAAAAAAACCTCAGTGCCACAGAAACTATTTCAACTGGTAGCTACCCTGTAGAACAGATTAGAACTGCCACGTAGGGTTCCAAGGCTATAAATCTTTAAAGGAGCAGACTGTCACATCTTTCTCCTGAAGAAAAGTTGTTGGTTTCTAATCAATGACCTTTCATTTAATAGCCAAGTACTTAACCACCGTGCCACATGGCTTTCTTTCAGTATGGATTTAATGACCACTCAGGCTCATTACCTACAACTTCCACATGTTTCAACCAAGCCAATCACTAGTTCAGTCCTGTGGAAACCACATCTCCAATACTCCTTACATACATTTTTTTCTCTATTTTCTGTCATCGACTTAATGAAGGCCTTCAATACTTCATAAGATGTTGTCTGAAGGCCCAATAATGCAGTTGATAAAGGAAAAAGATCAGTATGTTCTTTTATTCTATGTACCAAACTGTCTAAAAGTGAAGCCCCTGTATCCAGGAAGCTTAACTTAGAATATGGCTATCACTCTTAGGAGCTATGTGGTCTTGAGCAAATTTATGTGCCTCTGTTTCCTCATCTGAGATAATAGTAGAACCACTTCTTGGAGTTGTTTTGATGACGGCAAAACTTAATATATGGAAAACACTTACATAATTGTGCAGTGCCTAATCAGCTGCATATGAGTTCTAACTATTGCTGTTAACTATCACTCATTCATTGACTCACCATTCATTTGATAAATATCTGCAGGTAAACTTATTGTTCCAAGTACAATGTTATGTCCTGGGGAGGAGAGACACAACTGTGAGGAGAGACACAATGACTGCCTTTATGCAATTTACACTGTCAGCATAGTGATAGATCTCCATGAAACCAGACCCACTGCTGTCTAGCTGATTCCTACTCATTGTGACCCTGTAGGACAGAGTATAGTTGCCTCATAAGGTTTCCATGACTACCGTCCTTATGGAAGCAGACTGCCACATCTTACTCCTGTGGAGTGCCTGGTAGGTTCAAACCACAGATCTTTTGGTTAACAGCCAAGAGCTTTAACCACTGTACCACCAGAGCTCCCTTATTCCTATATAGTAACCAAATATTGAAAACAACAAACAGTTATATCTATTTTATTTAATATTTGTTATAATATTGAACAATGTGTTATATTAAAGAAAAAAAATGCCAAAGAGGACAGGGGAGGTCAAATCTTTCTTAAAGGAAAGATATTTGAGGAGATGTATAAAGTGTAAAAGTTATTAGTACTTAAATATACCATTTTTCCATGTTGACTTGAACAAATAACTCATTGGAGACTGTCTTATCCTCACAACTTAGTTTCTACTTTATAAGGAGAAAGAAAGGAAATATAATGGAATTTCCATATAGGTTAATTTGACGTGAACTCTTGTCTACTTTGATGGCTGGATTACTAACCAAATATTTTTAGGCATAATTGTGTGCAAACTTGTTCCTTCAGTTCATCAATTCCTTTCCCAAAAGATTATTATTATTATTTGAAAGACTGATAAACCAAGAGGCAACGTTGAGTGAATCTTTGCCTTCATGACTTTGAAAGTCTGATATGAATAATAGAGCATTTAAAAATATTCTAGAAATGCTGCAAAAATACTGAGTTTTGTAAAACATGCATTTTTATGAGTACATTTGAAGCAAAACATTCCTTTCTTCTAGAAAGACCATCTCAATAGATCATAATGAGAAATAATATTAAGTTACTGGGGCTTCAAACTGTGTAATTTTTAGAAGGTAAAATGTCTATATTGCATCTCTGAAAATTAGAACTTTTAAAGGAATTTCGAGTATATATGTAAACCACATTTTGTTGTCCAGTATTTCCTTCTTCCAATAGAAAAGTATTAGTTCTCTTTGCATTATTGACCATAAGAGATTAGAAATTGAGGCTCTTAAATTTACTGGAGTGTTTTTCAAACTCAGACTTAAGCATTGGTGTCTTAGTCATCTAGTGTTGCTATAACAGAAATACCGCAAGTGGATGGCTTTAACAAAGAGAAATTTATTTCCTGACAGTCTAGTAGCTAGAAGTCCAAGTTCAGGCCGTCAGCTCCAGGGGAAGGTTTTCTGTCTCTGTTGGCTCTGGAGGAAGATTCTTCTCATCAATCTTCCCCTGGACTAGGAGCTTCTCCACACAGGATCCCCAGGTCTAAAGGATGCTTTCTGCTCCTGGTGATACGAGGCGTCCCTCCTCTCTGCTTGATTCCCTTTCCTTTTATCTCTTATAATATAAAAGGTACTGCAGGTCACACCCCAGGGAAATTCCCTTTACATTGGATCAGAGATGTGACCTTAATAAGAGTGTTTCTGTTCTGCCCTAATCCTCTTTGACCTAAAATTACAATCACAAAATGGAGGACAACCACATAATACTGGTAATTATGGCATCACTAAGTTGATACATATTTTTGGGGGACACAGTTCAATCCATGACAATTGGTTTTTATAGGAACATTGTTTTGATTGCTATGTTATGATGATTTTATTGTGGTAGGGCCACAAGACAACCTCTGCTGGTAGGAAGAAAGTGGGTTTTATTGAATGAAACATACTTTTTACTCTTAATGACTCAAGAAATAAACAAATATTGAAATAAAAACAAATAATTCAAGAGCAGATGGCATAAGCAGGAAACAGTTGAGGCGATGTAGGGCCTTTTCCATTTTCTGGATCCTGATCATTGTTGTAAAATATCATTCATGATGACCAGTGCAGGGCTGTTGCTCATGGTTAGAGAACAAAGGCAGGATGAAGAAATAAACTAGAATCATTAAAGGATTGTCCAATGTTGTAATAATTTTTCAGAGTTTGGAACAATCACATATAGTGGCCACTTGTAGATTATTTTCTAAGCTATATATTCATTTTTGCTGGGCCTTAAGTGTACTCTCAACAAATATTTACTGTGTAATCTCTCAGTAGTTTCAGAATGAGTCTCATCAATTTCTGTGAATAGACAATGGCAAAAATGTAATAATGGAATTAACATGATTTTGAGCCAAACAGTGCAGAAAGCATGTCCAAAGGCCTAAATGGTTCTCAGTATGTAAGGGCATAAGGGGCTGGTAATCTTTGGGAGGCCCTCCACAGGGATTCCAGAAAGGGAAATCAACTTCCAAGGGTTTGCTGAAGACTTACTATAAACGATGTGAGGAAATGTGAAGTCATGGAGTTCTTAGGACATCATCATTCTGGCAAGTGAAGGCCAAGTTAAACAAACAGTAATCAGGAATATAATCCATCACTGAATGTTTAATATGGGTACATTTGACAATAGTCCTACAGCCATGTAAATGGGATGGTTTCTCTGTGCTCATAAAATTCTGCCTTGGAAGGTTTGCTAACGCTTTGTTTGGAAATATTCTAGGATATACAGACCCTGAAAAGTAAAAGCAAGACACTTTCTTCCCTAGATTCAAACTTTAGAAATATGAATTGATACTCGACATTCTTTTCAGTTTTACAATGCTACAAATGTGCTTTATTTATGAACCAATTTCTCTGAAACATTTTTTTCATTGCTTCTTTTACATCTTTGTTCCTCAAACTGTAGATGATGGGGTTCAGCATGGGAATCACAGTGGTGTAGATTACAGACACTATCATGTCATGGTCAAAGGCATAGCTGGAACTTGGTCTCAAGTACACGAAGAGGATCGTTCCATGGTAACTTGATACTCCAGTTAGGCGAGAGCCACAAGTGGAAAACACTTTTCGCCTTCCTTCAGCAGAACGCACCTTCAGAATGGCCATCAAAATGAATCCATAAGATATCAAGACAATCAGGATAGTGAATATCTCAATAGATCCCATAAAGTAGAAGAGTAGAAGTTGGTTGATGTGAGTGTCAGAGCAGGAGATAGAAAGAAGTGGAGGGATATCACAAAAGACATGTCTAATTTCACTGGACGCACAGAAGGAGAGGCTAAAAGTTGCTACTGTGTGTAAAGTAGCATGTGAAATACCACCAACGTATTATGCAGAGATGAGTGCCACACAGACCCTGGGTGACATGTTAACTGAATAGAGAAGTGGGTTGTAAATTGCTGCATACCAGTCATATGCCATTGCTGCCAAGAGAAAGCATTCTGTGGTCCCAAAAGTGACAAAGAGCAGCATCTGTGTTGCACATGCAGTAAATGAAATGACTTTATTCTCTGCTAGGAAATTGACTAACATTTTTGGGGAGACAACTGAAGAATAGCAGGCATCTAAGAAAGATAACACACTCAGAAAATAGTACATGGGGTTGTGGAGTCGGGCATCTGCCATGACTAATAGAACCAGTCCCAAATTTCCCACCAGAGTAAAAACATAGATTGCAAGAAAAAGTAGAAGGAGAAAGACTTGCAGCTCAAAAATTACCTGTGAAGCCCAGCAATGTAAACATGGCGACTTCAGTGAGGTTCTTCAGCTGAAACCTATATGGATCCAGCGTGGTGACAACACTGACATTTCAGTTCGTATTTATAGTTCCCAAGTGCAACTGGAATCGCCAGGTGGTGCAAATGATTCACATATTTGCTTCTAATTGAAAGTTTGATGGTTCATTTCCACACAGAAGCACCTCAGAAGAAAGGAATGAGAATCTACTGCCAAATATCAGCCTTTAGAAACCTTAAGGAGCATAGTTGTACTCTGATAAATTTGGAATTGCCTTGAGTTGGAATTGACTAGATGACACTGTAAATGCAATATACTGGGAAACGGAGTACACCCGATTACATCTTCTTGTCCGTTTCCTAGAAGGGCATAATAATATCCTAGGTTATGACGGGATGGGATAGGCAGTGACAAAGTAGATGAGCCCATGTGGACGCAATTTCCTATATAAAGAAAAGAAAAATGGTTTCATTCATTTGTTGGCTAAACTTGTCATGTTAAAAACAAGTAAACAATCGAACCTGCCAATTAATGT
Source organism: Elephas maximus indicus (assembly GCF_024166365.1). Lineage (NCBI taxonomy): Eukaryota > Metazoa > Chordata > Mammalia > Proboscidea > Elephantidae > Elephas > Elephas maximus. The sequence continues at coordinate 116,124,490 of NC_064825.1, forward strand.
GGTTCTCAAATTACCGCATTAAAATTTGCAAAGAAGAATGAATAGAGGAAATTTTAAATCCAAAATCATTAGACTTGTAAATACACACTAATCATTTTAAATTAGTTACAACATACATGAATGCCTTTCCTTAATGTCAACTAGGATAAAATAAGAGCAACAGCATGTATCTCACAAGACAGGATGAAATTTAAAGGCAAAAAACTTATTAAAAATGATTTAATTTTAAAATGTTCCCAGATGACTAGAAAATAGGCGAAAATAGACATACCTTTCGACTTGTCTTAGAAGGTGGCTATTTTTGTGTAAATCCACAAAGTTTATCTATAATCCACCAGAACACATCTTCAAATATTTTATCATGTATTGTCATTTTGCTTGAATGGTATATTAAAAAAATAATAAAGTCATGAAATAATAAATAAACACATATCCATATATTTTGGGGGCATCACAAAAAATACATTTTTATTTCAAAAATCCCCCATTCTCTTTTTCTTTCTGTCCCTCCCACCCCTTTTTTTCTCTCTTTCAAGAGTTCATGGAACACAAACAAAAATATTTACTGGAGATAGTGAAGGGAAAAATAGAAATCAGGTAGATAGGAAAAAGCTCAGTAAAAGTAAATTAAAAATATGCAAGCAAATTTTGGAAAAAAAAATATGGCAATAGGTAGGATACCAAAGAAATTCATTGCAAAATCCACTGCAAAATATAACTTGACTAAGAGAAACAAAAGAAATGTCAGCTAGACTGTGATTATAGCCATCACTTCATTGATGTTTCTGAGACAACAATGGTGGAAAGTTAAGAGCATTGTATTTGGACTTGATAAACTTTTATCAAAATCTCAGAAACAGCACCTAGTGCCAGTGTGAGCTGGGAAAATTAAAGTCGTCCTTCTTTCTTGTGCTAAAGAATAGATAGGATGGACAAAATGATTTCAATAAACATTGTTTCACTACATGAACATGGCATCCATGCAGAGTGCTCATTTATGAGACATGTTAACATAATTTTTTAAATTCAAGTTTTGATTATATGTGAAAAGTGCATATGCTTTTTGTTTATCTAAAAAACAAATAAATAAAAATAAGCCTTCCACATTTTATTTATCTAAAACAAAATAAACAGCGATTTTAAAATCAACATTTTTTATCAAAGCATTGAGCAATGAATGAATCCCAAACCACAAGCTAAAATATTTTTCTTTTAGTTATACGTGTTTGTTAAATGTTAATATGCAGATTAAAATATCATTTTATTGAAATTAAGCCCAATGAATCCTAATATTCTGGACTGTAAACAAAAAACAGAAACAAACCTGTTGCCAGAGTCACTTCTGACCCACAGCCACCCTATAGGACAAAGTAGAACTGCCTCGTAGGGTTTCCAAGGAGCAGCTGATGGATTTGAACTGCTGACCTTTTGGTTAGCAGCCTGAGCACTTAACCACTGTGGCAATCATGCCTCTATATTTGATAATCTGTGAAGGATTATAAAAATGCATCTCTGTCACAGCATTCTGCTTTTGGACTTGTCAGTAAAATAATAGTGCATTTTGCTGAAATTCTCCAAATACTCTTGATGACATAATTTTCAGGCACACTTGATGGTCTGTTCCTGTCCATAGAGCAAGAACGTGGTTTATGAATGTAAGTATATTTTATACCAAATCAAGACCTGTTAGAGCAGTTGTCTACTTCACTATAGGGAGCTGGAGATTTAATAGAGGAAAAAGTAGGAGGTTTAATCGCTTCACCCAAGATTCTTCAAACAGGAATTATGGTTAGCTAATCTTTAAGGAAATTAGAACTGTGTTTATGAGAGAAAACACGCGTGGTGTGAACCATTAAGGCACTTGGCTGCTAACCGAGGGTTTGGAGGTTGGAGCCTACCCAGGGGCACCTCAGAAGAAAGGCCTGGTAATCTACTTCTGAAAATCAACCTTTGAAAACTTGTGAAACACAGTCATGAGTCAGAGTGGACTACATGACAAATGATTGTTTGTGTTTATGACTAGTTGATTTCAGTTTAAGAGGCTATAGTGGCTAGGAACACAAAAATATAGATTCTGAATTCTCTCTTTTTTTTTTTTTTAACAAAACATGTTCCATCTTGAAGACTAAAAATATATCAGCTCCTCAACTCTAATAGAGTCATTATCGGAAAACATAAAGTACCTGGTACCCATCAGAACAGTACTAAAAAGATTAGGCTTGAGGCGAAAGAAAGCCGTGATAGCAGCTACCAAAGATTAATAAGTGGACTCAAGGGGCTAGGAATTTTGTGCACATGACTGTACATAATCTTCATAGCACCAGGAAAGCTAAATAATTTGGTGATCTTTTATAGACGAGAGAAAGAACCAAGGCCCAGCTAGACACAAAACTTGACCAAGGTCACACAGTAGTTCCTAGCAGAGCAGGGATTCACCCCAGGTTTTTCTGATCCCAGTCTAAGCTATTTCCACTTGACCATATTGCAACTCCCACAGTGCCAGGTTCTTATTCTGGAATCACCAGCCCCGAGAAATAATGCAAAATAACATCCTCACATATTCGAATTATTTTTTAAAGTAAGCAAGCTTAAGTAGACCATGAAATTAAAATACGTATATATATATATGTAATGAAAATTACTTCTACAGAAAAATGTTTTAAAATAATTTACATCCCTCCATGAGGAAAAAATTTATATATATACAATCCCGAAGGAGCATATAGCCAAATGCTGGTTGAAAGCTCATTTCCTCTCCATTTAATAATTTCCCTGATTTTTGTATTTGTTGCTGTTTTTAGGTGCCATCGAGTCAGTTCAGACTCATAGTGACTACACATAGAACAGAACACTGCCTGGCCCTACATCATCCTCACAATCTTTTTTTATTTTTTTAATTTTCAAATATAGTCCCTTATTTCTACTATTCCTATTCCGATTATCATCCATAAAGAAAATTAAAGCAAATTTCTGATTTACATCTCTATTGACATAAATATGTATGGAGTCCTTTCTGTTTTCTTTGCTGTGTTCTCAGGAAACCTTCAGTTTTTAATACAAATCTGAATTAACCAGAATCACCTAATTCAAATTTACTTTAAAACTAGGCATATACTCTAGTTGGAAATTAATGGTTAAACTTCTAAAATATTTTGTAGTGTTGTAAATATTTCCTCTTACCTATGGAACTGAACTGCTCACTCAATTAAAGTATGCTATGATTGTGTTTGGATTCTTGTATCCCTTTCTGGAGCTCTTCTTGTAGTTCACAGGGGATGCACCAAGGAGAGAGAATGCTAACTCTCTTTTGGGACAGAAAAATAACAAGATTTTTTTCTCCCTGCAATAACAAGAGAACTGTTCTGGAACAATGAGCTACTTGATAAAAATGATTAAACGAATTGCTGTGGACTCTGGAAAACTGATGCTTTGCTGGAAAAGTTTATGTTTTAGGACTGGAAAACATATCAAATGTTACAGAATATAGTCCTAGCTCTGATGCTAATTAGCTATGTAGCATTGGTTAATAAACTAAATTTCCTGTAATCCAGTTCCCTCCTTCTGAGAACATAACCTGCTTAACTCTTTCAAAACTCTGTAAACATGTATATTATCAAAGAATATGAAAGCATAACATATGTCAGAATTTGTAATTTTTTACTAAAAATAACAAAACTTCCCATCTGAACTACAAGGTCTTAGTTTTATAGTTCTATGAGTCATACATGTAAGCTCATTGAAAATTTAATACAAGAGACATTAAGAGACATAATTTTACTGTCAACACATGGATAGAAAGTTATAACAGGAGAGACAGGGTTTTATACAGAAAACTGTTAATATTCTATGTGATAGAATATTAAAATATCAGGTATCTGGCAGATATCAAACAGTTTGAGTTGTATAGGATCTTTTCGGGCCATCTTGGGGCAGCAGAAACAGGTACAAAGTGAGTGAAGTCCGGACTTTGTGAACATCCAGGCCCTAGTGAAGGCACCACAGGCAGGGAAGCCTGAACACAAAGAATAAAGAAAGGGCCCGCTGGTGCACCTCCCCTCTGATACCATAAGTCTCAGGAGGAAGCATGTGTGGAGAACAGTGAGGCTCAGACTTTGTGAACAGCCAGGCCCTGGTGAAGTCATCATTGGTGGGGACACACCACAAGTGGGTAGCTTTAACAAAGAGAAAACTTATTCCCTCATATTCTAGGAGGCTAGAAGTCCAAATTTAGGGTGCCAGTTCCAGGGACAGGCCTTCCTTCTCTGTCAGGTGCAGGAGAAGGATCTTGTCATCAATCTTTCCCTGGTCTAGGAGCTTCTCAGTGCAGGAACACTGGGTGCAAAGAATGCGCTCTCTCTCAGGCTCTAATTTCTTGGTGGTAGAAGGTCCTCCTGTCTCTCTGCTCATTTCTCTTTTATATCTCAAAAGAGATTGACTGAAAATACAATCTAATCTTGTAGATTGAGTCCTGCATCATTTACATAATTGCCTCTAATCCTGCCTCATGAACGTCATAGAATTAGGATTTATAACACATAGGAAAATCACATTAGATGACCAATTGATGAACAATCACACAAAACTGGGATTCATGGCCTAGCTAAGTTGATACACACTTTTGGAGGAAAGAATTCAATCCATAACAAGTGGATTGTAAACACTGGGCCAGAAAGCCATGTCAGAGAAACCATTTTTCCCCAAAGGAAATTTAGAAAGCAAGCCTATTTACAACATCTAAAAGAATAAAATACCTAGAAATAAATTTAACCAAGGAAGTGAAAGGCTTATACACTGAAAGCGATAAAACATCACCGAAAGAAATTAAAGAAGACCTAAATAACATATGACTTAAAAAAAAATATGACAGTTCTGTGCTAATAGATTGAAAAACTTGATATTATTAAAATAAGCTTCTTGCAATAGCCTTTGAAATTCCAACAGTCTGCATAAATGGAAAAAAACACAATCCTCAAATTTACATGGAAAGGCAAAGGACCTGGAATTGCTGAAGCAATCTTGAAGAATGAGACTAAAGCAGGGGGGATAACACGTCCTGATATCATAATATACTAAAATTACAGTAATTAAAACCCTCTGGTACTGGTATAATAATAAAGATATAAACCAAAGGAATGCAAATGAAAGTCCAGGAATAAATCCACACTCCTATAGTCAACTATTCAATGGGGAAGGAAGAGTTTTTGCAAGAAATGGTGCTGGGAAAATTGAATTTCCACACGCAGAAGAATGAAACAGGATCCAGGCGTTATACCATACACAAAAATCAATTCAAAATAGGTCAAAGATCTGTGAAAACTAAAATTTATTGGTGGAATTAGGCTTGCTGACCCACTGAACAAGAACGCTGAGTACCTCTCAGCCAGAGTTTACTTGTGGAGTGGGGTGCATACGTTCATTTGTCATTGGAGCTACAGAGCTTTGGAACACTTGCCACAGCAGGGCAGAGACAGTTGGTGAGGCCTGAGGGGCTGAGAGGCCAAGGAAACAGGAAGCAGAAGCTGAAGAGAAAAGGAACACAAAAAGCCGAGTTGCCCCAGTCTCAAAAGGTATGACCACAATTTCTGGTGTCTCAAAGGGTGGAACCATGACCTCTGGTGTTACTAAGGGTGGAATCACCCCTCAGGTGGACTAGGAGAGTAGTGCACCTAAAGCCTAGGGTGCAGAGTTCCCGTCCCAGTAGGCCTGGAAGGTGGAGCTGAAGCCCAGGATTGAGGCACCTCCACTAAGAATCCAGACAGTATGGCCAATACCTAGAGTTTGGAGGGGGCAGAGCCATTGCCTAAATAGTTTCAGAGAACAGAGAATTATTTTCAAAGCCTTGAGTGCTAATGTAATATGTTCTGCTAACTTGCTTGATGTCCCTTATCCCTTCTTTCCCTCCAGTTACTTCCATTTGTAATGGAAATCTCTAACTTGTACCTGTTCCACCATTGCACTTTGGAAGTTAATAAATTGTATTATATGTTTTACATCTGGGGAAGAATTTTTGAATTTTGGACTTGGAGTTGATTTAAGACATTTGCTATGATATGACGGGGTAATGTGTTTTCAACGTGACAAGGTCATAAATTTCGGGGAGCCAAAGAGTGGAGTGTCACAGATTGAGCTATGTCTACCAAAAATATGTGTCAAATTGGTTAGGCCATGATTCCCAGTATTGTGTGGTTATCCTCAATTGTGTGATTGATGTAATTTTCCTATATGTAGTAAATCCTTATCTTTGCCTATGGTTAATGAGGCAAGATTAAATTATGTTAAAGAGGATTAGGGTGGGCTGTAACACCCTTACTCAGGTCACATCCCTGATGCAGTGTAAAGGGAGATTCCCTAGTGTGTGGCTTGCACCACCTTTTACCTCACAAGAGAACAAAAATCCTTACAACTGGGCAAATAAGCAATATCATGATAAAAGGAGAAAAGAGTGAAGTTATCAAAGGAAGCTGGACCATGAATAAGGAAGACCAAAGAAGAATTGAAGCTTTTAAATTGTTAAATTGGTGAAGAATATTGAATATATCATGAATTGCCAAAGAAAGAATAAATTTGTCTTGGAAGTACAACCAGAATGCTCCTTAGAAGCAAGGAAGGCGAGACTACATCTTCCCTACTTTGGACATGTTATCAGAAGGTATCAATCCCTGGATAAGGCCATCATGCCTGGTAAAGAAGAGGGTCAGCCAAAAAGGGGAAGACTCTCAATGAGATGGATTGACACAGTGGCTGCAACAAGGGGCTTAAACCTAACAAATATTGTGATGATAACTGAGGACAGGGCAGGGTTTCATACTTTTGTACATAGAGTCACTATGAGTCAGAATTGACTCGATAGCACCTAACAACAACAGACTGAGAGAATAAGCTTCTTTTTGTGAAAGGCATCTGCTTGTGGTATTTCTGTTATAGCAGCACTAGATAGCTAAGTCATAGCAGTTAACAATAGATCACCAGATATGATAAAAAAAAAACTGGAACTGCAAAATTGAAGTAGATATACGGACCTCATAAGAATTAAATAATTTTGTACATCAAAGGTCTTTATCTACAAACTAAAAAAGATAACCTACAAATTTGGAGAAAATTTTCGGGAACCATATATCAGATAAGGGCCTAATTTCCAAAATATATGCAGAACTTCTGCAATTTAACAACCAAAAGAAACCAAGCCCCTGCACTGCCCTCCCACCAAAAAAAAAAAAAAAAAAAAATTGGGCAAAGGACTTGATTAGACAGTTCACTAAAGAGGATATTCAAATTTCCAGAAAGCACATGAAAATAATATCGTTAGTCACTGTAGTTTTTGTTCCATATCAATGAGTCAGTTCAGTCTCATTGCAACCCTATGTACAGCACAACAAAACACTGCCAAGCCCTGCTTTGTTCTATTGTACATAGTTTTGCTATAAATCAGAACCAGCTCTCTGGCATCTAACAATAGCAAAAAAGAATTTTAGTGGTACCAGAGGTGAGATAGATGGAAAAAGGGGGATTTTTCATATGGGAGGCATTGAGTTTATATTAAAGGTGGTGGAATATTTTGGGAAAAGAGAACAATAATGGTTGTACAACTTGAAACATGCAATCAAAGTTATGGAATTGTAAATGTGAAGTTGTGTTAGTGAATGGTTTGGTGGGTATATTATCAGCACAATAATAATAAAACTAAAATGACACACTTTGGACTCCTGACCTCTGAACTGTAAGATAAGACTATGCCATTAACAAAATAAGTAAATAAATAAGACTTCAGAATGGCATTTTGCAGTAGATTTGCCCAATTCAATACACTGATTTCTTTACTGCTGCATCCTTGTACACTGATTACTGACACAAGTAGAATGAAATCCTTCACAACTTCAATTTCTTCATCATTTATCATGGTACTGTTTTTGGAGCAACCACACGTAGTAGCCAGTTGTAGATTATTCTCTAAGCTATATGTTTGTTTTTACTGAGTCTTAAAAAAAAAAAAAAATACTCTAAATAAATATTACCACCTAGACTCTCCGGAATTTCAGAATGAGTCCAATCAATTTCTGTGATTGGACAATAGCAAAGAAAAGCTGTAATAATGGAATCAATGTTTCTGGTGCTGCACCTAACAGTGCAGAAGGCATACACAAGGCCTAGATGGATGTGACCGTGTGAAAGCATAAGGGGATAGTAATCTTTGAGAAGTCCTTCAGAGGGATTCCAGAACGGGAAATGAACTTCCAAATGTTTCCTGAAGACTTACTTTAAATAGTGTGAGAATGTGTGAAGTCATAGAGTTCCCAAGACATCATCTTTATGCTAAGCAAAAGCAAGTTAACCAAAAAATTATCATAGTCACATAAACGTACCAATGAATGTTTAATGTCGGTAAATTTGAAAATAATCCTATAGGCATATAGATGATACAACTGATCTGCATGTGTAAACTGCCTTTGAAGGTTGATTAATGCATTTTTGAAAAAATTCTAGGACAAGAAAAATATTCCCTTTTAAATAAAAGCAAGACATTTTCTCTAGATTCAAACCATAAAAATATGGATGGACACCCAACATTCTTTTCAGTTTCATAATGTGCTAAAAATGTACTTTATTTATGAACCAATTCTTCTGAAACAGTTTTTTCATTGCTTTTTTTACATCTTTGTTCCTCAGACTGTAGATGATGGGATTCAGCATGGGAATCACAATGGTGTAAAATGTAGACACTATCATGTCATGGTCCAAAGCATAGCTGGAATTTGGCCTCACATACATGAAGAGGATTGTTCCATGGTAAATGGATACTCCAGTTAGGTGAGAGCCACAAGTGGAAAACACTTTTTGCCTCCCTTCAGCAGACTTCATCTTCAGAATGACCATAAAAATGAAACCATAAGAGAACAATACAATCGGGATATTGCACAACTCAAGGAAACCCACCAAGTAGAAGAGCAGAAGCTGGTTGATGTGAGTGTCAGAGCAAGAGATAGCAAGGAGTGGAGGGATATCACAAAAGACGTGTCTAATTTCATTGGATGCACAGAAGGAGAGGCTAAAAGTTGCTACGGTGTGTAAAGTAGCATTTAAAAAACCACCAACATATGAAGCAGTGATGAGTGGCACGTAGACTCTGGGTGACATGTTAACTGAATACGAAAGTGGCTTGTAGATTGCTACATAGCGATCGTATGCCATTGACGCCAAAAGAAAGGATTCTGTGGTCCCAAAAGTGACAAAGAGCAGCATCTGTGTTGCACATGCAGTAAATGAAATGGCTTTATTCTGTGCCAGGAAATTGACTAACATTTTTGGGGTGACAACTGAAGAATAGCAGGCATCTAAGAAAGATAACACACTCAGAAAATAGTACATGGGGTTGTGAAGACGAGAATCTACCACGACTAGTAAAACCAGTCCCAAATTTGCCACCAGAGTGAAAATATAGATTGCTAGAAATAGTAGAAAGAGAAAGACTTGCAGCTCAAAATCATTTGTGAAGCCCAGCAATATAAACATGGTGACTTCAGTGACATTCTTCACCTGAAACCTGTAGGGATCCAGTCCTGATGACGACACTGACATTTCAGTTGATATTGAAAAATCATCGATGGCAATATCCTGATATCCTGTGAAAACATAGTGGACTCAATTACATTTTCATCTTTTTTTTTTTTTTCTTTAGAATGGGGTAATAACATAGTAGGCAGCAATGGGTTGTTTTTGTCAACTGCTTTTGAATTGGCTTCCAACTCAATTGGACTGAACCTTGCTTCCTGAAAGTGAAGAGGACTTGAAGCACTTACTGGTGATCAAGGACCACAGCCTTCAGTATGGATTACACCTCAACTTAAGAAAAACAAAAATCCTCACGACTGGACCAATAAGCAACATCATGGTAAAGGGAGAAAAGATTGTAGTTGTCAAAGTGGTTTGTAGACGGCTGCATTGCAATCATATGCCGTTGCCACCAAGAGAAATGCACAAAGGGATCAGAGAATCGTGATGTACAGAGTTTTCGTTGGCTAATTTTCAGAAGTTGATCACCAGGCCTTACTTCCTAGGTCATCTTAATTTGCAAGCTTCACTGAAACCTATTCAGTATCATAGCAAAACGTAAGCTTCCACTGAAAAATGGGAATCACACCTAGCATTCCAGCACAGTAGGTGAGAATCTACCACTGAACCACTTTGCTCCTCTAGAAAGGTGATAGGCAGTGACAATGTAGTTGGGCTCATGTGGATACAATTTCCTGGATAAACATAAGAAAGAAACGGTTTCATTCCTTAGTTAAACTTGCCATGTTAAAAGAAACAAACAAAAAACTTGCCAATTTATGTGGTTCTCAAAACTATAAAACCTTATAGTTTTGAGAACCACATAAATTAGACCAATGAATAGAGAAATTTCAAAATCCAGAAACAATAGGATTGAAAGTACACACTGATACACTAGTCCAGAATTTGCTGCAGTGTTCATCGGCACCTTTCCTTAATGTCCTCAATTGCAAAATGAGAACAACAGCGCTAACCACATACAAGACTGGATTGAATTTAAATGAGGAAAACTATGTGAAAATGATTTAATTTTAAAATATTCTCAATTGGCTAGAGAATAGGATAATTTAGACTTACATTTCAAGTTGTCTTAGAAGGCAGCCTTCAATAGACCAATCATTTTATGTGCTCTTTTCTCTTAATTATTCCATTCCATTGACATTTCTAGAACAGTGGTGAGCAGATTATCAGGTGGTATTCTGGAGATAAACACACCTTGTATGCAGAGAAAAACAGGATATTGTTTCTTTTTTTATGTTTCTTTAAAAAAAAAAACATTTTTAAGTTGTCCTATTTACCTTTTCAGCTTATTATATCATTATTACTGTTTTTCAGTGTTTACCTTAATGACAATTTTAAGATGTTCTCTATTCATAAGAAGCCCTGTTGGGTAGTGGTTAAGTGCTTGTCTGCTAACCTAAAGGGCAGCATTTCAAATCCACCAACCACTCCTAAGAGGAAGGATGTGACGGCCTGCTTCTACAAATATTACAGCCTACTCTGCCCTATAGGGTCATTATAGCGTCACCATGAGTTGGAATCAACTCAACTGCAATGCATTTGGTATTTGTTTTTTTTCTCTATTTGTATGCTTATTGGCTCTGCAAGTCCTTGGGCGGATTTGAGATTCATATTCCTGCCCAAAGAAACCACTAATATGTTATTGTTGCTTATGGAGTCCTGGAATAAGTATGAAATAAATGTCACCCTAAATTACTAATGAAGATGTTTATTACAAGTTTTCCTAAAAGAATAAAACCACTGTTTTTGCCACAAAGTAGTATTCGGTTATTTTTTTTATTTATCTATTTCCTCTATGCCATGAAACCTTTCCTCGTTTAGTGGAGTACGAATAAAGAAAAGTACATAAACAAACAACAACAATAACAACAACAAAAAGTAGAAGAAAGTATCCAAGAGGCATCTGAGTATTAGTTGAAAGCCTTACTGATTAAAACACAATTAAACACTGAATTCGTCTTATTTAGGAGTGAGATTTGGGGACTTTCATTTTTTCTTCATTGTGTCACAGACTGATGTGTTTTATCCCTTAGATGTTTGGCATCTGCATTTTCCAGAATTTAAGGGAGTGAAAATGACCATCCATCTGTCACTTGGCCTTACTCTGGTGGCTTCTTTGTTGCTACAATGCTGGAAGCTATGCCACGAGTATTTCAAATACCAACAGGATCACCTTTGATGGATGGGTTTGAGAGGAGCTTCCAGGCTAAGACAGACTAGGAAGAAAGGCCCAGAGATCTACTTACAAAAATTAGCTGATGAAAACCCTATGGATCCTAACAGAATATTGTCCAATATAGTGCTAAAGATAAGCCACCAAGTTTGGACCAAACCAAACCAAACCAAACACGTTGCCCTCTAGTGGACTCCAACTCATAAGGACTTCTTTGGACAGAGCAGAACAGCCCCACAGCTTTCCAAGGCTATGAAACCCTGGTGGTGTAGTGGTTAAGTGCTAAGGCTGCTAACAAAAGGGTCAGTAGTTCAAATTTGCCAGGCGCTCCTTGGAAACTCTATGGGGCAGTTCTACTCTGTCCTATAGGGTCGCTATGAGTCGGTATTGACTCGATGGCACTGGGTTTGATTTTGGTCTAATCTTTATGGAAGCCGACTGCCCCACCTGTCTCTGGCAGAGCAGCTGGTGAGTTCAAACTGATGACCTTTTGCTTAGCAGCTCAGCACACAACCTTTGCTCTATGGGAACTCTCCAGGGTTGGAAGGCACTCAAAAAACACGTTGGCCACAACAGTGGACTGGACCATACAAACAGTCATGAAGCCAGTGCAGGACCAGACAAGATTTTGTAATTTTGAAAATGGAGTTGCCATTAATTGGAACTGATTTGAGGGCAACTAATAATAACAATGAGAAGTGAAAAATCTGTCCCAAGTAGAGTGGAACTTCACTCAGTGTTCTACAAATGATTTATATTCATCCTATGCCACTTGCTACAGTTTCATCTTATTCAGATGTCATTTTAAAAGAAAAGAACAAGCTAATCTGGAAGGAGAGGAAAGTACATGTCTTTGTTTTCCCTAAAATGTTCTTACAGATCCATGTGGGAGATTTTTCTAATACCTAGAATAAGTAGCTTCCTAAATGTTGGCATACAGAGCAAAAAATGGTGATTAGAGCATTAAAGAACTCTAGTGCAAAAAAATAATTAAATTAAATTGCTAGTTCTTTGTAAATTTGTAATTTGTGTATAACTCTTGGGAATACCCACACAAATACCTTATTAGAATAACTTCTAATTGTATTTTAATAATTATATTAGTAAGATAATTGAAAAAGGCATCATATAATTAATATTTGTCAAATAATAAAATATGCACTAATGTATTCTCTGGAATTCACAAAAATTTCATTTCTGTTAAGAAAGTCCTCCTTCCTCTTTCTCTCTCTTTTTGTCTATCTCTCTCTTTCCCTTCCTCTCTTCTCTCTTTACCTTTCAAGAGCCTGTGGAAGACAGACAAAATATTTACTGAACAGAGTCAGAAACAAAAGAGGAACGAGGTAGATGGGAAGAAGCACAGTGAAAGGAAATAAAAACTTGCACTGAAAGTTTGAATAATGGACAAATGATTAGTCTACTAAAGGAATCCATTACAAAATCTGTTAGAAAACATGACTAACACACACAGGAGAAATGTCAGCTAGGTTGCAATTCTAATGGTCCCTTCACAGATGAGTCTGAGATAAAACAGCAGTGGTAGAAGGTTAAGAACATTATATTTGGACTTGAAAAACCTCTATTAAAATCTCAGAAATAGCACCTAATGGCAGCATGAGCTTGGAGAAATAACGTCATCCTCTGTACCAAAAAATAGGTAGGATTGACAAAATATTTCAGACACATCTTATTCAAATACATGGACAAGGTATTCATGCAGAGTGTTTATGTGAGACATTAAAATATTTTATTAAATAAAATTTTTGAATATATGTGAAAAATGTACACAGTTTAAATGTAACTTCTAAATTTTAGTTATAAAAACACAATAGAGTTACAAAATCACTTTTTTATCAAAACATTGAACAATGACTGAACCCCAAACCAGAAGCTAAAGTATCTGCCTTATTCATGTTCATTATATAATGCACACACACACCCTCACATACACAGACTGCTTCATCTTTCCCCCATGGGGCAACTGGTGGGTTCAAACAACCAACCTTTTGGTTAGCAGTCAAGCGCTTAACCGCTGCACCACCAGGGATTTTTTATGACACCAAATGTGTATTAAAATACCATTTTGTTGGAGTTGCACTCAATGAACCCTAAGATCCTAATGCTGTAAAGGATCATGAAAAAATGCCTCTCTATTAGTGCATGCTGCCCTTGGCTTGTCACTGAAATGATAGTGTGTTTTGCTTAAATTCTCCTGATACTCTTGCTGATGTAATTTTCAGGCACCCTTGATGGCTCTGATACTTCCTGTGGAGCAAGAATATCAGTTAAGAAAGAAATAATGTTTTATACCATATCAGCTTCTATTAGAGCAATTCTCTACTTTGATCCAGGGAGCTGGAAACTCAGCAGAGGGAAAAGTTTTTTTTTTTTTAACTACTGCTTCCAAGTTTCTTCAAACAGGCACTTCTGTTAACAAAGCTTAAAGGAAATGAAAACTGGTCATGTGTACAACTGGTTGATTTCACATTAACAGGAGATAGAGACTAGAAAGACAAAATCAAATACCCGGAAATATTTAACAAAACATGAACCCTCTAGAAGAGTAAAATAAAATTAATTCCTCAATTCTTATACACTCAGAAAATGTAAATTATGACATGTGAATGAGAACAAAACCTCAAAGACTAAGGTTGAGGAAAAAGCTATGACACCAGCAACCATATATTAATAAGTGAATCGAAACCTAAAAAAAAAAAAGGCAAAAAACCTGCTGCTGCTATCGAGTCGATTCTGACTCACAGGGAATATATAGGACAGAGTAAAACTGTCCCATCATGTTTCCAGGAGAATCTGGTGGTTTCAAACTGCTCACCTTTTGGTTACCAGCCAAACTCTTAACCACTCTTCAACCAGGGCTCCAAACAGACCCTAGGGGTTAGGAATTTTGTGTACATTGTCATACGTAATCTACAGAGCAAATTTATACCTATCTAATTTAGTGTCCTTTTAAGGATGAAAGAATTGAGGCCACCTAGACATATACATTAAGCAAAGTCAAGCAGATGGTTACTAGTAGAGCGAGAATTCAGGCTCACATTTCTCTGATTCCATAATCTAAAGTATTTCCATTTGACCATTTTGCAATTCCATTATATTGTGCCATAATTCTGAAATCAACATTCCCTAGAAAAATGAAAAATAATATCTTCACATATTTAAATTCCTTTTTTTATATTCATCCAGTTTAAACAGACCATGAAATTAAAAAAAAAAAGTCTATAATGGATTCGGTAGTAAAATAAAATTAAAATTAGTATTTAATTCTCCAAGAGAAAGTAATTTTGATCCTAAAGTAGTATATACTCAAATGCAGGTTGAAATCTCATTTGCTCTTCATTTCATAATTTCCTTGATTTTTAAATATAGCTTAATAACTGTAGTGTTCCTATTCTGATCATCATCCATCAAGAAAATTAAAACAAATTTCTGATTTACACATCTATTAATCTAAATATGGAAGGAGTCCTTTCTGCTTTCTTTGCTATGTTCTCAGGAAAATGTGTGATAGATACAATTTCTAATATAAGACCGAATTAACTAGAATTGCCTATTTCAGATTTAAATTTTAAGTTGTATATTCTAGTGTGAGGTTCAAGGTTCTCATTTCTAAAATATTTTTCAGGTGATGAAGAGCTTTTCCTCTTACCTGTGGAACTGAACTGTTCACTCAAAGTTCGCTATGACTATTATGTGTATGGATTTTTATATAAGCTTCTTAATGGCTTCTTGTAGGCCATAGGGAATTCTCAAGGAGAAAACACATTAACTCTCTTCTAAAAAAGAAAGCAACAAGATTTTTTTTTTTTTCCTTTTTTCCTTTCAGTGAACAAGCAAATGGTTCTGGCACAATAAACCGCATGATAAAAATAATAAAATGAATCATGTTGGCCTCTTAAAAAAGATGACTCGATGGAAAAGCTTATAACATAAGATTGAAAATCTAATGTTGCAGAACATTGTTCTTGCTCTGATGCTAATTAACTATTGATATTGGGTTAAAAAATCAAATTCTCTAGAATCCAGTTACTTTTTTCCAGTAGTATAACCTGTTTAATATTCTGTAAATATATATAGAGAGAGATAATATGAAGTAATAACATGTTAGAATTTATAATAGTTTAATAAAAATAACTATACTCCTCATCTTAGTTATAAGGTGCTAGGCATCAAATTGGTATGAGAGATAGATGTAAGCTCATTGAGAGTTTAGGCCAGGAGAGATGGGACAACATATAGACAACTCTATTGTTCTATGGGACAGAACACTAGAATACTAGAAGTATTGCAGAGTTAAAGGTCAAACTTTGAGTTATACAGGGTCTTTTCCTGTCTTGAGAATTCTTTATACAAATATACAAAGATATACCTAAGAAATTTAAGGATATACTTAATATGTTCTTAGGGAATTCTTGGAAACATTGTAAAAAACACATGGTTGTCTAGGCTCCATAGAAAAAGATGCTAAGCAGGTAGTAAATGTCGGTCATGGAATCTGAGTTGAAAGAAAGAGGGGAAGAAAGGAAAGAAGGAAGGTAGGAAGACAGAAAGGAAGGAAGGTGCACTGATACTGGGAGGCGCACAGTTGGGATCAATCAATGTATTAACTAAATGAAATCCCAAATTGACCTATAAATATAACATAATTTTAATTACAAACAAATATTTTTGCAGATCTTAACAAACTTATTCCACAATTTAAACAGAAAAAGCAAAAGAACTAAAATAATAAAAATCATTTCAAAAAAGGAGAATAGTGTTCGAAGATTTACATAATCTAATTTTAGGACTTATCTTAAGCCAAAATAATCAAGACAGTGTGGTATTGGTTAAGAAATAGTGGCTTACATCAATGAAACAGAACACACACATATGGCCAACAGGTTTTTCACAAAGATGCTAAAGAAAATCCATGGAGAAAGTGTATGCTTTTTTAAAAATGGTGCTGAAAGAACTGAACAGCCTTATACCACAAAAAAGGGAATTGGTTAATTCTTTCACCATTTTAAAAATGTGTCTCAGTATGAACCCCTCCCCCCAAAACATGGACAAGGACTTGATCAGACAATTCACCAAAGAGGATATTCAAATGGCCAACAGCACATGAAAATAATACCTTTAGCCATTAGAGAAATGTAAATCAAATCCATAATGAAATATCACCTCACCCCCATTAGAATGGCAAAGATGAAAAAAATGAGAAACAAGTAATGATGAGGTTGTGGAGAATTTGAAACCTGCATTCATTGCTGTTGGGAATGTAAAATGGTACAAACATTGTGTAAAGCAGTTTCATGATTCCTCAAAAAGTTGAACATAGAATTACCATATGACCTGTAATCCCAATCTTAGGTTTGTACCCAGAAGAAGTGAAGGCAGGAATACAAGCAGAAAATTGTACAGCAGTGCTGACTGCAGCACTTTTTATAATGCCCAAATGGTGGAAACAACGAAAATGTCCCTCAACAGATGAATGGAGAAACAAATGTGGTATATACACACAATAGAATATTATACAGCTGTACAAAGAAATGAAGCTCTGATGCATCCCACAATATGGATGAACCTTGAAAACATTATGTTAAGTGAAATAAGTCAGTCACCAAAGGACAAATACTGAATGATCTCACTTATATAAAAAAGTAAATATATGGACACCAAAGATTATTAATGGTACCAGAAGTGAGAGGGAGGGAAAAAGGGGGAGTTTTTGTATGGGGAACATTGAGTTTATGTTAATGGTGGTGGAGTATTTTGGAAAAAACAATAATGGTTGCACAATATGAAAAATGTAATCAATGAGATTGAACTGAAAATGTGGAAGTTGTATGGGCAAGTGTTTTGGTGGGTATATTTTCTGCACACACACACACACACACACACACACACACACACAAAGACCCCCTACATTGTGGACTTCTGTCGTTCAGAACTGTAAGATAATATTATGTTGTTTAAAAAAAAAAAAAAACTTTAAAAAGGCCTTTTGTCACAGATTTGCCCAGTGCAATGCACTGTTGATTTCTTGACTGCTGCATCCGTGCGCAGTGACTATTGATATAAATAACCATGTGTATCAAATTTGGTACCGGTAGAGTGGGGTGCTGCTCTAACAGATAACTAAAATCTGGAAGTGGTTTTCAATCTGTGAATGAGTAGAAGATGAAAGAGTTTTAAATTGCCTAATAGTAAAAGCCTGGGTTGCCTTGAAGAGACGGTTGGTGGAATTACGGACAGACATCAGAGACAATTCTGATGGGGACTCAGAAGAAAGTGAGGAGAGCTGTCACACTGGAGGCACAACAGATGGCAAGAGGCAGTAGCAGAGAATAACAGCAGCAGAGAGATGGTAGCAGCAGAACCAGGAGACCAGCACGAGACAGGCCTGGAGCTGACCCACGGAGCAAGAAAGTTGAGTGTCTTCCAGCAGAAGTTACAGGCAGAGTGGGGTGCCTCCAGGCACTTATCGGTGGAGCTAAAGAGTTTTGGAACACTTGCCCCAGCAGGGCAGACTGGCAGCGAGGCCTAAGAAGTCAAAAACCAGGGAACCAGGATGAAGAAGTTGAAGAGACAAGAAACACAGGAAACAAGCACAGTTGCCATCCAGTGAGCCTGAGAGGCAGAACTGAAGCCCAGAGTAGATGGGCCTCCACCCAGAATCCCGAGAGTGCGGCCAATACCCAGAGTCTGGAGGGCAGGGTCATTGCCTAAATGTCCTCAGAAAATAGATGATTATTTTCAAGCCTTGACAACTAATGTAATGTGTTCTGTCGACTTCCTTGGTATGTATTATCCCTTCTTTTCCATTAATTTCTTCCATTTGTAATGGAAATATCTAGTTTCTGCCCGTTCCACCGTTGTACTTGAAGCAGATAACTTGTATTCTAGATTTCACAGATGAAGAGGAAGTTTTGGATTTTGGACTTTGAATTTTAAGACTTTTGCTGTGATGTGATGGGGGTGAATGTATTTTACATGTGCAAGGATACGAGCTTTGGGGGGCCAAATGGTGGAATGGATTGAATTATGTTCCCCCAAAATGTTTGCCAAATTGGCGAGGTTATGGTTACCAGTATTGTGTGACTGTCCATCATTTTGTCATCTGATGTGATTTTCCTATGATCTTTAAGTCCCACCTCTGTGTTGTTATGAGGCAGGATTATAGGCAGTTATGTTAGTGAGGCAGAATTCAATCCACAAGGTTACGTTTTATCTTGAGTCAATCTCGTTTGAGATATAAAAGGGGGATTGACTCTCCAGAGATTTAGAATTGTTGCATGCTCATTTTCATTCAGTTCAAAAGATATTGTATTTTCCTGTGTGATGTCCTCCTTGACTGATGGTTTATTTAGAAGTATGCTGTTTGCATAGCTATTTGTACCATCCAGGGCCAAATTATAAAATTAAAATGCATGTTTCTATTTGTTTTTTTTCAATTACTGAGAGAGGAATGTGTAAATCTCCAATTATAATTCTATATTTGTGTACTACTTTCAATTCTAATAATGTTTGCTTCATGCAGTTTGAGATTTTATTTTAGACATATACACTTTTCAAGTTGTTGAGTATTATTGATGAATTCTGCTCTTTATCACATGATGAAACTGTTCCCTTTATCCCTTGTAATATTCCTCTGTTCGGTCTACATCGCTAGTCTAACCAGAGTGATATCTACCTGGAATTTTAGTTCTCTTCCTTGAAAATGGTGTAAAACCTCAGAATCAGTATGTTGTTGTTGTTGTTAGGTGCCGATGAGTCGATTCCGACTCATAGCAACCCTATGCACAACAGAACGAAACACTGCCCGGTCCTGCGCCATCCTTACAATCATTGTTATGCTTGAGCTCATTGTTGCTGCCACTGTGTCAATCCACCTTGTTGAGGGTCTTCCTCTTTTCCTCTGACCCTGTACTCTGCCAAGCATGATGTCCTTCTCCAGGGACTGATCCCTCCTGACAACATGTCCAAAGTACGTAAGACGCAGTCTCTCCATCCTTGCCTCTAAGAAGCATTGTGGCCGCACTTCTTCCAAGACAGATTTGTTCATTCTTTTGGCAGTCAATGGTATATTCAATATTCTTAGCCAACACCACAATTCAAAGACGTCAACTCTTCCTCTGTCTTCCTTATTCATTGTCCAGCTTTCACATGCATATGATGTGATTGAAAATACCATGGCTTGGGTCAGGCGCACCTTAGTCTTCAGGGTGTCATCTTTGCTCTTCAACACTTTGAAGAGGTCCTTTGCAGCAGATTTGCCCAATGCAATGCGTCTTTTGATGTCTTGACTGTTGCTTCCACTGCTGTTGATTGTGAATCCAAGTAAAATGAAATCCTTGACAACTTCAATCTTTTCAAAAAAAAAAAAGATAGGTATGCCAAAATAAGTAAAAAAACCTTACTGCCTTGGAGATGATTCTGACAGATAGCTACCCTGTAGGACAGAGCAGAACTGTCCCATGGGGTTTCCAAGGCTATAAATCTTTACAGAAGCAGGCTCTCGGATATTTTCCTGAAGAGCAGCTATGACTTGTAACCACTGAAGTTTCATTTAGCAGCCTAGTGCTTAACCTCTGTGCCACATGGCTTCCTTTCAGTATAGGTATAATCGACCTAATTTACTCCACTTTCACAATCTTCTTTTTCTTTTAATATCTTCATTTTAATGATCACTCAGGCTCATGACCTGCAGCTTCCACATGTTTCAACCAAACCAATTACTAGTTAAATCCTATGGAAACCACACTTCCAACACTCCTTACATACATTCCTTCATCAATGACTTAACGAAGGCCTTCGATACTTCATATGGTATTGTCTAAAGGCCAAATAATGCAGTTGATAAAGGAAAAAAATTGGTATGTTCTTTTATTCTACATACCAAAATGTCTAAAAGTGAGGCCTCTGTAGCCAGGAAGCTTAAATGAGAATATAGTTATCACTCTTAAGAACTATGTGGTTTTGAGCAAACTTATGTACCTCTGTTTCCTCATAAGAGATAATTGTAGAACAACTTACAGGAGAAGGTATGATGATTATATGACTTAATATGTGAAAGGCACTTGCATAATTGCTCAGTGCCTAATCAGCTGCATATGAGTTCTAACTATTGCTATTAGCTATTACTCATTCATTGACTTACCATTCATTTAATAAAAATCTACAGTTATTATTGTTCCAAGTACCATGTTATGCCCTGAAGATCAGTAGTGAGGACAGACACAATGACTGCCTTTATGCAATTTACAGTATCAGCACATTGTAAGATCTACATAAAACCAAACCCACTGCTGTCTAGTCAATTCCAACTCATAGCCACCCTATAGGACAGAGTAGTGTCACCTCATAGGGTTTCCATGGCTATAATCTTTAAAGAAGCTGACTACTACATCTTTTTCCTACAGACTGGTTGGTAGCCACAAACCTCAGACCTTTTGGTTAGCAGCTAAGGGCTTTAACCACTGCAGCACCATGGCTCCTTTATACCTATATGGGCAAGAGATAAAAAAAATACCTATATGGGAACTAAATATTCAAAACAACGAATATTAATTTTAATATTTATTTTATGTAATATTGTTATAATACTGACCAATGTGTTAACTTATATTAAATGAATAAATAAAAGGGGCCCAACAGTAGGGTCAATTATTTCTTTAAAGAAAAATACTTGAGGTAATTTATAAAGAATAAAACTATTTAACTTGATACTTAAATATACCATTTTTCCATGTTGACTTGAACAAATAAAAATCATTGAAGACTGTTTTATCTCAAAATTTGGCTTCTACTTTATTAAGAGAAAAATAGGAGACAGTACAGGAATTTCCACACAGGTTAATTTGACATGAATTCTTGTTTAATTTGATGGCTGGATTATTAGCCAAATATTTTTAGGCACAATTGGGTGCAACCTTATTCCTTCAGTTCATCTCTTCCTTTCCTATAAGATCATGGTTTTTTTTTTAAGTTGGAATACTGATAACAAAGGAGACAATCTTGACTGAATCCTCCTTCACAGCTTTGAGACCCTGATTTGAATAATAGAAACTTCAAATATGATCTATGAATGCTGCAAAAATTCTGAGTTTTGTAAAAGTCACCTATTTAGGAGTACTTTTGAAGTAGGCTGTTCCTATCTTCTAGAGAGACCATCTCAATAAATCATAATCAGAAATGATTTTTAGTTACTAGGGCTTCAAATTATATAATTTTTAAAAGATAAAATGTCTATATTGCATCTGTGAAAATTAGTACTTTTATAAAGGAATTTTGAGTATATATTTAAACCACACTCTGATGTCAAATATCCCTTCTTCCAATAGAAATGTATTAGTTCTCTTTGCGTATTTGATCAGAAGAGATTAGAAATTGAGGCTCTGAAACTTACTGGTGTGCTTTTCAAACTCATAATTAAGAATTGGCTTTTACAGGAAAATTGTTTTGATTGTTAGTTTTTGATGATTTCCTTGTGGTAGGGTCACAAGATAACCACCACTGGTAGGAAAAAAATAGGTTTTATCGAGCGAAACATACTTTTTACTCTTAATGACTTGTAAAATAAACAAACATTGAAATAAAAACAAATAAATCAATAAGGAGTTGGCATAAGCAGGAGAGAGTTGGGGTGATGTAGAACATTTTTTTCCTTCTCTGGGCCATGTTCATTGTTGTAAAGTTTCCTTTGTAATGACCAATGTAGGGTTTATCCTCATAGTTAGAGAACAAAGGCAGAATTGGGAAATGAACTAGAATTTTTAAAACATTTCTGAATGGTGAAATAGTTTTTCCGATTTTGGAGCAAACACATATAGTAGCCAATTGTAGGTTATTCTCTAAGCTACATGTTTGTTTTTACTGAACCTTAAGTATACTCTCATTAAATATTACCATCTGGTCTCTCAGTAGTTTCAGAAAGAGTCTGACAAATTTCTGTGATTGGACAATGGTAAAAAAAAAAAAAAAAAGCTAATAGTGGAATCAATGTTTATGGTGTTCAGTGAAGCAGTGCAGAAGCATATCCAGAGGCCGAGATGGATCTGAGTGTATGACAGCATAAAGGGCTAGTAATCTTTGGGAGGTCCATCACAGGGATTTCAGAATGGGAAATTAACTTCCAAATGTTTGCTGAAGACTTACTATAAACAATGTGAGAATATGTGAAGCTATAGAGTTCTCAGGACATCATCATTGTAGTAAGAGAAAGAGGAAGTTAAATACTAATCATAGTAATATAACCTGTCACTGAAGGTTTAATATGGGTACATTTGAATGTAATCCCATAAGTATGTATATGATACAATTTATCTGCTCTTGATGGCACTGGGTTGTTGGTTTTATAAAATTCTGCCTTGGAAGGTTGATTAATGCTTCATTTGGAAATATTCTAGGAGATAAATGCACTTTAAACTAAAAGCAAGGCACTTTCTTCTCTAGATTCAAACCTTAGAACAATGGACTGACACCCAACATTCTTTTCAGTTTTACAAAGCTAAAAATATACTTTATTTATGAACCAATTTCTCTCAAACATTTTTTCATTGCTTCTTTTACATCTTTGTTCCTCAAACTGTAGATAATGGGATTCAGCATGGGAATCACAATGGTGTAGATTACAGACACTATCATGTCATGGTCCAAAGCATAGCTGGAACTTGGCCTCACATACATGAAGAGGATTGTTCCAAGGTAAATTGACACTCCAGTTAGGTGAGAGCCACAAGTTGAAAATATTTTTCACCTCCCTTCAGCAGAACGCGTCTTCAGAATGACCATTAAAATGAAACCATAAGAGATCAAGACAATCAGGATGGTGAATATTTCAACAGAACCCACCATGTAAAAGAGTAGAAGTTGGTTGATGTGAGTGTCAGAACAGGAGATAGCAAGGAGTGGAGGGATATCACAAAAGACATGTCTGATTTCATTGGATGCACAGAAGGAGAGGCTAAAAGTTGCCACTGTGTGTAAAGTAGCATGTGAAATACCACAAACATAAGAAGCAATGATGAGTGACACATAGACTCTGGGTGACATGTTAACTGAATACAGAAGTGGGTTATAGATTGCTAAGTAGCAATCACATGCCATTGCTGCCAAGAGAAATGATTCTGTGGTCCCAAAAGTGGAAAAGAGCAGCATCTGTGTTTCATATCCAAGGAATGAAATGGTTTTATTCTCTACCAGAAAACTGACCAACATTTTTGGTGTGATAACTGAAGAATAGCAGGCATCCAAGAATGATAATGCACTCAGAAAATAGTACATGGGATTGTGGAGTCGGGAATCTACCATGACTAATAAAACCAGTCCTAAATTTCCCACCAGAGTAAAAATATAGATTGCAAGAAATAGTAAAAAGAGATAGACTTCCAGCTCAAAGTTGTCTGTAAAACCCCGCAATACAAACATGGTGACTTCAGTGGTGTTCTTCAACCGAATCCTGTGTGCATCCAGTCCTGATGGCAACACTGACATTTTAGTTGATATTTATGGGTCCTAAAGCAGTTGGACTCTCGGCGTGGTACAGATGATAAATGTACTTGCTGCTAACTCAAAGTTTGGTGGTTCAGTTCCATCCAGAGGCACGTCAGAAGAAAGGACTGATAATCTACTACCAATTTCAGTCTTGAAAATCCTACAGAGCACAGTTCTATTCTGACAGGCTCAGGATTGCTTTGAGTTGGAAAGGACTAGATGACAACTCATAAATGCAATATTCTGTGAAACAGAGAGCATTCAGTTCCATCTTCATGTTTGTTTCTTAGAAGGACGTGATAATATCCTAGACAGTGATGGAAGAGGCAGTGATTGGCTGGGCCCATCTGGATGTAATTTCCTGTTTAAATAAAATAAATAAATGGCTTCTTACATTTGTTGGCTGAGCTTCTCATGTTAATAGCAAACAAGCAAACAAACCTGCTAATTTATGTGGTTCTCAAATCACCATATTTTAAAATTGACAAGGAAGAATGAATAGAGGGCTTTTTAAATCCAAACACTTTATACATGTAAGTAAACCCTAGATTACTCAAATTATCTACAGTGTTTATGAATGCCTTTCCTTAACACCCACTAGGATAAAATGAGAGCAACACCATGTATCTCACAAGATTGGATTAAATTTAAATGAGAAAAAACTTATTAAAATTATTTAATTTAAAATGTTCTCATATGACTAGAAAATCGATGAAGTTAGACTAACCTTTCAAGTTGTCTTAGCAGGCACATTTTTCTATGTAAATCCATGAAGTTCATATATAACTTTGAGAACATACATGCAAATATCTTATAATATTTTAATTGTGTTTGAATGGATATGATAGTTAATAAAGTCATGAAATAATAGATAAATATATATTCATATATTTTGGGCACATCACAAAAAATGCATTTATATTTAAAAAATCCCCCATCCTCTTTCTCTGTCTCTCTCTCTCTACCTCTGCACTTTTCCCATCTCACTCTTTCAAGAATCCATGCAACACAAACAAAAATATTTACTGGTGAGAGACACGAATAAAATAGAAATCGGGTAGAGAGTAAGAAGCACAGTGAAGGAAAATTAAAATTATACAACCAAATTTTGAAAAAAAAAAAACATGCCAGTAAGTTGTCTACTAAAGAAATTCATTGCAAAATCAACTGCAAAATAAAGCTTGACTTTTTTTTTGGTGGGAACAGAAACAGAAGAAATGACAGGTAGCCTGTGATTCTAATCATCACTTCACTGATGGCTCTGACACAAGACAGCAATGGTGGAAAGTTAAGAGCACTGTATTTAGACTCAAAAACTTTTATTAAAATCTCAGAAATAGCACCCAGTGCCAGTGTCAGCTGGGAAAATAAAGCCATCCTTCTCCCTTCCTGTATGAAAGAATGGGTAAGTTCAACAAAATGATTGAGATATATGTTGATAAACTACATGAACGTGGTACTCATGCAGAGCGCTTATTCATGAAACATATTAATATATTTTTAATTCAATTTTTTTATTATATGTAAAAAGCACATACTACTTAAATAAGCCTTCCATATTTTATCTAAAAAAAAAAAAAGGGAATTCTAAAATTAATTTTTTTTTGTCAAAGCTTTGAGCAATGAATGAATCCCAAACCAGAATCTAAAGTGTTTTTGTTATACTTGTTTGTTATATGACCTAAATAGGTATTAAAATATCAATTTATTGAAATTAAGCTCAATAAATCCTAATATCCTATGATGTAAAAAACCAAAAAAAAAAAAAACTTTTTCCCATTAAGTAGATTCCGACCCACAGTAACCCTATAGGACAAAGTACGACTGTCCCATAGAGCTTCCAAGGAGTGGCTGGTGGATTCAAACTGCTAAACGTTTGGTTAATTGCCGTAGTACTTAACCACTGTGTCACCAGGACTCCATATTTTGTAATCTGTAAAGGATTGTAAAAATGTGTCTCCATCACTGCATTCTGCCTTTGGGCTTGTCAGTGAAATAATAGTGTCTTTTCCTTAAATTCTCTGGATACTGTTTGTAATTTAATTTTGGGACACCCGTGATGGTCTGTTCTTGTCTGTAGAGCAAGAATGTGATGTAAGAATGAAAGTATGTTTTATACCAAGTCAGATCCTACTAGAGTAATGATCTACTTCACTATAGGGAACGGAGACTCGACAGAGGAAAAAGTATGAGGTTTATCTACCTCCCCCCAAGCTTCTTCGAAGAGGCATTTCTGTTAACTAATCTTTCAAGAAGTCAGAACTGTTGGTGTTTAAGTCAACATTCATGAGTGGTGCAAATGGTTAAGACACTAGGCTGCTAACCAAAATTTTGGACATTAGTATCCACTCGGAGGGACCTCAGAAGAAAGACCCGGCCATCTACTTCTGAAAAATCAGCTACTGAAAATCTTACAGAGCACAGTTCTACTCTCACGCACATGGCGTTGCCATGAGTCAGAATCGATAAGATGACAAATGGTCAGTTGTGTTTATGACTAGCTGATTTCACTTAAAGAGGTTATAGTGGCAAGGAACTCAAAAACATAGATTCTGAATTTTTTTTTTAAACAAAACATGTTCCATCTGGAAGACTGAAAGAAATCAGTTCCTCAACTCTCACAGAGTCACAAAGTCAGAAAACATAAAGTACCAGATGTCAATGAGAAAAGTACTACAAAGACTAGCCTTGAGAAGAAAGAAAGCTATGATAGGGGCTACCACATGTTATTAAGTGGGTTCAAGGGGTTAGGAATTTTTTGTACATTCTGTACATAATCTACATAGCACCCTGAAAACGAAATAGTTTAGCATTCTTTTACAGATGAGAGAAAGAACTGAGTTCCAGCTAGATATAAAACTTGACCAAGGTCACACAGATAGTTACTAGCTGCCTTAGTCATCTAGTGCTGCTATAACAGAAATACCACAGGTAGATGGCTTTAACAAAGAGAAATTTATTTCCTCATGGTAAATAAAGTAGGGTAAAAGTCCGAATTCAGGGCAATGGCTCCAAGGGCAGGCTTTCTGTCTCTGTTGGCTCTGGAGGAAGGTCTTTGTCCTCAATCTTCCCCTGGTCTAGGAGTTTCTCAGGCCAGGGACCGTAGGTCCAAAGGATGCGCTCTGCTCCCGATGCTGCTTTCTTGGTGGTATGAGGTCACCAAATTTCTGCTTGCTTTGCCTACCTCTTATATCTTGTAAGGCAAAAGGTGGTGCAGACCACACCCCAGGGAAACTCTCTTTACATTGGATCAGGGACATGACCTGAGCAAGAGTGTTACATCCCACCCTAATCCTTTTAACCTCAGTCAGGGATTATGATTTATAACACATAACGAAAATCACAAAATGGAAGACAAACCACACATGGCCTAACCAAGTAGATGCACATTTTGGGGGGACATAATTCAATCCATTACATTAGCAAAGCAAGGATTCGCCCCAGATTTCTTTGATTCCAGAGTCTAAACTATTTCTGCTTGATCATACTGTAATCCCACTGTGCCATGTGATTATTCTGGAGCTACCAGCCTCTAGAAATAATGTAAAATAACATCCTCACATATTTGAGTTATTTTTTAAAGTCATCCAGCTTAAATAGGCCATGAAATTATTAAATTATGTACATATACACATAAATATATATATATTGAAAATCGCTTGTAGAGAAAAATAAGTTTTAAAATAATTTATGTCCCTCAGTGAGACAATATGTATGTGTGTGATATGTATATCATACAAAAGTAGCATATAACCAAATGCTGATTGAAAGCTAATTTTCTCTCCCTTTAATAGTTTCTCTGATTTTTAAATTTGTTGTTTTTAGGTGTCATCGAGTGGGGTCTGACTCACACTGACCTGTTGTGCAACAGAATGAAAAACTACCCAGTCCTGCACCATTCTCACAATCTTTTTTTTTTTTTATAGCCCTTCATTCTACTACTCCTACTCTGATTATCATCCATAAAGAAAATCAAAGCAAATTTCTGATTTAAACCTCTATTGACCAAAATACGTAGGGAGTCCTTTCTGTTTTCTTTGCTATGTTCTCAGGAAACATTCAATTTTTAATACAAGTCTGAATTAACCAGAATCACCTAAAACAAATTTACTTTTAAAACTAGGCGTATACTCTAGTTGGAGATTAAAGGTTCAGTCTTCTAAAATATTTTGTAAGTGATAAAATTTTTTCCTCTTACCTGTGGACCTGAACTTCTAACTCAATTAAAGTATGCCATGATTGGGTTTGGATTTTTATACCAGTTTCTTGAGCTCTTCTTTTAGTCCATAGGGGATTAACCAAGGAGAGAGAATGCTGACTGTCTTTGGACATAAAAATAACAAGCTTTTTTTTTTTTTTTTCCTGCAATAACAACAGAATGGCTCTGTAAGAATGAAATACTTCATAAAAATGATTAAATGAATTACTTGGGCCTCTGGAAAACTGATCCCTTAGTGGAAAAGTTTATGGCATAGGACTGGAAAATAAATCCGGTGACACATAACATAGCCTTAGCTCTGATGCTAATCAGCTATGTGTCATTGGTAAATAAATTAAATTTCATGTAACCCAGTTTCTTCCTTCTTGGAAGATAGCCTGCTTAATTATCTCAAAATCTTGTAAACCTATGTATTATTAAATAATATGAAAGTATAACATATGTCAGACTTAGTTCAATACAAATAATTTCTCATCTGAATTATAAGGTCCTAGATTTCTTGTTCTATGAGTGATATATATAAGCTCATTGAAAGCTTAATACAAGAGATAAAATATTAATACACATGTTTATACAATAAACAAATGGATAGAAAGTTATGAGAGACAAGTTTTATACTAATAGCTGTTAATATTCTATGTGATAGAATGTTAGAATACCAGATATTGGCCAGAATGAAAGGTCAAATTTTTGAGTTGTGTAGGGTCTTTTCTTGCCTTTGAAATCTCAGATACTAATCTATAGATCAGAAGCAATGTCGTGTGGAATCTAGTCATAGTGGGTTTAGGGATTCTGTACTTCCATGGATAGTATTTTTGGCAGAAGTACTGTGTATAGGAAAAGCAAACCCATATTCAAACTAAGTATCTAGTCCAGTAAGGAAAACACTGTCTTTTCCATGATGGGAGCTGTCCAATGTAATCAATCGGCCATCAGGTAGCTAGCTGGCTCAGTGGGATGGCATCATATTGGACACTCAATGTTGGTTTCTGCTTCTTGTAGATTGTGCTCTCAGCAGTAGCCCTAGGCAGTTTGACTTTGGTGAGTGAAAGTTCTTGTCACTGAACTCAAGTGTAACCTCCATGACTGCAGCCATGAACACTCTGTCCATGAGCCCATCGGGAAATGACAGGAGTGGCTGGGGAAAGAAGCTGACTGGTATCCACAGAACAGGTCATCCTATTAACTTCACTACTAAAACCATCCTTTGCTGAGGTCATTCAGTGGTGAATATTCACATGGAACAAAAATATCTTCACATTTTTTGCCCATTCAGAAGAGATATCCACATATCTCTCCCCCAGATATCTTTTTTTTACCAATTTTCCAATTATGTTCCTTCCAAATCCCTGATCATGCAACCAAACTATTGGCCACATATCAATTGCAACACTGTCCATTTTTTTAAAAAGCAAAAAAAAAAAAACCCAGTTCCTATAAATGGTGAATTTTTCTGTGTTTGAATTAAAAATCAATAACCCTGACTTTAAAAGCAGCTAAAACATAAATTAATCTTCTCTTCAGAGTAGGAGTTACTTTCACAGAGTAGACAGTGACAAGAAGATAGCATGAGAGAGGCTTTGAGGGTACTGAGTCCCATAGATCTATAGGTCTTACCTTCCTAAGTGATACTTTGCATTAGAAAGTATATGTTGCTGTAACCATTCTTTCTGAAACCTACGTCTTGTAGAATGCCCCCTCCCTTATTTGAAACTTTCCTTCCCAGTCTCCCTGCTCAACTTAAATTCTCCTCTCAGGCATTTTTCCTCCCAGTGAAGCCTTGTCTTTTTGGAAGAAAGTGCATAATGCTTATTTCTGAAATCTTCAATGACCCAGAGCACCATCTGAGTCTCCCAGGATCCTTTTGTGATTCCTTGCTGTAGGTTTAGGTGAGGAGAGAGGAGTAGTCATCAACCTGCAAGTGGAAGCCAGGAGGTTTTTCCCATTTTTCCTGGTTGATATTGCTGAGATTCCCATACGGTAAATTGCTCTCTCCTTTCCGAGGCTGGTTATGAAGTTCGCAGGGCTAATACTAGGTCTTGTTAATACTTCTCTTTGCCATTTACACTGTACCCGCTGCCATGGGAGCCTTGATGCCTTAAAATACTTATGCTGGGGTTAATGGAGGCCCTTTGTGGTTTAAGTTTGTCAAAATCATCCTTTTTGTTCTTTCACTTTCCTCTTTGCTTGTGCTTGTTTGTTGTGTGTAGGAGACTTTTTAAGGAAGTGCTTTAGGGGAGATTCTGAGTTAACTAATAAGAAATTTCTTTAATTACCTTCTGCTTACAAAAATTTATTTTTAGTATTTTAATTTCTTTGGCTCTTTCATAATAGAGAGTTCACTGAAATGCCATAATCTCTATTTTCTATGCACCCTTTAAATGTGAAAATTGACAAGAATTCTCAATGTCATGTTGCATCACTTTATTCAGATTTTGTTTCCTGTGTCACCTCATCATAGAGGTTCATACAACACCCTCTGTAAAATATATCTGATCCCCTCAAAGCCTTACTTTATCCCTTGTCTCAGCTTTGCTTCTCTTCATAGTGCTTATAACGTCTCCTATTGTTTATTTGTTGTTTCCTTGCCACATAGTAATGTCTCAAAAAGACTTTTGAATAAATATATGAAAGGTTATTCAAGTTATGCCAGACTTCAAATTTCACAAGACCTGTTACTCCCAACCTGGCTTCCCATTAGAAGCATCTGGAAAACTGTAGAAAATTAGACATGCTGTTGTTAGACATGCTGTTGGTCCTTGCTTGTCTATCAGTGTTACATTTTTTTTAGGTCCTACTCGTGGGTGCATGTGAGTATGTGTGTGCATATGAGCATGGGTTTAGTGTGTGTTTGAATGTGTGTGTGATACAATAATGAAAGAAATTATGAGTTTTTAATAAGAAATTTCTTTAATTTTCTTCTGCTTCCTTTGTCTTGGATTCATCTTTTTTATAGTATTTGTTTTTTTGTTGTTGTTGTTTACTCTTTCACTATAAAGGAATTACACAAATGTAATCTCTATTGTCTGTGCTATTACTATTTCATCTGAGAAAACTACAGATTAGAATTTGTTGTTCAAGATTCACAAAATACATGACTTATAAGGTACTCCAGGTCATTAAACATTTGATACCTTCTTCAATAGCACTGTTTTTGTTTGTTTGTTTGTTTTCTCTATAAAGCTAGACATTTTTGTACATTTCTTATCACTTGACTGAGATGCCTTTAAAGAAACTCAAAATCTATGCCTTATTTACTTCAAACACGTTTTAATTTCAGCAATGTAGAAATATCATGAATATGGATGTCTATAAACCCTTGTGCTATATTCTGGAATTGATATATCGCAGTTTCACTTATTATACTTTACTATATTTACTGGTTTTTTGCAATATAAAATGGGTTGTATTGCCAGTATGAGGGTCTCAGAGAAGCTAAGTGCTGACCCAGCATCAGAGCTATGATACAAGATTATGTCTAATATCTTACAATCTATTATCTAATGTTAAAACATAATTTTCCCCTAAGCCATCATTTTAAATCAGACTCCAAAGAACTTTATTTAGTCAACAAAAGTCAAGATTTGGTGTATTATTCAAGAACTATTTATTTCCTTAACATTGAGTAAATCATTACGTTGCTATTTTGAGCCAAAAGATAATTGGGGAATATTCCCCTCTGGGAATCTCCTATGGGTTTCATTAGCAGCTGAGTAAGCAAATATAAAAGATCTAAATAAAACAAGTTCATGATGTATCTAAACCTGCACTTGCTATTCTTCAGGTAAGAGAACATATCAGATCATTTGCAGAATATTTAGGAGACATATCCTAGACTATCCAGGTAGACTAGGCTGTGAAGTCCCCAGTATTGAAAACTTTATTTCTTCCCTATTTCATTGGTGATTATTATATATCTGTCAAAATCTGATTTTTTCAGATTTCTACCCAATGATTTAAAACCCATACTTCCTAGAAAAGAACAGAAAAAATGTGAAAGATACGCTTATAGAGGTAAATAATAGACTCCAAATTGAATGTACGCTTTAATTTTCCTGATGAAAGAAAGCCATACACTTCAAATAAGAACAGTGAGAAGAAAGGTCTAAATTTAATATGTCAATAGAAAACAAGAATATTTGAACTATTCATCTGCCTGCAGGGTTATATTTGGATATAAATAATGAGGGGGAAATAAATAATTGACATTTATTTTACTAGCTTTTGCAACTAGATGTCACATCAGATTATTACTTCATAATATTTCTCTGTTATTGATGACTTGAAAGATACCCAAACACTGCAAGAATGGTGTTTGGTTTTATTTATCATGGCGGGAAGGGACAGTTGCAGAATTAAGCCATCGTGTAATAGGAGGCAGTATAGAACCAAAACCAAATAATCCATTGCCAGTGAGTAAATCTGGACTCATAGTGACCCATTAGGACAGAGTAGAATTGCCTGATAGGGTTTCAAAAGAGTGGCTGGTGGATTCTAACTGATGACCTTTTGGATAGCCACCAAAGTCTTTAACCACTTCCCCAATAGGGTTCCAAGAGGCACCCAAGAAAAGGATGGAAGATACGTACACTTTGGGATCAGGGAGAGATGGGGTTGAATCTTGGTTCTGGTACTTGTAAGTTGTGAGGATTGCTACAAATACACTAAAAAGTATTGTGCAGAAAATTTCATTCTCACACCAAGTGCTCAACAAATGATGGCTGTTATTATTTCTTTCCTTTGCATTATAAGTGTTGGGCCCAAGATATCTAGAGTTACCTTCTTTATCTTAAAATGATATTTATGGAAGTGACTTTACATTAATTTCTTAAAATTGAGCCTGTTAAATTCGTCAATAATCATAATCACTTTCTCTTTACGACTTTGACCCCTTTCCAAATGTGCTAACATAGACAGTCATACTCAGTATAACTTTTATTTTGACATATAGCAGAAAAGCTAGTTTCCAGAGAAGTTTAACTCAAGTGCTTAATATTTCTTCTCTTTTTTTTTTTTTTTTAACATTTTCTTTATAGAAAGCCAAATTAAGACCACTGTTATATGATGAATCTAGTTGTTATAACCTGTGTGGTTTTTATTCTTACCACTGGATCACACAATTCACAAAACTCCTACTCCCTAAAAAATAAGCTTGTTATGTTTATGAAATCTTATTAACAGAAATTATACCATTTTTTGATATGCAAAGGCAGAAGAATATGATTAAATCCACCTTTAAAGGACTTTTTAATCATAATATGATTCATTTGGTTTGATCCTGACAAAATAACGTTTGAGGGCATATTGGTATTATAAAAAAAAAAAAAAATTTTTTTTTTTTTTTTTTTTACGTGTACTTAATTCTCCGGGTGCATACATTTTTCAATGTTTTCATTAAAATGTGAATTTTGTGACCCAAATTTAATTTTTAAAATAAATACATCTGATGACAAAATTTCAGTTATATATGTTTCATTTATAACCAAAAATTGAAATATTTAAAGAAAATTGCATGTGTGTGTGTTTGTGTGTGTATACACACCCAAATTGTGTCTGAATAGGTTGGTCATTAAACTTTTTTGCCAATTTAAAGAAGACTAAACTTCAGAGAGAAAATCTAACATCACACACATTTTCTAATCACCAAACTGAGTGATGAGCAGGTATTTTCAGATTCTAAATCCTATGTTATTTACCTTGTACTATTGTGAATTCAGGCACACTGTTGAACTGACGTCAGGGGTTGTATTAGAAATCACCTTTTTCCTCAGGCTCATAATAATATTTTTAAAAATATAATGCATTGATTTTATTCATCATTCATCATTGTTTATATTTGATATCTATTGACTATTTTTATCTTATTTACATAGATATTTTTGCTTCATTATCCCTTTATTAATACCCATGTTCACCTCTACCCCCATATATGAGATTTCTCAAACTAAGAAATGTATTCAGGAATTTCTCAATTAGGTAGTGAAAGAGTTTTTTTAATAAAATGACATATTTATAAACATTTTATGGTGCTATAGTCACTGATACATATTCGGATAATTAAAATAAATGGGTTAGGTCTTCTAATATGCTTTGTCTTAAATTTTTACTTCCAGGAAAGAGAATTCAATCTAAAACATACTGTCGTTGCTGTCAAATTACTTGAGTATTTTTTTTTCCTGTAACTTTGTTCTTTATAAAATTCCTAAGGAAATATTTTCTCTAAATACTGGCAATTTTCCTAGGTAATTCTGACATTATTTTTTCAAGGATATTGTAGATATTTGGATTTTTTCTCCTTTAATCACTCTAATCTAAATGGTTCTATCTCTTATTGAGAGATCCTTATCAATGTGTTAAAACTGGAGCTAGACTTAGATTATGAATTTAAATATTTTATAGGTTATAATTTGTAGCAGATTATGAATCCATAAAACTGATTCAAAATTCCTAATCAGTAAATTACAGTAATTTAAGATGAAGTTTGGAGAGAATATCTAAAAACAAAAATTATAATAAAATTTTTTTAAATTTTTGATATATATCCTCTAACCAGATAACTCTTTGACTCTTATTTGTTTAGCCACAGGGTTATCTACAAAATAGATAATTATTTTTAATACCTAGATAATAGTTACTTAGCTATTATTTCACTGAGTCCACAATCATCAACACATAAACAGGTGTAAAACCTTGAAAGAAATTATCTTGGAAGCAAATACTTTGAAATCATGAGTGTCATGATTTCTTCTTGTGTGTTTTTTTTTTTCTTTTTAACACTTCATTAATTTCTTTCATTTTCATCATAAATATTAGTGTAAAAAGAAAAACATATAGATTGTCAAAAATACAAATAGTCAAGCATGTAGCCAAAAAAGGGCAATGCAATATACTGAATTTAAGAAAGATGTTTGAATGAAAGGTAAGCTGTCATATACGTTTTTAATTCAGTCACAGTGAATCTTTCCCCAAAAGCCATCTTGATAAATCCTGTTCTGCGAAACCCAAGGATGACTACTGAAACTGGAGAATATTCAGAGAGTAGCTCATTAAATGTAATGATACCGGCGAGAGCTACTCTATAGTATGAACATGATTCAACACATTTCATACTTTTAATTATTTTAAAGATTACATTTCACTATTTTTCTCTTTTAATTTCTATCCCAACTTTGTGAGGTAAACATTAATATCATTTTACAGGTGAGAAGATTGTAGCAAATAATTTTAGACAATTGCCGAAAGAGCTAGAACTCTGATGTTCTACTCTAATGCTCTGTCCTTTGATAAACTGTCTCATGAAATTTTCTTGAATAAATAACTGTCTAGTAAATAACCTAGTTAACCCACTTATTTACAAAATGACATGATTTTAACAAATGTGTTTTAATAAATAAACAAATTAGCCCAATTAATTTCGGAGGGGCATAATTTTAGTCAATGACTAAATGCCTTTTCCATTTGATTCTGCAGAGCTCTGGGGGTACTAACTCTATACTCATTGTCTCATTGTCTTAGGAGTCACTGCTGGGAAATCACGCACAGCTGAAAAATCAATGTGAACACAGAGTTGACATTTGTTTGAGTCACAAAATTGTGCGTTCCTGTCATAGGAATACAAACTATGACTTCATGAATATTTTTGTTTCATGAAGTATCAACATGAAAAATGACACAGAAGTCACCACATTTGTACTGAAGGGCTTCAAAGACAATCGCGAACTTCAGGTCGTCTTATTTTTTCTGTTTCTAGCAATCTACCTCTTTACTCTGATAGGAAATTTAGGACTGGTTGTGTTGGTTATTGTAGACTCCCGGCTCCACAACCCCATGTACTATTTTCTGAGTGTGTTATCTTTCTTGGATGCCTGCTATTCCTCAGTGATTACCCCAAATATGTTAGTGGGTTTTATGTCAAAGAATAAAGACATTTCATTCCTTGGATGTGCAACACAAATGTTTTTCAGTGTTATGTTTGGGACCACAGAATGCTTTCTCTTGGCAGCAATGGCTTATGATCGGTATGTAGCAATCTACAACCCACTTCTCTATTCAGTTAATATGTCACCCAGAGTCTATGTGTCACTTATCACTTCTTCATATGTTGGTGGTATCTGGCATGCTACCTTGCACACAGTGGCAACTTTTAGCCTCTCCTTCTGTGTATCCAATGAAATCAGACATGTCTTTTGTGATACCCCTCCACTCCTCGCTATCTCCTGTTCTGACACTCACATCAACCAGCTTCTACTCTTCTACGTTGTGGGTTTTATTGAGATATTCACCATCCTGATTGTCCTGATCTCCTACGGTTTCATTTTGTTGGCCATTCTGAGAATGCATTCTGCTGAAGGAAGGCAAAAAGTGTTTTCCACTTGTGGCTCTCACCTAACTGGAGTGTCAATTTTTCATGGAACAATCCTTTTCATGTACGTCAGACCAAGTTCCAGCTATACTTTGGATCATGACATGATAATGTCAATATTTTACAGTGTTATGATACCCATGCTGAATCCCATTATCTACAGTTTGAGGAACAAAGATGTAAAAGAAGCGATGAAAAAAGTGTTTGGGAGAAATTGGCTTATCAATAAAGTATGTTTTTAGCACTAAATATGAAAAAAAAATCAAGAGTCATGGCATATGCCTCCATGTGAAGAAGATATGACAAAGATGGAATTTTTGTTTCAGTTTATTGGTGTCTTTCTATTCTTCTTCAAAATTTTGAAATAAAAATTATAGTGAACCCTCATCCTAGGCCATACTGAAAAACTATGCCATCAATTTGCTTCTATGTTCATACTGATTTACATGAATATGTGCTGGTGTGCATGGGTATATACACATATATATGTGTATATATATATACACACACATATATATATATATTCTTGTTTTAAAGTATTGTATATTTTTCTCTTGCTTATAAATATCTATTGGGAAATGGAAAAAAATATATATACTTATTTAGCATGTTGTCATTGTCATTAGTTGCCATTGAGTCAGATCCCACTCATAGCGACTACATGTGCAACAGAATGAAACATTGCCTGGTTGTGCATCATTCTCACAATCGATGCTATGCTTGATTGCAGCCACCGTGTTAATCCACCTTGTTGAGAGTCTGCCTCTTCTTCACTGACCCTCTACTAAGCATAACGTCCTTTAGGGACTGATCTCTCCTAGTAACGTGTTCTAAGCATGTCAGTCAAAGACCATTCATGCTGGTCATAATGACCTAGGATGCTTACGAGGACATCTGCAACCCCTGGCTTTACATGGTTGTGGTATCTCCACAGATCTGTCATCAGCTTGTTGTTGTTGTTGTTAGATGCCATCAAGACTTATAGCAACAATATGTGCAAGAAATGCTAACCCTCTACTTTACCAAGCATGGTGTCTTTTTCCAGGGACTGATCCCTCCTGATAATATATCCAAAACTTGTGAGACATAGCCCCACCAAACTTGCTTCTAAGGAGCATTCTGGTTGTACTTTTCCAAGACAGATTTGCCCATTCTTTTAGCAATTCACGGTATATTCAATATTTTTTGCTAACAGCACAATTCAAAGATGTCAATTCTTCTATCTTCCTACTTCATCGTGCATCTTTTGTACGCATTTGAGGCTATAGAAAACACGATGGCTTGCATCAGGCACACCTTAGTCTTCGAGGTGACATCTTTGCTTTTTTAATACTTTAAAGAGGTCTTTGGCAGCAGATTTGCCCAATGCAATGAGTCTTTTGATGTCTTCATGAGTGTTGATTGTGAATCCAAGTAAAATGAAATCCTTGACAACTTCAGTCTTTTCTCCTTTAATCATGGATTGCTTATTGGTCCAGTGGTGAGAATTTTTGTTTTCTTTATGTTGAAATGCAATCCATACTGAAGGCTGTGGTCTTTCAGTTTCATCAGTAAATGCTTAAAGTTCTCTTCACTTTCAGCAAGTAAGGCTATGTCATCCGCATAAGGTAGGTTGCTAAAGAATCTTCCTCCTATCCTGATGCTGCATTTTTCTTCTTATAGTCCAGGTTCTCAGATTATTTAATGAGCATACAGACTGAATAAGAATGATAAAAAGATACAACCCGGAAGCACACCTTCCCTGACTTTAAACCATGCCCCTTGTTCTGCCTAAATGATTGCCTCTTATTCTTTGCAGATTCCTCATGAGCACAATTAAGGCTTCTGGAATTCCTCTTCTTTGCAAAGTTATCCATAATTTGTTATGATCCACTCAGTAGAAGGACTTTGCATACTCATTAAAACACAGGTAAACATCTGTCTGGTATTCCCTGCTTTTAGCCAGGGTCCATCTGACATGAGCAATGATATCCCTGGTTCCATCTCCACGTCTGAATGCGGCTAGAATTTCTGGCAGTTCCGTATCGATGTACTACTGCAGCTGCTTTTGGATGATCTTCACCAAGGTTTTGCTTGAGTTTTATATTAATGATAAAGTTCGATAATTTCCACATTCGTTGGGATCACCTTTCTTTAAAATAGGCATAAAAATGGATCTCTTGCAGTCGGTTGGCCAGGTAGCTGTCTTCTAAATTTCTTGTCATAGAAGAGTGAGCACGTCCAGAGCTGCTTCTGTTTGTTGAAACATCAATTGGTATTCCATCATTCCCTGATGCCTTGTTTTTTGCCAGTTACATCAGTGCAGCTAGGACCTCTTCCTGCAGTACCATCAGTTCTTGATCATATGCTCCCTCCTGAAATGGCTGAACATTGACCACTTGTATTTGGTACAGTGACTCCGCATATTCCATATCTGCTTTTGATGCTTACTGCATCGTGTAATATTTTCTCTGTAGAACCCTTCAATATTGCAACTTGAGGCTTGAATTTTTTTTCTTCAGTTATTTCAACTTGACAAATGCCAAGCATATTCTTTTTTTTTTTTTTTTTTGTTTTTTAACTCCAGGTATTTGCACATGTCATAATAATACTTTACTCTTCTGGAGACACCCTTTGAAATCTTTTCTTCAGCTCTTTTACGTCACCATTTCTTCCATTTTCTTTAGCTACTAGAAGTTCAAGAGCAAGTTTCAGAGCCTCTTCTGACATCAATTTAAGTCTTTTCTTTCTCTTCTGTCTTTTTAATGACCTCTGGCTTTCTTCATGTATGATGCCCCTGATGTCATTCCATAAACCCTCTGTTCTTAGGTCATTAGCGTTCAATGGGTCAAATCTGTTCTTGAGATGGTCTCTAAACTCGGGTAGGACGGACTCAAGATCATACCTTGGCTCTCAAGGACTGATAATTTTCTTCAGCTTTAACTTGTACTTGCATATGAGCAGTTGATGGTCTGTTCTGAAGTCTGTCAGTGGCCTTATTCTGACTGATGATATTGAGCTTTCGCATTGACATTTCCCACAGATGTAGTTGATATGATTCCTGTGTATTTCATCTGGGGAGGTCCATGTGTATAGTCACTGTTTTTGTTGTTGAAAAAAGGTAGTTGCAATGAAGAGGTGCCTGGTCTTACAAAATTCTATTATGTGATCTCCGGCATTGTTTCTATCCCCAAGGCCATATTTGCCAACTCCCAATCCTTCTTCTTTGTTTCCAACTTTAAAATTCCAATCACCAGTAATTTTCAATGCATCCTGATTGTATGTTCCGTCAATTTCAGACTACAGAACTAGGTAAAAATCTTCAATTTCTTCATTTTTGGCCTTAGTGTTTGGTGTGTATATTTGAATGATAGCCATATTAACTTTTCTTTCTTGTAGCTGTATGGATATTATCCTATCACTGACAGCATTGCACTTCAGACTAGATCTTGAATTTTTGTTTTGACAATTAATGCAAAGCCATTCCTCTTCAAGTTGTCGTTCCCAGCACAGTAGACCATACGATTTTCAAGTTCAAAATGATCAATACCAGTCCAGTTCAGCTCACTAATGCCTAGGGTATCGATATTTATGGGTTCCATTTCATTTTTGACAATTTCCCATTTTCCTAGATTCATGCTCCCTACATTCTAGATTCTGATTATTAATGGTTGTTTGCAGTTGTTTCTTCTCTTTCTGAGCCTTGCTGCATCAGCAAATGAAGGTTCTAAAAGCTTGACTCCATCCAAGTCATTAAGGTTAACTCTACTTTGAGGAGGCAGCTCTTCCCCAGTCATATTTTGAGTGCCTTCCAATCTGAGAGGCTCATCTTCCAGCACTATATCAGACAATGTTCTGCCGTTACTCACAAGGCTTTCACTGGCCGTATATTTTCAGAAGTAGTTCACTGTGTCCTTCTTCCTAGTCTGTCTTAATCTGGAAGGTCAGCTGAAACTCGTCTGCCATGGGTGACCCTGTTGGTATTTGAATACCGGTAGCATAGCTTCCAGGATCACAGCAACACATAAGCCCACACAGTTGGACAAAGTGACATACACATGGTGGAATATCTCAATAGAACTCATGGCGTAGAAGAGTAGAAGCTGGTTGATGTGAGTGTCAGAACAGGAGATAGCAAGGAGTAGAGGGATATCACAAAAGCATGTCTAATTTCATTAGATGCACAGAATGAGAGGCTACAAGTCACTACCGTGTGTAAAGTAGCATGCAAAATACTACCAATATACAAAGCAGTCATGAGTGACACAAATACTGTGGGTGACATCTTAACGGAATACAGAAGTGGGTTGTAGACTGCTACATATTGATCATATGCCATTGCCACCAGGAAAACCATTCTGCGGTTTCAAAAGTAACAATGAGCAGAATCTTTGTTGCACATCCAAGGAATGAAATGGCTTTATCTTCTGCCAGAAAATTAAGCAACATTTTTGGGACAAAAACTTAATAGTAGGCCTCCAATAACAATATCACACTCAGAAATAGTGGTTGGGGTTGCAGAGTCAGAAACCCATCATGACTAATAGAACAAGTCTCATACTTCCCAGCAGAATAAAAATACAGATTGTAAGAAATAGTAAAAAGAATTAAACTTACAGCTCAAAAAATCATCTGTGAAGACCAGCAATGTAAACACAGTGATGTTTTTCAAGCAAATTTTGTATGGATCCTGTCATATTGACAGCATGGACATTTCAGCTGATATTTATAGGCTCTAAATACAATAGAATTTTCTTGTTGGTTCAAAGAATTAACATACTTGCTGCTAACTAAAAGTCCAGTGGCTCAGTTCCACCCAGAGGCAACTCAGAAGAATGAACGGACAATCTAATATAAAAAACCGGCCTTTGAAAACTCTATGGAGCACAGCTCCACTCTGACAAAGTCAGGATCTTTTTGAGTTGGAATCCACTGAACAACTAGATGAAAATTGGTAATTGCAATACTCTGTGGAACAGAGTGCTCCGGATTACATCTTCATGTTCCTTTCTTAGAAGGGTATAATAATGTCCTAGGCAATGATGGGATTAAGAACCAAACACCAAATCCATTGCCGTCTCTTGATTCTGACCCCTAATGACCCTGTAGGACAGAGTAGAACTGCCCCATAGGGTTTCCATCTCTGTCATCACATTCTGCCTTTGGGTTTGTCAGTAAAATAAAGTGTCTTTTGCTTAAATTCTCTGGATGCTCTTGGTGATGTAATTTTTAGGCACCCTTGATGATCTGCTCTTGTCTGTAGAGCAAGAATGTGATTTAATGTATGAAAGCATGTTTTATACCAAATCTGGTCCTGTGAGAGCAATGATCTACTTCACTACAGGGAACTGGAGAATTGATAGAGGAGGAGATCTTCTTCAAACAGGCATTTCTCTTAGTTAAACATTAAGGAAATCAGAATTGTTTGTGTTTATGACAGAGCACACGAGTGATGCAAATGGTTAAGGCGCTCAGCTGCTAGTTGAAAGTTTAGAGCATGAAGTCTACCCAGAGGTGCCTCAGAAGGAAGGCCTGGGGATCTACGTCTGAAAAATCATCCATTAAAACTTTACGGTACCTAATTCTACTCTGTCGCCATGAGTCTGAGCCAACTAGATGATAAATGGTTGGTTGTGTTTGTGACTAGTTGATTTCCCTTTAAAATGCTACAGA
The DNA here is from genome assembly GCF_024166365.1 of Elephas maximus indicus. NCBI lineage: Eukaryota > Metazoa > Chordata > Mammalia > Proboscidea > Elephantidae > Elephas > Elephas maximus. Next base: position 116,166,958 of record NC_064825.1, read on the forward strand.
GACTAAGACAAAAATAAAATAAATCTGTTGTCTTCTAGCCGATTCTGACTCCTAGAGAACCTATAGGATAGAGTAGAACTGCTGCTCCACAGGGTTTCCAAGAAGCAGCTGGTAGATTCAAACTGCTGACCTTTAGCAACCAAGCTCTTAACCACTGTGCCATCAGGTCTTCCTATAGAGGCTAAAATTCAAATATCAAACCCATTGCGTCGAGTCAATTCTGAATTATAGAGACCATATGGGACAGAGTGGAACTTCTCAAAAGGGTTTCTAAGGAAGGCTGGCAGATTTGAACTGTCAACCTTTTGGTTAACAGCTGAGCTCTTAACCACTGTGCCACCAGGGCTCCCTATAGAGGCTAGGAACACGAAAACATAGATTGTAATTTTTCTTTTTTTTAACAAAACATTTTTCGTCTGTAAGAGAAAAATATATCCATTCTTCAACTCTCATACATTAACAAAATCAGAAAACAAAAAGTACCAAGTGTCCATCAGAACAATACTACAAACACTAGACCTCCGAAGAAAGAAAGCCATGATAGCAGCTACCACATATTATTAAGTGGATTTAAGTGGGCGGAAATTTTGTATGCATTGCTATACTGTCTTAGTTATCTAGTGCTACTATAAATATATATATATATTTTATATATATATATATATATATATATATTACAAGTGGATGGCTTTAACAAGGAGAAATTTATTTTCTCATAGTCTCGTAGGCTAGAAGTCCAAATTTAAGGCATGAGCTCCAGGGAAAAGCTTTCTTTTTCTGTCAGCTCTGGAGGGAGGTCCTTCTTGTCATTCTTCCCCTGGACTAGGAGCTTTTCTGCAAAGGAACCTCCAGTCCAAAGAATACACTCTGCTCCCAGTGCTTCTTTTTTGGTGGTATGAGCAGCTCAGCTTCCTGTGTTCCTTGGCCTCTCAGCCCTCAGGCCTTACACCAACATCTGATCTGACAGGGTAAGTGTTCCAAAGCTCAGTAACTTCACCGATAAATACTTGGAGGCACCCCACTCCACCAGGAAACCTCCTGAGCACAGGCAATCAGCTCTCTTGATCTGTGCGTCAGCTCCAACATTGTCTGGCACTGTCCTTCTGGTTCTGTTGCTGCCAGTTTGCTGTTGTTGCCGTTCCTCTGCTGCTGTTTATCACCATCTGTGCCTTCTCTGGTGTTAACAGTTCTCCTTACTTCCTTCTGAATCCTCTATTCATTCACAGTTTCAAAACTGCTTCCACATTTTAGGTATCTGTTAGAGCAGCACCTCACTCTCTCTGTCCCAAATTCTGTCTTAGTTATGTAGTGCTGGTGTTACAGAAATACCACAAGTGAATGGCTTTAACATAGGGAAATTAATTTTCACAGAGTCTAGTAGGCTAGAAGTTCAAATTCAGGGTATCAGCTCCAGGGGAAGGCTTTCTCTCCCTGTTGGCTCTGGAGGAAGGTCCTTCTTGTCAATCTTCCCCTGGGCTAGGAGATTCTCTGCACAAGAATCCCCATCTGAAGGAGGCACTCTGACCCTGGTGCTTCTTTCTTGGTGGTGTAAGTTCCCGCCTCTCTGCTTGCTTCCATTTCATCTCTTATAAGATAAAAGGTAGTGTAGGTGACAATCCAGAGATGTGACCTTAGCAAGGGTATTATAATCCCACCCTAATCTTTAACATAAAATTGCAATCATAAAATGGAGAACAATCACACAATACTGACAATCATGGCCAAACCAAGTTGACACATATTTTGGGGGGACACAGTTCAATCCATGACATGTATATAATCTACATAGCACCCTGAAAATGAAATAATTTAGTGTTATTTTATAGATGAGAGAAAAAAACTGAAGCCTACCTAGACATAAAACTTGACCAAGGTCGCACAGATAGTTACTAGTCAGGCAAGGATTCACCCAGATTTCTCTGATTCTACTTGATCATATTGCAATCGCATGGTTCCATGTCATTATTCTGGGATCATCAGCCCCTAAAGTAATGAAAAAATAAACAGTCTCACATATTTGAATTATTTCTTAAAGTCATCCACCTTAAATAGACGTGAAATTGGAAAATGTATATATATCAAAAATGGCTTCTAGAGGAAAATAAGTTTTAAAAGAATTTATATCCCTTCCTGAGAAAAAAAAGAAAATTATAATCACAAATTAAGCATATAACCAAATGCTGGTTGAAATTCCATTTTCTTTCCATTTAATAATTTCCCAGGCTTTTTAATTTGTTGCTTTTTTTAGGTGCCATGGAGTCAATTTCAACTCATAGTGACCGTAAGTACAATAGAACAAAACACTGCACAGTCCTCACAATCATGTTTTAATTTTTAAATATAGATACTTAATTCTACTACTCCTATTTTGATTATCATCCTTAAGGAAATCAAAGCAAATTCCTGATTTCCACCTTTATTGACTTACATATGTAATGCATCCTTTCTGTTTTCTTTGTTCTGAGGAAACATTCAGTTTTTCATACAAATCTGCATTATCTAGAATCATCTAATTCAGATTTAAATATCAAGGTGTATAATCTAGTTGGAGATTAAAGGCTCAATCTTCTAAAATATTTTGTATATGATAAATTTTTTTTCCTCCTACCTGTGGAATTGAACTGCTCACTCAAAGTGTGCTATGATTATGTTGGCATAGTGGTTAAGTGCTACGGCTGCTAACCAAGAGGTTGGCAGTTCAAATATGCCAGGCACTCCTTGGAAACTCCATGGGGGAGTTTTACTCAGTCCTATAGGGTCACTATGGGTTGGAATCGACTCGACGGCAGTGGGTTTTGGTATGATTGTGTTTGGAATCTTAAACCTGTCTCATGAGCTCTTCTTGTAGTTCACAGGGGATGCACCAAGGAGAAAAAATGCCAATTCTCTTTTAGGACAGAAAAGTAATAGCAATGACAAAGATTAGATAGATAGATAGATAGATAGATAGATAGATAGATAGATAGATAGATAGATAGATAGATAGATAGATAGATAGATAGATAGACAGACAGACAGATAGATAGATAGATGATAGATAGATAGATAGATAGATAGATAGATAGATAGATAGATAGATAGATAGATAGGTAGATAGGTAGGTAGATAGGTAGGTAGATAGGTAGGTAGGTAGATAGGTAGGTAGATAGGTAGGTAGATAGGTAGGTAGATAGGTAGGTAGATAGGTAGGTAGATAGGTAGGTAGATAGGTAGGTAGATAGGTAGGTAGATAGGTAGGTAGATAGGTAGGTAGATAGGTAGATAGATAGGTAGGTAGATAGGTAGGTAGATAGATAGGTAGATAGGTAGGTAGATAGATAGGTAGATAGGTAGATAGATGATAGATTGATAGATAGATAGACGATGGATGGATGGATGGATGGATGGATGGATGGATGGATGGATGGATGGATGGATGGATGGATGGATGGATGGATGGATGGAGGGATGGATGGAGGGATGATGGATGGAGGGATGGAGGGATGATGGATGATGGATGGATGGATGGATGGATGGATGGATGGATGGATGGATGGATGGATGGATGGATGGATGGATGGATGGATGGATGGATGGATGGATGGATGGATGGATGGATGGATGGATGGTTAGAAACTTCCCAAAATAACAAGAGAATGGCTCTGGAATAATGAACTACTTGATAAAAATGATTAAAAGAATCACAAAATTGATCCCTCAGTGGAAAAGATTATGGCTTAGTATTGGAAAATAAAACTAACAATAGAGAACATATTCCTAGCTCTGATGCTAATTAGCTATGTGTCTGAATTTCCCCTGATACTCAGTTTCCTACTTCTGGAAATATAATCTGCTTAATTCTCTCCAAATCCTGTGAACATGTACATTATTGAATAATGTGAAAGCAAAACATCTGTCAGAATTTGTAATGGTTTAATAAAAATGACTCTGTCTCTCATCTTAATTAGAAGTGCTAGATTTCTAAGTTCTATGGGTTTTAATGTTAGGTTCCTGAAAGTTTAATATAAGAGATAAGATATTAATACACACTAATTTTACCATAAACAGGTAGATAAGAAGATATAAGAGGGGAGACAATGTTTCATAGAGATAACTATTAATATTCTATGTGCTAGAACATTAGAGATCTGGCAGAGTAAGAGATCAAAGTTTTTGAGTCCTAGAGCGTCTTTCTTGTCTCTGTAATCTCATATAATAACTTATAGATTAGAAGCAATGCTGCGTGGAGCCTAATCGTACTAGATTTAGGCATTCTGTAGTTCTGTGGATAGTAGTTTTTGCAGAAGCACTGTGTATAGGAAAAGCAAATCCATAATATCCAAAGGAAACGTCTAGCCCAATAACAACAACATTGTTTTTCCATGACAGAAGCTGTCCAATGTAATCAATCTGCCATCAAGTAGCTAGGTGGTTGATCACTCAGGGGGATGGCATCGTACTGGGTACTCAGTGTTGATCTCTGCTGCTTGCAGATTATGCACTCAGCAGTAGCCATAGTCAGGTTGTCTTTGGAGAGTAGAAATTCATGTTGCTGAACTCACGCATAACCTCCACGACTTCAAACATGACCACTCTGTCCATGAACCCTTTGGGCAATGACAGGATCTGCTGGGCAAAGAAGCTAACTGGTATACATAGAACAAATCATCCTATTAACTTGACTATTAAAACCTTCCTTTGCTAAGGTCACTCATTGGTGAGTATTCACATGGGACACAAGCATCTTCATATTTTTTGTCCATTCAGAATGGTCTATTCACATACCTCTTCCCCAGACATCCCCTTCACAAATTTTCCAATTACATTCTTTCCAAGTCCCTGGCCATTCGACAAAACTATTGACCACAATCACAACTTTATCCATTTTCTTTATAAGCAAAGTAAACAACCTGGTCTGTGTCTGGTGGGTTTTCCGCATTTATATTAAAAATCTATAGCCTTGACTTTAAAAACTAGCTGTTCGGTAAATTAATCTCTTCTTCAGAGCAGGTGTTACTTTAATGGAGTAAAGAGTGACAAGAAGAAAGCACGAGAGAGGCTTCTGGGTTACTGAGTTCCATCGATCTACAACAAGATGGAATGACACAGTGACTGCAATATTGGGCACTAGCATAGTAACATTTGTGAGGATAGTGTAGGATTGGGCAGTGTTTCCTTCTGTTCTGCATAGGGTATCTATAAGTCGGAGCCACTTCAATACTACCTAACAACAACAACAATAGATCTACAGGTCTTGGCTGCCAAAGTGATATTTTGCACTTGGAAAGTATATTTTGGTGTAGCTGTCTTTTCTGAGACCTACATCTTCGAGAGCACATCTTCTCTTTTTTGAAGTTCCTTTCCAGTCTTTCCTCCCTGAAACAAAAAACCCAGTTTCCTCCCTTTTTGATTTAAATTCTCCTCTTAGTTTTTTTTTTCCTCTTGGTAAAGCCTTGTCCTTTTTGAAGGAATTGTGTGGTGCTTACTTCTGAGATCCTCAATGACCCAGAGCACCATCTGTGTCTCCACAATCCTTTTGTGATTCTTTCTTATGGATTCAGGTGAGGATGGAAGAGAAGTCACCCACCTGCAGTTGGAAGCCTGAACGCTTTTCCCATTTTCCCTGGTTGATATTGCTGAGATCCCCACTCAGTAAATTGCTCTCCACTCTCAGAGTCTGGTTATGAAGTTTCCAGGGTTAATACTAACTAAAAACCAAATCAAACCATTTGCTGTGAAATCAGTTCCAACTGGTCCTATTAATACTTCCCTCTTTGTTTACCCTGTGCCTGCTGCTGTGGGCCCCTTAAAAAAAAAAAAAAGTGGGCCCCTTAATACCTTAAAATTCTTAAAAAAAAAAAAAAAATTTTTTTTTTTTTTTTTTTAATTCTTAAGCTGGCATTAATGGAGGTCTTCGGTGGTTTAGTTTTATTAAAGTTACTTTTTTTTTTCTTTTCACTTTCCTCTTTGTACTTGTTTGTAGGCGATTTTTAAGGAAGTGTTCTAGGGGAGATTTGGAGTTTATTAGTGAGAAATTTCTTTAATTACCTTCTGCTTACTAAAAATTTCCTTTCAGCACTTTAATTGTTGTTGTGGCTGACTGATTTTATAGCAAAGGTTTTACTCAGATGTCATAATTTCTGTTGTCTATGCATTCTAAAAGTGAACAGTGAAAGGAATTCTCAATGTCAGGCTGCATCATTTTATTCAGCTTTGGTTGCTGTGTCACCTCATCATAGAAGGTCACACTACAGCCTCTTAAAAATACACCTGATCCCCACACACCTTCCTTATCCCTTGTCTTGGCTTCGCTTCCCTTCACAGTCCTTATAGTCTGTCCTTGTTTATTGGTGTTTCTCTGCCACACAGTAATCTCTCAAAAAGACTTTTCAATAAACACATGGATGGTTATGCAAGTTATTTCTCTGCTCCAGACTCCAGTTTTCACTAGATTTGCTGCTTCCAACTTGGTTGTCCATCCGAAGCATCTGGAGAATTGTAGAAAATTAAGGATTCTGTTGGTCCTGCTTGTCTACCAGGGTTAAACTTCTCTTTGTGTCGACACGGGGGTGCGTGTGAGTGTGTGTGTTCCTATGCACTTAGTGTTGTGTATTAGTGTTTAGAGTGTGTGTATGAATGTGTGTCTGTGACAGTAATGGAAAATTTTTTAATGAGCTATTTCCTTAATTTTCTTCTGCTTGCTTTGTCGCAGAGTCACCTAATTCTTTTTTAGTATTTGTTTATTTTTGTTTGTTCTTTCATAATAGAGTGTTTACTCAAATGTCATAATCTCTATTGACTGTGCTATTGTTATTTCATCTGAATAAACTATATAGTATTTGGCATTCAGGGATCACAAAATATATGAGTTATGAAGTATTCCAGATCATTAAATATTTGATGTCTGGTCTATGTAACTATTAAATTTTTGTACTTTTTACCACTTGAATTGTATTCCTTACAATAAATTCAAAGTCTGTGCCTTAATTACTTCAAACACTTTATAATTTGAATAGTTTAGAAGTATAATGAATATGGATGACTATACACACTTGTGCTAGGTTCAACAATTGATTTATTACTATTTTACCTTATAACATTTGGAAACCCTGGTGGCATAGTGGTTAAATGCTACAGATGCTAACCAAGAGGTCGGCAGTTCAAATTCCCCAGACACTCCTTGGAAACTCTATAAGGGCTGTTCTACTCTGTCCTATAGGGTCTCTATGAGTCAGAATTGACTCGACGGAGGTGGGTTTTTTGGTTTTATTACATTTTACTATATTTACTGATTTGTTGCAATGTAAACTGGGTAACATCGCTGGTATGAGGACACTGGGTCTCAGAGAAGCTAAGTGCTAACCCAGTGTCAGAGCTAAGATATAAGATTTTGTCTAGTATTTTCCAATCTATTTTCCAATGTTAAAGTGTATTTTTCCCTAAGGCATCATTTTAAATCAGAATTCAAAGAAGTTTATTCACTGAACAAATGTCAAGATTTGGTATGTTATTGAAAAGCTATTTACTTCTTTATGACTGAGTAAGTCATTATTTTGCTCTTTTGAACCAGAAGTAAATTGGAGAGTATTCCCCTCTGGGCATCTCCTATGGGTTTCTTTAACAGCAGGGTAAGTGGATATAAAAGACCTAAATAAAAGCTATTCATAGTATACCTAACCTGTATTTGCTATTCTGCAGGTAAGAGAAAATATCAGATCATTTGCAGAATATTTAGGAGAAAGTGTCTAAAATACCAAGGTAGAATATGCTGTGATAGCTCCCGTATTAAAAAAAAAAGAAAACCTTTGGTTCTTCTCTATTGCTTTTGTATTTTTATATAACCAGCAAAATCTGATACATGCAGATTTCTACCCACTTTTTTAAAACCCATACTTCTTAGAAAAGAATAGAAATATTAAATATATGCTTGTAGGCACAAGCAAGAGCCTCCAAAGTAGATGTATGCTTTTATTTTCCTGATGGAAGAAGATAGTCCTGCTCAAAGTAAGAACAATGGGAAGAAAGGTCTAAGGTAAATATAGCAAAGAAAGCAAGAATATTTGAACTACTAAACTCCTTGGGGGCTTATATTTGGATAAAATAACGAGGGGAAGATAAATAATTCAGGTTTATGTTGTTAGCTGTTAAATCTGGAAGTCACTTCAGATTATCACTTTATAATATTTCTCTGGTATTCATGACTGGGAAGATACCCAACACTGCATGAATGGTGTTTTGTTTTATTTATCATGGGGGAAGGGACAGTTGCAGAACTAAGCCATAGTGTAATAGGAGGCAGTATAGAAGGATGGAAAGAACATAAACTTTGGGATCAGGGAGAGCTGGGACTGAATCTTGGTCTGATACTTATTGTTTTGAGGATTGCTATAAAGATATTATAAAGTAATGTGCAGAAAATTCCATTCTTAGAGCAAGAGCTCAACAAATGATAGCTGTAATTATTTCTCTCCTTTGCATTGTTAGTGTTTCAGTGTTGGGCCTAAGATATCTAAAGTTATCCTCTTCTCGTAAAATTATATTTATGGAAATGACTTTACAGTAATTTTTTATGATTGATCCTGCTAAATTCTTTAATAATCATTAACACTTTCTCTTTATGACGTTGATGCCTATCCAGATGTGCTAATAATGACTTGGTCATACTCAGTATAACTTTTCTTTTGACTCATAGCAGAAAAGCTGGTTTTGAGAGAAGTTTAACTCAAGTTCTTAATATTCTTTTTGACATTTTCTTTATAAAAAAAAATAGAAAGCCAAATTAACCACACTGTAATTGAACAAATGGTAATTTTTTAATCTGTGTGACTTTATTGTTATCATTCACACAACTCACGAAATTCCTTTACACTCTAAAGAATAAACTTATTTCATATTGATGAAACTTTACTAATAAGAATTATATTATTCTGTGATATGAAACGGCAGAAGAAAATGACTAAATCCACTTTTACAGCCCCCTTTAATCATAATACAATTCATTTGGTTTGAAACTGACAAAATAATGCTTGAGTGCATATTGATAATCACATAACAGATAAATGTGATTAAGTCTCTGGGTGCACACATTTTTTCAATGTTTTGACTGAAATATTGTTACCCAAAATTGATTTTCAAGAAGAAATAAATCTGATGAAAAAAATTCCATTATATTTATTTGTTTCGTGGATACTCCAAAATGGAAATATTTAAAAGAAATTTCTCTATATGTTTAATTACCTTGCCTGGTTTTATGTCTGCATGTATGTGTCTGTTTTTGTGTACACACGTCCTTACTGCACCTGCATAGCTTGTTCATTACACTTTTTTGCCAATGTAATGAGGAGTAAACTTTGCAAGGAAAATCTAACATCACATACACTTTCTAATCACAGAAGTGAATGATGAGCATAGATTTTCAGATTCCAAATCCTATGTTACGCATCTTGTACCATTGAGAGTTTAGGCACAACACTGAGCTGATGTCAAAGGCTGAATTAAAAAATCATCTTTTTCTTTAGACTCCTACTAATATTTTTTAAAATATAATGAATTGATTTCATTCATCATTCACCAAAATTTCTATTTTATTTCCATTGACTCTTATATTTATCTTACCAACATAATTACTTTTTTCTCAATATCCTTTCAGTTAATATCCATGTTGACCTCTTCCCCGCCAATGACATTTTTTTCAAAATAAGAAATATATTTAGGAATTCCCTAGTTAAGTCAATAAAGAAGTTTTTCTTTTTTAATTAAATTATATATTTAAAATCATTTTAGAGTGCTCTAGTCACTCAAAAATATAAGGTTAATTAAAGTAGATGGTTTAGGACATGCAATCTGTTTTGTCTTAAATTAGTATGTCTGAAAAAGAGAATTCAATCTAAAATGTATTGTCTTCTCTAACAAATCATTCAAGTTATTTTTACTCTAACGTTATTCTTTTCAAAATTCCTACAGAAATATTTTCTCTAAATATTTACAGTTCTTCTAGGTAATTCTGATCTTGTCTTTCCCAAGATATTATAGGCATTTGGGTTTATTCTCTGTTAAATCACTCTAATCTAAAGGATTCTCTTACTGAGAGACCCGTATCAATATGTTAAAACTGGTGCCTGACTTGGGTCATGAATTTAAGTAGTTTACTGATTACAATTTGTAGCAGATTATGTACCCATAAGACTGACTCAAATTTCCTAATCAGTAAATTAGAGTAATTGAAGATGTAGTGTGGGGAGAATATGTAAAAAATAAATGTTTTTTTTAAAAAGTAATATTATATATACTCCAAAAAGTGCTATATTATTAGATAATAATTTAAATTTTGAATTCCAGAGTAGGTAACTCTTTAACTTCTGATTTGTTGAGCCATGGGAGCATCCAGAACATAATCTATTCCATTTATAGTCCATCTCTTTCTTTGTTTTTAATCTTAAATCTTATATGCACCTTCAAAGGTGCCATTTAAAAATATTTTTTATGTACCACTTTAACTAAGATAAAAGTTACTTAACTGTTATTTCACTGAGTCCACGATCAACAACACACAAACAAGTATAAAATCTTGAATAAAAAAAATACCTTGGAAGGAAATACTTTGTGATCATGAAAGTCATGACTTTTTTTTTTTTTTTTCAACATCTTCAGTAGTTTCTTACTTTTTCACCAGAAGTATTTGATGGAGTAGAAAAACATGGATTGTCAAAAACACCAATGGCCAAATATATAGCCAAAAAAGGCCAATACAGACCATGAATTTAAGAAAGATGTTTGAACAAAACATAAGCTGTCATGTAATTTTAGAATTTAGTCATGGTGAATCTTTCCCCAAAAAACAACTTGATAAATTCCATTCTGCAAATCCAAAAATTTGTAATGGGACTGGAGAATATTCAGAGAGGACCTTATCAGATGTCACCATACCGGCAGGTGCTACTTTATAACACCAGTCAGCACATTCTATATTTTAAAATATTTTTATTAATTTATTTTTCTCTTTTAATGTTCAACCTGATCTTGTAAGGTAAAATTAATGTCCTCATTCTGCAGGTGAGAAGATTATAGCAAGTAGTTCTACACAATTCCTGAAAATGCTAGAACTCTGGTGATAGATTCTAATGTTTTATCCCTTGATATATTATCTCAAGAGTTTGAATGTGAGAAAGAAATTTATTTTAATATGACTGGTTTTGTTAACTCAATTATTTTGGTAATGACTGATATTAACCAATAAGTAAATGTCATTATTTTCTATTTAATTCTGCAGAGAGTGGTACTGATGATTCTCTGTCCAGTCATTGTCTTATGAGTTGCTGCTGGGAAATCGTGCATTTCTGAAAAGTCAATATGAGGGCATAGTTAACACTCCTTTTAGTCACAATATTATGCATACTGCCATAAAAATAAAAACTGTGATTTCATGTATATTTTCAAGATTTTTCCCTGAAGTGTCAACATGAAAAATGACATAGAAGTCACCTCATTTCTACTGAAGGGCTTCACAGACAATCTTGAGCTGCAGGTCATCTTATTTTTTTCTATTTCTAGCAATCTACCTCTTTAATAGGAAATTTTGGATTGGTTGTATTGGTCATTGAGGATTCCTGGCTCCACAACCCCATGTACTATTTTCTGGGTGTGTTATCATTCTTGGACGCTTGCTTTTCAACATCAATTACTCCAAATATCTTAGTAGGTTTTATGTCAAAGAATAAAGCAATTTCATTCCTTGGATGTGCAACACAGATGCCACTCTTTGTCACCTTTGGGACCACAGAATGTTTTCTCTTGGCAGCAATGGCATATGATTGCTATGTAGCCATCTACAACCACTTCTCTATTCAGTTAACATGTCACCCAGAGTCTATGTGTCACTCATCACTGCTTCTTCTGTTGGTGGTATTTCACATGCTACTTTACACACAGTAGCAACTTTTAGCCTCTCCTTCTGTGCATCCAATGAAATTAGACACGTCTTTTGTGATATCCCTCCATTCCTTGCTATCGCCTGTTTTGACACTCAAATCAACCAGCTTCTACTCTTCTATGTCATGGGTTATATTGAGATATTCACCATCCTGATTGTCCTGATCTCCTATGGTTGAATTTTGCTGGCGATTCTGAAGATGCCTTCTGTTGAAGGGAGGAAAAAAATATTTTCTACTTGTGGCTCTCACCTAACTGGGGTGTCAGTTTACCGTGGAGCAATCCTTTTCATGTATATAAGACCAAGTTCCAGCTATGCCTTGAATCATGACATGATAGTGTCTATATTCTACACCATTGTGATTTTCATGCCGAATCCCATCATTTACAGTTTGAGGAACAAATATGTAAAAACAGCAATAAAAAAGTGTTTGGGAGAATAAAGTAAATTTTTAGCATTAAAAATTAAAAAAATAAAATCAGGAGTCATGGCCTGTGTCTCAATATGAAGAAGATAAGAAAAAATGAAATTTTAGTTTTAACTTATTTTTGGAATGTTTTGAAATAAAGATCATAGTCAACCCTTAACCTATGCTACTTTAACATGTAGAGAAATCTGTGCCATCAAGTTGTTTCTTAGTATGTTAATGCTGGTGTATGTATGTATGTGTAGATGTGTGTGGGTATACATACATATATCTATACACATACATACAATGATTCTGATATGTATATAATATAGACATGCATATGTATAGGGATACAATCTGTTTTTAGAATATTTTATATTATTTACCTCCTACTTATATTTTAGGAAATAATAAAATAATTGTCCAATATAGTGTAATTTAAAACATTAGAAAATCTGAGAAAAAAGTTTAAATTATTTTTAAAATATGAATGCAGAGTAGTTTGAACTGATCTTTTTCCATTTTCTAATGAATTTTATACATCCAGCAAAATTAGTGAACAACATATAGCTAAACAAATCAACATGAAAAAGTCCGCAAACACATCTGAGTTGAAAAAAAAAATGCAGAATAGGACATTCAGTATTAAATAAAGTAACTAAAAATATTTTCAAAATTATGATATATTCTGGTAATGAGTACATAAATATATAGTTAACTAATTACACAAAGCGTATCAATGAGAAATTGTGGATTAGAGTTACTCTGATTAAGGGGACACTGCGTGCACAATGGAAAAGATTGATGGATTGAATCCACCTAGATGCACCTAGGAAGGTCTTCTGGAAGATCACGGCCATTGAAAACCACATGGAGGGCATTTCTACTCACACACACATAGGGCTACCATGAGTCAGAATTGGCTGGATGGAGACTTGTATTAGATTACTAGGAAGACTAAAATTAAGAAAGAATAGTTGCGTCCTGCACTAAATGAGTGAATATTTTAGAGAATGAGATGAAAGTTGTCATCATTTCTTTGTCAAAGTTAAAATAACATTAAAAATTGATTGCACCACTAGAAACATAATTAATGTTTGATTTCAGATTTTAGGATGGATATTGCATTTGTTCATTCATCCCATCAGCCAGTGAGTTAGTTACCAAATATCTTTTGGACATGTACTCTAGCCTATGTAATATTTTAGAAGTTTGTAATAAACAGGTAAAATATTCAGACATACCCCTTCCTCTTGTAAAGATTATAGGCTAGGAAAAGTCACAGAGAGAATAAGAAAAAAATTGTTATTCAATTGCAAGATTTATACATTATTTGAAAAAGTATTGCAGGCTGATGTGAAAAAATGTATTTTCCACTCGAATCAGTTGAATAAAAAAGGTAGAAATGATACCAGGTGTGATTTGTACTTTGGTAATTATAATAAAGAGCTGATTTCCAGTCTCTTCATGAACTTCAGATTTTCAATTTGGTATGCATCATCTTTTTTTTTTTTTTTTTCTTTTTTTAAACAGTAAATGCACCAGGGCTTATTCTTGCTTCTACAAGGTAGGCTTTGTGTTAAGTTCTATCCCCAATATTCACACTAAAAATTTCCATTGGGCAAGAATCCTGTGCTTTCCAGCTGTACAATTTTCTCAATCCAAGGACTGGGGCACTACCCAGATCATGTAAAGGTACATTAAAAGAAAAAATAGGATGGAATCATTGCATGTGTTTGTTATTCGATATAATAATTTAAGCAAGTCCCTAGGCTAGCTCCACATTTTCACTCTTTGGGTGAAATTTTGAGTGGAGCTTTGCTTAAAAAAAAAATTAAGGAACATTCCATTTGTCTTTCTTTCCCTGGGGAATCATACCTTTGTCTGGGAGTCTTAGACCTCATGTTCAGGGACCAGGACCTAGAAACAAACATATTTTAGGGAGAAGGTCTTCAGGGACTTCAGACCTTTGTAAAACTCTCTAGTATGCTTTATGGAGTAAACTTAGGAGTGGATCTCAGCAGATCTCTTTGCACAGGTAAGTTAAACCAAATGTTTTCCCTCTTACTAGCTCTAGATGGAGGACTAAGTATCTTGAAAGTTCTATCAATTCAAATCAAACTCAGGCCTGAAACGATTCCTTCTCTGTCCTTTCTTCCAAGTAACTACAATCCTTGCCCACTGACTGCTAAGTGGCAGTGACAGCCATAAAATGCTTTCAATAACAAACACTCTGACTGATAAGTGAGCCTGAGCATCGTTAAAGAAGCTGAAAATAAAGACGTAAAAATCAGTGATCAGGTTTGAGCAACTAAAAGAATGGAGAAGAGTTAGCAGCAAATTGCTTTTTACATATGATGAATTTGATGCTTTTGTGGAAGCAAGTATTTACCAGATAGTCTTAATCCAGGCAGAGTTGCTGCTAAAAAACATCAGCTGTAATAATTTGTGATAGTGTCCTGTAGCATCTGGAACAAAAAAACTGAAAGACACTAAATGTCGTCTACCAATGTGAGTAATGATAACGTGAGAATTTCACATTGTCTCCATGCAGAAGTCAATGCTGAAAAATTTCTTAAGCATTTTGAAATTTGGGTCTAATTATACCTTTGTCACATCCTTATATTATTACCAGTTTTGTGTACAAAGGGTGTAAGTAATTATGTCCCCTAATATCGTCCATTGTGTTTGAAAGCCATGGAGACACAATGATATAGGACAGAAAAAGCATAGACTGTTCCTTATTCACAATTTAAAGATATGAGTATGATGATATTTGATAACACAGCAATAACTTCTTGAAATTAAATATATATAATATGTATCTATATACATACGTGTATATATGTATATGCTCATACGCATATATGTGTGTATATATATACAAATGTTTAAGCCTACATGTGTGTATACATCTTACACAGTAGCAAGTAGGAATTTTATATAAATAGTAATGAAATATTGCCTATTAAAACATGTTTTTTGTATAAAGCAGTTCAAATTTAAGAAATTTAAGAAAAAATAAGTAAATGATATTATTATAAGTATAAAAATATGGCAAAAAATTTAAAGGTATTATCTAAATATTTTAAGTTTGGGGATCCAAGCTCCAGAACAATATAGAATAATGAGTCCTCGTTGCAGGGAGTATATGATGCCTTAGTATGAAAAGAAGTGCTTTCTTCTCT
Organism: Elephas maximus indicus; assembly: GCF_024166365.1. NCBI lineage: Eukaryota > Metazoa > Chordata > Mammalia > Proboscidea > Elephantidae > Elephas > Elephas maximus. The sequence continues at coordinate 116,182,463 of NC_064825.1, forward strand.
AGAACTGGCAGAACTGATGGATGTTTTAGAAGGCACTGTATACCAGGTAAGTGACACGGTGGTTAAAGGCTTGACTGCTAACAGAAAAGTCAGCAGTTTGAACCCACCAACCACTCTGCAGGAGAAAGGTGTAGCAGTCTCCTTCCATAAAGATCACACCCTTGGAAACCCTGTGGGACAGTTCTACCCTGTCCTATAAGGTCGCTGTGTGTTGAAATTGATTCAACAGCAATGGTTTAATTTTTTCTCTATACCAGGTAGGAAACTTCTTAAGTGTTCCTGAAACATAAGATTCTACATTTCTGAGAAAGAACTACAAAATTACTTAAAGTCAATAAAATTGAAATTTTGTCTCCTTTCCTGATTTTTGCATTGTCTAGGGTGATAATACCTAAGGATGAAAAGAGTCTTTGATGCCAACAGTTAGTCTCTATGTCCTGGTGGCCACTGAGAGCTCATCCTTGGAAGTAATTTTTGTACTTAGTGCAAGATACCTCCAAATACAGCTCACCATCGAGTCAATTCTGACTCATAGTGACCCGATAGGACAGAGTAGATCTGCCCCATATGGTTTCCAAGAAGCGCCTGGTGGATTTAAACTGCTGACCTTTTGGTTAGCAGCACTAGCTCTTAACCACACCACCAGGGTTTCCACCTCCAAATAAGTTAAATGGAAATATACTCTTGAAATCAACTCAAAAACTCTTTAATAATTAGCTGGCAGTATCATTTCTTTTCTTTTTTTTTTTTTTTTTGTATGGTGTTTAGATGCAAGTTTGCAGAGAAAATTAGTTTCTCATTGAACAATTAATGCACATATTGTTTTGTGACATTGGTTGCCAAACCCACAAAAGGTCAACACTCTCCCTTTCTCCACCTTTGGTCCCCATTACCAACTTTCTTGTCCCCTCATGCCTTTTTGTCCTTGCCCCTGGGCTGGTGTGTCTATTTTGTCTCATTTTGCTTTATGGGCCTGTCTAAATTTTGACTGAAGGGTGAACTTCAGAAGTGACTTCAGCACTGAGTTAAAACTATGTACAGAGGCCATATTCCTGGGGTTTCTCTAGTCTTTATCAGTAAGTCTAGTTTTTGTTTTTTTGTGTGAGACTTTTGTTCTACATTTTCTCCCACTCTGTCTGGGACCCTCTGTTGCGATCCCTGTCAGAGCAGCTGGTGGTGGTAGCTGAGCATCAGCTAGTTGTGCCAGACTCAGTCTGGTGGGGGCTGTGCTAGTTGTAGGCCCATTAGTCCTTTGGCCTAATCTTTTCCTTAAGCCATTTCTTATCCAAACTATGACACTTTTGAAAATAAAATGGGACATTAAAATAATATTAGGTATATATTTTTCAAAAGTTTATATACTGATGTATTATTATGTGAGTAGATCTATAAAATTTATGTATTCACAAAATGATTTAGAATCAAAATTATTGGTAAAAAAACTAAACTCTTCAAGGATGAGTGTTCAATCAGACAAGGTGTAGGGGGAGAAAAAAATAAGCAGGAGAAAATTGGGGGTAGTTTTACAGAAACTTCATTTTTCTGACATGTACTCATTGAAAAAAGAACTCTGACTTTTCCATCAGTTGTATTTAGTAGAGGAGGGAATTAATAATAAGGATATTAAATGTATACACTCTCCCTCCTCAAAGCTAATTGCACTAATGCACATTAAAAAATTAGACAATAAGTAATTGATGTTCTTGTTGTTGACATTCTTGCTCTTGTTGAATGAAGAATATGTTTGTAAAATCTTTTGTATTTTGGAGTGAACGATACACTGAATAGCATTATGTACAGCAATCTGACTGGAAATATGTTGATCAAAGTAGGCTTTGCTATAAGTTTTTATGTGGTAAATTTACCCTGTTATAAAAGTTAGCATTTTTTTTTTTTCGTAGTAGGAGACAAGAGATATGGGATAGTTGGTGCAAAATAATCGGATCAGCTTATCAGATACATATTTGATGAACCTTTAAATGGAAAAAAAAAAGATTGAGGGAGTCATGTGTGTGGAGGAGCCTGTTTTGTTTTATGAAAGATACAGCTGAATATCAGGTGGCCCAGAGTGTTTCATACACCAAAACCAAAAAACCAAACCCGTTGCAGTTGAGCCAATCCTGATTGCTGGCAACCCTAAAGGACACAGTAGAACTACCTCATAGGGTTCCTGAGGTTGTAATTCTGTAGGGAAAGAGACTGCCACATCTATCTCCCATGGAGCAGCTGGTGGCTTTGAACTCAACCCTTCAGTTATCAGTTGAGCACTTAACCACTGTGCAATCAGGACCACCCATTTTGCATCTACAAAATTATAATTTAATTGCTATTTCTTTTTCGACTATAAGACTCTCTGACCAAGTACAATATGATACTGATGTTAAAATTAAAAAAAGAGAGAGAGAAAAAATATTAACATCATTCAAAATAAGCTACTACTAATAATAATAACTACAAAGAACATCTATTTTGAAATTATTAAGTGCCAAGCTTTGTGCCCACTAATCTGTATATGTACATTATACCGATTAATTTGCGCTACACAAAATATAAATATTTGAGCAAAAACAAAGACCTAGTGTTTGGTGGAATAAAACAACAATATCAACAAGGGCAAAAGCAAAACAAACAAACCAAATTAAAAATAAATAAATAAATAAACCCCATGTTTAGCCCATACCTTTGAAACAGGCTGCTCAATCGTATATTGAACAGTACCTCAGTCAATTTTTTTTCCTTCTTCTTTCTTCTTCTTTCCCTCCCTAGTCCATCGCTGCCTTCATGTAAGATCCTGATATTAGCTCCCCAAATGGCTAAGGGTTAACCGATGTTTCCTCTAAGACTGTGGAAAACAAGTGATATTGATCTAAGCCTGTCAAAAAAGAGGAAGGATGGCATCAGCCAACCCCTGAACTGATGGGATAATGGCAGGAGAAGATCAACCTGTGTAAGATAAGACCAGGGAAACTAAACAGAAAAAAGAGAATGCACATTCCACAAGTTCCTAAAACCCATGTCTTCCTTTCCCTATAAAACTCCAGCTGGACAACAGTTCCAGGAGACAGAGGATTTTGGAGGAGATCATTCCCCTCTGTGTCCATATACCAGTATAGCTCATAAAGCTCTTACTACCCACCTCACCCCTGTCTCTAGAATTGGGTGTTTGTGTCAGGTGGCTCTAACTCACGAAACTGCAGTAACACCTTTATCCAGTCAATATCTATATAGACTGTAAGTAACTTAACTTCTTGGAGCCTCAGTTGTCTCATCAGACATGGAAATATTTACATGCATCTCCTAAAGGTCCAACACAGAATAAGAGATAATTATTTCAAAACATTTAGCTTAGTTCTAGACACATAATGAGAGTCCCTGGGTGGCACAAAAGCTTAAGCACTTGAATACTAGCAGAAATGATGGTGGTTCAAACCCACCCAAGGGAGACAGGCTTGGCGACTGGCTTCAGAAAGGTCACTGTCTTGATACCTCCGTGAAATAGTTCTGCTTTGCACACATGGGCTCACCATGAGTCGGAATCTGCTAGATGGCAACTACCAACAGCAAGGAGAAGGACGTAATGAACACTAAATAAAAGCTAGCGTTCTATCCCACTTGTTTCTCTATAGAAGTAAACTAGCGTGATTGAACTTTAACAAATCAAAACTGTAAGTAATAAAACTTAACTAACATCAATGACAAAACAGGCTTCAAACAGTTTAAGGAAAAGGAGGATAAACTGGAAAAGGAAGCGAAGTCTGATACAAAGTAAAAATAGTGAGTAATCCAGAGAACAATTCCAGTGAGAGTTTTGGCGTATTGGGCAGAAGAAAGAAAATGTGATTAAGAAAGTAGGATTCAGTCTTCTGGCAACTAAAGAAGGAAGAGTATTGAGACACAGGTCTATCTATGTGTAGCAGAAGCAGAATGATGTGGTAAAAATTGTTACGGAAAACGCTACAGCTCTGGATGGGTTTCCCACAGAGATACTGAAATACATAAAATACCCAAGATGATGAAGCAGCGTGGGCTGGAGAGGACGCCTGCGGCAGTTAAGCAGAAAGATAGCTGGAGGTCACTCTGGCTCATCAACTTCAACTCTGTAAAGACAGTTCTTTTTTATCACTTGAAAAACCGTACTAAAGAAAATATGTACATCTCATCCAACATCACTGGAAAAATATTCATGCATATATGTATTATGATACATATATATGATATATATATATGTATATATATAATTATATTCTGTTGTTGTCAGGTGCCATTGATTTGGTTTGGAATCATAGCGACCCTATGTACAACATATATGTGTGTGTATATACATATATATATATAAAATCCGATTTTTTTTGTGTGTGTACACTATAGAAAACCCTGGTGGTTTAGTGTTTAAGAGCTATGGCTGCTAACCAAAGGTTTGACATTTCAAATTCACCAGGCACTCCTTGGAAACCTTATGGGTCAGTTCTACTCTGTCCTATAGGGTCCTATGAGTTGGAATCAACTTGAGGTCATCGGGTTTGTGTTTGTTTGTTTGCTTCATCGTATGTATTATATATATATATAATTCAATATCTAAACTATATCCAACAGTAAAATAAATTGTTTACAAAAACAATCTTAAGAACAAACTTCAGTTGTTTTCTGATATTATATTTTTGAAACTTCTGAAAATGTGGGAGAAACAATTAAGATCTGAAACTCCTAAGTGTGAACGAAAGTAATCAGATTTTAAATGAAACTATAACAAAAAATAATCCTCTAACAGCAAAATTAATTTCACCTTTTATTAATTTCTTTCCAGTTTCCCTATTTAAAGACAAAACAACACTATAAATGGCTCCAGGGAATCTCACACGGGTGACTGAGTTCATTCTCCTGGGAATCACAGACCTTCCTGAATTCCAGATCCCCCTTTTCTTTGTCTTCCTGGTGATCTATGGGCTGACTGTGGTAGGGAACCTGGGCACCATCATCCTCACCAGTGTCTACTCCAGACTTCAAACCCCCATGTACTTTTTCCTTCGACACTTGGCTATCACTAATCTTGGCAGTTCTACCACCATTGCCCCTAAAATTTTGCTCAACCTCTTGGCTAAGAAGAAAACCATCTCATACTACTGTTGTGTGGCTCAACTAGGTGGATTCTTAGTTTTCATGGTGGCTGAAGTTTTCATACTGGCAGCAATGGCCTATGACCGCTGTGTGGCCATTTGCAACCCCCTGCTCTATATGGTGGTGGTATCTCGGCAGATCTGCCTTCTGCTAGTATCCCTCATATACCTCTACAGCCTGACCACAGCACTGACTGTCTCTTCATGTGTGTTCTCTATGTCATACTGTTCTTCCAATGTAATCAACCATTTTTATTGTGATAACGTCCCTTTGCTAGCCTTGTCCTGTTCTGATACTTACATTCCAGATACAACAGTGTTTATGTTATCGGGTATCGACCTGTTTTTCTCCTTGATCATTGTTCTAATATCCTACTTCAACATTGTCCTCACCATTTTGAGGATACAGTCCTCAGAAGGGAGACAAAAAGCTTTTTCCACCTGTGCTTCTCACTTGATGGCTGTCACTGTGTTCTATGGGACCCTCCTTTTCATGTATATGCAACCAACAACCAACCACTCATTAGATACTGACAAAATGGCCTCAGTCTTTTACACCCTAGTGATATCAGTGCTGAATCCCATTATTTACAGCCTAAGGAACAAGGAAGTGAAGGATGCACTGAAGAGATTCCTTAATAACCCATGCAAATCGCTCAAACTAATGTAAAAAAATACCTACAACTGTCTTCTTTTAAAAGTCTTAATTTGCTCCTGACAAAGCTGCTGTTAAGTGAAGAGACATTTTAAATGGTTAAAAAAAAAACAAACTATTCATTTCAATGTGAAAAATAGTAAGGTATTTTTTTTCCCAATACAAAATACTAATCTTCCTAGATGGATAAAGGCTCCAATTACACAATGAAAATGAACTTACATATGTTATAGACAACAATTTGAAAATAAACAAATACATCATATAAATAAATTGCAACTTGTTAAAAGGTTTGTGTTTTTTACCCTCTACATATGGTGTCTGTTGTTGTTGTTAGGTGTCATCAAGTCCATTTCTACTCATAGGGACATTATGCACAACAGAAGGAAACACTGCCTGGTCCTGAGCCATCCTCCTGATCATTGTTATGCTTGAGCCCATTGTTGCAGCCACTGTGTCAATCCATCTCCTTGAGGGTCTTCAACCTAGGTGCCATATTTGTTTGCAAACAAAAGGTATCTAGGTGGTGCAAATTGTTCTTGCTAGCCTAAAGATTGGAGAATCGGACTTACCCAGCAGTGCCTGGAAAGAAAGGCCTTGTGATTCTCTTCCTTTAAGATTGCAGCCAAGAAAACACTGGAAAAATTTCTACTCTGTAACACATGGGTTGGTCATGAATTGAAATTGACTTGCTGGAAACTAACAACAACAACATAGTCCCTAAACAAGGCCGAGAAAGCCTGATAATGGGTGGTGGAGCTATATGAGAGTCATTGCTTGAAAGATGATAGAAAGTCAGATCATTCTCCTTGATACACTCACCTGTTGCCCAAGGACAAAAGATTTTACATTTTCTGATTTTTTTATACCATATTCTCCACTAATAACCTTTTGCACCGTTTTCTCCACCTATCACATGTTTTGTGAACTCATTGTTGTCTTACACTTAAATTTATAACACATGAAAGTAAACATGTAGGGGAACTTGAAAACTAAGCTCAAGAGCGCTTTGAAATACGACATGTACCATAACAGATTGAAATAAACATACAAGCATTCTACCTTTTACCTCCTCTCTTGTAGACATGTGCACAAAGCAAAAAAATTGTGTTGAACAAATTATGGTAGATAATTAAATATTTTCCACATGATATTCTCATACTGAAATCCATTGTGTAGCGTTTATTATCTTTAATACGAAACTATCAACATTAAACATCACTTCTTTCCATATTTTTATTTAATGGAGAGAAGGTGTTATTAGACCAAAAATGTCATCTCGTATAAGTGTAACATTCCTCAAGATAAAAAACCATACTTGCTGCAAAAAAGAAAAAGAAAACCATTAATAGCCATGTGAGTTATTGCTGTGTATGTATAGTGCTACTACCATGCAATGGCATGAGCGAGAGTAGTGTGGCAGGTGCTGTAAGGACAGTGTCTGGAAATAAAATGAATATATGGCATTTTCAGGAAGATCAGACATAAGGCACAACCAAGAACTCTGAGACTCTCATGAATGAGTCAATTGTTAACTTTGGCCATAAATAAACAGAACAGCTAAAGGTCGGCAAGATAAAATACGGGATGGACATTTCTGATCTCAAAGACAAAATTAGGTATAATTTAATCCTGTCAGTTTTTATCCTTTTCATGTTAATCGTTAACGTGTTTTTGTTTTTACTTTACTCACAATGTGTTTGGCTTCAGCACCTTACCATTACAGATGTATGTTTCCCATTAGAAAGCTATTTTCTTTGGGTATGGCTAGATGTACAGAACTGGGGAGAAAGGCTAAACTCACATTGCAACACTTCCAATGCTATTTGTAATAAATGAATGAATAAATAAGTAAACAGTTGTCTTAGAGTGATTATTACGCATTGCAACCCCATGTGTGTCAGAGTAGAACTTTCCCAGAAGGTTTTCAACGACCTTTCAGAAGTAGATCCTCAAGTCTTTCCTCTAAGGCACCTTTGGGTAGATTCAAACCACCAAACTTTCAGTTAGCAGTCAAGTACTTAACATACACAACATCCAGGGACTCTATTCAATGCAATACACTGGAATACATATACAGTTTGGTTGATTGGTAAACATTTTTTTTAAATGAATAAAGGTCAAAATGAGTTTAGTGTTTTTCTACCTTTTAATTTGGTTCACATATATGTATTTCCTAAAAATAATTATGCTATTTTTTATATTGCTTTCCTATTGCTATAACAAATTTGATGTCTAAAAACAACACAAATGTATTATCTCAGTTTTGACAGTAAAAAGTCCATAATGAGTCTAATTGCACTAAAATCAAGGTGTTAGCTAATTGTATTCCTTCAGGATGCCCTAGAGGAGAATGTTTCCTGCCATTTTCTCCTTCTAGAGGCTACAAATATTCCTTGGATAGTGGCCTCTTCCATGTATCAATCCTATCACTCTCACTTCTGCTTCCACCTCCTTCTTGGATTCTCCTGCATAACTTTGGTCTTCTAAGAACTCTTGAGATTAGATTGGGCCCACCTGGACAATCACTGAACACATTATATCAGCAAAGTCAAGTAAGTAATATATTCACAGTTTCTGGGAATTAAGATTTGGACATCTTTGTGGGTTCATCAAACTGTCTTCTATATCAAATTGAAATGTTTTGTGAAATTAGACAATGTAAAATCTTGCGCCTATCTCATTTACTAGAGCTCAATAAAATAGTCCCACTAAAATGTACACAATATATACTTGTTTTACATTATTTAGCTACAAAATGTGTTCTATGCAAACTATACACAAAGACCTCCTTGAATTAAGAATGAACAATAACAACAACAAAAAAATTGGCTGAAAGATTGCAGAAACTGTGTACCCGGATACACACATACTCACATATCATTTGTTACACTTCTATTGAGAAATTTTGCATCACGGCAGTTAACCAACCAAGCATATTGGTCAAGTACACATTTTTAACAAAGTAAGATATGAAAAACAATTTATCTCTCAACTCCAGTCTTCTATGGTCAAAGTTCACCCCATGGGGCATTAACACCTCCAAACTTCCAGGATTCACCTATCTGGGTGCCAAGGCAGTTTCATGGGATCTTGTGCCTGAGTAGGCATAGTAAAACCATGGAGAGGGTCAGGCGAGACATGGAATACATGGCAGTCATGAAGCAAGTCACTATCTGGGCAAAGCTGTGAAAGTTAGGAAAGGCTTCAAACAGCTGCCAAAGGAGCCCACTGTCTGTACTGCAGGAGAGGCTAGACTCTCACTCAATTTCATAGGGTAGGCCTGGCTGGTCAGACAGCATGGCGAGTGTATAAATCTTGGGTGGAGCATGTAATGAATCCCTCCAAGACCCTGAGAATAAGAATAAGATATTGATATCTACGTTCTTTAAAGTTTAAATATTTTGTTTTGACATTAAGTTCTTCATCAAACAAATAATGATTTTTATATTATATGGAAAACACATCTATTTCGACTTCGACTGTAGTGCCAATTATATTATCAATGAAGATGTCTCTCAGACTCTATTTTCCACTCATCGTTGCTTTCTATGTTGGTGGTATTTTGCTCTGCTACTTTACACACAGTAGGAACTTATAACCCCTCCTGTGCACCTCTACTCTTTGCTATGTTGTGTTCTGACACTCATATCAACCACCTTCTACTCTTCTACTTCGTGAGTTCTCTACAGATATTCACGACCCTGATTGTCCTGATATCCTATGGTTTCATTTTGTTGGCCATTCTGAAAATTCCTTCTGCTGATGGGAGGTGAAAAGTGTTTTCCATTTTTGGCTCTCACTTAACTGGAGTGTCAGTTTACCATGAACAATCCTCTTCATGTATGTGAGACCAAGTTCCAGCTACACTTTGGTCATGACACGATAGTGTCAGTATTTGGCACTGTTGTGAAAGCCATGCTGAATACCATTACCTGCAGTTTGAGGAACAAAGATGTAAAAGAAACAATAAAAAATGTGTTAGGGTGAAACATACAATGAAGCATATTTTTAGCAATAAAAATTAAAAAAGAATCCAGAGTCCAGACCTATGTCTCAATATGAAGAAGATATGACAAAAATGAAATTTTTATTCTTCAACATTTGAAATAAAGATGAGTCAACTCTCAATGTATACTATTTTAAAATACGTGCAGAAAAACTATGCCATGAATTTGCTTCTTTCTGTGTTCATATTGAGATACATATATGTGTTTTTATGCATATCTATGTGTATATATATATATAGATATGTATGCACATATAGTGGTTCTAATATACATATATACACACAAAGACATAGAGGTATATGATCTTTTCTCAGAATATTGTACATTTTTGTTCTCTCTTATAAATAAATACTTGGAAATGAAAAAATAGTAGAACACTTATTTAGTGTGGTGTAATTTAAAACATAAAAATTAAGTACTAAAGGTTTAATAAATTTTTAAAAATGAATTAGGAGTTTGAGCAGAACCTGTTTTCTTTTTCTAGTGAATTTTATATGTGCAGCAAAATCAGTGGACAATACATAGCTAAATAAATCAATGTGGATAAATCCACAAGCATATAGATGAATGAAAAAAAATTGCAGAATAAGACACTCAGTATTATGTAAAGTAATTAAAGATAGCTTCAAAATTATGTTTTGATGAGTACATAAATACATATTAACTAATGTCAACAAGAATATCAATAAAATTTGTGCATAAGGGTTACCTCTGGATAAGGAGACTCTGGGTGGATAATGATAAAAGCTGTTGGTTTGAATCCAACTAGAAGCACCTTGAAAGATCTACTGAAACTTTGTAGCTTTTGAAAACCATATAGAACACAGATCAAATCTGTCACATGTAGGGCCACCATACGTCAAAACTGGCTGGATGGAAACTGGTTGTAGATATTAGGAATACCAAAATGAAGAAGGAAGAGTTGTATCCGGCACTATAGTAGAGAATATCTTAGAGAATGAGATACAACTTTCATGGTTTCTTTGTCAAAGTTAAAGTAATATTAAAGATTGATTACAGCATCAGAAAAAAATAATCCTTATGTTTAATTTGACATTTTAGGATGGATATTTCATTCACTCATTCCATCGGTCAGTGAGTTGGATAACAAATATCTTTTGAACATCTACTGTATCCTGGGTATTATTTTAGAAGCTGGTAATAAAAAAGTAAAATAATCACACATATCCCTTCCTCTTATAAACACTGTAGGTTAGAAATGCCCCCGAGAAAGCAAGAAAGAATTGGTGATGACGTTTCATTGCAGTCTGATGTGAGAAAAATGCATTTTTTACTCAAATTAATTGAATGTAAAAACTGGAAGTGATACCAGATATGATTTATACTTCAATGATTTTAATAAAAAGTTGATATTTAGCCTCTATACAAACTTCACATTTTGCATTTGGTGTATATCATCTGGTTTTCACAGTGAATACACCAGAGCTTGACATTGGAAGGGAGGTTTTGTGTTCAGTTCTATCCTCGATATTCACATTAAAATTGCCCATTAGGGTAGAATTTTATGTGGAACTTTGCTTAAGGAGCATTCAATTTGTCTTTCTTTCCCTGGGGAATCAGACCTTTATCTGGGAAGTCTAGTCCTCATGTTCAGGGACTGGAGCCTGGAAATAATCATACGTTAGTGTTAGGGTCTTCGGGAACTTCAGGTCTTTGTAAAACTCTCCAGCATGCTTCATGGAGTAAATTTAGGAGTGGATCTCAGCAGATCTCTCTGCACAGGTAGGTTAAACCCAATGTTTTCCCTGTTACTAGGCCTAGATGTGAGGACTAAGTATCTTAAAAGCTCTATCAATTCAAATCAAACTCAGACCTGAAATGATTCCTTCTCTGTCTTCTTTTCCAAGTGACTACAAGTCTTTCCCACTGATTGCTAAGTGGCAGTGACAGCCGTGTAATGACTTGTGTCTTAATAAATTAATAACAGTCTTAATAACTACTGATAAGTGAGACTGAGCATTTTTAAAGAAGATGTGAAAAAATAAAACCAATGATCAGAGTGGGTTATCTAAGAGAATGGAGAAGATTTAGCATACTGCTTTTCACATATGATGAATTTGATGTTTTTAGGGAAGCAAATACTTACCAGATAGTGTTAATCCAGGTAGAGTTACTGCTAAAAATATCAGCTATAAATGGTTGGGACAGTGCCATGTAGCATTTGGAGCACAAAACGCAAAGACAATAAACCTCATCTTCTACAAAGAGATTAATGATAAATTGAGAATTTCATATTGTCTCTGTGCAAATGTCAATGTGGAAGAATTTCTTGAGCATTTCTGAAATTCTAGTTAATTATACCCTACATTAGCCACATTCTTACACTTGTGTTATTAGCAATTACCTGTACAAAGAATGGGAGTAATCACATGCCCTAATTTCTCCCTTGTGGACAAAAGCCAGGGAGATATGATGATATGGTATAGAAAAAATCATAAACTTGATTCTTATTCACAATCTAAAGCAGTGAATAAGATATTAATTGATAGCACAATGATAACTTTGAAAATGAATATACATATATATATATGTAAAATCTAATACTTAAACTGTGTTTAATAGTGGATAAGTAAATAGCTTAGGCAAACAATCCAAAGAACCAACCTAAGTCTTTAGTTGTTCTCTGTTCAGTTTGTAAATCTGAAATTCGTGACAAAGCAGGGAGAAAACCAATTAAGTTCTGGAAACGTGAACAAAAGTAAAATGATTTTAAATAAATATTTGACAAGGAATAACCTTCGAAGTACAAAATTTATTTTATCATCTATTAATCCCTTTCTGTTTTAAAGACGAAAGCAACACAATAAATGGCTCCAGGAAATCTCACGTGGGTGACTGTAACTGCAAATTGCGGATTCGAGCCGCCCGCCACGAACCAATAGTGAGACAGGAGGAGGTAAGCAGCAAAAGGGCTTTATTGAACACTGTGTTCAAGAGACAGAGGGGGCAAAGTTTTCCCCAGCTTCTGCCTGCCCCAAGAGGGCTACAAAAGGGTTTTATAGGGAGAGGGTCAGGGTTTAGAAATTCCCGGGAATGTTGACTCATCTTTGAGGGGGAGGTAATGACGAAGTGACTTATTGTTGACGTCTTGCAGGCCTCTTTACGCCATCCTGGTTTCCGTCGCTGGATGGGTCCGGGTTTTGCTCAGTTATCTCGGGTGCTGATGGTATCGCTCATTATTTTTGTCACCTCGGAGAGAAACGTGGTTTAATCAACAACAAAAATCTTGATTACCTTGTTTTTCTACAATGGAATTTGTTTTTCTGCATTGGAAAAATCGTGAGACAGATTCTAGAGCAAATAATTGACGTTTTTAAAGACTAAAGATTTTAATCACCGCTTACACAGCTGAGCTAGAAAATATATTCTCTCTTATTTTAATACTAAAACACTACAGAAAGTGTATTTTCTCTGCTTCATGACTGAGTTCATTCTTATGGGAATCTCAGGCTGTCCTGAGCTTCAGCTCCCCTTGTCTATGTCTTCCTGGTGGTCTATGGGCTGACTGTGGCTGGGAATCTGTGTATCATCGCCCTTATCAGTGTCGACTCCCGACTTCAAACCTCCATGTACTTTTTCCTTCCACACTTGCCTATCATCAATCTTGGCAATTCTACTGTCATTTCGACGGCAGTGGGCTTTTCCCCCTAAAATGCTGGTCAGCTTCTTGTTTAAGAAGAAAACTTTCTGTTACTACTTTTGTGCAGCTCAACCTGATGGATTTTCAGTTTTCATTGTGGCCAAGATTTACACATTGGCCATAATGGCCTATGACTGTTTTGTGGCCGTTTGCAACCTCCTTTTTTTCTCTGTATAGTGGTAGTATCTTGGCAAATCTACCTTCTGCTAGTATCGCTCATATACTTTTACAAACTGACCACAGCACTGACTGCCTCTTCCTGTGAGTTCTCTGTATCATACTGTTCTTCCAATATAATAAACCATTTGTACTGTGAGAATGTCACTTTGTTAGCCTTGTCCTGTTCTGATACTTACATTCCAGAAATAGTAGTGTTTACATCTTCAGGAATCAGTTTGTTTTTCTCCATGATCATTGTTCTAATATCCTACTTTAACATTATCCTTGCCATTTTGAGGATACAATCCTCAAAGCGGAGACAAAAAGTTTTTTCCACCTGTGCTTCTCACATGTTGACAGTCACTGTGTCCTACGGACCCTCCTTTTCAGGTATTTGCAACCCAGGACCAGCCACTCATTAGATACTGATAAAATGGCCTCAGTCTTTTACACCCTAATGACACCAATGCTGAAACCCTTTCATTTACAGCTTAAGGAACAAAGACGTGAAGGATGGTCTGAAGACCTTCCTAAATAACCCATGCCAATTGCTCGAACTAATGTAAATATATAACTACAACTCTCTTCTTTTAAGAGTCTTAATTTGCTTCTGAAAAACCTGCTGTTAAATGAAGGGTATTAAATGGTTAAAAAAAATCTATTAATTTTAGTGGACAAAATATAGATACATTTTATCCCAATTCAAAATACTATTCCTAGATAGAAAAATGCTTCAATTATACGATGAAAACTAATTTACATTTTTAACAAAAATATTAGAAAGTAAATAAATATGTATTATAAATAGAATACAAGTTATTAAAATATTTGTTTGTTATACTCTCTAAAGAATGTATCAGGTGGTGCAAATGGCTTGCGCTAATCTAAAGTTTGGTGGATTGAGCCCCCCCTGTGGAACCAAGGAAGAAAAGGCCTGCTAATGTTTTTCCTTTAAGATTACAGCCATGGAAACCATATTGAACAGTTCTACTATTTACACTTGAGGTTGTCAAGAGTTAGAATAGACTTGACATCAACTAACAACAACATCATAGTCTCTAAACAGGGAGGAGAAAGCCTGATAATGGGTGATGGAGATATATGAGAATCATTGCTTGTAAGATGATAGAAAGCCAGATCACTCTCCTTGGTACACCCTCCTGTTGTCCAATCACTAGACATTTTATTGTAATTTTTTTCTTGTTTTTTTATACCATATTCTCCATTCATAACCTTTTGCACCATTTTCTCCATCTATCACTTTATTTTTTTTTAATCCAGTGTTGTCTTGCACTTAAAATACATTTATAATCCAGAAAAGTAAACATGCACAGGGAAAGAAACGCTAAGTCTTGAGTGCTTTGAAAGAGGACAAGTGCCACAGCAGACTGAAATAAGCATATAGGCATTCTACCTTTTTCCTCCTCTCTCTACACACATGTACACAAAGCAAAAATTTATGTTGAGATAATCACGACATAAAATTA
This sequence comes from Elephas maximus indicus, assembly GCF_024166365.1. Classification (NCBI taxonomy): domain Eukaryota; kingdom Metazoa; phylum Chordata; class Mammalia; order Proboscidea; family Elephantidae; genus Elephas; species Elephas maximus. The sequence continues at coordinate 116,197,549 of NC_064825.1, forward strand.
AAAGTTCTCCATAGGATATTCTCAAACTGAAAATAGTTGTGTAGAGTTTATTATCTTTGTATTAAAACATAACATTAAACAAAACTTCTTAGCACATTTTATTTAGTGTGTTTGTGGATGAAAATACTATTAGACCAAAAATGTCATCTCTTAAAAGGTAACAATTCTCAGAAACCCATCACACACACAAAAAATTAATACTCATTGGTGTTATACCTATATATGTACAATCCTACTAAGATGTGATGGAGTGAGGCAGAGTGGGTATGGCATGTGAGGTACAGGCAGTGTCTGGAAATAAAGTAATATGACATTTTCAGGACGGTCAGACATAATTCAAAACCAGGAACTGTGAGACTCAAATACGTGAATCAATTCCCAATTTTGGTCATGAATAAGCAGAACAGCTTAAGCCGGAACCTGAGCCTAAGAATGCCAGTAAATTTCTCTTAGTCCTTAAACTAGGCCAAGCCAGATTTGCCCCACCCCACATGTGCAGAAAGTCCAGATGTGACAATTAATTGCCCTCAACAGAGAATGAACACAGCAATAGGTGGAATGAATCAGAAGAAAAATGTTCCCCCAGACCTTATTCTGAGGCCAGAGGTCTGGCAAGAACCACATCATCTCCTATTTCCTGGCCATCTTCTAGAATTCTCCCTCCCCATTATGCCTGCAGGGCCGCCATCTTGCTTCCCAAATCACATATAAGCCCTGCAGGGAGTCGGTTCTAAGGCGCTTCCCCCAGTTCCTTGCTCTGTGCATTATAATAAAGTTACTTTCTCTTTCTCAAAGACCAGTGTCCAGATCATTGGCAAGTCTGAGTACACCAGGCAAAGACCCACCTTTCCGAGTTCAGTAACAAATAGACACAAATAAAAATTTGTGATGGATATTTCTGGTCTCAAGAGACAAAATCAGCTATAATTTGATCCCAATAGTCTAAGTTTTTTATGTTACTTGCTGATGTGTTTGTTTTTACATTATTATGGGTGTGTTTGACTCTACAAGCTTGCAATTAGAGACTTCCGTCTCCCAGTAGAAAACTATTCTCTTTGGGCCTGGCTAGAATAATAAAATTGGAGCAAAAGGGTAAACACACATTACAACATTTCCAATGCAGATAAAAATAAATGAATGGGTAACTAACTAAATAAATAAACAAACCAGTTGTCCTCAAGTGAATTTCAACTCGTTGTGATCCCAGATGTGTCAAAGGAGAACGTCCTCAAAGGGTTTTCTGTGACCTCTAAGAAGTAAGTCACTAAGTCTTTCTTCTAAGGCACCTCTGGGTACATTCTAACCACCAACCTTTCAGACAGCAGACAAGTGTTCAACCATTTGCACCACCCAGGGACTCCTTCCAATGCAATACATTGCTATATGCTATAGGGTTTTGTTCAATGCTAAATATTTTGTTAAATTAATTAAGGTCAAAACGAGAACTGTAGTGTTTTCAACCTTTTGATTTGGTTTACACATGTGTATTTTCTATAAATAATTATGCTGTCTCTTATGTTCGCTTCCTATTGTTGTAACAAATTATCACATATTTAATGACCAGAAACAATGCAAATGTATTATCTCACAGTTGTGGCAATCAGAAGTCCAAAATGAGTATCATTTCACTAAAAGCAAGACGTCAGCTAATTGAATTCCTTCTGGATACCCTAGAGGAGAATGTTTCTTGCCATTTTCAGCCTCTAGAGGCTACAAATATTCCCTGGCTAGCAGTCCCCTACAGTCATCTACTGTATCACTTTCACCTCTGATTCCATCTCCTTCTGGAATTCTCCTTCATGCCTTTTAGCCTTCTGAGAACTCTTCCGATTACATTGGACTACGTGGATGAGCCTTGAACACAGCATATCAGAAAAGTCCCTTTTGCCAGATACATAATATATTCCCAGTTTCTGGGAATTAGGGTTTGGAAATCTTTGAGTGTTCATGAAATTTTCTCCCACATCACATTGGAATATTTTGTGAATTACCCACCCACTGCCGAATTAGACAATGTAAAACCTTGTACCTGTCTCATTTATTAGACATCAATACTATAGTCTTATTAAAATGCACACAATTTATACCTAGTTTACATGATTTAGCTATGAAATTTGTTCCATACAAACTATACACAGAGACCTCTTTGAATTAAGGATGAACAAAAATGTATTCGACTCAAAGATTGCAGAAAGTGTGTACCTAGATAAAGATACACTCACATATCATTTGTTACACTTCTATTGAGAAATTGTGAATCAAGTAATTTCACCATCTAGGCATATCTGTCAAGCACACATTTTAAATGAAGTAAGATATGAAAAATAGTATCTCTCTAATCTCCAGTCTTCTTTGCTCAAAGTTCACCCCATTGGGCATTAATGCCTCCAAACATCCGGGTAATTCCTCTCTGTGTGCTGACGTGGTGCCATGGCATCTTGTGCCTGAGCAGCCATAGCAAAAGCATGGATGCATTCAGGCAGGATAGGAGATACATGGCAGTCATGAAGCAAGTCACCATCTGGGCAAAGGTGTGAATGCTGGGAAAGGCTTCAAACAGCTGCCACAGGAGCCCATAGTTTGCACTGCAAGAGAGGCTAGAAGTCTCTCACCCAGCTCTACCAGGGCTATCCTGGTCAGACAGCATGGCAAATGAGTAAATCTTGGGTGGAGAACACATTGAGTTTCTCCAAAAGCCTGAGAATAAGGAAAGTCAATAAACTTTTCCTGATTCAGAAGAATCATAATTATCATTATACAACCTTACAAGCTAAACCCATCTGATTGAAAGTCCCTGTTATGTTCACTAAAGATTCCTTGAGATATTCATTTGGTTCTGAAAGACTATGAGCATGTATGTCATTTTTATACATGTATCCCAATTCTCTCCAGTTTTAAGGACTTTTCTACTGCATCAATAACTTAAAAAGAGGGAGAAAGCAGTGAACACGATTCAGCATTATTTTAATTCAAAAGCAAAATCAAGGAAATTGGAGGATCTTGTAATTTCTATCTATCATGATAGAGATGTTCTTGTCCCCTAACGTCTAGATAGGCTTGAGGAGCCTCATCTCACACAATTGCATATTCCTAGGTAGCAAAATAACTGTATTAACAATTTCTTAAAAAGTTTTTCTAATCATAAAAGCAGTTTGAGCAATAATGGTCAAATTCTTAATGATTGAAAATAGCACACTTTCTAATACAGATATATTTCAAAGACTTAATAGAATTTTTTACTGAATAGTGATGGTTATTAATGTTTACCCAATCGTAGATATTATTGATTTAAGACCTGGACTCATGAGATATTGTATGCAAATTAAAACTCTTATGAATTAGCTAAGTAAGATATTTTGATGCTAAGACTTAGATGTTTAAAATATTACTTCTCGGTCACCAAATAATACGGCTACAATCAGTTCTTTCTTGCTGTGGTATTTTCTAATGTAATTATTTTTCTCATTGTTGATCTCCTCTCATGATTATTCAACATTATATTATGTCCTCTTCTCTATATAGCTAGAATATTTTTGTGTTTCTTATCACTTGAATGATATGACTTTTAATAAACTCAAAACATACGCCTTATTTACTTCAAACACATTTTAATTTTAGCAACGTAGAAATATCATGAACATGGATACCTATAAACCCTTGTGCTATATTCTGGAATTGATATATCACAGTTTCACTTCCTGTATTTTACTATATGTGTTATTTTTTGCAATATAAAATGGGTTATATTGTCAGTATGAGGACACTCGGTCTCAGAGAAGCTAAGTGCTAACCCAGAGTCAGAGCTATGATATAAGATTATATCTAATATCTTACAATTTATTATCTCATATTAAAGTATATTTTTTCCCTAAGGTGTCATTTTAAATCAGACTCCAAGAACTTTATTCAGTCAACAAATGTCAAGAATTGGTATATTATTCAAGAACAATTTACTTCATTATCGAGTAAATCATTATGTCGCTATCTTGAACCAGAAGACAACTGGGGAATATTCCCCTCTCGTCATCTCCTATGGGTTTTGTAACAGCCAAGTAAGTGGATATAAAAGATGTAAATAAAACATATTCCTCGTGTAGCTAAACCTGCATATGCTATTCTACAGGTAAGAGGAAATATCAGATCATTTGCAGAATACTTAGGAGATAGAATATCAAGGTAGAATATGCTGTGAAGTCCCCAGTATTTAAATCTTTATTTCTTTCCTATTGCATTGGTGATTATTATATATCTGTCAAAATCTGATTTATTCAAATTTCTACCCAATAATTTAAAATCCATACTTCCTAGAAAAGAACAGAGAAAATATGAACTATAAGCTTATAGAGGTAAATAAGCGACTCCAAATTGAATGTATGCTTTAATTTTACTGATGGAAAAAAATAGCCCAGTTCAAATAAGAACAAAGAGAAGAAAGGTCCAAATTTAATATGTTAATAGAAAGCAGGAATATTTGAATTATTCAGCTGTCTGCAGGCTTATATTTGGATATAAATAATGAGGGGGAAATAAATAATTGACTTTATTTTGCTAGCTCTTAAATCTAGAAGTCACTTCAGATTATTACTTCATTCATAATATTTCTCTGGTATTGATGACCTGAAAGATACCCAAACACTGCAAGAATGGTGTTTGGTTTTATTTATCATGGGGGAAAGGTCTGTTGCAGAATTAAGACACAGTGTAATAAAAAGAATAGGAGGCAGTATAAAACCAAAACCAAATCCACTGCCACTGAGTAGATTCAGACTCATAGCGACCCTCTAGGACAGAGTGGAATTGCCCCATGCGGTTTCTAAGGAGCAGCTGGTAGATTTAAACTGCTGTCCTTTTGGTTAAGATCTTTAAGCACTTCCCCCACCAGAGTTCCAAGAGGCAGTCTAGAAAGTTGGAAAGCACATACACTTTGGGATCAGGGAGAGCTGGGATTGAATCTTGGTTCTGGGACTTATTAGTTGTGAGGATTTCTGTAAACACACTATAAAGTAATATGCGGAAAATTCCATTCTCACCTCAAGTGCCCAACAAATATAACAAATATAGCTGTTATTATTTCTCTCCTTTGCATTATAAATGTTCCAATGTTGGCCCTAAGATATGTAGAATTATCTTCTTTCTCTTAAAATGATATTTATGGAAGCGACTTTACATTAATTTCTTAAAATCAAGCCTGTTTAACTCTGCAATAATCGTAGCCAATTTTTCTTTACCACTTTAACTCCTTTTGAAATGTACTAACATAGACTTAGTCCTACTCAGTGTAATTTTTCTTTTGACATATAGCAGAAAAGCTAGTTTCTAAAGAAGTTTAACTCAAGCGCTTAATATTTCTTTTTTTTTTCTTTTTACCTTTTTCATTATAACCCAGAAACCCAGTGGCCTCGAGTCGATTCCGACTCATAGCGACCCTATAGGACGGAGTAGAACAGCCCCACTGTTATGTGGCGAATCTAGTTGTTGTAATCTGTGTCAATTTTATTCTTACCAGTGGACCACACAATTCACAAAATTCCTACTCTCTAAGCTTATTTCATATTTCTGAAACTTTACAAATAAAAATTGTACCTTTTTTGATATGAAAAGGCAGAAGAACATGACTAAATCTACCTTTAGAGCTCTTTTCAATCATAATATGATTCATTTGGTTTGATCCTGACAAAATAATATTTGAGTGCATATCGATATTAAAAAACAAAACAAAAAATTGATATTACATGTACTTAAATCCCTAGGTACATACACTTGTCAATGTTTTTATTAAAATGTGAATTTTGTGACCCAAATTTAATTTTTAAAATAAATACAACTGAAGACAAAATTTCAATTATATTTATGTTTCATTTATAACCAAAAATTGAAATATTTAAAGGAAATTGTTCTTCATGTGTTTGTGTGTGTGTGTGTGTGTACACATATAAAAATTTTGTCTGAATAGCTTGGTCATTAAACTTTTTCATGAATTTAAAGAGGAGTAAGCTTTAGAGAGAAAATCTAGCATCACACACAGCTTCTAATCAGAGAACTGAGTGATGAGCGTGTATTTTCAGATTCGAAATCCTATGTTATTCACCTTGTACCATTGTGAATTCAGGCACAGTGTCGAAGTGATGTCAAGGGTTGTATTAGAAATCACCTTTTTCCTTAGACTCATAATAACGTTTTAAAAAATATAATGGATTGATTTCATTCATCATTCATCAGTGTTCGTATTTGATTTTTATTGACTATTTTTATCTTATTTACATATTTTTGTCTCAATATCCCTTTCTATGTGGGCAATGACATTTCTCAAAGAAATCTTTTTAGGAATTTCTAGGTCAGTGAAACAGTTTTTTAATAAAATGATGTATTTATAAACCTTTTTGGTGCTATAGTCATTCAAAAATATTAAGATATTTAAAATAAATGGCTTAGGACTTCTAGTCCGTTTTTTGCCTTAAATTTTTATTTTCAGTAAAGATAATTCAATCTAGAATATATTATCTTCTTGGTCAAATTATTTCAGTATTTTTTTCTCTGACTTTATTCTTTATAAAATTCTTAAGGAAGTATCTCTAAATACTGACAATTTTTCAAGAAAATTCTGACATTATTTTTCCAGTAATACTGTAGATACTGGTATTTGTTCTCCTTTAATCACTCTAATCTAAATGGTTCTATCTCTTACTTAGAGATCATTACCAACGTGCTAAAACTGGAGCTTGATTTAGATTATTAATTCAAATAATTTACAGATTATTATTTGTAGCAGATTATGTACCCAGAAGACTGAGTCAAAATTCCTGATCAGTAAATACAGCAACGTAAGATGAAGTGTGGAGAGAATATGTAAAAATAAAAATTGCAATAAAATAGCTTTATAATATATGTCCTCCTAAATAAAAATAAAGAAATAAATTTTTTATTTTTTTACCAGGTAACTCCTTGGCTTCTTATTTGTTTAGCCTTGGGACCCTTCAGAAACTAGTTAATTTATTCTTTCCACAATTCATCACTTTCTTTTTAATCTTAAATACTGTCTTATATCTACATGAATGATATTTGAAAATATTTTTTATGAACTACTTTAAGACCTAGATAATAGTTACTTAGCTGGCTTAGCTGTTATTTCATTGAGTCCACAATCATCACATAAACAATTATAAAAACTTCAAAGAAATTCCCTCATAGGAAAATACTTTGAAACCATGAATGTCATGATTTCTTTTCTCTCTCTTTTTTTTTAATTTTCCAGTAATTTCTTACATTTTCACCAGAAATACTTAAGGAAGTAGAAAAAAAAATAGATTGTCTAAAATATAAATAGTCAAATATGTAGCCAAAAAAGGACAACACAATACATTGAAATTAAGAAAGATGTTTGAATGAAACATAAACTGTCATACACTTTTTTTAATTCAGTTATAGAGAATCTTTCCCTAAAAAGCATCTTGACAAAGTCTGTTCTGCAAAACCCAAGAACAACGAATGGAACTGGAGAATATTCAGAGAAAAAAAGTAGCTCATTAAATATTTCAGTACCAGTTAGTGCTACTCTATAGTACCAACTTGATTCAAAACATTTTATATTTTAAATTATCTTAAAGATTAAATTTCATTAAGTTATTTTTCTCTCAATGTTTATCCCAATCTTGGGAGATAACATTAATATCTTCATTTTACAGGTGAGAAGATTGTACCAAATACTTTTACACAATTACTGAAAGAGATAGAAGGTTCTACTCTAATGCTCTGTCTATTGACACACTATCTCAGGTGTTTGATGTGAGAAGAAAATTTCTTTGAATAAATAACTGTCTTTAATAAATAACCTAGTTAACCCATTTACTTAGAAAATGACATGATTTTAAAAATGTCTTTTAATAAATAACAGAAATTAATAAATAAACCAGTGATCCCAATTAATTTGAGAATGTCATGATTTTAACAAATAACTAAATGTCTTCTTCCATTTGATTCTGCAGAGTGGTACTGACTATTCATTGTCTTGCCATTGTCTTAGGCGTCGCTGCTGAGAAATCATGCATTTCTGAAAAACCAATATAAGCATGGACTTAACATTCCCTTGAGTCACAATATTGTGCAACCCTGTCTTAGAAATACAAATTGTGATTACATGAATATTTTCAAGTTTCTCTCACAAGGTGTCAACATGAAAAATGACACAGAAGTCACCACATTTGTACTGAAGGGCTTCACAGACAATCGTGAAGTTCAGATCATCTTATTTTTTCTCTTTCTAGCAATCTACCTCTTTACTTTGATGGGAAATTTAGGATTGGTTGTATTGGTCATTGGGGATTCCAGGCTCCACAACCCCATGTACTATTTTCTGGCTGTGTTATCTTTCTTGGATGCCTGCTATTCCTCAGTGATAACCCCAAATATGTTAGTAGATTTTATGTCAAAGAATAAAGCCATTTCATTCCTTGGATGTGAAACACAAATGTTTCTTGGTATTACTTTTGGGACCACAGAAAGCTTTCTCTTGGCAGCAATGGCGTATGATCGCTATGTAGCAATCTACAACCCACTTCTGTATTCAGTAAACATGTCTCCTAGAGTCTTTGTGCCACTCATCGCTGCTTCATATGTTGGTGGTATTTCACATGCTACTTTACACACAGTAGCAACTTTTAGCCTCTCCTTCTGTGCATCCAATGAAATCAGACATGTCTTTTGCGAAATCCCTCCACTCCTTGCTATCTCCTGTTCTGACACTCACATCAACCAGCTTCTACTCATCTACGTTGTGGGTTCTGTTGAGATATTCTCCATCCTGATTGTCCTGATCTCCTATGGTTTCATTTGGTTGGTCATTCTGAGAATGCGTTCTGCTGAAGGGAGACGAAAAGTATTTTCCACTTGTGGCTCTCACCTAACTGGAGTGTCAATTTACCATGGAACAATCCTCTGCACATATGTCAGACCAAGTTCTAGCTTTGCTTTGGATCATGACATGATAATGTCAACATTTTACACTGTTGTGATTCCCATGCTGAATCCCATTATCTACAGTTTGAGGAACAAAGATGTAAAAGAAGCAATGAAAAAAGTGTTTTGGAGAAATCTGTTTTTCAATAAAGTATATTTTTAGCACTAAAAATGAAAAAAATCAGGAGTCATGTCCTATGCCTCCATATGAAGAAGATATGACAAAGATTAAATTTTTTGTCTCAGTTTATTAGTGTCTTTCTATTCTTCTTGAAAATTTTGAAATAAAAGCCATAGTCAACCCTCAACCTAGGCTATTTTAACACATAAAGGAAAACCGGGCCATCAATTTCCTTCTGACATGTTCTTACTGATACAGGTGTATATGTGCAGGTGGGCATGGGCATATATACATATACAGATAATGATTCTGATTTACATATATATACATACACATATATGTATATAATCTTTTTAAAATTATTGTATTTTTTTCTTCTTATAAATATTGATTGGGATCTGGAGAAAATAAAGCAAACTTATTTAGAATGTTGTCACTGTCTTTAGGTGCCATCGAGTCAGATCCCACTCATAGCGAGCGTATGTACAACAGAATGAAACACTCCCTGGTTGTGCACCATTCTCACAACTGATGTTATGCTTGAACCCATTTTTGCAGTAGCTGTGTCAATCCATCTGGTTGAGGGCCTTCCTCTTTTTTCATGGCCCCCTACTAAGCATGATGTCCTTCTGGGGCTGATCTCTCTTGATAACATGTTCTAAGTGCATCAGTCAAAGACCATTCGTCCTGGTCATAATGGCCTAGGATGGTTATGAGGACATCTGCAACCCCCTGTTTTACATGGTGGTGGTATTTCCACAGATCTGTCTTCTGCTTGTTGTTGTTGTTAGATGCCATCAAGACTTATAGCAACATTATGTGCAACAAACACTAACCCACTATTTTACCAAGACTGGTGTCTTTCTCCAGGGACTGATTCCTTCTGATAATATGTTTAAAATTTGTGAAACTTAGCCTCACCATTCTTGCTTCTAAGGAGAATTCTGGTTATACCTTTCCGAGACAGATTTGCTCATTCTTTTGGCAATTCATGGTATATTCAATATTTCTTGCTAACAGCAGAGATCAAAGATGTCAGTTCTTCTATCTTTCTAATTCATCGTCCACGTTTTGCATGCACATGAGGCGATTGAAAACACAATGGCTTGCGTAGGTGCACCTTAGTCTTTGAGGCAACATCTTTGCTTCTTAATACTTTAAAGAGGTCTTTGGCAGCAGATTTGCCCAATGCAACACATCTTTTGATTTCTTCATGAGTGTTGATTGTAAATCCAAGTAAAATGAAATCTTTGACAACTTCAGTCTTTTCTCCGTTTATCATGACATTGCTTTATTGGTCCAGCTGTGAGAGTTTTTGTTTTCTTTATGTTGAAGTGCAATCCATACTGAAGGATGTGGTTTTTCATTTTCATCACTAAGTGCTTAAGGTTCTCTTCACTTTCAGCAAGTAAGGCTGTGTCATCTGCATAATGCAGGTTGTTAATGAATCTTCCTCCAATCCTGATGCTGCATTTTACTTCTAATAGTCCAAATTCTCAGATTATTTGCTCAGCATACAGACTAAATAAGAATGGTAAAAGATAAAACACTGAAGCACACCTTTCCTGACTTTAAACTATGCCCCTGGTTCTGTCCAAATGATTGCCTCTTGTTCTACGCACAGATTCCTCATGAGCACAGTTAATGCTTCCGGAATTCCTATTCTTTGCAAAGATATCCATAATTTGTTATGATCCACTCAGTAGAAGGCCTTTGCATACTCAATAAAACAGAGGTAAACATCTTTCTCGTATTCTCTGCTTTCAGTCAGGGTACGCCTGACATCAGTAGTGATGTCTCTGGTTTCATGTCCACATCTGAATGCAGCTTGAATTTCTGGCAGTTTCCTGTCGAGGCACTACTGTAGCTGCTTTTGAACTATCTTCAGCAAGGTTTTACTTTTTTTTATTAATGATAATGTTTGATAATTTGCACAATTTTAGGATCACCTTTCTTTGGAATAGGCATAAAAATGGATCTCTTCCAGTTAGTTGTCCAGGTAGCTGTTTTCCAAACTTCTTGTCATAGAAGAGTGAGCACGTCCAATGCGGCTTCTGTTTGTTGAAACATCTCAGTTGGTATTCCATCATTTCCTGATGATTTGTTTTTTTACCAGTGACTTCAGTGCAGCTTGGACCTCTTCCTTCAGTACCATCAGTTCTTGAACGTATGCTACCTCCTGGAATGGTTGAACATTGATCAGTTTTTTTGGTATAGTTACTCCGCATATTCCTTCCAATTTCTTTTGATGCTTACTGCTTCATTTAATATTTTCTCCATAGAATCCTTCATATTGCAACTGAAGTCTTGAATTTTTTTCTTCAGTTATTTCAATTTGAAAAAATGCAAGCATAGTCTTCTTTTTTGGTTTTCTAACTCCAGGTCTTGTACATGTCATAATAATACTTTAGTCTTCTCTAGACACCCTTTGAGATCTTTTGTTCAGCTCTTTTACTTCATCATTTCTTCTATTTGCATTAGCTACTAGAAGGTCAAGGGCAAGTTTCCCAGTCTATTCGGACATCCATTTAGGTCTTTTCTTTCTCTCCTGTCTTTTCAATGACCTTTGGCTTTCTTCATGTATTATGTCCCTGATGCAATTCCATAAGTTGTTGGTCTTAGGTCATTAGTGTTCAACATGTCAAATCTATCCTTTAGATGGCCTCTAAACTGGGGTGGGATATACTCAAGATAATACTTCAGCTCTCATGGACTTGTAATTTTCTTCAGCTTTAACTTGAACTAGCATATGAGCAATTGATGGTCTATTCTGAAGTCTGTTCCTGGCCTTGCTCTGACTGATGATATTGGGCTTTCTCATCGTCATATTCCACAGATGTAGTTGATTTGATTACTGCGTATTCCATCTTGGGAGGTCCATGTGTATAATCAATGTTTTTGTTGTTGGAAAAAGCTATTTGCAATGAAGAGGTTGCTGGACTTGCAAAATTCTATCTTGTGATCTCCGGCATTGTTTCTATCCCTGAGGCTGTATTTGCCAAGTACCAATCCTTCTTCTTTGTTTCCAACTTTCTAATTCCAATTACCAATAATTTTCAATGCATCCTGATTGTATGTTCCATCAATTTCAGACTACAGAATTTGGTAAACATCTTCAATTTCCTCATCTTTGGCCTTAGTGGTGGTGTGTAAATTTGAATAATGTTCATATTAATTTGTCTTTTTTGTAGCCCTATGGATATTATCTTATCACTGACAGAGCTGTACTTCAGGCTAGATCTTGAAACATTCTTTATGATGATAAATACACCATTCCTCCTCAAGTTGTCATTCTTGGCATGGTAGACCATATGATAGTCTGGCTCAAAAGGACAAATACCAGTCCCTTTCAGCTCACTAATGCCTAGGATATTGATCTTTGTGGGTTCCATTTCATTTTTGACAGTTTCCAGTTTTTCTAGATTCGTACTCCCTGCATTCTAGGCTCCGATTTTTAAAGAATGTTTGCAGTTGTTTCTCCTCCTTTTGAGTCTTACTGCACCAGCAAATGAAGGTCTCAAAAGAAGGTTTTCACTGGCTAATTCTTTTCAGGAGTAGTTGGCTGGGTCCCTCATCCTAGTCTGGTTTAGTCGGGAAGATCAGTTGAAACCCATCCACCAAGGGTAACTCTGTTGGTATTTGAATACCAGTGGCATAGCTTCCAACATCACAACAACACACAAGACCCCACTGTTCGGCAAAATGACATACGCATGGGGGAATATCTGAATAGAACCAACAGTGTAGAAGAGTAGAAGCTGGTTGATGTGAGTGTCAGAACAGGAGATAGAAAGAAGTGGAGAGATACCACAAAAGACATGTCTAATTTCATTAAATGCACAGAATGAGAAGTTACAAGTCACTCCTGCGTGTAAAGTAGCATGCAAAATATCACCAACGTATGAAGCAGTCATGAGTGACACATAGACTGTGGGTGACATATTAACTGAATACAGAAGTGGGTTGTAGAGTCTGACATATTGATCATATGCCATTGCCACCAAGAAAACCATTCTGCGGTTCCAAAAGTGACAATGAGCAGAATCTTTGTTCCACATCCAAGGAATGAAATGGCTTTATCCTCTGACAGAAAATTAACCAACATTTTGGGGGCAAAAACTGAAGAATAGTAGGCATCCAAGAACAATATCACACTGAGAAATAGTGCATGGGGTTGGGGATCAGGAACCCATCATGATTAATAAAACCAGTCCCATATTTCCCACCAGGATAAAAATACAGATTACAAAAAATAGTAAAAAGAGATAAACTTGTAGCTGAAAGTCATATGTGAAGACCAGCAATATAAACACAGTGACTTCAATGATGTCCTTCAAATGAATTTTGTATGGATCCTGTTATGATGATAGCACTGACATTTCGGTTGATGTTTATAGGTTCTGAATACAATTGGATTCTCTTGTTGGTGCAAAGAATTAACATAGTTGCCGCTAACTGAAAATCTGGTGGTTCATTTCTACCCAGAGACAAGTCAAAAGAAAGAACTGACAAACTAAAAAATCAACCTTTGAAAGCCCTATGGAGCACAATTCTACTCTGACACACCTGGAATTGCCTTGAGTTGGAATCTACTAGGCAACCAGATGACAACTGGTAATTGCAATGCTCTCTTGAGCAGAGTACACCTGATTACATCTTCAGGTTTGTTTCTTAGAAGGCCGTAATAATATCCTAGGCAAAGGAGGGATTAAAAACCAAAAACCAAATCCATTACCTTCGGTCAATTCTGACCCCTAGTGAGCCTGTGGGACAGAGTAGAACTGCCCCATAGGGTTTCCATCACTGGCACCGCATCTGCCTTTGGGCTACTCATGAAAATAATAGTGCCTTTGCTTAAATTATGTGGATACTCTTGGCGATATAATTTTCAGGCACCCTTGATGATCTGCTCTTGCCTGTAGAGCAAGAATGTGATCTAATGAATGAAAGAATATTTTATACCAGATCTGGTCCTGTTAGAGCAATGATCTACTTCACTATAGGGAAACAGAATTGATAGAGGAAGAAAGCGTCTTCAAACAGACATTTCTGTTAGCTACTCTTTAAGGATATCAGAACTGTTAGTGTTTATGACAGAGTCCATGAGTGATGCAAATGGTTAAGGCACTCAGCTGCTAATAGAAAGTTTAGAGGATGGAGTCCACCCAGAGGTGCCTCAGAAGAAAGGCACAGTGATCTGCTTCTGAAAAATCAGCCACTGAAATCTTATGGAACAGAGCACTACTCTGACACATATGACATTGCCTTGAGTCAGAGTAGACAAGATGACAAATGGTTGGTTGTTTTTATGGCCAATTGATTTAATTTTAAGACTCTATAGAGGCTAAGCCAAAACAACAATTACAAAAACAGAAAACATTGCCTTCTAGTCGATTCCAACTCATAGTGACCCTATAGGATTGAGTAGAACTGCTCCACAGGGTTTCCGAGGAGTTGTTGGTGGATTCAAACTGCTGACCTTTAACTGCCAAGCTTTTAACCACTATGCCGTCAGTGCTCCTTATAGAGGCTAAAACCAAAATATCAAACCCATTGTCATTGAGTTGATTCTGAATCATAGAGACCCTATAGAACAGAGTGGAACTGACCCATAGGGTTTCTAAGGGAGGCTGGTGGATTTGAACTTCCAAACTTTTGGTTAACAGCTGAACTCTTAACCAGTGTGCCACCAGGGCTCCCTGTAGAGGCTAGGAACACGGAAACATAGATTCTAATTTTTTTTAACAAAACATATCCATCCGTAAGACTAAAAATGTATCAGTTCCTCAACTCTCATACAGTCACAAAGCCAGAAAACATAAAGTACCAGGTGTCCATCAGAACAGTACTACAAACACTAGGCTTCAGAAGAAAGAAAGCATGAGAGAAGCTACCACATATTATTAAGTGGATTCAAGGGGCCAGAAATTTTGTATGCATTACTGTACTGTCTTAGTAATCTACAGCTGCTATAACAGAAATACTACAAGTGGATGACTTCAACAAAAAGAAATTTATTTTCTCACAGTCTAGTAGGCTAGAAGTCCAAATTTAGGGCATCAGCTCCAGGGGAAAGCTTTCTCTCTCTGTCAGCTCTGGAGGGAGGTCCTTCTTGTCAATCTTCCCCTGGAGTAGAAACTTCTCTGCACAGGAAATGCCAGTCCAAAGAATGTATTCTACTCCCAGTGCTTCTTTCTTGATGGTATGAGCAGCTCAGCTTCCTGTTTTCCTTGCCCTCTCAGTCCTTGGGCCTCATACTTGCATCTGACCTGCTGGGGCAAGTGTTCCAAAGCTCAGTAACTCTACCAATATATACTTGGAGGCACCCCAATCCACCAAGAAACCTCCCACACACAGGGACTCAGCTCTCTCGATCTGTGGATCAGCTCCAACACTATCTGGCAATGGTCTCCTGGTTCTGTTGCTGCCAGTTTACTCTTGCCGCCAGTCCTCTGCTTCTGTTTATCACCATCTGAGCCTCCTCTGCTGTTAACAGTTCTCTGGACTTCCTTCTGAGTCTTGTATTCATTCACAGTTTCAAAACCAGTTCCACATTTTACATATCTGTTAGAGCAGCACCCCACTCTCAGGGTTCCAAATTCTGTCTTAGCTATCTAGTGCTGGTATTACAGAAAGAACCCAAGGGAATGGCTTTAAGATAGAGAAATTTATTTTCTCACAGTCTAGTAGGCTAGAAAGAAGTTCAAATTCAGAACATGAGCTCTAGGAGAGGCTTTCTCTCTCTGTTGGCTGTGGAGGAAGGTCCTTCTTGTCGATCTTCCCCTGGGCTAAGAATTTCTCTGCACAGAAATCCCCATCCAAAGGATGCACTTTGCCCCTGGTGCTTCTTTCTTGGTGGTGTAAGGTCCCCACTTCTCTGATTGCTTCACTTTCCTTTTATCTTTTATTAGATAAAAGATGGTACAGCCCACAATTCGGAGAAACTTCCTCTTCATTGAATCAGGGATGTGACCTTAGTAAGGGTATTACAATCCCAACCGTAACCCTCTTTAGCATAAAATTGCAATCACAAAATGGGGAACAACCACACAACATTGGAAATCATGGCCAAACCAATCTGTTACATATTTTTGGGTGACACAATTCAAGCTATGACATATATATGATCTACATAGCATGCTGAGAACTAAATTATTTAGTGTTGTTTTATAGATAAGCGAAAGAACTGAAGCCTACCTAGACATAAACCTTGGCCAAGGGCACACAGATAGTTACTAGTCAAGCAAGGATTCACGCAGATTTCTCCAATTCCCCTTGACCATATTGCAATCCCATAGTGCCATGTCATTATCTGGAATTATCAGCCATTAAAGTAATACAAAAAAAAAAAAAATTCTCACCTATTTCAATTATTTTTTAACATCATCCACCTTAAACAGACATGAAATTGGAAAATGTATGTATATCGAAAATAGCTCCTAGAGAAAAATAAGTTTTAAAATAGTTTATATCCCAAAGAAGAAAAAAAAATTATCATCACAAATTAAGCATATAACCAAATGCTGGTTGAAGTTTCATTTTCTTTCCATTTAATAATTTCCCAGGCTTTTTAATTTATTGCTTTTTTTAGGTGTCAGGAGTTAATTTCAACTCATAGTGACCCTAAGTACAATACAACAAAACACCACCCGGTCCTGGGCCATCCTCATAATCATGTTTTAATTTATAAATGTAACTACTTAATTTTACTACTCCTATTCTGATTATCATCCGTAAGGAAAATCAAAGCAAATTTCTGATTTATACCTTTATTGACTTATATATGTAAAGGATCCTTTCTGTTTTCTATGCTCTCAGGAAACGTTTAGTTTTTTTTAGTAATTTTTATTGAGCTTCAAGTGAACGTTTACAAACCAAGTCAGTCTGTCACATATAAGCTTATATACACCTTACTCCACACTCCCACTTATTCTCCCCCAATGAGTCAGCCCTTCCAGTTTCTCCTTTCGTGACAATTTTGCCAGTTTCTAACCCTCTCTACCCTCCTATCTCCCCTCCAGACAGGAGATGCCAACACAGTCTCAAGCGTCCACCTGATACAAGTAGCTCACTCTTCATCAGCATCTCTCTCCAACCCATTGTCCAGTCCCTTCCATGCCTGATGAGCTGTCTTCAGGAATGGTTCCTGTCCTGGGCCAACAGAAGGTTTGGGGACCATGACCGCCGGGATTCTTGCAGTCTCAGTCAGACCATTAAGTCTGGTCTTTTGATGAGAATTTGGGGTCTGCATCCCACTGTTCTGCTCCCTCAGGGGTTCTCTGTTGTGCTCCCTGTCAGGGCAGTCATCGGTTGTGGCCGGACGCCATCTAGTTCTTCTGGTCTCAGGATGATGTAAGTCTCTGGTTCATGAGGCCCTTTCTGTCTCTTTGGCTCATAGTTATCGTGTGACCTTGGTGTTCTTCAGTCTCTGTTGATCCAGGTGGGTTGAGACCAACTGATGCATCTTAGATGGCCACTTGTTAGCATTTAAGACCCCAGACGCCACATTTCAAAGTGGGATGCAGAATGTTTTCATAATAGAATTATTTTGCCAATTGACTTAGAAGTCCCTTTAAGCCATAGTCCCCAAACCCCAGCCCTTGCTCCGCTGACCTTTGAAGCATTCAGTTTATCCCGGAAACTTCTTTGCTTTTGGTCCAGTCCAGTTGAGCTGACCTTCTGTGTATTGAGTATTGTCCTTCCCTTCACCTAAAGTAAGTTCTTATCTACTAACTAATTAGTAAATAACCCTCTCCCACCCTCCCCCCTCCCTCCCTTGTAACTGCAAAAGTATGTGTTCTTCTCAGTTTATACTATTTCTCAAGATCTTATAATAGTGGTCTTATATAATATTTGTCCTTTTGCCTCTGACTAATTTCACTCACCATAATGCCTTCCAGGTTCCTCTGTGTTATGAAATGTTTCACAGATTGGTCACTGTTCTTTATCGATGTGTAGTATTCCATTGTGTGAATATACCACAATTTATTTAACCATTCATCCGTTGATGGACACCTTGGTTGCTTCCAGCTTTTTGCTGTTGTAAACAGAGCTGCAATAAACATGGGTGTGCATATATCTGTTCCTGAGAAGGCTCTTATTTCTCTAGGGTATATCCCGAGGAGTGGGATTTCTGGGTTGTATGGTAGTTCTATTTCTAACTTTTTAAGAAAACGCCAGATAGATCTCCAAAGTGGTTGTACCATTTTACATTCCCACCAGTGGTGTATAAGAGTTCCATTCTCTCCACAGCCTCTCCAACATTTATTATTTTGTGTTTTTAGGATTAATGCCAGCCTTGTTGGAGTGAGATGGAATCTCATCGTAGTTTTAATTTGCATTTCTCTAATGGCTAATGATTGAGAGCATTTTCTCATGTATCTGTTAAAAAAATCTGTTAGCTGCCTGAATATCTTCTTTAGTGAAGTGAGTGTTCATATCCTTTGCCCACTTCTTGATTGGGTTGTTTGTCTTTTTGTGGTTGAGTTTTGACAGAATCATATAGATTTTAGAGATCAGGCGCTGGTCGGAGATGTCATAGCTGAAAATTCTTTCCCAATCTATTGGTGGTCTTTTTACTCTTTTGGTGAAGTCTTGAGATGAGCATAGGTGTTTGAGTTTTAGGAGCTCCCAGTTATCTGGTTTCTCTTAGTCATTTTTGGTAATGTTTTGTATTCTCTTTATGCCTTGTATTAGGGCTCCTAAGGTTGTCCCTATTTTTTCTTCCATGATCTTTATCGTTTTAGTCTTTATGGTTAGGTCTTTGATCCACCTGGAGTTAGTTTTTGTGCATGTCCTATTTCATTTTTTTGCAAATGGATATCCAGTTATGCCAGCACCATTTGTTAAAAAGACTATCTTTTCCCCAATTGACTGACACTGGGCCTTTGTCAAATATCAGCTGCTCATATGTGGATGGATTTATACCTGGGTTCTCAATTCTGTCCCATTGGTCTATGTGCCTGTTGTTGTACCAGTTACCAGGCTGTTTTGACTACCGTGGCTGTATAATATGTTCTAAAATCAGGTAGAGTAAGGCCTCCCACTTTCTTCTTCTTTTTCAGTAACGCTTTACTTATCCGGGACTTCTTTCCCTTCCATATGAAGTTGGTGATTTGTTTCTCCATCACGTTAAAAAATGTCATTGGAATTTGGATCGGAAGTGCATTGTATGTATAGATGGCTTTTGGTAGAATAGACATTTTTACTATGTTAAGTCTTCCTATCCATGAGCAAGGTATGTTTTTCCACATATGTAGGTCCTTTTTACTTTCTTGCAGTAGTACTTTGTAGTTTTCTGTGTATAGGTCTTTTACAACTTTGGTAAGATTTAGTCCTAAGTATTTTATCTTCTTGGGTGCTACTGTGAATGGTATTGATTTGGTGATTTCCTCTTCAATGTTCTTTTTGTTGATGTAGAGGAATCCAAGTGATTTTTGTATGTTTATCTTATAACCTGAGACTCTGCCAAACTCTTCTATTAGTTTCAGTAGTTTTCTGGAGGATTCCTTAGGGTTTTCTGTGTATAAGATCATGTCATCTGCAAGTAGAGATCATTTTACTTTCTCCTTGCCAATCTGGATGCCCTTTATTTCTTCGTCTAGCCTAACTGCTCTGGCTAGGACATCTAGCACAATGTTGAATAAGAGCGGTGATAAAGGGCGTCCTTGTCTGGTTCCCGTTCTCAAGGGAAATGCTTTCAGGTTCTCTCCATTTAGAGTGATGTTGGCTATTGGCTTTGTGTTAAAAAGAAAAAAAAATTTTTTTTTTTTTAGATGTTCTTTATTATGTTGAGGAATTTTCCTTCAATTCCTATTTTGCTGAGAGTTTTTATCATAAATGGGTGTTGAACTTTGTCAAATGCCTTTTCTGCATCAATTGATAAGATTGTGTGTTTTTTGTCTTTTGTTTTATTTATATGGTGGATTACATTAATGCTTTTTCTAATATTAAACCAGCATAAAAACTAAAAGGAGCATACCTGGTATAAATCCCACTTGGTCATGGTGGATTATTTTTTTGATATGTTGTTGAATTCTATTGGCTAGAATTTTGTTGAGGAGTTTTGCGTCTATATTCATGAGGGATATAGGTCTGTAATTTTCTTTTTTTGTGATGTCTTTACCTGGTTTTGGTATCAGGGATATGGTGGCTTCATAGAATGAGTTAGGCAGTATTCCGTCATTTTCTATGCTTTGAAATACCTTTAGTAGTAGTGGTGTTAACTCGTTTCTGAAAGTTTGGTAGAACTCTGCAGTAAAACCATCTGGTCCAGGGCATTTTTTTGTTGGGAGTTTTTTGATTACCATTTCAATCTCTTTTTTTGTTATGGGTCTATTTAGTTGTTCTACTTCTGATTGTGTTAGTTTAGGTAGGTAGTGTTTTTCTAGGAATTCATCCATTTCTTCTAGGTTTGCAAATTTTTTAGAGTACAATTTTTTGTAATAATCTGATATGATTCTTTTAATTTCAGTTGGGTCTGTTGTGATGTGGCCCATCTCGTTTCTTATTCGGGTTATTTGTTTCCTTTCCTGTAATTCTTAAGTCAGTTTGGCCAATGGTTTATCAATTTTTTAAATTTTTTCAAAGAACCAGCTTTTGGCTTTGTTAATTCTTTCAATTGTTTTTCTGTTCTTTAATTCATTTTGTTCAGCTCTAATTTTTATTATTTGCTTTCTTCTGGTGCCTGATGGATTCTTTTGTTGCTCACTTTCTATTTGTTCAAGTTGTAGGGACAGTTCTCTGATTTTGGCTCTTTCTTCTTTTTGTATGTGTGCATTTATTGATATAAATTTACCTCTGAGCACTGCTTTTGCTGTGTCCCAGAGGTTTTGATAGGAAGTATTTTCATTCTCGTTGCATTCTATGAATTTCTTTATTCCCTCCTCAATGTCTTCTATAACCCAGTCTTTTTTCAGGAGGGTATTGTTCATTTTCCAAGTATTTG
This sequence comes from Elephas maximus indicus, assembly GCF_024166365.1. Lineage (NCBI taxonomy): Eukaryota > Metazoa > Chordata > Mammalia > Proboscidea > Elephantidae > Elephas > Elephas maximus. The sequence goes on from NC_064825.1 coordinate 116,218,569, forward strand.
ATTTCTTTTCCCTAATTTTTCTGTTACTGATTTCCACTTTTATGGCCTTGTGGTCTGAGAAGATGCTTTGTAATATTTCAGTGTTTTGGATTCTGCAACAGTTTGTTTTATGATCTAATATGTGGTCTATTCTAGAGAATGTTCCATGTGTGCTAGAAAAAAAAGTATATTTTGCAGCAGTTGGGTGGAGAGTTCTGTATAAGTCAATGAGGTCAAGTTGGTTGATTGCTGTTGTAATTAGGCCTTTCGTGTCTCTATTGAGCTTCTTACTGGGTGTCCTGTCCTTCTCCGAAAGTGGTGTGTTGAAGTCTCCTACTATAATTGTGGAGGTATCTATCTCACTTTTCAGTTCTGTTAAAATTTGATTTATGTATCTTGCAGCCCTGTCATTGGGTGCATAATTATTTAATATGTTTATATCTTCCTGGTCAATTGTCCCTTTTATCATTATGTAATGTCCTTCTTTATCTTTTGTGGTGGATTTAACTTTAAAGTCTATTTTGTCAGAAATTAATGTTGCTACTCCTGCTCTTTTTTGCTTACTGTTTGCTTGATATATTTTTTTCTATCCTTTGAGTTTTAGTTTGTTTGTGTCTCTAAGCCTAAAGTGTGTCTCTTGTAGGCAGCATATAGACAGGTCGTGTTTCTTTATCCAGTCTGAGACTCTCTGTCTCTTCATTGGTGCGTTTAGTCCATTTACATTCAGCCTAATTATAGATAACTATGTGTTTAGTGCTGTCATTTTGATGCCTTTTTAAGTGTTTTGTTGACAATTTCGTTTTTCCACTTACTTTTTTGTGCTGAAATATTTTTCTTTGTAAATCATGTGTTCCTCATTTTCATAGTATTTGACTTTATGTTTGCTGAGTCGTTATGTTTTTCTTGGTTTTTATTTTGAGTTATGGAGTTGTTATACCTCTTTGAGGTTACCTTAATATTTACCCCTATTTTTCTAAGTAAAAACCTAACTTGTATAGTCCTATATCACCTTGTATCCCTCTCCATATGGCAGTTCTATACCTCTTGTATTAGTCCCTCTTTTTGATTATTGTGATCTTTTACATATTGACTTCAATGATTCCCTGTTTTGAACATTTTTTTCTTTTTAAAATTAATCTTAATTTGTTTTTATGATTTCCCTATTTGAGTTGATATCAGGATGCTGTGTTTTGTGACCTTCTGTTGTGCTGGTATCTGATATTACTGGTTTTGTGACCAATTTCCTTTAGTAGTTCTTGTTGCTTTGGTTTGGTTTTTGCAAATTCTCTAAGCTTGTGGTTATCTGTAAATGTTTTAATTTTGCCTTCATATTTCAGAGAGAGTTTTGCTGGATACATAATCCTTGGCTGGCAGTTTTTCTCCTTCAATGCTCTCTATATGTCATCCCATTGTTTTCTTGACTGCACGGTTTCTGCTGAGTAGTCTGAACTTATTTTTATTGATTCTCCTTTGTAGGAGACCTTTCTTTTATCCCTGGCTGCTTTTCAAATTTTCTCTTTATCTTTGGTTTTGGCAAGTTTGATGGTAATATGTCTTGGTGATTTTCTTTTTGGATCAATCTTAAATGGGGTTCGAGGAGCATCTTGGATAGATATCCTTTCGTCTTTCATGATGTCAGGGAAGTTTTCTGTCAACAGATCTTCAACTATTCTCTCTGTGTTTTCTGTTATCCCTCCCTATTCTGGGACTCAAATCACTCACAAGTTATCCTTCTTGATAGAGTCCCACTTGATTCTTAGGGTTTCTTCATTTTTTTTAATTATTTTATCTAATTTTTTTCCAGGTATATTGGTGTCAATTCCCTGGTCCTCCAGATCTCCCATTCTGCATTCCAAGTGTTTGAGTCTGCTCCTCTGACTTCCTACTGCGTTGACTAATTCTGTAATTTTGTTGTTAATCTTTTGGATTTCTGAATGCTGTCTCTGTATGGATTCTTGCAACTTATTAATTTTTCCACTATGTTCTTGAATAATGTTTTTGAGTTCTTCAACTGCTTTATCAGTGTGTTCCTTGGCTTTTTCTGTAGATTGCCGTATTTTGTTTCTTAGGTCATCCCTGATGTCTTGAAACATTCTGTAAATTAGTTTTTTATATTCTGTAAATTAGTTTTTTATATCCTGTATCTGGTAATTCCAGGACTGTATCTTCATTGGGGAAAGATTTTGATTCTTTAATTTGGAGAGTTGTAGAAGCAATCATGGTCTGCTTCTTTATGTGGTTTGTTATCGACTGCTGTCTCCGAGCCATCACTAAGATATTGTAGTGATTTACTCTATATTTGCTCACTGAGTCTTATCTTGTTTTGTTTTCTTTCAATATACATAGATGGGGTACTAGATTGCAGTGTCTTGATTGTTGTAGCTCTTGACTCACTTATGTCCTATTACCAGCTGGTTTGGGCTGTTACCAGATATATATGCCTAAGAGTCCATTCACTATTCTTGAGTAGAATCTGATTTTGGGTCATCAAGTGTGTGGTATAGACTGTCACCTATCCACCTAGAGAAGTAGTGGTGATAGTTGTGTGCACCAGATTCTAGTAGCAACTGGGGTTCACACTCCAGGGGGGCAGTGTGCTGACAGACTTCCCCCAAGTGCCAGTGAGGTAGGTGTGTCTCTATTCCTAAAGCACTTTGGTGGGTGGGCTGTGCAGCTGTACCTTAGGCCCCAAATGCAAGTACCTCTACAGATTGGTATTTGTCACCCTCCTTAGACCCCTAAGGCAGGAGGCTAGGTGGTCTGGGGGGAGCTTCAGCCTTCAGTTCCCGGTTGTGGGTCAGTGAGGGCTCTGTTGAATACGCAGAGATATCAGACCTGGGAAACTTGTCTTTCCATTAATCTGCTAAAACAATTATAGTCAGATCCCTATCAGAATGCCTTTGCATTATAATACCCACCTTGTTCCCTGTAGGGGTGAAAGCCCAAGACTGTGGATCACATATGCTTGTCTGGAGCTGGTTCTGTGTTTTTACTCCAATTAGGGAAGGATTTTTGGTCCCTAGGTTTTTTTAGCTGCTTCTCTCTGGCCAGGAGAATGGGTTAGGAAAAGACCCCCCCCCCCAAAAAAAAGCCACAGGGCAGTTCACTCTCTGGCTCAGTAAATTCCAATGATAATGAAGCTGCCTGGGAAGGGGAGGGGAGGGTTCAGATAAATAGGAGAAAGTAGCATCCAGAAACATAGACAAAGTTACTTATCTTGCTTGGTATGAGTGTTTTATCTGAGATTCCCGTGGGGCACGTCGACTCTGTGCCCTGGCTTGGTAGAGATTGCCCCCAAAGGCCTGCATTCCGTGCTTGCGCTGTCTCAGAAGCTGTGGTTAGTTCCTCCGCTCCCAGTCCAAAGCCCAGTGCCAAGGTTCCCCGGCTGGGACGCCGCACTCCCGATTCCAAAACCAGTCGCTGCCTCCCGGTGACTTCTCGTGCTGTCAGCCACGTCACTGCGCTTTCTATGTGCACTGGCTGGGCTTCCCCCCGAGGTCCGTTCAGGGGGGTAGGGCTGCGCCCCGTGTTTGCACCATTACAGGATGCCGTGCTCAGCTCCCCTGCACCCAATCCAAAGCCCGACGCGAAGGTTTCCTGACTGGGACGCCGGCTCCAGGCTCCGAAAACAGTTGCTGCTTCCTCGTGGTTGTTTGTTCTCAGTCTCTGTCACTTAGGTCAACTCTTTAGATCTGTGTTTGATGGTCAGGGTTCGTAGATTGTCATGTACGTGATCGATTCACTTGTTATCTTGAGTCTTTGTTGCAAGAGGGATCCGAGGTAGCTTCTACCCAGTCAGCCATCTTGGCCCCGCCTCCAGAAAACGTTTAGTTTTTAATACAAGTCTGCATTATCTAGGATCACCTAATTCAGTTTAAATATCAAGGCATATATTCTAGTTGGAAATTATTGGTTCAAACTTCTAAAATATTTTGTATGTGATGATGTTTTTTTCCTCCTACCTGTATAACTGAACTGCTCTCTCAAAGCATGCTATGATTGTGTTTAGATTCTTAAACCTGTCTTTTGAGCTCTTGTTGTAGTCCACAGGGGATGCACCAAGGAGAAAAACTGCAAATTCTCTTTTGGGGCAGAAAAGTAACAACAAAAACAAGTAGATAGGTAGATTATAGATAGATTAGATAGACAGACAGACAGGCAGATAGACAGACAGACAGATAGATAGATAGATGGTAGATAGGTAGGTAGGTAGATAGGTTGTTAGATAGATGGATAATTTCCTGCAATAACAAGAGAACAGCTCTGGAAAAACAAACTAGATAAAAAAGATTAAAAGAATCACTTTGGCCTGTATGAAACTGATCTCTTAGTGGAAAAGATTAAGGTTTAGGATTGGAAAATAAATCTAGTAATAGAGAACATATTCCTAGCTCTGGTGTTAATTAGCTATGTGTCATTGGTTAATAATTTAAATCCCCTTATATACAGCTTGCTCCTTCTGGAAGTATAATCAGCTTAATTCTCCCTCAATCCTGTGATCACGTATATTATTAAATAATGTGAAAGCAAAACATATGTCAGAATTTGTAATAGTTTAATAAAAATAACTCCATTTCTCATCTTAACTATAAGGTCCTAGATTCTAAATTCTTTGAGTTTTGGATGTAAGCACACTGAAAGTTTAATATAAGAGATAAGACATTAGTACACATAATTACACTGTAAACAGGTGGATAAGAAGTTATAAGAATAGAGAATGTTTCATAGAGGTAACTATTAATATTCTATGAGATAGAACATTAGAATATCAGAGGTCTGGCAGAATAAAGATCAAACTTTGATTTGCAGAGGGTCTTTCTTGTCTTTGTAATCTCATATACTAATCTACAGACCAGAAACAATGCTGTGTGGAGTCCAATCATAGTAGAGTTAGGCATTCTGTAGCGCCCTGGATAGCAGTTTTTGTAGAAGCACTGTGTATAGGAAAAGCAAATCCATATCTAAGGGAAATGTCTCGCCCAATAAGAACAACATTGCCTTTTCCACGACGGAAGCCGTCCAGTGTAATAAATTCACCATCAGGTAGCTAGCTGGCTGATCACTCAGGGCAATGACATCATACTGGGTACTCAGTGTTGATCTCTGCTGCTTGCAGGTTGTGCACTTAGCAGTAGCCATAGCTGGGTTGTCTTTGGTGAGTGGAAATTCATGTCGCTGAACTCATGTACAACCTCCATCACTTCAAACACGACCACTTTGTCCATGAACCCACTGGGCAATGGCAGGAGTGGCGGGGCAAAAAGAAAAAAAAAAAAAAAAAAACATCAAACCCATTGCCATTGAGTTGATTCTGACCCATAGCGACCCTATAGGACAGAGTAGAGCTGCCCCATAGAGTTATCATGGAGCACCTGGTGGATTCCAACTGCCGACCTTTTGGTTAGCTGCTGTAGCACTTAACTACTACGTCACAAGGATTTCCAAAGAAGCTGAGTTTTAGACACAGAACAGATCATCCTATTAACTTGACTATGAAAATCTTCCTTTGCTAAGATAACTCACTGGTGAGTATTCATATGGGACACAAATTGCTGTTGTTGTTAGGTGCCATTGAGTCAGCTCCGACTCATAGCGACCCTATGCACAATGGAGCGAAACACTGCCCGGTCCTACACCATCCTTACAATCGTTGTTATGCTTGAACTCATTGTTGCAGCCACGGTGTCAATCAACCTCCTTGAGGGTCTTCCTCTTTTCCGCTGACCCTGTACTTTGCCAAGCATCATGTCCTTCTCCAGGGACTGATCCCTCCCGACAACATGTCCAAAGTATATAAGATGCAGTCTCACCATCCTTGCCTCTAAGAAGCATTCTGGCTGTACTTCTCTTAAGATAGATTTGTTCATTCTTTTGGCAGTCCGTGGTATATTCAACATTCTTTGCCAACACCACAATTCAAAGGCGTCAACTCCTCTTCAGTCTTCCTTATTCATTGTCCAGCTTTCACATGCATATGATGTGATTGAAAATACCATGGCTTGGGTCAGGCACACCTTAGTCTTCAAGGTGACATCTTTGCTCTTGAACACTTTGAAGAGGTCCTTTGTAGCAGATTTGCCCAATGCAATGCGTCTTTTGATTTCTTGACTGCTGCTTCCATGGCTGTTGACTGTGGATCCAAGCAAAATGAAATCCTTGACAACTTCAATCTTTCTCCATTTATCTTGATGTTACTCATTGGTCCAGTAGTGAGGATTTTTGTTTTCTTTATGTTGAGGTGCAGTCCATACTGAAGACTGTGATCTTTGATCTTCATTAGTAAGTGCTTCAAGTTCTCTTCACTTTCAGCAAGCAAGTTTGTGTCATCTAAATAATGCAGGTTGTTAATGAGTCTTCCTCCAATCCTGATGCCCCGTTCTTCTTCATATAGTCCAGCTTCTCAGATTATTTGTCCAGCATACAGATTAAATAGGTATGGTGAAAGAATACAACCCTGACGCACACCTTTCCTGGCTTTAAACCAATCTGTATCCCCTTGTTCTGTCCAAACAACTGCCTCTTGATCTATGTAAAGGTTCCTCATGAGCACAATTAAGGGTTCTGGAATTCCCATTCTTCCCAATGTTATCTATAGTTTGTTATGATCCACACAGTTGAATGTCAATAAAACACAGGTAAACATCCTTCTGGTATTCTCTGCTTTCAGCCAGGATCCATCTGACATCAGCAGTGATATCCCTGGTTCCATGTTCTCTTCTGAAACTGGCCTGAGTTTCAGGCAGTTCCCCGTTGATAAACTGAGGCAGCTGTTTTTGAATGATCTTCAGCAAAATTTTGCTTGTGTGTGATATTAATGATATTGTTCTATAATTTCCACATTCGGTTGGATCACCTTTCTTGGGAATAGGCATAAATGTGCATCTCTTCCAGTCAGTTGGCCAGGAAGCTGTCTTCCATATTTCTTGGCATAGACGATTGAGCACCTCTAGCATTGCATCTGTTTGTTCAAATGCCTCAATTGATATTCCATCAATTCCTGGGGCCTCGTTTTTTACCAATGCCTTCACAGCAGCTTGGACTTCGTCCTTCAGTACCATTGGTTCCTGATCATATGCCACCTCTTGAAATGGTTGAATATCGACTACTCCTTTTTGGCATAATGACTCTGTGTTTTCCTTCCATCCTTTTTTGGTGCTTCCTGCATCATTTAACATTTTCCCCATGGAATCCTTCACTATTGCAGCTCAAGTCTTGAATTTTTTCTTTAGTTCTTTCAGCTTTAGAAACGTGGAGCATGTTCTTCCCTTTTGGTTTTCCATCTCCAGTTCTTTGCACATGTCATTATAACATTTTACTTTGTCTTCTCGAGAGGCCCTTTGAAATCTTCAGTTCAGTTTTTTTTTTTTTTTTGCTTCAGCAATTCTTCCTTTTGCTTCAGCTGCTCGACACTCAAGAGCAAGTTTCGGAGTCTCCTCTGACATCCATCTTGGTCTTTTCTTTCTTTCATATCTTTTCAGTGACCTCTTGTTTTCTTCATGGATGATGTCCATGATGTTATTCCACAGCTCATCTGGTCTTTAGTCACTAGTGTTCAATGTGTCAAATCTATTCTTGAGATGGTCTCTAAATTCAAGTGGGATATACTCAAGGTCATATTTTGGCTCTCATGGACTTGCTCTGATGTTCTTCAGTTTCAGCTTGAACTTGCGTATGAGCAATTGATGGTCTGTTCCACAGTCGGCCCCTGGCCTTGTTCTGGCAGGTGATCTTGAGCTTTTCCATTGTCGCTTTCCACAAATGTAGTGAATTTGATTTCTGTGTGTTCCATATGGCGAGGTCCATGTGTATAATTGCCGTTTATGTTGGTGAAAGAAGGTATTTGCAATGAAGAAGTTGTTGGTCTTGCAAAATTCTATCGTTCGATCTCTGGCATTGTTTCTATCACCAAGGCCATATTTTCGAACTATTGATCCTTCTTCTTTTTTTCCACCCACGGAAGACAGGTTTCTGCTAAGCTTCCAGACTAAGACAGACTAGGAAGAAGAACCTGGCAGTTTACTTCTGAAAAGCATTAGACAGTGAAATCCTTATGAATAGCAGCAGAACATTGTTTGATATAGTGCTGGAAGATGAGCACCTCAGGTTGGAAGGCACTCAAAAGATAACTAGGGAAGAGCTGCCTCCTCAAAGTAGAGTCAAACTTAGTCACGTGCATGGAGTAAAGCTTTGGGAACCTTCATTTGCTGATGTGGCATGACTCAAAAGCAGAAGAAACAGCTGCAAAGCAGACATTAATAATCAGAACCTGGAATGTAGGAGTTATGAATCTAGAAAAATTGGAAATCATCAAAAATGAAATGGAATGCATAAATATTGATATCCCAGGTACTAGTGAGCTGAAATGGACTGGTATTGGCCCTTTTGAATCAGACAGTCATATAGTCTACTACTGTGGAAATGACAACTCGAAGAGAAATGGTGTTGCATTCATCGTCAAAAAGAACATTTCAAGATCTATCCTCAAGTACAATGCTGTCAGTGATAGGATAATATCCATACGTCCACAAGGAAGGCCAGTTAATTCAACTATTATTCAAATTTACGCACCAACCGCTAGGGCTAAAGATGAAGAAAAAGATTTTTATCAGCTGCTGCAGTCTGAAATTGATCAAACATGCAATCAAGATGCATTGATAATTACTAGTATTTGGAATGTGAAAGTTGGAAACAAAGTTGGGACACAAATATCTTCACATTTTTTGCCCACTCAGAAAGGTCTTTTCCCATACCTCTTCTCCAGACATTCCTTTCATCAATTTTCCAATTATGTTCCTTCCTCATACCTGACCAACCAAACCATTGGCCACAATTGCTACTTTGTCTATTTTTTTTTTTTGAAGCAAAGTAAACTACCTGGTCCCTATATGTATGGTGGATTTTCTGTATTTATATTAAAAATCGATAGCCTTCACTTTAAAAACTAACTGTTAAATAAATTAATCTTTTCTTCAGAGCTGGTGTTACTTTTACAGAGTAGGTAGTGACAAGAAGACAGCATGAGAGAAGCTTCTGGGTTAATGAGTTCCATAGATCTAGAACAACATGGATTGACACAGTGGCTGCAATATTGGGCTGAAGCATAGTAACAATTGTAAGGATGGCACAGTATTAGGCAGTGTTTTGTTCTATTGTGCATAGGGTCGCTATGAGTCGGAACCGACTCGATGGCACCTAACAACAGCGCAATAAATCTACAAGTCTTGGTTACCAAAGGGATATATTTTGCACTTTAGAAAGTATATATTGTTGTAGCTATCTTTTCTGAGGCTTACGTCTTCGAGAACACCCCCCTCTCTTCTTTGAAAAGTTCCTTTCCTGCCTTTCCTGCCTATTCAATTTAAATTCTCCTCTCAGTTTTTTTTTTTCCTTATGGGGAAGCCTTATTCTTTTTGAAGGAATTGTGTGATGCTTACTTCAGAGGTCCTCAATGTCCCAGAGAACCACTTGACTCTCCAGAAATCCTTTTGTGATTCTTTGCTGTGGGTTTGGGTGAGGATGGAGGAGTAGTCATCTACCTGCAGTTGGAAGCCTGAATGCTTTTCCCATTTTCCCTGGTTGATATTGCTTAGATCTCCACTCTCTACTTTCAGAGTCCCATTATGAAGTTTTCTGAGTTAATACTAACCAAAAACCAAACCTGTTGCTGTCAAGTCAGTTCCAGCTGGTCCTATTACTACTTTGCTTTTTGATTACCCTGTGGCTGCTGTTGTGGGTGCCTTAATACCTGAAATTTCTTAAGCCGGGGTTAACGGGGTTCTTTTGTGGTTTAATTTTGTTAGTCATCTTTTTTTTTTTTCTTTCACTTCTCTCTTTGCTGTTTGTATGCAATTTTTTAAGGAAGTGTTCTGGAGGAGATTCTGGGTTTATTAATGAGAAATTTCTTTAATTACCTTCTGCTTGCTAAAAATTTCCATTTAACATTTTATTTATCTATCTAATTATTTATTTATTGCTGTTGTTGATGACTCATTTTATGGCAAAGGATTTTCTCAAATATAATCTCTATTGTCTGTGCATTCTTAAAAGTGAAAGGAATTCTGAGTGTCATGTTGCATCGTTTTATTCGGATTTTGGTTCCTGTGTCCTCTAATCATAGAGGCTCACACTACATCCTCTGAAAAATATATCTGGGTCCCACAACGCCTTACTTTATTCCTTGGCTTGGCTTTGCTTCTCTTCATAGTGTTTATAGTCTGTCCTTGTTTATTTGTTGTGTTTTTCTGCCACATAGAAATCTTTCAAAGAGAAGTTCGGATAAACACGTGAATGGTTATACAAGTTAGTTCACTACTCCAGACTTCAGCTTTCACTAGATTTCTTGCTTCCAATGTGGCTGCCCACCCTAATCATCTGGAGAATTGTAGAAAATTAAAGACTCTATTGGCCCTTGCTCATCTATCAGTGCTAAATTTCTCTTTTGTCCTGCACATGGGTGCATGTGAGCATGTGTGTGCCTATGCATTTAGTGTGTGCGTACTAGTGTTTAGGGTTTGTGTGTGAATGTTTGTGTGTGATAGTATTGGAAGAAATTATTATTTCTTTAACGAGGCATTGCTTTAATTTTATTCTGCTAGCTTTGTATCAGAGTCATTTAGTTCTTTTTCAGTATTTATTTATTTTGTTTCCTCTTTCATTATAGAGTGTTTACTCAAATGTCGTAATCTCTGTTGTCTGTGCTATTACTATTTCATCTGAGTAAACCATAGATTAGTTTTTGCTGTTTAGGAATCAAAAAAGTGTTTGATTTATGAAGTATTCCAGATCCTTGAATATTTAATGTCTCCTTCTCTATGTAACTATTACATTTTTGTACTTTCTTATCTCTTGAATTGTATGCCTTTCAATAAACTCAAAATCTATACCTTATTTATTTCAAAGGCTTTATAATTTGAACAGTGTAGAAGTATAATGAATATGGATGACCATAAACCCTTGTGCTAGATTCAACAATTGATATATTACTGTTTTACCAATATTAATACACTTTATATTGTAACAAATCAAGAAATACAGTAAAATGTAATAAGGTAAAACAGTAATATGTCAATTGTTGAATCTAGCACAAGGGTTTATGGTCATCCATATTTCATTATACTGCTGGTATGAGGACACTGGGTCTCAGAGAAGCTAAGTGCTAACCCAGTGTCAGAGCTATAAGATTTTGTCTAATATGTTACAATCTATTATCTAATATTAAATTGTAATTTTCCCTATGACATCATTTTAAAGCAGAAGTCAAAGAACTATACTCATTCAACAAATGTCAAGATTTTGTATATTATTCAAAAACTGCTTTCTTCTTTATCCTTGTGTAAATTATTATGTTGCTGTTTGAACCAGAAGTTAATTGGGGAGTATTCCCCTCTGGGCATCTCCTATGGGCTTCTTTAACAGCAGGGCAAGTGGATATAAAAGACCTAAATTAAATGTATTGATAGTGTACCTAATCCTGCATCTGCTATTCTATAGGTAAGGGAAAATATCAGATCATTTGCAGAATATTTAGGAGAAAGAATTTAAAATATCAAGGTAGAATATGCTGTGATATCTCCAGTATTAAAAAAAAACTTTAGTTCTTCCCTATTGCATTGGTGATTTTTATAGATCCATCAAAATCTAATATATGCAGATTTCTACCCAATAATTTAAAACCCATACTTCCTAGAAAAGAACAGAGAAAATAGCAACATTAAATATATGCTTGTAGGGGTAAGCAAGAGCCCCCAAAGTGGGTGTATGCTTTAGTTTTCCTGATGAAAGAAGATAGTCTAGTTCAAAGTAAGAACTATGGGAGAAAAGGTCAAAACTGAATATAGTAATAGAAAACAAGAATATTTGAACTGTTCAACTGCATGGGACCTTATATTTGGATATAAAAAAAATGAGGGGAAGATAATTAAAGTTTATTTTGCTAGTTGTTAAATCTAGAAATCACTTCAGTTTTTCATTTCATAATATTTCTCTGGTATTAATGACTTGAAAAATACCCAAACATTGCAAGAATGGTGTTCTGTTTTATTTATCATGGCGGAAGGGGCAGTTACAGAATTAAGCGTAAGTGTAATAGGAGGCAGTATAGAAGGATGGAAAGAAAATACACTTTGAGATCACGGAGAGCTGGGATTGAGTCTTGGCTCTGATATTTATTGTTTTGAAGATTGCTGTAAAGATATTATAAAGTAATGTGCAGAAAAGTCCATTCATACAGCAAAAGCTCAACAAATGACACCAATAAATGATAGCTGTTATTATTTCTCTCCTTTGTATTATTAGTGTTTCAGTGTTGGGCCCAATATATCTACAGTTATCTTCTTTTCCTTAACATGACTTTACATTAATTTCTTTAAGATTGATCCTATTGAATTATTTACTAATCATAACACTTTCTCTTTACGACTTTGATGCCTTTCCAGAAGTGCTAATATTGGCTTAGTCATACTCAGTATAACTTTTGTTTTGACACATAGCAGAAAAGCTTGTGTTGAGAGACATTTAACTCAAGTGTTTAACCTTTTTTTTTTTATAGAAAACCAAATTAACCACACTGTAATTGAACAAATGGCAATGCTGTAATGTTTGTGTAATTTTATTGTTATCAGTGGATCACACAACTCACAGAATTCCTTTACCTTCTAAAGAATAAACTTATTTCATACTAATGAAACTTTACTTATAAAAATTATACTGTTTCTGTGAAGTGAAAAGGAGGAAGAAAATGACTAAATCCACTTTTATAGCCCTTTTTAATTGTAATATGATTCATTTAGTTTGATCCTGATGAAATAATGCTTGAGTGCATATTGATAATCACAAAACAGGTACATTAAATGTACTTATCTCTGGGGACACACATTTTTTTAATGCTTTGACTAAAATATTGTTACTCAAATTTGATTTTCAAGAAGAAATACATCAGATAAAAAAAATCAGTGATATTTATCTGTTTCACTGATGACCAAAAATTGAAATATTTAAAAGAAATTGCTCTGCATATTTAATTACTGTGCCTGGTTCTATGTCTGCATGAACGTGTCTGTTTGTGTTTTATGTGCACACACATCCAAATTGTGCCTGAATGGCTTCTTCATTAAACTTTTTTGCCAATTTAAAGAAGACTAAACTTTAGTGAGAAAATCTAACATCACATACAACTTCTAATCACAGAACTGAACGATGAGCATATATTTTCAGATTCCATACCCTATGCTAATTATCTTGTGCCGTTGTAAATTTAGGCACATTGTTGAGCTGATGTCAAAGGTTGTATTACAAAATCATCTTTTTCTTTAGACTCCTAATAATATTTTTAATAATATAATGAATTTTTTTCATTCATCATTCATCACAGTTTCCATTTTATTTCCATTGACTCTGTATTTATCTTATTTACATAATCACCTTTGTCTCACTATCTCTTCAGTTAATATCCACTTTCACCTCTCCCTTACCAATGACATTTTTCAAAATAAGAAATATATTTAGGAATTTCCCAGTTAAGTCAGTAAAACAGATTTTTTTTTTAATTAAATGGTGTATTTAAAAGCAGTTTATAGTTCTGTAGTCACTCAAAAGTATAAGGTTAATTCAAGTAGTTCATATAGGACTTCTAATCTGTTTTGTCTTAAATTATTGTGTCCAATAAAGAGAATTCAATCTAAAATATATTGTCTTCTCTGACAAATCATTTCAGTATTTTTTTCCTCTAAATTTACTCTTTACAAAATTCCTATGGAAATATGTTTGATAAATATTTACAATATTTTTAGGTAATTCTGATTTTATCTTTCCCAGAATATTATAGGTATTTGGATTTTTTCTCCTTTAGTTGCTCTAATCTAAATGTTTCTTTTACTGAGAGATCCATATCAATTCACTAAAACTGGAGCTGAATTGGATCATTAATTTAAGTAGTTACAGATTAATATTTGTAGCAGATTAAGTACCCATTAAAAAAAAAAAAAAGCTGACTCAAATTTCCTCATCAGTAAATCAGAGTAGTTTAAGATATAGTGTAGGGAGAATAGGTTAAAAATAAATATTTTATTAAAACAGTATTATAATACATATCCTTCAAACAGGTGGTAAACTATGAGCTAAAAAAAAAAAAAATTAAATATTCAATAACAGAGGTGGTAACTCTTTAACTTCTGAGTTGCTTATCTATGGGGCCATCCAGAAAATAATCTATTCTTTCTACAGTCCATCTCTTTCTTTATTTATAATCTTAAATCTTATATCTACATTCAAAGGAAATTTAATTTCTTTTTTTTACTTACTACTCTAATAGTAAGATAAAAATTACTTAATTCTTATTTCACTGAGTCCACAAGCAACAAAACATAAACAAGTATAAAATCTTGAAAAAAATACCTTGGAAGAAAATACTTTGAAAGTATGAAAGTCATGATTTTTTTTTTTAACATCTTCAATAATTTCTTACAGTTTCACCAGAAATATTTGAGGGAGTAATAAAACACATAGATTGTCAAAAACACCAGTGGCCTAATATATAGCCCAAAAAGGACAATACAATACCATGAACCTAATTTTTTAAGAAAGCTCTTTGAAGGAAACATAAGATATCATGTAATTTTTGAATTAATTCATGGTGAATCTTTCCTCAAAAAACAACTTGATAAATTCCATTCAGAAAAATCCAAAAGTTGGTAATGGAACTGGAGAATACTCAGAGAGTAGCTTATTAGATGTTATAATACAGGTGGGTGCTACTTCCTAAGACCAACTCCAGTCAGCATATTCTATGTTTTAAATTATTTTAAAGATTAAATTTCATTAATTAATTATCTGTTTTAATGTTCATCTGAATCTTGAAAGATAAAATTAATAGCCTTGTTCTGCAGGTTAGAAGATTATAGCAAATAATTTTACACAATTCCTGAAAGAACTAGAACTCTGGTGTTAAATTCTAACGCTCTGCCCATTAATATATTATCTCAAGTGTTTGCATGCGAGCAAGAAATTTCTTTAAATAAATGACTGGTTTTAATAAATAAACCAATTACCTCAATTATTTTGGTAATGACATGTTATTAACCAATGAGTAAATGTCTTTATCTTCCATTTAATTCTTCAGTGAGTGCTACTGACTATTCATTCACTGTCTTGTCATTGTCTTATGAGTTGCTGCTGGGAAATCATGCATTTCTGAAAAATCAATATGAGGACATAGTTAACATTCCTTTTATTCACAATATTCTGCATCCCTGTCATGGAAATAAAAATTGTGATTTCACGTATATTTTCAAGTTTGTTCCATGAAGTGTCAACATGAAAAATGACACAGAAGTCACCACATTTGTACTGAAGAGCTTCACAGACAATCGTGAACTGCAGATCATCTTATTTTTTCTATTTCTAGCAATCTACCTCTTTACTCTGATTGGAAATTTAGGACTGGTTGTATTGGTCATTGGGGATTCCAGGCTCCACAACCCCATGTACTATTTTCTGAGTGTGTTATCAATCTTGGACGCCTCCTATTCAGCATCTGTTACCCCAAATATGTTAGCAGATTTTATGTCAAAGAATAAAGCCATTTCATTCCTTGGATGTGCAACACAAATGTTTCTGGACATAACTTTTGGGACCACAGAATGCTTTCTTTTGGCAGCTATGGCTTATGATCGCTATGTAGCCATCTACAACCCACTTCTCTATTCAGTTGACATGTCACCCAGAGTCTATGTGCCGCTCATCATTGCTTCATATGTTTCTGGTATTTCACATGCTATGTTACACACAGTAGCAACTTTTAGCCTCTCCTTCTGTGTATCCAATGAAATTAGACATGTCCTTTGTGATATTCCTCCACTTCTTGCTATCTCCTGTTTGGACATTCACATTAACCAGCTTCTACTCTTCTACGCCGTGAGTTCTATGGAGATATTCGCCATCCTGATTGTCCTAATCTCCTATGGTTTAATTTTGTTGGCCATTCTGAAGATGCATTCTGCTGAAGGAAGGCAAAAAGTGTTTTTCACTTGTGGCTGTCACCTAACTGGAGAGTCAGTTTACCAAGGAACAATCCTCTTCATGTATATGAGACCAAGTTCCAGCTATGCTTTGGATCATGACATGACAGCGTCTATATTCTACACTATTGTGATTCCCATGGTGAATCCCATTATCTACAGTTTGAGGAACAAAGATGTAAAAGAAGCAATAAGAAAAGTGTTTGGGAGAAATTGGTTTATCAATAAAGTATATTTTTAACACTAAAAATTAAATTAAAAAAATCAAGTCATAGCCTGTGTCTCAATATAAAGATACGAAAAATTGAAAATTTCAGTTTTAGTTTATTAGTGCCTTTCCATTCTTCTTGAATATTTTGAAATAAATAGTCAACCTATAACCTCTGCTATGTTAACACGTACAGAAAAACCATGCCATAAATTTGCTTCTTACTTTGTTCATGCTGATATATGTACGTATGTGCAGGTGTGTATGGGTATATATACATACATGTGTATACACATACATACAATGGTTCTGTTATATATATATGTGCACATATATGTGTATATAATCAGTATTTTTTATATTATAAAAAGTACAATCTGTTCTTCTTATACTTTATTTTATATTATATTTCATTTTTATATTATATTTTTATATTATTTATCTCTTTCTTATATTTTGGGAAATGAAAAAATAATAAAGCAATTATTTAGTACAGTGTAGTTTCAGACATTAGAAAATTTGAGAATTAGTATTAATTATTTTTAAAATATGAATCTGGAGCAGATTAAACAGCACATTTTCCTTTTCCTAATGAATTGTATATATCCAGCAATATCAGTGAACAATGTATAGCTAAATAAATCAACTTGGATAATTCTACAAACATTCATCTGAGTGAAAAAAATTGCAGAATGAGACACAGTATTATAAAAGTAATTAAAGACATCATCAAAATTATAATATATTTTGATAATGAATGAGTGAAAATATAGTTAACTTATAACACAAAGCATGTCAATGAAAAATTGTGGATTAGTGTTACCTCTGGTTAAGAAGACACTGGGTGGATAATGGTAAAAGGCTGGTGGTTTGAATTCACCCAGATGGACCTCTGAAGATCTTCTGAATGACGACAAGCATAGAAAACCACATGGAGCGCATTTCTACTCTCACACACATAGGGGCCACCATTAGTCAGAATTGGCTGGATGGAGACTTGTATTAGATATTACCAAAAAAACAAAAGAATAGTTGTGTCCTGCCCTAAAGCAGTGGAAATTTTAGAGAATGAGATGAAAGTTGTCATGGTTTCTTTGACAAAGTTAAAATAACATAAACATTGATTGCAGCACTCGAAATAAAACTCCGATCTTTGATTTCAGATTTTAGGATGGATATTACATTTATTCATTCATCCCATCAGTCAGTGAGTTGGTTACCAAATATTTTGTGGACATGTACTCTACCCTTTATACTATTTTAGGAGCTTGTAATAAAAAGGTAAGATATTTGGACATATCTCTTCCTCTTACAAAGGCTATAGGCTAGAAAATGTCATAGAGAGAATAAGAAAAGATTGTTACTGATATTTAATTTCAACACTTATACACTATTTGAAAAAGTATTGCAGGCTGATGTGAAAAAATACATTTCCACTCAAATCAGTTGAATAAAAAAGCTAGAAATGATACAAGGTGTCATCTGTAATTTGATAATTATAATAAAAAGATGATATTCAGTCTCTTCACAAGCTTCACATTTTCAATTTGGTGTATATCATCTGTTTTTTACAGTAAACACACCAGGGCTTATTCTTCATTCTACAAGGGAAGCTTTGTGTTAAGCTTTATCCTAAGTATTCACATTAAAAATTTTCATTGGGCTAGAATCCTGTGCTTTTCAACTGTACGATTTTCTTAATCCAATTGCCAGGGCACTACCCAGATCATATAAAGGTACATTAAAAGACAAAATATGAGTGAATCATTCGATGTATTTGTTATTTGGTGTGATCATCTAAGCAAGTCCCTAGGCTATCTCCACATTTTTAATCTTTGAGTGAAATTCCTAGTGGAGACTTGCCCAAGGAGCATTCTATTTGTCTTTCTTTCCCAGGGGAATCAGACTTTTACCTAGGAACCCTAGTTCTCATGTTCAGATTTTGGCTCCTAGAAACAAACATATTTTAGTGAGAAGGCCTGCAGGGACTTCGGATCTTTGTAAAACTCTCTAGCATGCTTCCTAGAGTAAACTTAGGCTTGGATTTCAGCAGATCTCTCTGCGCAGGTAAGCTAAACCAAATGTTTTACCTATTGCCAGGTCTAGTTGTGAGAGCTAAGTATCTTGAAAGCTCTATTAATTCAAATTACACTCAGAACTGAAATGATTCCTTCTCTGTCCTCTTTTCCAATTGACTCCAATCCTTGCCCACTGATTGCTAAGTGGTAGTGACAGCCATGTAATGCCATAAATAACAGTCAAACATTCCAACTGATAAATGAGACTCAGATTTTTACGGAAGTTTGAAATAAAGGTGTGAAAATTAATGATCAGCTCTGAGTATCTAAAAGAATGAAGATTTAGCATATTGCTTTTGATGTATGATAATTTGCTATTTTTGTAGAAGCAAGTATTTAGCAGATAGCCTTAATCCAGGCAGAGTTACTGCTAAAAAAATATCAGCTGTAATGATTTGTGATACTATCCTGTAGCATCTGGAACAAAAAAATTGAAAGATATTAAACCTCATCTTCTACCAATGAGATTAATGATAACTTGAGAATTTCATATTGTCTCCATGCAGATGTCAATGTTGAAAAATTTTCTTGAGCATTTTGAAATCTTAGTCTTATTATACCCTATGTTTGGCACATTCTTATATTATTAGTTTGATGTACAAGAATGGAAGTAATTATGTGCCCTAATTTCTTCCATTGTAAACAAAACCATGGAGATGCAATGATATGGGACAAAAGAAGCATAGATTGATTTTATTCACAATCTAAAGAAGTGAATATGATATTAGATAACACAGCAATGACTTCTTGAAATTAAATATATATATACATATGTACATGTATGCACACACAGATACGTGTGTATGTATATATAAATGTTTAAATCTACACACATCTTTATATCTTACACAATAGCATGTAGGAATTTTATTTAAATAGTAATGAAATATTGCCTATTAAAATATATCTTTCATATAAAAGTAGTTCAAATTAAGGAAATTAAAGAAGAAATAAGAAAATGATAGTACTATGAGCATAAAAATATGGCACAAAATGTAAAGGCATTATCTAAAAATTGTAAGTTTGAAAATCCCAGCTCCAGAACAATATAGAATAATGAACCCTCATTTGCAGGGAGCGTATGTTGCCTCAGCATGAAGAGAAATGCTTTCTGCTTTAGAACTGGCAGTGCCGATGGATGTTTTAGGTGGCGCTCTATATCACATAAGTGACACAATGGTTAAGTTCTTGGCTGCTAACCGAAAGGTCAACAGTTTGAACCCACCAACCACTCTGGAGCAGAAAGATGTAGCAGTCTTCTTCCATAAAGGTCACAGCCTTGGAAACCGTGTGGGACATTTCCACTCTGTCCTATATGGTCTGTGGTTCAAAATCGACTCAACGGCAATGGTTTTGGTTTAATTTCTAGTCTATACCAGACAGGAAAGTACTTCAGTGCCCCTGAAATTTAAAAGTCTACATTTCTGAGAAACAGCTACAATAGTACTTAGCCAGAGATTTTTCCCCTTCTTGATTTTCGCTTTGCCCAGGGTGATAAACTATAGGATAAAAAGATTCCCTGGTGCCCACAGTTAGTCTCTATGTCCTGGTGGCCGCAGAGATCTCATACTAAGAAGTAATTTTTGTACTTAATGCAGCACAGCTCCAAATAAAAATGCTGTAGAGTCAGTTCTGACTCACAGAGACCACATGGAACAGAGTGGAGCTGCCCCACAGGTTTCCAGGAAGTGAGTGGAAACCGTGGTGGCTAGTGGTTAAGAGCTAAGGCTGCTTACCAAAAGGCTGGCAATTTGAATCCACCCGGCGCTCCTTGGAAGCCCTATGGGACAGTCCTACTCTGTCCTGCAGGGTCACTACGAATCGGAAACTACTCAAGGGCCTGTTTTTTGTTGTTGCTGTTGTTGTTTTTTCATTATGTGAGTAGATCTATAAAATATATGTATTCAAAAATGATTTAAAATCAAGATTATTTGGTAGAAAATTAAAATAACTCTTTTCAGGGATAAATGTTAAATCAGACAAGGTGCAGGGGAAAAAAAAACAGGAGAAATGGGGGTTATTCTACAGAAACTTTATTTTTCTGACATGTACTCTTTGAACAACCCTCCTTGTTCATCAGTTGTATTTCAATAGAGAAGAGAATTAACAATAAGGATATATACAAACCCTCTCCCTCCTCAAAGCTAATTGCACTAATGCACAGTAGATAATCCGTAATTGGTATTCTTGTTGCTGGTATTCTCGTTCTTGTTAAAGCAAGGATGTATTTATAAACTATATTTCAGAGTGAACAATGTACTAAATAGCATTATGTATAGCAACCTGACAGGAAATATTTTGATCAAATTGAATGTTGCTCTGAGGATTTCCAGGGTGAACTTTCCTTGTTATAAAACTTGACATTCTTTTTGGTTTCATGGCAGGAGACAAGAGATATGGGATAGTTGGTGCAACAAAATCAGATCAGCTTATCAGATACATATTTGACATACCTTTAAATGAAAAAAAAAAAAAACCTTAGAAGAGTTGTATGTGGAAGAGCATGTTTTGTTTTGTGAAAGATATAGCTGAGTATCAGGTGGCCCAATGTCTGCATATACCAAAACCAAAAAAACGAACCCATTGCGGTTGAGTCGATCCCGACTCCTAGGGACCCTAAAGGACAGTGGAACTACCTCACAGAGTTTCCGAGGTTGTAAATCTTTAGGGAAGCAGGCTGCCACATCTATCTTCCACAGAGCAGCTGGTGGCTTTGAACGCCCAATGTTTCAGTTAGCGGTGGAGAACTTCACCACTGTGCCACCAGGAGCATTTATTTTGCATACAGAAAATTGTAATTTTATTGTTATTTCTTTTTCAACTATAAGACTCTTCAATCAGGTAGAATGTGACGCTGATCTTAAAATTAAAAAAAAGAAAAAAATATTAACATCACTCATAATAAGCTAATAATAGTAATAACTACAGGTAACACCTATTTTGAAATCATTCAGTGCCAAGCTTTGTGCTTATTAACCTATATATGTGCATTATGCTTGTTAATTTGCACTACACAAAATATGAATATTTGAGCAAAAGCAAAGAGCTAGTGTTTGGTGGAATAAAACAACAATATCAATAAGGGCAAACCAAATTAAAAAAAAAGAATAAACCCTAAGTTTAGCCCATGCCTTTATCCAGTCAATATCCTGTGTGGCCTGTGAGTAACTTCACTTCACTGAGCCTCAGATATCTCATCAGGTATGAAAACATTCACATGCATCCCCTAAAGCTCCAATGCAGAATAAGAGATAATTATTTCAAAACATTTTGCTTAGTTCTCGGCACATAATGAGAGGCCCCGGGTGGCACAAAAGATTAAGCACTTGGATCCCAGCAGAAGTGATGGCGGCTCAAACCCGCCCAAGGGACACAGGCTGGGTGACTGGCTTCAGAAAGGTCACGGTCTCGTTAGCGCCGTGAAATAGTTCTGATCTGCACACGTGGGGTCACCATGAGTCAGAATCTGCTAGATGCCAACCAACAACAGCAACGAGAAGCACATAGTGAACACGACATAAAAGTTAGCATTCTGTCCCACTCATTTCTCTGCAGAAGTAGAGTAAAATGATTGAACTTTAAAAATCAAAACCGTAAGTAATAAAACTTAACTATAAAAACAATGACAAAACAGGCTTCAAACAGTTTAAGGAAAAGGAGGCTAAACTGGAAAAGGAAGGGAAGCCTGCTAAAAAGTGATAATAGAAAGTAATCTAAAAAACAAATCCAGCGACAGTTCCGGTATATTTGGCAGAAAAAAAGAAAATGTGATTAAGAAGAAGGATGCAGTCTTCCGGCACCTACAGAAGGAACAGTATTGAGAGGCAGGTCTATCTGTGCGTAGCGGAAGCAGAGGAATGT
The DNA here is from genome assembly GCF_024166365.1 of Elephas maximus indicus. Classification (NCBI taxonomy): domain Eukaryota; kingdom Metazoa; phylum Chordata; class Mammalia; order Proboscidea; family Elephantidae; genus Elephas; species Elephas maximus. Next base: position 116,240,708 of record NC_064825.1, read on the forward strand.
GGTAAAAATTGTTAAGGAAAAAGCCACAGTTCTGGATGAGTTTCCCACAGAGATCCTGAAATTTGTAAAATATCCAGGGAGATGAAGCAGCATGGGCTGGAGAGGAGGCCTGTGGCACTTAAGCTGAAAGATAACTAGAGATCACTCTGGCTCATCAACTCCAACTCTGTAAAGGCAGTTCTTTTTCATCACTTAAAAAACAGTGGTAAAGAAAATATGTACATCTCACCTAATATCAATGAAAAATATTCATGCATATGTATTATGATATATATATATATCTTCAAAGCAAATCCAGTGCCGTCGAGTCGATGCCGACTCAGAGCAACCCTATAGGACACAGTAGAACTGCCCCATAGAGTTTCCAAGGAGCGCCTGGTGGATTTGAACTGCTGACCCTTTGGTTACCAGTCGTAGCACTTAACCATTAGGCCACCAGGGTTAGCCTTGTCCTTTTCCGATACTTACATTCCAGAAATAGCAGCATTTACCTTTTCAGGGATCAATTTGCTTTTCTCCATGATCGTTGTTCTAATATCCTACTTTAACATTATCCTTGCCATTTTTAGAATACAGTCTTCAAAAGGGAGACAAAAAGCTTTTTCCACCTGTGCTTCTCACATGATAGTGGTCACTGTGTTCTATGGGACTCTTCTTTTCATGTATTTGCCACCCAGGACCAACCACTCGTTAGGTACTGATAAAACGGACTCAGTCTTTTACACCCTAGTGATACCAATGCTGAATCCTCTCATTTACAGCCTAAGGAACAAGGAAGTGAAGAACGCACTGAAGAGATTCCTTAACAACCCATGGAAATCACTCAAACTAATGTAAATATATAACTACAACTGTCTCCTTTTAAAGTCTTAATTTGCTCCTGAAAAATCTGCTGTTAAGTGAAGAGGCATTAAATAGCTTAAAAAAAAAAAAACTATTAATTTCAAAGGGGAAAATATTGATGCATTTTTATCCCAATTCAAAATACCCACTATTCCTAGATAGAAAAATGCTTCAATAATGCAATGAAAAAAAAAAAAAAAACTTACAGTGCTCACTCCGGCAACACATACACTAAAATTGGAACAACAGAGAGAAGATCAGCACGGCCCCTGGGCGAGGACGACACTCAAATTTGTGAAGCGTTCCATATTTTTTGGATTTGTAAACTTTCACTTAAAGCACAATAAAAAATTTTCAAAAACTTGCATTTGTAATAAACAATTTGAAAGTAAAAAAAATATGTGTTATAAATAGAATACAAGTTATTAAAAGATTTGTATCTTATTCCATCTAAATAAGATATCTAAAAAAAAAATCCAGGTGGTACAAAATATTTGCCCTAACCTAAAGCTTTCTAGATTGAACCCCCTGTGGTACCAAGGAAGCAAATTCCTGCTGATTTTTTTCCTTTAATATTACAGCCATTAAAACCACATGAAAAAGTTCTACTATGTACACATGCGGTTGTCAAGAGTTAGAATTGACTTGACGTCAATTAACAACAACATCATAGTCTCTAAACAAGGAAGAGAAAGCCTGGTAAAGGGTGGTGGAGTTATATAAGAATGATTGCTTGCGAGATGATGGAAAGCCTGATCATTCTCCCTGGTACACCCACCTTTTGTCCAAGGGCTAGACATTTTACTATAAGTTTACTTTTTTTTTTTTTTAATACCATATTCTCCATTCATAAACTTTGGCACCATTTTCTCCATCTATCACATTTTTTGTTCATCCGTTGCTGTCTTGCTCTTAAAATAAATTTATAACCCAGAGAAGTAAACAGGCATTAAGCCTAGGGTGCTTTGAAAGGCCACATGTGCCACAGCAGACTGAAATAAACATAGAAGCATTCTACCATTTTCCTCCACTCTCTCAACACCCGCACACAAAGCAAAAATTTATGTTCAGCTAATCATGACATAAAATAAAAAGTTTTCCATAGGACGATCTTATACTAAAAACTATTGTGTAGACTGTGTTATCTTTGTAATAAACCATAACATTAAACACAACTTCCTAGCACATTTTATTTAGTGTGTTTTGGGTGAAAATATTATTAGATCAAAAACGTCATCTCTTAAAAGGTAACAATTCTCGGGAAACCTACAGCAAAAAAAAAATTAAAACTCATAGGAGTCATATCTATTTATGTACAATGCTACTAAGATGTGGTGGAGTGAGGCATAGTGGGTAAGACATATGAGGTAAAGACAGGGTCTGGGAATAAAGCTATGACATTTTCAGGAAAGTCAGACATAATTCAATACCAGGAATTGTGAGGCTTACATAAGTAAATCAATTTGTAACTTTGGCCATACATATTCATAATTTGTATTCCTTCTGCATCTTTAAAAAAACATTATAAGACATGTTTAAAGAGTTCTGCCTTCATCATCAGATATCAAACTTGAATTAAGCTGCTGTAGAAAATTCTGAATATTACAGTAATTTACGGAAAATTGAAGCATGTACTCAACAAATAGTGTACCTCAATCCAGGTTTTTGAGTGTAGGCAATAAAAAAATTACAATGAAACTGGGTAATTGCACATCAAAGTTTTCCTCAATAGGGAAATCAAATGTATCCTGGATAATTAACAAACACTCGATGGTCTTGCTACCTGTTCTCAAATACTTTAGGATTAATGAAAATTTGTGTTCAAGCTCCATGGGGAGTATCTCAAGGGGAGAACAACAACAAAAAAAACCCAGTGCCGTTGAGTCAATTCTAAATTCTTCTTATGATTGCAGTAAGATTAGGAAGCACTTGGGGGAACAAGAACTTATTTCTCACCTTAGGTGAGTAGATGGCACTAATCTGTGTGTTTATCAATGAGCTCCAGTCATTATTCTTGACCCTCGGTTTCAATTTAAATTATACTCATGAGTATAGTCAGCAAAGTCAGACTCAAGATACTATACCATATATACTAATAATGTCTTAACTATGTTATCATGTGTTTTTACCACCATTACTGTGTTCTTTGAGGAAAGCAAAAAACTTGATTTCTATTTGTTATGATTTCTGTATTGATTCTGGAATCTTCTGTGTATGTGTGTTAGTTGCCATCAAATTGGTCCCCACTCATAGAGACCCTATGTAGAACAGAAAGAAACACTGCCCGGTCCTGTACCATCCTCACAATCCTTTCTGTGCTTAAGCCCATCATTGCAGTCACTGTGTCAGTGTATCTCCTTGAGCTTCTTCCTCTCTTTCGTTGACCCTCTACTTTACCAAACATGATGTCCTTCTCCAGGGACTGATCTGGTCTGATAATATGTCCATATTATGTGAGATAAAGTCTAGCCATCTTGCTTCCAAACAGTGAATATTCTGAGGGTGGAAAATCATTTTTTGAAAGCTTCGCCTAGAATGTTATTTAGACCAAGACTCCATTGGTCAGGTTGAAGATAATGATGCTGAGTGAGTGTTCATGTCTCAAATACTATTAGTTTTATGATAGGGATTCCTGTTATTCAACAATGCAATAGTATCATCATATCCTGTTTTCATGCATTTACACAATTTCCTTTGTGATGAGAATATTTCATTTGTGGTTGCATCCAAAAATATTACACAAGAGATTGAGATTGTCAAGGTTTAAATGCCCCCATAAGCAGATTCTGGGCTGAAGACTAGATTATATTTTTATTTGGCAGGGGATTCCAGGAATCGTAAATGAGGAAATGGAGAATAAGAGACAGAGAAGGGAGAAAACCTAATGGTGTAAAAAGCAGATTGCTGTTGTAAGCAACTGTGTCAATGGCTTGAGATATTTTGAGATGTCCTGCAAAATCCTTCTTGGAATTGTCCTAAGACAGGAAAGCCAGAGGCTTGGGGTATTTATTGTAACTTATTCGTTGAGAATTGCTCATCGACATATTAAATGCTGGGAACTTCCACATTGCCTTTCGTATGGTCTGAGCAAGCTCCCAAGGCACCGACAAAAGCCCCACAGGCAACGGAGTAAACCACTTGAAGTGGAAAACTGCCAGGAAGCCAGAAAATATCTACAAGGGCTACAGTCAGAGGTAGCCAAGGTGATGGGGGTGAGGAAGTACACATTTTTCTCTGTGGTGACATTTGACATTGAAAGTTGATGGCAAAGCCAAAATAAAATATTAGACATCTTGACTTAATATACTCATCTTGTGGCAGTAATAGCATGGCTGGCACCTACTGTCTATCTTTGTATTACAGTTCCAGGTTCTCATTCATAAGGCAGTGAGGCTAAGGCTTAGAAGCGTCTCCAAATATATTTTTAATTAAAGCTGAGTTTTAAATCAGCACAATTAAAAGTCCAGGGATTGTCAATCCTTGGAAGAACTATAAATCAGATATATGCATTCAACTTTCAGTATTGTTGATCTTTCAACACCCTGTATATCCAGGCTTGGGGATTTCTTTTCTCCTCTCATTCACTGAGGGGAGTTTTCTTTCTGAGCTGTTCTCCATGTCATAAATTTCTCAGGTCGTAAGTGAATTGAGAAAGCTATATTTGGAGGATGGGAACAGGTGGATAAGAGACTTTCTCATAACTCACTTAAGAGTCAGTTATAATGACATGGGCACAATGCAAATCTCAGACCATAATTTTTTTTTTTTCCCCATATATTTGAGAATTGGGCAATTTGTTGTTTGGGTTGTTAGGTGCAATGGAGTCAGTTCCGACTCATAGGAACCACGTGTACAACAGAAGGTTCTGTCGTACATGTGGCCCTGTGCCACCCTCACAATAGTTGTTATGTTTGAGTTCATTGTTCCAGCCACCGTGTCATTCCATCTTGTTGAGGGTCTTCCTCTTCTTTGCTGACCTTCTACTTTAGCAAGCATCATGTCCTTCACTAGGGGAAGGTCACTGGTGATAATATGTGGAAAGTAGGTGAGACAAAGTTTCAACATCCTTGCTTCCAAGAAGCACTCTGGCTGTATTTCTTCCAAGACAGACTTCTTTGTTCTTCTAGCAATGGATGACATAATCAATATTCTTTGCTAACAGCATAATTCAAAGATATCAATTCTTCTCAGTTTTCCTTTTTCACTGTCCAGTTTTCACATGCATATGACACCACTGTGAATATCATGGCTTGGATCAGGCATACCTTGGTGCTAAAAGTGACATCTTTGCTTTTTAACACTTTAAAGAAGTCTTTTGCAACAGATTTGCCCTATGCAGCGCTTCATTTGATTTCCTGACTGCTGCTTCCGCAGACATTGGTTGTGGATCCAAGTAAAATGAAATTCTAGGAAATGTGAAACTTTTCTCCATTTATCATGATGTTGCTTATTTGTCTACTTGTGAGAATTTTTGTTTTCTTTATGTTGAAGTGTAATCCATACTGAAGACTGTAGTTTATGATCTTCATTAATAAGTACTTCAAGTCCTCTTTGCTTTCAGCAAGCAAGGTTGTGTCATATGCATGTTGCAGGCTGTTAATGGCCCTTCCACCAATGCCGATGCCACATTGTCCAGCTTCTCGGATTATGTGTTCAGCATACAGATTGAATAAGTGTGCTGAAAGGATGCAACCCTGATGCACACTTTTCTTGGTTTGAAACCATGCAATATCCCCTTGATCTGTTGAACTACTTCCTCTTTGTCTATGTACAGGTTCCTCATGAGCACAATTATGTGTTCTGGAATTCCCAATCTTCACAATATTATCTATAGTTTGTTATGATCTGCAGAGTAAAATGCCTTTGCGTAGTCAGTAAAACACAGGTAAAACATCTTTCTGGTATTCTGTGCTTTCGGCCAAGATCCATCTGACATCAGCAATGATATCCCTTGTTCCAGGTTCACTTCGAATCCTGCTTGAATTTCTGGCAGTTCCTTGTCAATGTACTGCTGCAACTGCTTTTGAATGATCTTCAACAGTTTTTTGCTTACATGTGATACTAATGATATTGTTTGATAATTTCCACATTGGGTTAGATCACCTTTCTATGGAATCAGCACAAATATGGATCTCTTCCAGTCTGTTGAACAGGCTGTAATCTTCCAAAATTCTTGGCGGAGACAAGTGAGCACCTCCAGCACTGCATCTGTTTGTTGAAATATCTCATTTGGTATTCTCTCAGTTCCTGGAGCCTTGTTTTTTGCCAATGCCTTCAGTGCAGCTTGGAGTTCTTCCTTCAGTACCGTCGGATCTTGATCGTATCCTATGTCCTAAAATGGTTGAATATTGAACAATTCTTTTTGGTAGAGTGTCTGTGTATTTCTTTCACCTGCTTTTGATGCTTCCTGCATTTTTCAATATTTTGTTCATAGAATCTTTCAAAATTTTAACTCAAGGCTTGAAATTTTCCACATGTTTTTTCAGCTTGAGAGTTGCTAAAGATGTTCTTCCCTTTTGGTTTTCTAACTCCAGGTCCTTGTACATTTCATTACAATATTTGACTTTGTCTTCTCGAGCTGCCCTTTGAAATCAACCATTCAGCTCTTTTACTGCATTTTTTTTTTCCTCTCACTTTAGCTACTCTATGTCCAAGGGCAAGTTTCAGACTCTTTTGATATCTAGTTTGTTCTTTTCTTTCTTTCCTGCCTTTTTGATGACCTTGTGTTTTCTTCATGCATGATATCCTTGATGTCTTCCCACAACTTGTCTGGCCTTTGATATTTAGTGTTCAATGTGTCAAATCTATTCTTTAGATGGTCTCTTAATTCCAGTGGAGTATACTCAAGGTTGTACTTTGGCTTTCATGGACTTGTTTTAATTTTCTTCAACTTCAGCTTGAACTTGCATATAACAAATGGACGATCTATTTCACAGTCGACCCCTGGCCTTGTTCTGAGTGATGATATTGAGCTTTTCCATTGTCTCTTTCCACAGATGTATTCAATTTGATTCCTGTGTATTTCATCTTGAGAGGTCTACTTGAATGGTCACCATTTATGTTGTTGATAAAAGGTATTTGCAATGAAGAATTTGTTGGTCTTTCAAAATTCTATCATGCCATCTCTGGCACTGTTTTTATCACCAAAGCCATATTTTCCAACTACCAGTCCTTCTTCTTTTTTTCCAAATTCTGCATTCCAATCACCAGTAATTATCAATGCACATTGATTGCATGTTTGATCAATTTTGGACTGCAGAGGGTGGTAAAAATCTTTAATTTCTTCATCCTTGACCTTAGTACTTGGAGCATAAATTTGAATAATAGTCTTATTAACTGACTTTCCTTGTAGGCTAATGAATATTATCCTATCACTGGCAATGGTGTACTTCAGGATAGATCTTGAAATGTTCTTTTTGATGATGAATGCAATGTCATTACTCTTCAAGTTGTCATTTCCAGTATAGTAGATCATAAGATTATCTGAATCAAAATGGCCAATACCAGTCCATTTCAGCTCACTAATGCCTAGGATATCAATGTTTAGGTGTACTATTTCATTTTTAATGACTTCCAATTTTCCTAGTTTTATACTTCTTACATTCTACGTTCTGATTATTAATGGATATTTATAGCTGTTTCTTCTCATTTTTAGTGATTCTTTATCTGCCTGACTCCACCCACATCATTAAGGCTGACCTCACTTTGAGGAGGTAGTTCTTCCCCAGTCATATTTTATATGCCTTCCTACCTGAGGAGCTCATCTTACAGCAGTATATAAGATAATGTTCTGCTGTTATTCATGAGGTTTTCACTGGCCAACTGTTTTTTCAGAAGTAGACTGACAGTTTCTTCTTCTTAGCCTGCCTTAGCCTGGAAGCTTTGCTGAAACCTGTCAAGCAAGGGTGACCCTGCTGGTATTTGAAATAACAGTGGCAAAATCTTCCTGTATCACAGCAATCTGCAAGCTACCGCAGTACAACAAACTGAAAGATACATGGTAGTTTGATTTGTAGCGGATCATTAAAAGGCAAAACTTTCTGCGGAGAGAACTTGTATAGCAGTACTTCCTGTAAGAATAGTTGATAAGGCAATTGGCTTATAAAAGATATATATATATCTTTCTTAGTTTGGTTAGAGTGTGGTATTTACAAGGGCATTTGATGGGAGGGGGAATCACAGTGTAGTTATGTCATCATTACCAGACATTCAAAATGTAGTTAAAACAAAAAACCCAAACCCAGTGCCGTCGAGTCCATTTCGACTCATAGCGACCCTACTGGACAGAGTAGAACTGCCACACACAGTTTCCAAGGAGGGCCTGGTGGATTCAAACTGCTGACCCTTTGGTTAGCAGCCCTAGCACTGAACCACTAGGTCACCAGGGCTACGTCATCTGTATCAAACATTCTTCCGTTAGAAACACCAGGGAAGATGACTGCCACTAGAGAAAAAATGGTAGCAGCTAACAAGGATTTGCACCAAAAGTTCAAGACAGTCATTTCAGAATTTTTCAGGTACCTCACTTTAAATTTCCCTTACACAGGTTTAAGGATCTTTATCTCAAGATCTAAAAGATATTGACATCTACCCTCTTTAGAGTCTAAATATTTCGTTTTGATTTTAAGTGCTTGATCTAACTAAAATTAATTTTTACATGATATGCAATAAACGTCAGCTTCAACCTCTTCAGTAAGGATAATTATATTATCAGTTAACTTGTCTCCCAGAATCTATGTGCCACCCATTATTGCCTATGTTGGTGGTATTTTTCATGCTTCTTTACTTACAGTAGCAGCTTTTAACCTCTCCTTCTGTGAAATTAGAAATGTCTTGTGTGATATCCTTCTACTTCTTGCTATCTCCTGTTCTGACACTCACATCAACTATCGTCTACTCTTCTGCTTTGTGGGTTCTGTTGAGATATTCACTGTCTTGATTGTCCTGATCTCCTACAGTTTCATTTTTTTGGCCATTCCGAAGATGCGTTCTGCTGAAGAGAAGCAAAATGTGTTTTCCGCTTGTTGCTCTCCCCTAATTAGATTGTCAATTTAGGCTGGAAAAAAAACACTTTATGTACATGGGGTTAAGTTCCAGCTATGCTTTTGTTCATGACATGATAACGTCAAAATTTTACACTTCTCTGATAGCTGTACTGAAAACCATCCTATACAGTTTGAGGAACAAAGGTGTAAAAGAAGCAGTAAAAAAAAAAAAAAAAAGTGAGAAAAATTGGTTTACAAATAAAGTATATTTTTAGCACTAAAAATTAAATTAAAAAAAATAAGAGACTAGCCTATGTCTCGATATGAAGAAGATATGACAAAAGTGAAATTTTTGTTTTAGTTTATTGGTTTCTTTCAATTCTTCTTAAACATTTTGAAATAAAGTTCAGGGTCAGCCCTCAATATATGCTATTTTAACATGTGCAGGAAAAAAATGTGCAATCAATTTGCTTCTTACTATGTTCATACTAACTTATGTATGTGTAGGTGTGCATGTATATATACATATATATTCATTTGTATAACCTACATACAAATATGATTCCTATGGACATATATACACACACATATGTGTATATAATCTTTACTTAAAGCATTGTATGTTTTTATTCTCTTGCTTATAAAAGTGTTACTGGAATAAGGTTCTTGCCTCTCACTGGTCAAAAATGAGCAGGTAAGGCACGTAGTTTTCCACACGAGCAAAGCTTTATTGAAGAGGCTTGCAAGTGGAGACAAGGAGGTCCTAGAGCAATGCTTACCCTCATCTCACAGAACAAAAGAGAGACCCGAGTTTTTAAAAGTTCTTGGAGGGGAAAAGATTCATGTTTATTCACAGGCAGAGGTAGGGATATGTTAGCTAAGGTGCACATGCAACAGCTTTCCAAGAAGGCTCCCGTCCTGGAGGCCTCTGGAATTCATAGCGGGACTTATTATTATGCAGTGTCGCATCTGCGCAGTCTCTCGCTCCCTGGGTTCGATTCCCTGGCTGGGGCTGTAGCCCCTCACTGCCCTGGTGGAAGGTCACACAGCGGTCACAGGTGGATGTTCTGCGCATGTCCCTGGGCCTGGTTTTCTCCAGCTGCTTCTGAAAGGCAACTTTAAAGACATTTGCTGATCATTTTTATATACCCGGCCCTATTGTTCTGGGGAATGGCTTTGTTTCTGTGCCCTGGCCTATTTCTTGTTGCTTTCTTTGCAGATTTGTGAGCCCCTATGTTCCTTGTCTTACTAAGTCTCTAGGTTTCATACTCAACCCGCTATTACCTCCCTTATAAAAAACTAAAATAGTATAGTCTATTTCTCTTTTACTTGCTTCTCCCCTATCCACACCAGTCTCTTCACTATTTTTCAAACAGGCACCCTCCGATCTCAGGGCCTTTGCTCCCTGTCTTAAAAGTAAATTGGAAAATGGAAAGGATAATAAAACATTTATTTATATTTTATAACTTGAAGCATTAGAAACATTGAGAACTAAAATTTTAATTATTTTTTTTTTAAATATGAATCTGGAGTAGTTTGGACAGCCCTTGTTTTCTATTTCTAATGAATTTTATATATGCAGCAAAATCAGTGAATAATATACAGTTAAATGAATCAACTCGGATAAGTCCACAAACATACATGAGTGACAAAAAAATGCAGAATAAAACACTCAGTATTATAAAAAGTAATTAAAGATATGTTCATAACTGCAATGTTTCAATAATGAGTGCATAAATATATAGTTACCTAGTAACCAAAAGCCTGTTAATAAAAATTGTTTGTGTTATCTCTGGTTAAGGAGACCCTGAATGGATACTTGTGAAAGATTCATGGTTTCAATCCAACCAGAGTCACCTCGAAAGATTTTCCAAAAGATCACAGCCATTTAAAACCATATGGAATGCAGTTGTACTCTGATACATTGGAGTTGCCTTGATCAGAACCGGCTAGATGGAGACTGGTGTTAGATATTAGGAACGCCAAAATTAAGAAGGAAGAGTTGTATCCTGCACAAAAGGAGTGAATATTTTAGGGAATGAGATGCTAGTTGTCACAGTTTCTTTCTGAAAGTTAAACTAACATTGAAAATTCATTACAGTGCTGGAAACAATATTCTGATATTTAATTTCATGGTATAGAATGGATATTTCATTCATTCATTCATTCCATTGGTCAGTGAGTTAGTTAACAAATAATTTTTGAATACCTTCTCTTTCCTGAGTATTATTTTAGAAACTAGTAATAAAAATGTAAAATATCTAGACATACCCCTTTCTGCTACAAAGCTCATGGACTAGAAAATGCCCCAGAGGGAATAAGAAAAATTGTTATTTATATTTAGCAGTAATAACTATACAATATTTAAAGAAAATTGCAGGCTGATATGAAAATATATTTTTCACTCAAATAAATTGAACAAAAAAAAACTAGAAATGATACCAGATATGATTTATACACTGATTAATAAAATAGATAGTCTCTACAAATTTCACATTATGTATTTGGCAAATATCATCTGGTTTTCACAATAAATATACCAGGGCTTGTTCTTGACACTAGAAGGGAGGCTTTGTGTTAAGTTCTATCCCTAATATTCACATTAAATTTGTTCATTGGAGCCAGAATCCTGGGCTTTCCAACTGTTGAATTTTCTTCAGCCGGCAGCTAAGAGTACTGCCCCAAGAATATAAGGGTACATTAAAAAAAAAAAAAAAAGATGGAATTATTGTATATATTTGTTATTCAATGTCATCATTTAAACAAGTCCTTAGGCTATCTCCACATTTTCACTGGGTGAAATTTTGAAAGGAGCCTTGCCTAATGAGCCTTCAATTTGTCTTTTCTTTCTCTGGGGAATCAGACTTTTATCTGGGAATTCTAGTCCTCATGTTCAGGGATTGGGACCTAGAAACAAACATATTTTAGTGAGAAGGTTTTCAGGGACTTCAGACCTTTGTAAAACTCTCCAGCATGCTTCATGGAGTAAACTTAGGGGTGGATCTCAGCAGATCTCTCTGCACGGGTAAGTTAAACCAAATGTTTTACCTATTACTAGGTCTAGTTGTAATAACTAAGTATCCTGAAAGCTCTAGCCATTCAAATCAAACGCAGACCTGAAATGATTCCTTCTCTGTCCTCTTTTCTAAGTGACTACACTCTTTGCCCACTGATTGCTCAGTGAAAGTGGCAGTTGTGTAATGCCTTAAATAATAATCAAACACACTTACTGATAAATGAGACTGAGCATTGTTAAAGACGTTGTGTTAAAAAAAAAAAGAAGAAGAAGAAGTAAAATCAGTGACCAGCTTTGATTATCTAAACGATTGGAGAAGAATTGAGCATACTGGTTTTTACATATGTTGAATCTGATATTTTTAGGGAAGCAGGTTTTTACCAGATAGTCTTAATCCAGGTACAGTTACTGCAAAAACATCCAGCTGTAATGAGTTGTGACAGGGTCCTGTAGTTTTGGAGCACAAAAATGGAAAGATACTAAACCTCATCTTTTAGCAATGAGACTAACAATGAATTGAGAATTACAAAATTTCTGTATGCAGATGTCAATGTTGAAAATGTTTTTGATCATTTTTTAAATCCTTGACTAATTATACCTTACCCGGCACAGTGTTACATTATGAGCAGTTAGATGTACAAAGAACAGAAGTAATTTTGTGCCCTAATTTCTTCCATTGTTTATGAAAGCCAGGAAGATGGGATGATATGGCATAGGCTTGATTCTTACTTACAGTCTAAAGAAGTGAACATGATGATATTTGATAACACAGCAATAACTTTATGAAATTAAATATATATGTATATATATAAACACGTATACATACGGACTCACATATATATGTGTGTTTGCATATATGAATATTTTAAGCATACACATATTTATAAATCTTACACAGATGGGAAGTAGAAATTTTATTTAAAGTCGTAGTGAAACACTATTAAAATACATTTTTCATATAAAAGTAGTTCAAATTAACGAAATTAAAGAAAAATAAGTACATGATAATACTGTGCATATAAAAATATGGCAAAGTTTTCAGACATTATATACATATTGAAAATTTGGGAATCCAATTTCCAGAGCAATACAGAAAATGAATGGTCATTCCAGGGAATATACATCACCTTGATATAAAGGGAAATATTTTCTGCCTTAGAAATAGCAGAACTGATGGATGTTTTAGAGGGCACACTATACCAGATAAGGAACCTCGGTGACACAGTAGTTAAGTGCTCAGCTGCTAACCAAAGCATGGGCAGTTCGAACCAACCACCTTATCCGCAGGAGAAAGACTTGGCGGTCTGCTTCCATAAAGATTACAGCCTTGGGAACCTGATGGGGCAGTTATGTTCAGTCCTATACGGTCACTCACTATGAGTTGAATCAACTGAACAGCACTGGGTTTGGTTAGGTTTTCAGTCTATACCAGATAGGAAACTTCTCAAGTGTTCCTGAAATACAAGGTTCTACATCTCCAAGAAGGAGCTTCAAAATCTCTTACAGTCAATAAAATTGAGGGTTCCCCCCCCGCCCCTTCCTGATTTTTGCATTGCCCAGGGTGACAAACCGTAGGAAGAAAAGAATCCCCGGTCAATGGTGGCCACTGAGAGTCCATACTGAGAAGCAACTTTTGCCCTTAACACGCTACACCTCCAAAACCTCCAAATAAGTTAAATGGGGATATACTCTTGAAATCAACTCAGAAGCATTTTAAGAATTAGCTGACAGCATCATTTCTTTTCCAAATTATGACACTTTTGAAAGTGAGAAGGGACATTAAAACCATTAACATTAGGTACATTTTCTCAAAAATGTATTTACTGACAAGTTATTATGTGGGTAGGTCTATAAAATATTTCTGTTTAAAAAATAAATTGAAAATTAAAATCATCATTAGTACATTAACATAAGTCTTTTTTGGGATGAATGCTAAATCAGACAAGGTGCTGGGGTGGGGGGAACAGGAGAAAATGGAGGCTGTTCTACAGAAGCTATTTTTCTGACATATACTCACTGAAATAGGGCAACTCTAATGTTTCCATCATTTGTATATCAAAGGAGAAGGGAACTAACAAAAAACAAACATACTAGATACATAGGAACTTTCTCCCTCCACACAACTAATTGCACAAATGCGTAGTAAATGGTGCACTGAGTGTAGCAACCAGACAGGAAATATTTTCATCAAAGTGAGTGTTGCTATGAGATTTTCCAGGGTGAGCTTACCTTGATATAAAACTTGTCATTTTGATTTCATGGTAGGAGACAAAAGATATGGGCTAGTTGGTGCAACACAATGAGATCAGATTATCTGAAACATTTGATGTAGGGAATAAAGTGCCTTCAAAAGAAAAAAAAAATTGGGGGGGGGAGAGTCATGTTTGTGGAAAAACATGTTTTGCTAAAGATATAGTTAAATATTAGGTGGTCCAGTATTTTGCAGACACCAAAACCAAGAAAACAAACTCTTTGCCATCAAGTTGACCCCAACTAATAATGACCTTATAGGATAGAGCGGAACAGCCTCATAGGGTTCCTAAGGCTCTAAGTCTTTACAGAAGTGAACTGCCACATGTTTCTCCTGCAGACTGGTTGGCGGCTTTGAACTGTCAACCTTTCACTTAGCAGTGGAGCACTTACCCACTACGCCACCACAAACACCTAATTTACATACAGAAAAGTATACTTCAATTGCTATTTCTTTTTTGGCTATAAGACCCTTCAATCAAGTAGAATGTGACCCTGATGTTGAAATTAAAAAAAAAAAAGAAACAAAAAAAGAATAAAATTACTCAAAGCAATCTAACAATAATAATAACAACAATAAAAACTACATATAACATCTATTTGAAATCATTAAGTGCCAGGCTTTGTGCTCCCTAAACTATATTTGTGCATTTTTAATTTAATTTGCACTATAAGAGAATAGAAGTCCTGGTGGTGCAGCAGTTAAGAATTTGGCTGCTAACCAAAATGTTGGCAGTTCAAATCTAGCAGCTGCTCCTTGGAAACCCTACTGGGCAATTACACTCTGTCCTATAGGGTCTCTATGAGTCAGAATCGACTCGATGGTAAGGGGTTTACACAACAATATAAATATTTGATAAACTGCACAGAGCTCTTATTTGGTGGACTAAAACAACAACAAGAAAAAGAACAGCAAACTAAACAACACAAATTAAAAAAAAAAAGAAATCAAACCATAAGTTTAGTCCATGTCCAATCAATATCCTATGCAGACTCTGAGTAAGTTAACTTCACTGGGCCTCAGTTATCTCATCGGACATGGAAATACTTACATCCATCTCTTAAAACTCTAATGCTAAACAAGAGATAATTATTTCAATATATTTAGCATACTTCTAGGCACATAATGGGAGTCCCTGGGTGGCGCAAAAGGGTAAGCACTGGAATACTAGCAGAAAGTCTGGCGGTTTGAACCCACTCAGAGGAGACATGACTGACAATCAGAAAAGCGGACTTAAAATCACTATGGAGCAGTTCTCCTCTGCATGTGTGGGGTCCCCGTGAGACCGAATCTGCTATATGGCAACTACGACAGCAACAAGAAGTCCATAATGGACCCCCCAATAAAACATATTCTATCACGCTCATTTTTCTATAGAAGCAAAGTGAAATGATTGAAGTTAACAAATCAAAAATGTAAGTAATAAAAATTAACTACAGCACCAACAACAAAACAGGCTTCAAACAGTTTAAGAAAAAGGGAGAAGCTGGAAAGGAAGGAAGGTCTGCTAAAAAAAAAAAAAAAGAGAGAGTTGTCTGGGAAGGAAATCTCAGTGATGGTCTGGTGTATTTGGCAGAAGAAAGAAAATGTGATTAAGAAAGAAAGATGCAGTCTTCCTGCAACTATAGAAGGAAAAGTATTGAGATGCAGGTCTATTTGTGCATAGCTGAAGCAGAGTGACGTGGTACAAAATTGTTAAGGAAAAAGCCACAGTGCTGGAAGTGTTTTCCACTATACACTGAAATACCTAAAATATCCACACGTGATAACAAGGTATGGGCTGGAGGGGAGGCATGTGGCAGTTAAGCAGAAAGATAGCTGGAGGTCACTCTGGCTCACCAGCTACAACTCCTCAAAGACAGTTCTTTTTTATCATTACAAAAACAGTGGGAGAAAATATATACATCTCATCCAATATCATTGGAAAACATGCATACATATGTATTATGAATTATGAATACTTTCTAACTACTGTTCCTTTTTCTTTGTTTCCAAATTTTACATTTCAAACACCAGTAATTATCAGTGAATGTTGACTGCATGTTTGATCAATTTCAGGCTCCAGAAATTGGTGAAAATCTTCCGTTGATTCATATTTGGCCTTCGTGGTTGGTGGCTGGTATTTGGATGGAATATACAGGAATCAAAATGATTGTACCTGTGGAGAGAGATGATGGAGATGTTCTGTGTCATTAGCCAGAAAAAGGATAGAGGCAACAGCGCAAGAGACCATAATTTGCTCGTACACAAGTTCAAGTTGAAGAAAAAGAAAATTAAAACAAAAGTAAAACCTTGAGTATATCTCACCTGAATTCAGAGACCATCTCAAGAACAGATCTGACACATTGAACACTCATGATTGAAGACCAGGCTATTTGTGGAATGACATAAAATAGAACAAATACATAGAGTCACTGCACCAAAAATAATTGGTCAATGTTCAACCATTTCAGAAGGTAGCATTTGATCAAGAACTAATGGTATTGAAGGATGAAGTCTTAGCTGCACTGAAGGGATTGGCAAAAAAACAAGGCTCCAGGAATTGACAGAATACCAACTGAGATGTTTCAGCAAACAGACGCAGCACTGAAGATGCTCACTCATCCATGCCAAGAAATTTGGAAGGTAGCTACCTGGCCAACTGACTGGAAAAGATCCATGTTTCTGCTCATTCCAAAGAAAGGTGATCCAAAAGAATGCAGAAATTGATGAATAATATTAATATCACACATAAGTAATTTTTGCTGAAGATACTTTAAAAGCAGTTGAAGCAGTGCACTAACTGGGAACTGCCAGAAGTTCAAGCCAAATTCAGAAGAGGAAGTGGGATAAGGGATATCATTGCTGATGTTAGATGGATCTTGGCTAAAAGTAGAGAATACCAGAACGAAGTTTACCTGTATTTTATTGACTATGCAAAGGTATTCGTCTGTTTTGTTCATAACAAATTTTAGATACTATTGTGAAGAAGGGTTATTCCAGTACACTGAATTGTGCTCATGAGAAACCTGTACATAGATCGAGAGGCAGTCATTAGAAAAGAACATGAGAATGTATAGTTTAAAGGAAATGTGTACATCAGTGTTGCGTCCTTTCACAATATGTATTCAATCTGTATGCTGAGCAAATAAGCCAAGACGCTGGACTATATGAAGAGTGCAGCATCACGGCTGGAGGAAGACTCATTAACAACACGCAATGCACAGATGACAAAACCTTGCTTCCTGAAAGAATGAAGACTTGAAGCACATACTGATAAAGATCAAAGACTATAGTCTTCATCATGGATTACACCTCACATAAACAGGACAGAAATCCTCACAAATGAAGCAATAAATAACATCATGATAAATGGAGAAAATATTGATGTTGGATCCACAATCAATGCTCATGGTAGCAGCATTCATGACATCAAACCACAGACATTGCATTGGGCAAATCTGCGGCAAAAGATCTCTTTAAAGGGTTAAAAAAATATATGTCACTTTAGGACTAAGGTGTGCTTGACCCAAGACATTGTATCTTTCAATATTCTCATATGTACATGAAAGCTGGACAATGAATAAGGAAGTACTAAAAAGAATCGGTGTCTTTGAATCTTGGTGTTGGCAAAGAATACTGAATATACCATGAACTGACAGAAGAACAAAGAAATTAGTCATGGGAGAAGTACAGTCAGAATTCTCCTTAGAAGGAGGATGGCGAGACACCCTCTCACATACTTTGGGTCAGTTCTGAGGAGGGACCAGTCCCTGACATCATACTTGGGGGTCAGCATAAAAGAGTAAGTCCCTCAATGAGATGGATTTACACAGTGACTGCAACTATGGGTCAAATATAGTAAAGACTGTGAGAATGGCACAGGCCTGAGCAGTTGTTTCCTTCTGTTGTAAGTAGGGTCTCTATGAATTAGAACAAACTGGGAGGCACCTAACATTAACATATGATAGATATGACATATGTATATATAATTCAATATTTAAACTATATTTAACACTGAACAAATAGTTTAGAAAAGCTACTCTAAGAATAACCAGTTTTTCTCTGATGAGTTTGTGTTTCTGAAATTCGTGAAAAGATGGAAAGAATAACAATCAAGAACTGAAACTCTTTAGTGTTTGTAAGGAAAAGTAAACTGGTTTTCAATAAAAATTTTACAAGGAATAACCCTCTAAAAGCAAAATTAATTTTATCGTCTGTTAATCTCATTCCATTTTTCCCTTTTAGAGATGAAAGCGACACAATTAATGGCTACAGGGAATCTCACCCAGGTGGCTGAGTTCATTCTCATGGGAGTCTCAGATTATCCTGAGCTCCAGGTCCCCCTTTTCTTTGGCTTCTTGGTGATCTATGGGCTGATGGTTACAGGGAACCTGGGCATCATCACCCTGACCAGTGTGGACCCTCGACTTCAAACCCCCATGTACTTTTTCCTTCGACATTTGGCTATCATCAATCTTGGCAATTCTACTGTCATTGCACCTATAATGCTGGTCAACTTCTTGGTTAAGAAGAAAACTATCTCCTACTATTGCTGTGCAGCTCAACTTGGGGGATTCTTAGTTTTCATAGTGACTGAAATTTTCATGCTGGCTGCCATGGCCTATGACCGTTATGTGGCCATTTGCAACCCCCTGCTCAACATGGTGGTGGTATCTCGGCAGATTTGCCTTCTGCTAGTGTTCCTCACATACCTCTACAGCCTGACCACAGCACTGACTGTCTCTTCCTGTGTGTTCTCTGTGTCATACTGTTCTTCCAATGCAACCAACCATTTTTACTGTGATAATGTCCCTTTGCTAGCATTGTCCTGTTCTGATACCTAAATTCCAGAAACAGTAGTGTTTATCTCTTCAGCAACCAATTTGTTTTTTTCCATGATCATTGTTTTAATATCCTACTTCAACATCATTCTCACCATTTTGAGGATAGAGTCCTTATAGGGGAGAAGAAAAGCTTTTTCCACCTGTGCTTCTCACTCAATGGCAGTCACTGTGTTCTACGGGACTCTCCTTTTCATGTATTTGCAGCCGAGGACCAAGCACTCATTAGATACTGATAAAATGGCCTCAGTCTTTTACACCCTAGTGATACCAATGCTGAATCCCCTCATTTACAGCCTAAGGAACAAGGAAGTGAAGGATGCACTGAAGAGATTCCTGAATAACCCATGCCAATTGCTCAAACTAATATATGACTACAACTACCTTCTTTTAAAAGTCTTAATTTGCTACTGACTAATCTTCTGTTAAGTGAAGAGACACTAAATGGTTAATTTAAAAAAGTATGAATTTCAATGGAAAAAATACTGATGCATTTTATCTCAATTCAAATGTGAGTCTTCCTAGAGAGAATGCTTCAATTATACAATGAAAATAAACTTATATAAGTAATAGACAACTATTTGAAAGTAAATAAATACACATTATAAGTAAAATGTAACCTACTTAAAACACTAGAAATGGAAATACCATATGATCCAGCAATCCTACTTCCAGTAATATACCCTAGCTGGCACATGATTTTTTTTTTTTGTCACACGAATAGACGTATGCACAAATACGTTTATTGCAGCATTATTCGCAGTAACAAAAAGATGGAAACAACCTAAGTGCCCATCAACAGAGGAATGGATAAAAAAATAATGGTACGTACACACAATGGAATAGTACACAAGGATAAAGATCAATGATGAATTTGTGAAACATCTCACAACATGGATGAATCTGAAGGGCATTATGCTGTGTGAAATAAGTCAATCACAAAAAGACAAATATTGTATGAGGCCACTATCCTAAAATGTTAAGAAAAAATATACACATAGGAGAAAAAAAAATCTTTGATGGTTACAAGGGAGCATAAAGTTGGAGAGGGGAGGGGAAGTCACTAACCAAATCGTAGACAAGTGTTAACTTTGGTGAAGGAAAGACAACACACAATATAGGGAAAGTCAGCACAACTTGACAAAGACAAAGTCATAGAAGCTTCCTAGACACATCCAAACACCTGAAGGATTGAGTTACTGGGGCTGAGGGTTGGCAATCACAGTCTTGGAGAACATCTAGGCCAAATGACATAAGATAGTTCATAAAGAAAATGTTCTATACCCTGTTTTGGTGAGTAGCACGTGGTGTCTTAAAGCTTGCAAGCAACTGCCTATGTTACGTCTGTTGGTCCTGTCATGTTCAGGGCAAAGGACAATGAAGAAAACCAAAGACGCCAGGAAAGTATTAGAAAGGTCTAACGGACTACATGAACCGCAGCCTCCAACCAGCCTGAGCCCAGAAGAACTAGACGGTGCTTGGCTACCACCGTTGACTGCTCTGACAGGGATCAGGATAGAGGGTCGGACAGAGAGGGAGAAAAACATAGAACAAAACTAATTCACAAAAAAGACCAGATTTACTCGTCTGACAGAGACTGGAGGAACCCCCCATGACTATGGCCCCTGGACACCCCAATAATTAGGAAGTGAAGCCACTTCAGAAGTCCACCTTTCAGCCAAAGATTAGATAGGACTATAAAACAAACAATAACCCTAGTGCAGAACATGCTTCTTAGTTCAATGAAGTAGACAAGACCAAACGGGCAACACTGTGCAAAAGCAGATGGATAGGCAGGAAGGGACAGGGACACTGAATGAATGGACACAGAGGACCCAGCGTGGAAAGGAAAGGGGAGACAGTGCTGACATATTGCCAGGATTGCAACCAATGTCACAAAACAATTTATGTATAAATTTTGAATTAAAAACTAATTTTTGGGGTAAACTTTCACCTAAGACACACACACACACAAGAATGTAAGCTATTAAAAGGATTCATTCTTACAGACTGTAAATATGGTATCTAGTTGTGCAAATAGTTTGAGCTAATCTAACTCTCGGTGGATCTAACCTACCCAGCGGTACCACAGAAGGCCTGGTGATCGTCTTTCTTTAAGGTTACAGCTAAGAAAGCACTATCGGGAAGTTCTATTCTGTAACACATGGGGTCTTCAGGGGTTGGAATTGACCTGAAGGCAACTAACAACAAAACACAGTCTCTAAGCAAGGAAGGAAAAGCCTGATGACGGATAGTGGAGGTACATGAGAGTCATTGCTTGGAAGATGATAGAAAGCCAGATCTTTCTCCTTGGCACATATACCATTTGTCCAAGGACTTGGCATTTCATTAGAATTTTACTTTTTCTTTTCTCTTTTATACCATTTGACAGTTTTTATAGAAATCGTTCTGTGACACTGGTTACAATTTTCACAGTGTGTGAGCATTCTCTTTACTTCTGTTCTGTTTGCTCTGTTAACTTCGATCTAGGTTCCCTGCCCTTCCTTGCCTTGTCAACTTTGCTTTTCGCTAAATGTTGACCTTTGGTCACATATAGTACATTGTTTAAGGGACCACATTGTTGTTGTTGTTGTTGTTAGGTGCCATCGAATCAATTCCAACTTATAGCTACCCTATGTACAATAGAATGAAACACTGCCCCGTCCTGCTCCATTCTCACAGTCGTTG
Source organism: Elephas maximus indicus (assembly GCF_024166365.1). NCBI lineage: Eukaryota > Metazoa > Chordata > Mammalia > Proboscidea > Elephantidae > Elephas > Elephas maximus. Next base: position 116,262,314 of record NC_064825.1, read on the forward strand.
TTATGCCCAGGCCCATTGTCATAGCCACTGTGTCAATCCATCTTATTGAGGGTTTTCCTTTTTTTCACTGCCCCTCTACTTTACCATGATGTCGTTCTCCAGGGACTGCTACCTTCTGATAACATGTCCAAAGTGTGTGAGATGTAGCCCCACCATCTTTGCTTCTAATAACCATTCTGGTTGTACTTCTTGCAAGAAAGATTTGTTCATTTTTTGGCAGTCCATGGTATATTCGATATTCTTCGTCAACACCGCAATTCAGAGGCATCAATTCATCTTAGATCTCCCTTGTTCATTGTTCAGCTTTCGTATGGGTGTGATGCAATTGAAAACACCATGGCCTGGGTCAGGCACACCTTAGTCCTCAAGGTGATGTCTTTGCTTTTTAACACTTTAAAGAGGTAATTTTTGAAGCAGTCTTGCCCTGTGAAGTGTGTCTTTCTATTTCTTGACTGTTCCTTATATGATTACGGATCCAAGTAAAATGAAATCCTTGCCAGCTTCAATCTTTTCTCTACTTATCATGATGTTGCTGATTGGTCCAGTTGTGAGGATTGCTGTTTTCCTTATGTTGAGATGTAATCCATATCTAAAGCTGTCATCTTTGATCTTCAGCAAGTGCTTCAAGTCCTCTTCACTTTCAGCGAGCAAGGTTGTGTCATCTTCATAATGCAGGTGGTTAATGAGTCTTCCTCCAATCTTAATGCCACTTTCTTCACCATATAGCTCAGCTTCTAAGATTATTTGCTCAGTATACAATTTGAAGAAGTATGGTGAAAGGATACAACCCTGGTGCACACATTTCCTGACTTTAAACCACACATTGCCCCTCTGTTCTTTTCTAATGACTACCTCTTGATTTATGTACAGGTTCTTCAAGAGCACAATTAATTATTCTGAAATTCCCATTCTTCACAATGTTATCCATAATTTGTTATGATCCACACAGTTGAATGCCTTTGCATGGTCAATAAAATACAGGTAAACATCTTTATGGTATTCTCTGCTTTCACCCAGGATCCATCTTACTTCAGCAGTGATATCCCTGTCCCACATCCTCTTCTGGATCTAGCTTGAATTTCTGGCAGTTCCCTGCTGGTATATTTCTATAGCCACTTTTGAATGATCTTCAGCAAAATTTTACTTGCATGTGATATGAATGATATTATAATTTCTGCATTCTGTTGAAACACCTTTCTTTAGAATAGGCATAAGTATGGATCTCCTCCAGTCTGTTGGTCAGGTAGCTTTCTTCCAGATTTCCTGGCATAGAAGAGTCCAGCTGCATCTGTTTGTTGAAACATCTCAATTGCTATTCAGTCAATTCCTGGAGCTTTGCTTTTTGCCAGTGCCTTCAGTGTAGCTTGGACTTCTTTCCTTCCCAACCTTCGGTTCCTGTTCACATGCTACCTCCTGAAATGGTTGCACGTCCACCAATTCTTTTTGGTATAGTGACTCTGTGTATTCCTTCCATCTTCTTCTGATGCTTCCTGCATTGTTTAATGTTTTCCCTGGAGAATCTCTCAAATATTGCAAATCGAGGCTTTATTTTTTTTCTTCAGTTCCTTCAGCTTCTGAAATGCCAAGCATGTTCTTCCCTTTTAGTTTTCTGTCTCCAGGACTTTGCACATGTCATTATTTTACTTCACTTTGTCTTCTTGAGCCACCCTTTGAAATCTTCTGTTCAGCAGTTTTACTTCATCACTTTAGCTACTCTAAATTCAAGAGCAAGTTTCAGAGTCCGTTTTGGCATCCATTTTGATCTTTTCCTTCTTTCTTGCCTTTTCAATGAATGACTTCTTGCTTTCCTCATGTATGATGTCCTCAATGTTATTCCACAACTCGTCTGGTCTTTGGTCATTAGTTTTCAATGAATCAAATGTTTTCTTGAGGTGGTCTTTAAATTCAGGTGGGATATACTCAAGGTCATAATTTTGCTTTCCTGGACTTGCTCTAGTTTTCTTTAGTTTCAGCTTGAACTTGCACATAAGGAATTGATGGTCCCTTCATTTTTTTCCATGGTTGGCCCCAGCCTTTTTCTGACTGATGATATCGAGCTTTTCCCTTATCTCTTTACACAGATGTAGTAGATTTGATCCCTGTGCATTTCATCTGGAGAGGTCCATGTGTAGAGTCACCATATTTGTTGTTGAAAATAAGCTATTTGCAATGAAGAAGTTATTGGTCTTGGAAAATTCAATCATGTAATCTCCAGCATCATTTCTATCACCAAGGCCATATTTTCCAACTACTGATCCTTCTTCTTTCTTTCCAACTTTCACATTCCAACCACCAGTAATTACTAATGCATCCTGATTGCACATTTGATCAATTTCAGACTGCAGAAGTTGGTAAAAAATCTTCAAATTCTTCATGTTTAACCTTAGTGGTTGGTGTGTAAATTTGAATAATAGTCATATTAAGTGGTCTTTCTTGTAGGGATATGAATATCATTCTATCATTGACAGTGTTGTACTTCAGTATAGATCTCGAAATGTTCCTTTTGAGGATGAATGCAATGTCATTCCTTTTCAAGTTGTCATTCCTGTCATAGTAGATCACATGATTGTCCAATTTAACAGGACCAGTCCATTTCATCTCACTAATGTGTAAGATATTGATCTCATGCCTTCTATTTCATTTTTTATACTTTCCAGTTTTCCTAGATTCATACTTTGTACATTCCACATTCCAATTATTAATGAATATCTGGAGCAGTTTCTTCTCATTCTGCCACATCAGCAGATTAAGGCCTGAAAGCTTAACTCCATCCAAGTCATTAAGGTTGACTCTACTTTGAGGAGGTAGCCCTTCCCCAGTCATATTTTGAGTGCCTCCCAACCCGAGGGGCCCATCTTCAGGCACAATATCAGACAATGTTCCCCTGGTGTTCATGAGATTGTCACTGGCTACTTCTTTTCAGAAGTAGACTTCCAGATCCTTCTTCCTATTCTTAGTCTGGAAGCTCAGCTGAAACCTGTCTGCCATGGATGACCCTGCTGGCAACACTTGAACACCAGTGGCACAGCTTCTGTCATCACAGCAAAATGCAAGCCCTCACAGTGTGACAAACTGATAGACTTGTGGAGGATGGAGCACATTACTTGTGATTTTTTTTTTTTTTATGATAAGCTAATTTATTATTTATCTGAAATGTGACCTTCATTAGTGGCTTTAGTTCCAAATTAAAAGGATATCTTAGGGGCAGTAGTCTCACTGGTTACTCTAGTCTTTACTGGTCCACTAATTCTGATATTTTTTAAAAATTTGAATTTTATTCTACATTTTTCTCCCATTCTGTCCATGACCATCTGTTGTGTCCCTCATCAGAACAGCCAGTAGTTGTAGCCAGACACCATCTAGTTCTTCTTGTCTCAGGCTACAAGAAACCATGTTTCCTGTGGGTTATTAGTCCTGTGGACTACTTTCTTCTTTGAGTCTTTGATCTCCTTCATTCTGTTTTACTTCAGATGAGTAGAGAGCAATAGCTGTATCTCAGATGGCCACTAGCAAGCTTTTAACCCTCCAGGGATCCATGCCTTTTTAAGGACATATATCAACCTTTCTAGAAAAGCTACATATGTAGGGAAAGGAAATTAAAAAGTAGATGGGCATGAGGTCTGCTTATGGTCATGGGATATAGTATTAGAGTAGAAGTAAAGCAGCAAAGCACTATAGAAAGCCGTTCAGGACAAGCACACAGTTATGGCATACTGTGAGTTTGATCCTGTGATACCACAGGTGAGTTGGTTTAGAACTCTGTCACTTCACTACAGCTAACTACAAGGAAGGGTGAGAATTAGTCTAGCCAAGTTCCCAGGAAAAAAAAGAAAAAATATTGGGTAATCACCCAGCCAGTCTGCTATAGGGAATGTTTCAGGGTTTTTTTTTTCCCCCATTTCAATGTCTACTTTATAAACATTACCCTAAAATTATCACTACTAAAGACACTGAAATATTAAAACTATATTAAAATTACATGTTTAGGGAGGAAACTGGAAGGCATTATGCTGAGTGAAATTAGTCAGTTGCAAAGGACAAATATTGTTATAAGACCACTATTATAAGAGCTTGAGAAATAGTTTAAACTGAGAAGAAAACATTCTTTTGTGGTTACAAGAGGAGGGAGGGAAAGAGAGTGGGAGAGGGGTATTCACTAACTAGATGGTGGGTAAGAACTACTTTAGGTAAAGGGAAAGACAACACACAATACAGGGGAGGTCAGCACAACTGGACTAAACCAAAAGCAAAGAAGTTTCCTGAATAAACTGAATGCTTCGAAGGCCAGTGTAGCAGGGGCAGTGGTTTGGGGACCATGATTTTAGGGGACAAGTAAATCAACTGGCATAATAAAATCTGTTAAGAAAACATTCTGCATCCCACTTTGAAGAGTGGCATCTGGACTCTTAAATGGTAGCAAGCAGCCATCTAAGATGCATCAATTGGTCTCAACCCCCCGGATCAAAGGAGAATGAAGAACACCAAGGACACAAGGTAATTACGAGCCTAAGAGACAGAAAGGGCCACATGAACCAGAGACTACACCATCCTGAGACCAGAAGAACTAGATGGTGCCTGGTTACAACTGATGACTGCCCTGACAGGGAACACAACAGAGAACCCCTGAGGGAGCAGGAGAACAGTGGGATGCAGACCCCAAGTTCTCATAAAAATACCAGACTTAATGGTCTGACTGAGAAGGAAGGACCCTGGTGGTCATGGCCCCCAGACCTTCTGCTGGCCCAGGACAGGAACCTTTCCTGAAGCCAACTCTTCAGACATGGATTGGACTGGACAATGGGTTGGAGAGGGATGCTGGTGAGGAAGGAGCTTCTTGGATCAGGTAGCCACTTGAGACTTTGTTGGCATCTACTTCCTGGAGGGTACATGAGAGGGTAGAGGGGGTTAGAAGCTGGCAAAATGGTCACGAAAAGAGAGAGTGGAGAGAGAGAGTGGGCTGTCTCATTAGGGAGAGAGTAATTGGGAGTATGTAGCAAAGTATGTATAAGTTTTTATGTGAGAGGCTGACTTGATTTGTAAATTTTCACTTAAAGTGCAATAAGTTTTTTTTAATTACATGTTTATGTCTCTATTACAATCTCTTTTTTATTATTTACTTGATTGTTCTTAATGCATTTTTGTATTTAAAATCCAGACCAGTATTTAGAATATTTTTGAAATAATATTTATCCTATCATATCTAAAGTTATATATAATTATAATTATTTTACTTGTTTTGATATGTACATATACATATCAAAGTAAATAAAAATAATTGTAATTCCATGCTGTTAAATATAATTAAATGTTTTATTTCAATTTCTTATCAAAAAATTAGTATTTGGTTGTTGTTGTTGTTAGGTGCTGTCAAGTCAGTTCCGACTCATAGCGACCCTACGCACAACAGAACGAAACACTGCCTGGTCCTGTGCCATCCTTACAATCGTTGTTATGCTTGAGCTCATTGTTGCAGCCACTGTGTCAATCCACCTCGTTGAGGGTCTTCCTCTTTTCCGCTGACCTTGTATTCTGCAAAGCATGATGTCTTTCTCCAGGGATTGATCCCTCCTGACAACCTGTCCAAAGTATGTAAGACGCAGTCTCGCCATCCTTGACTCTGAGGAGCATTCTGGCTGTGCTTCTTCCAAGAGAGATTTGTTCATTCTTTTGGCGGTCCATATTATATTCAATATTCTTCGCCAACACCACAAGTCATAGGCGTCAACTGTTCTGTGGTCTTCCTTATTCATTGTCCAGCTTTCACACGCAAATGATGTGATTGAAAATACCATGGCTTGGGTCAGGCACACCTTAGTCTTCAGGGTAACATCATTGCTCTTCAACACTTTGAAGAGATCCCTTGCAGCAGATTTGCCCAATGCAATGCATCTTTTGATTTCTTGACTGCTGCTTCCATGGCTGTTGATTGTGGATCCAAGTAAAATGAAATCCTTGACAACTTCAATCTTTTCTCTGTTTATCGTGATGTTGCTCACTGATCCAGTTGTGAGGGTCTTTTTTTCTTTATGTTGAGGTGTATCCACACCGAAGGCTGTGGTTTTTGATCTTCATTAGTCAGTGCTTCAAGTCCTCTTCACTTTCAGCAAGCAAGGTTGTGTCATCTGCATAACACAGGTTGTTAATGAGTCTTCCTGCAATCCTGATGCCCAGTTCTTCTTCATATAGTCCAGCTTCTTGGATTATTTGCTCGGCATGCAGATTAAATAGGTATGGTGAAAGAATACAACCCTGATGCACACCTTTCCTAACTTTAAACCAATCAGTATCCCCTTGTTCTGTCCGAACAACTGCCTCTTGATCTATGTAAACGTTCCTCAGGAGCACAATTAAGTGTTCTGGAATTCCCATTCCTCGCAGCTTTATCCATAGTTTGTTATGATCCATACAGTCGAATGCTTTTGCAGAGTCAATAAAACACAGGTAAACATCCTTCTGGTATTCTTTGCTTTCAGCCAGGATCCATCTGACATCAGCAATGATATCCCTGGTTCCACGTCCTCTTCTGAAGCTGGCCTGAATTTCTGGCAGTTCCCTGTCAATATACTGCTGCAGCTGCTTTTGAATGATCGTCAGCAAAATTTTGCTTGAGTGTGATATTAATGATATTGTTCTATAATTTCCACATTCGGTTGAATCACCTTTCTTGGCCTTAGGCATAAATATGGATCTCTTCCAGTCAGTTGGCCAGGAAGCTGTCTTCCATATTTCTTGGCATAGACGAGTGAGTACCTCCAACACTGCATCTGTTTGTTGAAACATCTCAATTGATATTCCATCAATTCCTGAAGCCTTGTTTTTCCCAATGCCTTCAGAGTGGCTTAGACTTGTTCCTTCAGTACCATCGGTTTCTGATCGTATGCCACCTCTTGAAATGGTTGAATATCAACTAATTCTTTTTGGTATAATGACTCTGTGTATTCCTTCCATCTTCTTTTGATGCTTCCTGCGTCGTTTAACATTTTCCCCATGGAATCCTTCACTATTGCAAAGCAGGGCTTGAATTTTTTTTTCAGTTCTTTCAGCTTGAGAAACACTGAGCGTGTTCTTCCCTTTTGGTTTTCCATCTCCAGATCTTTGCACATGTCATTATAATACTTTACTTTGTCTTCTCGAGAGGCCCTTTGAAATCTTCTGTTCGGTTCTTTTACTTCATCAATTCTTCCTTTTGCTTTAGCTACTCGATGCTCAAGAGCAAGTTTCAGAGTCTCCTCTGATATCCATCTTGGTCTTTTCTTTCTTTCCTGTCTTTTCAGTGACCTCTTGCTTTCTTCATGGATGATGTCCTTGACGTCATTCCACAACTCATCTGGTCTTCAGTCACTAGTGTTCAATGCATCAAATCTTTTCTTGAAATGGTCTCTAAATTCAGGTGGGATATACCCAAGGTCATATTTTGGCTCTCGTGGACTTGCTCTGATTTTCTTCAGTTTCAGCTTGAACTTGCATATGAGCAATTGATGGCCTGTTCCACAGTCGGCCCTGGGCCTTGTACTAACTGATGATATTGAGCTTTTCCGTTGTCTCTTTCCACAGATGTAGTCAATTTGATTTCTGTGTGTTCCATCTGGCGAGGTCCATGTGTATAGTTGCCGTTTATGTTGGTGGAAGAAGGTATTTGCAATGAAGAAGTCATTGGTCTTGCAAAATTCTATCATTCGATCTCCGGCATCGTTTCTATCACCAAGGCCATATTTTCCAGCTACTGATTCTTCTTCTTTGTTTCCAACTTTTGCATTCTAATTGCCAGTAATTATCAAAGCATCTTGATTGCATGTTTGATCAATTTCAGACTGTAGCAGCTGATAAAAATCTTCTGTTTCTTCATCTTTGGCTCTAGTGGTTGGTGAGTAAATTTGATTAATAGTCATATTAACTGGTCTTCGTTGTAGACGTATGGATATTATCCTATCACTGACAGCGTTGTACTTCAGGATAGATCTCGAATCGTTCTTTTTGACAATGAATGCAACACCATTCCTCTTCGAGTTTTCATTCCTAGCATAGTAGACTATATGATTGTCCGATTCAAAATGGCCATTACCAGTCCATTTCAGGTCACTAATGCCTAGGATATCAATGTTTATGCATTCCATTTCATTTTTGATGATTTCCATTTTCCTAGATTCATACTTCGTACATTGCAGGTTCCGATTATTAATGTCTGTTTTGCAGCTGTTTCTTCTCCTTTTGAGTCATGCCACATCAGCAAATGAAGGTTCCGAAAGCTTTACTCCATCCACGTCATTAAGGTCAACTCTACTTTGAGGGGACAGCTTTTCTCCAGTCATTTTTTGAGTGCCTTCCAACCTGGGGGGCTCATTTTCCAGCATTATATCAGACAGTGTTCCGCTGCTATTCATAAGGTTTTCACTGGCTAATGCTTTTCAGAAGTAGACTGCTGGGTCCTTCTTCCTAGTCTGTCTTAGTTTGGAAGCTCAGCTGAAAGCTGTCCTCCATGGGTGACCCTGCTGGTATCTGAATACCAGTGGCATAGCTTCCAGAATCACAGCAACACACAAGCCCCCACAGTATGACAAACTGACAAACACATGGGGGTAGTATGTGGTAAGCAGTATAAATTAATAAGTTGATGTCAGGAGTCTTAATTTTTATGTTCCAATGCTGGAATACATATTAATAAACCCCAGCCCACTGCCATGGAATTGATTCTGACTCATAGTGACCCATAGATTTTCCAAGTTTATAAATATTTACAGAAGCAGCCTGCCACATCTTTCTCCTGTGGAGTGGCTGATTGGTTCAAACCACCAACCTTTTCGTTAGCAGCCAAGCATATTGATAAAAGTAATCTTGAAATAGATCCATCATTCTATAAAAAAGTACATAAAATTGCTTATTTTTCTTGAATCTGGACCTAACCCAGGGCATATTTCAGACAACTGCACTCAGTGATCTGTAAAAAGATACACACAAGATTGTTATTTGTGGTGATGCCTGTAGAAGTCAGGGGTTACAATCTAGCTAAATGTCTATTATAGAAATATTTTAAAAAACAGATGATCTTAATATCATTCAAGAGAAGGCAGTAAAGAATTAGAGCATATGTACTGACAATGCTCAAATTTGTCTGAATTTTGTGACTCTGAAAACCAGCAAAGGTTAAGAAATCCTCCAACCCTTTCCTGTTCAGAGAGACAGCTTACTGCCAAGAAACATCCATCACCACATGGCTTATGTAAGAACCAGGGATGCTTCCCTTGTTTACCTGTGACAAGGCCAGACACAGACTCCCCAGATTCCCATCCTTTGCCTCATAAGTGATTCTCAGAGCTGCTTGTCCCCCACTGATAAATCAGAGCAAGATGCTTGTCAACGAAATTCTGGTTAAGGTTCTCTCCTCCCTCTAGGTCCCTGAACTTTGGGTCCCCCCTCAGCTTGAGTCAGCATACAAAACTAAACCCAAACTCCTTTTGTGAAGCTGACTCTTGTCTATAATCTAAATGGAAGCACATTTCAAGACTTTTCTTCCAAGGTCTCTCTGGGTATGTTTGAACCGTCAACCTTTAGGTGAGTAGTCCAGGGCAAACCATTTACACCACCTATTTTTTTATGGGACCTTCATGCAGCCACTTCTTAAGTGCTCTTCCAGGAGAGTGATTGGCCTCAAGGTAAAAGATGCTCTGATTCTATCTCACCGCGCTTTGATCCTACTTCCCCACATCTCATTATTTCTAGTCTTGTTTAATCTTTACAAAATAAACTTATTGCCTGAACACTTGAGAACTTTGCAGACCATATGACAGAGTATTCTCCCTAAGGTAATAGTCCCTTCCTTCTTCCCCCATTCCTTACAATATTTTTCCAAATAAGTCTGTAGTTACAAAGTCTTGATTTGATTTATTTTATTTGGCACTAGTAAAGTGGATACATCTCAAAAACATAGTTGAGTAAGAATCATGGTAATCACAATGGCATATATAACAACATCTACATAAAAAATAAAACATATGCCATATTTACTTTATAAGGACGTATGCTTCTTTAAGGATATATATCAACTTTTTTAAAAGACCAAGGTATGTAGGGAAGGGGAATTGAAGTGAATATGGGGCATGTGGACAGGTGATGGAAACCCTGGTGGCATAGTGGTTAAGTGCTACAGCTGCTAACCAAGAAGTCAGCAGTTTGAATCTGCCAGGCTCTCCTTGGAAACTCTATGGTGCAGTTCTACTCTGTCCTATTGGGTCTCTATGAGTAGGAGTCAACTCTAGGGCAGTGGGTTTGGTTTTTGGTTTGGATAGGTAATGGTAATGGGGATATACTATTAGAGTGGGATGATCTCAATTTAGTCCCTGAGATTAAAAAAAAATAAACAAAAATGAGTTACATACATATTCGTAGCTTGTATTCCCTCTGCACCTTTAACAAAAATACACTGTAGAAAGTGTTTGAAGAGTTCTGCCTTCATCATCAGATATAAAACTTGGTGAAGCTACTGTGGAAGATTCTGAATATTAATTTAGGGAAAACTGAATTATGTTTTCAAAAAACAGTGTACCCAAATCCAAGTCTTCATGTGGTGGCAGTTAAAAAAAAAAAAAAATTACAAGGAAAGGAGGGGGATTGCATATTAAAGAATGTTCCCTCAATAGGGAAATCAAAGGTGTCATGGATGATTAACAAAGACCCAATGGCATTGCTTCCTGTTCTCAAACACTTTGGGATTAATGAGGAAATGTGTGTTCAAATTCCCAGGGGAGTAGGTGAAAGGGGCCAGACACTCATAAATTCTTCTTCTGATTGCAGTCAAATCAGAAATCACATGGGGGAACAAGAACTTATTCATCACCTTAGGTGAGTAAATGGCACTGATCTTCATAATTATCAATGAGCTCCAGTGACTAATCTTGACCTCTGGCTTCAATTTACATTATAGTTATGAGTATATTCACCAAAGCAAGACTCAAGACACTGTATCATGCATTCTAGTAATCTCTTTATTTAACTAGGTTTTCTGGAGTAATCATGTATTTTTATCATCATTATTATACTCTTTAAGGAAAGTAAGAAACTTCACTTTTATTTGATATGATTTTGATATTGATTCTGGGATTCTAAATAATGAATATGCTAAAGAGAAGTGAGCATTATTTGAAAGCTTTGCCTAGAATGTTGTCTAAACCAAGATACTGATGATCAGGCAAGAGCTAATGATGCTAAGTGAGTGTTTATGTCCCAAATACTAATAGTTGTCTGATATGACTTCCTGTTATTCAGTAATGTGATAATATCATCACATCCTATTTTCATGCATTTGTAGAATTTTATTTGTTCCTGGGGTATTTTATTTGTGATTCCATGCAACAATTTCATACAAGCAACTGGGATTTCAGAGTTTAAGCTCCCCCATGAGCAGAACCTGGGTCAAAGACTTGGCTATTTATTTGGTAGTTGATTCCCATAAGCATAAATGAGAAAATGGGGAAAATCTAATGGTGTAAAGAGCAGGTTACTGTTGTAAGCAACTGTGGCTGAATTACTTGAGATATTTTGAGGAGTCCTGCAAAACGCTTCTTGGAATTGTCCTAAGAAAGGAAATCCAGGGACCTGAGGTATTTATTCACTGATTCTTATCACTCATTGGTTAAGAATCGCTCACTGACATAATAAATGCTTAGAACTTCGAAACTACCTTGCGTATATGATTTGAGTAACTCTCAAGCAACTGGCAAAAGCCCTTCAAGCAAGAAGTAAAAACACTTGGGATGGTACCAGCCAGCATGCCAGAAAAAGTCTACCAGGTCTACAATCAGAGGTAGTCCAAGAAGATTACAGGTGGGAAAACATATGTTCTCTTTGTAGTGACATTTGCAGTACAAAGTTGATGACAAAGACAAAATAAAATATTAGGCATCTTGATTTAAGATAATATACTCATCTAACTGCAAGAATAGCATGCCTGGCCCCTACTATGTCTTTATTACATTTCCAGGAGTTTCCGTAGGGCATTGAGCCTCAATGCTTAGAAGCATCTCCAAATATATTTTTAATGAAGGCAAGACTGAGTTTTAAATCAGCACAATTAAAATTTCAGGGATTGTCAACCCTCAGAAGAATTATAAATCAAGTATATGCATTCTACTTTCAGCATTGCTGAACTTCCAACACCCCATAGGTCCAGACTTGGGTATTTCTTTCTCCTCTCATTCACTAATGAAGTTTTCACCCTAATCTGTTCTCCATGTCATAATTTCTCATATCAAAGTTGAATTAGGAATATGATTTTGAAGGATGGAACAGGGGGTAAGAGACCTTCTCTTACCTCCCATAAGTGCCAGTTACAATGGCCCAGGTATAATGCAAAGCATGAATCTCCTCAGTCCATAATTTTTTTTCCATGTATTTGAGTCTCTAACACAGTGGGATTTAATTATAATCAAGAAGCACTGTTAAAAAAAAAAAAATCTTCAAGGATCATAACAAGCCACATGATAGAGGTTTGAGGGTGGGCAATGAATACCAAAGCTGGTGAGTATAATATCACATATCTTTTCTTAAGTTACCAAAAATTGGTATTTGCTGAGTAGGATTCATCAAGGGCTCATTTTGTCCAATTTCAAGTTGTAATGAGAAAAAGTGTATGTGGATTTTATATCATTCACCGATGACCCTGTATTGTGGAGTTAGTATTTGCCTATTGAGTTGGTGCATTATATTTTACTCAGTAAAGTGTGGAAACATGTCCCTGTTCACTGTGTGGGATGAGAGGAATACGAGTGTTTGTCTCTTTTGCTTTATTGCTTGCATGGGAGCATAATAATCTCAATTTCACAGACACATTTACCTTAGTTGAGACAAGTTTCTACATTTTATAGAAAACTTAGTTGAAATTGGAGGTTCCATTTGCTTAAGATGATGTCCTTGGGCTTCAGGTCCATTCCCCAATTCCCAGTGCTGCCCTGGAATTTGTGCTGCCATGAGATCAGGGTCAGGCCGGCTGCTCGGTTTCTCCATTTCTTCCAATCATAACCAGGGTGGAAAAATAAGGACATCAACTCAGAAAGACATCCATAGACCTGTGTTTGACAGAGCTCCATGTTACAACAGGACAGTGAAGGGAGCTGGAATTATGGTTATCCCTATAAAAGAGGGTGAAGAGAGATAGTTATTTCATACCACATAAAATCAATCCTAGATAATTTCTTTTACCACATGGAAGGTTTCAGGACTTCAGAAATTTGTAAAATTTCAATAGAATGATTCTTGAGATGAAGAGGCTTGCTGAACTGTACAAATTTTGTGGATTATTTCTATTTTTAGATACAACTTTTTATAGCTTAAAGCATTAGGCTTTGCCATTTTCCTTACTGAGTTGCTCCTAGGTAAATGTTTCTTTTTACTTTTTCTACATATATATATTTTTTAATTCCATGAGTAGATCTTTAAACAGAGTGGATTTTATAAGGTAGGTTTATTCTGGCAATTAACCTAGAATTTTTACTCGGATTTTCTGTTTAGGGAAATCCAGAGGTCTAGTTACTAAAGTAGTTGCTTTTTTTTTTTTTTTTTAAATAAAAAAGAGTACTTAAATATGGTCAAAAAAAATATGGTTAGCTGCATTAATTTTTTTATTGTTAAATTTTGGGGGTCTGTTTCAAAAATGTTTATCTCAAAACATTGACATCTATGCTCTTTAGAGTTTGAATATTTTGACAGTAAGTGCTTTGAAAAACTAAAATTAATTTATTTATCTATGGGAAAAAAATCCCCTGGTGGCATAGTGGTTAAGTGCTACAGCTGCTAACCAAGAGGTCGGCAGTTCAAATCTGCCAGGCGCTCCTTGAAAACTCTATGGGGCAGTTCTACTCTGTCCTATAGGGTCACTATGAGTCGGAATGGACTCGACGGCACTGGGTTTGGTTTGGGTATAGGAATAACGGGAACTCTATTTTTTTTTTTTTTTTTTTTTAGTGACATAGTGGTTAAGCGCTACGGCTGCTTACCAAGAGATCAGCAGTTCGAATCTGCCAGGTCCTCTTTGGAAACTGTGGGGGCAGTTCTTCTCTGCCCTATACGATCGCTCTGAGTCGGAATCGACTCAACGGCAGCAGGTTTGTTTTTGTTTTGTTTTATAGGAATGATTATATTATCCAGCTCCATTTATTGAATAGACTTGTTTCATCTCACTGTCTTAACAGGCCACTTCTGGTATGCAGCACAGTTCCGCAAGTATATTGGTTTCTTTCTGGGTTCTCTATTCTGTTACATTGATACATTTGCTTTTTCTTATGCCATTGCCACGTTGTATCAATAACTGTAGTTCTATAAGTCTTGATATCTGATAAAACAGGTTATCTTTAAGAGTGTCTTGCTTTTCCTTTACCATTTGCATTTTCTATACACATTTTGGAACCCAAGCCAAGGCCCGTTGCGGTCAAGTCCATTTCGTCTCATAGCGCCCCCATAGGACACAATAGAACTGCCTCATAGTTTCCAAGAAGCCCTCAGTAAATTCAAACTGCCGACCTTTTGGTTAGGAGCGGGAGCATTTAATCACTATTCCCCCAGGGTTTCCACACATTTTAGAGGCAGTATCAAATTCCACAGAATCCCCTGCTAAGACTTTGATTGTATTGACATTGGAAGAATAGATCAATTTGGGCAGAACTGACATGATTATGACATTGAGTTGTGTAATTCAGGAACGAGAGTTTCTATCAGTTTATTTAAGATTTCTATAATTTCTCTTGGTAAAGTTTTAACATCTCATTTTTACAGTCAGTTTATTTGGGTATTTTTCAAAATCATTTTACCAAGTTGTGGAATTTTCCTTCTATTCCAAATTTGTGAAGTCTTTGTGCATTCTAAATGAGTGTTGGTTATTATCCAGTGTTATTTCTTTGTCTATTCAAATGCTCATAATATTGTTTTTATTTTAATTTGTTAATATGGTCAATTATATCTATGAATTTTCCAGAATTAAACCATCCAGGTCAACCTGGGATCATTCAGTTTGGTCATAAACCAAAACCCAAACTCTTTGCCATTGAGTCAATTCCAACTCATAGTGACCCTATAGGACAGAGTCAAACTGCTCCATAGGGTTTCCCAGGCTGTAAATCTATGCAGAAGCAGACTGCCATGTCTTTCTCACACAGAGCAGCTGGTGAGTTCCACCAATCTTTCCATTAGTGTTCAAGTGCTTTAACCATTGTACCACCAGGGCTCTTCAATTTGGTCAGAGGAAGTTACATTTGTCCACATTGTAAGATATATAATATCATTTAAGATTTTTGCATCTACATAAGTGAAATTGTGGGTCTTTAAATATTTTTTTAATTATATATTTAATCTTATTCAGTGTTATAATGACCTTCTAAGATGAGTTTCAGGGTAGCATTCATTTTTTGTAATCTGTAAGAGTTTGTACCAAATTTGGATATATCTCTTCCTTAAAAGTGTGGAAGCACCAACCTTTAAGATGATCTGGAAGAGAGAGAAGTTGGGTAAAATAAAGGTAGAGAAAACACAATCCTCAAACTACCATTTATTAATTCAAAATATTTGATGTATACTTCATAGAAGAGGACATAAAGATATAAAAACACTATCCAAAATTAAACTATAGCAAACTACTCCACTCCTTTCAGTGTTGTCTGGTAAAAATAAATGATTCATCTGCTCCACGTACATTTAAATAAATAAACTTTGGGTATTTTAGATGAGGCATGCGATACTCAGCTTCCCTGCTTCCTTGTTGCTCTCTTTACTTCAGTACAATACTTTGTCCCAATCCCTGAAGCATTTCAGATAACATTGCCAGCTTTAGAATCTGGTTTTCACTTTGTGGTATATTTACAGCAGTTTACTAGATAATTTTAGGTGTTTCATTAACAAATACATTTTATAATGTATTTGTGTTAGAAAATTCTAACTAGAACATTAAACCCATATTTCAGAGATGCTAGTAAGCAAATGTGAGAGTGTCCGTTAATCTTTCTTTTTCAGACTGAATATATTACTCATGCAGCACTGCCTTGATATTCAACACAGCAAAAAGCAGACAGGTTGCACTCACGTGCTGAAGTGTCAGACACACTGCTCTAGAGGAAACGGAAAAAGTAGTTTAAGTGCATTAGAGTAGGGATGCTGGAGGCTCCTGCAAGCTAGCAATGTTCTTATCTATCATTACAGAAAGAATTAAAAAATGTTTAAAACTTACAGAAGCATAGAAGAGTAAGAATACACTTTTTTCCTTCCTTCCTTCCTTCCTTCCTTCCTTCCTTCCTTCCTTCCTTCCTTCCTTCCTTCCTTCCTTCCTTCCTTCCTTCCTTCCTTCCTTCCTTCCTTCCTTCCTTCCTTCCTTCCTTCCTTCCTTCCTTCCTCCCTCCCTCCCTCCCTCCCTCCCTCCCTCCCTCCCTCCCTTCCTTCCTCCCTTCCTTCTCTTCCTTTCTTTTTTTACAGAACAAACTAGCTTCTCACTAAAGGTTTAGTACACATATGGCTTTGTGACATTGGTTACCTACCGTACCACATGTCAACACTCTCCCTTCTCAGCCTTGGGTTCCCTATTACCAGCTATCCTGTCCACTCTTGCCTTCTAGTCCTTACCCCTGGGCTGCTGTGTAACCCTTTAGTCTCGTTTTGTTTCATGGGCCTGTCTAATCTTTGCCTGAGGGGTGAACCTCAGGAGTGACTTCATTACTGAGGTAAAAGGGTGTCTGGGGTCCGTATTCTCAGAGTGTCTTTCTCCAGTCTTTGCCAGGACGGTAAGCCTACTCTTTTTTTATGAGTTAGAATTTTGTTCTACATTTTTCTCCAGCTCTGTCCCAGACCCTCTATTGTTATCCCTGTCAGAGCAGTCAGTGGTGGTAGCCGGGCACCATCTAGTTGTACTGGTCTCAGTCTAGTGGAGGCCGTGGTAGATGTTGTCCACTAGTCCTTTGAACTAATCTTTCCCTTGTGTCTTTAGTTTTCTTCATTTTCTCTTGCTCTCGAAGGGGGAGACCAGTGCAGTATCTTAGATGACAGCTTACAATCTTTTAAGGTTCCCAGACACTACTCACCAAAGTAGAACGTAGAACATTTTCTTTATAAACTATGTTATGAAAACTGAGCTAGATGTTCCCCGAGACCATGGTCCCCACATCCGTCAGCCCAGTAATTCGGTCCCTCAGGGAGTTTGGATGTGCCTGTGGTACTTCCATGATCTTGCCTTGAACAAGTTGTGCTGGTTTCCCCAGTATTGTGTACTGTCTGTCTTACACTTCACCAAAGTTACCACTTATTTATTTTCTATTTAGTGTTTTTCTATCCTCACCACCTGTAAACACCAAGGATTGTTTCTTTTTGCGCATAAACCTTTTCATGAGTTTTTTTTTATAATAGTGGCCTCATACAATATTTGTCCTTCTGTAATTGACTTATCTCAGTCAGCATAAAGTCCTCCAAATTCATGCATGCTGTGAGGTGCTTCACAGATTCATCGTTGTTCCTTATTATTGCATAATACTCCACTATGTGCACTATATTTATCCATTCATCTGTTGATGAGCATCTAAGTTGTTTCCATCTTTTTTGCTATTGTGAACAATGCTGCAATGAACTTGGACGTTAATGTGTCTATTCTTGTGGCTGCTTTTATTTCTCTAGGATATATTCCTAGGAGTGTGAATGTTGGATTATCCGGTATTTCTATTTCTGGCTTTGGAAGGAAGCACCATACCTTTTTCCGAAATGGTTGTACCATTTCGCATTCCCACCCAGCAGTGCATAAGAGTTCCAATCTCTCCACAATTTACCCAACATTTATTATTTTCTGTTTTTTTTTTTTTTTTCTTTATTCCTGCTAGTAATGCCAGGGCGAGATGGTATTTCATTCTGGTTTTGATTTGCATTTCACTACTGTCTAGTGACCAGGAGCATTTCCTCATGTGTCTGTTAGCCGCTTGAATGTCTTCTTGGGTAATGTGTCTGTTCATTTTCTTTGCCCATTTTTTAATTAGATTATTTGTCTTTTTGTTGTAGAGGTGTTGGATTTTCCTGTAGATTTTAGAGATTAGAACTGTCAGGTTTGTAATAGCCAAAAATATTTTTCCAGTTTGAGGGTTCTGTTTTTACTTTTTTAGTGAAATGTTTTGATGAGCATAAGTGTTTAATTTTTAGAAGATCTTAGTTATGTAGCTTATCTTCTGGAGTTTGTGTATTGTTAGTCATGGTTTGTATCCTGTTAATGCTGGGTATTAGGGACTCTAGCACTGATACTATTTTTTTTCTATGATCTTGGTTTTATATTTATTTACGTCTTTGATCCATTTTGAATTAATTTTTGTGTATGGTGTGAGATAGGTGTCCTGTTTTATTTCTCTGATGACGGACATCTAGTTTTGCTAGCACCATTTGTTAAAAAGATTGACTTTTCCACATTTGTTGGACTTTGGACTCTTCTCAAAGATCAGGTGACCATAGGTGGATGGATTTACATCTGGTTTTCAATTCTGTTCCACTGGTCAACGTAACTGTTGTTGTACCAGTACCAGAGTGTTCTGACTACCAGACCCCTCCTACTTTATTTTTCTTTTTCAATAGTGTTTTACATATCCAGATCCTCTTTCCCTTCCACATAAATTTATTAATTAGTTTTTCCATCTCTTTAAAGAATGTTGTTGGTGTTTGGATCCAGGTTGCATTGTGTTTGTAAATTGCTCTGGGTAGAATTGTCATTTTCACAATGTTGAGTCTACCCGTCTACGAGCATGGAACGTTTTCGCATTTATGTAGATCTCTTTAAGTGTGTCGCAGTAGTGTTTTGTAGCTTTCTTTGTATATATCTTTTATATCCCTGGTTAGATTTATTCCTAAGTTATTTATTTTTTTAGAGGCTGTTACAAATTGGGAAGCCCTGATGGTGTAGTGGTTAAGTACTACGGCTGCTAACCAAAGGGCCGACAGTTCGAATCCATCAGGCGCTCCTTGGAAACCCTGTGGGGCAGTTCTACTCTGTCCTATAGGGTCGCTATGAGTCTGAATCGACTCGACGGCACTGGGTTTGGTTTTTGGTGTTTTGTTATAAATTATATTTTTTCCTGATTTCTTTTTCATTGTTGTGTTTATTGGTGTATAAGAATTCAACTGATTTTTGTATATCACATATCCTGCTACTCTATTGAATCTATTAGTTCCAGTATTTTTCTAGTGGAGTCTTTTGGGTTTTCTTTGTATAGTATTATATCATCTGCAAATAGAGACACTTTTACTTCTTCATTACTAGTTCGGATGCCCTTTATTTCCTTTTCTTGCCTTACTGCTCTTGCTGGAACTTCCAGCTCAATTTTAAATAGGAGTGGTGGTAAAAGCCATCCTTGTCTTGTTCCTGTTTTCAAGAGAAATGTTTTCAGCCCCTTCCCCTTAAAAATGATGTTGGCTGATGGTTTTGTATAGATGCCCTTTATTATGTTGAGGAATTTCCCTTCTATACCTATTTTGCTGAGAGTTTTTATCAGCAATAGTTGTTGGACTTTGTTGAATGTCTTTCTGCATCGACTGAGAAGATCATGTGATTCTTTTATATTATTTAAGCAGTGGATTTTGTTGGTGGATCTTCTTTCATAACTGGTATGAATCCCATTTGGCCATGGTGTGTGTTTTTTTTTTTTTTTTTTTAATATATGATGCTGAATTCTATTGGCTAGAATTTTGTTGAGAGTTTTTGCATTTATGTTTATGGGAGATATACCCAGAAAACCCAGTGCTGTAATAGGTTTGTTATTTTCTTTTTTTGTGGTGTCTCACTTGGCTTTGGTATCAGGGTTATCCTGGCTTCATAGAATGAATTTGGAAGGATCCCTTCCTTTTCTATGTTCTGAAATAGTAGTGCTGGTGTAAGCTCATCTCTGAATATTTGGTAGAATTTTCCAGTAAAGCCATTTGGGCCACAACTTTTTTTGTTGTTGGGATTTTTTTTTTTTTTTGCTTTTTTAATCTCTTCTCTTGTTATGGGTCTGTTCAGATTTTCCACATCATTTTGTGTTAGTTTGTGTAGGTAGCGTGTTTGTAGAAATTTGTCCATTTCCTCTAGGTTTTCATATTTGTTGGAGTATAGTTTTTCCTAATACTCTCTTATGATCTTTTTTATTTCAGTTGGGTCTGTTCTAATGCCCCCCATTTCATTTATTTTGGTTATTTGGGTCATCTCCTGGTTTTCTTTTGTCAGTTTGGCCAGTGGTTTGTCAATTTCGTTGACCCTTTCAAAGAACTAATGTTTGGTTTTGTTGATTCTGTCTATTGTTTTTCTATTCTCTATTTCATTTAATTCTGCTCTGATCTTTACTTCCTTTCTTCCGGTGGCTGCAGGGTCCTTTTGTTGTTCTTTTTCTATTTGTTTGAGTTGTGTAGGTAATATTTTATTTTTATCCCTTTCTTCTTTGTTGATGTTTGCATCTGTTGCTATAAATCAACCTCTGAGCACTGCCTTTGCAGTGTCCCAAAGGCTTTGATATGATGTGTTTTCAGTCTCATTTGATTCTAGGAATTTTTGATTCCATCTTTGATTTCTTCTATTACCCAGTGGTTTTTAAGCGGGATGTTATTCAGTTTCTGTGTAACGAATTTTTTTTTTCCTCCCTCTTCCTGTTGTTAACTTTTTTTTGATGGCATTTTAATCAGAGAAGATACTTTGTATTATCTCAATTTTGGGGATTTTGCTGACTGTTACTTTGTGGTATAAGAAGTGTTCTATTCTGGGGAAGGTTCCATGTGCTTTGGAAAAGAATGTGTACTTTACGGCTGTTGTTTGGAGTGTTCTATATATGCCTCAGAGGTCAAGTTGGCTGTTTTGTCCTTTCGATCCTCTGTATCTTTGTTGAGTTTCTTTCTAGATGTTCTGTCCTTTACTGAGAGTGGTGTGTTGAAGTCTCCTGCTATTATTGTAGAACCATTGATTTCTCTTTTCAGTGCTGTTAGAATTTGTTTTACGTGTTTTGCAGCCCTGTCATTGGGTGCATAGATATTTATCATAGGCATGTATGTCTTCATGATGGATTGTCCCTTTAATCATATAATGCCATTCTTTGTCTTTTAACGTAGATTTTGTTTTAAAGTCTACTTTATCTGAGATTAGTATTGCCACTTCTGCTTTTTTTTGGGGGGGGGGGTATTTGCTTAATATATATATATTTTTTCCATCCTTTGAGTTTTAATACATTAATGTCTTTGTTTCTAAGGTGTGTCTGATGTAGACAGCATATTGATGAATCCTGTTTTTATTTATTTGATTGATTGATTGACTGATTTTAAAATCCATTCTTTCACTCTCTTTCTTTATGGGTGCATTTAGGCCATTTATGTTCAGTGCAAGTATTGATAAATGTGAGTTTATTGCTGTCATTTTGTAGTTTATGTATTTATTTATTCACTCATCTATGAATTTGTGGTGCTGATGTTTTCTTTTTTCTTCTTGCTCTCCCATGCTGAATTCCTTTTGTTTGTGGGTTTTTTTTTTTTTTTTGTATTTGTTTTTCTCTTGTTTTTGTAGATTATGTGTTTGCTTATACTTTATGTCTCTCTATTTTGTTGACGAGGATTGTCAACTTTCTTTATGGTTACCTTGAAATTTATACTTATCTTCCTAAGTTTAAACCAGTCTTTTATTACTTGGCATTTTCTTGCTTTCTTCTCCATTAGAAAGTTCTATACCTAAACCATTTACTCCCTGTTTCATCGTTCTGAAGTTGTTGTCATTTACAGATTGACATCTCTTTTCCCTGTTGTAAATCTTTTAAGTTGGATTAATCCTCAAGTGTTCATTTTCTAGGTTGGTATCTGGCTGGCGTGGCCTTGAGTCCCAGATTCATTCTGCCTTCTGAGGTTGTTGGGTCTCAAAACAAAGGACTCCCTTTAATAATTCTTGTAATTTAGTTTGGTTTTTATATATTCCCTTAATTTCTGTTTGTCTGGAAATGTCCTAATTTCACCATCATATCTGAATGAGACTTTCGCAGAACATATTTTTCTTGGTTCGCCTTTTTTTTTTTTTTCCTCTCACGGTTTTATGTATATCATCCAATTGCCTTCTTGCCTGCTTAGTCTTATTGTTTCCATTCTGTGTGTGACTTTTGGGTTTCCTTGAGGTGCTCTTATGATACTTTCTTTGTCTTTGGTTTTAGCGAGTGTGATTATGATATGCCTTGGTGATTTTCTTTCCGGTAGTATCATATATGGGGTTTGTTGAGCTTCTTGAATGGTCAACTTTTTAACTTCCATGATATTAGGGAAGTTTCTGTCAGAAATTATTCAATGCTCTTCTCTGTGTTTTCCGTTTTCTCCCCCTGTTCTGGAATCCTGATCACTTGCAAATTTTGGCTTTTGATTGTATCCCATATCATTTTCATGGTTTCTTCTTTTTTTTTTTCTAATTTTTTATCAAACATGGTGGTATCCAAGTATTTGTCTTCAATTTTGCTGATCATATCTTCAATTGTTTCAAACCTGCTCCTC
Organism: Elephas maximus indicus; assembly: GCF_024166365.1. Taxonomy (NCBI): domain Eukaryota; kingdom Metazoa; phylum Chordata; class Mammalia; order Proboscidea; family Elephantidae; genus Elephas; species Elephas maximus. The sequence goes on from NC_064825.1 coordinate 116,284,790, forward strand.
AGACCCTGTATGACACTGTCCATTTCTGAAATATTGTTGTTTATCTTTTGGATTGCTGATGGCTGTTTTTGTATGATTTCCAGTTGTGAATTTATTTTGGCATTTTTGTTCCTGTATTATTTTTCTGACTTCTTTCATTGTTTTGTCTGTTTTTTCCATGATTTTGTATATTTTTTTCCTCATTTTTCTCTGCTTTTCCTTTCAACTCTTGAATAGTCCTAAATATTAGAGATTTGAATTCCCAATCAGGTAGTTCCAATGCCTTTTCTTCTGCTGGAAGGTCATCTGGTGTATTATTTTGGACAGCAACTAGAACCATTCTGTCCTATTTTTTTTTTTTTTTTTATGTTTTGACAGTGTCTGCTGTCTTTGGGACTTTCAGTAGTTATTTTATTTTCTTTATTGATCATAGATCTGTTTGTTGCATCCTGCTTTTTGTTTTATTTGGTTAAGTCTGAGCAGGCTGAATGTCATTCTTTGTTGTTTGCTAGTCTGTGGGCACAGTACTTCTCATCACCTTGTCCAATGGACAGGGCCAGTCACTCTTCCATGGTGCAGCAGGGCAACTCCAGTGGGTTCCCTGTCTCCTACTGGGAGCTCTGTGAGCTGCTTTCCTGTACTCCCTGTCTGCCATTCTCAAACTGTTGTCCAAGTTGGTGAAACTGTGCTGCATTAGCTGATAGGGGCCCTCCACCCCATATCTCTCCTTCCTCTCTTTTCTCTTATTCCATTTGGTGCCTCGTTAAGTTCTCTGTCTCTTCATTTAAACTTTAGGGTTTCGGGATTGATGTTTGTCTCTGTTTTACTTCGTTTTTGGGATTGTTGCTGTTGAGGGATGTTGATGGGGTTTCTGTCTATAGCACCATGTTGGCTCTGCCTCCAAGAATACACTTTTTAAAAATCAAATGCTTACTGGAGAAGAATATCATTTAGAAATACTGTTGATAACAGGGAAAAAAAAATCAAAGTGTGTTAAATGCGTTACTAATGGTTTTCTCTGGGTATTGGGGCTGAAGACGCAGGAGCAAGGAGCAGAAGTCTATACCTTTTTATTATAATTTCTCTTAAACTTTGATGTTTTTACTAATTATATGTATTTTAAAATTAAAAAAAATAATAGAATGTTAGCTTTTCCAATCTAGTTCAAATATATTTTATGTTCTATTGCTGAAAGAATTGTATACCTTGCAATGATAACCAGTATATAACACAAAAATAGAATTATTGTAATATATCAGCCACTCCTTGCAAACCTTATGGGATAGTTCTATTTTATATGGTGGGGTCACTATGAGTTGGAATCGACTTGAGAGCAACAGTTTTCTTTATGCTATAACAATTTCTAAATTTGGTTCTAGGTTCAATGACAAAGACGGGTTTTGTTTGAATTACTTCATCTGAAAAGATCAATTTATCTCACACATAATGGCTTTGTATACTAAAGTTTTACCTGGTGATAACTTCGGAAACTTAATAACTATTCTGATGGTTCTTCCCACAGTATGTTTCCTTAATGGCATGGATGGATAAGCAAAACCTAACAGTGATAAAGGAATTCATACTAATGGGGATCACAGACCGCCCTGAGCTCCAGGCTCCATTCTTCGGGTTGTTCCTCATCATCTACATGATCTCAGTGGTAGGCAACTTGGGCATGATCATTCTCACCAAGATGGACTCCAGGCTAAAAACACCCATGTACTTTTTTCTCAGACATCTGGCTTTTATTGATCTTGGACATTCAACTTCTGTGGGACCCAAAATGTTGGTAAATTTTGTAGTGAATCAAAATACAATCCCCTATAATTGGTGTGCTATACAGCTAGCCTTCTTCATAATGTTTGTCATTAGTGAACTTTTCATTCTGTCTGCAATGGCCTATGACCGCTATGTGGCCATCTGTAACCCTCTGCTCTACAAAGTCATCATGTCTCAAAGAGTATGCTGGGGTCTGGTGATAGTTCCCTATCTCTACAGTGCCTTTCTCTCTCTCCTGACCACAATAAAGATTTTTATTTCTTCCTTCTGTGGTTATAATGTCATTAGTCATTTCTACTGTGACAGTCTTCCATTATTAACATTGCTGTGCTCAAGCACACTTGATGTTGAACTGATAGTACTCATCGGTTCAGCATTAAATTTGGTTTCATCCCTTCTGATAGTTCTTGTGTCCTACATGTTGATCCTTGCAGCTATCCTTAGGATGAACTCTGCAGAGGGGAGGTACAAGGCCTTCTCCACATGTGGATCTCACCTGATAGTAGTATTTGTGTTATATGGGACTCTATTCTTTATGTATGTGCAACCCAAATCCAGCCATTCCTTTGACACTGATAAGATGGCCTCTGTATTTTACACTGTGATAATACCTATGCTAAATCCCTTAATATATAGTTTGAGAAACAAAGAGGTAAAAGGTGCCTTGCATAAGGTATTGAAAAATTTATGCAAAATTCCCGTTTAATGTTGAATGTAGAGTGCATATTCAACAAATAAAGTTATAGACAGTAGTTTATTATAGCTTCTAGGTTTTTAGAAATAAAATGTGTAAAAGGCATGGGATACTAGAAATTTTCCTTTGATTTCAATTAAAATATATACCTTATAGATGTTGAAGTACTGATTTTCCTTCTGGTATCAATGTTGGTTTGGGCTCAAGTTCAGCACATGTGCCTGAATTTGACATCACTGTTGTCACATTTCCAAATATGTATGTTACCTTTAAGTGAAGCCTTTTGTATCGATCTCTCAGTAACAATCTTTTCTAAAAAATTAAATCATAAATTTTTAAAAATATATATTTTCTTTGTGTCTTGCATATCATTTAAACCACAGTGTTTGTACCTTGCTTATATATAGCAAATATTTTAAAAACATCTTTCTTCACAACACTTCACCTCTGTCTCCCTTATAATAGATGATACCTCAGATTTCTGTTGAAATAAAAGTTAAATATGTGACTAAGCAGGAACAGAAGTGTAACTGTTTTCAAGTGACATGACTGTGTACATAAAAAACCCAGAATAATGTATCAGCCAAAGAGAAAGAAATAACTTTTCAAGGTTGACAGATATGAGATTAATATATTACAAAAAATAGATTGTTTTGCTATGTACTAGTAACATGTGGAAAAAAAATTTAAAAGTACGATTTGCAATAGCACAAAAATAAAAAAAAATAAGAAATTATCTAATGTAAGATTTGAAGACATCAAGGCTAGAAACTGCAAAATGTTACTGGGTTATTAAAGAAGATATAAAGGCAGAGACATACCATGTCCATGGGTTGAAAGAAATAAATATTATGAAGATGTCAAGTCTTCTTAACTTACCCCATAAATTTAATGCAATTTCAATACAAATTCCAATATATGTGTATGTTTGAGTGTGTGAGTATATACATTTACATATATATATAAATATGTATATATATATATATATATATTTATGTATGTCATTGTTAGGTGTTGTCAAGTCAGTTCCAACCCATAATGAATTAAAGACGCAAGAAGTTAGAGCAAAATATTATAATGACGTGCAAAGACCTGGAGTTAGAAAACCATAAAGGAAGAATATACTTGGCCTTTCTCAAGCTGAAAGAAATGAAGAAAAAGTTCAAGGCTCTACTTGCAATATTGAAGAATTTTGTGGGGAAAATATTAAACAACAGAAAACATCCAAAGAAGATGGAAGGAATACACAGAGTCACTATGTCAAAAATAATTGGTGGGTGTTCAACCATTTTAGGAGGTAGCATTTGATCAGGAACTGATGGTACTGAAGGAAGAAGTCCAAGCTGCACTAAGGCATTGGTGAAAAACAAAGCTCCAGAATTGATAAGACACCAATTGAGATGTCTCAACAAACAGATGCAGAGCTAGAATTGCTTACTTATCCATGCCAGGAAATTTGGAAGACAACAACCTGGCCAACTGACTGGAAGATATCAGTATTTATGCCTATTCCCAGGCAATTTAATCCAACAAAATAGAGAAATTATCAAGCAATATCATTAGTATCACACACAAGTAAAATTTTTCAAAGATCTTTCAAAAATGACCACAGCAGTTATCAACAGGGAACTGCCTGAAATTGAATCTGGATTCAAAAGAGGGTGTGGAACCAGGTATATCATTGCTGATGTGAGATATATCCTGGCTGAAATCAGAGAACACCAAAAAGTGTTTACCTGTGTTTCACTGACTCTGAGAAAGCATTCAACTCTGTGGATCATAAGAAATTGTGGATAACATTGTGAACGATGGGAATTCCAGAACTCTTAATTGTTCTCATGAGGAATCTGTGCATACACCAAGAGGCAGCCATTTGAACAGAACAAGGGGATGATATTGCATGGTTTAAAGTCAGGAAAGGTGTGTGGCAGGGTTGTATCTTTTCACCATACCTATTTAGCCTATATGTTGAAGAAATAATCTTAGAAGCTGGGCTATATGAAGAAGAATGGGGCATCAAGTTTAGAGGAAGACTCATTAACAACATAGGCTACACAGATGACACAGCCTTTCTTGTTGTAAGTGAAGAGGACTTGAAGTACTTACTGATGAGGATAAAAGACTATAGCTTTCAGGATGGATTACATGTCAATATAAAGAAAAGAAAAATCTTCACAGCTAGACCTATAAGCAATATCATGATAAGCAGAGAAAGATTGAAGTTTTCAAGAATTTCATTTTATTTGGATGCACAACCAATCCCCATGGAAATAGCAGTCAAGAAATCAAAAGATGCATTGAATTGGGGAAATCTGTTGAAAAAGATATCTTTAAAGTGTTGAAAAGCAAAGATGTCACCTTGAAGACTGAGGTGAACCTTACTCAAGCCATGAAATTTCAATGGCCTCATATGCATGTGAAAGTTGGATGATTAATAAGGAATACAGAAGACTGACACCTTTGAATTGTGGTGTTGGTAAAGAATATTGGATATACCATGGACTGCCAAGAGAATGAATATATCTGGTTTGGAAGAAGTACAATCAGAATGTTCCTTAGAAGCAAAGATGGGGTAGAGGGTCAGGAAAAAAGAGGAATACCCTCAAGGAGATGGAATGACACAGTGGCTGCAACAATGAGCTCACGCATAACGATTGTGAGGAGAAGCAGAACCAGGCAGTGTTTCCTTCTGTTGTACATAAGGTCACTATGAGTCAGAACTGACTTGATGGTACATAACCACAACAACAATAAAAATTGGCAAAACTTATCAATGCTGTTCTCCCACATGTCTGTCAGTTTGTTGTACTGTGGTGGCTTGCATGTTGCTGTGATATCGGAAGGTTTGCCACTGGTATATCAAACATCAGCAATGTCATCCATGGCAAACTAGTTTCAGTGGAGCTTTCAGACTAAGACAGACTAGAAAGAAGGACGTTGCAGTGTACTTCTGAGAAAATTAGCCACATAGGGTTTTATCTTATGAATAGCAGTGGAACATTGATATCGTACTAGAAGATAAGCCCCTCAGCTTGGAAGACACAGTAAAGATGACTGGGGAAGAGCTTCCTCCTCGAAGCAGAGTCAACCTTAATGATGTGGATGGAGTCAGGTTTTGGGGGCCCTTCATTTGCTGATGTGGTATGATTCAAAATGAGTAGAAATAACTACAAATATTCACTAATAATCAGAGTGTGGAATGTACAAAGTATGAATCTAGACAAATTAGAAGTCATCAAAAATGAAATGGAATGCACGAACATTGATTTCTGAGGCATTAGTGAGCTGAAATGGACCGGTACTGGCCATTTTGAATCAGAAAATAATAAGGTCTGTTATATCAGGAAGGAAACATTGAAGAGGCATATTGTCCCACTCATTGTCAAAAAGGACATTTCAAGATGAATCCTGAAGCACAATGCTGTCAGTGATAGGATAATATCCGTGCACCTACAAGGACAATCAGTTAAGACCACTATTATTCAAATTTACCTCCTGTTGTACATGGGGTCACTATGAATCGGAACTGGCTTGATGGCACCCGATGACAACAACCACCTATTCTATTAGAAGTCAGCATAGTGGTTATATTTTTGGGTTGCTGCTAATGATATTTGTTGCTGTTATTAAATACAGATTCTAGTTAAAAAGATGTATTAAGTATTTAAAAATGTATTTATGCTGCACACACACTTCAATAATAAATGGATAGCACCATACCAAAAACAAAACCAAACCACTTCTCATCAAGTCAATTCCAAATATGGGAGATCCATGCGTTTCCAAGTAGACATCCATTTCACAGGTTTTTCAGTGCTGTCGCCTTTCAGGAGCAGATCACCAGGCCTTACTTCTGAAGTGTCTCTAGATAGGTTTGAACCACCAGCGTATCAGTTAATAGCCCAGTGCTTAATGCTTTGCCCCACCCAGGGACTCCCTCAAAACACCATGAAAATGGAGAAAACAGCTACACGTATAGATCTATAATTTTCCCTTGTGAATTTTTAAAAAATTATGTACTAGGTAGAATTTATACATGTCTCTATTCTGTTCTTATAGGTAGAATATTTTGATTTTAGATTCCTAGATGGCAGCAGAGTAGGCTTATCACAGAGAAGTTGTGAAAAGTTACCTATAATAATCCTCCTCCTATGGGAATATAAAGGTATTTTGTATAATTAGCAGATATCTCATCAGCTTTCTTTGAACCTTTCAAATGCTTTAGGAGTAATTAACAAACTGTATTCCTTCCCCTCAGGGAGAGCCTCAAAGGAAGAAAGAAGCCCATAAATTCTCCTTAGTGGGCTATGTTAGCTATGCAAGGGAAGCAGACAGGGATTCTTCATTAGTGGTGAGTAGGGTAGGCGGCACATATTCCTGTGACTACCCCTCAGTGTTCCAGTGTTTTTTCATGACCCCAACTGCCATTTAACCTCAAACCCACACTAGAGGACTTAGTCACAGGAGGTAACAATTCTCTTTGATAACCATAATTTCTGAGGTAGCATGATGTTGCAACCACCTTCATAGTCCTTGAGGAAAATTAGACATATAATTCCATTTCTTCCACGATTAGTTGATATTCTTCAGATCGTAAAAAATGCCAGCTCAGAAGGTGCAGTTAATATTGTTAACTCCCCTTCCAAATCCATAAGATTTTCATGATCCTTTTGGTGTAGTGGTTAAAGGGGTCCACTGCTAACGGAAAGGATGGCAGTTCCACCCCACCAGTGGCTCCGAGGTAGAAAGACGTGGCAGTCTGCTTCTGTAGAGATTTACAGCCTTGGAAATGCTATGGAGTCACTTCAAGTCAGAATCAACTGAGCGGCAGTGGATTTTGCTTTTTCAGGCCCTCAATTAAGATGTCAGATGTGGTATTGCCATTTGTAGGTAATCGGATTTGTTTTACAATTGTTAACCTCAATTAATAACAGATTCGCATATTGTTTTCTGGTTTCATTTAAATTTAAAAAAACTACTAATATTTTGATGATCCTAGCATTTGCCGTTTTTCAAATATATCATGAATATTTCATGTATTTCCTGAATTTACCAATATCACCAAGGGATCAAAGACACCATTTCAGTTGGAGGCATGGCCAAAGCAAAATATTAAAGTATCCATTTTACTACATCTTGCGCCTTTCAGGCCATGTCTGATCAGTGAGAGGACTGCCCCTCCCCCATCCTTCAAAGGCTGGATGGAGTCTTTGAAATGTCATCAAATTATTCCGTGAATGAGTAAGTAAATACACATCTAATGCAGATGAGAAATAAGATTAAACTCTGCACAACTCTAGGTTTAAGAAAATAAGAGACCTTGCAAAGTTAAAATCAGCAAAATGTATTATGCTTTAAATCGAGGCGTCTTTTTCTCTCATTTGTTAGTAGCTCTGGGTCTTTTTTCTCCCTCAAAAATTACTTGCATATTTAAGTAAATATATTTCAATGCATATTTTCCTTGATACTCGCATTGTGGAAAAACATTCATTTTCACCTAACTTAGTGTTGGGAGCCCTCAGATGGTGCAAAGGAATTAGTCATTGAAAACCCTATGTGGTACAGCTCTATCGTGACACCCATGGGGTCTCCATGAGTGACGGTCTACTCCACAGCAAATGGCTGGTCATCAAAACACCCTGTAAATGGAGAAGTGGTGGTTTAGTGGTAGAATTCTTAACCTCCTTGCAAGTGACCTGGGTTCAATTCCTGGCCAACATACCTCGCGCACAGCCACCAACTGTCCCTCGGTGGAGGCTTGCAGGTTGTCATGATACCGAACATTTTTCAGCAGAGCTTCCAGACTAAGAATGACTAGGAAGAGAGGCCTAGCAGTTTACTTCTGAAAATCAGCCTGTAGAAACCCTGTAGATCACAACGGTCTGATCCACAATGGCGCAGGGAAGGCAGCGTTTCCTTCATTTGTGCTTGGAGTTGAGGCTGACTCCATAGCAGCAAACAACAGCAGCAAAGTCTCCACACGGCCTGGTTTTCTAATAACAGTACAAGTCTACGCACCGTCCGTGAGAGGTTCTTCCATGTTTTGAGAGTCTGGCAAAATGCAGATATATTAAATAATGATAGTAATAATAATAATACAGCTTAAAATGTCAGAACCATGTTATCCTCAATAATCATATAAAATAATGTAAATAGTCATATAAAATCATGTAAAAAAGATTTCAGTGCTTTACATAGAACTCGAGAGATGTGACAGAAATGTCATGTGTCTTTTCTCACTTATAGGAAAATGTGTACACTAGCATGGTTTGGGGGAAAAAATCACTTTTTCCGTATGTCATTGATTGTTCCAGATAAAAGTTATACTGCTTTTTTATTGTACTCATTAGGATAATGTCCTAAATGCATTGGCCCTTGAGAATTATTTTAGTTTTACTGAAACAAGCCAGGAGTCTTGGTGGTTCAGTGGTTAAGAAGTCAGCTGCTAACTAAAAGGTTGGCAGTTCACATCCACTAGTCGCGCCTCGGAAACCCTGTGGGGCGGTTCTACTCTATCCTGTAGGGTTCCTGTGAGTCAGAATTGGCAGCCTCTGTTTTTTTTGTTTGTTCATTTGTTTTGATTTTTGGATATATGCCATGAAGCATTATATATATAAATAGAAAGATATATATTTATATATAAATAGAAGTATATATATTTACTATATATAAAACCCAAACCTGTTACCATTGAGTCGATTCTGACTCATGGCACCCTCATGTATTACAGAATAGAATTGCTTCACAGGGTTTTCTTGCCTGTAATCTTTACAGAAGCAGATGGCTTGACCTTGTCATCTGGTGCCACTGGGTGGTTCAAAGAGGCAAACTTTAGGTGAGTAGTCCATCTCAAACTACTTGCACCACCCAGGAATCCCATAAAGGTCAGGAAACTGTATCAGAAGGTCATGGTCTTGTAACCATTCTCGATGTGAGATATTTGGTTGCCACCTATTAGCTCAATAAATTTGTTACAGAACTGTATGTTTTGAAATGCAAAGAAGAAGAAACACTTGAGACAGGAAGCTGCTAACATGCCAGAAAAAGTCTACCAGGACTACCATCAGAGGTAGTCCAAGGTGATTCACAGTAGGGAAACAGATGTTCTCTGCAGTGATTTTTGAAGTAGATAGTTGATGACAGAGCCAAAATAAAATATTAGGCATCTTGACTTAAGATAATATACCCATCTTACTGCAATAATAGCATGCCTGGCCCCTACAATCTTTGTATGACGTGTTTCCATAGAGAAGTGAGCCTCAAGGCTTAGAAGCATCTCCAAGTATATTTTTAGTAAAGGCAAGACTGAGTTTAAAATCAGCACAATTCAAAGTTCAGGGGGTGTCAATCCTTGGAACCTTTAAATCAAGTATATGGGTTCTACTTTCAGTGCTGTTGAACTTCCAACACTCCGTAACTCCAGGCTTGGGGATTTCTTTTCTCCTCTCATTCACTGAGGGAAGCTTTCATCCTGATCTGTTCTCAACTCAAAGGTGAATTGGGAAAACTATTTCCAAAGGATGGAAACAGGAGGGTAAGAGACCTTCTCATGCCTCACATTAGTGCCAGTTATAATGCACAGGTGTAATGCAAAGCATGAATCTACTCAGTCCATAAGGTTTTTTGCATGTATTTGATTCTCTGACGCAATGGGATAAAATTATAGTCAAGAAGTACAGTTCAAAAAAAAAAAAAAATCAAAGATCATAACAAGCCACATAATAGAGGTTTGGGGATTAACATTGAACATCAAATTGGTGAGTATCTTTTCTTAAGTTACAAAAAATTGATATTTGCTAAGTAGGACTCTTCAAGGGCTCCTTCTGTCTGATTTCAAAGTTTTAATGAGAAAAGGTTTACGTTGATTTTATTTCATTCATTGGTATCCCTCTATTTCAGAGTTAGTATTTCCCTATCGAGATGGTGCAGTATATTTTACTCAGTAAAGTGTGGGAAGATAAACAAGGGCTCAAGTCCCTGCTAACTGTGTTGGATGAGAGGAATATGCGTATTTGTCTCTTTTGCTTTATTGTTTTAAATAATTAGTATGTGTACATGTCTCTGTCATATTAACTCACCCAAAGACAGCAAGACCTGATGTATTTTTAGGGCCATTCAAAATTCTTCCTTCCCTCCTTCCTTTGGATGAGAACAGAATGCTCTCAATTTCATAGACAGACACATTTACCTTAGTTGAGACTATTTTCTACATTTTATAGAAAACTTAGTTGAAATTGGAGGTTCCGTTTGCTTAAGATGATTTCCTTGGGCTTCAGGTCCATTCCCCAATTCCCAGTACTGCCCTGGAATTTGTGCTGCCATGAGATCAGGGTCAGGCCTGCTGCTCAGTTTCTCCATTTCTTCCAATCATAACCAGGGAGGAAAAATAAGGACATCAACTCAGAGAGCCATAGACCGGTGTATATGACAGAGCTCCATGTTACAACAGGGAAGTGAAGGGAGCTGGAAATATGATTATCCCTATAAAAGAGGATGAAAAGAGATAGTTAATTCATACCATATAAAATCAATCCTAGATTGTTTCTTTTACCACATGGAAGGTTTCAGAACTCCAGAAGTTTGTAAAATTTCAATAGAATGGATCTTGAGGTGAAGAGGCTTGCCTAACTGTACAAATTTTGTGGATTATTTCTGTTTTTAGCTATAACTTTTTATAGCTTAAAGCATTAGGCTTTGCCATTTTCCTTGCTGGGTTGCTGCTAGGTAATTTTTTTTTTTTTTTACTTTTTCTACATGTTTTGTTACTTTTATGTAGATCTTTAAACAGAGTGGATTTTATAAGGTAGGGTTATTCTGCCAATTAACCTAGAATTTTTATTCTGAGTTTCTGGAATTTTTTGTTTAGGGAAATCCAGAGGTCTAGTTTTTAGTTACTAAAGAAGTTTTTTTTTTTTTTTTTTTAACAAACGAGAGTACTTGAGTTAAATGTGGTTAGCTCTATTAATTTTTTATTTTTAATTTTTGGGGATCTGTTTTAAAAATGTTTATCTCAAGATCTAAAAGATATTGACATCTATGCTCTTTAGAGTTTGAATATTTTGTTTTGACAATAAGTGCTTTGAAAAACTAAAATTTATCTGTGGAAAAAATCTATTTTAACCTTTCTTTAGAAATAATTATATTATCTAGCTCCATTTATTGAATAGAATTGTTTCACCTCACTGCCTTAACACACTACTTCTGGTATGCAGCACAACTCCATAAGTGTATTGGTTTCTTTCTGGGTTCTTTATTCTGTTACATTGATACAATTGCTTTGTCTTATGCCATTGCCACATTGTATCCATTACTGTAGCTTTGTAAGTCTTGATATCTGATAACACAGGTCATCCTCAAGAGTGTCTTGCTTTTCCTTTACCATTTGCACTTTCTATACACATTTTAGAGCCCAAGCCCAGGCCTATTGCGGTCAAGTCTATTTCAACTCATAGCGACTTATAGGACACAATAGAACTACCCCATAGTTCCCAAGGAGCACCTGGCAAATACAACCTGACAACCCTTTTGGTTAGGAGCGGGAGCATTTAACCACTATGCCACCAGGATTTCCACACATTCCAGAGGTAGTGTCAAATTCCACAAAATCCTCTGGTAAGACTTTGATTGTATTGACATTGGAAAAATAGATGAATTGGGGCAGAATTGACATGATTATTACATTGAGTTGTGTAATTTAGGAAAGAGAATTTCCATCTGTTTATTTAAGATTTCTATAATTTCTCTTGGTAAAGTTTTAATTTCTCTCATTTTCAGAGTTGGATTATTTGGGCATTTTTCAAAATCATTCTACCAAGTTGTAGAATTTTCCTTCTATTCCAAATTTGTGAAGTTTTTGTCCATTCTAAATGAGTGTTGGTTATTGTGCAGTGTTATTTGTCTATTCAAATGTTCATATTTTGTTTTTAATTTTAATTAGTTAATACAGTCAATTATATTTATGAAATTTCCAGAGTTAAACCATCCAGATCAACCTGGGATCATTCAGTTTGGTCATATGCCAAAACCCAGAATCCTTGCCATTGAGTCAATTCAAACTCATAGTGACCCTATAGGACAGAGTCAGACTGCCCCATAAGGTTTCCCAGGCTGTAAATCTATACAGGAGCAGACGGCCGTGTCTTTCTCACACAGAGCAGCTGGTGAGTTCCACCAATCTTTCATTAGTGTTCAAGCACTTTAACCACTGTTCCACCAGGGCTCTTCAGTTTGCGCTGAGGTACTTACATTTTTCCACACTGTAAAGTCTGTAATATTGTATAGGATTTTTGCACCTACATAATTGAAATTGTGGACCTTTAATATTTTTAATTTTATATTTAATTTTATTCAGTGTTATAATGACCTTTTAACATTAGTTTCAGAGTAGTGTTTGTTTTTTGTAATCTGCATAGTTTCTACCAAATTTGGATAGACCTCTTCCTTAAAAACACAGAAGTACCTGTCTTTAAAACAATCTGAAATAGAAGTTGGGAAAATAAAAGTCGAGGAAACACAATCCTCAAACTAAAATTTATTAATTCAAAATATTTGATGTATAGTTAATAGAAGAGGATATAAAGATATAAACCTAGTATCCAAAATTAAATTATAACAAAATACTCCTTTCAGTACTGTCTAGTAAAAATAAATTATTCATCTCGTCCACGTACATTTAAATGAGTAAACCTTGGGTATTTTAGATGAAAAACCGTGGATATTTTAGATGAAAAACCTTGGGTATTTTAGATGAAAAACCTTGGGTATTTTAGATGAGGCATGCAATATTCAGATCCCCTGCTTCCTTGCTGTTTCTTTACTTCATACCAGGAAACTACATATACTACTATGTCCCAATCCCTGACGCATTTCAGATAGCACTGCCAGCTTTAGCACCTTGTTTTCACTTTGTGGTATATTTATAGCAGTTTACTAGATAATTTTAGCTGTTGCATTAACAAATACATTTTATGAAGGTACATTCGTGTTAGAAAATTCTAACTAGAGATGTTAATATTTAGATCAAAGCAAATGTGAGAATGTCTGCTAATCTTTCTTTTTCAGACTGAATACATTACTCATGCAGCACTAACTTGATATTCAGCATAGTGAAAACCAGAAAGGTGGTACTCATTTCCTGAAGTGTGGGATACGCTGCTGTAGAGGAAAGGAAAAACGAAAAAAAGTGGTTTAAGTTCATTAGAGTAGGCATCCTGGAGACTCCTGCAAGCTAGGAAACTTCTTATCTATCATTGTAGATACAAGTAAAAAAAAAGTTTAAAACACATAGAAGCTTAGAGGAGTAAGAATACATTTTTTTTTTTTTTTTACACAGAACAAGTTAGCTTCTTACTAAAGGGTGAGTACACATATTGTTTTGTGACATTGGTTACCGAACCCAAGATGTGTCAACACTTTCTCTTCTAGGCCTTGTGTGCCCTATTACCAGCTTTTCTGTCTTCTTCTGCCTTATAGTCCTTGCCTCTGGGCTAGTGTGCCCCATTAGTCTCCTTTTGTATTATGAGTCTGTCTAATCATCTGCTAAAGGGTGAACTTCAGGAGTGACTTCATCACTGAGCTAAAATGGTGTCCGGAGGCCATACCCTAAGGTGTTTCTCCAATCTCTGCCAGGCCAGTAAGCCTGTTCTTTTTTTGTGAGTTAGAATTTTGTTCTACATTTTTCTGAAGTTCTGTCTGGGACTCTTTGTGACCCCTGTCAGAGCAGTCAGTGGTGGTAGCTGGGCACCACCTAGTTGGACTGGGCTCAGTCTGGTGGAGGTTGTGGTAGTTGTGGTTCATTAGTCCTTTGGACTAATCTTCCCCTTGTGTCTTTAGTTTTCTTCCTTCTCCCTTGCTCCCGATGGGGTGGACCAGCATAGTACCTTAGATGGATGCTCACAAGCTTTTAAGATCCCCAGACGCTACTCACCAAAGGAGACTGCAGAACATTTTCTTTATAAACTGTGTCATGACAATTGAACTAGACCTTCCCCAAGACCACGGTCCCCACAGCCCTCAGCCCAGTACTTTGACCCCTCAGGGAGTTTGAATGTGCCTATGGAGCTTCCATGACCTTGCCTTGTACAAGTTGTGCTGGCTTCCCCAGTATTGTGTACTGTCTTACCCTTCACCAAAGTTACCACTTAGCTATTTTCTATTTAGTGTTTTTCCATCCCCACCACTCGTAACCATCAAGGATTGTTTCTTTTTGGGCGTAAAGCTTTTCATGAGTTTTTATAGTAGTGGTCTCATACAATACTTGTCCTTTTGTAATTGACTGATTTCTCTCAGCATAAAGCCCTCCAGATTCATGCGTGTTGTGAGATGCTTTACGGATTCATCATTGTTTCTTATCATTGCATAGTACTCCATTGTGTGTATGTACTGCACTTTATTCATTCATGTGTTGATGGGCATCTAGGCTGTTTCCATCTTTTTGCTATTGTGAACAATGTTGCAATGAACATGGGTGTGCATGTGTCTATTCATATGACTGCTCTTATTTCTCTAGACATATTCCTAGGAGTGGGATTGCTGGACCATGTGGTACTCCTGTGTTTGTAAGGAAGTATCATATCATTTTCCAAAATGGTTGTACCATTTTGCATTCCCACTAGCAGTGCATAAGAGTTACAATCTCTCCTCAGCTTCCCTAATATTTGTTATTTTCTGTTTTTTTGGTTCTTGCCAGTAATGTCAGGGTGAGATGGTATTTCATTGTGGTTTCAATTTGCATTTCTCTAATGTCTAGTGATCTCGAGCATTTCCTCATGTGTCTGTTAGCTGCTTGAATGTCTTCTTGAGTGAAGTGTCTATTCAATTCCTTTGCCCATTTTTTAATTAGATGATTTATCTTTGTGTTGTAGAGGTGTTGGATTTTCCTGTGGCTTTTAGAGATTAGACCTTTGTCGTATTTGTAATAATCAAAAAAGTATTTTTCCAGGCTGTAGGAAATTCCACTTGGTCATGGTGTATTATTTTTTTGATATGATGCTGAATTCTATCGGCTAGAATTTTGCTGAGAATTTTTGCATCTATATTAATGTGAGATGTTGGTTTGTAATTTGCTTTTTTTTGTGGTGTCTTTGCTTGGTTTTGGTATCAGGGTTATCCTGGTTTCATAAAATGAATTTGGAAGTATCCCTTCCTTTTCTATGTTCTGAAATAGTAGTACTGGTGTAAGCTCATCTCTGAATGTCTGGTAGAATTCTCCAATGCAGCCATCTGGGCCAGGACTTTTTGGTTGAGAGTTTTTTCGTTGTTGTTTTGTTTTTTACCTTTTCAATCTCTTGTTATGGGTCTGTTTAGATTTTCCACATCATTTTGTATTATTTTGGGTAGGTATTGTGTTTCTAGAAATTTGTCCATTTACTCTAGGTTTTCAAATTTTTTAGAGTATAGTTTTTCATGATACACTGCTATAATCCTTTTTATTTCAGTTGGGTCTGTTGTAATGTCCCCATTTCATTTCTTATTTGGGTTATTTGAGTCCTCTCCTATTTTTCCCTTTTTTCCAATTTGGTCAATGGTTTGTTTTTTTTTTTAACCCTTTCAGAGAACCAAATTTTGGTTTTGCTGATTCTTTCTATTCTTTATTTCATTTATTTCTGCTATGATCTTTATTATTTCTGTTCTTCTGGTGGCTGTGGGCTCTTTTTTTTTTTTTTTTTGCTGTTCTCTTTCTATTTTTTCAAGTTGTATAGCTAATATTTTGATTTTGCCTGTTTCTTCTTTTATTGATGTTTGCATCTATTCCTGTACATTGACCTCTGAGCACTGCCATTGGTATGTCCCAAAAGTTTTGGTATGATGTGTTTTCATTCTCATTGGATTCCAAAAATTTTAGTTCCCATCTTTGCTTTCTTCTATAACCCGGTGGTTTTTTAGCAAGTTGTTATTCAGGATGTTATTCAGTTTCCATGTAATTGATTTTTTTTTTTTCCTTCCTCTCACTGGTTTTAATTTCTACTTTGATGGCATTGTGATCAGAGAAGATACTCTGTATTATCTCGATTTTTTGGAATTTGTTGACTGTTACTTTGTGCCCTAAGATGTGGCCTATTCTGAAGAATGTTCCATGTGTCTTTGAAAGGAATGTGTATTTTGCAGCTGTTGGGTGGGGTGTTCTATATATGTCTATATGGTCAAGTTGGCTGATTGCGTCCTTTAGATCTCTTGTCTTTGTTGAGTTTTTTCCTAGATGCCCTGTCCTTTACCGAGAGTGGTGTGTTGAAATGTATTGCTATTATTGTGGAACTGTCAATTTCTCTTTTCAGCTCTGTTAGAGTTTGTTTTATCTATTTGGGAGCTCTGTCATTGGGTGCATAGATATTTGTTATGGTTATGTCTTCATGACGGATTGTTCCTTTAATCATTATGTAGTGCCATTCTTTCTTTTATGGTGGATTTGTTTCAAAGTCTGTTTTTTCTGAGATTAGTATTGCCACTCCAGTTTTTTTTTTTTTTTAATTTTTCTGAGGTGGGGGGGGGTAACTGTTTGCTTAATATGTTTTTTTCAGTCCTTTGATTTTTAACAAGTTTATGTCTTTGTTTCTGAGATAGGTCTCTTTTAGACAGCATATTGTTCTTTTTTTTTTTTTTTTTTAACCCACGCTTGCACTCTCTGTCTCTTTATGGGTGCATTTAGGCCATATATATTTGAGGGCACTGGGGGTTGTGTATGTTCATTGTAAGTATTGCTAGATGTGAGTATATTGCTGTCATTTTGTAGCTTTTTTTTTTTTT
Source organism: Elephas maximus indicus (assembly GCF_024166365.1). Classification (NCBI taxonomy): domain Eukaryota; kingdom Metazoa; phylum Chordata; class Mammalia; order Proboscidea; family Elephantidae; genus Elephas; species Elephas maximus. The sequence goes on from NC_064825.1 coordinate 116,301,984, forward strand.
TTGGTGGTGCTGATGTTTTCTTTGTTCCTCTTTCTCTCCTGTGCTGAATTCCTTTTTTCTGTGTCTGAGTGTTTTTTTTTTTTTTATTTCTTTTGTTTTTATAGATTTTGTGTTTACTGAAGCTTTATGTTTTTCTTCTTTTTTTGATGAATAGGTTTGTTAATTTTCTTTGTGGTTACCTTGAAATTTACCCTTATTTTCCTAAGTTTCATTCAGTCTTTAATAACTTGGTATTGCCTTGCCTTCTTCTCCATTAAAAAATTCTATACCTACTTCCTTTATTTCCACTTTCATTGTTCTGAAGTTTTTGTCATTGTTTCTTGTTCCCTGTTATAAATATTTTAGGTTTGATGAATCCTCATGTGTTCATTTCCTAGGTTGGTTTCTAGGTCTTGAGTCCTAGGTTCATGCTGTCTTCTGATGTTGATTGTCCTCAAACTGAAGGATTCCCTTTAATAATTCTTGTAATTTGATTTTTTTTTTACATATTCCCTTAATTCCTGTTTATCTGGAAATGTCCTAATTTCACCATCATATCTGAATGAGAGTTTGGCAGAAAGTATTATTCTTATTGGCATTTATTTTTTCTTTCAAGGATTTATGTATATCATCCAACTCTCTTCTTCATTGCATAGTTTCTGCCGAGTAATCAGAACTTAATCTTATTGTCTCCATAGTATGACTTTTCAGTTATCTCAGGCTGCTTTCAGGATTCTTTCTTTGTCTTTCATTTTGGTGAGTGTGATTATGACATGCCTTGGTGATTTTATTTTTCGCTGTATCCTATATGGGGTTTTTTGAGCTTCCTGAATGGTCAGCTTTTCATATTTCATGATATTAAGGAAGTTTCTGTCAGCAATTCTTAATGATCCTTTCTGGGTTTTCTGTTTTCTTCACCTTTTGTGGAACTCCAATCACTCATAAATTTTTGATTTTTACTGAATCTCACATCATTCTTGCGGTTTCTCATTTTTCTTTGTTCTTTTTCTGATTTTCTTCAAACACAGTGGTATCCAAATACTTGTCTTCAGTTTCACTGATCGTATCTTCCATTGTTTCAAACCTCTTCCTCAGACCATCTATGACACTGTCCATTGCTGAAATCTTGTTTTTTATCTTTTAAATTTCTAATTGCTGTTTTTGTATGATTTTTAGTTGTGAATTTATTTTGGCATTTTGGTCCTGTATTATTTTTCTAAATTCTTCCATTGTTTTGTCTGTCTTTTCCATGATTTTGTCTATTTTTTTCCTCATTTTTCTCTGCTTTTGACTTCAACTCGCAGGTAGCTCTGAATATGAGAGATTTGAAGTCCCTATGATGTAGCTCCAGTGCCTTTTCTTCTGCTGAAAGGTAATCTGGTGTTTTATTTTGGACACCTACTGGAACAATTCTGTCCATTTTTTTAAAAATGTGTTTGATATTTTCTGTTGTCTTCAGGGCTTTCAGTAGTTATTTTCCTTCTTTATTAATTGTAGATTTGTTTGTTTTTTTCTGCTTTTCTTTTTATTTAGGTATCTCTGAGCACACAGGCTGTCCTTCTTTGTTGTTTGCTTATCAGTGACCACAATATTTCTTACCATGTTGTCCAAAGGGCATGGCTCAGCTGTGTTCCAGATATGGTTCTCTGCCTTCTGCTGGGAGCTCCATGAAGCTGTTCTCCTGTACTCCCTGTTCACAGATCTCCAAAATATGTCCAAGATAGAAAATCTGTGCTGCATTAGCTGAAAGCAGATCTCCATTTTATATCTCTCCTCGCTGTTATCTGGCAGTTTCTTATTACATCTGGTGCTTTGTTGAGTTCTTTGACATTTCATTTGATGCATAGGGCTCTGGATTGATGTTAGTCTCTGTTTTACTTAGTTTTCTTGGGGTTTTGATGTTAAGGGATGATGTGGTGCTTCTGTCTATAGCATCGTGTTGGCTCCGCCTCCAAGGATATATTTTTCAAAATCAAATATTTATAGGATAAGAATGTCATTTAGAAATATTGTTTGATCACAAGGAAAAGATATCAAATTTTACTAAATGAATTAATAATGGTTTTCTCTGGGTATTGGGACTAAAAATGCAGGAGCAAAGAGCAGAGGCCTATACATTTTTATTATAATTCCTTCTAAACTTTGATGTTTTTACTAATTATATGTATTTTAAAATTAAAAAAATAATAGATTATTAGCTTTCCCAATCTAGTCCAAATGTATCTTATGTTCTATTGCTAAAAGAACTGTATACCTTGCAATGATAACCAGTATATAACACAAAAATAAAATTATTTTAACATGTCAACACTCCTTGCAAACCCTATGGGATAGTTCTACTCTATATGGTAGGACCACTATGAGGTGGAATCAACTCTACAGCAACAGTTTTCTTTATGCTCTAATGGTTTCTAAATTTGGTTCTAGGTTCAATGACAAAGATGGGTTTGTATGAATTACTTCATCTGAAAAAATCAATTTATCTCACACGTAATGGCTTTGTATACTAAAGTTTTATGGTGATAACTTCTGAAACTTAATAACTATTCTGATTGTTCTTCCCACAGTACGTTTCCTCAATGGCATGGATGGATAAGCAAAACCTAACAGTGATAAAGGAATTCATACTAATGGGGATCACAGACCGCCCTGAGCTCCAGGCTCCATTTTTTGGGTTGTTCCTCGTCATCTATGTGATCTCAGTGGTGAGCAACTTGGGCATGATCATCCTCACCAAGATGGACTCCAGGCTAAAAACACCCATGTACTTTTTTCTCAGACATCTGGCTTTTATTGATCTTGGATATTCAACTGCTGTAGGGCCCAAAATGTTGGTAAATTTTGTAGTGAATCAAAATACAATCCCCTATAATTGGTGTGCTATACAGCTAGCTCTCTTCATAATGTTCATCATTAGTGAACTGTTCATTCTGTCTGCAATGGCCTATGACCACTATGTGGCCATCTGTAACCCTCTGCTCTACAAAGTCATCATGTCTCAAAGAGTATGCTGGGGCCTGGTGATAGTTCCCTATCTCTACAGTGCCTTTCTCTCTCTTCTGACCACAATAAAGATTTTTATTTCTTCCTTCTGTGGTTATAATGTCATTAGTCATTTCTACTGTGACAGTCTTCCATTAGTAACGTTGCTGTGCTCAAGCACACATGATGTTGAACTGATGATACTGATTGGTTCAGCATTTACTTTGGTTTCATCCCTTCTGATAGTTCTTGTGTCCTACATGTTGATCCTTGCAGCTATCCTTAGGATGAACGCTGCAGAGGGGAGGTACAAGGCCTTCTCCACATGTGGATCTCACCTGATAGTAGTATTTGTGTTATATGGGACTCTGTTCTTTATGTATGTACAACCGAAATCCAGCCATTCCTTTGACACTGATAAGATGGCCTCTGTATTTTACACTGTGGTAACACCTATGCTGAATCCCTTAATATATAGTTTGAGGAACAAAGAGGTAAAAGGTGCCTTGCATAGGATATGGAAGAATTTGTGCAAAAGTCCTATTTAAAGTTCAGTGTAGAGTGCATATTCAACAAATTAGTTATTGACAGTTGTTTATTAAAGGTTCTAGGTTTTTAGAAATAAAATGTACAAAAGGCATGGTAAACTAGAATAATTTTCCTTGTTTTCAATCAAAACATCTAACTTACAGATGTTCAAGTACTGATTATTCTTCTGGTATCAACGTTTGTTTGGACTTAACTTAGAACATGTGCCTGAATTCCATATCAGTGTTCTTGCATTGCCACTAATATATGTTATCTTTAAAGAGAGTCCTTTTTTATGCATCTCTTAGTAAAAAATCTTTTTTTAAATTTAAATTAAAATATATATATTTTCTTTGTGTCTTACATGTCATTTAAACCACAGTGTTTGTACCATGCTTATATATAAAAAAATTTTTTTTTTGTTTTGTTTATAGCAATGAGAAATATTTTAAAAATGTTTTTCTTCACACTTCAAATCTGTCTCCCTTTATAGTGGGTGACACCTGAGATTTCTTTTGAAATAAAAGGTGTATGTTCGATAAATCAGAAATAGAGTTGTAAATGTTTTCAAGTGACATGGCTCTACATAAAGAATCCAGAATAATGTATCAACTGAAGAGAAAGAAATAACTTTTCAAGGTTGATGGATATGAGATTAATGTATTAGAAAAAATCAATTGTTTTGCTATGTACTAGTAACATGTGGAAACGAATTTAAAAGTTTTATTTGCAATAGCACAAAAATAAAAAAGAGCATAAGAAATTATCTAACGTAAGATTTAGAAGACATGAAGGCTACAAAATACAAAATGTTACTTTGTTCTTAAAGATGACATAAAGTTAGAGAAATACTATGTCCATGGGTGAAAGCAATAAATGCCATGAAGATGTCAAGTCTTCCTAAATTACCCCATAAAATTAATGCAATTACAATACAAATTCCAATATATATGTATGTTTGTGTGTGTGTATATATATATACATATATATCTACATGTGCAAAGACCTGGAGTTAGAAAACCAAAAAGGAAGAACATGCTTGGCCTTTCTCAAGCTGAAAGAAATAAAGAAAAAATTCAAGCCTTGAGTTGCAATATTGAAGAATTCTGTAGGAAAAATATTAAACAATAGAAACTTCCAAAGAAGATGGAAGGAATACACAGAGTCACCATCAAAAATAATTGGTGGATGTTCAACCATTTCAGGAGGTAGCATTTGATCAGGGACTGATGGTACTGAAGGAAGAAGTCCAAGCTGCACTGAAGGGACTGGTGAAAAACAAGGTTCCAGGACTGATAAGACACCAGTTGAGATGTCTCAACAAACAGATGTAGCATTAGAATTGCTCATTCATGTATGTCAAGAAATTTGGAAGACAACTACCTGGCCAGTTGACTGGAAGAGATCCATATTTATGCCTATTCCCAAGAAAGGTTTTCCAACCAAATAGAGAAATATCAAGCAATATCATAAATATCACACATGAGTAAAATTTTGCTGAAGACCATTCAAAAAGACCACAGCAGTTATCAACAGGGAACTGCCTGAAATTGAAGCTGGATACAGGAGAGGACATGGACCCAGGTATATCATTGCTGACGTGAGCTATATCCTGGCTGAAAGCAGAGAATACTAAAAAGACATTCACCTGTGTTTCATTGACTCTGCGAAATCATTCTACTGTGTGGATCATAACAAATTATGGATAATATTGTGAAGAACAGGAATTCTAGAACACTTAATTGTGCTCATGAGGAACCTATGAATACACCAAGAGGCAGTCATTTGTACAGAACAAGGGGATGATATTGCATGGTTTAAAGTCAAGAAAGATGTGTATCAGGGTTGCATCTTTTCACCATACTTATTCAATCTGCATGTTGAGCAAATAATCTGAGAAGATGGACTATATGAAGAAGAATGGGGCATCAAGATTGGAGGAAGACTCATTAACAACATAGGCTACGCAAATGACACAGCCTTGCTTGCTGTAAGTGAAGAGGACTTGAAGCACTTAGTGAGGAAGATAAAAGACTACAGCTTTCAGTATGGATTACACGTCAACATAAAGAAAAGAAAAATCCTCACAGCTATACCAATAAGCAACAGTATGATAAGCAGAGAAAAGATTGACATTTTCAGGAATTTAATTTTACTTGGATTCACAACCAATGCCATGGAAGTAGCAGTCAGTAAATCAAAAGATGCATTGAATTGGGCAATTTTTTTTCAAAAGATCTCTTTAAAATGTTGAAAGAAGGACCTTTTATGGCTGAAATATTACACAACAGGAAACATCCAAAGAAGATAGAAGGAATATACAGAGTCACTGTATTGAAAATAATTGTTGGGTGTTCAACCATTTTAGGAGGTAGCATTTGACCAGGAACTGATGGTACTGAAGGAAGAAGTCCAAGCTGCACTGAAGGCATTGGTAAAAAAACAAGGCTCCAGGATTGACAGGACACCAACTGAGATGTCCCAACAAACAGATGCAGGGCTAGAATTGCTTACTTATCCATGCCAGGAAATTTGGAAGACAACAACCTGGCCAATTGACTGGAAGAGATCAGTATGCCTATTCCCAGGAAAGGTAATCCAACAAAATAGAGAAATTATCAAGCAATATCATTAGTATCACACACAAGTAAAATTTTTCAAAGGTCTTTCAAAAATGACCACAGCAGTTATCAACAGGGAACTGCCTGAAATTGAAGCTGGATTCAAAAGAGGATATGGAATCAGGTATACCATCGCTGATGTGAGAAGTATCCTGGCTGAAATCAGAGAACACCAAAAAGTGTTTACCTGTGTTTCATTGACTCTGAAAAAGCATTCGACTCTGTGGATCATAAGAAATTATGGATGATATTGTGAAGAATGGGAATTCCAGAACTCTTAATTGTGCTCATGAGGAATCTGTGCCTACACCAACAGGCAGTCATATGAACAGAACAAGGGGATGATATTGCATGGTTTAAAGTCAGGAAAGGTGTGTGGCAGGGTTGTATCTTTTCACCATACCTATTTAGCCTATATGTTGAAGAAATAATCTGAGAAGCTGGGCTATATGAAGAAGAATGGGGCATCAAGTTTGGAGGAAGACTCATTAACAACATAGGCTACACAGATGACGCAGCCTTTCTTGTTGTAAGTGAAGAGGACTTGAAGCACTAACTGATGAGGATAAAAACTATACCTTTCAGGATGGATTACATGTCAACATAAAGAAAAGAAAACTCTTCACAGCTAGACCTATAAGCAACATCATGATAAGTGGAGAAAGATTGAAGTTTTCAAGAATTTCATTTTACTTGGATCCACAACCAATGCCCATGGAAGTAGCAGTCAAGAAATCAAAAGATGCATTGAATTGGGCAAATCTGTTGAAAAAGATCTCTTTAAAGTGTTGAAAAGCAAAGATGTCACCTTGAAGACTAAGCTGAACCTTACTCAAGCCTCGATTTTTCAATGACCTCATATGCATGTGAAGTTTGGCTGATGGATAAGGAATACCAAAGAAGAATTGATGCCTTTGAATTGTGGTGCTGGTGAAGAATATTGGATGTACCATGGGTTGGCAAAAGAATGAACACATCTGCCTTTGAAGAAGCACAACGAGAATGTTCCTCAAAGCAAGGGAGGAAAGAGTGCTTCTCACATATTTTGAACATGCTATCAGGAGGGATCAGTCCCTGGAGAAGGACATCATGCTTGGTAAAATAGAGAGCCAGCAAAAGAGAGGAAGACCCTCAAGGAGATGAAATGACATAGTGGCTGCAACAATGAGCTCACGCACAACGGTTGTGAGGATGAAGCAGGACCAGGCAGTGTTTCCTTCTGTTGTACATAAGGTCGCTATGAGTCAGAACTGACTTGATGGTACATAACCACAACAGCAATAAAAATTGGCAAAACTTATTAATGCTGTTCCACCACATGTCTGTCAGTTTGTTGTATTGTGGGGGCTTGCATGTTGCTGTCATACGGGAAGGTTTGCCACGGGTATATCAAACACCAGCAACGTCATCCATGGCAAACTAGTTTCAGTGGAGCTTCCAGACTAAGACAGACTAGAAAGAAGAACCTTGCAGTGTACTTCTGAGAAAATTAGCCACATAGGGTTTTATCTTATGAATAGCAGTGAAACATTGACTGATACAGTGCCAGAAGATGACCCCCTCAGCTTGGAAGGCACACGAAAGATGACTGGGGAAGAGCCGCCTCCTCAAAGTAGAGTCAACCTTAATGATGTGGATGGAGTCAAGTTTTTGGGGCCCTTCATTTGCTGATGTGGCATGACTCAAAATGAGTAGAAATAGTTGCAAATATTCATTAATCATCAGAGTGTGGAATGTACAAAGTATAAATCTAGGAAAACTGGAAGTCATCCAAATGAAATGGAACACATGAACATTGATATCTGAGGCATTAGAGAGCTAAAATGAACTGGTACCGGCCATTTTGAATCACACAATCATACAGTCTTTTATACCAGGAATGAAACAGTGAAGAGGCATGTTGTCCCATTCATTGTCAAAAAGAACATTTCAAGATGAATCCTTAAGTACAATGCTGTCAGTGATAGGATAATATCCATTGACTACAAGGACAACCAATTAAGACGACTATTATTCAAATTTACCTTCTGTCATACATAGGGTCACTATGAGTCAGAACTGACTTGACGGCACCTAACAACAACAACATGTCAGCATGGTGGTTATGTTTCTGGGATCTTGCTAATGATTTTTGTTGCTATTGTTAAATGTGGATTCTGGTTAAAAAGATGTATTAAGTTTTTAAAAATATATTAATAGTGAGTGCATCTTTATATGTATGTTATATTTCAATAATAAGTTAATACCACCATACTAAAAACAAAAACAAACCAATTCTCATCAAGTCAGTTCTGACTCAGGGAGATCTCATGTGTTTCGAAGAAGAGACTCATTTCACAGGGTTTTCAGTGGCTGTCGCCTTTCAGAAGCAGATCACCAGGCCTTACTTCTGAAGTGTCTCTGGATAGGTTTGAACCACCAGCCTATCAGTTAATAGCCCAGTGCTTAATGGGTGCCCCACCCAGGGACTCCCTCAACACAACATGAAAATGGAGAAAACAGCTACACACACAGATCTATAACTTTTCCTTGTGAAATTTTTACAATTATGCAGTGGGTAGAATTTATACATGTCTCTACTGTGTCTTCACAGGTAGAATATTTTGATTTTAGATTCCTGGATGGCAGCAGAAGAGGCTCAACCCAGAGAAGTTGTGAAAAGTTACCTAAAATAATCCCCTTCCTATGGGAATATAAAGGTATTTTGCATAATTAGCAGATATCTCATCGGCTTTCTTTGAACCTTTCAAATGTTTTAGGAGTAATTAACAAACTGTATTCCTTCCCCTCAGGGAGAGCCTTAAAGGAAGAAAGAAGCCCATAAATTCTCCTTTTGGGTTATGTTAGGGACACAAGGGAAGCACACACAGATTCTTCATTAGTGGTGAGTAGGTGACACATTTTCCTGCAACTACCCCTCAGAGTTCCAGTGTTTTTTTATGACCCCAACTGCCATTTAACCTAATACCCACACTAGAGGACTTAATCACAGGAATTAACGATCTTCTTTGATAATCACAATTTTTGAGGTAGTTCGATATTGCAGCCACCTTTATAGTCTTTGAGGAAAATTAGACATAATTCCATTACTTTAATGGTTAGTTGATATTCTTTAGATAGTAAAACAAATGCAGTTAATGCTGTTAGGAAACGTCCCATTGAAATCGTTAAGGTTTTTATGATCTTTTTGGCATAGTGGTTTAAGGGATCAACTGCTAACCGAAAGGTTGGAGGGTCGAAACCACTAGAGGATCCATGAGAGAAAGATGTGGCAGTCTGCTTCTGTAGAGTTTTACAGCCTTGGCAACCCTATGGGGTCACTATTAGTCAGAGTCAACTAGATGGCAGTGGGTTTTTCTATCATTTGGGCCCTCAACTAAATGTCAAATATGATATTGTCATTGGTAGCTAAACAGATCTATTTCAGAATTTGTCACCTCAATTCATAATAGATTCCCATAGTGTTTTCGGGTTTCATGTAACTTAAAAAAAAAAAAGTAATATTTTCTATGATCCTAATTTTTTTTTTTTAACATTTGCTTATTTCATATATTTCCTGAATTTACCAATATCACTAAGGGATCAAACTCATGTGCAATATACAAATTTTTAGTTGGAGGCATGGCCAAAGTAAAATATTAAAGTATCTGTTTTACTACATCATGCCTCCCTCACATCATGTTTAATCAGTAGGAGGGCTGCCCCTCCACCATCCTCCAAAAGCTGGATGGAGTCTTTGGAATGTCATTAAATTACTCTTTGAATGAGTAAATACACACCTAATGCAGATCAGAAATAAGATTAAACTCTGCACAACTATAGGTTTAAGAAAATAAGATACCTTGCAAAATTAAAAAGCAGCAAACTATGTTATGCTTTAAATCAAAGTGTCTTTTTCTCTCATTTATTTGTAGCTCTTGGTCTTAGTTCTCTTATATCCCCCTCAAAAATTACTTGCATATTTAAGTGGGTATACTTAAATGCATATTTTTCTTGATATCTCATTGCAGAAATACATTTGTTGTCACCTAACTTAGTGTTGGGAGTCTTCGGGTGGTGCAGAGAAATTAGTCATTGAAAATCCTATGTGTTGTTGTTGTTGTTAGCAACCTTACGTACAACAGAATGAAACACTGCCTTGGCCTGCACGGTCCTGACAATCGTTGTTATACTTGACCACATTGTTGCAGCCACTGTGTCAATCCATTTCCTTGAGGGTCTTCCTCTTTTCCTCTGACCCTGGGCCTTTACCAAGAATGATGTCCTTCTCCAGGGACTGAGCCCTCCTGACAACATGTCCAAAGTATGTAAGACGCAGCCTTACCATGCTTGCATCTAAGGAGCATTCTGGTTGTACTTCTTCTAAGACAGATTTTTTCATTCTTTTGCCAGTCTGTGGTATATTCAATATTCTTCCCCGATACCACAATTCAAAGGCGTCAATTCTTCCTCAGTCTTCCTTTTTCATTGTCCTGCTTTTGCATACATATGATGCAATTGAAAATACCATGGCATGGGTCAGACACACTTTAGTCTTCAGGTGACATCCTTGCTTTTCAACACTTTAAAGAGGCCCTTTGCAGCAGATTTGCCCAATGTATTGCATCTTTGATTTCTCGACTGCTGCTTCTATGGGTGTTGATTGTGGATCCAAGTAAAATGAAATTATTGATAACTTCAATTTTTTCTCCTATGTAGCACAGCTGTATTATGACACACTTGGGGTCTCCATGAATGCTAGTCTACTTGACAGCAACTGCTTGGTCATCAAAACACTCTGTAAATGGAGAAGTGGTGGTTCAGTGGTGGAATGTTTGACTTTCACGTGAGTGATCTGGTTTCAGTTCCTACCCAATGGACCTCATGCACAGCTACCAACCAGCTGTCCCTCTGTAGAGGCTTGAAGGTTACTATGATACTGAACACTTTTCAGCAGAGCTTCCAGACTAAGACTGACTAGGAAGAGAGGCCTGGCAACCTACTTCTGAAAAACACCCATTAAGAACACTGTAGATCACAATTGTCCATTCCACAATGGTGCAGGTGTGGCAGTGTTTCATTCCTTTGTGCATGGAATCCATGCACAATCCATGGCAGCTAACACCAACAGTTCTACCCATGGCCTGGTTTTATAATAAAGGTACAATTCTAAGTGCTCCCTGCAGGTTTTTTTTTTTTTTTTCCCATGTTTTGAGAGTGTGACAAAAAAAAGATTAAAAAAAAAAATCAGGTTTAAAATATCAGAACCAGATTATCTTCTATAATCGTATAAAGTAATGTAAATAATCATATAACACCATGTAAAAATACTTTAGTGCTTCACTTAGAACTTTAAAGATGTGACAGAAATGTCATATATCTTTTCTCACTTACAGGAAAATTTGTATACTAGCATGGATTTAAAAAAGAGCACACTTTTTTTTTTTTTAATTAACTTTTATTGAGCTTCAAGTGAACGTTTACAATTCCAGTCAGTCTGTCACATATAAGTTTACATACATCTTACTCAGTACTCCCACTTTCTCTCCCCCTAATGGGTCAGCCCTTCCAGTCTCTCCTTTCGTGACAATTTTGCCAGCTTCCAACTCTCTCTATCCTCCTATCCCCCCTCCAGACATGAGATGCCAACACAATCTCAAGTGTCCACCTGATATTATTAGCTCACTCTTCATCAGCATCTCTCTCCCACCCACTGTCCAGTCCCTTTCATGTCTGATGAATTGTCTTCGGGGATGGTTCCCGTCCTGTGCCAACAGAAGGTTTGGGGAGCATTGCCGCTGGGATTCCTCTAGTCTCAGTCAGACCATTAAGTATGGTCTTTTTATGAGAATTTGGGGTCTGCATCCCACTGATCTCCTGCTCCCTCAGGGGTTCTCTGTTGAAAAAGAGCACACTTTTTCAGTATCTCATTGATAGGACCAGATAAAAGTTTACTACTTTTTTTTTATATTATATTCACTGAGACTATGTCCTAAATGTATTGTCCCTTGAGAATTATTTTAATGTTACTGATACAAGCCAGGACCCCTGGTGGTGCAGTGGTTAAGAGCTCAGCTGTTAATCAAAAGGTCAGCAGTTCAAATTCACCAGCCACTTCTTGGTAACCCTATGAGGCAGTTCTACTCTGGTCTATATTATCCCTATGACTCACAATCAACTTGATGGCAACAGGTAAAATGAAATGCTATTCATAAGGTTTTCATGGGCCAGTTTTTTTTAGAATTAGATTGCCAGGTCCTTTTTCCTAGTATTTCTTAGTCTGGAAGCTCTGCTGAAACCTCTTAAACATGGGTGACTGGCTGGTATTTGAAATACTGGTGGCATAGCTTCCAGCATCACAGCAATACACAAGCCACCACTGCAAGACAAAATGACAGATGAGTGGTGAAAGACAATTGTTACATTGATTGATTTTTGTATGTTGAACCACCCTTGGATTCCGGGGGTAAATTCCATCTGTTCACAGTACATAATTCTTCCTTTTATTTGGAAGAAGTGGAGCGAAAATTCTCCTTAGGAACAAGGATGGCGAGACTTCTTATCACTTACTTTGGACACGTTATCCGAAGGGATCAGTCCCTGGAGAAGGACATCATACTTGGTAAACCACAAGGTCAGCAAAAAAGAAGACCCTCAATGAGATGGATTGACACAGTGGCTTCAACAGTGGGCTCAAAGATAGCAATGATTATGAGGATGGAGAAGGACCTGGTAGTGTTTCCTTCTGTTGTAAGTAGGGTTGCTATGAGTCAGAAGTGACTTGACCAGACCTAGCAACAACAACAATAGTGACTAATGATGTTGAAAATTTTTTCACTTGCTGTTGATCATTTATAGAGCTTCTTGGAGAAATACTTGTTCAAATACTTTTTTTGTTTATTTGTTTGTTTGTTTTAATTGGGTTGCTTGTCTCTTTGTTGTTGCGCTGTAATAGTCCTTTGTACATTCTGGACATTAGATCCTTGTCATATATATGATTTGCAAATACTTTCTTCCATTCTGTGGGTTTTTTTTACTGTCTTGATAGTGTCACATCATGCAAAAAAGCTTTTAATTTGGATGGAGTTCAATTTAATGATTTTTTTTTTTGTTGTTGTTGTTGTTGCTTGGTCTTCTGGCTTTAAATCTAAGAAACTATTGACAAATCCAAGGTCATAAATATTTACCTATACTTTTTCTGTTAAGATTTTTGTGGTTTGGGCTCTTATATTTAGGCCTTTGGTACATTTTGAGTTAAATGTGGTATATGATTTGAAGTAAAGGAGCAATTTTATTCTTTTGTACTCAGGTGTCCACTTGTCTCAGCATCGTTTCTTAAAGAGACTAATTATTACCCATTAAATGGTTTTGCTGTCCTTGTCAAAGTTCCACTGACTGTAGAAGTATGGATTTATTTCTAGAATCTAATTCTAATCCATTAATCTATATGTCTATCATATGACAGGACCATAATATTTTGAGGACTGTATATGCATGGTGAGTTTTGAAGGATAGTTTTGCCTGATACACTATTCTTGGTTACATTTTTTTTTTTGGTCATCATTTTCAGTATGTCTTCTCACTCTCTCCTGGCCTCCATGATTTCTGATGAGAAATTATCTGTTAATCTTATTGGGAATCTCTTGTTTATGACAAGTCACTTCTCTCAATTCTTTCTTTCTTCTTTCAAGAGTCTGTCTTTGTCTTTCAGCAGTATGATTACAATATGCCTTGGAATGTATATCTTTTAGTTTACTTGGAGTTTCTAGAATGTGTATATTCATGTCTTTCATCAAAATTGTGACTTTTTGAACCATTACAATCATGAGTTGCATAATATCCCTTCAGGCAACATGTGGTCATCCATATAACCATGGTCCCATAAGGTTATAATAGAGTTCAGAACTCCTGATTGGAGAACAGGAAGTAGAGGATATAACCAGATGTAGTGAATACAATAGCTTCCCGCATGCAACTCGTGTGTTTCGTGTCTCTTGTATACAAAGTGATTGCACTGTCAGGTGTATAATTGTACAGTATGTATATAACCTGTAATACATATGTCTTAATAATCACAATAAACACCCATGTTACTGGCTTATGTACTGTACTATACACTACTTTCTACTGTCTCCAGGTTCAAACGTCTGACTTACATATAACCTGTAGTGACAAATCAATCCCCTTAAAGCCTATCATATTAAAAATTCTAGAAAAATACAATGGTTCATAATAACAAAGGGGTGCTTCTTTGTGAGGCACATCAAAACATTATTATTATTATTACTGAATTATTATGCTAAAGTAGTACCTATGGAAGTGTTTCTTTAATGTTTTTCTATATAGAAAGGTACACCATATACTCTATACTAAGATGAAAATTTGACTGACATTAGACAGGAACCATATCTAACTGTTCCAACTTACAAATTTGACTTAGAGACTTAGAAAATGTACTTGTTCATAATTCAGTGACCGAGTGTATATACTATGGTGTGACTGCGTGGATATGATATGGTATGGCACAAAGTCCAAGTCACATAACATCCTATTACACAGAATGTATCCTGGACATTAGCAATGCATGACTGTATTTCTTCTAATAATCTATCTGCTGCTTTCTCTCTCTCCTTCCTTCTAGAACTTCTATTTGCCTATGTTACTACACTTAGGCTTTGTTCATTTTATTTAATTATTTTCTGCCTATTAGACTAGATGATCTCAATTGACCTGTTTTCTTGTTCACTGATTCCTCCTTCCTGCTCAAATCTGCTTTTGAAAGCTTTTAGTTTTTACTTCAATTTTTGTACATTTATGCCTTTGAATTTCTTTTCATTGCTTTTTTATAATTTATATCTCCATACTGATATTTACTATTAGTGTGACGTAATTTTCCAGTTTACTCTGTGTGTTGATGTTTTCAATTTACAAAAAGATGGTTTCATTTTCTCTACCTTCTAGATTAGAGGGGAAATTTATATCAAACTCTGGAGCTAGAAATATAGATTGACCTTATATAAATATGTATATTCAGTAATATCTCTTGAAAGTTAGTGATTATTTTTATACGTTTTCATCTGTAGGTTTCCTGAGTGACCTGATGGACAAACACAATCTAACGGTGCTGAATGAGTTTATTCTAACGGGAATCACAGATCACCCTGAGCTGCGGGCTCCGTTATTTGGATTCTTCCTCATTGTTTACATGGTCTCATTGATGGGTAACCTGGGCTTGATCATCCTCACCATGGTAGACTCTAGACTACAAACACCCATGTACTTTTTCCTCAGACATTTGGCTTTCACTGATCTTGGTTATTCAACAGCTGTTGGACCCAAAATGCTAACAAATTTTATTGTAGGTCAACATACAATTTCCTATAATTGGTGTGCTACACAGCTAGCTTTCTTTTGTATATTTATAGTGAGTGAAATTTTCGTTCTTTCAACAATGGCTTATGACCGCTATGTGGCCATCTGTAACCCTCTGCTTTACGCAGTCATCATGTCACCAAGAGTATGCCAGGTGCTGGTGGTCATACCTTATGTCTACAGTCTCCTTTTGTCTCTTCTGATGACCATAAAAATTTTTATTTCACCATTTTGTGGCTTTAATGTCATCAGACATTTCTACTGTGATAGTCTGCCCTTGATATCTTTGATCTGTTCAAGCACATATGATATTAAATTGATAATACTGGCTTTTTCAGGATTCAATTTAGTTTTATCTCTTCTGATAATCCTTGTGTCTTACATGATGATCCTTGTGGCCATCCTCAAGATGAACTCTGTAGAGGGTAGGCTCAAGGCTTTCTCTACCTGTGGATCTCACTTGACAGTGGTAGTTGTATTCTATGGAACTCTATTCTTTATGTATGTGCATCCCAAATCCAGCCATTCCTTGGATACCAATAAAATGGCCTCTGTCTTTTACACTCTGGTTATACCTATGTTAAATCCCATCATCTATAGTTTGAGGAACAAAGAGGTAAAAAATGCTGTAGATAGAACCTGGAAAGAGTGTTCAAATATTCTACTTAAAATTAACTGCAGGGTATAGTAACAATAAATTATATAATAGGCAATATATACTACATCAGACCTTCTTTTTGCCTTGTACTGTTTGTCTCCAAGGCAAGTAAAAAATCAATTAGTGATAAGTATAGAAATGATTTTTTTCCCTTATTCTACAGCTAGATTTTATTACTTAGAGATATCTAACTCCTGCTTATACTTCAGATGTCACCTTATATTTGGGTTTAAGTTTAGATTGTGTACATCCCCATATGCTTGTTCACATGATTCTTTCACTGAACATGTATCTTTAGGACACGGGGGACTCTGTATATTCTACTCACTATTTTAATCCATTGTACTTAGCACAGTAAAAGGCCCCATCAGAAAAAGATGACTGGTGAATATTATGTTAATGGGCTCGTTATATTTAATAAAGAAATATTTAAATTGAACATTTAATATCTCTGACTGCATAAGGCCTACATTCCTATAGAAGAATGAAGAAAGTAGACATAATGAAGAAGTAAGTTTTATCATGTGATAGAAGGTATTAAGTAATATGAAAATGAATTAGGACAGTAGGCAGCAAGGGGATTAGAATTTAATGAAGGTTTTCAAGAAAACTCTACGAGGAGATGACATTTAATGAAACACTTGAGAAGTTGAGTGATTTGAGCTATGTGGTTATCTATGGGAAGACTGTCCCAAGGCTTTTACATTGAAAATGAGAAAACATCATTAAATAAATTAAAGACCTAAATAAATGAATGATAAGCCATGTTTATGAGTCAGAAGACTCAATATTGTTAAACCCATAACCCACTGCTGTCGAGTCGATTCCAACTCATAAGATGTCAAATTTCTCCAGTGTATTTGTAGATTCAATGCAATCACATGAAAATTCATCTGGCATTTTTTTTCCATAAATTGACAAACTAAAATCCTTAACTGAGTTCAAAGAACCTAGAATAGCTGAATTAACCTTGAAAAAGGATACCAAAGTTAGAAGACAAACAATAACTGATTTCAAGACATTATAAACTATCGTAGTGAAGACAGAGTGTTATTGGCGTAAAAATTACCAAATAGGCCAATGAAACAGTATCAAAAGTCCAAATATAGACCCAAGGATAAGAGAACAGCAATCTTTTTACAAAGGTGCAAAGATTATTCAGTGGTGAAAGGAGAGCCTTTCAACACATGGTGGTAGAACAATTATATATTATATACAAATTAATAAATGTTGATCTATAACTCATGGGAGAGTCAGGAAAGAGGGATCTAATGGGGGCATTAGAAAACTTTTAGGGTAATAGATTCATTATCTTTAATGCTGTAATAGTTTCTCAAGTGCATACATATGTTAAAACTTATCAAATGGTACACTTTAAATATGTGGAGTTTATAATTGTCCATTATAACTCAATAGTGTTGATAGGAAGATTCCCATTTGCGCCAAGATATCAAACCCAATGATCAAAAGCAAGAGTAAAATGCAGAGGTAAAAATCAACTCACAGAAAACACATCTATAAATTATGAGCCATTCTTTGTACAACACAAACAGGAAATGGAAAAGGCAATAGTATAAGAGTTGAAAGCTATATTTCATACAATTAATGCCCAATAACAATGTCCGCTAACTGGCTGCTAAACAAAAGGTCGTCAATACGAATCCACCAGCTGCTTTTTGAAAGCCCCATGGGGCTTTTATGGGGCAGTTCTACTGTGCCCTACAGGGTCACTATGAGCTGAAAGCAACTCAAAGGCAACTTTTTTTTTTTTTTTTTGTACCAAGGATACAAGGATCCAGGAAACAGCATGCATTTAATGAAGAAAGTACATACTTCCACAACAAAATTGAACTGCTTAGCAAACTTAATTGGACTATTATATTTCATCTTAAAAGAATTTTCACCACTTTGTATGTGTCTGTGTGTGTGTATATATATATATACGCACATAAACTCAACACATATTGTATAGACATTTTTTAATAGCAGTTTAAAGAGATAATTGCAAGACTGTTCATTGCAGTGCCTTTGAGAATAGCTGGGAGCTGGAGAAAAACATACTATACGCCATTAGGGGAATAGACATGTGAAATGCATTAGATGTAATATATCTTGCTATGTAGCAAGAAGCAGAGAAATGTGTGTGTGTGTGTATGATAAGGACAGCAAAGGGAAGAGGCAATAGAATAATACATGTGTCTGTCCTAAAGGTAAGATATCTTAACCCTGGGTGGGACAAATAGAAATGTAATTTAAAATAAAGGAAAAAATGTGTCTAAAAGGAACTTATTCACTGGTGAATACAAAATGTACAGATACACTAGGCATTTTGTTAGAGGTTCATATGCTTCAGAGAATAGGAAGTCAACAAACTTCCCAGATTCAGAAGAATAGTAAGTGTCGCTATACAAATTTATACACCAAATTCATCTTATTGAAAGTCTGTGGATTCACTGATGATTCACTGAGAAACTCAATTTATTTTGAAGGACTGTAATCGTGAATCTCAATATTTTACATACATCCCAATCCTCTGGTTTTAAGGACTCTTCTGCTGCATCAAAAACTAAAGAGAAGAAGATACCAATTACCATGACTCAGGCTCAGCATTATTTTAATTTGAAAACAAGACTAAGGAATTTTAAGGTCTCATAATTTCTACCCAGAACAAAATGGAGATTTTCTTGTCCTCTTAAGGTCTAGAAGTATTACATTAGGCAAATCTGCAAAAGATCTCTTTAAAATATTCAAAAGCAAAGATGTCACTTTGAGGAGTAAGGTGCACCTGACCCAAGCCATGCATGTGAAAGCTGGACACTAAGTAAAAAAGACAAAAGAAGAATAGATGTCTTTGAATTTTGATGCTGTGAAGAATATTGAATGTATCACAGACTACTAGAAAAACAAACAAATCTGTCCTGGAAGAAGTACAGCCAGAGTGCTTCTTAGAAGCGAGATGGTGAGACTTGTCTGACATGCTTTGGACATGTTATCAGGAGGACCAGTCCCTGGCGAAAGACAACATGCTTTGTAACATATAGTGTCAACGAAAAAGAGGAAGACCCTCAATGAGATGGACTGACACAGTGGCTGCAACAATGGGCTCAAACATAACAATGATTGTGAGAATGGTGCAGGGCAGGGCAGTGTTTCGTTCTGTTGTACACACGGTCACTATGAGTCGGAACCATCTAAACGGCACCTGAAAACAAAAAGAAGGTCTAGGTAAGCTTGGCTTAAACATTATATCCTTGTCTCTGAAAGGTCACAGACTTTTTTGCAGACATCTGGTTTATCATAGGCCTTTCTGTTATGTCTGCTTCCCAAAGTGTTTTGTTCCACAAGCCACCTACACAAAAAAAAAAAAAAAAAAAAAAATTTTGTCAAATAAATCCAGGAAGGAAATAAACTTCACCAAAAATTGTCCATGTGGCTGGAAGAAAGCAAAGTAGAACTTTATGTCATAACATCAACCCTCCTTATTCTTAAACTGTCTTCTTTCTGTCTCTATGGATTTGTCTGTTTTGGATATCTCATATAAATGGAATCTTACAAGTGTGTGGCCTTTTGTGGCTGACTTCTGTGATTTAGTATTATGTTTTCAAGATTCATTTTTGCCTGAGCATGTATCAGTACTTCATTTTTTTATGGCCGAAAAATATTCCATTATATGTAGCACATTTTATTTACCTATTCATTGACCGACATTTGTGTTGTTTACATCTTTTGGCTATTGTGAATAATGCTTCTATGAACATTTGTGTACAAGTTTCTTTTTATTTTATTTTATTGTGTTTTAGGTGAAAGTATAAAGTGAAAATTAGTTTTTCACTAAAAAATTTATACACGAATTGTGACACTCATTGCTGCCCTAGCAATGGGTCAACATCCTCCACTTTTCCCCTTCCACTCTGGGTTCTCCATGTCCATTCATGCAGTTTTCCTGTCCTTTCCAGCCTTCTCATCTTTGCTTTTGGGCAAGTGTTGCCCATTTGGTCTCATATACTTGGTTGAAATAAGACACATGTTCCTTATGTGTGTTATTGTTTGTTTTATAGGCCTATGTAATCTTTGGTTGAAAGGTGGACTTCCAGAGTGGCTTCAGTTAAGAGTTAAATGGGTATCCGAGGGTCAAAGTTTCAGGGCTTCCTCCAGTCTCTGGCACACCAGTAATTCTGGTCTTTTTTTGTGAATTTGAATTTTGTCCTACATTTTTCTCCCATTTTGTCTGGAATCCTCTGTTGTGATCCCTGTCAGAGCAGCTGGTGGTGGTAGCTGGACACCATCTAGTTCTTATGGAATTGGGCTGGTAGAGGCTGCGGTTCACATGGTCCATTAGTCCTTTGGACTAATCTTTTCCTTGTGCCTTTGGTTTTCTCCATTCTCCTTTGCTCCAAACATGATGGGACTAATAAAATGTCTTAGGCTGCTGTTCACATGCTTTTAAGACTCCATACACCCCTGAACAAAGTAGAAATGTATGACATTTTCTTTATGAACTATGTTACGCGAATTTACCTAGATGTCCCCCAAGATCATGCTTTCCAGCCCTCAGCCCCAGTAACTCGGTCCCTCAAGGTGTTTGGATGTGTCTAGGAAGCTTCTATGACATTGCCTTGGTCAAGTTGTGCTCCCATCTTATACACTGTGTGTTGTCCTTCCCTTCACCAAACTTGTCTATTATCTAGTTAGTGATTTCCCCTCCCCTCACTACCTTTCCCTTTTTGCATTACCATCAAAGATTGTTACTTTCTGTGTGTAAACCTTTTCTTCATTTTTTATAGTAGTGGTCTCATACAATATTTGTCCTTTTGTGATTGACTGACTTCACTCAGCATAATGCCCTCTGGATTCATCCATGTTGTGAGATGTTACTCAGATTCATCTCATTGTTCTTTATCATCGTGTAGTATTCCATTGTGTGTATGTACCATAATTTGTTTATCCATTCCTCTGTTGGTGGGCACTTAGGTTGTTTCCATCTTTTTGCTATTGTTTTGGATAACGCTTCAATGAACATGGATGTGCACATATCAATTTGTGTGCTGACTTTTATGTCTCTAGGATATATTCCTAGGAGTGGGATTACAGGATCATAGGGTATTCCATTTCTAAATTATTAGGGGACATTATATCATTTTCCATAGTGGTTGCACCATTTTACGTTTCCACCAGCAGTGCATAAGAGTTTCAATCTCCCTGCAACCTCTCCAACCTTTGTTATCTTCTGTTTGTTTCTTTTTTACATACATATTCATAATTTGTATGTCTTCGGAATCTTTTAAAAATAATCTAGGAGTACTGTCTTTGCCATCGCACATAAAGCTTGGAGGAAACCACTGTGGAAAATGATGAATATTGAAATAATTTGGGGGAGATTAAAGCAGGTACTCAACATATTGTATACCTAAATCCAGATCTTAGACTGGGGACAATAAAAATAACAAAGAAAGCAGAGGAATTGTATATAAAAGAATATTTGGTCAATAGGGAAATCAAAGGTATCTTGAATAATTATCAAAGACAAAATGACAATTTTTCCTCCTCTCAGACACTTTGGGAATAATGAAGAAATTTGCATTCCAGCTCCCTGGGGAATGACTCAAAGGGGAGAGACAGTTATAAATTCTCCTTCTGATTGCAGTCAGATAAGTAGTTATAAATTCTTCTTCTGATTGCAATCAGATTAGTAATCACTCAGGGGAGCAAAAACTCATTCCTCATCTTAGGTGAGTAGATGGCACCTATCTTTATGATTATCAGGTTAACTCTAATGAACATTCTTTTTTCCAGAAAATATATCTTTATGTTCCTAAATAGAAATAAACAAAACCCAACCCATTGCTGCTGAGTCAATTCCAACTCATAGCGACCCTAGAGAAATTAAATTCACTAATTTTACACCAGTTGAATATTTTTTAATATACAAATTAAAAAAGAACTGTTGGTAAGACAAAATGATGAATATTAAATTATCTATAATACAGCTTCAATCTTCTTAATAGAGTTGAAACAGTTTCCTATAAAACAAAATAGCAGCTCCAAATATTCAATATGACTCTTGGCCAAACTCTCTCTACAATATTTATAAATCAGCAAGGTTTCAGTTGTGCTTCTTGGGAATTTATAGAAGTCAATGAATCTGTAAGACAATTCTATAAAAACCTACTGTCTAAAGTAAAACTTCAAAAGCTCATAATTATGTTCTTTTGGCTCCAATATAAATTTCAGTATGTTAATTGCGATAAAGGTACTCTTTTCAAGTAAAACATTTCCTGAAATAATATTTATATGTTTTTATATGCATTGCTGCTATTGTCGTTAGTTAGTATTGAGTTGATTCCAACTCATGGCAACCCCATTTCTTGCAGAGTAGGACTGTTGCACAGAATTTTCAAGGCTGTGACCTTTCAGAAGCAGATCAGCAGACCTGTCTTCCGAGGAGCCTCTGGGTGTGATCGCGCTGCCCTAAGTTGGTTAGTAGTTGAGCAGGTAACCACTTACGCCACCCAGGGACTCCTATTTTATATGCTACGTATCATATAAAATCCCCAAATCCATGTCAACCTAGTCAAATCTGACTCAGAGTGACCCTATAAGGGAGAGTAGAATTGTCCCATAGGGTTTCCAAGGAGTGACTGGTGGATTCAAACTACTGACCTTTAGATTAGCACTTAGCTCTTAACCACTGCCTGACCAAGGCTCCATATATCATATACTGCGTATTATATATGTGTATCTTCAACTAATATGATATAAAAAAAAAACGGTGTGATATATATATATACACACACAGTGAAAATTGTGAGAGCCACAAGTTTTCCACCTTTGACAGGGTATAGCTTACTACTTCTCTATTGTTCTGTATTTATTTATAAGTGGAAAAATATTTGAGTTTTCCTTCTCTGACAGATTTCCACCTTACTCAGTTTCCAGTTTTTGCAAGTTTTATTGTATATGTAGTCTACATTTAGATGTAGAAAAGTAGTTGTCAAAATTGTATCATAAGTTTTTATGTTATGGGAAAATATCACACTGACAATAGATGAAAAAGGCAAGTATTTGGTAAACAGAATAAAGGCAGAACATATATAATATATATACAAGTATAAGATACATATACTAAATGTTATATGTATGTATGTATATGTGTGTGTATATATATATATATACACACACATGCACACATTTATACATATGTTTACCAAATAAGGTAAAATTCACAGGAAAATAACATTTTAGTAATAGATCTCTTATAGAAAACTCTTTTAACTGAACAAATCAGTTAAAATATTGTAAAGTTAGACACAAAACAGCTGGTTTGGGCTGAATTTATTCTAATGAATAGTAACATTTTAGACATGTGGTAAGTTCCCTGCCTAAAGTGTAAATTTTTGAAGAGCAAGAACTTATGTAATGAAAATCCCCACTGAATTTCTCAGTGTTAAAAATACTGTGTCAACTCAAAGTCCGTATATGCTAGAGAATCCTCCATGCCTCTTCAAAAGTTCATTTTACTTAGGTAATGAGTTAAAATTTGGCTTCAGGTTGCAACTTCACATCATTTGCCAGGTGTCTCCTGGTCTGTCAGATTCCACTGACTAACACACTGCCATTCTAAATATAGGTGCCTTTGTAAGAGGCTAGATGTGAACTTTTCAGATACCTTTAGTAGTATGTTTAGAATCCCAATGAGAAAAAAAGGAAGAGATGTTTAAGTGACAGGGCCTGAGATCTAACGAGAGAAATCCTGCACTTCTTTGGCCGAGTATTTCCAATGTGGCTAGTGTGAAAGCAATCCAAGGATAAGAATATTAAAGATGTGCCTTTGAGATTATAAAGAGTTTTGTTTACTCTATTGACTATTTTGTGACTTTCTAACAAGAAAAAAAAATTATGTTCTTTTCCATAGTTCAACCCGAAAAGAATCAGTCCCATTACATGTGAAGAGTGACTGACCTCAGATAAGTTCATCTGTTGAACAGGGGAGAAAAAGAGGTGCATTCTGTATAAGAAAAAGCCAGGAGCTTGGTAGGTCAGATATGATTCATTTTATTTTATTGAAAATATGCATAGCAAAAGAGACATAATTTCAACAATTTCTACATGTCAAATTTAGTGACATTAACTATATTCTTCAAGCTGTGCAACCATTTTTGATATCTTTTTCTGAATAATTTAATCACTATTAACATAAATTCACTGGCCCTAAGGTTCTCATCTAACCTTAAGAACTCCTGTTGTCCATATGATTTCACCTAGGTAATTCTTTAAAAGAGCACAATGCTCAAGGCAGACATACTTTACTAGTTAAGCTAAATTATTGTTATGTTCAAAGAAGACTTCAGGGGATAATTTTGGTTTAAGCTTTAAAGGTGAAAGATTATCTCAGGACAATAGTTTCAGAGATTCATCCAGCTTCTTTCACTCCAGAAAGTCTGGATTCCATTAAAAATTTAAAATTCTCTTCCACATTTACCCATTTTGATCAAGTTAACAAAGTAACAAACCTTGCAAAATTAAAAAGCAGCATTATATAAAAAAAAAAAATCTTTTTTTAGCATGTTTAAATTGTGTTGTTTTTTCCTCTTATTTATAGTGGCTCCAGGTGTTCTTTCTCTTATCTCTCACACAAAAATTACTGATATTTAAATAAACGTATGGAAATATCTATTTTTTTCTTTTTTAAATAGTTTAGTTTTTTAGACAAATACACACCAAACATATACCCATTTACAATTTTTATATGAACAGTTCAATGGCACTGGTTACATACTTCACATTATGTTACCATTCTATACCCAAAGCACCATTAATTTAAGCTTTCTGCCACTTAAAGTTCTCATTTGTGATTTAGATTAACTGTTATCAGTTTACTCTCATGCAGATAATTTTTTGTCTTTATTATTGGATTAAATCGATGTTTAATTGAACTATGGCTTCATGGGGTAATTTCCGTACAAGGTTTCAAGATTATTTCCAGGCATTAGATTTGGGGGTTCCATCAGTCTCAATGGATCCATTAAATCTTGTTTCCATAGAAGTTTGAAGTTCTTTCCCATGTTTTCCCTCTGGTTGATCAGGTTTCATCTATTGGGTCCTTGATCTAAACTTTCAGTAATGGTAGACAGGAGCCACCCAAGAAATATATATATATTTTGATATCTCTGGTGCAAATACATTTATGGTGACATTTTTTTTATCTTAGTATTGGAAACCCCATCTTGCAGTTGTTAAGAGCTACAGCTCCTAATCAAATGGTCAGCAGTTCAAATCCACTAGGTACTCCTTGGAAACTCTATGGGAAAGTTCTATGCTGTCTTACAAGGTTGCTATGAGTCAGAATCTACTCAATGGCAGCTGGCTTTTTTTTAAAAATCTTAGTATTACATGGACTCTTGGTGGCATGTTAGTTAAGAGTTTGGCTGATAACAAAATAGATAAGGCAGTTAAAATCCACCAGCTGTTCCTTGGAAACCCTATAGGGCAGTTTTACTCTGTCTTATAGGGTCATTATGAGTTAGCATTGCCACAATGGCAATGGGTTTGGTTTTCTGGTATCTAAGTGGTGGAAAATGAAATGGAATAAATAAACATCAGTATCCTAGGCATTAGTGAGCTGAAGTGGACTGGTATTGGCCATTTTGAATCAGATAATCATATAGTCTATTATGCCAGAAGTGACAACTTGAAGAGGAATGGTGTTGCATTCATCGTCAAAAAGAACATTTCAAGACCTATCCCAAAGTACAACGCTGACAGTGATAGGATAATATCCATATGCCTACAAGGAAGACAAGTTAATACTATTATTCAAATTTACACACCAACTATTAAGGCCAAAAATAAATAAATAGAAGATTTTTGTCAGCTGCTGCAGTCTGAAATTGATTGAACCTACAATCAGGATGTACTGACAATTACAGGTGATTGGAATGCAAAAGTTGGAAACAAAGAAGAAGGATTGGTGGTTGGAAAAGATGGTCTTGGTGATAAAACAATGCCAGAGATTGAATGACAGAATTTTGCAAGACCCACAACTTCTTCATTGCAAATACCTTGTTTTCACCAACATAAACGGGGGCTATTTTTTTTTTTTTTATACACATGGACCTCACCAGATGTAACACACAGGAAACAAATTGACTACATCTGTGGAAAGAGACAATGGAAAAGTTCAATATCATCAGTCAGAACAAGGCCAGGGGCCAACTGTGGAATGGATCACCAATTGCTCATATGCAAGTTCAATCTGAAACTGAAGAAAATCAGAGCAAGTCCACAAGAGCCAAAATATGACCTTGACTATATCCTACCTGAATTTAGAGACCATCTCAAGAATAGATTTGATGCACTGATCACTAGTGACCGAAGACCAGACGAGTTGTGGAATGACATCAAGGACATCATCCATGAAGAAAGAGGTCACTGATAAGACAGGAAAGAAAGAAAAGACCAAGATGGATGTCAGAGGAGACTCTGAAACTTGGTCTCGAATGTCAAGTAGCTAAAGCAAAATGAAGAAGTGATAATGTAAAAGAACTGAGCACAAGATTTCAAAGAATAGCTTGAGAAAAAAAAGTATTATAATGACATGTACAAAAAGGTAGAGATAGAAAACCAAAAAGGAAGAACATACTCGGGTTTTCTCAAGCTGAAAGAACTGAAGAAAAAATTCAAGCCTCAAGTTGCAATGGTGAAGGATTCTATGGGGAAAATACTAAATGACATAGGAAGCATCAAAAGAACATAGAAGGAATACACAAAGTTATTATACCAAAAAGTACTGGTTGATGTTCAACCATTTCAAGAGGTAGTATATGATCAGCAACCAATTGTACTGAAGGAAGAAGTCTAGGCTGCTCTGAAGGCATTGGCAAAAAACAAGGCTCCAGGAATTGATGGAATATCAATCGAGATGTTTTAACAAATGGACGCAGTGCTGAAGGTGCTCACTTGTCTAGGCCAAGAAATTTGGAAGACAGCTTCCTGGCCAACTGACTGGAAGGGACCCATATTTATGCCTGTTCCCAAGAAGGGTGATCCAACCGAATGTGGAAATTATAGAACACTACCATTAATAGCACACACAAGCAAAATTTTGCTAAAGATCGTCCAAAAAAGGCTGCAGCAGTATATTGACAGGGAACTGCCAGAAATTAAGGCCGGTTTCAGAAGAGGACGTGGAACCAGGGATATCGTTGCTGATGTCAGATGGATCCTGGCTGAAAGCAGAGAATACCAGAAGGATGTTTACCTGTGTTTTATTGACTATGCAAAGGCATTTGACTGTGTGGATCATAACAAATTATTGACCACATTGCAAATAATGGGAATTCCAGAACACTTAATTGTGCTCATGAGGAACCTTTACATAGATCAAGAGGGAATTCCTCAGACAGAACAAGGGGATACTGATTGGTTTAAGGACAGAAAAGGTATGCGTCATGGTTGTATCCTTTCACCGTACCTATTCAATCTGTATGTTGGACAAATAATCTGAGAAGCTACACTATATGAAGAAGAAAGGGGCATCACCATTGCAGGAAGACTCATTAACAACCTGCGTTATGCGGATGACACAACCTTGCTCGCTGGAAGTGAAAAAGGCTTGAAGCACTTACTAAGGAAGGTCAAAGACCACAGCCTTCAGTATGGATTGCACCTCAACATATAAAAAATAAAAATTCTCACAATTGGACCAATGAGCAACATCATGATAAGTGGAGATAAGATTGAAGTTGTCAAGGATTTCATTTTACTCGGATAAACAATCAACAGCTGTGGAAGCAGCAGCCAAGAAATCAAATGACACATTGCATTGGGTAAATCTGCTGGAAAGGACCTCTTTAAAGTGTTGGAAACCAAAGATGTCACCTTGAAGACTAAGGTGCACCTGACCCAAGCCATGGTATTTTCAACCGTATAATGTGCATGTGAAAGCTGGACAAAGAATAAGGAAGACCGAAGAATTGACACCTTTGAATTGTGGTGTTGGTGGAGCCTATTGAATATACCATGGATTGGCAAAAGAATGAACGGATCTGTCTTGAAAAAAGTACAACCAGGATGCTCCTTGGAAGCAAGGAGAGCAAAACTTTGTCTTGCATACATTGGACATGTTGCCAGGAAGGATCAGTCCCTGGAGAGGGGCATCACTTGGCAAAGTACAGGGCCAGTGGAAAAGACCAAGAGCCTCAATGAGGTGGATTGACACAGTGGCTGCAACAATAGGCTCAAGCATAACAACGATTGTGAAGATGGCACAGGACTGGGCAGTGTTTCGTTCTGTTGTGCGTAGGGCAGCTCTGAGTTGGAACCTACTTGATGGCACCTAACAACAATAACAACAAGTGGTGGAAGTTATGTGTGGTGAAAATGGTTAATGTGCTAGGCTGATAACTGAAAGGTTGGAGGTTCAAATTCATCCAGAGGGATCTCGGGATAAAGTTCTGGAGATCCACTTCTGAAAATTTAGCCATTGAAAGCCACAGAGAGCACAGTTCTACTCTCACACATGGGGACACCATTAGCTGCAGTTAACTGGATGGCAACTGGTTTACTGGATCTTAATGTTGAAAGCTGCATTTCAGGGGGATGGGGAACACTGCAAAATTATTTAGCTTTTCCAATCTCTCCAAGAGCCCTGGTCAAATAGTGTAAGTGCAATTCTAAGCCCTTCCTATGGGATGTTTCTTCAGTTCTTTGAGAGAAATGCCATATGTCTTTCCTCATATATGGAGAAATTGGTATTTACTAACATGGTTTTTCCCCCATGCATCCGTCAGTTTGTCATACTCTGGGGACCTGTGTGTTGCTATGATGCCGGAAGCTATGCCACTGGAAATCAAATACCATCAGGATCACCAATGTGGACAGATTTCAGCTGAGTACCCAGGCTAAGACAGACTGGGAGGACCAAGAAGTCTACTTTTGAAAACAATTGGCCAATGAAAACCTTATGAATAACAAGGAAACGTTTTCTGATACAGAGCCTGAAGACGAACCCCTCAATTTGAAAGGCATTCAAAATACCACTGGGGAAGATCCACCTCCTCAAATTAGAGTCAACCTTAATGATGTGAATGGAGTCAAGCTTTCAGGACCTTCATTTGCTGATGTGGCACAACTCAAAATGAGAATAAACAGCTACAAACATCTACTAATAATTGGAACCCAGAATTATGAAGTATGAATCTAGAAAATTTGGAAATTGTGAAAAATGAAATGGGACACATAAACATCAATATCTTAGGCATTAGTGAGCTGAAATGGGCTTGTATTGGCCATTTTGAATCAGACAATCATATGGTCTACTATGTCAGGAATGACAACTTGAAGAGGAATGGCATTGCATTCATCCTCGTAAAGAACATTTCAAGATCTATCCTGAAGTACAGTGCTGTCAGTGACAGGAAAATATCGACACTCCTTCAGGAAGACCAGTTAATACCACTATTATTCAAATTTATACACCAACCACTAAGGCCAAAGAAGAAAAAATTGAAGATTTTTACCAACTTCTGCAGTCTGAAATTGATTAAACATACAATCAGGATGCACTGATAATTACTGGTGATTGGAATAAAAAAGTTGGAAACAAAGAAGAAGGATAGTAGTTGGAAAATATGGCCTTCGTGATAGAAAGGATGCCAGAGATCGCATGCTTGAATTTTGTAAGACCAATGACTTCGGCATTGAAAATACCTTTTTTCACCAACATGAACGGTGACCATACACATGAACTTGCCAGATGGAATACTCAAAAATCAAACCGACTGTACATGTGTGGAAAGAGAAGATGAAAAAGCTCAATATCATCAGTCAGAACAAGGCTAGGAGCCAACTGCAGATCAGACCACCAATTGCTCAGATGCAAGTTCAAGCTGTAACTGAAGAAAATTAGAAAAAGTCCACGAGAGCCAATGTACCACTTTGAGTATATCTCACCTGAATTTAGAGACCATCTCAAGAATAGATTTGAAATGTTGAGCACTAATGACTGAAGACCAGACAAGTTGTAGAATGACATCAAGAACTTCATACTTGAAATAAGCAAGAGATCATTAAAAAGACAGGATAAAAAGAAAAGGCCAAAATGAATGTCAGAAGAAACTCTGAGACTTGCTCTTGAACTTCAAGTAACTAAAGCAAAAGGAAAAAAATGATGAAGTAAAAGAGCTGAACAGAAGACTTCAAAGGGTGGATGGAGAAGACAAAGTAAATTATTATAATAACACGCAAAAACTTGGAGGTAGAAAACGAAAAGGGAAGAACATGAAGAAAAAATTCTAACCTCGGGTTGCAATACTGAAGAATTCTATTCGGAAAATATTAGACAATGCAGGAAGCATCAAAAGAAGATGGAAGGAATACACAGAGTCATTATACCAAAAAGTATTAGTCATGTTCAACCATTTCAAGAGGTAGCATATGATCAGGAACCGATGGTACTGAAGGAAAAAGCCTAAGCTGCACTGAAGGCATTGGCAAAAAACAAGGCTCCAGGAATTGATGGAATATCAATTGAGATGTTTCAACAAACAGATGCAGTGCTGGAAGTGCTTACTCGTCTATGCCAAGAAATATGGAAGACAGCTTCCTGCCCAGTTGACTGGAAGAGATCCATATTTATGCCTATTCCCAAGAAAGTTCATCCAACCAAGTGCAGAAATTATACAACAATATCATTAATATCCCACACAAGCAAAATTTTGCTGAAGATCATTCAAAAACAGCTGCTGCAGTATAAAGACAGGGAACTGCCAGAAATTCAGGCCGCTTTCAGAAGAAGATGTGGAACCAGGAATATCATTGCTGATGTCAGATGGATCCTGGCTGAGAGCAGAGAATACCAGAAGGATGTTTACCTGTGTTTTATTGATTATGCAAAGGTATTCGACTGTGTGGATCATAACAAATTGTGGATAATATTGCAGAAAATGGGAATTCTGGAGCACTTAATTGTGCTCATGAGAAACCTGTAACATGGATCAAGAAGGAGTTGTTTGGACGGAACCAGGGGTTACTGCATGGTTTAAAGTTAGGAAAGGTGTATATCAGGGTTGTATCTTTCCACCATACCTATTCAACCTGTATGCTGAGCAAATAATTCGAGAAATTGGGCTGTATGAAGAAGAAAGGGGCATCAGGGTTGGATAAAGACTCATTGACAACCTGGGTTATGCAGATGAAACACCCTTGCTTGCTGAAAATGAAGAGGACTTGAAGCATTTATTGACAAAGATCAAAGACCACAGCTTTCAGTATGGATTACACTTCAACATAAAGAAAACAAAAATCTTCACATCTTGACCAATAAAAAACATCATGATAAATGGAGAAAAGATTGAGGTTGTCAAGGATTTCATCTTACTTGGTTCCACAACCAGCACCCATGGAAGCAGCAATCAAGAAATCAAAAGAGGCATTGCATTGGGCAAATTGACTGCAAGAGATCTCTTTAAAGGGTTAAAAGCAAAGATGTCACCTTGAGGACTAAGATGCACCAGACCCAAGTCATGGTGTTTTCAATTGCCTCGTATGCATGCAAAAGCTGGACAATGAATAAGGAAGACCCAAGAAGAACTGACACCTTTGAATTGTGGTGTTGGCGAAGAATATTGAATATATCAGGGACTGCCAAAAGAATGAACAAATCTGTCTTGGAAGAAGTACAATCAGAATGCTCCTCAGAAGCAAGGATGGCGAGACTGCATCTTACATAATTTGGACATGTTATCAGGGGGTGTCAATCCCTGGAGAAGGAAATCATGCTTAGTAAAGAAGAAGGTCAGTGAAAAAGAGCAAGGCACCGGGCAAGATGAATTTGCACAGTGGCTGCAGCAATGGACTCAAGCTTAACAAGAATTGTGATGGTGCGCAATAAGACAACGTTTAATTCTGTTGTGCATAGGGTCACTTTGAGTCAGAACCAACTGGACAGCACCTAACAACATGGATTTTGAAAAAGATCATGCTTTTATAGTATCCTATTAATTCAGACAGACAAGAGTTATACTGTTTTTTATTATATGTCCCTAAATACATTGTTCCTTGAGAGTTATTTCCATGTTCTTCATACAAACCATATATTAAAAAAAGAAAATTTTTTTTTTTTTTTTTTGGTCAAGAAAGTATACCAGATGGCCCTGGGCTTGTAAGCCATTCACGATGTGAGATAATTGATAGCCCTATTATTTTAATATATTTGGCATAGAACTTTATTTTTTTGAACAATGGTGATCTGTCAAATTACTCAGATTGCTGGCCATGTTATAATTTTAAAATGGCAGTGAGTACTTCCATTTTATTAAGTTAAAGTAAAATAAATTATCTGTACAAGAGAGAAAACACTTTAATTTTGCATTACTTCAATAAGTGGAGAACCGTATTACATAATTATAATACTGCAAATATTGCCCATTGATTTTCATAAATTAAATTACAATATAGACAAAACAGACAAAATTTATATGTGATTAACATTTGATAAAATATAAGCTGTAAAGCTTGATAACATAAAAGTAAATGTAAGCATGACAAATATAGTCTTCTGGAAGTGAGGTTGTAAAAGTATTTTCATTTTTTTTTAAATATGTGGTAAAATACACGTTACAGAAGATTCACCATGCCAAATATTTTAAAATGTACAATTCAGTGAAATTAAATACAACCAACATATTATGTAACCATCACTATTATCTAGTTTCAGAACATTTTCTTCACCCCAAAAAGGAACTGATACCAACTAAGTAGTCATTCCTCCTCTACTCTTCTTCCTTTCTGCAATATCTATCTCTTTATTGATGTTCTCTACTTGTGTGACATAATTTCCTAGTTTACTCTGTGTGTTAATGTTTTCATTTTACAAAAAGATAGTTTCATTTTCTCTACCTTCAAGGTTAAGAAAAAAAAACATTGCCATCGAGTCTATTCTGACTCATAGTGACCCTATAGAACAGAGTAGAACTGTCCCATAGAGTTTCCTAGGAGTGCCTGGTGGATTCAAATTGCTGACCTTTTGATGAACAGTGGTAGCTCTTAACCACTACACTACCAGGGTTTCCAACCTTCAGGGTTAGAGGGAGGATTTATATCAAAACTCTGAAATTAGAATTTGGATTGATCTTATGCATATGTGTGTGTATATATATATATATTTCACTAATAACTCATGAAAGTTAATAATTATTTTAATATTTTTTTCCTCATATAAGTTTCCTGAGTGGCCTGGATGGACAATTACAATCTAACAGTGCTGAATGAATTTATTCTGCTGGGAATCACAGATCGCCCTGAGCTGCAGGCCCCGTTATTTGGGATCCTCCTCATTGTTTACATGGTCTCCATGGTGGGTAGCCTGGGCTTGATCATCCTCACCAAGATAGACTCTAGGCTACATACACCCATGTACTTTTTCCTCAGACATTTGGCTTTCACTGATCTTGGTTATTCAACAGCTGTTGGACCTAAAATGCTAGCAAACATTATCATAGAACAAAATACAATCTCTTATAATTGGTGTGCTACGCAACTCACTTCCTTTAGTATGTTCATAATTAGTGAAATTTTCATTCTGTCAGCAATGGCCTATGATCGCCATGTGGCCATCTGTAACCCTCTGCTTTACACAGTCACCATGTCACCAAGAGTATGCCAGGTGCTGGTGGTCATACCTTATCTCTACAGTGTCTTTTTGTCCTTCCTGATGACCATAAAAATTTTTATTTCATCGTTTTGTGGCTATAATGTCATCAGGCATTTCTACTGTGATAGTTTGCCCTTGATTTCTTTGATCTGCTCGAACATACAGGAAATTAAATTAATAATACTTGTCTTTTTTTTTTTTCAGCTTTTAATTTGATTTCATCTCATAGTCCTTGCATCCTACATGCTGATCGTTGCTGCCATCTTCAGGATGAGCTCTGCAGAGGATAGGCTCAAGGCATTCCCTACCTGTGGATCTCACCTGACAGTGGTAGTTGTGTTCTGTGGGACTCTATTCTTTGTGTATGTGCATCCCAAATCTAGCCATTCCTTTGATAATGATAAAATGGCCTCTGTCTTTTACACTCTGGTGATACCTATGTTAAATCCCATCATCTATAGTTTGAGGAACAAAAAAGTGAAAAATACTGTACACAGAACATGGAAAATATGTTCAAATATTCTACTTAAAATGAACTGTAGGATACGATAAGAAAAATTACAGGTAATATATACTACATCTGATTTTCCTTTAGCCTTGTACTGTTTACCTCCATGGGAGGAATAGAATAAATTAGTGCTAAAATAGGTATATAGAAATTTCTTCCTTATTTTAAAACCAGAATTTATTACCTAGAGATGGCTAACTCCTGCTTATACTTCAGGTATCAACTTATATTTGGTTTTAAGTCTAGATTAGGTACATCCCTACAAGGTACATTCCTACATATTCTTACACATAGCCCTTTTATATGTTTCTTTCACTGAACATCTATCTTTATGAAGCCAGGGGCTCTGTATATTCTATTCACTATTAAATCTGCTGACAAAAAAGATGACTGGTAAATATTATGTCAATGGACTCATTATATTTAATAAATAAATATTTTAAATCAAACAATGAATATCCTTCACTTCATAAGGCTTACATTTCTGTAGGAGGATGAAGAAAATAGACATAATGAGAAGTGGATTGTATTGTACAATAGAAGGTAGTGAGTTATATAAAAATGAAATAGGGCCAGTAGGCAGATGAGGGTTAATATTTTAATGAAGATCTTTAGGGTAACTCTGTGAGGAGATGACATTTAATCAAACCCTTGAAAAGTCGAGTGAGTGGGCCATGTAGGTATCTGGGGAAAGACTGTCCTAGGCGTTTACATTAAAAACTAGGAAATACTGTGAAATAAAGACATAAATAAACAGAGAGATAAGCTATGCTTATGAGGCAGAAGACATGATATTGTTAAGACGTCAAATTTCCCCAAGTGTATTTATAAAGTCAATGAAATCCCAATGAAAATCCAACTGACTTTGTGTATGTGTTTGTGTAAATTGACAAACAAACCAAAATCTGTAATGGAATGCAGAGGACCTAGTATACCTGAATGAAACTTGAAAAGAGACCAAAGATGGATGACAAAAAAGAACTGATTTCAAGACATTATAAACTATGGTAATCAAGACAAATTGTGATTGGCATAAAAATTAGCAAATAGGTTAATGACACATTTTCAAGATTTCAAAAATACACCCACACATATTTGAACAACTCATTTTTTCACAAAAGTTCAAAGATAAATCAGTGGACACAGTATAGTCATTCAACAAATGGTGGTAGAACAATTAGATATTATATACAAATTAATGAGTATGGTTCTATAACTCATACTATATGCAAGAATTAACTCAAAGTGCATGATAGTTTAAATATAAAACATAAAATTTTGAAACTTTTAGAAAGGAATATAAAACAACAGGAAATTTTGTTACCTTTGGTTTGAAAATGTTTCATATATATAACTCTAAAGCAAAATCCACAAAATTAAAATTTATTGTATTCAGCTACATCAAAATTTAAAACTACTGCTCTTTAAAATACAGTCTTTAAAAATTAAAAGACAAGCCATAGACTTGGAGAAAATATTTCAAATGTTATATCTGTAACAGTGTGTTGTTATTGTATGCTTTTGAGACCATTTTGTCTCATATTGACCTTATAGAACATAGTAGAACTGACCCATAAGGCTTCCTAGGCTGTAATCATTATGGGAGCAGAGCTCCAGGTATTTTCCTCCTACGGAGCCACTGGTGGGTTTGAATCACTGACCTTCCAGTTAGGAGCCGAGCTCCTAACCATTCTACAATGATGGTTGAAGGATAAGTATTCACATTATATAAAGTAATCTCAAACTCAATAATAAGAAAAACAATCTCAAAAAATGGGCAAAAGATTTGAACAGACACTTCACCAAAGAATAAGAAATAGCAAATAAACTTAAGAAAAGAAACCTTGATGAAATATCACTTCAA
The DNA here is from genome assembly GCF_024166365.1 of Elephas maximus indicus. Taxonomy (NCBI): domain Eukaryota; kingdom Metazoa; phylum Chordata; class Mammalia; order Proboscidea; family Elephantidae; genus Elephas; species Elephas maximus. The sequence continues at coordinate 116,338,125 of NC_064825.1, forward strand.
ATTTAATTTAGACCTCAAAGAGTTATCAGTACATACATAAAAAAAAAATATATTAGAAAGGCTAATTTCGTAGTCACATGGAGGAAACTGTAACATAAATAAATGACACCAAAACCAAAAACCATTCCCACTGAGTTGTTTCTGATTCATAGCGCCCCTATAGGACAGGGTAGAACTGTCTCATAGGATTTTCAAGGCTGTAATCTTAATCAGAGAGATCACTAGATCTTTTCTCCTACAGAGCCTCTGGGTGGGTTTGAACAGCTGACCTTTTGGTTAGCAGCTGAACATTTAACCACTGGGAAAGTAAAATGTTGTTGTTGTTGTTGTTAGGTACTGTTGAGTCAGTTCTGACTCATAGTGACCCTACGCACAGCAGAATGATACACTGCCCGGTCCTGCACCATCCTTACTATGGTTTTTATGCCTGAGCCCATTGTTGCAGCCACTGTGTCAATCCGCCTTGCTGTAAAATAGAACAACTAATTTGGAAAGCAGTGTTGAAGTTTCTTAAAAAGTTAAACTTACCTCTACCATACAATCCTGGCATCTCACTTCTATGCATTTACCTAAGAGAAATGAAAGCACTGCCCTTACAAAGACTTGTAAACAAATGTTCACAGGGCCTTTATTAATCATAGCTGAAACATGAAAGCAATGCACGTGTTCATTCAGGAGAGAAGAGGTAAACAAATCGTGGTATCTCCATGCAATTGAGCCCACCTCAACAACGAAAACAAAGCACAAACAATGTGAGAAACGAACTGTTAGCACATGCACAAGCATGGGCGAATCTCAAAGTAAATATGGTGACTGAAATAAGCCAGACTAAAAAAGAGTATACAGGATATGTTTATATAACATTCTTTAAAAATGCAAACAAATAGATCATGACAGAAAGCACATCAATCGCTGAACAGGGCTGAAAATGGGGCAGGGAGGGTCAGGAGAAAGGGATTAAAGAGGGACATTAGAAAACCTTTGGGGTTATCACCATACATACCAAGAAATTGATCCCAATGACCAGAAGCAGGGGAAAAAACCAAGAGTAGAAATTGGCTCACAGGTAATATATATATGAATGATGGTCCATGTACAACTGGAATAGGAAAAGGAGACAGTAGCATAATAGATGAAATCTATATTGCTTACAATTAATGTCCAATTAACAATCACATAATCAAGGACATGAGACTCTAGGAAATATTATGCATTTAATGGAGGAAGTATATATTTCTGCAAGAAATTTTAATTGTTTAGCAAAATTATTAGGGATGTTATGTCTCATCTTACAGAGATATTTCAATGATGTGTGTGTGTATGAATATATGTATATATACTTGACATATACCATGTAGACAATTTTTAACAGCTGTGGAAAGAAGAGACATGCTCAAGGCTGTACATTGTAATGATGTTGAGGCTGGCTAGGGAGTTGAAGACAAACGAAATATATACCATTGGCAAAACAGAAAAGTAGAATATTACTTACATGTTGTTTTTGTTGTTAGTTTAGTTGATGTTGAGCTGATTCCAACTCATGTATTATTACAAGGCAAGAAGCAGAGAAATATGTATATGTCTGTGTGCGTCACAACACGGAGAGACTACCAATCATTGAAATGACTGAAAAATGAAACATTAAGACAGCACGAATAAGATGAGTGGAGTAAAACACATACACACAAAATACTACACTTTTATAAGGGTATGTTGATGTTGTATGTCATAGATAAAACACAGCAGAGTATGTATCCAGTTGGGAAAGAATAGTTGGAATGGAAATTGGCCAAAATGGGAAAAGTAAAATAAAATCTAATAAAATGAGAGAAGTCTTAAACAGAAATTTGCGATAAAAGAAATTGGAGTAACTGATATCTGCCCTGAGATCAAAAAAGAAAGAAAATACAGAAAAAACAAAAGAAACGGTATATCGTATACAGGAAATGTACTAATTTTATTCTGTTTGAGAACATTATGGAAATGGAGGAAATTTGGATGGCCTGTCCTAAAGGAAAAATATTTTAATCCAGATCCGTGGATTGAACAAATAGAAAGTTAGCTGAGAAAAAGTGAACAAATGTATCTAAAAGAAACTTACTCCGTGGTGAATACAAGTAGTTTAGAAAATTAACAGACACCCTAGACATTTTGTTAAGCTTTCAAGTGCTTCAGACTTAATTAACACATTGTTTGGTATCTCCTCAGGGAGAGACTTAAGGGCTGAGAGAATGCTATAAGTTGTTCCTACTATGCCATGTTGAGAAGCTCATGGGGTGTCAAAACAGATTCATTACAGGTAAAAGGTAGAATTTTTAATGTGGTGCTATTTTGTACTAATACCTAGAATGTTTTAATAATATTTTCAAGGTACCACTTTTAATCGATTTCAAAGCCACAACAACTTATGAAGAGTTTTGATTCAATTCTGCCTGCTTTCCACCATTATTCCTGACAAGTTATTATGAGATAAGCGTGGATTTCATGCATTCACTTTTATAATTTAATGATATGGATTTTAATTTCTGCATTGGTTTGCTAATAGTTTACTCAGAGGCTGCTCTGCTCATAGTATTCAGGAATAGATATATGCAAGTTACATAGAAAGATAGACTGATAGTTGATAGATGATAGGTAGGTAGGTAGGTAGACAGATAGGTAGACAGATAGGTAGACAGATGATAGATGATAGATAGATAGAAGATAGATAGAAGATAGATAGATGATAGATAGATAGATGATAGAGAGATAGAGAGAGAGATAGAGAGAGAGAGAGATGATAGAGAGATAGATAGAGAGGTAGATAGGTAGAGAGGTAGAGAGGTAGATAGATAGATAGATGGATGGATGGATGGATGGATGGATGGATGGATGGATGGATGGATGGGCGGGCGGGCGGGCGGGCGGGCGGGTGGGTGGTTGGGTGGATGGATGGATGGATGGATGGATGGATGGATAGATAGATGGTAGGTAGGTAGATAAATAGATAGGAAGATAGATGATAGGTAAATAGGTAGGTAGATATATAGACAGACAGACTGACAGATGATCGATGGTAGATAGATAGGTACATAGATGATTAAATAGATAGATGATAGGTAGGTGGGTATGTAGAAAGATGATAGATAGATGATAGATCAATAGATCGATAGGTAGTTAGAGATAGATGGAGAAATAGATGGAGAGATAGATAGATGGACAAATAGCACTAGATACACACTATTTTAGAGTTATTTTCAGGTATCATAGACACAGTGAAGCATTTAATTTTCATTGATGTTTCCTAGTAACCCTGCAAGAAAATGTTGGAATATGATTTTTCAGATGGGAATAAACAGATTCCTATGTTACTTGCCCAATGTACCACTTTATAGACATTACAAATGTAGGTATAACAGAGGCTATAAAACATTTATATACATATAAAAAAAAATTACGTATAGCTCTAGGAATATTTTCTTGTAAAAAGACAAATACTTCCCACTGTGATCAATTATATCTCTGTCCAAAAACTGTCTAGTATGTTGACTGTTTCATCATGAACCATCTATAATCATGGGTTCTCATAAGGTAAAATTTTGAAGTAGACGGTCCAAAATATGTCTTCAATTTTTTTTAGGTATATTAAAATGACAAAGGTTTTAAGATAAGTACAACAAACACCCATGTAACTAACACCTAAAGGTTTAACATTTTATTAATTTTTGTTTCCTCTCTATCAATGCATTCATCAATTTGTCTAATATGCATACGGTTATATGTGTGTGTAAAATTAGTCAGAGGTAGGTGTGTATTTGAATATCCCAAAATGGAAAATTTGGATTTATATCATTCATACTGGCTTTGTACACTAAAAATCTACCAGATGGTACTACATAAAAGCTACTGACTCTGTTGATGTCTCTATCCAGAGAAGGTTTCCTGACAGACCAAGATGGACAAACACAATCTAACAGTGCTGAATGAGTTCATTCTGACGGGAATCACAGACCGCCCTGAGCTGCAGGCTCCATTGTTCGGGCTGTTCCTCATCATCTACATGATCTCAGTGGTGGGCAACTTGGGCATCATCATCCTCACCAAGATGGACTCCCAACTGCAAACACCCATGTACTTTTTTCTCAGACACCTTGCTATCACTGATCTTGGTTATTCAACAGCTGTGGGACCCAAAATGTTGGTAAATTTTGTTGTGGATGAGAACACAATCTCCTTTTATTTTTGTGCTACACAGCTGGCTTTCTTTATTGTGTTCATAACTAGTGAACTATTCATTCTGTCAGCAATGTCCTATGACCGCTATGTGGCCATTTGTAACCCTCTGCTCTACACAGTCATCATGTCACAAAGAGTGTGTCAGGTGCTGGTTGCAATCACTTATCTCTATAGCACATTTGTTTCTCTTCTCATCACCATAAAGATATTTAATTTATCCTTCTGTGGCTACAATGTCATCAGGCATTTCTACTGTGACGGTCTCCCCTTGTTATCTTTGCTCTGTTCAAATACACATGAAATCGAATCGATCACTCTCATTTTAGCAGCTTTTGATTTTATTTCATCACTCCTAATTGTTCTTGTTTCCTACCTCCTCGTTCTTGCAGCCATTCTCAGGATGAACTCAGCTGAGGGTAGGCACAAGGCTCTCTCCACCTGTGTATCCCACCTGACTGTGGTGGTAGTGTTCTATGGGACTTTAAGCTTTATGTATGTGCAGCCCAAGTCCAGTCACTCCTTTAATACTGATAAAATGGCTTCCATATTTTACACCCTGGTCACCCCTATGTTGAATCCCTTGATTTATAGTTTGAGAAATAAAGATGTGAAATATGCCTTACATAGGATGTTAAGAGTATTATGTAACATATTTTCTCAAAGTTCACTATACCATGTCATTCATACACATTATATTATGGACTTTAAACACTTTTCTGTGTGCCTCCGGAGGGGATAGCCGTACAAAAGCACAGATAAGTTCACCCTATGATTCTATATTGCTGTCTACCAGTCAGTCTTCTAAGAGCTGTAAATAGATTAATAAATAAAACAGTAAAAATTGTTGCCTTCCTTATGCAGGAGAGATGCATTACATGTATAACTAAGAAATTTTATAGTATAGTGAATGTGTTAGGGGCCAATAGATTTCAAAAGAAAAGAAGAATAGTGAGTGTGTGTATCTGCGCAGATCTGCACACCTTCTGTTTTAGTGCTTGTACTCTGCCCCAAGGTGGCTAATGCTAATTTGAAGAAGGCTCAACAGTGCAGTGGGATGTCTTGAAGAACTACTCATTCATCTGAATTGGCTAAAACATCCATTTCCTAAATCCTGAAATTCCTCTCTTTCATCACCAATGCCTTTACTTTCATATTTGAGCCCTTAGAGTCTATTTACCTTGTTATTATTTTATTATTTTTATATTATTTATATTCTAATACTAATAAAAACAGTAAAAAATAAAGCTATTATGTTCAAAAGGATCAGCTCAGCATCTGGTTTTGTCTACATCAACCCATTTTGTCTATATCAGTGGATATACCAGTTAAATAAATTTATTGATGTCAGCCACAGAAGTTTCCAGGTTCTTAACATTTTTTTTTCCTCTACCAGATTGGTAATGATTCCTAAATTGTTATCCTTATCTCTTTAGAAAACAATACTCTTGTTTAGAAAAAAAATTTTTTTTTTTTTTTTAGAAGACATTTTCTAATTGTTTAAGTATCCTTGCATAAGAAGTTTATTTTATGATGAGTTGGATTCCTTGCCTTGTTTTTGTTTGGCTGAATTTCCTCAAATTTGGTTAATATGAGTGGGTACTATATTTTGATCAGGATCTATTGTTTGAATTCATCAGTTTGATTATTCTATTTGGAAGAAGCAAAAAGGAGATAATCCCAAGGTTTGGACTATGCTGTGTTTCTGGTGAGTGAGGTGCGATATGTAGCTTTTTACATATTTGCCATGGTTTCTGGACATAGTTATTCCATATTCCTATGAATTTTCCATCTACATTTTCTTATCCTTATTCTTTAAACCTTCAAAAATTTCTTAATCAGAAAAAAATTAAGTAGATTTTAGATACATTAAGATTGTCTATTAAAAAAAAATGCAATTTGAATTTTAGGTTAAGACCATATGAGGAGGGTATATGATAAATTTCCACCTATGTAGAGATTAGAAAACACATGAGAGAAAAAAAAAATCACTGCTGAAGAGGATATAAAAATGGAAATTTAAAATAGTCTCCATCTCAAGATCAGCTCCAAGTAGTTTGATTGAGTAATTCTATTAAACATTTAGGGAAAAAAAATTATCCATTACTATACAAATTCTTCCAGAAAACTGAAGAGGAGGGAATATTGCCATTTTGTATATGAGGATAGCTTTACCCTGATATCAAATATAGTTGAAAACATTAAAAGAAAAGAAAATAACAGAGCATATATATGAAAAACGTGAAGAATATAATTGAGAACTGAGTCTTGCGATAGGTAAAGGTACTAATATACCCAATTAGGTCTTAGCCAAGAATGTATGGTTGTTTTTTAAATATCAGTTACTGACATTCACCATAATAACAAATTAGAATTGAAAAGCAATGCCATATAAATACACGTAGAAAAAAAAAAAGCCCCGTATTGTGATAAAATTTTGACCAAACTAACACTAAAGATAATATTTACAGAAAGTGGAAATTATTGTGCAATATCATTATTGTCACACACAAGGAAAATTTTGCAGAAGATCATTCAAAAGCAGTTGCCACAGTACATTGACAGGAAACTGCCAGAAATTCAAGCCATATTCAGAAGAGGACGTGGAAAAAGGGATATCATTGCTGATATCGCATGGATCACGGCTGAAAGCAGAGAATACCAGAAAGATGTTTACCTGCATTTCATTGACTATGCAAAGGCATTTGACTGTGTGCATCATAATGAATTGCGGGTAACACTGCAAAAAGTGGGAATTCTAGAACACTTAATTATTGTGCTCATGAGGAACTTTTACTTAGACCAAGAGGCATTTAAGCAGAAAAAGGAGATACTACATGGTTTAGTCAAGCAAGGCGTGTGCTAGGGTTGTATCTTTTCACCATACTTATTCCGTCTGTATGGCCAGAAATATTCTAAGAAGTTGGACTACATGAAAAAGAACAAGGCATCAAGAGTGCAGGAAGACTCATTAACAAATGCAAAATGCAGATGACACAATTTTGTTTGCTGAAAGTAAAGAGGACCTGAAGTACTTACCGATGAAGATCAAAGACCACAGCGTTCAGCATGGATAAAACCTCAGCTTAAAGAAAACAAAAAGATTGACGCCTTCAAGGATTTCATTATACTTGAATCCACAATGAAAACCCACGGAAACAGCAGTAAAGGAATCAAATGACAGTTTACAATGGGAAAATCTGCAGCAAATTTAAACTGTTAAAAAAGCAAATAGGTCACTTTAAGGACTAAGGTGTGCCTGGCCCAAGCCGTAGTGTTTTCACTTGGCCCCATGGACTGGACAATGGGTTGGAGAGGGATGCTGGTGAGGAGGGAGCTTCTTGGATCAAGTGAACACTTAAGACTAGGCTGGCATCTCCTGCCTGGAGGGGAGATGAGAGGGTAGAGGGGGTTGGAAGCTGGTGAAATGGACACGAAAAGAGAAAGTGGAGGGAGAGAGCGGGCTGTCTCATTACAGGGAGAGTAATTGGGAGTATGTAGCAAAGTGTATACAAGTTTTTGTGTGAGAGACTGACTTGATTTGTAAACTTTTACTTGAAGCACAACAAGAATTAAAAAAAAAAAAGAAGGCCCAGGAGGAGTTGATGCCTTTGAATAATGGTGTTGATGAAGAATACTGAATATGCAATGGACTGCCAGAAGAAAGGAAAAAAATCTATCTTGGAAGAGGTAGAACCAAAATGCTTACTAGAAGCAACAATTGCAAGACTTTTAATTCACAAATTTGGACATTATATCAGGAGGGAGCAGTCCCTGGAGAAAGACATCATGCTTGGTAAAGTAGAGGGTCAGCGAAAAAGAGGAAGACCCTCAACAAAAGGGATTGACACAGTGGCTGGAACAATGGGCTCAGGCATAGCAACAATTGTGAGGATGGCACAGGACCTGGCAGTGTTTACTTCTGTTGTACACAGGGTTGCTATGAGTCAGAACCGAATCGATATCACCTAACAACAACAACAATTATTATTGCATATCAGCTGTAAATTTGATGAGATTCAGACTTCGTAAGTTGGTGAAATTTTCAATTTCCTCATCTTTGAATTAGTATTGGGTGTGTGAATTTGAATAATAGTAGTATTAACTGGTATTCCTTGTAGGCATATGGATATTATCCTATCAGTGACATTATTGTACTTCAGGATAGATCTTGAAATGTTTTGTTTTGACAATGAGTGCGAAGCCATTCCTCTTCGACTTGTCATTTCTGGCATAGTATACCATATGATTGTCTGGTTCAAAACAGACCAATATACCAGTGCATTTCAACTCACTTAGACCTAGGATATCCATCTTTACATGTTCCATTTCATTTTTTAAGATTTCTAATTTCTAAGGTTCATACTTTGTACATTCCATGTTCTGATTATTATTAGATTTTTGCAGTTGTTGCTTTTCTTTTTGAGTCATGCCAATAAAACAGAATATATTAATCTAATAAAATAAAATAAAGAGAAGTCTTAAAGAGACAATTTCCAATAAGAGGAGGAGTTGAATTGACTAATATCTGTCCCTGAAGTAAATATATATATATATAGAAAAAAAAAACAAAGAAACAGTATATCATATATATGAAATGTATTAATTTTATTCCATGTAAAAACATTACTGAAATGGGGGAATATCAAGTGGTCTGTCCTAAAAGTAAAATATTTTAATCCAGATCCCTTGGTGGGACAAATTGAACGTTGACTGAGAATAAATGAATAAACGTGTGTAAAAGAAACTAAATCCCTGGTGAATTCAAATTGTTTAGAAAATTAACAGACACTGTAGATGTTTTGTTAAGCTTTCAAGTGCTTCAGAAGTAATTAACACATTGCTTGGTATCTCCTCAGGGAGAGGCTTAAAGGCCGAGGGAATGCTATAAACCGTTCCCACTATGCCATGTTAAGAAGTGCGTGGGATGTTAAAACAGATTCATTACAGGAAAAAGGTAGATTTTTTTTTTTTTTTTTTTTTTGTAGTGCCATGTTTTACTAATAGCTGGAATGTTTTAGTGACATTTTTGAGGCTCCACTTTTCATACGCAGTAACCCAGTGCCTTCGAGTCAATTCCATAGGTGGGAAAATATTAAGAAATTTGATTGAGTTCTTGATATGTTTTGTGTGAGATGAATGTGGATTTCATGTACTCACTTTTATAATATAATTTAATGCTATGAAATTTAATTTCTGCATTTGTTTGCTAATAGTCTACTCAGAGATTGCTCTGCTCATGGTATTCAGGAATAGATACATGATGGATAGATAAATAGATATGTAGATCGATAAACAGAAAAGTAGATAGATAGATGATGTATAGATTGATTGATTGGTAGGTAGGTAGATGCATATACATACTTATGAAGTAGTGATGATCATGATGTTTTAAAGCTACAGTTCTGTTATATCAACCAGCAGGACTATTCTTGTATTTTAAAACATCTCTAGTATACTCAGATACATTTTTTAAAGACTATACTGAAATTTATCTGTGATATCTCATGGCACATAGGAGTCCCAATGTTTAATGGGACATAGTTCATGTTCAAAAAGATCCTAAGTAACTTGCAATAATTCACATATATGTCATAACCAGTACAATTCCTTTTTCTCCTATGCTATTGTGTCATATAGTGATTTTTTAAACTTTTTTTCATAAAAAGTAGAGGATTCTTTTTTACAAGAGGGAGTTTATGACATCGATTTTTCATTGTTTGTTCAGATTTCCTCATATAGCCTAGGTTTCTTTGTGAGAAAAAAATATATACCTGATTTGTTAGAAAAAGCTTAGAATGTGTCAATTACAATATAAATGCCCAATTGCAGGAGAAAGCATTTTAAGTAGACCAAAAAAGAAAGTAATCTAAAGAATGGCACTGTTAGACACTTTAGTCATAGAATGGGTGTTATGGACTATGGGGCTGGGGTCAGTTACAAGGATAACATCTTAATGAACCTATTCATCATGAATATGGTAACAAAGAACTTAAGCCACAGTCCAGAAGAATTTACATATAAATACCTTAAAAATCAAAACAATTAACAACAATAAAAACAATTTCAAGTAACTACTGTCTAGATCCAAAAAAGATAGATGATGATGATAGATAGATAGACAGAAAGACAGACAGATAGATAAATACTCCCAGGCACACACTATTTTATTTTCAAGTATCATAGACACATGGAAGAACTTAATTCTCATTCATCCTTCCTAACAACCCTACAAGAAAGTGTTGGCATGTGATTTTTCAGGTGGGAATAAATAGGTTCACATAACACATGTTATTAGCCCAAAATAACTCTTTGTATATACTACAAATGGAGGTATAGCAGAGGTTGCATCTGTATACATAAATCTCTAGGGATGTTTTCATGTATAAAGACAAATAATCCCAATTGTCATCAATCATATATATGTGTATATATATGTATATTCATGTATATACATATATATATACATATAAATCCAAAATCTGTCTAGTATGCTGACTGTTCCATCCTGGACCATCTATAGTCATGAGTTTTCATAATGTAATGTTTTGAAACAGAGAATGCAAAATGTTTAGATGCATTTTTTTAGGTATATGAAAAAGACAAAAGTTTTAAGAAGAGTACAATAAATATCCATGTACCTTACATGTAAATATTTAACATATTATTCATTTTTGTTTCATCTACCAATGTATCAACCAATCTACTTAACACGTATTTATGTATATGTGTGTGCAAAATTTGTGGAAGTTGTATATGTATTCAAATATCCTAAAATGAAAACTTTGAATTTACATTATATATACTGGCTTTGTATACTAAAAACCTACCAGATGATACTACATAAAAGCTATTGATGATGCTCATGTCTCTTTCAACAATAGGTTTCTAGATGGACAAACATAATCTAACAGTGCTCAATGAATTCATTCTGACGGGAATCACAGACCTCACAGAGCTGCAGGCGCCATTGTTTGGGCTGTTCCTCATCATCTACATGATCTCAGTGGTGGGCAACATGGGCATCATCATCCTCACCAAGATGGACTCCAAGCTACAAACTCCCATGTACTTTTTTCTCAGACACCTGGCTATCATTGATCTTGGTTATTCAACAGCTGTGGGACCCAAAATGCTAGTCAATTTTGTGGTCAATGAAAACACAATCTCCTATTATTTTTGTGCTATACAGCTAGCTTTCTTTATTATGTTTATAACTAGTGAATTTTTCATTCTGTCAGCAATGTCCTATGACCGCTATGTGGCCATTTGTAACCCTCTGCTCTACACAGTCATCATGTCACAGAGGGCGTGTTGGGTATTGGTTTCAATCACCTATCTCTACAGCACATTTGTTTCTCTTCTGGTCACCATAAAGATTTTTAATTTATCCTTCTGTGGCTACAGTGTCATCAGGCATTTCTACTGTGATGGTCTTCCCTTGGTATCTTTGCTCTGCTCAAACACACTTGAAATCAAGTTAATCATTCTTGCCTTAGCAGCTTTTGATTTGATGTCATCCCTCCTAACAGTTCTTGTTTCTTACATACTGATCATTGTAGCCATTCTCAGGATGAACTCAGCTGAGGGCAGGCGAAAGACTTTCTCCACCTGTGGATCCCACCTGACTGTGGTGGTAATGTTCTATGGGACTTTAATCTTCATGTACGTGCAGCCCAAATCCAGTCATTCCTTTGACACTAATAAAGTGGCTTCCATATTTTATACCTTGGTTGTTCCCATGTTGAATCCCTTGATCTATAGTTTGAGGAATAAAGATGTAAAATATGCCTTACATAGGACTTTAGGACAACTATGCAATTTATTTTCTCAAAGGTTACTATATTATATGATTCATAAATTATGTCATGGGCTTTAAACTTTTTTTCTGTGTGCCTCCAGAGGGGATAGCAAGCACAAATGCACAGATTAGCTAAACATATATTTCTACCTTGCCTTCTACCACTCTACTAAGAGCTGTAAGTAGATTAATAAACAGAACAGTAAAAAGTATTGCCTTCCTTGAGCAGGAATGATGCACTATAAGCGTAATAATTAAGAAATTTTATAGCTTCTTAGAATGTGCTAGAGGGTGATAGATTTTTCAAAAATAAAAGAAGATTAGTGAATATATTGAGTAGGACAGTGAAATTGTAGTAGATACAGGAAGAGTTCCAAGTATCTGGTGTTTTCCTCATCTAGTAGGAAAAAAAATGTAGAAAGTATGTGTGTGTGTGTGTGTGTATATGACTGCACATGCACACCTTCTGTTTTATTTCTTATTCTCTGCCCTGGTGTGGCTCATTCTGATTGGAAGAAGGCTCAGTGCAGTGGGATGATACGAAATACCCAGCCATCTGACTTTGCTCAAATGTCTGCTCTCTCAACCTTGAAATTCCTCTTTCATCATCAGTGTCTTTACTTTCATATGTGAACCCTTAGAACATGTTTACTTTGTTACTATTTGTTATTATTATATTGTAATATTAATATAAAGTGTAACAAAATAAAGTTATTATGTTCAAGAGGATCATCTCAGTATCTGGTTTTTGTCCAAAGCAGCCCGTTTTGTCTGTGTCAGTGGCTGTATCAGTTAAGATAAATTTACTGAGGCCAGCCATAGAAGTTTCCAGAAGTTTTCATTTTTTCTGTCCTGGATTGATATTGCTTCCTGATTGTGTGTTTTGTCTCATAAATTGTTACCCTTATCTCTCCAGAAAACAATAATTACCCTTATTTAGAAGTCATTTTCTAATTATATATCCTTGTATAAGAGGCCTGTACAAGGAGGGATATGATATATTTCCATGTATGTAGAGACTAGAAAACACATGAGAAAAATATATTTTATAAAGAGGATATCAAAATGGAAATTTAAATTTAAAATTCACCCCTTCCCAACCAGTCCAACTGGTTTGACTGAGAAATAATTTTAAGTGTTTAGGGAGAAAAAAAAATTAGCTAATTCTGCACAAACTTTCCACAAAACCTAAGAGAAGGGTATATTTTCATTTTTATGTGAGGATAGCTTTACCCTGATTTCAAACTCAGACAAAAGCATTAAAAGAAAACAGCAGAATACATGTGTGAAAAACCTAAAGGAAAATTTAAGACATTGAGCCTGGCCATATGTAAAGGTAATAGTACATTAAATTAGGTGTGCCCCAGGAATGCATTGTTAGTTTTACATCAAAGTATCAATTAATAACATTCACCATAATTACAAATTAGAAATGGCAAAGAAAGTCATATAAATAGATGTAGAGAAAATAGTGTTTAAAATCCCAATAATTGTGATAAAGTTTTGGCCAAATTAGTATAAAAATGGAGCTTCCTTAAACTGATAGAGGGCACCCATGAACAACCTACAGCTACCATCATACATGGTTTGAAAGACTGAGTACATTCTCAGTAAAACCAGGACCAAAACAAATTACTCTTTCCAAATCTATTCCACATTTTAGTGGAAGTTCTAGGAAATACAGTAAGTCAATAAAGAGATAAATAAATAAAGGATCTAGGTTGGAAAAGAAGAAAGGAAAGTTTGTTTATTGGTAGATGACTTTTTTTAATGTAAAAATCTAATAGAGTCTACAATACAGTTATAGGACTAAAACGTTAACATTTAGTGATAAATTTACTTTCAGCTTATTAGTTTTTTTTTTTTTTAAAGGCTGTTTGGATTTTAAGTGGGTTTTCAATGACTCTATAGATACATTTGGGAATTTCATCAATATAATACCAAAAGCAAAATCCATAAGAATTTTGACCACATAAAATATTAAAACTTCTCCTCTTTAAAAGACACATAAAAACAAGTTCTTTTCTGGGACATAACATTTTCAAATAATACAACTCATAAATGGCCTATGTCCATAATATATACTCTCTCCCCTGCCCCCACCGCTCAGTTGCCATCAAGTTGATTCCGACTCATAGCAACCCAGTTTCAAAGAGTAGAACTGCCTTACAGGGTTTTTAAGGAGCAGCTGGTGGATTTGAACTGCCAACCCTTTGCTTAGCCACCAGTTCTTTAACCACTATGTATCAGGACTCCATAATATATACAGAGAAAGGTCTCAAAACTCAAAAAAAAAAAAAAAAAAAGAAAGAAAGAAAAGAAACAGTCCACAAAAATTCCCATAAAAATAAACATTCACTTATCCAAAGGACACATACAGTTGGTAAATTAGGCACATAAAAATGTTCAGTTCATTATTCTTCAGTGAATTTCAAGTTAAAACCCTAATGACATGTCTCTATACATCTATTAGAATATCAGCTGTTTGGTAAATGTGTGGAGGAAATGGAGCATTCATAAACTGTTAGTGGAAAATTAAAACGGTGCAAATACTTTAACAAATAATTTGTTTGAAGCTTCAGGGTCTTAAAAAGATGACTATAGTATTACCATAAAATTTAGCCGTTTTACTCATATCTACCCAAGAGAAATGACACACTTTTCCTTATAAGGAAATGTATACAAATGTCCATGACAACTGTATCTGTAATAATCAAAAACTGGAATCAAACCAAATGCCTCTCTCCCTGAGGACGGACAAACCGTGGTCTATTCCCGCAAGTCAACACCACTCGGTAATAAACCGCTGAAATATTGCTACATGCAAATATAGGGATGAAAAGCACAAATTGATAGATTGGACTTTGTCAAAATTAAAACAACCCACACTTAGACATTTATCCCAGAGGAATGAAAATTTATGTTCATGCAAAAACCCTTAACAAATGTTCCCAGAAACATTATTTATAATAGCTAAAAACTGGTAACAACTCAAAATGTCCTTCTGTGGGTGAATGAATGAATCCAACTTTACTAAACCCATTCATGAAATAACACTCAGCAGTAAAAAAGAGCAAATTATTGATGCACACAGCAGTGGGGATGGACCTCCATGGAATCAAGTGAAGTTAAAAAAGTCCATCACAAAAGGTTGGTGTTGTTAACTGCCACTGAGTGACCCCAACTCATGGCGACCTTATGTAAAGCAGAACAAAACATTGCCTGAATCTGTGCTGTCCTCACCCTGTAGGACAGAGTAGAACCGCCCCACAGAGTTTCACTATCATTGGAATGTGTGAATCCATTGTTGCAGCCACTATGTCAGTCCGTCTCATGAAGTGCTTCCCTTATTCTCGCTGGCCCTCTTCTTCACCGAATATGATGTTCTCCTCCAGCAAATGGTTCTTCCTGATGACATGCCTGAAGAAAGAAAGTCAGACAATGTTCCGTTGGAGGTAACGAAATATATACCACTAAAGAATTTTTGTTTTGTTAAGTGTCTTCGAGTCGTCTGTGACTCATAGCGGCCTATAGTACAGAGTATAAATGCCCCATAGAGTTGCCTAGGCTGTAATCTTTATGAGTGCAGATGGCCAGGTCTTTTCTCCCCGGAATGGCTTGTGGGTTCAAACAGGCAACCTTTCAGTTAGCAGTGAGTGTTTAAACATTCTACCACAAAAGAGCCTTCCATTAAAGAATAACCCCCCCTCCAAAAAAAAAAAAAAAAAAAACCACCCGTTGCCGTAGAGTGGATTACGACTCATAGCAACCCCATAGGGCAGGGTAGAACTGCCCCATAGAGTTTCCAAGAGGCACCTGGTGGATTTGAACTGCCGACCCTTCGGTTAGCAGCTGTAGCACTTAACCACTAGGCCACCAAGGTTTCCCTATTAAAGAAAAGGCAAAAAAAGAAAAGAAAAGGCTATATTACAAATATTTGCAATGACAAAATGCAGCAAAAAGATTTATAGCACAGCAAATACGTATTCATGGTGAAACATTACACACAAAATATCACACTTGAGGAGGGTGTGTTGATATGGTAGAGCATTATGTCAAGCACAGCAGAACATGTATCAAGGCGAGAAAGATGTTTTGGAATGAGGATTGGAAACAATGAGAAACATATAGTAGTGAAATATGTTGGAAAATAAAACAAACAGGCAAAAAACTTCAATAGACAGATAATGGAAATTAATTATGAAATGAGAAACAAGGCTAACATTTCTGTTACTGAGGTCAAAAAAAAAAAAAAAAAACCCGAACAAATTAGCAATAACAGCAACAATAGCAATAGCAAACAAGTGACACCTCACATATGCACAATGCATTAATTTTATTGAATTTAAATCTTTTAAATAATGCAATAAGAAAGTGTTTAAGCAGTACTTCACATTGTCATCCATTTGAAGAGACCACTGCAGAAATGGGGAATATTGATAGCTTTGTTTTATAGATACAAGGTATTAATCCCGATCCTTTGGTGGTAAAAATGGAAAGTTAGCAAGGAATAAAATGTAAGAATAGATGAAATAGATAAACACAGGTGTGCATACACACTTCAGGAAGAAAAACTTGCTCACTGGTGAATATAAATTTTCCTGGACAATTAACAGACAACCCCCAGGTATTTTGTCTAGCTTTCAAATGCTTCAGGAACCAACAACAAATTGCTTGCCATCTCCTCAGGGAGAATCTCCAAGGCTGAAAAAAAGGCTTTAAATTGTTCTCGCCATGCCATGTTAAGAATCACATGAGAGAGTCAAGACAGAGGCTTCGTTACAGGTAAAAAGATAGACTGTTTCCATATTTTACCCAAATCCAGAAGGTTTCAGTGACACTTACAGGGTCCTAACTTTATTCAATGGCAAATTCATCACAAAATATCAGGATTTCAGATTCAGTTCTATGTGCATTCTCCCCTCCTTTTTCTTCAAATTATTTTTTTCAAATATTCTCACTTTGTTTCAGAGATTAAGTGCTCGTAAGCATCTTTGAAACATTGTCATTATATGGCTCAACAAAACACGATATACTTGATATTTGAGAGCTGTTTCCCAGCAACATAAACACATTGAAATACTTATTTCTAATTTAACTATTCAACAATCCCAAAAGGAAGTGGTCATTTTGAAGATGTGGATAAAGAGATTAAATACCTTATTTGATAACCTACAGTGGAGGTATAACAGGGCCTATAGAATTAGTCAATGTTCAAACATTTCAGGAGGTAGCATATAATCAGGAACTGATAGATCGATTGAGATGTTTCAACAAACGGAGGCAGCCCCGGAAGTGCTCACTTGACTATACCAAGAAATTTGGAAGACAGCTACCTCACCAACCGACTAGAAGAGATCTGTATGTATGGCTATTCCCAAGAAAGGTGATCCAACCGAATGTGGAAATTATAAAACAATATCATTACTATCATATGCAAGCAAAATTTTGCTGAAGATCATTCAAAAATGGCTGAACTGCCAGAAATTCAGGCTGGATTCAGAAGAGGTTGTGGAACCAAGGATATCATTGCTGATGTCTGGTTGAAAGCAGAGAATACCAGAAGGATGTTTACCTGTGTTTTATTGACAATGCAAAGGCATTCGACTCTGTGGATCATATGAAATTATGGATAACATTGCAAAGAATGGGAATTCCAGAACACTTCATTGTGCTGATGAGAAACCTGTACATAGATTAAGAGGCAGTTGTTTGGACAGAACAAGGGGATAGTGAGTGGTTTAAAGTCAGGAAAGTGTGTGTCAGGGCTGTATCCTTTCACCATACCTATTCAAACTGTATGCTGAGCAAATAATCCAAGAAGCCGAACTATATGAAAAAGAACAGGGCATCAGGATTGGAGGAAGACTCATTAACAACCTGCATTATGCAGATGACACAACCTTGCTTGCTGAAAATGAAGATGACTTGAAGCACTTACGAATGATGATCAAAGACCACAGCCATCAGTATGGATTGCATCTCAACATAAAGAAAACAGAAATCCTCACAACTGGACCAATAAGCCACATCATGATAAATGGAGAAAAGATTGAAGTTGTCAAGGATTTCATATTACTTGGGTCCACAATCAACACCCATAGAAGCAGCAGTCAAGAAATCAAAAGATGCACTGTATTGGGTAAATCTGCCGTGAAGGACCTGTTTAAAGTATGGAAGAGCAAAGATGTCACCTTGAAGACTACTGTCTGCCTGACACAAGCCACGGTATTTTCAGTAGCACGATATGCATGTGAAAGCTGGACAATAACTGACACCTTTGAATTGTGGTGTTGGCAAAGAATATTGAATATACCATGGTCTGTCAAAAGAATGAACAAATCTGTCTTGGAGGAAGTACAACCAGAATGTTCCTTAGAAGCAAGGATGGTGAGACTGCGTCTTACATACTTTGGACATGTTGTCAGAAGAGATCAGTCCCTGGAGGACATCATGATTGCTAAAGTAGAGGGTCAGCGGATAAGAGGAAGGCCCTCAATGAGATGGGTTGACAAAGCGACTGTAACAATGGGTTCAAGCATAACAAGAATTGTAAGGATGGCTCAGGACCAGGCAGTGTTTCATTTTGTGGTAAATAGGGTCTCTGTGAGTCCGAACCGACTTGACGGCACCTAACAACAAGAACAAAATACCTGCATGTGTCCATCACCGGGGTTATTTCCCTGTATAAAGGCAAATAATCCCCATTTTTTTTTAGGATCTGGTAGATTTTCCTTGTGTTCAATACCTGTCAAGTGTACTGTTTCACTCTATCTCCTGTGGTAGAAGGGCTTTCATAGGACTATGTGCTGAAGTAAGGCATATTAAACACTTCCCTATATTTTGGGAATTTTCACTTTAGCATTTTTATAATGTAATTAACATGTGTATTATAATTTTTTAATCTCCTTATGTAGTTGTCATTATATAAATGACATTAGTAACCATTCATATATGGAACACCTAAAATTTTTAAATTTCTTTATCTTTAATTCATCTATGTACTTGTATGTGTGTGTGTGTGTGTATATATATATATATATATATATCTTTATGCATATCTAAATTTGGAGCCCTGGCGGCACAGTGGTTAAGAGCTCTATGGCTGCTAACGAAAAGGCCGGCAGTTTGAATCTAACAGTTGCTCCTTGGAAGCCCTGTGGTGCAGTTCTACTCCGTTCTGTAGGGTCGCTATAAGTTGGAATCCACTCAATGGCAACAGGTTTTTATATTTAAATGTTTATGTATAAGTGTGTATGTATCTATATCAGAGTTTCTCAACTTCAGCCCTATTGACATTTTGGACTGGAAATTTTGTCATTGTGGGGAGTTGCCCAGCAAATACTAGAATGTTTAGCAACATCCCAGGCCTCTATGAGATAGTAATAATACCCTTCTCCTAGTTGTGACATCCCAAATGTCCCAGACATTGACAAATGTTCTTTGGGAGCAAATTTTTCCCAATTTATAACCAATTAGCTCTCTCTTTCTCTCCCTCTTTCATCGCTCCCTATCCTTCTTCCTCCATCTCTATCTCTATGTGTTGTGGTTAGGAGCTGGGGAGTCAGTTGTGGGAGATTGGTTTACCTTTAAATACTTACATTGGAAATTTGGATTTATCTTATTTAGTATGCTGGCTTTGTATACCGAAAATCTACCAGATAATACTGCAAAAGAATATTTGACTATGCTGATGTCTCTATCTGGAATAGGTTTCCTGATGGACCAAGATGGACAAGGACAATCTAACTGTGCTGAATGAATTCATTCTGATGGGAATCATAGACCGCCCTGAGCTGCAGGCTCCATTGTTCAGGCTGTTCCTCATCATCTACGTGATCTCAGTAGTGGGCAACTTGGGCATCATCATCCTCACCAAGATAGACTTCAAACTGCAAACACCCATGTATTTTTTTCTCAGACACCTTGCTATCACTGATCTTGGTTATTCAACAGCCGTGGGACCAAAAATTTTGGTAAATTTTGTTGTGGATGAGAACACAATCTCCTTTTATTTTTGTGCTACACAGCTGGCTTTCTTTATTGTGTTCATAACTAGTAAACTATTCATTCTGTCAGCAATGTCCTATGACCGCTATGTGGCCATTTGTAACCCTCTGCTCTACACAGTCATCATGTCACAAAGGGTTTGTCAGGTGCTGGTTGCAATCACCTATCTCTATAGCACATTTGTTTCTCTTCTCATCACCATAAAGATATTTAATTTATCCTTCTGTGGTTATAACGTCATCAGTCATTTCTACTGTGACATTCCCCCCTTGTTCTCTTTGCTCTGCTCAAACACACATGAAATTGAATTAATCCTTCTGGTCTTAGTAACTTTTGATTTGATTTCATCTCTCCTAATAGTTGTTTCTTACCTGCTGGTTCTTGTAGCCATTATCAGAATGAACTTAGCTGAGGGCAGGTACAAGGCCTTCTCCACCTGTGGATCCCACCTGACAGTGCTGGTAGTGTTCTACGGGACTTTATTCTTTATGTACATTCAGCCCAAGGCCTGTCACTCTTTTGACACTGATACAGTGACTTGCATATTTTTTACTCTGGTTATTCCCATGTTGAATCCCTTGATTTATAGCTTGAGGAACAAAGATGTGAAAGATGCTGTACTTAAGACATGGGAAAAAATAAGCAATATATTTTCTAAAGTTTGATGTAACATATGGTTCCTACAAATTACATTATTGACTTCAAACCTTGTCTGTGTTTGCTCCAATGGAAATAGCGAGCAGAAATATATTCAACATATATTCATAAATTGCCTTCTATGTGCCAGTTACTCTTCTAAGTGCTGTAAATGCATTGATTAACAAAACAGAATATTTGCCTTCCTTGAAGGGGAGAGATGGGTCACAAACATAATAATAATTAGGTAAAATTTATAGCATAGAAGAATGTCTTGGGGTCCTATGGAACAGTGGTTAAAGTATTTGGATGCTAACCAAAAGGTCAGTGATTCAAAACAACCAGTCACTCCATGGGAGAAAGAAGTGGCAGTCGGTTTCCATAAAAATTTACATCCTTGGAAACCCTATGAGACAGTTCTATTCTGTCCTATAGGCTTGCTATGAGATGGAATCTACTTGATGGCAGTAGGTTTAGCTTTTATCAGAATATGTTAGAAACCATGAAATCAGGCAAAGAGAGTGGATATGCTGAGTAGGATTGGGAAAAATTACTACGTACAAAAGTGGAGTTACAAAGATTCTGTTTTTTTTTTCAACTCTTTAATAAACTTTGCAATGTCAGCATGTGTTTTTGTGTTTGTGTGTATGTTTGTGTAAGCCTTTGTCTTCCTTTTTATCCTTCCTATTCTTTTGAGGGGTGTATTAGATCTGGACCAAGTTACAAGGAGTCTCAGTGTGTGTGATGATTTAAAGTACTCAGTTATCCGAATTTACTCAAATGTTCCATCCCAGACCTTGGAGCTCCACTCTTAACTGGTTAAAGCCTTTACTTTTACATGGACATCTGTTAACTCAACATACCTTGCAACTTAGCAATCCACAGGGTCAGCTCTGCATCTGACTTTGTTTTAATCAATCCATTTTGCCTATATCAGAATATATATCAATTAAGATAAATTTCTTGATGGCCACCCTAGAGTTTCCTGGTTTTACAATTCTTTCTTTACAGGTTGTTCCTATTAAATAATCATATTTTTTGCTTCATGAGTTTTTACAGTTCCTTATCTGTATGATAAAAAAAAAATAAATGCTCGTTCAATTATTTTTTGCTGTTTCCTTGGACAACAGGATATTCTGTGACGAATTAAGTTTGCTGCCTTCTTTCACAGCTTTGGTATTCCTAAACTTTGGTCAATGTTGATTATGCACTATATTTTTATTCACCCTGTTGTGAGAAGAAAACAGAGAGTTAATCCCATAGTTTGCAACATGCTGTATTTTCAATTTAAGTAAGGTCTGTTAAGTAGCAAGGATATAGTTATCTTGCCTTATGGACAGTAGCTGCATGTTATTTCTCAAATTTTTCCAGGTATTTTTTTTTCCTTTAAAATTTCTAGGATTTTATTGAAGCTACTAGAATCTAAATTATTTTCTTGATTCACAGTCATGAAATAAAATCCACTTTGAAGCCAATGAAATTTAAATAAAAATAGTTAATTAGAATCTGAGAAAAAGGTGCATGTTATATTGTCAAGTGAACATAAATATTTTTAAAGGCTGAAGTAATTTGAAGGTTAAGATGGTCATGAGTGCTACCAGGTAATAATATTTTACACTTATTGAATGCTATATTATAGTCATTCTTCAGGTTTTAATTAATTTAATCATCACAACAGCTCTGTGAGGTGAGTTCTATTAATATTTACGTTTTTAGAAGATAAAATGGGGTTTCAGAGAGGATACATAATTTACCCAAGTTCAACTCATCAAGGATAAATAAGTGTCCATGTTCACAGAGGACTTAAGCATTACAGTCAAGTTTCAACCATGCACTAGCTCCAGTTTCCATGCTCATAACCTCCCCTCACCAAAAAAAAAAACCAAGCCTACTGCCATCAAGTCTATTCTGACTCGTAGTGGCCCTATTGGACAGAGAACTGCCTCATAGAGTTTCCAAGGTGTGCCTGGCAGATTTGAACTGCTGACCTCTTGGTTAGCAGCTGTAGCACTTAACCACTGCGCCACCAGGGTTTCCATGCTCATGACAGCTACTCTAAATTATCTCTTAATGTCAGTTTTCTGCTTCAGTGATGTCATCCCTGAGATGAAAAATAATAAAACTTCACTGCGATAGGTATCAGATTAAAAGAAGAGAAATAGTAGTGGAGTTTATAAAATAGTGAATACCTAGGACAGTGACTGGGAGAGAAAATAATTCAATAAAGACAATGAATTAATAAATTGATTCAGCAAGCTAACCCATTCATTTTGGATCTGTGACTTGCTCAAACCAAATAATGGAGAGCCATCATGAAATGGATCCAGGACATAGTCTGGGCAGGTTTATAATAAATATGCAATGGGGAATGTCAGGAAGTTCAGCCGCTTTTTAAAAAGTAAAGACAGAAGTAGAATTAAGAGGCTTGTCAAGATCGATGTTACTTCCTTATAAACGGGGGTCTGTGAGATTTACTCCCCATCATCTTCTGCTTTTTGGACTTTGTTGCTGTATAAGCTCAATTTTGGGGGAATTTAATTTAAGGACAAGAGATTGGCAAATATATTGACTTTGACTTTGCTTAGCTACTGAACTAGTGAAAGCCATCAAGCCCTACTACTGAACTCGTTTTTTTTTTTTAATAGAAATTAATTCTCTTCTTTGAGATGTTTGAGTGGTCCATTTGTTTATTGAGTGTTTCACTGTATGCATGGGTAAAACATTACTAGATGATACAATGGGGAGATGCAGAAGCACCACATTCAATTGCAAAGGTTGGGGACCATGGAATTTTGTGTTGTGCCATTCATATAGATTAAGATGGGAAAGTGTGCAATATATTGGGCAATGCAATGATTAATGTAAACATCAAGAGCTCTCCACCATAGAAATTATACGGATCAAAAGGAGCAACATACCACACAAGGATATTCAGCAAATCAAAAAAATATATATTTATATATATTATGTGTGTAATATATATATTATATATTATGTGTGTGTGTCTAATATATAATTTAAATTAGAGAAAGTTACCAAGAAGCAGTCCACAAAAGCCAAAATATGGTCTTCATTATATCCTACCTGAATTTGGAGACCATCTCTAGAAGAGATTTGACTCATTGAACACTAATAACCAAAGACCAGAAGAGTTGTGGGAAGATATCAAGGACATCGTACATGAAGAAAGCAAAAGGTCATTAAAAAACAGGAAAGAAAGTAAAGACCAAAATGAATGTCTTTTCAATCACCTCATGTATATGAGAAAGATGGACAATATAAAACAGAAGAGAAGAATTGATACATATGAATTGTGGTACTGTAAACGACTATTGTATCTCCCATGGACAGCCAGAAGAACAAACTAACCAGTCTTTGAAAAAATGCAACCAGAATACTCTTTAGAAGTGAGAATGGCAAGATTGAGCTCACTTAATTTGGACACATTATCAGTAAAGATCAAAGGCTAGAAAACGACATCACGCTTGGTAAAGTGGACGGTCAGCAAAAATAAGGGAAATTCTCAGTAAGATAGATTGATACAATAACTGAATGATGGGCTCAAACATACCAATGATCATGAAGGTGGCACAGGACCAGGCAACATTTCCTTCTGCTATACATAAGGTCACAGTGAGTCAGAGCAGAATCTATGGCAGTTAACAACAATGACTTTTCCCTAGAAGGCAAGTGCCTCTTGTTAATCCAACACTTCACCTCCTGAGAAGAGGATCTCCCATTCCCAAGTCCTTTCCTTGACTTCCTCGGCTCCGGCTTTTCACTATGACTTCTCATTCTGCATTCCTAACCATCACCACCACAATGACCCCTTCCATTTGGTTACAGACAAATAACACTAAGTTTTTGACACAAGAAATACACCAAGGTATTATGAGCATTAAAAAAAAAAAAAAAAAAAACCTTTTTGTTTAACTCTACCAAGATATTGTTGTGTTGTTGCTAGGTGCTGTCAAGTTGGTTCTGACTCATAGCGACCCTGTGCACAACAGAATGAAACACTGCCCAGTTCTATGCCATCCTTACAACCATTGCCACGCCTGAGCTCATTGTTGCAGCCACTGTGTCAATGCCCCTCACTGAGGTCTTCCTTTTTTCCGCTGAACCTCTACTTTGCCAAGTATGATGTCCTTCTCCAGGAACTGATCCCTCCTGACAAACTGTCCAAAGTATGTAAGACGCAGTCTCACCATCCTTGCTTTAAGACACATTCTGGTTGCACTCCTTCCAGGACAGGTTTGTTTCTTCTTTTGGCAGTCCATGTTAGATGTCCCAAAAACTTCAGATTTGTTTGCTTTGTTAATACAGTACAAAGGAGAAAGTTAATTATGGACCAGCCCACAAAAATTTTTTTTTATAATTTTACTTGTTTTCCTCCATTTTATTGTCGTAATAACTATTTTCTACAATGTTTAAGGCAATTTATGCCTTATTCCCTGAAAAAATTAACAAAATTAATACTACAAACATAATAAGGATTATGCATCATGACCAAAGGAGATTTATTTTGCGAATGCAAGGCAAGTTTAACATTTAAAGATCAATAAATCCAATTTGCTATATCAACAAAATAAAGGAGAAAAAAATAAATGATCATCTACTTCATGCACAATATAGTTGGCAAAACTTCCTATCCATTCATGAAACAAAAATAAATGCTCAGGAAACTGAGAATATAAGGGAATTTAAAAAATGATAACAGGTGTCTATAAAAACCTAGAGCTGACATCATACTTAATCTTGAAAAGATTAAATATATTACCCCACAGGAAAAAAACAAGGCTAGGATGTTTGCTCTTACCACATCTATTTGACACCATAATGGAGGTCCCACTCTGGGCAATAAGGTAAGAAAAATAAATAAAAAGACTTATTTGAAACAAAGGAATACGATCACGTCTATTTGAAAGTGACATGATTGTTTCTGTAAGAAAAGAATCTGTGAAAGTTATTAGAACTAATAATTTATCATAAAAAATTTATCATTCCAGTGTCATAATCTGCAAAGTCAACATTCATAATCAAACTGTATTCTGCATACTACCAATCAACAATTGGAAGCTTAAATAAAAGTATAATTTACAATAAATCAAAAAACATGTAATATTAGATATTAATTAAACAAACATTCAAGATTGGCATGATAGAAGCTGCAAAACACTGATGAAAGAAATCAATGATAAATGCATGGGGAGATATATCCTGCTTATGAAATGGAATGCACAATATTTTTAAGATGTGAAACTGCTCTAGAGATTGAGCAAAATTTTGAAGAAGTCCCAGCAGAAGAAATAAATAAACTGATACCAAAACTTAACTGAAGGGCAAAGAAACTAGAATAGCTCAATTTGCAAAAAAAAAAAAAAAATTGGAAGACTTAAAGACATACACATTATATTTCTTATTTATTATTATCGGGTAAAAAAGAGTAAGGTAAAGTGGAAGCTAACTATTAGAAACATAACAAATAATTACCAAAGGTAAAATAGTCACAGAAGTAGAAATATAATCCAAGACTTCAAAAGAGATTGAGAAAATTGATATATTATTGACTGAGTGTTCAGTTTCATACATTAATTCTTGCCGTACCTAAGAACATAATACTTGTAAGCGTCACAGATAATAATGTATTTTATTGTTTTTATCAAAGTCTGAAGTTCTTTATTCTGTATGTGCATTTCCATTATGAATTACTAACACACACCAACAAATAAGGCCAAAGATGAAGAAAATGAAAATTTTTACCAACTTTTTTCTGCTGTCTGAAACTGATTAAACATGCAGTCTAGATGCATTGATAGCTACTAGTGATTGAAACGTGGTAATTGGAAGCAAGGAGGAAGGAACAGTAGTTGGAAAATTTGCCCTTGGTGATAGAAACAACTTGGCAGATTGTATGATAAAATTTTCCGAGACCAAAGACTTGTTCATTGCAAATAACACTTGTTTTACAACATGAATGGTGACTACACATGTAGATCTTGACAGATGGAAAATACAGGAATCAAATAAAATACATCTGTGGAAAGAGACAAAGAAGAAGCTCAATAACATCAATCAGAACTAGGTTGGAGGCCAACTTTGGAACAGACCATCAATTGCTCATAGGTGGGTTCAAGTGAAAGCTGAAAAAAATTAGAACAGTCCACGAAAACCAAAGTATGACCTTGAGTATATCCCACCTGAATTGACAGACCAGCTTAAGAACAGATTTGACTAACTGAACACTAAAGACTGAGACCAGGCAAGATTTGGGATGAATCAAGGACATTATACTTGAGGAAAACAAAAGGTCATTAAAAAGATGAGAAAGAAAGAAAAGACCAAAATGAATGTTAAGAGAGACTGAAAGTTGCTTTTGAAGGTCAGGTAGCTAAAGCAAATGGAAGAAATGATGAAGTAGAAGACATGAACAAAAGACTTCAAAGGGCAGCTCAGGAGGACAAAGTATTAAAATGAAATGTGCAAAGACTTGGAGTTCAAAAACCAAAATGGAAGATCATGCTCTGCATTTCTTGAGCTGAAAAAAAATAAAAAAAATCAAGCATCAAGTTGCAATTTTGAAGGTTTCTATGAGCAAAATACTGAACTACGCAGAAAACATCAAAAAAAAAAAAAAGGAAAAAATACACAGTCACTGTCCTAAAAAGAATCCATCACCATTCAAACATTTCAAGAGGTAGCACGTGATCAAGAATAGATGGTATTGAAGGAAAAAGTCAAAGTTGCACTGAAGACACTGGCCAAAAACAAGGCTCCAGGAATTGAAGAAATACCGGCTGAAATGTTTCAACAAAATAATGGCACTTTTTTACGCCAAGAATACTGGAAGAAAGCTGCCTAGCCAACTGACAGGAAGAAGTCTATATTTTTGCACATTTCAAAGAAAGGTGATCCAACAGAATGCAGAAATTATCAAACAATATCATTAATATCACACACAAGCAAAATTTGGCTGGAGAACATTCAAAAACAGTTGCATATACAACAGCGAACTGACAGAAATTCAAGCTGGATTCAGAAGAGGACATGGAAGGTGGGATATCACTGCTGTTGTTACATGGATCTTGGCTGAAAGCAGAGAAAACTAGAAAGATGTTCACATGTGTTTTATTGACTGTGTAAAGTCATTTGACTATGTGGATCACAAGAAACCATGGATAACACTGAGAAGAAAGAGGACTCCAGAGCATTTACTTGTGCTCACTTGGAACCTGTACATGGACCAAGAGACAGTTGTTCAAACACAGCAAGGGAATAGTGCCAGGAGTAAAGTCAAGAAAAGTGTGCATCAGGGTAAGTAACGAGGATTTGAATGACTTACTGATGAAGATCAAAGACCGTAGCCTTCTGTTTGGGATGAACATGTTAAAAAGCAAAGATGTCACTTTAAGGACTAAGGTGAGCCTTACCCAAGCCATGGTGTTTTCAACTGCGTATGAAAGCTGGAAAATGAATAAGGAAGACCAAAGAAAAATTGGTACCTTTGAAATATGGTTTTGGCAAAGAATATTGAATATGACATGGACTACCAGAAGAAAATGAACAAGTCCGTCTTGGAAGAAGTACAGTCAGAATGTTCATTAAGAGCAAAGATGGTGAGACTGGGCCCTACATACTTTGGACATGATGTCAGGAGGGATCAGTCCCTGGAGAAGGACATCATGCTTGGTAAAGTAGAGGGTCAGCAGAAAAGAGGAAGACCCTCAACCAGATGGGTTCACACAGTGAACTGATTGATATTACTTATTAATTGCACACTTTTATCTCATAGGTCCTGTTCCTTATCTCTCTATAAAACAACATTTACTCTTATCTAGAAGTGATTTTCTAATTATGTGTCCTTGCATAAGAGATCTATTGTATGATAGGTTGTTTGCCTTGTGCTTTATTTAGCTAAATTTTCTCAAAATTGGGTGATATGAGTGTGCACTGTACTTTGACCAAGATCTATTGCTTGAATTTTGATTATTCTACTTGGAGAATGGAAAGGAGTTCATCCCATAGTTTGGACTATGCTGTGTTTCTGGTGAGTGAGGTGTAATATATGTCATTTTATATATTTGCCACGATTTCTGGACTTAGGTTTTCTATTTTCCCTCCTAATTTCCCATGCATATTTTCTTATTTTTAGTCTTTTTCAAAAAATTAACAATGATAAAAAATAAAATAATTTTTATATACACTAAGGTTGTCTATAAAAAAAAATGCAATCTGAGTTTTAGAGTAGGACCATACGAGGAGGGGTATGATATAGTTCCATGTATATAGAGACTAGAAAACACATAAGAAAAAAAAAAAAAAAAGATTGTTAAAGACAATAACAAATGGAAATTTAAATTTAAAGTACTCCCCATTCCCAGTCAGGTCCATCGGCTTGATTGGGATATCATATTAAGTGTTTAGGGAAAAAGAATTAGCCTATTCTACACAAACTCTTCCACAAAACTGAAGAGGAGCATATATTCCCATTTTCAACATGAGAATAGCTTTACCCTGATATCAAACACAGACAAAGACATTAAAAGAAAACAACAGGAACATATGTGAAAAATCTAAATAAAAATGTAAAAAATTGAGTCTCACAATATATAAAGACAATAGTCCACCAAATAAGGCATACCCCAGGAATGCATGAATAGTTTTATATTAAAAAATCAATTAACGACATACACCATAATAAGAAATTAGGAATGACAAACAATGCCATATAAATAGTAGAGAAACATTTTAGTAGTCCCAATAATTTGATAAAACTTTAAGCAAACAAATATTAAGATGGAGCTTCCTCAAAGTGATAGAGGGCACCCATGAACAACCTACAATTACCATCACACTGATATGAAGGACTGCATACATTCTCAGTAAGACCAGGAACAGAACAAATAAATCTACTCTTACCAAATCTACTTGACATTTTAGTGGATATTCTAGCCAACACAATAAGGCAATAAATAAGTAAATTTATTGTATCCAGATTGGAAAAGAAGGGAAAGTTTTTTTTTAATGCTAGATGACATGATTTTTATTTAATAAATCTAATAGAAAATATGATAAAACTATACAATTAAAATTTAACAGTGTTTTCTTTTTTTTACTTGTAAATTTACATTCAGCTTGTTTACTTAAAAAAAGAAAAAAAGAAGCCTGTTTGGATTTTAAGTGGGCTTGCATTGACTGTATAGACACATTCGGAAATTTTAAAGCTTCTACTCGTTACAAGACACTTGTATAAAAACAAGTTACCTTCTGGGAGACAATATTTTCAAACAACATATCTCATAAATGACATGTGGTCGTAATACATGTAGAGGTCTCAAAACTCAAAACACAAAAGAAAAGAAACAGTCCACAAATATGGTCAAAACAAACAAAAAAAGCCCCAAACATAACATTTCCAATGAACATATTCAGCTGGCAAATAAGCACATAAAAATTCTCAGCATCATTAACGAATTTCAAGTTAAAACATTAATGATATAACTCTATACATCAATTAGAATATCAGGTATTTGGTAACTATGTGGAAGAACCAGAGCCTTCATAAACAGCTAGTGGAAAATTAAAAAGGTGTAAATACTTTAAAAAATAATTTGTTTTAAGTATCAGGGTCTTAAAAAGCTTAACACAGCTTTAATGTAAAATTTAGCCAATTTGTTCATATTTATGCAAGAGAAATGACAGCATTTTTTCCTTATAAATCCATGTATACAAGTTTCCATAACAACTTCATTTGTAGTACTAAAAAAATAACCCCCCCATGTTCATTTACTTGAGAATACATCAACAAACTGTAGTATATCTAAGCAAGTGAATATCACTCAATAATAAAAACTACTAAATTATTGGTACATGCAAAAATATGGATGAAAACAATAAACTGGTAGATTGGACTTTGTTAAAATTAAAACAACCCACACTTCGACATTTATACCAGAGAAATGAAAACTAATGTTCATACAATAACCCTTCCACAAATGTTCATAGAGACATTATTTATGATAGCTAGAAACTGGTAAGAAGCCACAATGTCCTTTTGTGCATGAATGGTTAATCAAACTGTAGTAAGCCCATACATAAAAAAAATACTCAGCAGTAAAAAGGAACAGGTTATTGATGCACACAACAGTGTGGATGGACCTCAACAGAATTCAGTGAATTGAAAAAAGTTCATCTGAAAAGGTTGTTGTTGTAGCTATCTTTGAGTGACTCCAACTCATGATGACATTATGCAAACCAGAAGAAAACGTTCCCTGGCCTTGTGCTATCCGCTCAATCATTGGTATGTTTGAGTCCATTGCTGTAGCAACTGTGTTAATCCACCTCATAGAGGGCTTTCTTCATTCTCATTGGCCTTCTATTTTATCAAATATGGTGTTCTTCTCCAGCAACTAGTCTCTCCTGATGACATGCCCAAAGCATGAAATTTGAACAGTGTTCTGTCAGAGACAACGAAAGATCTCCCATTAAAAATTTTTGCTTTGTCAAGCCTTAACAGAATACAAAAATTGAAATATTACGAAGCATCTTCTTTATGGACCACACGGCCATAAAAGTTGAAATCAATAACAGGAAAAGCAGGGAAAAGAAATCAAACACTTGGAAACTGAACAATACCCTGCTCAAAAATGAGTGGGTTATACAAGAAATTAAGGATGGAATAAAGAAATCCACAGAATTCAATGAGAACAATACATTTCCTATCAAAACCTTTGGAACACAGCTAAAGCAGTGCTCAGAGGTCAATTTATAGCAATAAATGCACACATCCAAAAAGAAGAAAGGGCCAAAATCAAAGAATTATCCCTACAACTTGAACAAATAGAAAGAGAGCAACAAAAGAAACCCTCAGGAACCAGAAGAAAGCAAACAATAAAAGTTAGAGCAGAATTAAATGAAATAGAGAACAGAAAACAATTGAAAGAGTTAACAAGATTAAAAGCTGATTTTTTGAAAAATTTAACAAAACTGATAAACCACTGGCAAAACTGACAAATGAAAAACAGGAGCAGAAACAAATAACCTGAATGAGAAATTAGATGGCTGATATCACAACAGACCCAACTGAAATTAAAAGAATCACAGCAGATTACTATGAAAAATTGTACTCTAATGAATTTGAAAACCAAGAATAAATGGATGAATTTCTAGAAACACATTACCTACCTAAACTAACACAAACAGAGGTAAAACAACTGAATAAAACCGTGACAAAAGAAGAGATTGAAAAGGTAATTAAAAAATTCACGACAAAAAAAAGGCTTGGCCCTGATGGCTTCACTGGAGAGTTTTACCAAACTTTCAGTGAAGAGTTAACACCACTACTACTAAATGTATTTCAGAGCATAGAAATGGATGGAATACTCCCAAACTCATTCTATGAAGCAAGCATATCCCTGATATGAAAACCAGGTAAAGACACCACAGAAAAAGAAAATTACAGACCTATACCGCTCATGAACTTAGATGTAAAAATCCTTAACAAAATTCTACCCAAAAGAATTTAACAACATATCCAAAAAAAAAAAAAACTTCACCATGATGAAGTGGGATTCATACCAGAATTGCAGGGATGGTTTTACATTAGAAAAACAATCAATGTAATCCATCATATAATTAAAAGAAAAGACAAAAACTACATGATTTCAATTGAAGCAGAAAAGGCATTTAACAAAGTCCAATACCCATTCATGTTAAAAACTCTCAGCAAAATTAGAAAGGAAATTCCTCAACATAATAAAGGGCATTTATACAAAGCCAACAGCCAACATTATCCTAAATAGAGTCTGAAAGTATTCCCCTTGACACTGGGAACCAGGCAAGGATGCCCTTTATCACCATTCCTATTCAACGTTGAGCTGGAGGACTTCGCCAGAGCAATTAGGCTAGATAAAGAAATAAAGAACATCCAGATTAGTAATGAAGAAGTCAAAGTATCTCTCTTTACAGATGACATGATCTTATACACAGAAAACCCTAGAGTCCTCAAGAAAACTAGTGAAACTAATAGAAGAGTTCAGCAGAGTATCAGGATACAAAATAAACATACAAAAATCAGTTGGATTCCTCTACACCAACAAAAAGAATATCAAAGAGGAAATCCCCAAATCAATACCATTTACAGTAGCCCCCAAGAAGATAAAATACTTAGGAAAAAAAATCTAACCAGAGCCATAAAACACTTATACAAAGAAAACTACAAGACACTACTGCAAGAAACCAAAAGAGACCTACATAAGTGGAAAAACACACTTTGCTAGTGGATAGGAAGACACAACGTTGTAAAAATGTCTATTCTACCAAAAGCAATCTATAGATACAACGCAATTCTGATCCAAATCCCAATGACATTTTTTAAAGAGATGGAGAAACAAATCACCAACTTCATATGGAAGGGAAAGAGGCCCCGGATAAATAAGGCATTACTGAAAAAGAAGAACAAAGTGGGAGGCCTTACTTTACCTGATTTTAGAAGCTATTATACTGCCATAGTAGTCAAAACAGCCTGGTACTGGTACCAGGACCAATGGAACAGAATTGAGGATGCAGACATAAATCCATCCACATATGAGCAGTTGATATTTGATAAAGATCCCAGAACAGTTAAATGGGGGAAAAGACAGCCTTTTTAACAAATGGTGCTGGTATAACTGGATACCCATCTGCAAAAAAATGAAACAAGACCCATACCTGACACCATGCACAAAACTAACTCAAAGTGGGTCAAAGACCTAAACATAAAATCTAAAATCATAAAGATCATGGAAGAAAAAATAAGGACAATGCTAGAAACCCACCCTAAATCATGGCATGAACAGTATACAAAACATTACTAACAATCCAGAAGAGAAACTAGATAACTGGGAGTTCCTAAAAATCAAACACCGATGCTCACCCTAAGATTTCACCAAAAGAGTAAATGATTACCTACAGACTGGGAAAAAGTTTTTAGCTATGACATTTCCCATCAGCGTCTGATCTCTAAAATCTGCATGACACTGCAATAACTCAACTACAAATAGACAAATAACCCAATTAAAAACTGGGAAAAGGATATGAATGGGCAATTCACCAAAGAAGACATTTGGGCAGCTAACAGATACTTGAGGAAATGCTCACCAACTTTAGCCTTAGAGAAATGCAAATACAAATTACAATGAGATACGATCTCACCCCAACAAGGCTGGCATTAACCCAAAAAATACAAAATAATAAATGTTAGAGAGGCTGCGGAGAGACTGGAACACTTATACACTGCTGGTGGGAATGCAAATGGTACGACCACTTTGGAAATCGATTTGGCGCTTCCTTAAAAAGCTAGAAATAGAACTACCATAAAAAAAAAAAAAAACTACCATACGATCCAGCAATCCCACTCCTTAGAACATATCCTAGAGAAATAAGAACCTTTACATAAACAGATACATGTACACCCATGTTCATTGCAGCACTGTTTACAATAGCAAAAAGATGGAAGCAACCAAGGATGCCCATCAATGGATGAATGGATAAGTAAATTATGGTTTATTCACACAATGGAATACTACGCATCGATAAAGAACAGTGAGGAATCTGTGAAACATCTCATAACATGGAGAAACCTGGAAGGCATTATGCTGAGTGAAATCAGTTGCAAAAGGACAAATATTGTATGAGACCACTGTTATAAATACTCAAACAGTCTGAACACAGAGGAAAATATTCTTTGGTTGTTACAAGTGTGAGGAGTGAGGGAGGGGAAGTGGTATTCATTAATCAGAAAGTAGACAAGAACTATTTTGGGTGAAGGAAAAGACAACACAAAATACAGGGGAGGTCATCACAACTGGACTAAATGAAAAGCAAAAAAGTTTTCTGAATAAACCGAATGCTCTGAAGGCCAGAGTAGCAGGGGCGGGGCCTGGGGACCATGGTTTCAGGGGACATCTAGGTTAACTGCCATAATAAAATCTTTTTTTTTTTTTTTTTTTTTTTTATAATAACTTTTATTAAGCTTCAAGTGAACGTTTACAAATCCAATCAGTCTGTCACATATAAGTTTACATACATCTCACTTCCTACTCCCACTTACTCTCCCCGTCTTGAGTCAGCCCTTTCAGTCTCTCCTTTCTTGACAATTTTGCCGGCTTCCCTCTCTCTCTATCCTCCCATCCCCCCTCCAGACAAGAGTTGCCAACACAATCTCAAGTGTACACCTGATATAATTAGCTCACTCTTCATCAGCGTCTCTCTCCCACCCGCTGACCAGTCCCTTTCATGTCTGATGAGTTGTCTTCAGGGATGGTTCCTGTCCTGTGTCAACAGAAGGTCTGGAGAGCATGACCGCCGGGATTCCTCCAGTCTCAGTCAGACCATTAAGTTTGGTCTTCTTATGAGAATTTGGGGTCTGCATCCCACTGCTCTCCTGCTCCCTCAGGGGTCCTCTGCTGAGCTCCCTGTCAGGGCAGTCATCGATTGTGGCCGGGCACCAACTAGTTCTTCTGGTCTCAGGATGATGTAGGTCTCTGGTTCATGTGGCCCTTTCTGTCTCTTGGGCTCTTAGTTGTCATGTGGGCTTGGTGTTCTTCATTTTCCTTTGCTCCAGGTGGGTTGAGACCAATTGCTGCATCTTAGATGGCTGCTTGTTAGCATTTAAGACCCCAGACGCCACATTTCAAAGTGGGATGCAGAATGATTTCATAATAGAATTATTTTGCCAATTGACTTAGAAGTCCCCGCAAACCATGTTCCCCAGACCCCCGCGCTTGCTCCGCTGAGCTTTGAAGCATTCATTTTATCCCGGAAACTTCTTTGCTTTTGGTCCAGTCCAATTGAGCTGACCTTCCATGTATTGAGTGTTGTCTTTCCCTTCACCTAAAGCAGTTCTTATCTACTGATTAATCAATAAAAAAACCCTCTCCCACCCTCCCTCCCTCCCCCCCTCGTAACCACAAAAGTATGTGTTCTTCTCAGGTTTACTATTTCTCAAGATCTTATAATAGTGGTCTTATACAGTATTTGTCCTTTTGCCTCTGACTCATTTCGCTCAGCATAATGCCTTCCAGGTTCCTCCATGTTATGAAATGTTTCAGAGATTCGTCACTGTTCTTTATCGATGCGTAGTATTCCATTGTGTGAATATACCACAATTTATTTACCCATTCATCCGTTGATGGACACCTTGGTTGCTTCCAACTTTTTGCTATTGTAAACAGAGCTGCAATAAACATGGGTGTGCATATATCTGTTTGTATGAAGGCTCTTGTATCTCTAGGGTATATTCCGAGGAGTGGGATTTCTGGGTTGTATGGTAGTTCTATTTCTAACTGTTTAAGATAACGCCAGATAGATTTCCAAAGTGGTTGTACCATTTTACATTCCCACCAGCAGTGTATGAGAGTTCCAATCTCTCCGCAGCCTCTCCAACATTTATTATTTTGTGTTTTTTGGATTAATGCCAGCCTTGCTGGTGTGAGATGGAATCTCATCGTAGTTTTAATTTGCATTTCTCTAATGGCTAATGATCGAGAGCATTTTCTCATGTATCTGTTGGCTGCCTGAATATCTTCTTTAGAGAAATGTGTGTTCATATCCTTTGCCCACTTCTTGATTGGGTTGTTTGTCTTTTTGTGGTTGAGTTTTGACAGAATCATGTAGATTTTAGAGATCAGGCGCTGGTCGGAGATGTCATAGCTGAAAATTCTTTCCCAATCTGTAGGTGGTCTTTTTACTCTTTTGGTGAAGTCTTTAGATGAGCATAGGTGTTTGATTTTTAGGAGCTCCCAGTTATCGGGTTTCTCGTCATCATTTTTGGTAATGTTTTGTATTCTGTTTATACCTTGTATTAGGGCTCCTAGGGTTGTCCCAATTTTTTCTTCCATGATCTTTATCGTTTTAGTCTTTATGTTTAGGTCTTTGATCCACTTGGAGTTAGTTTTTGTGCATGGTGTGAGGTATGGGTCCTGTTTCATTTTTTTGCAAATGGATATCCAGTTATGCCAGCACCATTTGTTAAAAAGGCTGTCTTTTCCCCAGTTAATTGACACTGGTCCTTTGTCAAATATCAGCTGCTCATACGTGGATGGATCTATGTCTGGGTTCTCAATTCTGTTCCATTGGTCTATGTGTCTGTTGTTGTACCAATACCAGGCTGTTTTGACTACTGTGGCTGTATAATAGGTTCTGAAGTCAGGTAAGGTGAGGCCTCCCACTTTCTTCTTCTTTTTCAGTAGTGCTTTGCTTATCCGGGGCTTTTTTCCCTTCCATATGAAATTGGTGATTTGTTTCTCTATCCCCTTAAAATATGACATTGGAATTTGGATCGGAAGTGCGTTGAATGTATAGATGGCTTTTGGTAGAATAGACATTTTTACTATGTTAAGTCTTCCTATCCATGAGCAAGGTATGTTTTTCCACTTAAGTATGTCCTTTTGAATTTCTTGTAGTAGATCTTTGTAGTTTTCTTTGTATAGGTCTTTTACATCCTTGGTAAGATTTATTCCTAAGTATCTTATCTTCTTGGGGGCTACCGTGAATGGTATTGATTTGGTTATTTCCTCTTCGGTGTTCTTTTTGTTGATGTAGAGGAATCCAAGTGATTTTTGTATGTTTATTTTATAACCTGAGACTCTGCCAAACTCTTCTATTAGTTTCAGTAGTTTTCTGGAGGATTCCTTAGGGTTTTCTGTGTATATAATCATGTCATCTGCAAATAGTGATAACTTTACTTCTTCCTTGCCAATCCGGATACCTTTTATTTCTTTGTCTAGCCTGATTGCCCTGGCTAAGACTTCCAACACGATGTTGAATAAGAGCGGTGATAAAGGGCATCCTTGTCTGGTTCCCGTTCTCAAGGGAAATGCTTTCAGGTTCTCTCCATTTAGAGTGATATTGGCTGTTGGCTTTGCATAGATGCCCTTTATTATGTTAAGGAATTTTCCTTCAATTCCTATTTTGGTAAGAGTTTTTATCATAAATGGGTGTTGGACTTTGTCAAATGCCTTTTCTGCATCAATTGATAAGATCATGTGGTTTTTGTCTTTTGTTTTATTTATGTGATGGATTACATTAATGGTTTTTCTGATATTAAACCAGCCTTGCATACCTGGTATAAATCCCACTTGATCAGGGTGAATTATTTTTTTGATGTGTTGTTGGATTCTATTGGCTAGAATTTTGTTGAGGATTTTTGCATCAATGTTCATGAGGGATATAGGTCTATAATTTTCTTTTTTTGTAATGTCTTTACCTGGTTTTGGTATCAGGGAGATGGTGGCTTCATAGAATGAGTTGGGTAGTATTCCGTCATTTTCTATGCTTTGGAATACCTTTAGTAGTAGTGGTGTTAACTCTTCTCTGAAAATTTGGTAGAACTCTGCAGTGAAGCCGTCCGGGCCAGGACTTTTTTTTGTTGGGAGTTTTTTGATTACCGTTTCAATCTCTTTTTTTATTATGGGTCTATTTAGTTGTTCTGCTTCTGAATGTGTTAGTTTAGGTAGGTAGTGTTTTTCAAGGAATTCATCCATTTCTTCTAGGTTTTCAAATTTGTTAGAGTACAATTTTTCATAATAATCTGAAATGATTCTTTTAATTTCATTTGGTTCTGTTGTGATGTGGTCCTTCTCATTTCTTATTCGGGTTATTTGTTTCCTTTCCTGTATTTCTTTAGTCAGTCTAGCCAATGGTTTATCAATTTTGTTAATTTTTTCAAAGAACCAGCTTTTGGCTTTGTTAATTCTTTCAATTGTTTTTCTGTTCTCTAATTCATTTAGTTCAGCTCTAATTTTTATTATTTGTTTTCTTCTGGTGCCTGATGGATTCTTTTGTTGCTCACTTTCTATTTGTTCAAGTTGTAGGGACAGTTCTCTGATTTTGGCTCTTTCTTCTTTTTGTATGTGTGCATTTATTGATATAAATTGACCTCTGAGCACTGCTTTTGCTGTGTCCCAGAGGTTTTGATAGGAAGTATTTTCATTCTCGTTGCTGTCTATGAATTTCCTTATTCCCTCCTTGATGTCTTCTATAACCCAGTCTTTTTTCAGGAGGGTATTGTTCATTTTCCAAGTATTTGATTTCTTTTCCCTCGTTCTTCTGTTATTGATCTCTAGTTTTATTGCCTTGTGGTCTGAGAAGATGCTTTGTAATATTTCGATGTTTTGGACTCTGCAAAGGTTTGTTTTATGACCTAATATGTGGTCTATTCTAGAGAATGTTCCATGTGCGCTAGAAAAAAAAGTATATTTTGCAGCAGTTGGGTGGAGAGTTCTGTATAAGTCAATGAGGTCAAGTTGGTTGATTGTTGTAATTAGATCTTCCGTGTCTCTGTTGAGCTTCTTACTGGATGCCCTGTCCTTCTCCGAAAGTGGTGTGTTGAAGTCTCCTACTATAATTGTGGAGGTATCTATCTCGCTTTTCAGTTCTGTTAAAATTTGATTTATATATCTTGCAGCCCTGTCATTGGGTGCGTAAATATTTAATATGGTTATGTCTTCCTGATCAATTGTCCCTTTTATCATTATATAGTGTCCTTCTTTATCCTTTGTGGTGGATTTAAGTCTAAAGTCTATTTTGTCAGAAATTAATATTGCTACTCCTCTTCTTTTTTGCTTATTGTTTGCTTGATATACTTTTTTCCATCCTTTGAGTTTTAGTTTGTTTGTGTCTCTAAGTCTAAGGTGTGTCTCTTGTAGGCAGCATATAGATGGATCGTGTTTCTTTATCCAGTCTGTGACTCTCTGTCTCTTTATTGGTGCATTTAGTCCATTTACATTCAGGGTAATTATAGATAAATAAGTTTTTAGTGCTGTCATTTTGATGCCTTTTTATGTGTGTTGTTGACAATTTCATTTTTCCACATACTTTTTTGTGCTGAGGCGTTTTTCTTAGTAAATTGTGAGATCCTCACTTTCATAGTGTTTGACTTTATGTTAGTTGAGTCGTTACGTTTTTCTTGGTTTTTGTCTTGAGTTATAGAGTTGTTATACCTTTTTGTGGTTACCTCATTATATACCCCTATTTTTCTAAGTAAAAACCTAACTTGTATTGTTCTATATCGCCTTGTATCACTCTCCATATGGCAGTTCAATGCCTCCTGTATTTAGTCCCTCTTTTTGATTATTGTGATCTTTTACCTATTGACTTCCATGATTCCCTGTTATGTGTATTTTTTTTTAATTAATCTTAATTTGTTTGTTTTTGTGATTTCCCTATTTGAGTTGATATCAGGACGTTCTGTTTTGTGACCTTGTGTTGTGCTGATATCTGATATTATTGGTTCTCTGACCAAACAATATCCTTTAGTATTTCTTGTAGCTTTGGTTTGGTTTTTGCAAATTCTCTAAACTTGTGTTTGTCTGTAAATATCTTAATTTCGCCTTCATATTTCAGAGAGAGTTTTGCTGGATATATGATCCTTGGTTGGCAGTTCTTCTCCTTCAGTGTTCTGTATATGTCGTCCCATTCCCTTCTTGCCTGCATGGTTTCTGCTGAGTAGTCAGAACATATTCTTATTGATTCTCCCTTGAAGGAAACCTTTCTTTTCTCCCTGGCTGCTTTTAAAATTTTCTGTTTATCTTTGGTTTTGGTGAGTTTGATGATAATATGTCTTGGTGTTTTTCTTTTTGGATCAATCTTAAATGGGGTTCGATGAGCATCTTGGATAGATATCCTTTCGTCTTTCATGATGTCAGGGAAGTTTTCTGTCAGAAGTTCTTCAACTATTTTCTCTGTGTTTTCTGTCCCCCCTCCCTGTTCTGGGACTCCAATCACCCGCAGGTTATCCTTCTTGATAGAGTCCCACATAATTCTTAGGGTTTCTTCATTTTTTTTAATTCTTTTATCTGATTTTTTTTCAGCTATGTTGGTGTTGATTCCCTGGTCCTCCAGATGTCCCAGTCTGCATTCTAATTGCTCGAGTCTGCTCCTCTGACTTCCTAGTGTGTTGTCTAATTCTGTTATTTTATTGTTAATCTTTTGGATTTCTACATGTTGTCTCTCTATGGATTCTTGCAACTTATTAATTTTTCCAGTATGTTCTTGAATAATCTTTTTGAGTTCTTCAACAGTTTTATCAGTGTGTTCCTTGGCTTTTTCTGCAGATATCCTAATTTCATTTGTGATATCATTAAGCATTCTGTAAATTAGTTTTTTATATTCTGTATCTGATAATTCCAAAATTGTATCTTCATTTGGGAAAGATTTTGATTCTTTTGTTTGGGGGGGTTGGAGAAGCTGTCACGGTCTGCTTCTTTAAGTGGTTTGATATGGATTGTTGTCTCCGAGCCATCACTGGGAAACTAGTTTTTCCAGAAAATCCGCTAAAAAAAAACAGCAGTCAGATCCCTATCAGAGTTCTCCCTCTGGCTCAGGCTATTCAGATGTTAATGAAGCCGCCTGGGGAGGGTGGGGGAGGGAACAGAGAGATAGGAGAGTAGCACCTCAGAATATAGCCAGAGTTGCTTGTCTTGCTTGGAAAGACTATTATATCTGAGATTCCCGCGGGCGCGTCGCCTATGTGTGCTGTCTGTGTGGAGATTGCCCCCGGGGGGTCTGGCCCGCTGGAGTCACGGTCAGATCCTCCGCTTCCAGCCCCACGCCCAGCGTCAAGGCTCCCCTACTGGGACGGTGCACTCTCGACTCCAAAATCAGTCGCTGCCTCCCGGGGACTTCTCGTCCCTCCAGCCGCGTGGCCGTGCCGCCCCCGTGAACCAGGTGGGCCCCCTCCCGGGGTTAGTTCAGATGGGTGGAGTAGCTCCCCGTGCTTGTGCCGCGACCGAGTGTCCCGGCTGGAACGCTGTTCTCCCCGCTCCAATACCAGTCGCTGCCTCCCGGGGACTTCTCCTACCGGCTGCGTCCCACGCCGCCCGCGTGACCCGGATGGTCACCTTCCCGGGGTTAGTTCAGGGGGTGGAGCAACTCTCCGTGTTTATGGCGTACCTGCGTGCAGTCCAAATCCCTGTGGGACGGTTCCCCGGCTCGGGTGCTGCTCTTTCTGCTCCAAGATCAGTCACTGCCTCCCGGGGACTTCTCCTAACGGCTGCGTCCCACGCCGCCCGTGGAACCGGCTAGTCCCCCTCCCGGGGTTAGTTCAGGGGGGTGGAGCAGGTCTCTGTGCTTGTGCCGTACCTGACTGGTATGCTGGCTCCAGGCTCTGGAAACAATCGCTGCTTCCCCGTATTAGTTCGTTCTCCGTCTCTAAATCTGTGTTTGTTGTTCAGGGTTCGTAGATTGTTATGTATGTGATCGATTCACTTGTTTTTCCGTGTCTTTGATGTAAGAGGGATCCGAGGTAGCGTCTGCCTAGTCCGCCATCTTCCATAATAAAATCTTTTAAGAAAACATTCTGCATCCCACTTTGGTGAGAGGAGTCTGGGGTCTTAAACGCTAGCAAGTGGCCATCTAATATGCATCAATTGGTCTCAACCAACCTGAAGCAAAGGAAAATGAAGATCACCAAAGACACAAGGTAATTATGAGCCCAAGAGACATAAGGGGCCACATAAATCAGAGGCTCCATCAACCTGAGACCAGAAGACCTAATGGTGCCCAGCTACAACTGATGACTGCCCTGACAGGGACATCAGCAGAGAATCCCTGACGGAGCAGGAGAGCAGTGGGATGCAGGCCTCAAATTTTCATAAAAAGACCAGACTTAATGGTCTGACTGAGACTAGAAGGACCCCAGAGGTCATGGTCTCCAGATCTTCTGTTAGCCCAAGACTGGAGCCATTCCCAAAGCCAACTCTTCAGACAAGGATTGGTCTGGACTGCAATATAACATAGAAAATGATACTGGTGAGGGGTGAGCTTCTTGGCTCAAATAGACATATGAGACTGTGGGGGCAGCTCCTGTCTGGAAGGCAGATGAGAAGGCAGAGGGGGACAGAAGCTGGCTGAATGGACATGGGGAATACAGGACGGAGAGAAGGAGTGTGCTGTTTCATCAGCGGGAGAGCAACTAGGAGTACATAGCAAGGTGTATATAATTTTTTGCCTGAGAGACTGACTTCATTTGTAAACTTTCAGTTAAACTACAATAAAATTAAAATAAATAAACTATTTTTGCTCTGTCGCATCAATTCTGACTTACAGCTACCTAAAAAAAAAGAAAAAAAATTTTTTTTTTTTATACAATAGAGTAGAAATCTCCCATATGGTTGTCTATGCTGTAATCTTTGTGGGTGTTGATGGCCAGGTCTTTTCATCCCAGAATGGCTTGGGGACTCAAACTGCCAACTTTTCAGGTAGCAGAGAGTGTTTTGAACATTGCACCAACAGGGCTCCTTCCATTAAAAAAAACACAAGTGAAGTATACATATATATATATATATATATATATATATATATATATATACACACATACCATCACATAGGCAAATAAGGAAAAAAAATCACAAATGGATACATCAGAAATATTTACAATGACAAATAGCAGCAAAAAATTTTATAGCACAATAAATACATAATCATAGTAAGATATTACTCACAAAATATCACACTTTACAAGGATATATTTATATAGCAGAGCTTGTGTCAAGAAGAGCAGAATATGAAGGTGAGAAAGATGTTTTGGAATGAGGATTGGACAGAATGGAAAAACATACAATATTGAAATATAATAAAGGAAAATAAAATAAACAAGCAAAAAACCTAAACAGACAGATGATGTGATTGAGTGTGAAATGAGAAGCAAGGGTAACATTTCTGTTCCTGAGGTCAACAAGAAAGCAAAACAAAATAAAAACAGAAACAAAAACTGGAACAATAGCAATAACGGCAACAATAGCAACAGCAAGCAAGGAAGTGATACCTCATATACGCACAATGCATTATTTTTATTCCACTTAAGTTTTTAAATAAGGCAATAAGGAAGCGTTTAATCACTGC
This sequence comes from Elephas maximus indicus, assembly GCF_024166365.1. Classification (NCBI taxonomy): domain Eukaryota; kingdom Metazoa; phylum Chordata; class Mammalia; order Proboscidea; family Elephantidae; genus Elephas; species Elephas maximus. The sequence goes on from NC_064825.1 coordinate 116,381,665, forward strand.
TTCATTTTGTCATCCATTTGAAGATACCACTATAAAACTGGGAAATATTGATATTTGTGTTTTACAGATACAGCACTTTAATCCAGACCCCTGAGTGATAAAAACGGAAACTTCACAAAGAGTAAAACGCAGAATATATGAAATAGATAAATACAGACGAGCATACACACTATATGAAGAAAAACTCATTCACAGGAGAATGCAAATGGTCCTGGGCGATTAACAGACAACCCCCAGATATTTTGTTGAGCTTTCAAATGCTACAGGGACAGTCATCAAATTGCTTGGCATCTCCTCAGGGAGAATCTCCAAGGGTGAAAAAAATCTTTAATTTGTTCTCATCATGCCATCTTAAGAAACACATTGAGAAGTCAACACAAAGGCTTCATTACAGGTAACAGGATAGACAATTTCCATATTTTGTCAATATCCAGAACGTTTCAGTGACACTTGCATGGTCCCACCTTTATTCAACGGCAAAGCCGTTGCAAAATATCAGGATTTGACATTCGGTTCTGGGTGCATTCTACTTTCCAGTAGTGCCTGAGACTAGGATCTCTCCCCCTTTCTTCTTCATATAGTTTTTTTCAAATATTCTCACTTTGTTTCAGAAGCCAAACGCTCACAAGCATCTTTGAAACATCATTGTATAACTAAATAAATTTTTTTCTTTTTATAATTATATGAATAAAAAATAAAATGAAACAAAACAAAAACCAAACCAGTTGTCCTGGAGCCAGTTTTGACTCCACGCATGTCAGAGAACTGTGTTCCGTAGGGTGTTCAATGGCTGTGACCTTTCAGAATTAGGCTTTCTTTCTTCCAAGGTGCCTCTGAGTGGGCTTGACACACCAACCATCAGGTAGTAGCTGAGTGCTTCATTGTTTGCACCACCCAGTTGGCCTAATTATGTGAATAATAGAGTTGAAATATGAAAGTAAAGGAAGCATATACAGTATTAAAAAATACTGTAGCAGAATTACACAGCTGTGGATATTCAGTCTCCAACATTAATGTCTTTTAAAATCCTTAATTATATAGCGACTCTAGGCACTCTTAGGTCCCTCTCAGATATGATTGAATGTTTAATGCATATTAAAATAACTGTATAAATGTGCATTTTTACTAATCTCTTGGTGAGGAAGCAAATACATTTCCACCTCACACCTCATGTTCTCATACCAAGTTCTTCAATATCCAGTGGAATCTGGCAGAAAGAAGATGTAAGTTTTTCAAAGAGTATGGCTTTGTATAAAGAGGAGTAGATAATCCACAAAAATAATAACCTATGAAAAATAACCCGGTGCTCTCCAGAGAACTCCAAAACTGATGAGAAGTCCTTTTATCTTCCCTGACCTCATAGGAAAATCAGTATGTATCAAAGTGAGTACTTGTTTTCTTCTACCTTTCATTACTGCAAATAAACAAGATTTATATTGCATTCGGTGAAGAGAGCTGATTTCCTAATTGTAATATCTACTGATACCCAATTCAGTATCTTCGGACATAGGCAATACATGTATATAGGGACAAGGCAGGGTATCAGAAAGCCACAACATCATAAGCAATGTCTTATATGAGATAACGTATTTCCCCTAGAGCCATTTTATAATTTGATATGATATGATTGTATTTTTCTGTTCGTTGGATTATTCCTGACTCAGTGAATGCTGGTACTGCTATTTTCATTCTCTGTAGTATCATGTCAAACCACTAATTCTTTTACGTTAAACTGCCATCCTCATTATGAGCTGTACGGTAGCACATAGAAGTACCTCAGGTCCTTAATGTACAGAAGGATATAAAAGAAAATCCAAGAATCCGTGTATATCTCATCAGTGTAATTTGTCTCTATTCTCTTGAGTAATACAGTGATTTTTACTGATTTTCTTTTAAACTACAGGATCTGTTTATCCAAATGGAATTTTTAAATGAAACTTCATTATATCAAACCAATAACAGTGACCTTGCTTTCTCCCAATTTGCTCAAATTTCATCTCAGTTTTAGGTATTTTCATGAGAAAATATATTTGATTTGTTACAAACAACTTAATGAAAATGCCCCTAGGGATGGACATATTTTAAGTAAATTTAAAGATATATTAACACGTTTTAAGAAAATTAGTAGATGTATAGTCTAAAACACTGACAGGCTGATGGTCCAATTTTTGTCATGGAGACAAAGATGGGGTAGGAAAGGTCTGGGGCCAGTTAAATGGATAACACGCTACTCAACGTATTCATCATCATATCCCTGGCATAGAAAGTAAGTCACACTAGAAGAATTTACATACACATATGTAAAGAAAAATTTTTTTTAGGTAACTTACTGTGATCACAATTGAAAAGTTTGGATTCATATTATTCATAGTGGCTTTGATTACTTAAAATCTACCGGATGATACTACATAAAAGCTATTGACAATGCTGATGTCTCTACCCAGAATAGGTTTCCTGATAGACCACGATGGACAAACACAATCTAACAGCGCTGAATGAATTCATTCTGATGGGAATCACAGACCGCCCTGAGCTGCAGGTTCCATTGTTCGGGCTGTTCCTCATCATCTACGTGATCTCAGTGGTGGGCAACTTGGGCATCATCATCCTCACCAAGATGGACTCCAAGCTACAAACTCCCGTGTACTTTTTTCTCAGACACCTGGCTATCACTGATCTTGGTTATTCAACAGCTGTGGGACCCAAAATGTCGGTAAATTTTGTTGTGGATGAAAACACAATCTCTTATTATTTTTGTGCTACGCAGCTAGCTTTAGCTTTTTTTATTTTGTTCATAAATGGTGAAATTTTTATTCTGTCAGTAATGTCTTATGACCGCTATGTGGCCATCTGTAACCCTCTGCTCTACGCAGTCATCCTGTCACAAAGGACATGTTGGGTGCTGATGGCAATCGTCTATCTCCACAGCACATTTGTTTCTCTTCTTAGTCACCATAAAAATTTTTAATTTGTCCTTCTGTGACTACAGTGTCATCAGGCATTTCTACTGTGATGGTCTCCACTTGTTAACTTTGCTCTGCTCAAACACACATGAAATCGAATCGATCCTTCTCATCTTAGCAGCTTTTGATTTGATTTCATTAGTTCTTGTTTCTTACCTGCTCATTCTTGTAGCCATTCTCAGGATGAGCTCAGCTGAGGGCAGGCACAAGGCCTTCTCCACCTGTGGATCCCACCTGACCGTGGTGGTAGTGTTCTATGGGACTTTAATCTTTATGTACGTGCAGCCCAAGTCCAGTCATTCCTTTGACACTGATAAAGTGGCTTCCATATTTTACACCCTGGAGATCCCCATGTTGAATCCCTTGATCTATGGTTTGAGGAATTATGATGTGAAATATGTCTGACACAGGACTTTGGGACAATTATGCAATATATTTTCTCAAAGTTCACTATACCGTATCATTCATACAAATTACATTATGGGCTTTAAACTTTCTTCTGTGTGCCTCCAGAGGGGAGAGCAAGCACAAAAGCACGGATAACATATATTTCTATATTGCCTTCTATCACTCACTCTAGTAAGAGCTGTAAAAAGATCAATAAATGCAACTGTCCAAAGTGTTGCCTTCCTTGAGCAGGAGTGATGCATTATAAGCAGAATAATTAAGAAATTTTATAGTATATTAGAATGTGTAGGAGGTAATAGATTTAAAAAGAATTAAAGATGAAGAGTGAATAAGCTGATTGGGATAGGAAAAGAGTAGTAGATATAAGAAGGGTTTGAAGTTTCAGGTATTTTCTTCATGCAGTAGAAAAAATGTAGAAAGTGTGTGTGTGCCCGTGCAAGTGTGTATGTATGCATGCACATGGCCTGTTTGCACAAGCGTGTGCAAACCCTCTGTTTTAGTGGTCATACCATGCCCTGCCCTGGTGTGTCTAATTCTAACTGCAAGAAAGCTCAGTGCTGCAGGATGATGCGAAGTATTCAGTCATCTGAATTTGCTCAAATGTCTGCGTTCTAAACCTTGAAATCCCTCTTTCATCATCAGTGCCTTTACTTTCGTATTTGAGTACTCAGAGTCTGTTTACTTTGTTAGTATTATTACTATATTGTAATAGTAATAGAACAGTAACAAAATACAGTTAGTATATTCAACAGGAACAGCTCAGTATCTGGTTTTATCTAAATCAACTCATTTTGTCTCTGTCAGTGGATACACCGGTTAAGATAAATTCATTGACCTCAACCATAGGTGCTTACAGATGTTTACATTTTTTCCCTTACTGGATTGATGGTGCTTCCTAATTGTTGATTTTGTCTCATAGACTGTTTTTGTCTACAAAAAATCTACCATGCTCTACATAGGGCATGGAAAAAACTGTACAGTATCTTTTCTACAGCCGTGTATAACATATGGTTCCTATAAACTACGTCGTGAACTTCAAACCTTGTCTGTGTGCCTCCATATCATTCATATAAATTACTTGATGGGCTTTCAACTTTATTCTGAGTGCCTCCAGACGGGACAGCCAGCACAAAAGCAAAGCTAAGTTCAACATATATTTCTATGTCACTTTACTAAGAGCTCTAAATAGATAATAAATGAAACAATAAGAAATGCTGCCTTTCTTGAGCAAAGAGATGAATTATAAGCATAATAGCTAAGAAATTTTATAGTATGTTAGAATGTGCTGGAGGTGATAGATTTTAAGAAAATGAAAAGTGAGTATGCTGAGTGGGATAGGGAAACCAGTAGATACAGGTAGAGTTCCAACCATCTGGTGTTTTCCTAGCCCAGTAGGAAAAAAAAAAAAATTGTAGAAAGTGTGTATGTGTGTGTGTGTGTGTGCCAGCACATCTGTTTTGAGCTCATTCTCTGCCCTGGGGTGGGTAATTCTGATTGGAAGAAGGCTTAGTGGGGTGAGATGATTCGAAGTACTCAGTCATCTGAATTTGCTCAAATGTCCACTTTCTAAACCTTGAAATCCCTCTCTCTTTTTTTTAATCAATGCCTTTACTTTCATATATGAGCCCTTAGAGTCTGTTTACTTTGTTATTATTTTTATTATTATTTTATTGTAATAGGAATATAAACAATTACAAAATAAAGTTATTATATTCAACAGGAGCTGCTCGGTATCCATTTTATCCAAATCAGCCATTTTTGTCTGTATCAGTGTATATACCAGTTAAGATAAAGTTATTGAGGTCAGCCACAGAAGTTTCCAGGTTTTTACCTTTTTTTTCTCTACCACATTGATATTGGTTCCTAATTTCATGTTTTTGTCACATAGATTGTTATCCTTCTCTCTCTAGAAAACAATAATTGTTTTTCTATAGAAGACATTTTCTAATTGTCTATGAATCCTTCCTTATATAAGAGTTCTAATAAAATTGTAGTAAATCCATACATGAAACAATACTCAGCAATAAAAAAGAACACATTATTGATTCACACAAAAGTGTGAATGGGCCTCAGTAGAATGATCTGAGGTGAAAGAAGCCCATCACAAAAGATTGTTGTTAGCTGCCACCGAGTAGACTCCAACACATGGGGACCTCATGGAAAACAAAACAAAATGTTGCCTAGCCCTATGCTATCCTCACGATCATTAGTATGTTTGAGTCCATTTCTGCGGCAACTGTGTCAATCCATCTCATGGAGGACTTCCCTCATTCTCATTGGCCATTTTTGTCACCAAATATGATGTTCTCTTCCAGCAACTGATGTTTCTGGATAACATGTTCAAAGCAAGAAAGTGGACAATGTTCTCTTGGAGACAATAAAATATCTACCATTAAAGAATTTTTGTTTTGCTGGGTGCCTTTGAGTTGATGGCAACACATTGCAACCTATAAGACAGAGAAGAACTGCCCTATACCGTTGTCTAGCCTGTACTCTTTATGGGTGCAGATGGCCAGGTCTTTTTTGCTCATAATGGCTTGATGGTTCACACTGCCAACATTTCAGTTAACGATGGGTGTTTGTACATTGCACGAAAAGAGTGCCTTTCATTAAAGAAAAGACAAGTGAAATATATACGTAGATATAAACCTTAACCAAACTTTTTGCCAACCAGTTGATGCTGACTCATAGTAACCCTATAGGAGAGAGTAGAACTGCCCTACAGAGTTTCCAGGGAGCGCCTGGTGGATTTGAACTGCCGACCTTTTGGTTAGCAGCCGTAACACTTAACTACTACGCCACCAGGGTTTCCATATATGTATAGAGAGAGAAAGGGAAATATAATAAAGGAAAATAAAACAAACAAGCAAAAAACCTAAACTGACAGTTGATGTCAATTAAGTATAAAATGAGAAGCAAGGGTAACATTTCTGTTCCTGAGGTCAACAAGAAAGCAAAGCAAAACAAAGAAACAAAAAAAACCTGAACAATAGCCGTAGCAGCAATAACAACAGCAAACAGGGAAGTGATACTCACATATGCACAATGCATTATTTTATTCTATCTAAATATTTTAAATAATGTAATAAAAAAAAATATAAGCACTTCATTTTGTCATCCATTTGAAGAGACCACTGTAGAAATGGGAAATATTGATAGCCCTGACTTATAGATACAATATTTTATTCCAAATCCCTGTGTGGTTAAAATGGTACATTAGCAAAAAGTAAAATGTAAGGATGTATGAAATAGATAAATACAAATATGCATAAACACTGTAGGGAAAAAAAACTTGCTCACTGGTGAAAACAAGTCATCCTGGACATTTAACAGACAACTCCCAGGTATTTTGTTAAGCTTTCAAATGCTTCAGGGACAATCAACAAATTGCTTGGCATCTCCTAAGGGAATATCGCCAAGAATGAAAAACAATCCATAAATGCTTATCACTATGCAGTGTTAAACAACACATGTGGGAGTCAAGACAGAGGCTTCATTAGAGGTAAAAAGATAAGACTGTTTCTAAGTTTTACCAATAACCAGAATGTTTCAGTGACATTTGCAGGATCCCACCTTTATTCAATGGCAACCAAACCCAATGCCACCGAATTGATACAGACTCATAGTGACAGTGTAGAACTGTCTCATAGGGTTTCCAAGGAGCACTTCTTGGATTTGAACAGCTGACCTTTTAGCAGCCATAGCTTTTACCTACTATGCCACCAGGCTTTCCATTCAATGGCCAAGTCGTTGCAAAATTATAGGATTTCTGATTCAGTTCTGTGTGCATCCTACTCTTCAATAGTTCTTGAAACTAGGGTCTCTCCCTCCTCTTTTTCTTCATACTATTTTTTTCAAATATTCTCAATTTGTTTCAGAGGTTATATGCTTATAAGCATCTTTGAAACATTATTATTATGTAGCTAAATAATATTTTCACTTTATATAAATAATTATATGAATAAAAGACAACAGACAAGGAAACCAGTCGGAATCAGTTCTGGCACATACCGGCCCATGTGTGTCGGAGAACTGGGCCCCACAGAGTTTTCAATGGCCGTGGCATTTCAGAACTAGATCTTTCTTTCTTCCAAGGCATCTCTGAGTGAACCCTGTTTTCTTCTGTTGTTGGTGGGGTTTCTGTGATCAGTACCGACTCCATGGCACCTGACAACAGCTATTAAGACTACTGGGGATCATTAAATATTGTAATGAATTACAGATTATTTTAAATAACTGCAATAATATTTAAGTTGTATATCAACCTATTCAGTTAGTATTCTCTCTCTGTCTTTCTCAATCTGTCTCTCATTTTCAGGAGCCCCTTCAAGGAAAACCGATTTAAGTGGATTTGACTAATTTATTTTCTTTGGGATAGATAGGTATCACTGAGTTGTGTGGTGTTCCTTTTGGTCTGTATGATTACTATAGTGGGAAGCTCTTGGATATTTACATTAACCAGAACAATACCTAATCCATCGCATATTTTCAACTGATTCTTTCACATCTTAGTCTGTATGAATGCCACAACCTACAATTCCATGGTGTTCAACCTTTGCAACTGCGTGTGGTACTTCTGCCTCTCTCCATTGTATCATCTTGGAATGTTTTTCCCAGGCATGTAATGAAGCACTCAATAAATAAATGCATCACTCAAATGTTAGCTTAAGAAAGAGGTTTTAATTTATTTTAAAAAAAGAAGGGGGGAAAAAAAAGAAAAAGTCCAGTAGTGGGGCCTGATGGCTCTCATCAATTCAGTAGCTCAGCAAAATCAAAGTTAATATATTTGCCAATTCCTTGACCTTAAATTAAATTCCCCCAGAATTGAAGCACACACATCAACAAAGTTCAGGAAGCAGAAGACAAAGGGGAATAAGTTTTCTCCTCACTGCCCTCCTTTTTTAAGGAAGTAACATCAATCCTATATTTATTTTTTTTAAAAGGTGGCTGAACTTCTCAAGGCAGGAGCTCACAAATCCTGTGGACCTGCCCCTTTGTCCAGCCACTGGCCTAAGGGGTTCACTGACTTGCAGCGCCCTTCATCCTGCCTAGACCTGTGTGGGCCAATTCAACACCACATGCCCTTATTAGCATAAAAAGCAGGGCATATTCCTGAAGCCAAATTTCAACTGCAGGAGCCAAGGGGGAGCTGCAGATTTGTGATATTTGACACCATTCTGCCTCTTAAGCAGGGGCCTCACCCAACCACACGAGGGGTCTGAGGGCTGGCTGCTCCACCCACTCCATCTAGCCACCCCATGACAGGCATATGAAAACAAGTGGTGCTTCCTAGTCCCTCCAGCCAACAGCACTGGATTCCCAAGAACAGGCTGCAATACCCCTGCCCACCCCACTGCCCACGTAGACATATGCCTACACCTACACCTACGTCTTTTTCTATATCTATATCTGCATCTACATTTACATCTATATCTATATGTAGATCTATATCAGGGGTTCTCAACTTCTTTCTTAGTGATATTTTGGGCTAGAAATTTTATCATTGTGTGGAGTTACCCTGTATATAGTAGAATGTTTAGTAACGTCCCAGGTTCCCATTAGATACCAGTAGTACGCATCTCCTAATTGTGACATCCAAAGTGTCCCAGGCATTGACAAATGTTCTTTCGGGAGCAGATATTCCCCAACTGATACCAAGTTAGCTTTCTCTTTCTCTCCCTATTCTCTCCCTTTCTGTCTCCCTCTGCTTCTATCTTTACGTACCTATGCTTTGTTTGTGGGAGGTGGGTTTACTTTCAAATATCTACATTGGAAAGTTTGCATTTACCTTATTCATTTAGCATATTGCCTTTGTACACTAAAAATCTACCAGATGATACCACATAAAGCCTAATGACTACGCTGATGTCTCTCCAGAATAGGTTTCCTGATAGACCTAGATGGGCAAACACAATCTAACAGTGCTGAATGAATTCATTCTGATGGGAATCACGGACCGCCCAGATCTGCAGGCTCCATTGTTCAGGCTGTCCCTCATCATGTACATGATCTCAGTGGTGGGCAACTTGGGCATCATCATCCTCACCAAGATGGACTCCAAGCTACAAACTCCCATGTACTTTTTTCTCAGACACCTGGCTATCACTGATCTTGGTTATTCAACAGCCGTGGGACCCAAAATGCTAGTCAATTTTGTTGTGGATAAAAATAAAATCTCCTATTATTTTTGTGCTATACAACCAGCTTTCTTTCTCATGTTCATCATTAGTGAATTTTTCGTTCTGTCAGCAATGTCTTATGATTGCTATGTGGCCATCTGTCACCCTCTGCTCTACACAGTCATCATGTCACAAAGGGTGTATTGTATGCTGGTGGCAATTTCCTATCTCTACAGCACATTTGTTTCTGTTCTGGTCACCCTAAAGATTTTTAATTTATCCTTCTGTGGCTACAATGTCATCAGTCTTTTCTACTGTGACTGTCTCCCCTTAGTATCTCTGCTCTGCTCAAACACACATGAAATTGAATTGATCATTCTCATTGCAGCATGTATTGATTTGATTTCATCCCTTCTAATAGTTCTTGTTTCTTATCTGCTTCTTTTAGTAGCCATTCTCAGGATAAACTCAGCTGAGGGCAGGCACAAGGCCTTCTCCACTTGTGGATCCCACCTGACCGTGTTCTATGGGACTTTAATCTTTACGTATATGCAGCCCAAGTCCAGTCATTCCTTTGATGGTGATAAAGTGGCTTCCATATTTTACACCCTGGTTATTCCCATGTTGAATCCCTTGATTTATAGCTTGAGGAACAAAGATGTGAAATATGCCCTATGTAGCACATGGAAAATAAAACGCAATATCTTTTGTACAGTTTGACACATCATATGATTCATATAAATTAAGTCATGAGCTTCAAGTCTTGTCTGTATGCCTTCATAAGTTACAATGAGCACAAATACATCCTGCATGTATTGATAAATTTCATTCTATGTGTCAGTCACTCTTCTAAATGCATTGATGAAGAAAAGAGTAAACAAAAGAGTAAAAATGTTTTCCTTCCTTGAAGGGAAGAAGTGGATCATAAACAATAATTAGGTAAATTTTATAGTACAGAAGAATGTGTTGGGGTCCTGTTGGTGCAGTGGTTAAAGCGTTTGGCTGCTAACTGAAAGGTCACCAGTTCGAACCCACCAGCCCTTCTATGGGAGAAAGCTGTGGCAGTCGGCTTCCACAAAGATTTACAGCCTTGGAAACCTTATGGGGCAATTCTAGGGTCCTTAGGAGTCAGAATCCACTGGACAGCAGTGCTCTTCTTTTTTTTTTTAAGAATGTGTTATATATTCGGCTATAAACAAAAGCCTTTGTCATTGAGTAGATTCTGAGTCATAGCAACCTTATAGGATAGGGTAGAACTGCTCCATAGGGTTTCCAAGGAGCAGCTGGTGGATTTGAACTGCTGACCTTTTGGTCAGCAGCCAAGTTCTTAACCAGTACACCACCAGGGCTCCAGGAGAATGCGTAGGGAACTACGAAATCAGGCAAAGAGGTTAGATATGCTGAGTGGGATTGGGAAAAAGTACCAGGTACAAAAGAGGAATTACAATGATTCTGGTATTTTTTTCACTATTAGAATAAACTTTGCAGAGCCAGTTCTTGCGTTTTTGTATCTGTGGTTGTGTAAGCCCTTGCCTTTTCATAGTTCATGAGAGGGTACTGAGTTCAGGCCAGGGTGTGAGGAGTCTCAGTGCAGTGTGATAATTTGAAGTACTTAATTATTTAAATTTGCTCAAATGTCCCCATTCCAGACCTTGGGGTTCCTATTCTTTTCCTATTAAGGCCTTTACTTTCGTATGTCAATCTGTCAGCCTACCTTGCAATTTAGCAATCTACAGGTTCAGCTCTGCATCTGACATTGTTTTAATCAACCCATTTTGCCTAGATCTAAGTGCGAAAGAAATTCCAAACCTGGGAGCAACTCTGGATCATCCCAAGAAATTGATATTAATTGGTGTATAGATCAGAATGTATACCAATCACGATAAATTTCTTGAGGTCATCCGGAGTTGCTCCCAGGTTTGAAATGCCTTCCCCACTTGTTCTTCTTATTTAATAATTATCTTTTCTTTTTCATGGGTTGTTTTCTTATCTATATGAACAATTTTTAAATGTTTGTTCAATTATTTTTTGTGTATTTCCTTGGGTAACAAGATATTCTCTGATGAGTTAAGTTTGCTACTTCTGTTTCATTGGTTTGGCTTTCCTAAACTTTGGACAAAATTTATTATGCACTGTATTTTCATTAACTTTTTTTCACCCTACTTATCAGAGGCCAAATGAGATAATCCTATGGTTTGCACTGTGCCGTACTTGAAGTAAGGGCTGTGATGTGGCAAGGATACATTTATCCTGCCTTATGAATATAGTTGCTCCATGTTACTCCTCAAAATTTTCCATGTATTTTTATTTATTTATATATTTTTTCACAATTTCTTGGGTTTTATTGAAGCTAGTAGAGTATAAATTATTTTCTTGGTTTAGGATCATGAAATGAAAACCCCTGTGTAGCCAAAAACATTTGAATAAAAATAGCTCATTGGAATATAAGACAAAGGTGCATGTTATATTGTCATGTGAACGTAAATATTTTTAAAATCTGAAGCTGTTAGTAGATGAAGATGGTCACGAAAAGACAGAGCTACCCAGGCTAGTAAAAATTCCACTGCCTCAAGCAGCTTGCTTGGCATGACCCGTAGCTTTTCATTAGAATCCTGGTTCCTTTCCCTGGCATGGCCCATAGCTTTACATTAAAACCTTGGCTCCCATCTCCTTAACTGCTTCCCAAAACTAGACGAAATTGGCGGAAACGAGTTTAGGCACCATGTTGACATTCAAGACAACTTTTAGTTCTCATCTATAGTAATACCGTGCCTCTGGGTGGAGTTTAACCACCATATTCTGAACACTGAAGGTATAAAGTTATTTGTAAACCCCATCACAGCTGGGTAGTATGATTAATAATGTTGCTGATGTAACTTGTTATGAACTTCCTATTAATAAACTCCTTACAAGTAATGTTTGCCCTCACCTCCTCTGAGCAGTCTTGGCAGCAGCACCAACTGTTTCTCTTCCTTGTACAGTGAAATGAAGATGCCTTTCTACTCTCCCACCTTGGTCTATCCTTTATTGGCTGACACAAGTTCCATCGAGCAGAAACTGGAGTTTCTGCCTAGCAACATCTCTGTTAAAATGGCCAGGAGTCATCTGTTACGTTCCAAAAGTGAATTGGACCATAGACCGGCCCCAACATCTGGTACCACCAGGAGACATCTCTGCAGACCCTATAGCAGTCCTGGGACCCAACGGTGACTTCATGGGAGACACGAAACACACCTGGGTTAATTTGGTAAATACCTGCATAAGACCTTAGAAGAGTCCCATGAAGTGGAAGGCATTAACAGTTGATTGCATTAATGGCTCTAGGTATTTGGGGTTATTTGGTAAATAACACAGTAATTACTAGGTAAGGTCTTAAGACTCCCAAGTAGTGGAAGGAATTGACTCTTGAGGGTATGAAAGGCTCTAGGTGTCTGTTATTAGATTGGTGCAATGAATTAGGTTGTGGGAGTGTGTAATGTGTGTATGTGTGAAGCATTTAGACAGTTCACAGGCATGGACCCTGAGAGTCTTGAAAACTCTTGCATTGTGAATACGATTTTGATCAGGCAGAGTACCCAGGATATACGGAGAAAAATCCAAAAACTTGAGCGAGGTGTGGAGTTGGGACTGTTATGGCTTATTGAGCTTGCCTACCAAGTATATTCAAATCAGCACAGGGAAGAGAGAAAGAAAAAAAATCAGTCATCAGAACAGACAGGATGCATTCCTGGGCACAGCCTTGCAGGGAAATGACACTTCTCCTGGCAACCCAACAAGAGGGGGTCCCTGAGGAGAGATGAAGGTGGGAGGCCCTGACCCCCATTAATCTGAGACCAGTGCTCCTAGTACAAAGAGAGAGGAGATTAGAAGAGAGTGTGTCCTAAATTCTTACCCAATAGTAACAAAGACCATGGGGTTGTCCAGTGGCCCATGAAGCCAATAGTTAAAGACTTGGATTGAGGAGGACTGGAGGCAAGTCTACAACCTGAGCCTCTGGTTATAACGAAGTTGGGAGGGGAGGTAACCGTATGGTTTCTAGTGGATTCCAGAGCAATCCATTCTGTCCTGACCCAAAAAAATATAGCTCTGATGAAAAAAACGTTGTCAGCCCAGTAGTCTCAGATAAGAGGGACAACCCTCCCTGCTTCCAGCCTCTAACCTGCTGTATGCAAGGGAAGCCATTAAAACATTATTTTATCTACCTGCCTGACTATCCCATTCCCTTGCCATACAAAGTCTTGTACAAACTGCAAGCACAAATTTCTTTTGATAAAGAGATCATACAGATGCAGATACTGCCAGAGACAGATGGCAATTGCAGATGGCCCTTACCACAGAGTCACCTACCAATTATAGCATGGAAGGCCACTCCAAGGTATCAGTAGGGCCAGACACCAAATATGCAGTGGTCCTGTGGCTATGGGCGTGGGCCAACAAGGTGTTGGGATGTGTCAAAAACATTCCTCTGGTGGTGGTTGAGCTCCAGCCTGGCATAGTTTCCATCTGACTTAAGCAGTACCACATCTGAGTGGAGGTCTTATAGGCACGGACAAAATCATCGCCAGATATGTGAAACGTAGACTGCTCAGACCATGTCACTCAGAGTTCAACACCCCCATCCTGCTGGTGGAGAAGAATCATAGAGAATACCAGCTCATTCAGGATCTGCAAGCCATCAGCTAGGTAACAGTCACAGTCTATCCTGTAGTTTCCAACCCTCATACTCTGCTCTTGACTTTGTTGGCCAGTTTTTCCTGGTTCACTGCACCAGATATGAAAGATGCATTCTTCTGCACCTGAGAGGAAACAAAGAAACAAAAAAACAGGATATCTGTGCCTTTGAGTAAAAAGACCAAGACAGTGGAGAAAAACAACAACTCTACTGGTTAGTCCTTCCTCAGGGGTTTAAAAACAGCTCCACTAGGGACCTGGCAGGAGAGAGCAGCAGGAGACAGTGCAGTGGGCTTCCCAGCCCATGGAATGAGAAAGCTGAGTGTCTTTGGGCAGAGACTGAGAGCCAGGAAGAAGCCTACACCTAACCCACAGGTTTGGGACTTGCCAGACTCCACAAGCACAGAGGCAGAGCCAATTTGGCGGAATAGACAGATGTTTTCGGCGAGCCCTCTTTACAACAAGGACCTGAAAAAACAAGTGAAACAAGTGAAAAAACAAGGAGGGAGCCCTGAGCATCAAAGGCAAGCTTAGACAATGAACTGAGGGGCAGGAGGAGGAAGAGACCATTCAGAAGTGGAGAGGAGTTACAGGACCTAAATCACAGGGAGCCCTCAGGCTCCATTTCTGGAGTGGTGGCAGTGGTGGTGGCGGGCCGGAACTAGTGTTCAGCTGCAGTTTCCGCAGGGAGAAGCAGCCAGCCACACAGCCTACTCGCACCTCTGGAACCTGAGGAGAATGGTGCCCTCGGCAAAAGCTAAGTACTTGCATATATTTTACCGCACCCCCCCATGCCAAGCCAGCTTCAGCGACTGAATCCATTGGCCTGAGATAGGCGCTGTTGAGCACCTAGAGCCATCCTCCTGGCCTTGGAGAAGGAAAAAAATTGAAATTTGGGGAAAAGATAATTTGCTAGCTCCATTAACAGGGGGAGCTCAGGACAAAAGCAGCTTCTGTCCAGGCATAAACCACCTGTGGACCTTGAGCACCTTTCCCTTCTGCATGGACCTGTGTGGGCCTATTTCAGGAGAATAGGACCTTGTTAGCAAACTCCAACCTTTTCTCTGTGTGGTGGAGAGGTGGATGTTTGACATTTGACATTGCTTTGCTTATTAAACAAGGTCCTCACCTATCCACATAAGTGACCTGAGGATGGGTACCTCCACTTGGGTCACCCAGCCACATGCGACAGGGGTCCAAAGATAACTGGTACCTCCCAGTCCTTACAACCACAAACTTTGGGTGTCCATGGTCCCTCTGCAGAACCCATCCACCAGCATGCTGTGAGGAACAGAGATGCGTTTTCATCAGAGATATTTGGGGGTCAGTTCTCAGCCCCCTGCCTTGTTCAGAGCATGACACCCTGCTGCAATCAGATACGGGTACATACACCAATCACCCCTGGCCCTCTAAGACTGTAGGACAGAACCTGTACCACACACTTGATGATCAGCTACCTGGAAACCTGAGCTGAATTCATACAAGAAACTGAATGGACTCCAAGGCTGATATACCTGATAACAGCTCTAGCCAGCTGGGGCAGGACACCAGAGCACCAAAGGTGAAATTAATCAAGCTAGGTCACTCAAGCAATTCATAGGGGTATACCAAAACAAAACTAAGTGAGCAGCTACTACACAGTAAGGAAGGATAAATTAATACAATAGCTTATAGATGGCTCGGAGACAACAGTCGATATTGATTCACATAAAGAAACAGACCATGATCCCCTCAATGGGCCCACAAAACAAAGAATCTTGGGATAGGCTACATGAAAGTGCGTTCCTGGAATTTGCAGAGAAAGGATACAAAAGTTTAATATACAGAACCCTTCAAGACATCAGGAAGGAAATGAGACTATACACACAACAAGCAAAGGAACACACAGATAAAGCAACTGAAGAAATTAGAAAGATTATTCAGGAACATAATGAAATGTTTAATAAGCTGGAAAAATCCATAGACAGACAGCAATCAGAAATTCAGAAGATTAACAATAAAATTACAGAAGTAGACAACTCAATAGAAAGTCAGAGGAGCAGAATTGAGCAAGTGGAAGCTAGAATTTCTGAACTCGAAGATAAATCACTTGGCACTAATATATTTGAAGAAAAATCAGATAAAAGAATTTTAAAAAATGAAGAAACCTTAAGAATCATGTGGGACTCTATCAAGAGAAATAACCTACGAGTGATTGGAGTACCAGAACAGGGAGGGATAACAGAAAATACAGAGAGAATTGTCAAAGATTTGTTGGCAGAAAAATTCCCTGTTAACATGAAAGATGAGAAGATATATCTATTCAAGATGCTTATCGAACTCCACATAAGGTAGATCTTAAAAGAAAGTCACTAAGGTGTATTATAATCATACTTGCCAAAACCAAAGATAAAGAGAGAATTATAAGACCTGCGAGAGATATATGAAAAGTCACCTACGAAGGAAAGCCAATAAGAATAAACTTGGACTACTATGCAGAAACCATGCAGCAAGAAGGCAATGGGATGACAAATTTAAAAAATTGAAGGAAAAAAATTGCCTGCCAAGAATCATATATCCAGCAAAACTGCCTCTTAAATATGAGGTGAAATTAAGACATTTCCAGATAAACACAAGTTTAGGGGATTAGTAAAAACCAAGCCAAAACTACAAGAAATACTAAAGGGAGATCTTTGGTTAGAAAATCAATAATATCAGGTATCAACCCAAGACTAGAACACTGGGCAGAGCAACCAGAAGTCAACCAAGACAGGGAAATCCGGAAAAAAAAAAAAAAAGGGCAAGATTATTAAAAAAACAAACAAAAAAAAGCCCAAAACAGGGTCACAGCGATGTTATTATATGAAAGAAGACAACATTAAAATAATAAAGAGGGACTAAGAAATGTAATCTTACACCTTCCATATGGAGAGGAAGATACGGTGACACAAAAAAATAAAAGTTAGTTTTAAATTTAGAAAAATAGAGGTAAATAATCCGCCAGTGCTCCTTGGAAACTCTATGGGGCAGTTCTACTTTGTTCTATAGGGTTGCTATGAGTCAGAATCGACTCGACGACACTAGGTTTCATTTTGGTTTTAATAAGGTAACCACAAAGGAGACAAACTATCCTACTCATTAAAATAAAGTACAAGGGAAAAATACAGACTCAGCAGAAACAAAATCAACAACAACAAATATGAGGAAAGGACAATATACAAAGAAAATCTACTCAGCACATAAAATCAAGTGGGAAAAAAAACTATCAACACAAAAAAAAGACATCAAAATGATAGCACTAAATTCATACCTATCCATAATTACCCTGAATGTAAATGGACTAAATGCACCAGTAAAGAGACAGAGAGTAGCAGAATGGATTAAAAAACAAGATTAGTCTATATTCTGTCTACAAGAGACACACCTTAGACTTAGAGACACAAACACACTAAAACTCAAAAGATGGAAAAAAATATATCCAGCAAAAAACAATCAAAAAAGAGCAGGAGTGGCAATATTAGTTTTTGACAAAATAGACTTCAAAGTTAAATCCATCACAAAGCATAAGGAAGGACACTATATAATAATTAAAGGGACAACACACCAAGAACATATTAAATATTTATGCACCCAATGACAGGGCTGCAAGATACATAAAACAAACTCTATCAGCACTGAAAATTGAGATAGACAGCTCCACAATAATAGTAGGAGACTTCATCATACCACTTTCAGTGAAGGACAGAACATCCAGAAGGAAGCTCAATAAAGACCTGGAAGATCTAAATGCCACAATCAACCAACTTGACCTCGTAGACATATACAGAACACTCCACCCAACAGCAACCAAGCATAATTTCTGTTCTAGTGCACATGGAACATTCTCTAGAATAGATTACATATTAGGTCATAAAACAAGCCTTAGCAAAATCCAAAATACTGAAATATTACAAAGCATCTTCTCTGATCATAAGGCCATAAAAGTAGGAATCAATAACAGGAGAAGCAGGGAAAAGAAATCAAACACTTGGAAACTGAACAATACCCTGCTCAAAAAAGACTGGATTATAGAAGACATTAAGGATGGGATAAAGAAATTCAGATAATCCAATGAGAATGAAAGCACTTCCTATCAGAAGCTTTGGGACACAGCAAAAACGGTGCTCAGAGGCAAACTTATATCAATAAATGCACACTTCCAAAAAGAAGAGAGGGCCAAAATCAAAGAATTATCCCTACAACTTGAACAAATAGAAAGAGAGCAACAAAAGTAACCCACAGGCAGCAGAAGAAAACAAATAATAAAAACAAGAACTGAACTAAATGAAATAGAAAACAGAAAAAAAAAATCAAAAGGATTAACAAAACCAAAAGCTGTTTTTTTGAAAAAATCAACAAAATTGATAAACCATTGGCCAAACTGACAAATGAAAAACAGGAGAGGAATCAAATAACCTGAATAAGAGATGAGAGGTGAGGTATTACAACAGACCCAACTGAAATTAAAAGACTCATATCAGATTACTATGAAAAACCATACTCAAATAGGAAAACGAGAAGAAATGGATGAATTCTTAGAAACACACTATCTACCTAAACTAACACAAACAGAGGTAGAACAACTAAATAGACCCATAACAAAAGAAGAGATTGAAAAGGTAATCAAAAAACTCCCAACAAAAAAAAGCCCTGGTCCGGACGGCTTCACTGCAGAGTTCTACTAAACTTTCAGAGAAGAGTTAACACCACTACTGCTAAAGGTATTTCAGAGCATGGAAAAGGATGGAATACCACCAAACTCATTCTATGAAGCCACCATATCCCTGATACCAAAACCAGTAAAGACACCACAGGAAAAGAAAATTATAGACCTATATTCTCATGAATGTAGATGAAAAAATCCTCAACAATATTCTAGCCAATAGAATTCAACAACATATCAAAAAAAAAAAAAAAAAAATTCACCATGACCAAGTGGGATTCATACCAGGTATGCGGGGATGGTTCAACATTAGAAAAACAATTAATGTAATCCACCACATAAATAAAACAAAAGACAAGAACCACATGATTTTATCAAATGATGCAGAAAAGACATTTGGCAATGTTCAACACTCATTCATGATAAAAACACTCAACAAAATAGGAATGAAAGGAAAATTCCTCAACATAATAAAGGGCATTTATACAAAGCCAACAGCCAACATCATCCTAAATGGAGAAAGCCTGAAAACATTGCCATTGAGATCGGGAACCAGACAAGTTTGCCCTTTATCACCACTCTTATTCAACATTGGGCTGGAAGTCCTAGCCAGGGCAATTAGGCTGCATAAAGAAATAGAGGGCATCCAGATTGGGAAGGAAGAAGTAAAAGTAACTCTATTTGCAGACAACATGATCTTATACACAGAAAACCCTAAGGAATTCTAAAGAAAACTACTGAAACTAATAGAAGAGTTCAGCAGAGTATCGGGATACAAGATAAACATACAAAAATCTGTTGGATTCCTCTACACCAACAAAAAGAACACCGAGGAGGAAATCACCAAATCAATGCCATTTACAGTAGCCCCCAAGAAGATAAAATACTGAGGAATAAATCTTACCAGAGATATAAAAGACTTATACAGAGAAAACTACAGTACACTTCTGCAAGAAACCAAAACAGACTTACATAAGTAGTAGAACATACCTTGCTCGTGGATAGGAAGACAGAACATTATAAAAATGTCTATTCTACCAAAAGGAATCTATACATTTAATGCAATTCTGATCCAAATTCCAAGGACATTCCTTAATAAGATGGAGAAACAAATCACTTATTTCATATGGAAGGGAAAGAGGCCCTGGATAAATAAGGCATTAGTGAAAAAGAAGAACAATGTGGGAGGCCTTACTTTACCTGATTTTAGAAGCTATTATGCCGCCCCAGTAGTCAAAACAGCCTGGTACTGGTACAACTACAGATACATGGATCAATGGAACAGGATTGAGGATTCAGACATAAATCCATCCACATATGAGCAGTTGATATTTGACAAAGGCCCCAAAACAGTTAAATGGGGAAAAGACAGTCTTTTTAACAAATGGTGCTGGCATAACTGGATATCCATCTGCAAAAAAAATGAAACAAGACCCATACCTCACTCCATGCACAAAAACCAACTCAAAGTGGATCAAAGACCGAAATATAAAATCTAAAACGATAAAGATCATGGTTGTAAAAATAGGTACAACGTTAGGAGCCCTAGTACATGGCATAAACAGTACACAAAACATTATTAAGGATGCAGAAGAAAAACTAGATAACTGGGAGCTCCTAAAAATCAAACACCTATGCTCATCCAAAGACTTCACCAAAAGAGTGAAAAGTTACCTACAGACTGGGAAAAAGGTTTTAGCTATGACATTTCTGATCAGCACCTGATCTCTAAAATTTACATAATACTGCAAAAACTCAACTGTAAAAAGACAACCCAATTAAAAAATGGGCAAAAGCTATGAACAGGCACTTTACTAAAGAAGTCATTCAGGTAGCTAACATATACATGAGGAAATGCTCGCCATCATTAGCCATTAGAGAAATGCAGATCAAAACTACAATGAGATTTCATCTCACTCCAACAAGGCTGGCATTAATACAAAAAACACAAAACAATAAATGTTGGAGAGGTTGTGGAGAGACTGGAACACTTATACACTGCTGGTGGGAATGTAAAATGGTACAACCACTTTGGAAATCGATTTGGTGCTTCCTTAAAAAGCTAGAAATAGAACTACCGTACGATCCAGCAATCCCACTCCTTGGAATACAACCTGGATAAATAAGAGCCTTTACATGAGCAGATATATGCACACCCATGTTTATTGCAGCCCTGTTTACAATAGCAAAAAGCAACCAAGGTGCCCATCAGTGGATGAATGGGTAAATATATTATGGATTATTCACACAATGCAATATTATGCATCGATAAAGAACAGTGAGGAATCTGTGAAACATTTCATAACATGGTGGAACCTGGAAGGCATTATGCTGAGTGAAATGAGTCAGTTGCAAAAGGACAAATATTGTATAAGACCACTATTATAAGAACTTGAGAAATAGTTTCAACTGAGAAGAAAACATTCTTTCATGGTTACGAGAGGGGGGAGGGAGGGAGAGTGGGAGAGAGGAATTCACTTATTAAATAGTAGGTAAGAAGTACTTTAGATGAAGGGAAAGACAGCACAGAATACAGGGAACGTCAGCATAATTGGACTAAACCAAAGAAGTTTCCTGAATAATCAGAATGCTTCGAAGGCCAGCGTAGCAGGGGCAGGAGTCTGGGGACCATGGTTTCATGGGACATCTAAGTCAATTGGTATAATAAAATCTATTAAGGAAACATTCTGCATCCCACTTTGAAAAGTGGCGTCTAGGGTTTTAAATGCTAGCAAGCAGCCATCTAAGATGCATCAATTGGTCTCAACCTACCTGGATCAAAGGAGAATGAAGAATACCAAGGACACAGGCCATTATAAGCCCAAGAGACAGAAAGGGCCACATGAACCAGTGACTACATCATCCTGAGACCAGAAGAACTAGATGGTGACTGGCCACAACCGATGACTGCCCTGACAGGGAACACAACTGAGAACCCCTGAGGGAGCAGGAGAGCAGTGGGATGCAGACCCCAAATTCTCATAAGACCAGACTTAATGGTCTGACTGAGACTGGAAGGACCCCGGTGGTCATGGCCCCCAGACCTTCTGTTGCCCCAGGACAGGAACCATTCCTGAAGCCAAATCTTCAGAAATGGATTGGACTGGACAGTGGGTTGGAGAGGGATGCTGGTGAGGAGTGAGCTTCCTGGATTACGTGCACACTTGAGACTATGTTGGCATCTCCTGCCTGGAGGGGAGATGAGAGGGTGGAGAGGGTTAGAAGCTGGCAAAATGGACATTAAAAGAGAGAGTGGAGAGAGAGAATGTGTGCTGTCTCATTAGGGGGAGAGTAATTGGGAGTGTGCAGCAAGGTGTATATGGATTTTTGTGCGAGAGACTGGCTTGATTTTTAAACTTTCACCTAAAGCACAATAAAAATTATTTTAAAAAATAATAATTTGTTTTAATCATCAGAGTCTTAAAGAAGCTGAACATAGTTTTACCATAAAATTTAACCATTTTACTCATATTTACCCAAGAGAAATGACATTTTCCCTTATAAACCCATGTCTACGAATGTAACTTTATTTTTAACACTCAAAAACTAGAATCACCCAAACTGTTCATCTACTTGAAGATGGAAAAATAAATTGTGGTATAACCAAGAAAATGAATAACACTCAACCTTTAAAAATACTGAATTACTGGTACATGCAAATATATCAATAAAAAGTACAAACTGGTAAATTGGACTCTGTCAAAATTAAAACTAATCACACTTAGACATTTCTCCCAGAGAAATGAAACCTATGTTCATACAATAACCTTTACACAAATTATTAGATAAGTGGTAACTTTGGTGAAGTGTAAGACAGTACACTGACTGACAGACACTTGCTCTTGAGCATCGAGCAGCTAAAGAAAAAGGAAGAATTGATGAAGTAAAAGAACTGAACAGAAGATTTCAAAGGGCCTCTCAAGAAGACAAAGTAAAGTATTATAATGACATGTGCAAAGAGCCGGAGATGGAAACTCCAAAGGGAAGAACACGCTCCATGTTTCTCAAGCTAAAAGAACGGTAGAAAAAATTCAAGCCTCGAGTTGCAATAGTGAAGGATTCCATGGGGAAAATATTAAAAAACACAGGAAGCATCAAAAGAAGAGGGAAGGAATACACAGAGTCATTATACCAAAAAGAATTAGTCGATATTCAACCATTTCAAGAGGTGACATATGATCAGGAATCGATGGTACTGAAGGAAGAAGTCCAAGCTGCTCTGAAGGCATTGGCAAAAAACAAGGCTCCAGGACTTGATGGAATATCAATTGAGATGTTTCAACAAACAGATGCAGCGCTGGAGGTGCTCACTCATCTATGCCAAGAAATATGGAAGACAGCTTCCTGGCCAACTGACTGGAAGAGATCCATGTTTATGCCTATTCCCAAGAAAGGTGATCCAACCATATGTGGAAATTATAGAACAATATCATTAAAATCAAACGCAAGCAAAATTTTGCTGAAGATCATTCAAAAACAGTTGCAGCAGTATATCAACAGGGAGCTAGCAGAAATTCAGGCTGGTTTCAGAAAAGGACGTGGAACCAGGTGTATCATTGCTGAGGTCAGATGGATCCTGGCTGAAAGTAAAGAACACCAGAAGGATGTTTACCTGTGTTTTATTGATTATAAAAAGGCATTTGACTGTGTGGTTCATAACAAACTATGGATAACACTGAGAAGAATGGGAATTCCAGAACACTTAATTGTGCTCATGAGGACCCTTTACATGGATCAAGAGGCAGTTGTTCGGACAGAACAAGGGGATACTGATTGGTTTAAAGTCAGGAAAGGTGTGTGTCAGGGTTGTATTCTTTCAACATACCTGTTCAATCTGTATGCTGAGCAAATAATATGAGAAGCTGGGCTATATGAAGAAGAATGGGGCATCAGGATTGGAGGAAAACTCATTGACAACCTGCGTTATGCAGATGACACAACCTTGCTTGCTGAAAGTGAAAAGGACTTGAAGCACTTACTAACGAATATCAAAGACCACAGCCTTCAGTATGGATTCCACCTCAACATGAAGAAAACAGAAATATTCACAATTGGACCAATGAGCAACATCATGATAAACAGAGAAATGTTTGAAGTTGTCAAGGATTTCATTTTACTTGGATCCACAATCAACAGCCATGGAAGCAGCAGTCAAGAAATCAAAAGATGCATTGCATTGGGCAAATCTGCTGCAAAGGACCTCTTAAACGTGTTAAAGAGCAAAGATGTCACCCTGAAGACTAAGGTGCACCTGAACCAAGCCATGGTATTTTCAATCACATCATATGCGTGTGAAAGCTGGACAATGAATAAAGAAGACCAAAGAAGAGTTGACGCCTTTGAATTGTGGTGTTGTCGAAGAATATTGGATATACCATGGACTGCCAAAAGAACGAACAAATCCGTCTTGGAGGAAGTGCGGCCCGAATGCTCCTTACAGGCAAGCATGGCAAGACTGGGTCTTACATACTTTGAACATGTTGTCAGGAGGGATCAGTCCCTGGAGGACATCCTGCTTGGCAGAGTACAGGGTCAGTGGAAAAGAGGAAGACCCTCAATGAGGTGGATCGGCACAGTAGCTACAACAATGAGCTCAAGCATAACAACGATTGTGAAGATGGCACAGGGCAGGGCAGTGTTTTGTTCTGTTGTGCATAGGGTCGCTATCAGTCGGAACCGACTCGAGGGCACCTAAGAACAACAACAAGAAGACAATACACAATACTGGGGAAGTTCTCACCCCTTGACTAAGGTAAAGTCATAGAAGCTTCACAGACACATCCAAACACCCTGGGAGACTGAAATACTGGGCTAAGAGCTAGGCACCATGACCTCATGGGACATCTAGCTCAATTGGAACAACATAGTCTGTAAAGAAATTTTCTGCATTCAACTGCGGTGAGTACAGACTAGGGTCTTAAAAGCCTGTAAGAGACCATCTAATATACATCTACTGAACCCATCCTGGCTGGAGCAAAGAAGAATGAAGAAGAGCAAAGACACAAGAGAAAGATTAGTCCAAAGGTCTAATGGACCGCAAATACCACTGCATAAACCTAAATAGAGTCATGTGAAGTGAAAAAATTCCATCTCAAAAGGTTGTTTTTAATACGGGGAAGCAGCGATTGTTTTCAGAGCCTGGAGCCAGCGTACCAGTCAGGTACGGCACAAGCACAGAGAGCTGCTCCACCCCCCTGAACTAACCCCAGGAGGGGGACCAGCCGGTTCCACGGGCGGGGTGGGACCCAGCCGGTAGAAGTCCCCGGGAGGCAGTGACTGGTCTTGGAACGGGGAGAGCAGCGTCCCAGCCAGGGAACCATCCCACCGGGATTTGGACTGGACGCAGCAGATTTTCTGGAAAAACTAGTTTCCCAGTGATGGCTCAGAGACAACAATCCATGTCAAACCACTTAAAGAAGCAGACCATGACAGCTTCTCCAACCCCCCAAACAAAAGAATCAAAATCTTTCCCAAATGAAGATACAATCCTGGAATTATCAGATACAAAATATAAAAAACTAATTTACAGAATGCTTCAAGACATCACAAATGAAATAAGGCAAACTGCAGAAAAAGCCAAGGAACACACTGATAAAACTGTTGAAGAACTCAAAAAGATTATTCAAGGACATAGTGGAAAAATTAATAAGTTGCAAGAATCCATAGAGAGACAGCATGTAGAAATCCAAAAGATTAACAATAAAATTACAGAATTAGACAATGCAATAGGAAGTCAGAAGAGGAGACTCGAGCAATTAGAATGCAGACTGGGACATCTGGAGGACCAGGGAATCAACACCAACATAGCAGAAAAAAAATCAGATAAAAGAATTTAAAAAAAATGAAGAAACCCTAAGAATCATGTGGGACTCTATCAAGAAGGATAACCTGCGGGTAATTGGAGTCCCAGAACAGGGAGGGGAACAGAAAACACAGAGAAAATAGTTGAAGAACTCCTGACAGAAAACTTCCCTGACATCGTGAAAGACGAAAGGATATCTATCCAAGATGCTCATCAAACCCCATTTAAGATTGATCCAAAAAGAAAAACACCAAGACATATTATCATCAAACTCACCAAAACCAAAGATAAAGAGAAAATTTGAAAAGCAGCCAGGGAGAAAAGAAAGGTTTCCTTCAAGGGAGAATCAATAAGAATAAGTTCAGACTACTCAGCAGAAACCATACAGGCAAGAAGAGAATGGGACGACATATACAGAACACTGAAGGAGAAAAACTGCCAACCAAGGATCATATATCCAGCAAAACTCTCTCTGAAATATGAAGGCGAAATTAAGATATTTACAGATAAACACAAGTTTAGAGAATTTGCAAAAGCCAAACCAAAGCTACAAGAAATACTAAAGAATATTGTTTGGTCAGAGAACCAATAATATCAGATATCAGCACAACACAAGGTCACAAAACAGAACGTCCTGATATCAACTCTAATAGGGAAAGCACAAAAACAAACAAATTAAGATTAATTAAAAAAAAATACACATAACAGGGAATCATGGAAGTCAATAGGGAAAAGATCAAAATAATCAAAAAGAGGGACTAAATACAGGAGGCATTGAACTGCCACATGGAGAGTGATACAAGGCGATATAGAACAATACAAGTTAGGTTTTTACTTAGAAAAATAGGGGTAAATAATAAGGTAACCACAAAAAGGTATAACAACTCTATAACTCAAGATAAAAGCCAAGAAAAATGTAATGACTCAACTAACATAAAGTCAAACACTATGAAAATGAGGATCTTAAAATTTACTAAGAAAAACGCCTCAGCACAAAAAAGTATGTGGAAAAATGAAATTGTCAACAACACACATGAAAAGGCATCAAAATGACAGCACTAAAAACTTATTTATCTATAATTACCCTGAATGTAAATGGACTAAATGCACCAATAAAGAGACAGAGAGTCACAGACTGGATAAAGAAACACGATCCATCTATATGCTGCCTACAAGAGACACACCTTAGGCTTAGAGACACAAACAAACTAAAACTCAAAGGATGGAAAAAATATATCAAGCAAACAATAAGCAAAAAAGAAGAGGAGTAGCAATATTAATTTCTGACAAAATAGACTTTAGACTTAAATCCACCACAAAGGATAAAGAAGGACACTATATAATGATAAAAGGGACAATTGGTCAGGAAGACATAACCATATTAAATATTTATGCACCCAATGACAGGGCTGCAAGATACATAAATCAAATTTTAACAGAATTGAAAAGTGAGATAGATACCTCCACAATTATAGTAGGAGACTTCAACACACCACTTTCGGAGAAGGACAGGACATCCAGTAAGAAGCTCAGTAGAGACAAGGAAGATCTAATTACAACGATCAACCAACTTGACCTCATTGACTTATACAGAACTCTCCACCCAACTGCTGCAAAATATACTTTTTTTTCTAGTGCACATGGAACATTCTCCATAATAGACCACATATTAGGTCATAAAACAAACCTTCGCAGAGTCCCAAACATCGAAATATTACAAAGCATCTTCTCAGGCCACAAGGCAATAAAACTAGAGATCAATAACAGAAAAACTAGGGAAAAGAAATCAAATACTTGGAAAATGAACAATACCCTCCTGAAAAAAGACTGGGTTATAGAAGACATCAAGGAGGGAATAAGGAAATTCATAGAAAGCAACGAGAATAGAAATACTTCCTATCAAAACCTCTGGGACACAGCAAAAGCAGTGCTCAGAGGCCAATTTATATCGATAAATGCACACATACAAAAAGAAGAAAGAGCCAAAATCAGAGAACTGTCCCTACAACTTGAACAAATAGAAACTGAGCAACAAAACAATCCATCAGGCACCAGAAGAAAACAAATAATAAAAATTAGAGCTGAACTAAATGAATTAGAGAACAGAAAAACAAGTGAAAGAATTAACAAAGCCAAAAGCTGGTTCTTTGAAAAAATTAACAAAATTGATAAACCATTGGCTAGACTGACTAAAGAAATACAGGAAAGGAAACAAATAACCCGAATAAGAAACGAGAAGGACCACATCACAACAGAACCAAATGAAATTAAAAGAATCATTTCAGATTATTATGAAAAATTGTACTCTAACAAATTTGCAAACCTAGAAGAAATGGATGAATTCCTGGAAAAACACTACCTACCTAAACTAACACATTCAGAAGTAGAACAACTAAATAGACCCATAACAAAAAAAGAGATTGAAACGGTAATCAAAAATCTCCCAACAAAAAAAAGCCCTGGCCCAGACGGCTTCACTGCAGAGTTCTACAAAACTTTCAGAGAAGAGTTAACACCACTACTTCTGAAGGTATTCCAAAGCATAGAAAATGATGGAATACTACCCAACTCATTCTATGAAGCCACCATCTCCCTGATACCAAAACCAGGTAATGACATTACAAAAAAAGAAAATTATAGACCTATATCCCTCATGAACATAGATGCAAAAATCCTCAACAAAATTCTAGCCAAGAGAATCCAACAACACATCAAAAAAATAATTCACCCTGATCAAGTGGGATTTATACCAGGTATGCAAGGCTGGTTTAATATCAGAAAAACCATTAATGTAATCCATCACATAAATAAAACAAAAGACAAAAACCACATGATCTTATCAATTGATGCAGAAAAGGCATTTGACAAAGTCCAACACCCATTTATGATAAAAACTCTTACCAAAATAGGAATTGAAGGAAAATTCCTCAACATAATAAAGGGCATCTATGCAAAGCCAACAGCCAATATCACTCTAAATGGAGAGAACCTGAAAGCATTTCCCTTGAGAACGGGAACCAGACAAGGATGCCCTTTATCACCGCTCTTATTCAACATCGTGCTGGAAGTCCTAGCCAGG
Source organism: Elephas maximus indicus (assembly GCF_024166365.1). Lineage (NCBI taxonomy): Eukaryota > Metazoa > Chordata > Mammalia > Proboscidea > Elephantidae > Elephas > Elephas maximus. Next base: position 116,410,388 of record NC_064825.1, read on the forward strand.
GCAATTAGGCTAGACAAAGAAATAAAAGGTATCCGGATTGGCAAGGAAGAAGTAAAGTTATCACTATTTGCAGATGACATGATTATATACACAGAAAACCCTAAGGAATCCTCCAGAAAACTACTGAAACTAATAGAAGAGTTTGGCAGAGTCTCAGGTTGTAAAATAAACATACAAAAATCACTTGGATTCCTCTACATCAACAAAAAGAACACCAAAGAGGAAATCACCAAATCAATACCATTCACAGTAGCCCCCAAGAAGATAAAATACTTAGGAATAAATCTTACCAAGGATGTAAAAGACCTATACAAAGAAAACTACAAAGCCCTACTACAAGAAATTCAAAAGGACATACTTAAGTGGAAAAACATACGTTGCTCATGGATAGGAAGACTTAACATAGTAAAAATGTCTATTCTACCAAAAGCCATCTATACATTTAACGCACTTCCGATCCAAATTCCAATGTCATATTTTAAGGGGATAGAGAAACAAATCACCAATTTCATATGGAAGGGAAAGAAGTCCTGGATAAGCAAAGCAATACTGAAAAAGAAGAAGAAAGTGGGAGGCCTCACTTGACCTGATTTCAGAACCTATTATACAGCCACAGTAGTCAAAACAGCCTGGTACTGGTACAACAACAGGCACATAGACCAATGGAACAGAATTGAGAACCCAGACATAGATCCATCCACGTATGAGCAGCTGATATTTGACAAAGGACCAGTGTCAATTAATTGGGGAAAAGAAAGCCTTTTTAACAAATGGTTCTGGCATAACTGGATATTCATTTGCAAAAAAATGAAACAGGACCCATACCTCACACCATGCACAAAAACTAACTCCAAGTGGATCAAAGACCTGAACATAAAGACTAAAACAATAAAGATCATGGAAGAAAAAATTGGGACAACCCTAGGAGCCCTAATACAAGGCATAAACAGAATACAAAACATTACCAAAAATGATGAAGAGAAACCCGATAACTGGGAGCTCCTAAAAATCAAACACCTATGCTCATCTAAAGACTTCACCAAAACAGTACAAAGACCACCTACAGACTGGGAAAGAATTTTCAGCTATGACATCTCCGACCAGCGCCTGATCTCTAAAATCTACATGATTCTGTCAAAACTCAACCACAAAAAGACAAACAACCAAATCAAAAAGTGGGCAAAGGATATGAACACACATTTCACTAAAGAAGATATTCAGGCTGCCAACAGACACATGAGAAAATGCTCACGATCATTAGCCATTAGAGAAATGCAAATTAAAACTACGATGAGATTCCATCTCACACCAGCAAGGCTGGCATTAATCCAAAAAACACAAAATAATAAATGTTGGAGAGGCTGCGGAGAGATTGGAACTCTCATACACCGCTGGTGGGAATGTAGAATGGTACAACCACTTTGGAAATCTATCTGGCGTTATCTTAAACAGTTAGAAATAGAACTACCATACAACCCCGAAATCCCACTCCTGGGAATATACCCTAGAGATACAAGAGCCTTCATACAAACAGATATATGCACACCCATGTTTATTGCAGCTCTGTTCACAATAGCAAAAAGTTGGAAGCAACCAAGGTGTCCATCAACGGAAGAATGGGTAAATAAATTATGGTATATTCACACAATGGAATACTACGCATCGATAAAGAACAGTGACGAATCTGTGAAACATTTCATAACATGGAGGAACCTGGAAGGCATTATGCAGAGTGAAATTAGTCAGAGGCAAAAGGACAAATATTGTATAAGACCAGTATTATAAGATCTTGAGTAATAGTAAACCTGAGAAGAACACATACTTTTGTGGTTACGAGGGGGGGAGGGAGGGAGGGTGGGAGAGGGTTTTTTATTGGTTAATTAGTGGATAAGAAATGCTTTAGGTGAAGGGAAAGACAACACTCAATACATGGAAGGTCAGCTCAATTGGACTGGACCAAAAGCAAAGAAGTTGCCAGGATAAAATGAATGCTTCAAAGGTCAGAGGAGCAAGGGCGGGGGTCTGGGGAAGATGGTTTGTGGGGACTTCTAAGTCAATTGGCAAAATAATTCTATTATGAAATCATTCTGCATCCCACTTTGAAATGTGGCGTCTGGGGTCTTAAATGCTAACAAGCGGCCATCTAAGATGCATCAATTGGTCTCAACCCACCTGGAGCAAAGGAAAATGAAGAACACCAAGGCCACACGACAACTAAGAGCCCAAGGGACAGAAAGGGCCACATGAACCAGAGACCTACATCATCCTGAGAGCAGAAGAACTAGTTGGTGCCTGGCCACAATCGATGACTGTCCTGACAGGGAGCACAGCAGAGGACCCCTGAGGGAGCAGGAGATCAGTGGGATACAGACCCCAAATTCTCATAAAAAGACCAAACTTAATGGTCTGACTGAGACTAGAGGAACCCCGCCGGCCATGGTCCCCAGACCTTCTGTTGGCACAGGACAGGAACCATCCCCAAAGACAACTCATCAGACATGAAAGGGACTGGTCAGCGGGTGGGAGAGAGACGCTGATGAAGAGTGAGCTAATTATATCAGGTGGACACTTGAGATTGTGTTGGCAACTCTTGTCTGGAGGGGGTATGGGAGGATAGAGAGAGAGAGAAGCCGGCAAAATTGTCACGAAAGGAGAGACTGAAAGGGCTGACTCAAGAAGGGAAGAGCAAGTGGGAGTAGGGAGTGAGATGTATGTAAACTTATATGTGACAAACTGATTGGATTTGTAAAAGTTCACTTGAAGCTTAATAAAAGTTAATAAAAAAAAAAAGGTTGTTGTTCTGCCATTGAGTTGACTCCAACTTATGGCAACCTTATGAACAACAGAACAAAACCTTTCCTGGCCATGTGTTATCCTCAGAACCATTCACATATCCAAGTCCATTGTCGCAACCAATGTGTTAGTCCATCTCTTGGAAGGCCCCCTCATTCTCATTGGCACTCTACTTCACCAAATATGATTTTCTCTGACAACTGATCTTTTCTGATGATAAGTCCAAGAAGAAAGTCAGACAATGTTCTGTTGGAGACAACAAAATAAAAGAAAAAAAAAAAGGTTTTAGGTGTCGTCAAGTTGATTCTGACTTACAACAACCTAGTGGCATAGTGGTTAAGTGCTACAGCTGCTAACCAAAAGGTTGGCAGTTCCAATCCAACAGGTGCTCCTTGGAAACCCTATGGGGCAGTTCTACTCTGTCCTATAACGTCGCTATGAGTCAGAATTGACTCAATAGCAGTGGGTTATAGGGCAGAGTAGAAATGCCCCATAGAGTTGCTTAGGCTGTAATCTCTATGTGTGCAGATGGCAATGTCTTTTCTTCCCAGAATGGCTTGGAGGTTCACACTGCCAATTGTTTAGTTAGTGAAGAGTGTTTGTACCACCAGTGTTCCTTCCATTAAAAAATAGAAAAATGAAAGAAAAAAAGTATATATGTATATGTTGTTGTCAGGTGCCGCTGAGTCAGTTCTGACTCATAAGGACCCCGTGTACAACAGAAGAAAACACTGCCTGGTCCTGTGTCATTCTCACAATCATTGTTATGCGTGAGCCCATTTTTGCAGCCGCTGTGTCAATTCACCTTGTTGAGGATCTTCCTCTTTTTTTCCTGGCCCTCTATTTTACCAAGCATGATGTTCCTCTCCAGGGACTGATCCCTCCTGATAACATGCCCGAAGTATGTGAGACGTAGTCTTGCCACCCAGGCTTCTAAGGAATATCCTGGTTGTACTTCTTCCAAGTCAGATTTGTTCTTTCTTATGGCAGCCCTTGTTATATTCAATATTCTTCCCAACACCACAATTCAAAGACGTCAATTCTTCTCCAGTCTTCTTTGCTCATTGTCCAGCTTTGGCATGCATATGAGGATGTTTTCAACAATTGGCAATTTCCTGTTGATATTTTGCTGCAGCCACTTTTGAACGGTATTTACCAAAATTTTACTTGCATACGATATTAATGATATTGCTCAATAATTTGCACATTCAGTTGGATGAGCTTTCTTGGGAATAGGCATAAATATGAATGCCTTCCAATTGGTTGGCCAGGTAGCTCTCTTCCTAATTTGTTGGCATAGTCCACTGGGCACTTCCAGCTCTGCATGCATTTGTTGAAACATCTCAATTGGTATTCTGTCAATTCCTGGAGTGTTGTTTTTTGCCAATGCCTTCTGGACAGCTTGGACTTCTTCCTTCAGTACCACTGGTTTCTGATCATATGCTACTTCCTGAAATGGTTGAACGTTGATGAATTATTTTTGATGTAGTAACTCTGTATATTCCTTACATTATAGACATACCATTATATAGGACAGATAAGAAAAAAAATTCACAAATGGATACATTACATTGCAATGACAAATCCATCAAAAATATTTATAGCACAACAAATATATATTCATATTAAAATATTACACACAAAATATCACTCTTTACAAGGATATATTAATATGGTATAGCATATGTCAAGCACAGCAGGATATGTATGAAGGAGAGAAAGAGGGAGCTGAGGGAATTGACAAATTTCTACTACCTACATTCCTGAATTCCCTAGAGAAAGAGTAAACCAGTGGAGAGCTGAAGAGAAATGCTTTGAGGTAGGGAAGACTCAGAAGTCAAGGTACAGGAGAAGTGATATTCTAATTTCCAGCATATGTGACTGACACATTCCTAGAACTGTGAGGGGCACGAACTTCACTACAACATGGGGTGTGACTTCCAATTTCCACACTCATATTCTAGCAGAAGTTCACCCTTTATTCATAGCCAGGCTTACCTGTATATAACAGTACCGAACAAGAGTAACAAACCTGTATAGTCTCCTTGACGAGAAGAGTAAAAATATTTAGTATGATACAGTTTTTAAATCCCAGCTAACATGCAGAATATAACATATGAAATAACAGCAAAGTATAAGATCAGATGTATTTCTCTATTTACATAATTCTTAGCCTAAAATATGAGTTTATTACTTGAAGCAATAGAAATTAGTCAGCCCTAGATTAGGCAAAATAAAAATTGAGCACTTATTCTCTAATAGAAAATGCTCACATTTTTTAAAAATAATTTTTATTGTGCTTTAAGTGAAAGTTTACAAATCAAGTCAGTCTGTCACATATAAGCTTAAAAAAAAATTTTTTTTTTTTACACCTTACTACATCCTCCCATTTACTCTCCCCCTAATCTAATGAGTCAGCCTGCTCCCTCCTTCCACTCTCTCCATTTGTGACCTTTTTGCCAGTTTCTAACCCTCTCTACCCTCCGGTCTCCCCTCCAGACAGGAGATGCCAACACAGTCTCAATGGTCCACCTGATACAAGTAGCTCACTCTTCATCAGCATCTCTCTCCAACCCATTGTCCAGTCCCTTCCATGCCTGATGAGCTGTCTTCAGGAATGGTTCCTGTCCTGGGCCAACAGAAGGTTTGGGGACCATGACCGCCGGGATTCTTGCAGTCTCAGTCAGACCATTAAGTCTGGTCTTTTTATGAGAATTTGGGGTCTGCATCCTACTGTTCTCCTGCTCTCTCAGGGGTTCTCTGTTGTGTTCCCTGTCAGGGCAGTCATCGGTTGTGGCCGGGCACCATCTAGTTCTGCTGGTCTCAGGATGATGCAAGTCTCTGGTTCATGTGGCCCTTTCTATCTCTTGGGCACATAGTTATCGTGTGACCTTGGTGTTCTTCATTCTCCTTTGATCCAGTTGGGTTGAGACCAATTGATGCATCTTAAATGGCCGTTTGTTAGCATTTAAGACCCCAGACGCCACACTTCGAAGTGGGATGCAGAATGTTTTCATAATAGAATTATTTTGCCAATTGACTTAGAAGTCCCCTTAAGCCATAGTCCCCAAACCCCGGCCCTTGCTCCTCTGACCTTCGAAGCATTCAGTTTACCCCGGAAACTTCTTTGCTTTTGGTCCAGTCCAGTTGACCTGACCTTCTGTGTATTGAGTATTGTCCTTCCCTTCACCTAAAGTAGTTCTTATCTAGAAAATGCTCACATTTTTAAAACTCATCTCCTCATTGAACTTTTTTTTGTCCATCTGAAGCAATTGAGTCTGTGGAAATTTTTAACTTATTTTAAAATGACTGACACAGAAATAAAATATAAATATTTTTTTCAAGGCTTGGTTTTTTATAAAGTCATTAAATTTTCATGATTTTCCTAACCATTAAGACATTCAATATCTACTCAAGTAAGCATGGGTTCTGCATCTTTTAAACTGTTTTGTACATGGATATATCTTTTATTTCAGATCTAGGTAGATAAATTGGATTTTCTTCCTGTTACTTTTATTTATTCAAACCTTTTATTAAGAAGTAAATAACATGCCATATTATTAGCTCACACAGCTTGATTTTTTTCTTCAGTTCTTTCAGCTTGAGAAATGTTGAGCATATCCTTCCCTTTTGGTTTTTTAACGCCAGATATTTGTCACATTTCTTTATAATACTTTACTTTGTCTTCTTGAGGTGCCCTTCGAAAACTTCAGTTGTGTTTTTAATTTCATCATTTCTTCAACTCTCTTTAGCTACTTTATGTTCAAGAGCAAGTTTCAGAGTCTCTTCTGGCACTCGTTTTGTTTTTCTCTTTCTTTCCTTTTTAATGACTTTCGTATTCTTTACCTACGATGCCTGATATTATTCCAAACTTGTGTAATCTTTGGACATTAGGTTCAATGTGTCAAATCTATTCTTGAGATGGTCTCTAAGCTCAGGTGGGATATACTCAAGGTCGTATGTTGGCTCCCTTGGACTTGCTGTAATTTTCTTTAGCTTCATCTTGCCCTTGCGGATGAGCCCTCAGGGGTCTGTTCTGCTGTCGGCCCCCGGCTAGGTTCTGACCGACGATATTGAGTTTCCCCATCACCTGTTTCAGCAGACGCTGCTGCTTTGATTCCTGTGTTTTCCAGTTGGCAAGGTTCACTTCTATACTCTCCATTTCTGTTCTCGAAAAAAGTTGTTTGTGATGAAGAACTTATTGGTCTTGCAATATTGCAACATTTTATGTCTGCCATCATTTCTATCACCAAGGCCATATCTTCCAGCTACCAATTCTTCTTTTTTCCAACTTTCACATTCTAATTATCATTAATGATCAATTTATCTCGATTGCAATTTTGATGTATTTCAGACTTCATAAGTTGGTAAAATCTTCAATTTCCCCTTTTTTGAAATTAGTAGTTTGTGGGTAAATTTGAATACTAGTAGCACTAACTTGTCTTCTTTGTAGGTTTTTGGATATTATCCTTTCACTGACAGCATTGCACTTCATGAAAGTTCTGAAAATGTGCTTTTTGAGGATGAGTGTGATGTCATTCCTCTTCAATTTTTTATTCCGTCATCGTATATCATGTGACTGTCAAAGTAGAAATGGACAATACCAGGCCATTTCAGCTCCCTAATGCCTAGGTTATTGATCTTTATGTGTTTCATTTCATTTTTTACGGGTATGAATTTTCTGGTATTCATACTTTGTAATTACATGTTCCAATTATTAATGGATGTTTCTAGCTATTTCTTCTCATGTTGGGTCATGCCAATAAAATAGAATATATTAATCTAATAAAATAAAATGAGAGAAGTCTTAAACAATTTGTAATAATAGGAGGTGCCAAAGTGACTAATATCTGTCCCCAAGTTAAAAAAAATAGCAAAAATATAGAGAAAACACAAAGACATGGTGCATTAGATTTATGAAATATACTCATTTTTTTCCATTTGAGAACATTACACAAACAGGGAATATTGACTGGTCTGACCAAAAGGCAAAATATTTTACTCTAGATCCTTGGATGGACAAATTGAAGCTTAACTGAGAATAAATGAGTAAATGTATCTAAAAGAAACTTACTTTCTGCTGAATACGAATTGTTTAGACGCTTTGTTAAGCTTTCAGATGCTTCAGATGTAATTAACACATTTGTTGGTATCTCCTCAGGGAAAGCATCAAAAGCTGAGAGAAAGCTATAAGTTTTTTCCCAGTATACGGCTTACGCCATGTTAAGAAATGCATGGGGTGTCAAAGAAGATTCATTACAGGTAAAAGGTAGAATTTTTTATGCAGTGCCATGCTTTACTAATATCTGGATGATTTTAATGATATTTTCATAGCCCCATTTTTAATTGATAGCAAAGCCACAGAAAAATATTAAGAATTTTGATTCAATTTTGTCTGCTTTCCACCATTATTCTTGATCGGTTTTATATGAGATAAATGTGCACTTCATTTATTCACTTTTATAATTTAATGCTTGGGGTTTAATTTCTGCATTTGTATGCTAATAGTTTATCCAGGGACTCCTCTGCTTATAGTATTCAGAATTAGGTATATGCCAGATAGATAAAGAGATACATAGATGGATGGATAGATGATAGATAGATAGGTAGATAGATAGATAGATAGATAGATAGATAGATAGATAGATAGATAGATAGATAGATGATAGATAGATAGATAGATAGATAGATAGATAGATGATAGGTAGATATGATAGATAGATAGATGATAGATAGACAGATAGATAGATGATAGATAGATAGATAGATAGGTAGGTAGATAGGTAGATAGATAGATATGTGGGTAGGTAGAAAGACACACACAAATATTTATGAAGCAGCAGTGATCACAAAGTTTTAAACCTACAATTTTGTTATATTAACCTGTAGGGCTATTCTTTTATTTTTAAAACATCTGTAGCCCAATCAGTTACATTTTTTAAAGATTATACTTAAATTTATCTGTGGTATCTCATGATGTTTAATGGAACATGCTTCGTGTTCTAAAAGATTTTAAAACTTCCAGTAACTCACATAGATGTCATCATCATTATATTTTCTTTTTCTCCTATGTTACTGTCATGTTGTAATTTTTTTTAACTTTCTTTTTCATAAAAGGTAGAGGACACTTTTTTACAAGGGGGAGTTTATGGCATCAAGTTTTCACTATTTGTCCAGAGATCCTCATGTAGTTCAGGTTCCTCCATAAGAAAATAAAAATATACCTGATTTGTTACAAAAACTTAGAATGTGTGAATTACAATACGAATGCCCATTTAGAGGAGGAAGTATTTTAATTAGACCAATAAAGGAAGTAATGTAAAGAATGGCACTGTTAGAAACTTTAGTCATAGAATGGGTGTTATGGACTACGGGGCTGGGGTCAGTTACAAGGATAACATCTTAATGAACCTATTCATCATGAAAATGGTGACAAAGAACTTAAGTCACAGTCCAGAATATACCTATAAATATCTTAAAGATCAAAACAATTAACAAAAAAAGATATATAATTTCAAGTAATTTCTGTCAACATCAAAAAACAACAGATGATGACAGATAGATGATAGATATACAAACAGAAAGACAGACAAATAGACAGGTAGACAAATAGTACTAGGCACGTAGTATTTTAGGGTTATTTTCAAGTATTATAGACACTTTGAACTCTTTGACTCTCATTTATTCTTCGTAACAACCCTGCAAAATAGAGGTGGGATACGATTTTCCAGATGGGGATAAAAACATACATATAACTTATCTTATTTGCTCAAAGTAAAGCATTTTGTACATTACAAATGGAGGTATAGCAGAGGTTGCATCTATATACATATATCTCTAGGGATGTTTTCATGTATAAAGACAAATAATTTCCAATGTGACCAATTATATATCTATCCACAACCTGTCTAGTATATTGATGGCTCTACCCTGGACCATCTATAAATATGAGTTTTCATGATATTTTGAAGGAGAGGGTTCAAAACATATCCACATTTTTTTTTTAGGTATGTGAAAAAAACAAAAATTTTAAGAAGAGTGCAATAAATATCCATGTACCTAACACCTAAAGGCTTAACATATTCACTTTTGTTTCTTCTATCAATGTATCCATCAATCTATCTAATATGTGTATGTGTATATGCGTGTGTCAAATTGTTGGAAGTTGGGTATGTACATGTTCAAATATCCTAAAATGGAATATTTGGATTTATACTATTCATACTGATTTTGTATACTAAAAATCTACCAGATGATATTACATAAAAGCTATTGATGATGCTGATGTCTCTACCCGGAACAGGTTTCCTGATAGACCTAGATGGGCAAACACAATCTATCAGTGCTGAATGAGTTCATTCTGACGGGAATCACAGACCGTCCTGAGCTGCAGGCGCCATTGTTCGGGCTGTTCCTCATCATCTACATGATCTCAATGGTGGGCAACTTGGGCATCATCATCCTCACCAAGATAGACTCCAAGCTACAAACTCCCATGTACTTTTTTCTCAGACACCTGGCTATCACTGATCTTGGCTATTCAACAGCCGTGGGACCCAAAATGTTGGCAAATTTTGTTGTGGATGAAAATACAATCTCCTACTATTTTTGTACTACACAGCTAGCTTTCTTTATTATGTTCATAGCTAGTGAATTTTTTATTCTGTCAGCAATGTCCTACGACCGCTATGTGGCCATCTGTAACCCTCTGTGCTACACAGTCATCATGTCACGAAGGATGTGTTGGGTGCTGGTGACAATCTCCTATCTTTATAGCACATTTGTTTCTCTCCTGGTCACCATAAAGATTTTTAATTTAACCTTTTGTGGCCACAATGTCATCAGGCATTTCTACTGTGACATTCTCCCCTTGTTATCTTTGCTCTGCTCAGACACACATGAAATTAAATTGGTCATTCTCATCTTATGTGTTTTGGATCTGACTTCATCCCTTCTAATAGTTCTTGTTTCTTACACACTCATAATTGTATCCATTATCAAACTGAGCTCAGCTGAGGGCAGGCACAAGGCCTTCTCCACCTGTGGACTCCACCTGAGTGTGGTGGTAGTGTTCTATGGGACACTAATCTTTATGTATCTGCAGCCCAAGTCCAGTCATTCCTTTGACACTGATAAAGTGGCTTCCATATTTTACACCCTGGTGACCCCCATGTTGAATCCCTTGATCTACAGTCTGAGGAATGGAGACGTAAAATATGCCTTACATAGGGATTTAGGACGATTATGCAATATATTTTCTCAACGTTCATTGTAACATGGATGCATATAAATTACATTTTGGGCTTTACACTTTTTTCTTTCTGCCTCCAGAGGGGATAGCAAGCCCACAAGCACAGATAACATGTACTTCTATATTGCCTTCCACCAGTTGCTCTACTAAGGCTGTAAGTAGATTAATAAATGAAACAGTACAAAACCTTGCCTTCCTTGAGCAGGACTGATGCATTATAAGCATAATATTTAAGAAAGTTGATAGTATATTAGAATGTGCTGGGGGTGCTAGATTAAAAAAAAAAGGAAATTGAATGTTTTTAGGGGGATACTGAAACTTTAGCAGATACACAATGATTTCCAAGTACCTGGTGTTTTCCTTATTTAGTAGGAAAAAAAATGTAGAAAGTGTCTGTGTGTGTGTGTGTGTGTGTGTGCGCGCGCACGCGTGCAAACTCGCACACACTTTCTGTTTTATTGCTCACACTCTGCCCTGGGTGGGTAATTCTGATTAAAAGAGGGCTTAGTGTGGTGGGTTGATTTGAAGTACTCAGTCATCTGAATTTGATCAAATGTCCACTTTCTAAATGTTGAAATCCCTCTCTTTCATTATCAGTGCCATTACTTCATATTTGAGCCCTTAGAGTCTGTATATTTTGTTATTATTTTTATTATTACTATATTGTAATATTAATATAAACAGTAACAAAATAAACATATTCAACAGGCTCAGCTCGATATCTGGTTTTGTCTAAGTTAGCCCATTTTGCCTGTATCAATGCATATACCTGTTAAGATAAATCTATTGACGTCAGCCACAGAAGTTCCCAGGTGTTTTCATTTTTTCTGTCCCGATTGAAAGTACTTCCTAATTCCATGCTTTTGTCTCATAGCTTGGTATCCTTATCTCTCTAGAAAACAATAATTACTCTCGTTTAGAAGTCATTTTCTAATTGCTTATGTACCCTTGCATAAGAGGTCTATTGTATGATGAGTTATATTTTTGTCTTGTTTTTGTTTGGCTGAATTTTCTTAAACTTGATGAATATGTGTGTTCACTTTATTTTGATCAGCATCTACTGTTTGAATTCCTCATTTCAATTACTCTGCTTGGAAGAAGCATAAGGAGGTAACCCATGGTTGGGCCATGCTGTTTTTCTAGTGAGTGAGGTGTAATATATAGCATTTTATATATTTGCCATGATTTCTGGACATAGTTCCTCCATATTCCCTCCTAACTTCCCATGTATATTTTCTTATTCTTATTCTTTTAATATTCCAAAAACTTGTAATGAGAAAAAAATTAAATTTTAGATATGCTAAGGTGGTCTTTTAAAAAAATAATCCAAACTGGGTTTTAGATTAGGACCCTATGAGGTGGGTTATGATATATTTCCATGTATGTAGAGACTAGAAAACACCTGAGAAAAATATCATTTAGAAAGAGGGTATCAAAATGGAAATTTCAAACACGCCCCATTCCCAATCATTTCGCATGGCTAGATTGGGAAATTCTGTTAACCATTTAGGGAAAAAGAATGAGCCAATTGTACACAAACTCCTCTGCCACACTGAAGAGAGGGGTATTTTGCATTTCCTGTATGAGGATAGCTTCACCCTGATATCAAAGGCAGACAAAGTCATTAAAAGAAAACAACAAAGCACATAGTTGAAAAATGTAAAGAAAAAATTAAGAAATTGACTTTGGCGATGTGTAAAGGTAATAGTACACCAAATTAAGTGTGCCCCAGAAATGCATGGTTAGTTTTACATTAAAAAATCAATTAATGACATTCACCATAGTTCAAATAAAAATGGCAAACAATGTGGTATAAATAGATGTAGAGAAGCACTTTAAAAGTACCAATAATTGTGATAAAACTTAGACAAAATTAGTATTAAAATGGAACTTTCTCAAACTTAAAGAGGGTGCCCATGAACAACCTATAGTTATCATCACACATGGTGTGAATGTTTAAATACATTCTCAGTAAGACCAGACACAAAACAAGTTAACCTACTTTCACCAAATCTATTCCACATTTTAGTGGCTGTTCTAGGCAACACAAGAAGGCAATAAAAAATTAAATCAACAGATAAATAGAAAGCATCCAGATTGGAAAAGATGGAGGAAACCTTAATTTATTGATAGAGGACATGTTTTTTTTATGTAAAAAATCTAATACAGCCTACAATACAGTCATAGAACTAAAAAAAAACTTAGCATTTATTGATGAATTGACTCTCAGCTTGTAAGTATGTTTAAAAAAAAAAGCCTTTTGGATTTTAAGTAGGCCTTCATTGATTCTATAGATACATTTGGAGATTTCATAGATATAACACCAAAAGCAAAATCCATAAAAGGTTTGACCACTTGAAATATTAAAACTTCTGCTTTTCACAAAATGCTTGTATAAAAACAAGTTATATTCTGGAATATAATATTTTCATAAAATATATCTCATAAATGGCCTGTGTCCATAATATGTACCCCCCTCCCCCTGGTGCATTGGTGTCAATTAGATTCTGACTCATAGTGACCCTATAGGAAAAAGTAGAACTGCCCCACAGGGTTTCTAAGGAGCGGCTGGCGGGTTCGAACTGCCAAACGTTTGTTTGGCTAGCCGCACAGCTCTTTATCATTTTTCCAGCAGGTCTCCAAAACATATACAGTGATAGGCCCCAAAGCACAAAAATAATAATAATATAATAAAAAAAAAAGCCCACAAAAATGATCCCAAAAACACTCACTTATTCATAGGGCTATTCTCCTGGCAAATAAGAGCATTAAGAATGTTCATTTTCATAAAAAGAATTTCAATTTAAAACATTAATGACATAATTCTATACATCTATTAGAATATTAGGTGTTCGGTAAGTATGTGGGGGAAATGGAATGTTCATAAACTGCTAGCGGAAAATTAAAATGATGAAAATACTTAAAAAAATAATTTAAGCATCAGGGTCTTAAAAAGCTGAACATAGTTTTACCCTAAAATTTAACCAATTTACTCATATCTACCCAAGTGAAATGTCAGCATCTATCCTTATAAATCCATGTAACAAATGTCCATAACAATGTTATTTGTAATACTCAAAAACTAAAATCAACCCAAATGTTCATCTACTTGGGAATGGATGAATAAATTGTGGTATTTTCCAACAAGTTAATACCACTCAGTAATAAAAACTACTGAATTACTAGTACATACAAATATACGGACGACAAATACAAATTGATACATTAGACTTCGTCAAAATTAAAACAACTCACACTTGGACATTTATCCCACAGATGTGAAAAATTATGTTCGTATAAAAACCCTTACACGAATGTTCAAAGAAACATTATTTATAATAGCTAAAAACTAGTAACAACCCGTAATGTCCTTCTATGGGTGACTAGATACTTAAAAAAAAAAAAAAAAGATACTTAAACTGTACTAAATCCATACATGAAATAATACTCGGCAGTAAAAAAGAACAAAGTATTGATGAACACAGCAGTGTGGACGGACCTCAATAGAATCATGGGAAGTGAAAGCCGTCATTCGCCAAATGTGGTTGTTGTTACCTGCCATTGAGTGACCTCAACTCATGGCAACCTTATGAAAAACAGAAGAAAACACTGCTTGGCCCTGTCCTATCCTCACAATCATCAGCTTGTTCAATTGCATTGTTGCAGCCACTGCGTCAATTCATCTCACAGAGAGATTTTTTCGTTCTTGTTGGCCCTCTACTTCACCAAATATCATGTCCTCATGCAGAAACTGGTCTTTCCTGATAACATGCATGAAGCAAGAAAGCCAGATGATGTCCTGTTGGAGGCAACAAAATATGTACCCTTCAAGAATTTTTGTTTTGTTAAGTGTCATCCAGTCCATTGAAAATCATAGTGACCTATAGGACAGAGTAGAACTGTCCCATAGGATTGCCTTGGCTGTAATCTTTAGGGGTGCAGGTGTCCAGGTGTTTTCCCCCCGGAAAGGCTAGTGGTTCAAACAGCCAGCTTTTCAGTTAGCAGTGAGATATACATATATATACCCAGTGCCATATATATATATACATATAACCTAATAAAGTCCAGTGCTGTCGAGTCGATCCTGACTCATAATGACCCTATAGGGCAGAGTAGAATGGCCCCACAGCGTTTCCAAGGAGCACCTGGTGGATTTGAACTGCCGATCTTTTGGTTAACAGTCAGACTCTTAACCACTATGCCACATTAAAAAAAAAAAAAACATTATATAGGAGAAATAAGCAAAAAAAAAAAAAGTGACAAATGGATACATTAGAAATATTTGCAATAACAAAATGGAGCGGAAATATTTATAGCACAGTAAATATATATTCATAGTGAAACATTACACACAGAAGAGCACACTTTCCGAGGGTGTGTTGATATGGCAGAGCATTATATGAACCACAGCAGAACATGTATCAAGGTGAGAAAAAAGTTTTGGAATGAGGTTTGGACAGAATGAAAAAAACATAAAATATTGAAATATGATGGAAAATAAAACAAACAAGCAAATACATGAACACATGATGCCAATTGACTTTGAAATGAGAAGCAAGGGAAACATTTCTGTTCCTGAGGTCAAAAAGAAAAAAAAAAATACCTTGAAAATAGCAATAACAGCAACAATAACAAAAATAACAGTAAACTAGGAAGTAATACTTCACACATGCACAATGCATTACTTTTATCTCATTTAAGTCTTTTAAATAACGCAATAAGAAAACGTTTAAGCATTTCATCACTTGTCATCCATTTGAAGAGACCACTGTAGAAATGGGAATATTGACAGTTCTGTTTTACAGATACAATATTTTAATCCGGATCCCCGTGTGGTAAAAATGGAAAGTTAACAAAGAGTAAAATGCAAGACTACATGAAATAGATGAACATAGACCTGCATACACACTGTATGAATAAATATTTGTTCACCGGTGAATACAAAATATCCTGGACAATTAACCAACCACCCTCAGGTATTTTGTTAAGCTTTCAAATGCTTCAGGAACAATCCTTGGCATTTCCTCAGGGAGAGTCTCCAAGGGTGAAAAAAAAAAAAATCCATAAATTCTTCGCACTCTGCCCTGTTAAGAAACACTTGAGAGAGTCAAGACAGAGGCTTCATGGCAGGTAAAAAGATAGACTATTTCCATATTTTACCGATACCCGAAATGTTTCAGTGACACTTGCAGGGTCCCATCTTTATTCAATGGCAAAGTCATTGCAAAATAATAAGATTTCTGAGTCCATTCTGTGAGCATTCTACTTTTCAATAGTGGCTGAGACTAGGATCTCCCTACCTTTTTTTTTCACATTATTATTATTTTTTCAAATATTCACACTTTGTTTCAGAGGCTAAATGCTCCTAAGCATCTTTGAACACCATCTTTATGTCTAAATAATATGAAAATAAAGGAAGTATATGCGGTATTAAAAATTCTGTAGCAGAATTATGAAGCTATAGTATTCACGCTCCCAAGTTGGTGTCCTTTCAAATCGGTAGTTACAAGCTGGCTCTAGGCCCTTCTTATGTCCCTCTTAAGTGTAATTGAGTATAGGACCATGTTTTCAAGTAAGGCATATTAAATGTTTCCACACATTTGGTGAATTTGCACTTTGAAACTTTTATAATGAAATTAATATTTGTATAATAATTTTGTAAATGTCATTATGTAATTGTCATTATATAAATGAAAAAAGAATGTTTAGTAATCATCCATATGCCTACCAATTAAAATTTTTAACTTTTTTATTTTTGCTTCATATATCTATAAAGGATGGAAAAAAAAAAAAGTTGCCATCAAGTTGATTCCAATTCATAGAGACGCTAGAGGACAGAATAGAACTGCTCCATAGGTTTTAAAAGGAGAGGCTCATAGATTCGAAAACCCCATTTTTTGATTATCGGCCAAGCACTTAACCACTGCTCCACCAGGAATCCCATCTATGTACATGTAGATGTATATGTATTGTGTATATGTATATATGCATGTGTATGTATGATTATGTCTACACCTACATATTCACGTACACTTACACCTGTGTCTTTTTCTGTGTCTGTCTCTATCTCAGTTTACCACAGGGTTTCTCAACTTCTGACACATCGACATTCTGGACAAGAAATTTTGTCATTGTGTGGGAGTTACCCTGTATATAGAAGAATGTTTAGTAACATCCCAGGCTTCCATTAGATACGAGTAGAACCTTTCTCCTAGTTGTGACATCCAAAATGTCCCAGGCATTGACAAATGTTCTTTGGGAGCAAATTTTACCCAACTGATAGCAAGTTCGATTTTTCTTTCTTTCCCTCTCTCTCTATCTTCATGTGCCTATACTTTATTTGTGGGAGGTGAGTTT
The DNA here is from genome assembly GCF_024166365.1 of Elephas maximus indicus. Classification (NCBI taxonomy): domain Eukaryota; kingdom Metazoa; phylum Chordata; class Mammalia; order Proboscidea; family Elephantidae; genus Elephas; species Elephas maximus. The sequence goes on from NC_064825.1 coordinate 116,427,789, forward strand.
AATGTCTAATAAGTATATTGGAAAGTTTGGATTTATCTTATTCATTTAGCATATTGCATTTGTATACTAAAAATCTACCAGATGATGCTACATAAAACCTATTGACTATGCTGATGTCTCTATGTGCAATAGTTTTCCTGATAGACCAAGATGGACAAACACAATCTAACAGTGCTGAATGAATTCATTCTGACGGGAATCACAGACCACCCAGAGCTGCAGGCTCCATTGTTCGGGCTGTTCCTCATCATCTACATGATCTCAGTGGTGGGCAATTTGGGCATCATCATCCTCACCAAGATGGACTCTACTCTACAAACACCCATGTACTTTTTTCTCAGACACCTGGCTATCGCTGATCTTGGTTATTCAACAACTGTAGGACCTAAAATGCTAGTCAATTTTGTTGTGGATGAAAATACAATCTCCTATTATTTTTGTGCTACACAGCTAGCTTTCTTTGCCTTGTTCATAAATGGTGAACTATTTATTCTGTCAGCAATGTCCTACGACTGCTATGTGGCCATCTGTAACCCTCTTCTCTACACAGTCATCATGTCACAAAGGTTGTGTCAGGTGCTGGTGGCAATCCTCTATATTTATTGCATGTTTGTTTCTCTTCTTGTCACCATGAAGATTTTTAACTTATCCTTCTGTGGATACAATGTGATCAGTCATTTCTACTGTGACATTAACCCCTTATTATATTTGCTGTGCTCAAGCACACATGAAATTCAATTGGTCATTCTCATCTTAGCATCTATTAATTTGATTCCATCCCTTTTAATAGTTCTTGTTTCTTACATGCTCATTTTTGTAGCCATTCTCAGGATGAACTCAGCTGTGGGCAGGCACAAGGCCTTCTCCACTTGTGGATCCCACCTGACAATCTTGATAGTGTTCTATGGGACTTTAATCTTTACATACATGCAGCCCAAGTCCAGTCATTCCTTTCCGGCTGATAAAGTGGCTTCCATATTTTACACCCTGGTGATTCCCATGTTGAATCCCTTGATTTATAGCTTGAGAACAAAGATGTAAAATCTGCCCTACACAGGGCATGGAAAAAAATATGCAACATCTTTTCTATAGTTTGATGCGTCCTATGGTTCCTATGAAATACATGATGGGTTTCAAAACTTGTCTGTGTGCATCCATAGAGTATAAGCCAAAAAACCAAACCTGGTGCCGTCTAGTCGATTCTGACTCATAAAGACCCTATAGGACAGAGTAGAACCACCCCATAGAGTTTCCAAGGAGTGCCTGGTGGCTTCGAACTGCCAACCCTTTGGTTAGCAGCCATAGCACTTAACCACTACACCACCAGGGTTTCCCCAGCTAGCACAAATATATTCCACTTATATTTGTAAATATCCTGTGTGTCAGTCACTCTTCTAAATGCACTGATGCACAAAAGTGTAAAAACTTTTCCCTTCCTTGAAGTGAAGAGATGGATCACAAATACAACAGTTAAGTAAATTTTATGGTAGATAAGAATGTGTTGGGGCCCTGGTGGCACAGTGATTAAAGTGCTTGGCTGATTACTGAAAGGTCAGCCTCGAGCAGCTTGCTTGGCACCCCCCTTAGCTTTGCATTAGAATTCTGCTTTCTTTGCTTGATATTCCCTATAACTTTACATTAAAATCCTGGTTCCCCTCTTTTTTAGATGCTGACCAAACTAGAGGAAATTGGCAGAAACTGGCTTAGATGCCATTTGGACATTAAGGATAACCTTTTAAACCTCATACATAGTAAATTCTCCATCTCTGGGTAGAGTTTAACCACCATATTCTGAACACACTATTCATGAAGTTACATTTACACCACATTGCACCTAAGTACTATGATTAATAGTGTTGCTGTTGTAACTTGTATGGGCTTCCTACTTGTAAACCCCATAAAGGTATCTTTTTGCCTCTTTCTCACTGAGCAGTCTTGGCAACATCAACCCCAACTGCTTCTTTCCTTGCACAATGAAATAAACTTGCCTTTCTATGCTCCTGCTTTAGTCTCTGGCTTATTGGATGAGACAAATCATGCCAAGTGGTCCACAACAACACTGAGCACATCCCGGTAATGATATCTCGTACTTCTTGACTGGTGTATCATTGTCATTCTTCAAGATTTAATTAATTTTCACAACAGCTCTGTGAGGCAGGTTCTATTAATATTTAGATATTTTTGATGATAAAAGGGAGGTTCAGAAAGTGTAAATAAATTACCCAAGTTCAACTCACAAATGGTAAATAAATAGTCCAAGTTCATTGTGGTCTTAAGCATTAGAATCAAGTTTCAAACATGGTCTTGCTCCAAGCTCCAGTTTCAGAACAGCCAGTGTAAATAACTTCTTAATGTCAATTTTCTGCTTTAATGATGTCATCCCTGAGGTGACGGAGCATATCAAATTAAAAGAAGAGAAATAGCAGTGAGGTTCAAAAAGTAGTGAATGCCTAGCACAATGTCTGGGAGAGAAAATAAATTCCATAGAGACAATGAATTAGTACACTCATACAGCAAGCTAACTGATTCCTTTGGATGCATGATTTGTTCGAACTACATAATGGGACACCATCACAATGTGGATGCATTACATAGTCTGAGCAGGTTTATAATAAAGGCCCAGGGGCAGGTATCGGGAATTATCATAAAGTAGTAAAGAACAGGTGCCACGGTGACACAGTGGTTACAGCTCATCTGGTAATCCAAGGGTCAGCCATTGGAACCCGCCAGCATCTCTTTGGAAACCCTAGGGGGCAGTTCTAATCTGTCCTGTAGGGTCACTAGGAGTCAGAATCACCTGGACTGCATGGGTTTGTTTTTTTTTGGTTTAGTAAGGAAGATGTTATAAATAAATAAACAAGGAAGTTTCCATTTTAAGAAATGATTTGCAGACTTTTGCCTTGAGAAGTTCAGCCACCTTTTAAAAACAAAGAAAGGACTGATATTACTTCCTTAAAAAATGAGGTCTGTGAGAAGATTTATTTGCCATCATCATCTGCTTCCTGTACTTTGATGCGGTGTGAACTTCAATTTGGGGAAAATGTAATTTAAGGACAAAAGATTGCCAGATGCATTAACTTTGATTTTGCTGAGCTACTTGAACAAATGAGAGCCATCAATCCCCAATACTGGATTTTTTTTTTCATTTTCTTTTTCTCTTTCTTTTTTTAAATGAAATAAAGCCTTTTTCTTGAGCTAATGTTTGAGTGATGCATTTACTTATTGAGTGTTTCATTACATGCCTGTGAAAAGAATTTCTAGATGATACAATGAAGAGAGACAGAAGCACTACATGCAATTGTGAAAGTTGGGCACCATGGAGTTCTATGTTTTGCCTTTTATGTAGCATAAGATGTGAAAGAGCCATCTGTAAATGTGCAATATATTGGGTATTGCCAAGATTAATGTAAAGATCGGAAAGCTTCCCACAACAGTAATCATAGAGACCAAAAGGAAAAACATGTAACTCAGTGATATCCATGAAAAGAAAAGAAATTTGTCTAATCCACTTATACAATTTTTCCTCTAAGGAGCTCCTGAAAATAAGAGAGAGAAAGAGAAAGAACAGGAAAATACTGAGGAGCTTGATATACAAGTTAAATGTTATTACAGTTACAGTAAGAAATACTCTGTGATTCATTAAAATATTTAATGACCACCAATAATCTTAATACTTGTTTCTGTTAGGTGCCTGGAGTTAATACTGATCAAAGAAACCCCATGAACAATAGAACGAAAGAGTGTCTTGTATTGCACTACCTCACCATCTTTGCTATCTTTGAGCCCATTGTTGCAGTCACTGTCAATCCATCTCGTTGATTGTCTTCCTATTTTTAACTGACCCTCTACTACACCAGTCATGATGTCCTTCTCCAAGGACTGAACCCTCTCACCAAGTGTCAAATAGTACCTGCTTATGATTTTTCTATTACAGAAAGTTACCACTAAACAGAGGGGACTGAGGGAATTGACAAATTGGTACTACATATGCTGGGGGATTCCATGGAGAAAGAGTAAACTGGTGGAAAGGTGAACACAAATGCTTAGGAGAAGAAGTCTCAGGCGTCAAGTTACAGGAAGAGTGATATTCTAATTTCTAGCAAATGTGAATAGCACATCCTAAAACTGTGAGGGGCATGCCCTTCACTGCAACATGTGGTGTTTCTCCCAGTTTCCACTGTGTCATGTTCTAGCAGAAGTTCATCTCATAATTATGGCCAGTCTTGCCTGTATACAACAGAAACTAACAATAACAAACCTGTATAGTCTCCTTGATGAGAAGAATACAAATATTTAATATAATATTAAAAAAATTATTTATTTTTATTACTTACATACCAGCAAAATGCACAATATATGAAATAACAGGAAAGTATAAGATCAGGTGTGCCTGTCTATTTATATAATTATTACCTCAAAATATTCGTTTATTACTTGGAGCAATAGAAATCAGTCAACCCTAGAGTAGACACAATAAAAATTCAACATTTATTCTCTCATAGGAAATATTTTCATTTTTAAAACTCACTTTTTAATGGAGGTCTTTTATGACCATAACAACCAATTGACTCTATGGAAATTCTAAACTTATGTGAAATAATTGACATAGAATTAAAACGTAAGAATTTTTTTCAAGGTTTTATTTTTTCAAAGTCATTAAATTTTCATGATTTTTCTAATCATAAAAAAAATAAAGACATTTAATTCCTACTCAAGTGAGTTTCTGTTCTGCATCTTTTAAAGTGCTTTATACATGGATATATCTTTTATTTCACATCCAGAAAGTCAGATAAATTGGATTTTTTCTTGTTACTTTTATTTTTAAATCCTTTTATTGAGATATAAATAACATACCATAAAACTTACTCACATATCTTGAATTTTTTCTTCCATTCTTTCAACTTGAGAAAGGTCAAACATGTCCTTCCCTTTTGGTTTTTTAAGTCCAGGTCTTAGCACATTTCATCATAATATTTTAATTTGTCTTCTTGAGCCTCCCTTTGAAATCTTCTGTTCAGCCCTTCAACTTTATTATTTCTTCTTTTGCTTCAGCTACTCTACATTTAAAAACAAGTGTCAGAGTACCTTTTGACATCCATTTGGTTTCCTCTTTCTTTCTTGTCTTTTAATGATGTTTCAATTTCTTCAGGTCTGATGTTCTTGATAGCATCCAAAGCTTTTTAATCTGCAGTCGTTAGTGTTCAAAATGACAAATCAATATTTGGAATAATTTCTAATTTTAGGCAGGATATATTCAAAGTTATATTTTGGACCTGCTCTAGTTTTCTTCAGCTTTAAATTTTACTTGCATACGAGCAATCAATTGTCAGTTCCATGGTTGGTGCCTGGCTTTGTTCTGACTGATGATATTGAGCCTCTCCATCATCTCTTTCCATAGGTGTACTCAGTTTGATTCCTGTGTATTCTTTCTGGCAAAGACCACATATATGTCTCCATTTCTTTTGTTGAAAAAAGCTATTTGTAATGAAAAATTTGTTGGTCTTGCTGTATTTGTACATGCAATCTCTTGCATCGTTTCTATCACCATATTGTCCTTCTAGCGATTCTTCTTTTTTTCCAGCTTTCACATTCTAATAACTAGTAATTAGCAATGGATTTTGAATGAAATTTTGATGAATTCAGATATCATATGTGGATAAAATCTTTACTTTAATCATCTTTGGAACTGGTTGAGTAAATTTGAGTGATAACAGTATTAACTGGTCTTCTTTTTTGGTACATGAGTATTATCATATCACTGACAATATTGTACCTCATGATAGACCTTGGAATCATAACAGAATACTATGAAAGATTTTACTCCAACAAAATTGAAAATCTAGAGGAAATGGGCAAATTTCTAAAAACACTACCTACCTAAACTAACACAAACAGAGGTAGAAAAACTAAATAAACCTATAACAAAAGAAGAGATGGAGAGGTAATTTAAAAACTCCCTACAAAAATAAAGCCCTGGCCCTGACAGGTTCATTAGAGAATTCTACCAAACTTTCAGTGAAGAGTTAACACCACTACTGCTAAAGGTATTGCAGAGCATACAGAAGGATGAAGTACTCTTGAATTCATTTGATGAAGCCAGAATAAATCTGGTAGCAAAACAAGGTAAAAGACACCACAAAAAAAGAATATTACAGACCTATATCCCTCATGAACATAGATGCAAAAACCCTCAACAAAATTCTAGCCAACAGAATTCAACAACATATCAAAAAATTATTCACAACGACAAAGTGGGATTCATATTAGGCATGCAGGGATGGTTCAACATTAGAAAAACAATCAATGGAATCCAACACATAATTAAAACAAAAGATAAGAAACAAATGATCCTATCAATTGATGCAGAAAAAGCATTTAACAAAGTCCAACATCCATTCCTGATAAAAAACTTGCAGCAAAATAGGGAAAAAAAGGATATTCCTCAACATAATAAAAGGCATTTATGCAAAGCCAACAGCCAACATCAGCCTAAATGGAGAGAGTCAGAAAGCATTTCCCTTTAGAACAGGAACCAGACAAGGGAGCACTTTAACACTGTGCTTATTCAACATCGTAGTGGAGGTCCTAGCCAGAGCAGTTAGGAAAGAAAAAGAAATAAAAGGCATCAAAATCAGAAAGGATGAATTAAAAGTATACTTATTTGCAGATGATATGATCTTATACACAGAAAACCCCAAGGACTCCACAAGAATACTACTGAAACTAATAGAAGATTTCAGCAAAAGGTCAACATATGAGATAAAGGTACAAAAATCAGTTGGATTGCTGACACCAACAAATAAAACTTTGAAGAGGAAGTCACCAAAGTAATACCATTTCAATAGCTCCCCAAGAACAGAAAATACTTTAGGAATAAATCTAACCATAGATGTAAAAGACCTATACAAAGAAAACCACAAGACACTGTTGCAAGAAACCAAAAGAGATCTCCCCGAGTGGAAAATTTACCTTTGTCACAGATAGGAAGACTCAACATTGTGAAAACATAAATTCCACCCAAAGCGATCTACAGAGTAAATGCAATCCCAACCCCAATTCAAATGGCATTTTTTAATGAGATGGAGAAGCAAATCACCAACTTCATATGGAAAAGGAAGAGGCCCCAGATAAGTAAAGCACTACTGGAGAAGAATCACATGCTAAGTGGTTCTGAAACCTATTATACATCCACTGTATTCAGAGCAGCCTAGTACTGGTACAACAATGGATACATAGTGCAAAGGAACAGAATTGAGAATCCAGACAAAAGTTTATCCACCTGTCAGCAGCTGATATCTCACAAGGGCTCAAAGTCTGATAAACAGGGAAAAGACAGCCTCTTTAACAAATGGTACTGGCATAACTGGATATCCATGTGCAAAAGAAGAAACAAGATTCATACCTCACACCATGCACAAAAACTAACTCAAAATGAATCAAAAGCCTAAATATAAAATCTAAAATGGTAAAGATCATGGAAGAAAAATTAGGGACAATGATAGTGGCCCTAATTAATACATGGCATAAACTGTGTTTAAAACATTATTAACAATGGACAAACAGCAGAAGAGAAACTAGATAACTGGGAGCTCCTAAAAATCAAACATTTATGCTCATCAAAAGACTTCACTAAAAGAATAAAAAGACAGCCTACAGACTGGGAAAAAAAAAAAATTTGGAGGTATAACATACCTGAACAGGGTCGAATCTCTAAAACCTAGATGATACTGCAAAACTTCAACAACAAAAAAGAAGTAACCCAATTTAAAAAATGGGCAAAAGATATGAACAGGCACTTCGGCAAAGAAAACTCTCAGGTGGCTAACAGATACATGAGGAAATGCTCACAATCATTTTTAGACATTACAGAAATGCAAATCAACACTAAAATGAGATACCATCTCACCCCAACAAGACTATTATTAATCCAAAAACACAAAATAATAAATGTTGGAGAGGTTGTTGAGAGACTGGAACACTTATACACTGCTGGTGGGAAAGTAAAATGGTACAATCACCTTGGAAATAGATTTGGCACCTCCTTAATTTTTTTTAAAAAATCTAGAAATAAAAGTACCATACAATCCAGCAATTCCACTCTTTAGAATATATCCTAGAAAAATAAAAACCATTGGAAAAGTAGATATGTGCACACCTATGTTCATTGCAGCACTGTTCACCATAGCAAAGAGATGGAAACAGTGTAGGTGCCCATCAATGGATGAATGGATAAACAAACTATTCTGTATTCACACAACAGAATACTGCTCAACAATAAAGAACAATGATGAATTCCCAAAACATCTCACAACATGGGTGAATCTGGAAGACGTTATGCTATGTGAAATCAGTCAGTCATAAAAGGACAAATATTGTATAAGATCACTTTAGTAAGAACTCAAGAAAAGGTTTAAACACAGAAGAAAATATTCTTTGATGGTTACAAGGGTGGGGAGGGAGGAATGGGGAATTCACTAACTAGATCAAACCCACTGCTGTCGAGTCGATTCCAACTCATAGCAACCCTATAGGACAGAGTAGAACTGCCCCATAGAGTTTCCAAGGAGCATCTGGTGGATTTGAGTCACTGATCTTTTGGTTAGTAACCGTAGCACTTAAGCACTAAGCCACCAGATAGTAGATAAGAATTATCTAAGGTGAAGGGAAGGACAATATACAATACGGGGAAAGTCAGCACAACCGGATTAAACCAAAAGCTAAGAAGTTTCCTGAACACAAGCAAACACTTCAAGGGACAGAATAGCAGGGGTAGGTGTCTGAGGACCATGGTTTTGGGGGATATCTAAGTCAATTGGCAAAACAAAGCTTATTAAGAAAATGTTCTGCATCCTACTTTGGTGAGTGACATCTGGGGTCTTAAAAACTTGTGAGAAGCCATCTAAGATGCATCAGTTAGTCCCAATGCACCGGGAGCAAAGAGAATGAAGAACACCGAAGACACAAGGAAAATATTAGCCCAAGAGACAAAATGGGCCACATAAACCACAGACTCCATCAGCCTGAGACCAGATTGAACTAGATGGTGGCCAGCTACCACCAATGTCCTCTCTGACATGGAACACAACTGAGAGTTTCTGAAGGAGCAGAGGAAAAATGAGGTGCAGAACTCAAATTCATGAAATTCAGACTTAATGGTCTGACTGAGACTAGAGAAACCCCAGAAGACATGGCCCCGGACTCATTGTTAACCCAGAACTAAAACTACTCCGAAAGCCAACTCTTCAGACAAAGATTAGACGGGACTATAAAACATAAAATAATACTGGTGAAGAGAGTGCATCTTAGTTCGTGTACATACATGAGACTAAATGGGCAACTCCTGTCTGGAGGCGAGATGAGAAGGCAGAAAGGGGCAAGAGCTGGTGGAACAGACACAGGAAATCAAGAGCGGAAAGGGGGTGTGTGCATTCACATTATATTTGTAGCAACTAAGGTCACATAAAAACATATGTATAAATTTTGTATGAGAAACTAACTTGAACTGTAAACTTTCACCTAAAGCATAATAATAAAAAAAGTGAAAATACAGAAAAAGCACCAAGAAATGATATATCATAAGATGAAATTTGCTAATTTTATTCCTTATGACAACATTATGGAAATGGGGGAATACTGAGTGGTCTGTCCTAAAGGTAAAATATTTTAATCCAGCTCCCTTGGCAGGACAAGTTGAAAGTTAACTGAGAATAAATGAATGGATATATCTAAAAGAAAATCACTGGTGAATACAAATCATTTAGAAAATTAACAGACACACTAGATATGTTCTGAAGTTTTCAAGTGCTCCAAACATAATTAACACATTGCTTGGTGTCTCCTCAGGGAGAGCCTTAAATGCTGAGAGAAAGCTTCAAGTTGTTCCCACTATGCCATGCTAAGAATCCCGTGGGGTGTCAAACAGGTTAAATACAGGTAAAAGGTAAAAATTTTTATGCGGTAACATGTTTTACTAACATTGAGAGTGTTTTAGTGATATTTTCAAGGCCACATTTTTTATTCAATGCTGTCTGCTTTCCACCATTATTCCTAATATGTTTTATATGAGATAAATGTGGACTTCATGTATTCATTTTTATAATTAATGCTATGAAATTTAATTTCTGCATTTGTTTGCTAATAGTTTACTCAGAGACTACTCTGCTCATAGTGTTCAGGAATTGATATATGCCAGATAGATAGGTAGATTAGATGATAGATGATGATGGATAGATGATAGATAGATAGATGATAGATAGATTAGATGATAGATGATGATGGATAGATGATAGATAGATAGATGATAGATTAGATGATAGATGATAGATAGATACATAGATAGGTGATAGATAGATAGATGATAGAGAGATAGAGATAGAGAGATAGATGGTAGAGAGATAGAGGTACAGAGGGATAGAAGGATAGAGAGGTAGAGGGATAGAGGGAGAGAGAGAGAGAGATAAAGAGATAGAGAGAGAGATAGAGAGACAGACAGGCAGGCAGGCAGACAGACAGATAGATGATAGATAGATAGATAGATAGATAGATAGATAGATAGATAGATAGATAGATAGATAGATAGATAGATCGATCGATCGATCGATCGATCGATCGATCGATTTATCGAACGAACATAGGCAGGGCTCACAAAGTTTTAAACCAACCATTCTGTTACCTTAACCTGTAAGGCTATTGTATTTTTAAAAAAATCTGTGGTACATTCAGATGCAGTTTTTAAAAATTATACTTAAATTGATCTGTGACATCTCCTGGCACATAGGAGTTCCGATGTTTAATGGAAGATGCTTCATGTTCAGGCAGATTTTAATAACTTCCATTAAGTTACATGTATGTTATCATCAGCATGTTTTCCCTTTCTCCTATGCTATTGTGTCATATAGAGAGATTATAAACTTTTTTTTCATAAAAAACAGAGGTTTTTTTTTGTTTGTTTTACAAGGAAGTGTTTATGAGATCAATGTTTCACTATTTGTTCAGATTTCTTCATATATCCTGGGTTTCTCAACAAGAAAAAAAATATGAATCTGGCTTGTTAAAAAAAAAACTTAGAATGTGTCAGTTATAATACAAATGTCCAATTGGAGGAGAAAATAATTTAAGTAGACAAACAAAATGTAATGTAAAGTATGGCACTTTTGGAAGCTTCAGTCATAGAACTGGTGTTACAGAATATGGGGCTGGGTCAGTTACAAGGGCGGGGTCATAATGAATCTATTCATGAAAATCATCACAAAGAGCTTAAATCACAGTCTAAAGATCAAAACAATTAACAGTAACAAAAAAAAATATTTTAAGTTATTACTGTCAACATCCAAAAAAATATAGATGATGATAGACAAATACATGATAGATATACAGCTAGATAGGTAAGATGGTAGATAGATAGGTGATAGATAGATTGATAGATGAGAGACACACTAACAGGCAGGTATGTAGGTAGGCCTGTCTGAATTTTAAGTGGGTTGGCATTTACTATGTAGATATATCTGGGGATTTCTTAAATAAAACACTGCTAATGGATTGAATTGTGTCCCCCCAAAACATGCTTCAACTTGGCTTGGCCAGGATTCCCAGTACAGTGTCCTTGTCCAACATTTTGTGATCTGATGTGATTATTGCATGTGTTGTAAATCCTAACCTCTATGATGTTAACCAGGCAGGATTAGAGACAGCTATGTTAATGAGAAAGGACTCAACCTACAGGATTAGGATGTATTTTGAGTGAATCTCTCTTAAGGTATAAAAGCGTAAAAGGAGCAGAAAGGAGTAGGACCTTATGCCACCAAGAAAGAATCACCAGTAATGGAGCACATCCTTTAGACCTGGAGTCCAGGAGCTGAGAATTTCCTAGATCAGGGGAAGGTTGATGACAAGGAACTTTCCCCAGAGCCAACAGGGATAAAAAGCCTTCCCCTGGAGCTGGTGTCCTGAATTCGAATTTCTAGCTTCCTAAACTGTGAGATGAGCCAGAATTGACTCAACAGCAAAGGGTAAATGGTGAGAGAATAAACTTCTGTTTTTTAAAGCCATCCGTCCACATGTGGAATTCCATTATATCAGCACAGTCACCTACAACAATCATGAAAAGCAAAATTCATAAAACGTTTTACCGCACAAATTTTAAAACTTCTGCTCTTCAAAAGACACATATAAAAACAAGTTATATTTTGGGAGAAAATATTTTCCAATAATATATCTCACAAAGGGCTTGTATCCATAATATATACAGAGTTTTCAAAACTGAAAAAAAAAGAAAAAGGAAAGAAACGGTCTACAAAAATGGTTATAAAAATGAACGATACCTTATCCAAAGAAAATATGCAGCTGGCAAAATATCATATAAAAATGCTCAGCATCATTCTTAATTAATGAATTTCAAGTTAAAACATTAATGATATAACAGTTTACATCTATTAGAATATCAGATAGTTGGTAAGTATGTGGAGGAGCCAGAATAGTCATAAACTGCTAGTGGAAAATTAAAATGATACAAATATATTAAAAATAATTTGTTTTAAACATCAGGGTCTCAGAAAGCTAACCAGTTTTGCCATAAAATTGGACCGTTTTATTCATATATATCTAAAAAGAGGCATGGACAGGATTTTTCCTTACAAAGACATGTATACAAATGTCCATTACAAATTTATTTGTAATATTCAAAAACTAGAATCAATCCAACTGTTTACCGACTTGAGAATGAATAAATTGTGGTATGTTCAAGAAAATGAATGCCACTCAAAAATGAAATTTATTGAATTATTGTTACATGCAAATACACTGATGAAAAGTACAAACCAATAAATTTGAATTTGTCAAAACTAAAACAGCTCACACTTAGATATTTATCCCGGAAAAACGAAACCTATGGTCATACAAGAACCCATACACAAATTAGTAGATAAGTAGTAAATTTGGTGAAGTATAAGACAGTACACAATAGTGGGTAAGTCCTCATAACTTGACGAGTGCAACGTCGTAGAAGCTTCACAGACATCCAAATGCCCTGAGAGACTTATCTACTGTGCTGAGGGCAGGAAACCACGATCTCAGGGTACATCTAGCTCAATTGGCATAACATAGTCTATGAAGAAAATATTCTACATTCAACTGTGGTGAGTAGAGACTAGGGTCTTAAAACCACGTGAGTGGCCATCAAAGATACATCTACTGAACCCATCCTGACTGGAGCAAATGAGAATGAAGAAGACAAGACACAAGGAAAAGATTAGTCCAAAGGACTAAGGGACCACAATTACAACAATCTCCACCAGACTGAGTGAAGAAATACTAGAAAGTGCCCGGTTACCACCACCAACTGCTCTGACAGGCATTGCAGTAGAGGGTCCCAGACAGAATGGGAGAAAAATGTAGAATAAAATTAAACATCACACACACACAGACACACACACATACACACACAAGCACACACAAAAGACCAGCCTTGCTGGTCTGACAGAGACTGGAGAACCCCAAGGGTATTGCCCGTGGACATACTATACACTCAGCACTGTAGTCACTCATGAGGCTCATCGTTCAGCCAGAGATTCGACAGGTCTCTGGGGACAGAATAACACACTTGAGGGACATAATTCATAGTGCAATCATGTATAGAAGGCTAATAGGCACACCAGCCCAAAAGCAAAGATGAGAAGGCAGGAAGAGACAGGAAAAGTAGATGAATGGAAACAGAGAGCCTAGGGTGAAGAAAGGAAAAGTTCTAATACTTCACAACGTTGCCAGTCAGTGTCACAAAGCAATTTATGTATTAACTGTCTAATGAGAAACTCATTTGCTCTGTAAAGTTTCACCTGAATCACAAAAAAAAAAAGAAAGAGAAAAATGTTCATAGAAACTTTACTTATAATAGCTAAAAACTGATAACAACCCAACATATCCTTCGATGGGTAAATTGTTAAGCAAATTGTAGTAAATCCATACATGAGATAATACTCAGCAATAAAGAAACAAATTAATGATGCACGCAACAGTGAGGAGGATCCTGAATAGAGTCATGTGAAGTGAAAAAAGTCCATCTCAAAAAGTCGTTGTTGTTATCTGCCCTTGAGTTGACAACTTATGGTGACCTTATGGAAAACAGAACAAAACGTTGCCTGGCCCCGTGCTCTCCTCACAATCCTTGGTATGTTTGTGTCCATTGTTATAGCCACTGTGTCAATCCAGCTCATGGAGGGTTTCCTTCATTCCATTTGGTCCTCTATTTCACCAAATATGATGTACGATTCCAGAAACTGGTCTTTCCTGATGACATGCACAAAGCAAGAATGTCAGACACTGTTCTGTTGGAGACAACAAAATATCTATCAGTAAACAATTTTTGTTTTTTTAGATGTCTTTGAGTCAGCTGAGATTCACATTCTCAGCTTATAAGACACAGTAGAAATGCCCCAAAGGTTAACTATGCTGTAATCTTTATGGGTCCAGATGGCCAGGACCTTTCTCCCCATAATGGCTTGTGGGTTCAAACTGACAAATTTTCATTTAGTAGTGAGTGTGTAAACATTGAAAAAAATTTATATATATAATACATGTATATATACGCATATATACATATATATACATTCTATATCACAAAATAAGCAAAAAAAGCATAAATGGTACATTACATTTAAAATGTATCAAGAAGATTTATAGCATGATAAATGTATATTCATAATAAAATATTACACATGAAATATCACACTTTACAAGGTGTGACAGTTAAAGTTGTATGTCAACTTGGCTGGGCTGATTCTCAGGGGTATGGCAGTCCTATGATGTTGTAATCACCTCCAAGATGGGATCTGCTGTGAGTAGCTAACCAGTTGATACATGTGGCTTGCATGAAATATAAGTAGACATTCTGGCAAGGTTTGTTGGCTTTTCCTCCCTCTGGATCCTGCAGACTTCTGGATCTTGGGAATTTGATCCAGCAGATTGCTTGAAGTCTTGCCTGTTGATCTTGGGAGTCACAGAACTTCAGCCCATGAGCAAGAGTCCTGTTGTCTGACCTGCAGATGTTGGGGTACCCAGCCCCTGAATCTACATAAATCAGGAGAAACCTCTATCCTGACCCATGGACTTGGCACATTCCAGCCTCTACAGCCATTCCCTTGGTATAAACCTCTTTATGTATATATATAAATATTTATACGCTTTACTGGTTTTGCTTCTCTAGAGAACTCAGCTTAAGACACAAGGGTGTATTGATACGGTAGAGTTTCATGAGAAAATATATCTGATTTGTTATAAACAACTTATATGTTGGTTATAATGAAAATACTCCTAGATTAGGATATATTTTCAGTAAATTTGTATTAAAACGCACTGCCTTTAAGGTAATCTTGACTCATCCGTGACCCCAAAGCATTTCCAAGGCTGTAAATCTCTAAGGAAGCAGGCTGCCACATCTTTCTACTGCAGAGGAGCTGGTGGTTTCCAACTGCTGACCTTTGGGTTACCAGTCAATCCACTTATATTAAAACGCTTTAAGTAAAGTAGAAGATATATAATCCAGAAGCCTGGCACGCTGATGGTCCAATTTTAGTCAGGGACTTGATGATGGGGGAGGGAAGGGCTCTGGTCAGCTACATGGATAAGGCACTACTCAACCTGGTCATCATCTTAACCCTGACATAGAAGCTAGGTTGCACTAGAAGAATTTGCATACACATATGCAAAGAAAACTCCTTTCAGATAACTTGCTGTTGTCATTTTTAAAACAACAAAAACACTGTATTTTGATATTTGAGAGTTATGGCCTGATAACTTAAACACATTGAAACATTTAATCTTCATTTATTTTTTCAACAATCCTGAAAGGAAGTGGTCGTTTTGCTGGTGTAGATAAAGAACTTAAGATATCTTACTCTTTAAGCCCTAAGTGGAGGTATAACAGAGACTATATCTGCATATGTCTACCACTTTGGCTATTCCCCTGTATATAAGGCCAGTAATCGCCACCAGGATCTATTAGATTTTCCCTGGCAATACATGTGTTCAATGCTTGTCAAGGATGTTGTTTTAGTCTGTACCACCTGTGGCACAAGGACTTCTATTGGACTATGTTTTGAAGTAAGGCATATTGAATGTTTCCAAACATTCTGGGACTTTCCACTTTAAAATTTTTATAATCAACATATGTATTATAATTTTGTAAATGTCATTATGTGATTGTCATGAAATAAATGACAGAAAGTTTAGTAACCATTCATGTCTAACATCTAAAATTTTTTAAAATTTTTGCTTCTTATATCTATGCGTATATATATGTAAAAAAAAAAAAACCGTTGACATCAATTCAATTCCAACTCATAGAGACCCTGTAAAACAAAGCAGAGCTTCCCCATAGGGATTGCAAAGAGCGGCTGGTAGATTCGAAAAGCCGGCTTTTTGGTTAGCAGCCAAGCTCTTAACCAACCACTGCTCTACCAGGGATCCCATCTGTGTGTATGTGTATATATATATATATATATATATATATATATATATATATATATATGTACGTATATGTATGTATATGTATGTGTATGTGTACATGTCCCTGTATATGTATGTGTACTGGTACAGATACATGTATATGTACACGCATGTGCATCTGCATCTGTATGTATGTTTGCATGTATATGTACATATATGCATCTACATGTACATATGTGCCTACAAGTACATGTACACAAGTGCCTATAAGTACATGTATACATGTGCCTACAAGTACATGTACACATACACATACACCTCCATGTACACCTACCTACACCTGTATCTTTATCTGCATCTATAGCTACATCTACATTTATATCTGTATCTATATGTATATTTATATCAGGATTTCTCATCTTCCCCCCTAGTGACCTTGTGACCTAGAAATTTTGTTATTGTGGGGAGTTATGCTGTATATAGTAGAATGTGTAGTAACATCCCAGGCCTCCATTAGATACCTATAGGACCCTTCTCCTAGTTGAGACATTCAAAATGTCCCAGACATTGACAAACGTTCTTTGGGGAGCAAATTGTCCCCAGTTGATAACAAGTTATCTTTCTCTTTCTCTCCTTATTTCTTTCTCTCTCTTTCCATCTCTCTCTGTCTCCAGGTATCTATGCTTTATTTGTGGGAGGTGGTTTTACCTTCATATATCTATGATGGAAAGTTTGGATTTATCTTATTCATTTAGCATATTGCCTTTGTATACTAAAAATCCACCAGATGATACTACATAAACCTATTGACGATGCTGATGTCTCTATCCAGAATAGATTTCCTGGTAGACCAAGATGGAAAAACACAATGTAACAGTGCTGAATGAGTTCATTCTGACGGGAATCACAGACCGCCCAGAGCTGCAGGTGCCATTGTTAGGGCTATTCCTCATCATCTACATGACCTCAGTGGTGGGCAACTTGGGCATCATCATCCAAGATACAAACATCCATGTACTTTTTTCTCAGACACCCGGCTATCACTGATCTTGGTTATCCAATAGCCCTTGGACCCAAAATATTAGTAAATTTTGTTGTGGATGAAAATAAAATCTCCTATTATTTTTGTGCTATACACCTAGGTTCCTTTCTCTTGTTCATCATTAGTAAATTATTCATTCTGTCAGCAATGTCTTATGATCGCTATGTGGCCATCTGTAACCCTCTGATCTACGCAGTCATCATGTCACAAAGGGTGTTACTGGTGCTGGTGGCAATCCTCTATCTTTACAGTGCATTTATTTCTCTTCTTGCCACTATAAAGATTTTTAATTTATCCTTCTGTGGCTACAATGTCATCAGCCTTTTATACTATGACCGTCCTCCCTTAGTGTCTCTGCTCTGCTCAAACGCACTTGAAATTGAATTGATCATTCTCACCTCAGCAGCTATTGATTTGATTTCATCCTTTCTAATAGTTCTTGTTTCTTGTCTGCTCATTTTTGTAGCCATTGTCAAGATGAACTCAGCTGAGGGCAGGCACAAGGCCTTCTCCATCTGTGGATCCCACCCGACCGTGGTGGTCTTGTTCTATGGGACTTTAATCTTTACATAGGTGCAACGCAAGTCCAGTCATTCCTTTGAAACTGATAAATTAGCTTCCATATTTTACACCCTGGTTATTCCACTGTTGAATTCCTTGAAATATAGCTTGAGGAACAAAGATGTAAAATATGCCGTACATAGGACATGGAAAAAAACACAGTTTACTCCATCACATGGCTCCTATAAATTGCATCATGGGCTTCAAACCATGTCTGTGTGCCTCCATAGGGTACAGTAAGCAAAAATATATTTCACAAATATTTATAAATTTCCTTCTATGTGTCAGTATCTCTTCTAAATGCATTGATGAACAAAAGAGTAAAAACCTTTGCCTTCCTTGAAGGGAAGAGATGGATCACAAACATAATAATTAAGTAAATTTTATACTGTAGGAGAAGGTGTTGGGGCCCTAGTGGTGCAGCGGTTAAATTGTTATGTTGCTAACTGAAAGGTGGGTGGTTCAAACCCATTAGCCACTCAATGGGAGAAAGATGTGGCCGTTGTCTTCCACAAAGATTTACAGCCTTGGAAATCCTATGAACCAGTTCTACTCTGTCCTATAGGGTCGCTAGGAGTTGGAATCTCCTCAACAGCAGTGCAGTTTTTTTTTTTTTTTTGAGAATGTGCTATCAAACAAAACGCTTTGCCATTGAGTCAATACTGAGTCATAGAAAACTTAATGGACAAGGTAGAACTGCTCCATAGGATTTCCAAGGAGCAGCTGGTGGAGTTGAAATGCTCATCTTTTAGTTAGCAGCCAAGTTCTTAACCAATGCACCACCAGGCAAAGAGTGGATATATACTGAGTGGAAGTAGAAAAAGTTACTAGGTACTAGGTACAAAAGTGGAGCTACAATGACCCTGGTGTTTTTTCAACTTTTAGAGTAAGCTTTGCAGCGTCAGTTCTTGCATTTATGTCTGTGTGTTTGCGTAAGCATTTGCCTTTTGTTTTAGCCTTCACAGTTTCTGAAGGGAGTATCAGGTTCAGGCCAGATTGCAAGGAGTCTCAGTGAAGTGTAAGGATGTGAAGTACTCAAGTTATCTAAATTTGCTCAGATGTCCCCATCCTAGGCTTTGGAGATCCATTCTTTTCTTATTAATGGCTTTACACTCACATGTAAATATGTTAACATAATGTACAATTTAGCAATCCACAGGTTCAGGTCTGCATCTGAATTTGTTGTAATCAACCCATTTTGCCTAGATCTAGGAGTGGGGAAGGAATTCCAAACCTGGGGGCAACTCTGGAAGACCTTAAGAAATTTATCTTAATTGGTATACATTCTGATCTATACACAAATTAAGACAAATTTCTTGAGGTCTTCCAGAGTTGCTTCCAGGTTCGAAATTCCTTCCTTACTAGTTGTTCTTATTTAATAATTATCTTTTTTGTTTGTGTTTTTTTTTTTCCACGGGTTGTTATCTTTTCCTATCTATATGAAAAACTTTTTAAAATGTTTGTTCATTTATTTTTTGTGTATTTCCTTGAGTAACAGGATATTCTATGATGAGTTAAGTTTCCTACCTCTGTTTCACAGGTTTGGCTCTCCTAAACTTTGGTCAGTATTTATTATGCACTATATTTTCATTGACTCATGTTCACCCTAATTAATGGAGGCAAAATGAGATAATCCCACGATTTACTCGGTGCTGCATTTCTAATTAAGGTAAGGAATGTGAAGTGGCAAGGATGCATCTATCTTGCCTTATGGACACAATTGCTCCATGTTACTGCTCAAATTTTATCATGTACTTTTTTTTCTTTTCAAAATTTCTAGTTCTATTGAAGCTCTTAGAGTCTAAATTATTTCCTTCATTAAGGATCATGAATGAAAATCCCCTGTGTAGCCAATGAAATTTGAATATAAATAGTTCACTGGAATATAAGGAAAAGATGCATGGTATATTGTCCTGTGAGCATTAATATTTTTGAAAGTTTGAAGCAGTTAGAAAGCGAAGATGGTCATGATAAGACAGCATCCCAGGCTTGGGAAAATTCCACTTCCTTGAGCAGCTTGATTGGCCTGCTCCTAGCTTTACATGAGAATCTTGGTTCCTTTGCTTGGCATGCCCCATAGCTTTACTTTAAAATCCTGTTTCTCCTCTCCTTAATTGCTTTCCAAAAGTAGATGAAATTGACAAAAATAAGTTTAGGCACTATGTTAACATCCAGGACAGCCTTTTAGCTCTCATATATAGTAATACTGTGCCTCTAGGTGGAGTTTAACCACCAAATTCTGAACATGTGATGCATGAAGTTATATGTAAATCTTATTGCAGCTGTGTAGTATGGTTAGTAATGTTGCTGATGTAACTTGTATGACCTTTCTACTTGTAAACCTCTTATAAGCAACCTTTCCCCTCGCCCTCTCTGTGCAGTCTTGGCAACAGCAGCCCCAACTGTTTCCCTTCCTTGCACAGTGAAATAAAGGTACATTTCTACTCTCCTACTCTTCTACTTTGGTTTATTGTTTATTGGCTGAGATGAGTTGAGCCAAGCAGAATCTGAAGTTTCCACCCAGCAACATTTCTGGTGAGCCAGCCAGGAGTCATCTGCTCAGTTCCAGAGGTGGATTGGACAACAGACCAGTCGGATGCCTGGTGCCACTAGGAGATTTCTCCCAGAGACCTTCTCACAGCCCTGAAAGATGATTTTTCTGGGACTCGACAAAGATTTCATAGGAGATACAAAACATACCTGGATTATTTGGTAAGTACCTACATTAGACTATAGATAAGTCTTGAGAAGCAGGAAGAATTAACCATTGAGGGCATTGAAGGCTCTAGATATTTGGGCTTATTTGGTAAATAAGAGGGTAATTCCTAGGGGGTTAGAGTCCCGAGAATTAGCAGGAATTGACTCTTGAGGGTATAAAAGGCTCTAGGTGTCAGTTATTAGATTGGTGCAACTGATAAGTGGTGTGAGTGTGTAACACGTGTGTATGAGGCATTTAGACAGTCACAGACCTTGAGAATCTTAAAATTGCTGACATCATGAATATGATTTTTATCAGAGTGCCCAGGATATATGGAGAAAAGTCCAAAACTTCAGGAAGATGTGGAGTTAGGGATCTTGTATTTTTAAGCTTGTCTGCCGGGTATATTCCTATTGGGATCAGGAAGAGGAAAAGAGAAAAATCACTGATCATAAGAGAAAGGTCACATTCCTGGACAATGCCTTCTAGGGAAATGACCTGTTTCTTGGCAGCTCAACAAGTGGAGGGCCCCTGAAGAGAGAGGGAGGTGGAAAGCCCTGATCCCCATTAAGTGGAGGCCAATGAACCTAGTACAAAGAGAGTGGATATTGGAAGAGAGAAGCCCTAAATTCTAACCCAGAGGTAAGAAAGAGCATGGGGTTGCCTAATGGGCCATGATGCCAATGGGTAAAGACTCTAATTGAAGAGGACTGGAGGAAAGTCTCCCACCTAAGCCACTGATTATAATGAAGGTGTGTGTGTGGGGGGGGGGAACTGTACAGTTTCTAGTGGATACCAGAGCAAACCACTTTGTCCTGAGCCTGAAAAAGACAGCCCCAACAAAACAAACTGTGTCAGTGTGGGAGTCTCAGGTAAGAGGAGAACCATCCCTTCTTCAGTTTCTAAGCTGCTGTATACAAGGAAAGTCATTAACACGTTCTTTTCTCTACATGTCTGATTGCCAGTTTCATTGTTGAAAAGAAACTTGTGCAAACTGCAAGCACAGAATGGATGGTGAGTGTAGATGGCCCCTACCACACAGTCACCCACCAATTACAGCATGGAAGGACACTACCATGGATCAGTAGGGCCAAACATCAAGCATGCATTGGTCCTGTGGTTATGGGCATGGACCAAGAAGGTGCCAGCATGTGCCAAAATGTTTCCCTGGTGGCAGTTGAGCCCCAACCTGGCATAGTTACCCCTCCACTTTAGCAATACTCCATCTGGGCAGAGGCCTGACAGGTATGGGCAAAATCATCACCAGATACATGAAACACAGACTGTTCAGACCGTATCAGTCACAGTTCAACACCTGCATCTTGCCAGTGAAAAAGAAAAATGGAGAATACCAGTTTATTCAGAATCTGTGAGCCATCAATCAGGTAAAAAGTCATGGTCCACCCTGCAGTTTCTAACCCATAAAAAAACTACACCCTGCTTTTTACCTCAGTGCTCAGTTTTTCCAGTTTCACTGTACTGGATCTGAAAGATGCATTTTTTTGTATCTGGGTGGAAAAAAAAGGGAAGTCTTTGTCTTTGAGTAAAAAGACTTGGAAAATGGACAAAAGCAACAACTCTGTAGACAAGTCTTTCCCTAGGGGTTTAAAAACAGCCCCACTCCTTTTGGGCCTACTGTAGCTAAGAAATTGAGAGAATTCACCCTGACCAATGGTAAACTCCTCCAGTATGTTTACTCATCACTAGCCATAGTGAGTATGCTTGCCTCCAGAAAACCACAGAGGTTTCGAACTTTTAAGGAAATGTAGGGTATCAGACCTCAGAAGCAAAATGCTCAGGTCTACCAAAAGGAGGTGATTTATCTGAGTTTTAAAATCAGATAGGCAGAGCGGAATTCCTCCCTGTGTGACAAGATGCTATCTGCAGGCTGGCGGCCCTTACCAAATGGAGATAGCATCCAGGTTTTTGGGGCATGGTTGGTTTTTGCAACATCTGGATTCCAAAATTCAGATGTATTGTCAAGCTTTTACACCTAGCCTAGAGGAGAATGACACAGACCCCTTAGAATGCAGCAGGACAGAGCAATAGGCTTTTGATACAATTATATGACTGGGTTAAGAGACATTTAATTGGATCATAGGTGAACACCACTATTTTGGAAGTGGTAAAGAGCTGCCCCTTCTGTGTGAATAATCCCAAGAACACTACTGAAGTGCCCCCAGGAGTCCAGTGAACTGGGGAAATGCCTAGAGACTACTGGCAGGCTGATTTCACTGAGATGTCTCAAGCTCCTGGAAGTTACAAATATCTGCTAGTCTTTATTGACCCCTTCACTAATTGGGTTGAAGATTTTCCTTGCAGACCTGGAAAGGCAAATGAGTTTGTGAAACACCTCCTAAATGAAATCATCTCTTGATTTGGCTTCCCATCTTATTGGCAACAACAACGGGCCCCATTTTGTGAACTTTGTGGTACAATTGGTGGCAACAGACCAGGACATTAATTGGAACTTACACATAGCCTGGAGATACCAGTCCAGCTGCAAAGTATGGTGTGCTAACCAGACTTTGAGTAGACACCTAGCAAAGCTGTGCCAAGAGACCAAATTGATATGGAAAAACGTTCTGCCTTTGGCCTTCTTAAGAGTTCAATCCATCCCTGGAGGCAAATTAGATCTTAGTTTTGTTGAGCTATTATATGAGCACACTTTATTAGATAACCCCAATACAACCAACATAGCCTGCCTTAATTATGACTAACCTCCTTCCCTCCATGAGGTTGGAGATGTTCAAATTACTAAATATTTGCTGGTCCTTCAGGTGCCTCTGTGTTCCCTCCACAGGTACACTCACCTGAGGAGCCTGCCTGAGACAAAGGTGTCCTCTATCCATTCCAGTTTGGTGACTAGGTTCTTCTCAAGGTGTGGAAAGGTAACTCCCTTCAGCAGAAGTGGACTGGCCCCTGTGAAGCCCTCTTGGCTACCTCAAAAGCTGTCCAACTCAATGGGCTCAAAGGTTGAATCCACCATACTGAAGTAAAGAAAACCACAAATTCATCAGTACTGTAAGAACTGGACTGATGAGCCATTTGAGAACCTTAAGTACTTGTTTTCCGGACACCCTACTGCATGGGTGAGATTCCCCAAGAATGGAGGTTCAGAGAGGGTAAATAAATTATTTAAGTTCAACTCATGAAGGATAAATAAATTGTGCAAGTTACAGTGGTCTTAAGCATTAGAACCAAGTTTCAAACAAGGTCTAGCTCCATGTTCCAGGCTCATAACAACTACTCTAAATTAACTCTTAATGTCAATTTTCTGCATTAGTGATGTCATCTCTGAGATGACAAAAAGTATCAGATTAAAAGAAGAGAAGTAGCAATGGGATTCATAAAATAGTGAATAACTAGGAAAATGTCTGGGAGAAAAAAGAAATTCAATAAAGACAATGAATTAATAAATTGACCCAGCAACCTAATGGGTTCATTCTGGACATTTTGGATACTTGACTAGCTCAAACCAAACAATGGAAAACCATATCAAAGTGGATGCAGGACATAGTCTGAGCAGGTTTGTAATAAATGTGCAGTGAGGGATTTCGGGAATTATCATTAAGTAGTAAGGAACAGAATCCCTGGTGACACAGTGGTTAAGAGCTTAGCTGATAATGAAAAGGGCAGCAGTTCAAATCCACCAGCCACTCCTTCTAAACCTTAGGGGGCAGTTCTATTCTGTCCTATATGGTCAAAATGAGTCAGAATCGAATCGATGGTAAAGGTTTGGTTTTTGGTTTGGTAAGAAAGATGCTAAAAAATAAACAAGGAAGTTTCCATTAAAAAAAAAAAAAATTGTGGCTTTCTGCCTTTGTGAGTTCAGCCAGTGCTTAAAAATTAAGATGGAAGTAGAATTAAAAACAAAACAAAGCAAAAAAATCTAAATCACTGCAGCCAATGATTTGTAGAAGTCAGTCAGGGGCTTGTCAAGATTGATGTTACTTCTTTAAAAAGGGGTGTCTCCAAGGGAGAGGAGGTTTGGGGAAGGAAAAACACTAAGTAGGCAATAGATAAATGGTAATTTGGATGAAGGGAAAGATAGTACACAACACTGGGGAAGCCAGCACAGCTTGTACAAGGCAAGGTCATGGAGGCTCCATAGACACATCCAAACTACCTGAAGGACTGAATTGCTTCCCTGAGCGCTGTGGGAACCATGGCCTTAGGGAACATTTAGCTCAATTGGGATAACAGAGTTTATAAAGAAAATGTTCTACATTCTACTTCTGCAAATGGTGTCTGGAGTCTTAAAGCCCATGAGAGGCCATCTAGGATACTTCATTGATCTTGCCACTTTGGGAACAAGCAAAAATGAAGAAAACTAAAGATAGAAGGGAAAGATTAGTCCAAAAGACTAATGGGCCATATCTACCATGGCCTCCACAAGAATGAGTCCAGCACACCTAGATGGTGCCTGGCTACCACCACTGACTGCTCTGACAGAGATCACAATAAAGGGTCCTGGACAGGGCTAGAGAAAAATGTAAGACACAGTTCTAACTCTGAAAGAAAAACCAGACTTGCTGGCTTGACAGAGACTGGAGAAATCCTGAGGATATGGCCCCTGGACACCCTTTTAGCTCAGCAATGAAGTAACTCCTGGGTTCAACATTTAGCCAAAGATTGGACAGGCCCGCAAAATAAAATGAGACTAAAGGGGCATACCAGCCCAGGTACAAGGACTAGAAGGCAGGAGGGAACAGGAAAACTGGTAATAGGGAGACCAAGGTTGAGAAGGGAGAGCGTTGACATGTGGGGTTGTTAACCAATGTCTTAAAATAATATGTGCACTATTTAAGAAACTAGATTGTTCTGGAAACCTTCATCTAAATTACAATAAAAAAAAATGTTACTCACAAAAAAGGGGGAATTCTAGAATCCAAAACATTGAAATATTACAAAGCATCTTCTCAGACCACAAGGCAATAAAAGTAGAAATCAATAACAGAAAAATTAGGGAAAGGAAATCAAATACTTGGAAACTGAACAATACCCTCCTGAAAAAAGACTGGGTTATAGAAGACATCAAGGAGGGAATAAAGAAATTCATAGAATGCAATGAGAATGAAAATACTTCCTATCAAAACCTCTGGGACACAGCAAAAGCAGTGCTCAGAGGCCAATTTATATTGATAAATGCACACATACAAAAAGAAAAAAGAGCCAAAATCAGAGAACTGTCCCTACAACTTGAAAAAATAGAAAGCGAGCAACAAAAGAATCCATTAGGCACCAGAAGAAAACAAATAATAAAAATTAGAGCTGAACTAAATGAATCAGAGAACAGAAAAACAATTGAAAGAATTAACAAAGCCAAAAGCTGGTTCTTCGAAAAAATTAACAAAATTGTTAAACCATTGGCTAGACTGACTAAAGAAATACAGGAAAGGAAACAAATAACCCGAATAAGAAACGAGAAGGGCCACATCACAACAGAACCAAATGAAATTAAAAGAATCATATCAGATTATTACAAAAAACTGTACTGTAACAAATTTGAAAACCTAGAAGAAATGGGTGAATTCCTGGAAAAACAATACCTACCTAAATTAACACAATCAGAAGTGGAACAACTAAATAGACCCATAACAAAAAAAGAGATTAAAAGGGTAATCAAAAAACTCCCAACAAAAAAAAGGCCTGGCCCGCATGGCTATACTGCAGAGTTCTACCAAACTTTCAGAGAAGAGTTAACACCACTACTACTAAAGGTATTTCAAAGCATAGAAAATGACGGAATACTACCTAACTCATTCTATGAAGCCACCATCTCCCTGGTACCAAAACCAGGTAAAGACATCACAAAAAAAGAAAATTACAGACCTATATTCCTCATGAACATAGATGCAAAAATCCTCAACAAAATTCTAGCCAATAGAATTCAACAACATATCAAAAAAATAATTCACCACGACCAAGTGGGATTTATACCAGGTATGCAGGGCTGGTTTAATATTAGAAAAACCATTAATGTAATCCACCATATAAATAAAACAAAAGACAAAAACCACACGGTCTTATCAATTGATGCAGAAAAGGCATTTGACAAAGTCCAACACACATTCATGATAAAAACTCTCAGCAAAATAGGAATTGAAGGAAAATTCCTCAACATAATAAAGGGAATCTATGCAAAGCCAACAGCCAACATCACTCTAAATGGAGAGAGCCTGAAAGCATTTCCCTTGAGAACGGGAACCAGACAAGGATGCCCTTTATCACCGCTCTTGTTCAACGTCGTGCTAGAAGTCCTAGCCAGAGCAATTAGGCTAGACAAAGAAATAAACGGCATCCGGATTGGCAAAGAGGAAGTCAAATTATCTCTATTTGCAGATGACATGATCTTATACACAGAAAACCCCAAGGAATCCTCCAGAAAACTACTGAAACTAATAGAAGAGTTTGGCAGAGTCTCAGGTTATATGATAAACATACAAAAATCACTTGGATTCCTCTACATCAACAAAAAGAACATCGAAGAGGAAATCACCAAATC
Source organism: Elephas maximus indicus (assembly GCF_024166365.1). Classification (NCBI taxonomy): domain Eukaryota; kingdom Metazoa; phylum Chordata; class Mammalia; order Proboscidea; family Elephantidae; genus Elephas; species Elephas maximus. The sequence continues at coordinate 116,455,035 of NC_064825.1, forward strand.
AATACAATTCACAGTAGCCCCCCAAAAGATAAAATAAAATAAAAAATACTTAGGAATAAATCTTACCAGAGATGTAAAAGACCTATACAAAGAAAACTATAAAGCTCTACTACAAGAAATTAAAAAGGACATACTTAAGTGGAAAAACATACCTTGCTCATGGATAGGAAGACTTAACATAGTAAAAATGTCTATTCTATGAAAAGCCATCTATATATACAGTGCATTTCTGATTCAAATTCCAATGTCATTTTTTAAGGTGATAGAGAAACAAATCACCACCTTTGTATGGAAGGGAAAGAAGCCTCGGATAAGTAAAGCATTACTGAAAAAGAAGAAGAAAGTGGGAGGCCTCACTCTACCAGATTTCAGAACCTATTATACAGACACAGTAGTCAAAACAGCCTGGTACTGGTACAAAAACAGACACATAGACCAGTGAAACAGAATTGAGAACCCAGAGATAAATCCATCCACATATGAGCAGCTGATGTTTGACAAAGGCCCAGTGTCAGTTAATTGGGGAAAAGATAGTCTTTTTAACAAATGGTGCTGACATAACTGGACATCCATTTGCAAAAAAATGAAACAGGACCCATACCTCACACCATGCACAAAAACTAACTCCAAGTGGATCAAAGATCTAAACATAAAGACTAAAACGATAAAGATCATGGAAGAAAAAATAGGGACAACCTTAGAAGCCCTAATACAAGGCATAAACAGAATACAAAACATTACCAAAAATGACGAAGAGAAACCAGATAACTGGGAACTCCTAAGAATCAAACACCTATGCTCATCTAAAGACTTCACCAAAAGAGTAAAAAGACCACCTACAGACTGGGAAAGAATTTTCAGCTATGACATCTCTCACCAGCACCTGATCTCTAAAATCTATATGATTCTGTCAAAACTCAACCACAAAAAGACAAACAACCCAATCAAGAAGTGGGCAGAGGATATGAACACACACTTCACTGAAGAAGATATTCAGGCAGCTAACAGATACATGAGAAAATGCTCTCAATCATTAGCCATTAGAGAAATGCAAATTAAAACTACGATGAGATTCCATCTCACTCCAACAAGGCTGGCATTAATCCAAAAAACACAAAATAATAAATGTTGGAGAGGCTGCGGAGAGATTGGAACTCTTATACACTGCTGGTGGGAATGTAAAATGGTACAACCACTTTGGAAATCTATCTGGCATTATCTTAAACAATTAGAAGTAGAACTACCATACAACCCAGAAATCGCACTCCTCGGAATATACCCTAGAGAAATAACAGCCTTCACACAAACAGATATATGCACACCCATGTTTATTGCAGCTCTGTTTACAATAGCAAAAAGCTGGAAGCAAGCAAGGTGTCCATCAATGGATGAATGGATAAATTAATTGTGGTATACTCACACAATGGAATACTACTCATCGATAAAGAACAGTGACGAATTGGTGAAACATTTCATAACATGGGGGAACCTGGAAGGCATTATGCTGAGCGAAATCAGTCAGAGGCAAAAGGACAAATATTGTATAACACCACTATTATAAGATCTTGAGAAATAGTATGAACTGAGAAGAACACATACTTTTATGGTTACAAGGAGGGGACGGAGGGAGGGTGGAAGAGGGTTTTTTACTGATTAGTTAGTAGATAAGAACTGCTTTAGGTGAAGGGAAGGACAATACTCAATACATGGAAGGTCAGCTCAACTGGACTGGACCAAAAGCAAAGAAGTTTACGGGATAAACTTAATGCTTCAAAGGTCAGCGGAGCAAGGGCGGGGGTTTGGGGACCATGGTTTAAGGGGAGTTCTAAGTCAATTGGCAAAATAATTCTATTATGAAAACATTCTGCATCCCACTATGAAATGTGGCGTCTGGGATCTTAAATGCTAACAAGCGGCCGTCTAAGATGCATCAATTGGTCTCAACCCACCTGGAGCAAAAGAGAATGAAGAACACCAAGGTCACACAGTAACTAAGAGCCCAAGAGACAGAAAGGGCCACATGAACCAGAGACCTACATCATCCTGAGACCAGAAGAACTAGTTGGTGCCCAGCCACAATCGATGACTGCCCTGACAGGGAGCACAACAGAGAACTCCTGAGGGAGCAGGAGATCAGTGGGATGCAGACCCCAAATTCTCACAAAAAGACCATACTTAATGGTCTGACTGAGACTAGAGGAATCCCGGCGGTCATGGTCCCCAAACCTTCTGTTGACCCAAGACAGGAACCATTCCCAAAGACAACTCAGCAGAAATGAAAGGGACTGGACAGTGGGTAGGAGAGAGATGCTGATGAAGAGTGAGCTAATGATATCAGGTGGACACTTGAGACTGTGTTGGCATCTCCTCTCTGGAAGGGGGATGGGAGGATAGAGAGAGTTGGAAGCTGGCTAAATTGTCACGAAAGGAGAGACTGGAAGGGCTGACTCATTAGGGGGAGAGCAAGTGGGAGAACGGAGTAAGGTGTATATAAACTTATATGTGACAGTCTGACTTGATTTGTAAACGTTCACTTGAAGCTCAATAAAAGTTAATAAAAAAAGGGGGGGTGGAATTCTGAGGAGATTTGTTCCCTATCATCTTCTGCTTCCTGGACATTTTTACTGGGTGAGCTTCAATTTTTTGGGGAATTTAATATAAGGGCAAGAAACTTGTAAATATATTAACTTTGATTTTGCTGAGATACTGATCAATGAGAGCCATCAGGTCCCACTACTAGACTTTTTTTTTGCATTAAACCCTCTTTCCTGAATCAGGTTTATTTCTTTATTTCCATAATTCTTAGCCTAAAATATTAGTTTATTACTTGAAGCAATAGAAATTAGTCAACCCTGTTGTTGTTGTTGTTAGGTGCTGTCGAGTCAGTTCCGACTCATAGTGACCCTATGCACAACAGAACCGAACACTGCCCGGTCCTGTGCCATTCTCACAATTGTTGTTATGCTTGAGCTTGTTGTTGCAGCCACCGTGTCAATCTACCTCACTGAGGGTTTTCCTCTTTTTCTGCTGACCCTGTACTCTGCCAAGCATGGTTTCCTTCTCCAGGGACTTACCCTTCCTGACAACATGTCCAAAGTATGTTAGACTCAGTCTCGCCATCTTTGCCTCTAAGGAGCATTCTGGCTGCACTTCCAAGACAGATTTGTTCATTCTTTTGGCAGTCCATGGTATATTCAATATTCTTCGCCAACACCACAACTCAAAGGCCTCAACTCTTCTTCGGTCTTCCTTATTCATTGTCCAGCTTTCACATGCAAACCTAGATCAGGCAAAATAAAAATTGAATACTTATTCTCTCATAGAAAATGCTGGCACTTTTAAAACTCATCTCTTCCTTGAACTTTCCTTTGTCCATCTCAACCAATTGATTCTATGGAAATTTTGAACTTATTTTAAAATGAGTGACACAGTTTCCAAGGCTTTATTTTTCACAAAGTCATTAAATTTCCATGACTTTTCTAACCATAAAGACATTTAACATCTACTTGAGTAAGCATGGGTTCTGCATCTTTTAAAGGGCTTTATACATGGATATAGCTCTTATTTCTTACCTAGAATGTCAGAGAAATTGGCTTTTTTTCCTGTTACTTTTATTTATTAAAACCTTTTAGTAAGATATGAATAACATGCCATATTATTAGCTCACATGGCTTGAATTTTTTCTTCAGTCTTTTCAGCTTGAAAAATGTCAAGCATATTCTTCCCTTTTGGGTTTTTAACTCCAGACCTTTGCCCATTTCATTATAATACTTTACTTTGCCTTCTTGAGCCACCCTTTGAAATCTGCAGTTCAATTTTTAACTTCATTATTTTTTCCATTCTCTTTTTAGCTACAATTTTTTTTTTTTTTTTTTTTTTATGTTTAAGAGACAGTTTCAGAGTCTCTTCTGACATCCATTTTGGTTTTCCCTTTCCTTTTTAATGACCTTTTCCATTCCTCATCTATGATGCTTGATGTTGTTCCAAACTTGTCTAATCTTTGGTTATTGGTGTTCAATGTGTCAAATCCATTCTTGAGATGATCTCTAAACTCAGGTGGGATATATTCAAGGTCGTATTTTGGATCTCTAGGACTTGCTGTAATTTTCTTTAGCTTCAACTTCTACTTGCATATGAGCAATCAATGGTCCATTCCAATATTGGGCCCTGACTTGGTTCTAACTGATGATATTGAGCTTCTCCATCATCTCTTTCAACAGATGCAGTCAATTTGATTCCTGTGTATTCCACTTGGGAAGGTTCACTTGTATACTCTCCGCTTCTGTCCTTGAAAAAAGTTACTTGTGATGAAGAATTCGTTGGTCTTGCAATATTCCAGCATGTAATCTCTGGTGTCATTTCTATCACCAATACCTTATTTTCCAAATACCAATTCTTCTTTTTTCCACCTTTAACAATCCAATCGAACATTAACGATCAATACATCTCAATTGCAATTTTGATGCATTTCTGACTTCATAAGTTAGTAAAGTCTTCAATGTCTCATTTTTTGCAATACTACTTGGTGGGTAAATTTGAATACTAGTAGTGCAAACTTGTGTTCTTTGGAGGCTTTTGGATATTGTCCTATCACTGACAGCATTACACTTCATGAGGGGTCTTGAAATGTTCTTTTTGAGGATAAGTATGATGACATTCCTCTTCAATTTTTCATTCCGGTGTAGTATACCAGTATACCATGTGACTGTCTAATTCAAGATGGATAATACCAGTCCATTTCAGCTCACTAATGCCTAAGATATTGATCTATATGTGTTTCATTTCATTTTTTACAACTTCCAATTTTCTGAGATTCATATTCCATACACTCCATGTTCAAACTATTAATGGATGTATGTAGCTGTTGGTTCTCATGTTGACTCATACCAGTATAAAAGAATATTTTAATCCAATAAATTAGAATAAGAGACGAGCTTTAAATAGACAATTTGCAATAATAGGAGGTGTCAAAGTGACTAATATCCATCCCCACGGCAAAAAAAAAAAAAAAAAATACAGAAAAAAAAACACAAAGATGTGGTGAATTATATTTAAGAAATGTACTAATTTTATTCCATTTGAGAACATTATGCCAATGGGGGCATATTGAGTGGTCTGACACAAAGGTAAAATATTTTACTCTAAATCTTTGGATGGACAAATTGAAATTTAACTGAGAATAAATGAATAAATGTATCTAAAAGAAACTTACTTCCAGGTGAATACAAATTGTTTAGAAAACTAACAAATATCCTAGACATTTTATTAAGCTTTCAGGTCCTTCAGACATAATTAACACATTGCTTGGTATCTCCTCAGGGAGAGCCTCAAGGGCTGAGAGAGTGCTATAAGTTGTTCCCGCTATGCCACGTTGAGAAGCACATGGGTGTCAAAACAGATTCATTACAGGTAAAATGTAGAATTTTTTATACATTGCCATGTATTACTAATATCTAGAATATTATATATAGAATATTATAGAGACATTTTAATTGCTATCAAAGCCACAGAAAAATATTAAGAATTTTGTTTCAATTCCATCTGCTTTCCACCATTATTCTTGATAAGTTTTATATGAGATAAATGTGCACTTCATTTATTCACTTTTATAACTTAATGTTATGAAATTTAATGTCTGCATTTGCTGACTAATAACTTACACAGAGACTGCTTTGCTCGTAGTATTCAGGAATAGTTACATGCCAGATAGATAAATACATACTTAGATAAGAAGATGGATAGATTGATAGGTAGGTAGATAGATAGATAGATACATAGATACATAGATACATAGATAGATACATAGATACATAGATAGATAGATACATAGACAGATGACAGATAGATGATAGACAGGCAGACAGTCAGATGGATAGATGGATGGACAGACGGATGGACAGACTGATGGATGGATGTATGGATGTATGGATGGATGGATGGATAGATACACACACATACTTATGAAACAGTGATATCACATAGTTTTAAACCTCTAATTTTGTTATATTAACCTGTAGAGCTATGTTTTATTTTTGAAACATCTGTGGTATATTCAGATACATTTTTTAAAGATTATACTTCAACTTATCTGTGATATCTCATGCCACATAAAAGTCCCAATTTTAATGGAACATGTTTTGTGTTCAAAAAGATTTTAAATAACTTCTGGTAATTCCCATAGATGTCATCATCAGTACATTTGCTTCTTCGCCTATGCTACTATATCATATTGTGATTTTTTAAACTTTCTTTTTCTTAAAAAGTACAGGGTACATGTTTACAAGGGAGAGTTTATGGCAACAAGTTCTCACTATTTGTCCAGATTTCCTCATATTTCTTAGGTTTCTCCATGAGAAAAAAGTATATACCTGATTTGTTACAAAAAACTTAGAATGTGTCAGTTACGGTATGAATGCCCAACTGGACGTGAAAGCATTTTAAGTAGACCCAAAAAGAAAGTAATCTAAAGAATGGAACTTTTAGACACTTTAGTCATAGAATGGTTGTTATGGACTATGGGGCTGGGGTCAGTTACAAGCATAACATCCCTAATGAACCTATTCATCATGAAAATGGTGACAAAGAACTTAAGTCACAGTCCAGAAGAATATACCTATAAATATCTTAAAGATCAAAACAATTAACAACAAAAAAATGATAATTTCAAGTAATTTCTGTCAACATTAAAAAAAGATAGATAGATATATAAACATACAGAAAGATGAACAAACAGATAGGTAGAACAAATAGTACTAGGCACATACTAATTTAGTTATTTTCAACTATCATAGACACCTTGAAGAATTTAACTCCCATTTAGCCTTCCTAACAACCCTACAAAAAAGAGTTAGAATATGATTTTTCAGATGGGGATAAAAAGATTCATATATCTTATGCTATTTGCCCAAAATACCACATTGTATACATTACAAATAGAGGAATAACAGAGTTTGCATCAAGAAACATATATCTCTAGGGATGTTTTCATGTATAAAGACAAAAAAATTCCACTGTGATCAATTATGTATCTATTGAAAACCTGTTTAGTATGTTGATTGTTCCATCCTGGACCATCTATATGCATGAGTTTTCATAACATAATGTTTTGAAGGAGAGGGTTCAAATGTATTCACGTTTTTTTTTAGGAAAGTGAAAAAGACAAGGTTTAAGAAGAGTACAATCAATATCCATGTACCTAACACCTAAAGGGTTAACATATTATTCATTTTTGTTTCATCTATCTACCAATGTATCCATCAATTTATCTAATATGTATATGTGTGTGTAAAATTTGTAGGAGTTGGGTATGTATTCAAATATCCTAAGTGGAACGTTTGGATTTATACTCTTCATACTGGGTTTGCATACTATAAATCTACCAGATGATGTTATATAAAAGCTATTGATGATGCTGATTTCTCCGTTTAGAATAGGTTTCCTGATAGACCTAGATGGACAAACACAATCTAACAGTGCTGAACAAATTCATTCTGACGGGAATCACAAACCGCCCAGAGCTGCAGGCTCCATTGTTCGGGCTGTTCCTCATCATCTACATGATCTCAGTGGTGGGCAACTTGGGCATCATCATCCTCACCAAGATGGACTCCAAGCTACAAACTCCCATGTACTTTTTTCTCAGACACCTGGCTATCACTGATCTTGGTTATTCAACAGCTGTAGGACCAAAAATGTTGGCACATTTTGTTGTAGATGAAAATACAATCCCCTATTATTTTTGTGCTACACAGCTAGTTTTCTTTATGATATTCATAACTACTGAATTTTTTATTCTGTCAGCAATGTCCTACGACTGCTATGTGGCTATCTGTAACCCTTTGTGCTACACAGTCATCATGTCACAAAGGATGTGTTCTGTGCTGGTGGCAATCCCTTATCTCTACAGCACATTTATTTCTCTTCTAGTCACCATAAAGATTTTTAATTTATCCTTCTGTGGCTACACTGTCATCAGGCATTTCTACTGTGACATTCTCCCCTTGTTATCTTTGCTCTGCTCAGACACACATGAAATCAATTGGTCATTCTTATTTTATCAGTTTTTGATTTGATTTCATCCCTCTTAATAGTTTTTCTTTCATACATACTCATAGTTGCTTCCATTCTCAGACTGAAGTCAGCTGAGGGCAGGCACAAGGCCTTCTCCACCTGTGGATCCCACCTGACTGTGGTGGTAGTGTTCTATGGGACTTTAATCTTTATGTACCTGCAGCCCAAGCCCAGTTATTCCTTTGACACCAATAAAGTGGCTTCCATATTTTACACCCTGGTAATCCCCATGTTGAATCCCTTGATCTACAGTTTGAGGAATAGAGACGTAAAATGTGCCTTACACAGGGCTTTAGGACGATTATGCAATATATTTTCTCAAAGTTCACTCTAACATATGATTCATATAAAGTACCTTTGGGCTTTAAACTTTTTTCTGTGTGCCTCTAAAGGGAGTAGCAAGCACAAAAAAACACAGATAAGTTCAACATATATTTCTATATTGCCTTCTACCAGTCACTCTATTAAGGCTGTAAGTAGATTAATAAATGAAACAGTACAAGGTGTTGCCTTCCTTGAGCAGGAGCGATACATTATAAGCATAAAAATTAAGAAACTTGAAAGTATATTGGAATGTGATGGGGGGTGTTAGATTTAAAAAAAAGAAAATTGAATATCTTGAGTGGGATAGTGAAACTGTAGCAGATACAGGAAGATTTCCAAGTACCTGGCGTTTTCCTCATCCAGTAGAAAAAAAAAGTAGAGTGTCTGTGTGTGTGTGTGTGTGCACGCTTGCACACACCTTCTGTTTTATTGCTCACATTCTGTCTTGGTTGGCTAATTCTGATTAAAAGAAGGTGGGGTGGGTTGATTTGAAGTACTCAGTCATTTGAATTTCCTGAAATGTCCACTTTCTAAACCTTGCAATCCTTGTCTTTCATCATCAGGGCCTTTACTTTCATATTTGAACCCTTAGAATTGGTTTACTTTGTTATTATTTTTTCTATTACTATATTGTAATATTGATATAAACAGTAACAAAATAAAGTTATATTTAACAGGTTCAGCTAGGTGTCTGGTTTTGTCTAAGTTACCCCATTTTGTCTGTATCCAGTGGGTATAACAGTAAAGATAAATTTATTGAGGTCAGCCATAGAAATTTCCAGGTTTTTTCATTTTTTCTGTCCCAGATTGATATTGCTTCCTAATTCCATGTCTTTGTCTCATAGATTGTTATCCTTATCTCTCTAGAAAAGAACAATTACTCTTGTTTAGAAGTCATTTTCTAATTGTTTATGTAGCCTTGCATAAGAGGTCTATTGGATGTATGATGAGTTATGTTTGTTGTCTTGTGTTTGTTTGGCTGAATTTTCTTAAGCTTGATGAATATGGGTGTGCACTTTATTTTGATCAGTATGGATTGTTTGAATTCATAGTTTTGATAATTCTGCTTGAAAGAAGCATAAGGAGATAATCCATGGTTTGGACCATGCTGTGTTTCCAGTGAGTGAGTTGTGATATGTAGCATTTTCTATATTTGCCATGGTTTCTGGACATAGTTGCTACATATTCCCTCCTAATTTTCCAAGCATAATTTCTTATTCTTTTAAGATTCAAAAAATCTGTAATGAGAAAAAAAACTAAATTTTAGATATGTTAAGGTTGTCTTTAGAAAAGAATCCAATCTGGGTTTTATTTTAGGACTCTACAAGATGGGTTATGATATATTTCCACATATGTAAAGACTAGAAAACATGTGAGAAAAATATCATTTATAAAGAGGATATCAAAATGGAAATTTAAAACACACCCCATTCTGAATCACTCCAAGTGGCTGGATTAGGAAATTCTGTTACATGTTCAGGGAAAAAGAATTAGCCGACTCTACACAAACTCTTCTATGAAACTGAAGAGAGGGGTATTTTGCATTTCCTATATGAGGATAGCTTTACTCTGATATCAAATGTAAACAAAGGCATTAAAGAAAAGAAAACAACAGAGCAGGTATGTGAAAAATCTAAAGAAAAATTTAAGAAATTGAGTCTGGCAATATGTAAAAATAATAGTACACCAAATAGCCACGCCCCAGGTATGCATGGATAGTTTTATATTAAAAAATCAATTAATGACAGGCACTATAATTTCAAACAAAAATGACAATGTCATATAAATAGATGTAGAGAAAGAGTTTAAAAGTCCCAATAATTGTGATAAAACTTTGGCCAAATTAATATTAAAATGGAGCTTTCTCAAACTGAAAGAGAGCACCCAGGGACAACCTAAAACTACCATCACACATGGTATAAAAGATTGAATACATTCTCCGTAAGACCAGAAAAAAAACAAGTAAATCTACTCTCACCATATGTATTCCACATTTTAGTGGATGTTCGAGGCAACACAATAAGGTGATAAAAAATTAAATCAATCAATAAATAGAAAGCATCCAGATTGGAAAAGGAGGAAAACCCTATTTATTGATAGATGACAAGATTTTTTTATGTAAAAAAAATTTAATAGAGCCTACAATACAGTCATAGAACTAAAAAAAAAAAAAAAAACACTTAGACTTTGTGAATTTACTCTTAGCTTATAATTTATTTCAAAAAAGTCTTTTCAATTTTAAGTTGCTCTTTCATTGATTCTATAGATACATTTGGAGATTTCATAGAGATAACACCAACAACAAAATCCATAAAAAATTTAACCACATGAAATTTTAAAACTTCTGCTCTTCAAAAGATGTTTGTATAAAAACAAGATATATTCTGGAAGATAAAATTTTCATATATCTCATAAATGGCCTGTGTCCATAATATATACCCCCATCCCCCCAGCCCATTGGTGTCCATTAGATTCTGACTCATAATGACCCTATAGGAAATAGTAGGACTTCCCCACAGGGTTTCTAAGGAGCAGCTGGTGGATTCAAACTGCCAAACATTTGGTTAGCCACCCAGCTCTTTAATCACTTTTCTACCGGGACTCCATAATATATACAGAGAGAGCCCTGAAAATGCAAAAATAATAACAATAATAAAATAAAAGAAAAAAAGTAAAGAAACAGTCCCCCAAAATGATCATAAAAACGAATATTCACTTATTCATAGGACATATTCTCCTGACAAATAGGAACATTTAAAATGTTCAGTTCATTATTCTTCAATGAACTTCAAGTTAAAACATTGATGACATAACTCTATACATCTGTTAGAATATCAGGTGTTTGGTAAGTATGTGGGGGAAATGGACCATTCATAAACTGCTAGTGGAAAATTAAAATGATGAAAATACTTAAAAAAATAATTTAAACATCAGGGTCTTAAAAAGCTGAATATAGTTTTACCCTAAAATTTAACCAGTTTACTCATATCTACCCAAGTGAAATGTCAGCATCTATTCTTATAAATGCATGGATACAAATGTCCATAACAACTTTATTTGTAACACTCAAAAACTAGAATTAACCCAAATGTTCATTTACTTGAGAATGGATGAATAAATTGTAGCATGTCCAACAAGTTAATGCCACTCAATATTAAAAACTACTGAATTATTGGTACATGCAAATATACGGATACCAAGTACAAAATGACATATTAGACTATGTCAATATTAAAACAACCCACACTTAGACTTTTATCCCACAGAAATGAAAACTTATGTTCATACAAAAACCCTTACACAAATGTTCAAAGAAACATTTATAATAGCTAAAAACTAGTAATAACCCTACATGTCCTTCCACGGGGGAATGGGTGATCAAACCATACTAAATGCCTACATAAAGTAATACTCAGCTGTAAAAAAGAACAAAGTATTGATGCACGCAACAGCATGGATGGACCTCAATAGAATCATGTGAAATGAAAACAGTCACCAAAGTCATTGTTGCTACCTGCCACTGAATGACCTCAACTCATGATGTCCTTATGAAAAACAGAACAAAACATTGCCTGGCCCTGTCCTATCCTTACAATTATCAGTTTGTTCAAGTACATTTTTGGAACCACTGTGTCAGTTCACTTCATGGAGAGATTCCCTCATTCTTACTGGCCCTCTGCTTCACCAATATGATGTCCTCATCCAAAAACTGATCTTTCCTGATAACATTCCTGAAGCAAGAAACTCAGACAACGTTCTGTTGAGGGCAACAAAATATGTACTATTCAAGAATTTTTGTTTTGTTAGGTGTCATCCCGTACATTGAAAATCATAGCGACCTATAGGACAGAGTAGAAATGTCCCATAGGTTACCTAGGCTGTAATCTTTATGGATGTGGATGGCCAGGTCTTTTCTCCCCAGAAAGGCTAGTGGGTTCAAACAGCCAACTTTTTAGTTAGCAGATATATGTATATACAAAACCAAACAAAATCCAATGCTGTTGAGTCGATTCTGACTCATAATGACCCTATAGGACAGAGTAGAACAGCCCCACAGAGTTTCCAAGGAGCAACTGGTGGATCTGAACTGCCGATCTTTTGGTTAACAGCCAGACTCTTAACCACTATGCCGTACACATACTGTTATATAGGAGAAATAAGCAAAAAAAAAAAAAAAATCACAAATGTATGCATTAGAAATATTTACAAAGTGCAGCAGAAATATTTATAGCACAGTAAATATATATCCACAGTGAGACATTACACACAAGATTTCATTTTACCAGGGTGTGTTGATATGGTAGAGCATTATGTCAAGCACAGCAGAACATGTATCAAGGTGAGAAAAAAATTTTGGAATGAAGTTCGGACAGGATGAATAAAACATAAAATATTGAAATATAAGGATGGAAAATAAGACAAACAAGAAAAAAAGCATAATCACATGATGGCAACTGACTATGAAATGAGAAGCAAGGGAAATATTTCTGTTTATGAGGTCAAAAAGAAAAAAAAAACTTGAAAATAGCAATAATAATAGCAACAATAGAAAAACAGTAAACTAGGAAGTAATACTTCACATATGCACAATGCGTTACTTTTATTCCATTTAAGTCTTAAATAATGTGATAAGAAAGTGTTTAAGCATTTCTTCATTTGTCATCCATTTGAAGAGACCACTATAGAAATGGGAATATTGACAGTTCTGTTTCAGAGATACAATATTTTAATCCAGATCCCTGTGTGGTAAAAATGGAGTGATAACAAAGAGTAATATGCAAGGCTACATGAAAAAGATGAACATAGACCTGCATACACACGATATGAATAAAAATTTGGTCACCGATGAATACACAATGTCCTGGACAATTAACAAACCACCCCCAGGTATTTTGTTAAGCTTTCATACACTTCAGGAACAATCACCAAATTTCTTGGCATCTCCTAGGAGAGAATCTCCAAGGGTAAAAAAAAATCCATAAATTCTTCTCACTCTGCCATGTTAGGAAACAGTTGGAGGAGTCAAGATAGAGGCTTCATTGCAGGTAAAAAGATAAACTGTTTCCATATTTTACCAATATCTAGAATGTTTCAGTGACACTTGAATGGTTCCACCTTTATTCAATGGCAAAGTCGTTGCACAATATTAAGATTTCTGAGTCAGTTCTGTGAGCATTCTACTTTTCAATAGTTCCTGAGACTAGGACCTCTCTCTCTTTTTTTTCACATTTTTTTTCCCCAAATATTCACACTTTGTTTCAAGGGCTAAATGCTCCTAAGCATCTTTGAAACATCATCATTATGTCTAAATATTTTTACCTTTTATAAGTAATTATATGAATAAAAAACTAACCAAAAAAAAAAAAAGTCCTGGAGTCAATTTTGCCTCATAGCTACCCCGTGTGTGTCAGAGAACTATGGTCCATAGTTTTTGAACGGCTGTGAACTTTCAGAAGTAAATCTTTCTTTTTTCCAAGGCGCCTCTGACTGGATTCGATCCCCCAAACTATCACTTTGTAGCTGAGTGCTTAACTGTCTTTGCCACCCAGGTGGCCTAATTATGTGAAAAATAGAGCTCAAATATGCAAGTAAAGGAAACACAAAAATGCAGTATTAAAAATACTGTAGCAGAACTATGAAGCTACAGTATTCAGTCTCCGTAGTTACAAGCTGGCTCTAGGCTCTTCATATGCCCCTCTTAAGTGTAATTTAGTAGATAATGCATTTTTAAATAACTGTATAAATGTACATTTTTGCTAATCTCTTGATGAGGAAATAAATTTCCATCTTACAACTTATGGTTTAAGAGTCTGGGACACTTTTAAGTACCCAGTTTTATGGCAATGGGATAATACATAATATATTCTTCAATTTCCTGTGGAATCTGGCCAAATGAAGATATAACTTTCTCAAGGAATATTGCTTAATAAAACGAGAATGAGATACTCAACACAGATAGTAAACTATGGAAAATAACTTGGTGCTCTCCATGAAACTCAAGAGCTGTTGAGAGGAAGCCCTCTTACCTTCCCTTACCTTATAGGAAAAGCAGTACTTACCAATATAAGAACTTTTTTTCTTCAGCCTTTCGTCATTTCAACTAAACACGATTTACTTTGCTTTTATTGCATTCATTGACAATAGTTGATCTCATAATTGTAATATCTACTGATACCCAATTCTGAACTTCTTTAATATATATATATATATGTGCTTTAGGTGTAAGTTTACATAGCGGATTAATTTTCCAGTCAAAAATTCTTACACAAAATTTGTCAGCACTCTTCTCATTTCCTTCCTGGCTTCTCTGTGTCCATTAGTCAAGTTTCCCTGTCCCCCTCCTCACCTTCTTGCCCTTTTGGTCTCCTATATTTGATTGTTCTAAGGGGCACATTCTTCACAGATTTTATTGTTTAATTTAATAGCCCCGTCTGTTATTGTGCTGAAAGGTGGCCATGGGGATTGTCTATTGTTTCACATTAGAAGATTGTCTAAGGACAATTGTCCCAGGAGTTTCTCCAGCCTCTTTCAAACCAGTAAATCTGGACTTTTTTTTTAATTTGAATTTTTTGTACTTTTTTTTCACACTTCTGCCCCAGAACTTCTATTGTGATCCTGGTCAGAGTGGTCTGCAGTGGTAGCCAGGAACCATCTAGTTCTTCTGGTCTCAGGATAGAGGAGGCTGTGATTCATGTGGGCCATATGTCCTTTGGGTTAATTGCTTCATTAAGTCTTTGTTTTTCCTCATTCTCCTCTGTTTTAGGTGGAAAGAGGCCAATGGCTTCTTTTGTGACATAAGCAATGTGTGTCTTTAGGGTTACAACCTTATAAGCAACATTTCATGTGAGATAGTGTATTTTCCCATTACCATTTTATTGTTAAATATGATATGATTTTATTTTTCTATTTGCTTATTCCTAACTCAGAGGCTGCTGGTACTGGTATTTTCATGTAAGTAGTATCATTTCAAACCATTCATTCTTTTATCTTATACTGCTATCCTCATCCTTCTCTGGCATTTTTCTTTTTTTAATCTGTGGTATATTAAGAATATGTATATACATTTTAATTTAAATATATTTGTGTTTATATGAATTATGTACTATCTAATAGTTTAAGCTAGAGGATTTCTTTATCTAAATGGAATTTTTTAATGACATTAAATTATATAACATCAGTGACATGGACCACACTTTCTCAATTTCCTCTCACTATCTTAGATACTTCCATGAGAAAATATATCTGATTTGTTACAAACAGCTTAGTACATGTTTGTTATAATGAAGCTGCTCCTAGGGCAGGACATATTTTAAGTAAGTTTATATTCAAAGGCACTGCTGTTGAGGTGATCCTGATGCAATAGTGACCCCACAGGTTTTCTAAGGCTGTAAATAACCATGGAAGCAGACTGCCGCAACTTTCTCCCAGGGAGCCACTGGTGGTTTTGAACTGCCGAACTTTAGGTAAGCAGTCCATCAGCTTACATTAAAATGTATTAATTAAAGTAGAAGATATATCATCCAGAACATTGGCATACTGATGGTCCAATTTTAGTCATGGAGTTGAGGATGGGGGAGAGAAGGGCTGGGCTCAGTTACATGGATTACACGCTACTCAACCTACCCATCATCATAAACCTGACATAGAAGCTAAGTCACACTAGAGCAATTTACATATGCATATGTAAAGAAAACTCCTTTCAGGTAACTTGTTGTCATCATTTTAAAAACAACAAAACCACCATATACTTGATATTTGAGACTTATATCCCCATAATGTAAATGCATTGAAATATTTAATCATCTTTTATTTTTCCAACAACACTGAAGGGAAGTGATCATTTTGCAGATGTGAATAAAGAAATTAAGGTACCATATTTTATAACCCACAAGTGGAGATATAACAGGGGCTATAAATTTTTTTTTTATATCTGCATGGGTCTACCACCTAGATATTTCCCTGTAAAAGACAGATAATCCCCACCATGATTGATTAGATTTTCCTTGTTAATATATCTGTTCAATACCTGTCAAGTGTTTTGTGTCAGTCTGTAACACCAGTGGCAAAAGGGCTTTTATATGCCTCTGTTTTGAAGTAAGGCATATTAAATGTTTCCACACATTTAGTGAATTTCGCTTTAAAATTTTTATAATGAAAAAGGCATTTGTATTATAATTTTGTAAATGTCATTACATAAATGAATAAAAGAAAGTTTAGTAATCATCCATATATATACCACTTAAAATTTTTAACTTTTTTAATTTTTTGTTTCATATATCCATATGCATTAAAATAAAAAATGAAACACATTGCCATGAAGTTGATTCCAACTCATACAGACTCTAGAGGACAGAATAGAACTGCCCCAGAGATTTTACAAGGAGAGCCAGGTAGATTCAAAAAGCCCATTTTTGGTTATCAGCCAAGCTCTTAGCCATCTTCCACCAGGTATTCAATCTATGTGCATGTATATGTATGTGCATATGTATTGAGTATATGTATATGTGCATGTATGTGTACATCTATCTACATTGTCACATGCTTACGCCTATGTCTTTATCTGTGTCTATCTCTAGCTCTCTGTTTACTACAGGGTTTCTCCACTTCTGCCATAGTGACATCTTGGACTAGAAATTTTCTTATTGTGTGGAGATACCCTGTATATAGTAGAATGTTTAGTAACATCCCAGGCTCCCTTTAGATACCTGTAGTACCCTTCTCCTAGTTGTGACATCCAAAATGTCCCAGGCATTGACAAATGTTCTTTGGGGAGCAAATTTTACCCGACTAATAACAAATTAAATTTCTCTTTCTTTCCTTCTTTCCCTGTCTCTCTATCTCTATCTTCATGTGCCTATACTTTATTTCAGGGAGGTGAGTTTAATTTCAAATAACTATATTGGAAAGTTTGCATTTATCTTATTCATTTAGCATATTGCTTTTGAATAATAAAAACCTACCCGATGATACTGCATAAAAACTACTGGCTATGCTAACGTGTCTATCCAGAACAGATTTCCTAATAGACCAAGATGGACAAACACAATCTAACAGCGCTGAATGAATTCATTCTGATGGGAATCACAGACCGCCCAGAGCTGCAGGCTCCATTGTTCGGGCTGTTCCTCATCAACTACATGATCTCAGCGGTGGGCAACTTGGGCATCATCATCCTCACCAAGATGGACTCCAAGCTACAAACTCCCGTGTACTTTTTTCTCAGACACCTGGCTATCACTGATCTTGGTTACTCAACAACTGTGGGACCCAAAATGTTAGTCAATTTTGTTGTGGATGAAAATACAATCTCCTATTATTTTTGTGCTATACAGCTAGCTTTCTTTCTCTTGTTCATCATTAGTGAATTATTCATTCTGTCAGCAATGTCTTATGATCGCTATGTGGCCATCTGTCATCCTCTGCTCTACACAGTCATCATGTCACAAAGGATGTGTCAGATGCTGGTGGCAATTCTCTATCTTTATAGTGCATTTATTTCTCTTCTTATCACTGTAGAGATTTTTAATTTATCCTTCTGTGGCTAAAATGTCATCAGTCTTTTCTACTGTGACTGTCTTCCCTTAGTATCTCTGCTCTTCTCAAACACACATGAAATTGAATTGATTATTCTCATCTCAGCAGCTATTGATTTGATTTCATCCCTTCTAATAGTTCTTGTTTCCTACCTCCTCGTTCTTGTAGCCATTCTCAGGATGAACTCAGCTGAGGGCAGGCACAAGGCCTTCTCCACCTGTGGATCCCACCTGACCGTGGTGGTCTTGTTCTATGGGACTTTAATCTTTACGTATGTGCAGCCTGAGTCCAGTCACTCCTTTGAAACTGATGAAGTGGCTTCCATATTTTACACCCTGGTTATTCCGGTGTTGAATCCCTTGATATATAGCTTGAGGAACAAAGATGTAAAATATGGTGTACATAGGACATGGAAAAAATAAGCAATATCTTAACACATCATGTGGGTCCTATAAATTACATGAAGGGCTTCAAACCTTGTCTGTGTGCCTCCATAGGGGATGGTAAGCAAAAATATATTTCACATATATTCATAAATTTCCTTCTATGTGTCAGTCACTCTTCTAAATGCATTGATGAACAAAAGAGTAAAAACCTTTTCCTACCTTGAAGGGAAAAAATGGATCACTAACATAATAAATAAGTAGATTTTATAGTGCAGAAGAATGGGTTGGGGCCCTGGTGGTGCAGTTATTAAATTGCTCAGCTGCTAACTGAAAGACAGGGAGTTCAAACCCACTAGCCACTCAATGGGAGAAAGATATGTCAGTTGTTCTCCACAAAGATTTACAGCCTTGGAAACCCTATGCATCAGTTCTACTCTGTCCTATAGGGTTGCTGGTAGTTGGAATCTCCTCAAGAGCAGTGGATTTGGTTTTTTTTTGAGAATGTGCTGTAAAACAAAACCCTTCAGCATTGAATTGATTCTGAGTCATAGAAAACTTAATGGACAGGGTTGAACTGCTCCATAGGGTTTCCAAGAAGTGGCTGGTGGATTCGACATTTGGCTTAGCAGCCGAGTTCTTAACCAATGCACCACCAGAGCTCCAGGAGAATGTGCTGGGAACCATGAAGTCAGGGAAGGAGAGTGGATATGCTGAGTGGAAGTGGGAAAAAGTACTAGGTACAAAAGTGGCGCTACAATGATTCTGGTGTTCTTTCAACTATTACAATAAACTTTGCAGTGTCAGTTCTTGCGTTTGGGTGTGTGTGTTTGTGTAAGCACTTCCCTTCTGTTTTAGTCTTCATGGTTTCCGAGGGGAGTATTAGATTTGGGCCAGGTTGCAAGGAATCTCAGTGTAGGGTGATGCTTTGAATTACTCTCTTATCTAAATTTGCTCAAATGCCCCCATTCTAGACTTTGGAGTTCCACTCTTTTCTTATTAATGCCTTTACTTCCACATGTAAATCTGTTAACTCAACATAGTTTGCAATTGAGCAATCCACAGTTTCAGGTCTGCATGTGACTTTGCTATAATCAACCCATTTTGCCCAGATCTAAGAGTGGGGAAGGAATTCCACCTAGGAGCAACTCTAGATGACCTCAAGAAATTTGTCTTAATTGGTGTATAGATCAGAATGGATAAATTTCTTGAGGTCTTCCATAGCTGCTCCCAGGTTTGGAATCCCTTCGTCACTAGTTGTTCTTATTTAATAATTACCCGTTTTTTGTAGGTTTTTTTCACAGGTTGTTATCTTTTCTTATTTTTATGAAAAACTTTTTAAAATGTTTGTTGAATTATTTTTGTGTATTTCCTTGGATAACAGGATATTCTATGATGAATTAAGTTTGCTACCTCTGTTTCATTGGTTTGGCTTTCCCAAACTTTGATCAATATTTATTATGTGCTATATTTTCAGTGACTTATGTTCACCCTACTTATGAGAGGCAAAATGAGATAATCCCACAATTTGCTCCATGCTGAATTTCTTATTAAGGTAAGGAATGTTATGCGGCAAGGATGCAACTATCTTGCCTTATGGACATAGTTGCTCCACAGTACTCCTCAAAATTTTTCAAGTATCTTTTTTTTCAAAATTTATAGTGTTACCTTGAAGCTATTAGAGTCTAAATCATTTTCTTCATTCAGGATCTTGAAATAAAATCTCCTGTGTAGCCAATGGAATTAGAATGAAAATAGTTCATTGCAATATAAGAAAAAGATGAATGTTATATTTTCATGTGAACATAAATGTTTTTGAATGTTTGTAGCAGTTAGAAAGTGAAGATGGTCATGATAAGATAGAGCTCCCCAAGCTGGGAAAATTTCCACTTCCTTGAGCAGCTTACTTGACATGCCCCTAGCTTTACATTAGAGTCCTGGTTCCTTTGCTTGGCATGCCCCATAGCTTTACATTAAAATCCTGGTTCCCCTCTCCTTTACAGCTTCCCAAAACTAGATGAAATTGGCGAAAAAAGAAAAAAAAGTTTAGGTGCCATGTTGACATTCAGGACAACACTTTAGTTCTCATATATAGTAATACCGTGCCTCGGGTGGAGCTAAATGACCACATTCTGAACATGTGATGCATGGAGTTATATGTAAACCTTATTGCAGCTGTGTAGTGTGATTAATAATGTCACTGATGTAACTTGTATGATCTCCCTACTTATAAACCCCTTATAAGTAATCTTTCCCCTTGTCCTGTTGGAACAGTCTTGACAACAGCAGCCCCAACTGTATCCCTTCCTTGCACAATGAAATAAAGATTCCTTTCTACTCTTCTACTTTGGTCTATTTTATGTTGGCTGAGATGAGTCGCACTGAGCAGAACCTGAAGTTTCCACCCTGCAAAATTTCTGGTGTGCCAGCCAGGAGTCATCTGATCAGATCCAGAGGCAGATTGGGCAACAGGCTAGCCACCAGGAGATTTCTCCCAGAGACTGTCTAGTAGCCCTGGAAGATGATTCGCCTGAGATCCAACAATGACTTCATGGGAGACACAAAACACACCTGGGTTGTTTGGTAAATACCTACATAAGACCATAGAAGAGTCCCAAGCAGCAGGGGGAATTAGTCATTGAGGGCATTAAAGGCCCTATGTATTTGGAGTTACTTGGTAGATAACAGGATAATTCCTAGGTAAGGTCTTTAGAGTCCCAAGAAGTGGAAGGAATTGGTTCTTGAAGGTGTAAAATGCTCTACGTGTCTGTTATTAGGTTGGTGCAACTCATTAGTTTGTGTGAGTGTGTAACGTGTGTATGAGGCATTTAGACGGTTCTCAGAAACAGACCCTGAGAGTCTTGAAAATACTCACATTGTGAATATGATTTTTATCAGGCAGAGTGCCCAGGATATACGAAGAAAACTCCAAAAACTTGAAGAAGATGTGGAGTTGGGGATCTCATGTATTTTTGAGCTTGCCTACCAGGCATATTCTTATCAGGATCAGAAAGCAGAGAAGTAAAAAAATCACCGATCAGAAGAGACAGTCTGCATTCCTGGACACCACCTTGTAAGGAAATGACCTGATTCCTGGCAGCTCAAGAAAAGGAGGGCCTCTGAAGAGAGAGGGAGGTGGGGGACCCTGACCCCCATAAGCTGAGACCACTGTGTCTAGTGTAAGGAAAGAGGGCATTGGAAGTGAGAAGCCCTAAATTATTACCCAGAAATAAGAAAGAGAATGGGGTTGCCCAGTGGCCTATGATGTCAATGGGTAAAGACTCTAATTGAGGAGGACTGGAGGAAAGTCTCCCACCTGAACCACTGGTGGGGGTGGGGACTGTATGGTTTCCAATGGATACCAGAGCAACCCATTCTGCCCTGGCCCAGAAAAAAACAGTCCTGACAAAACAAGGTTAATCCGGGAGTCTCAGGTAAGAGAAGAACCATCCTTTCCTGCAGCCTCTAACCTGCTCTACACAATGCAAGTCATTAACACATTCTTTTCTCTACATGCCTGACTATTCCATTCCCTTGCTGAAAAGAAACTTGTGCAAACTGCAAGCACAAATTTCTTTTGATAAAGAGACCATGCAGGTGCAGGTACCACCACAGAATGGATGGTGAGTGCACATGGCCCCTACCACAGAGTCACCCACCAATTACAGCATGGAAGGACACTACCAGGGATCAGTAGGGCCAGCCATCAAGCATGCAGTGGTCTTTTGGTTATGGGTATGGGCCAACAAGGTGCCAGCATGTGCCAAATATGTTCCCCTGGTGGCAGTTGAGCCTGAACCTGGCATAGTTTTCTCTCCATGTAAGCAGGACCCCATCTGGGTGAAGGCCTGCAGATATGGGCAAAATCATCACCAGATACATGAAACATGGACTGCTCAGACCTTGTTAGTAACAGTTCGACACTCCCATCCTAAAAGTGAAAAAGAAAAATAGAGAATACCAGTTTACTCAGAATCTGCAAGGTATCAGTCAGGTGAAAGTCACTGTCCACCCTGTTGTTACCAACCCATACACCCTGCTATTTACCTTGTTGCTCAGTTTTTCCAGATTAGTTGTA
Organism: Elephas maximus indicus; assembly: GCF_024166365.1. Classification (NCBI taxonomy): domain Eukaryota; kingdom Metazoa; phylum Chordata; class Mammalia; order Proboscidea; family Elephantidae; genus Elephas; species Elephas maximus. The sequence goes on from NC_064825.1 coordinate 116,477,424, forward strand.
CTTGATCTGAAAGATGCATTCTTCTGCATTTAAGTGGAAAAAAAAGGGAAGTCTTTGCCTTTGGGTAAAAATACCTGGACAGTGGACAAAAGCAAGAACTCTGTAGGCAAGTCCTTCCCCAGGGGTTTAAAAACAGTACCACTCCTTTTAGGCCCAACCTTGTTAAGGAACTAAGACAATTGACCCTGACCAACAGTATACTCCTCCAGTATGTTTATTCATTTGCTAGCCACAGTGAATATGCTTGCCTCCTGAATACTATAGAGGTTTTGAACTTTCTGGGGAATGCAGGGTAACAGAGCTCAAAAGTAAAAACCTCAGGTCAACCAAAAGGAGGTGATTTATCAGAGTTTTAAAATCAGATAGGAAGAGCAAGAAATCCTCCCTGCCCGAAAAAACGCCATCTGCAGAGTGGTGGCCCTTACCAACTGGAGATAGCACTAAGGTTTTTTGAGAATGGTTGTTTTTTGCCATATCTGGATTCTAAATTTCAGACTTATTCCCCAGCCTTTACACCAAGCCTTAGAGGGAAATGACACAGACCCCTTAGAATGAACCGGGACAGAGCAATTGGCTTTTGATATGATTATATGACTGCATTAAGAGACAACAAAGGTGCACACCACTATTTCGGGAGTGTTAAATAGCTGCCCCTCCTGTGTAAAAAATAATCCCCAAAACACTGCTGAAGCACCCTCAGGAATCCAATGAACTGGGACAGTGCCTGGAGAGGACTGGCAGGATGATTTCACTGAGATTCCTCGAGCTCCCAAGAATTACAAATATCTGCTAGCCTTTATTGAAACCTGCACTAACTGTGCTGAAGCTTTTCCTTGCAGAACCAAAAAGACAACTGAGTTTGTGAAACACCTCCTAAGTGAAATGATCCCTTGATTTGGCTTCCCATCTCCACTGGCAACAACAGTGGGCCCCATTTTGTGGCCTTGGAGGTGTAATTGGTGTCAAAAGCCCTGACATTAATAGGGACTTACACACAGCCTGAGATGACAGTCCAGCTGCAAAGTACAGTGGGCTAACTAGACTCTGAAGAGACATCTAGCAAAGCTGTGCCAAGAGACCAAATTGATATGGAAAAAGTTGCTACCTTTGCCCTTCTTGAGAATTCAATCCATCCCTAGAGACAAATTAGAGCTTAGTCTGTTTGAGCTATTATATGGGCACACTATTAGATAACCCAATACGACCAACATAGCCTGCCTTAATTACGACTAACCACCTTCCCTCCATGAGGTTGGAGATGTTCAAGTCACTAAATATTTGCTGTCCCTTCAGGTGCCTCTGTCTTCTCTCCACAGGTACACTCACCTGAGGAGCCTGCCTAATCCAGAGATGCCCTCCATGCATTCCAGTTTGGTGATTGATTTCTTCTCAAGGCATAGAAAGCTAACCCCCTTCAACAAAAGTGGACTGGCCCCTTTGAAGCCTTCTTGGCTACCTCAAAAGCTGTCCAACACAATGGGTTCAAAGCTTGAATCCACATAGTGGAGCGAAGAAAACCACAAATTCATCATAACTGTGAGAACCAGACATGTGAACCATTTCACAACTTCAGGTACTTGTTTTCCTAACACCCTCCTGTATGAGTGAGATTCCCTAAGAATGGAGGTTCAGGAAGGGTAAATAAATTATCCCAGTTCAACTCATGAAGGATAAATAAGTTGTTCAAGTTACAGTGGTCTTAAGCATTAGAACCAAATTTCAAACATGGTCTAGCTCCATGTTCCAGGCTCATAACAACTACTCCAAATTACCTATTAATGTCAATTTTCTGCACTAGTGATGTCATCCCTGAGATGACAAAAAATATCAGATTAAAAGAAGTAGCAATGCGGTTCATAAAATAGCAAATAACTAGGACAATATCTGGGAAGAAAATAAGTTCAGTAAAGGCAATGAATTAATAAATTGACTCAGCAACCTAATGGGTTCATTTTGGATGCTATACTTGCTCAAACCAAATAACGGAAAGCCATCACAAAGTGGATGTAGGACATAGTCTGGGCAGGTTTATAACAAATGTGCAGCAGGGGAATTCAGGAATTATCATTAAGCAGTAAGGAAGAGACTCCCTGGTGACACAATGGTTAAGAGCTTAGCTGCTAACAAAAAAGGTGGCAGTTCAAATCCACCAGCCACTCCTTCCAAAACCTAGGAGACAGTCCTACTCTGTCCTATGTGGTCGAAATGAGTAGGAATCGAATCGGTGGTGAAGGTTTGGTTTTTGATTTAGTAAGGAAGATGCTAAAAATAAATAAACAATGCAGTTCCCATTTTAAGAAATGATTTGTGGCTTTCTGCCTTGAGGAATTCATCCAGCTTTTAGAAATTAGCATACAAGTAGAATTAAAAAAAAAAAAGGTAAATCACTATAGCTAATCATTTGTAGAAATTGGTTGCTGCTTGTCAACACTGATGTTACTTCGTTAAACAGGGGAGTCTTCAAGAGAAGGGAGGGATGGGGATGGAAAAACACTGAATAGGCAATAGATAAAGTGTTACTTTGGTGAAGGGTAAGACAGTACACAGTGCTGGGGAAGACCGCACAACTTGTACAAGGAAAGATCATGGAAGCTTCATAGATACATCCAAACTTCTTGATGGGCTGAGTTGCTGGGCTGAGGGTTGTGGGGACCATGGTCTTGGGGAACATCTAGCTCAGTTGGCATAACATAGTTTATGAAGAAAATGTTCTACATTCTACTTTGGTGAGTAGTGTCTGGGGTCTTAAAAGCCCGGAAGCGGCCATCTCCACTAGTCTCACCTCTCTGGGAGCAAGCGAGAATGAAGAAAACTAAAGATACAAGGGAAAGATTTGTCCAAAAGACTAATGGACCACATCTACCATGGCCTCAACAAGACCCAGTCCAGTACAACTAGGTGGTGCCTGGCTACCACTACTCTCACAAGGATCACAATAAAGGGCCCAGAACAGAGCTGGAGAAAAAGGTAAAACAAAATTCTAACTCAGAAAGAAAGACCAGACTTGTTGGCCTGACAGAGACTGGAGAAACCCTGAGAGTACGGCCCCTGGAAACACTTTGAGCTCAGTAATGAAGTTACTCCTGAGGTTTAGCCTTCAGCCAAAGATTGGACAGGTCCTTAAAATAAAATGAGGCTAAAGGGGTGTAGCAGCCCAGGGGCAGTGACTAGAAGCAGGAAAGAACAGGAAAAGTGATAACAGGGAACCCAAAGTTGAGAAGGGAAAGTGTTGACATGTCATGGGGTTGTTAACCAATGTCATAAAACAATATGTATACTGTTTAGTGGGAAACTAGTTTGTTCTCTAAACGTTCATCTAAATTACAATAAAAAAATAGGTTAATCACAAAAAAGGGGATCTCTGAGGGGATTTATTCCCTATCATCTGCTTCCTGGACATTTTTACTGTGTGAGCTTCAATTTTTTTTGGAATTTAATATAAGGATAAGAATTTGGCAAATATATTAACATTGATTTTGCTGAGATACTGAAACAATGAGAACAATCAGGCCCCACTACTAGATTTTTTTTTCTTTTAATTAAACTCTCTTTCTTGAACTAATGATCCTTTTACTTATAGAGTGTTTCATTACTTATATGGGAAGAGAATTCCTAGATGACACAACAGGAAGGGGCAGAAGCACCACATGCAATTGTGAAGGCTGGGCACCATGGAATTGTGGGTCGTGATATCCATGTAGACTAAGATGTGAAAGAACCAGCTGAAAATTTGCAGTGTATTGGATATTGCCGGGATTACTCTAAGCATCCAAGAAGTTCCCACCAAAGTAATCACGCAGATCAAAAAGAACAATACACAACTCAGGAATATCCATCAACCCAAAGAAAAATAAATTGTCTAATCCATGTATATAGTTTTTTACTGAAGGAACTCCTGAAAGTAAAACAGACAGAGAATGATAAGAAAATACTAATTGAGGAGCTTGAGTATACAAGTTAAACATTATTAAAATTAGAATAAGAGCTAATCTGTGATTCAGTAGAATATTTAATGATCCCCAATAATCTCAACACTTGTTGTTTTTGTTAGGTGTCACAGAAATCATATTAACAAAAGAAGAAAAGAGTGCCTTGTCTTGTACCACCTCACAATCCTTGCTAAGTTTGAGCCCATTGTTGCAGAGACTGTGTCATTCCATCTCTTTGAGGGGCTTCCTATTTTTTGCTGACCCTCTGCTATACAACCATGATGTCCTCTTCCAGGGACTGGTCCCTCCCACCAAGTGTCAAATAGTGCCTGCACATAATTTCTCTATTAGAGAAAGTTACCACCAAGGAGAGGGAGCTGAGGGAATTGACAAATTTGTACTATGTGCATTGCTGGATTCCCTAGAGAAAGAGTAAACCAGTGGAGAGCTGAACAGAAATGCTTTGAGGTAGGGAAGACTCAGAAGTCAAGGTACAGGAAGAGTGATATTCTAATTTCCAGCATACGTGACTGACACTTTCCTAGAACTGTGAGGGGCATAAACTTCACTACAACATGGGGTGTTTCTCCCAATTTCCACAGTGTCATATTCGAGCAGAAGTTCACCTTGTATTTATTTAAAAAAAAAAAAAAATTATAGCCGCTCTTAAATATATACAATAGCGCTTAACAACAGTAACAAACCTGTGTAGTGTCCTTGATGAGAAGAGTAAAAGTATTTGGTATGTTACTTAAATCCCAGGAAACATGCACAATATAATATATGCAATAACAGTAAAGTATAAGATCAGATATATTTCTCTATTTACATAGTTCTTAGCCTAAAATATTAGTTTATTACTTGAGGCAATAGGAATTACTCAACCCTAAAAAAAAAATTCAACCCTAGGTTAGGCAAAATAAAAATTGAACACTTATTCTCTCATAGAAAATGCTGGCATTTTTAAAACTCATCTCTTCATTGAACTTTCATTTGTCCATCTCAACCAATTGAGTCTATGCAAATTTTGAACATATTTTAAAATTTAAAATGACTGACACAGAAATAAAATATAAAGATTTTTTCAAGGCTTTATTTTTTACAAAGTTATTAAATTTTCATGATTTTTCTAACCAAAAAGACATTTAATATTTACTCGAGTAAGCATGGGTTCTGCATCTTTTAAAGTGTTTTATACATGGATATACCTCTTATTTCATATGTAGAAAGTCAGAAAAATTGGCTTTTTTTCTTGTTACTTTTATTTTAAAATCTTTTATTAAGTTCAGTATAACATACCACATTATTTGCTCACATGGCTTGACTTTTTCTTCAGTTCTTTCGGCTTCAGAAATGTCAAGCATATTCTTCCCTTTTGGGTTTTAAACTCCAGACCTTTGCCCATTTCAATGATAACAATTTACTTTCACTTCTTGAGCTGCCCTTTGAAATCTTCTGCTCAGTCTTTAACTGAATAATTTTTTCCATTCTCTTTAGCTACTCTATGTTCAAGAGCAAGTTTCATAGTCTCTTCTGACATCCGTTTTGGTTTTCTCTTTCTTTCCTACTTAATGACCTTTTGCATTCTTTATCTATGATGCTTGATATTCTTCCAAACTTGTCTAATCTTTGGTCATTAGGTTCATTGTGTCAAATCTATTCTTGTGATGATCTCTAAACTCAGGTGGGATATACTCATGGTTGTGTTTTGGTTCTCTTGGACTTGCTCTATTTTTCTTCAGCCTCAGTTTGCACTTGCATGTGAAATCAGTGGTCTGTTCTGCTGTTGGACCCTGGCTTGGTTCTGACTGATGATATTGAGCTTCCCCATCATCTCTTTCAACAGATGCAGTCGACTTGATTCCTGTGTATTCTACTTGGCAAGCTTCACTTGTGTGCTCTCTGTTTCTGTTCTTGAAAAAAGTTATTTGTGATGAAGAATTTGTTGGTCTTGCAATATTCCAACATGTAATCTCTGGTGTTGTTTCTATCACCAAGGCCATATTTCCCAACTACCAATTCTTCTTTTTTTCCAACTTTCACATTCTAATCCAACATTAATGATCAATGCATCTCGATTGCAATTTTGATGTATTTCAGACTTCATAAGTTAGTAAAGTCTTCAGTTTCCTTATTTTGGCGTTAGTGCTTGGTGGGTAAACTTGAATACTAATAGTATTAATTTGTCTTCTTTGTAGGCTCTTGGATACTCTCCTATCACTGACAGCATTTCACTTCATGATAGGTCTTGAAATGTTATTTTTGAGAATAAGAACGATGTCATTCCTCTTCAGTTTTTCATTCTGGTGTAGTATATCACGTGACTGTCCAATTCAAAATGGACAATACCCGTCCATTTCAGCTCACTAATGCCTAGGATATTGATCTTCATGTGTTTCACTTCATTTTTCACAACTTCCAATTTCCCAAGATTCATATTCCGTACATTCCATGTTCCAGTTTTAAATGGATGTATGTAACTGTTTCTTCTCGTGTTGATTCATGCTAATAAAATAGAATATGTTAATCTAATAAAATAAAATAAGAGAGGTGTCTTAAACAGACAACTTGCAATAATAGGAGGTGTCACAGTGACTAATATCTGCCCCCAAGGTAAAACAATAGTGAAAACATGGAAAAAAACACAAAGAAAGTATGCATTATGTTTATGAAATTCACTAATTTCATTCCATTTGAAGGCATCATGTAAATGGAGGCATATTGAAGGGTCTTACCTAAAGGTAAATATTTTATTGTAGATCCTTGGATGGATAAATTGAAACTTAACTGAGAATAAATGAAGAAATGCATCTAAAAGAAGCTTACTTCCTGGTGAATACAATTTGTTTAGAAAATTAACAAATATCCTCCATGTTTTGTTAAGCTTTCAGGTGCTTCAGACATAATTAACACATTGCTTGGTATCTCCTCAGGGAGAGTCTCAAGGGCTGAGAGAATGCTATAAGTTGTTCCCACTATGCCATGTTCAGAAGCACATGGGGTGTCAAAACAGATTCATTACAGGTAAAATGAAGAATTTTTTAAGAATTGCCACATTTTACTAATATCTAGAATATTTTAGTGACATAGTCACAGCCTCATTTTTCATAGATAGCAAAGCCCCAGAAAAATATTAAGAATTTTGATTCAATTTGTCTGCTTTCCAACATTATTCCTGATATGTTTTACATGAAATAAATACGCACTTCATTTATTCACTTTTATAATTTAATGTCATGAAGTTTAATGTCTGCATTTGCTGATTAATAATTTACTCAGAAACTGCTCTGCTCATAGTATTTAGGAATAGATACATGTCAGATAAACAGATATATAGACAAATATGTAGATGGATAGATTGGTAGTGATTTAGGTAGATAGATAGACAGACAACAGATAGAGATAGATAGACAGACAGATAGATAGATATATGGGTGGATAGATTGATAGACACACATACTTACGCTGCAGTGATGATCACAAAGTTTTCAACCTACAATTTTGTTATATTAACCTGCAGGGTTATTATCTTATTTTTAAAAGCATCTGTGGTATATTCAGATACATTTTTTTAAAGACTGTAGTTGAATTTATCTGTGATATCTCATGACACATAGGAGTTCCAATGTTTAACATAGCATGTTTTGTGTTCAAAAAGGTTTTAAATAACTACTGGTAATTCACACAGACATCATCATCAGTACATTTTCTTCTTCTCCTATGCTACTGTATCATATTGTGACTTTTTAAACTTTCTTTTTCATAAAGTAGAGGATGCTTTTTTAAAAGGGGGAGTTTATGGCATCAAGTTTTCACTATTTGGTCAGATTTCCTCATATGATTGCCCAACTGGAGGAGTAAGTATTTTAAGCAGACAAAAAGAGAAAGTAACCTACAGAATGGCACTTTTAGACACTTTATTCTTAGAATGGGTGTTATGGACTATGGGGCTGGGGTCAATTACAAGGATAATATCTTAATGAACCTATTCATCATGAAAATGGCGGCAAAGAATTTAAGTCACAGTCCAGAACAATATACCTATAAATATCTTAAAGATCAAAACAATTAACAAAAATAATAATGCTTTCAAGTATTTCAAGTATTATTATTATTTCAAGTAATACTGTCAACATCAAAAAACAATATATGACAATGATGGATGGTAGATATACAGGCAGACAGAAAGACAGACAAATAGGTAGAACAAATAATACTAGGCACATACTATTTTAGAGTTATTTTCAACTATTATAGACACATTGAAGAATTTAACTCTCATTTATCCTTTCTAGCAACCCTGCAAAAAAGAGTTGGAATATGATTTTTCAGATGTGGATAAAAAATTCATATAACTTATGTTATCTGCCCAGAGCACCACATTGTATGCATTACAAATGGAGGTATAGCAGAGGTTGCATCTATATACATATATCTCTAGAGATGTTTTCATGTATAAAGATAAGTAATTTCCACTGTGATCAATTATATGTCTATCAAAGACCTATTACGTAGATTGTTCCATCCTGGACCATCTATTTATATGAGTTTTCATAAAATAATATTTTGAAGGAGAGAGTTCAAAATGTATCCACGTATTTTTTTTAGGTATGTGAAAAAGACATAAGTTTTAAGAAGAGTACAATAAATATCCAAGTACTAACACCTAAAGGTTTAACATATTATTCATTCTTGTTTCATTTATATACTAATGTATCCTTCAATCTATCTAATATGGACATGTGTATGTGTGTGTGTAAAATTTGTGGGAGTTGGGTATGTATTCAAATATCCTAAAATGGAACGTTTGGATTTATACTATTCATATCGGTTTTATATACTAAAAATCTACTAGGTGATGTTATATAAAAGCTATTGATGATGCTGATGTCTCTACCCAGAACAGGTTTCCTGGTATACCTAGATGGACAAACACAATCTAACAGCGCTGAATGAGTTCATTCTGATGGGAATCACAGACCGCCAAGAGCTGCAGGCACCATTGTTCAGGCTGTTTCTCACCATCTACATGATCTCAGTGGTGGGCAACTTGGGCATCATCATCCTCACCAAGATGGACTCCAGGCTACAAACACCCATGTACTTTTTTCTCAGACATCTGGCTATCACTGATCTTGGTTATTCAACAGCCGTGGGACCCAAAATGTTGGTAAATTTTGTTGTAGATGAAAATACAATCTCCTGTTATTTTTGTGCTACACAGCTAGTTTTCGTTATTATGTTCATAACTACTGAACTGTTTATTCTGTCAGCAATGTCCTACGACCGCTATATGGCTATCTGTAATCCTTTGCGCTACACCATCATCATGTCACGAGGGGTGTGTTCTGTGCTGGTGGAAATCCCTTATCTCTACAGCACATTTTTTTCTCTTCTGGTCACCATAAAGATTTTTAATTTATCCTTCTGTGGCCACAATGTCATCAGGCATTTCTACTGTGACAGTCTCCCCTTGTTATCTTTGCTCTGCTTAGGCACACACGAGATCAAATTGGTCATTTTCATCTTATCTGTTTTTGATTTGATTTCATCCCTTCTAATAGTTCTTGTTTCTTACACACTTATAATTGTATCCATTATCAAATTGAGCTCCGCTGAGGGCAGGCACAAGGCCTTCTCCACCTGTGGATCCCACCTGACTGTGGTGGTGGTGTTCTATGGGACTTTAATCTTTATGTATCTGCAGCCCAAGTCCAGTCAGTCCTTTGACAGTGATAAAGTGGCTTCCATATTTCACACCCTGGTGATCCCCATGTTGAATCCCTTGATCTACAGTTTGAGGAATAAAAATGTAAAATATGCCTTACATAGGACTTTAGAAAAATTATGCAATATATTTTCTTGACAGTCAGTATTACATTTTGCACTTTAAAATTTTTTTTTGTGCCCCCAGAGGGGATATCAAGCACAAAATCACAGATAACATGTATTTTTATATTGCCTTCTACCAGTCACTCTACTAAGGCTGTAAGTAGATTAATAAATGAAACAGTACAAAGCGTTGCCTTCCTGGAGCAGGAGCGATGCATTATAAGCATAATAATTAAGACAGTTGATAGTATACTAGAATGTCTGGAGGGTGTTACTTTTTTTTTTTTTAATAAGAACATTGAATATGTTGAGTGGGATAGTGAAACTAATGGATACAGGAAGGTTTACAAATACCTGGTGTTTTCCTTATCTAGTAGAAAAATATATATATATAGAAAGTGTGTGTGTGTGTGTGTGTGTGTATGCATGCTCACACACACCTCCTATTTTATTTCTTACACTCTGCTCCGGGTGGCTAATTCTGATTAAAACAAGGCTCACTGGGGTGGGTTAGTTCGAGTACTCAGTTATATGAATTTGCTCAAATGTCCACTTTCTAAACCTTGAAATCCCTCTCTTTCATCATCAGTGCCTTTACTTTCATATTTGAGCCCTTGGAGTCCATATACTTTATCATTTTTATTATTACTATATTGTAATATTAGTATAAACAAAATAAAACTATATTCAACAGGATCAGCTGAGTATCTGGTTTTGTCTAAATTAGCCAATTTTGCCTGTATCAGTGGGTATATAAGTTAAGACAGATTTATTGAGGTAAGCCACAGAAGTTTCCAGGTTTTTTCATTTTGTCTCTCCCAGACAGATATTGCTTCCTAAATCCGTGCTTTTGTCCAATAGGTTGTTATCCTTCTCTCTCTCGAAACTAATAATTACTCTTGTTTAGAAGTGATTTTCTAATTGTTTCTGTACCCTTGCATAAGAAGTCTATTGTATGCTGAGTTATGTTTGTTGCCTTGTTTTTGTTTGCCTGGATTTTCTTAAATTTGAATAATATAAGCGTGTATTTTGATCAGAATCTATTGTCTGAATTCATCATTTTGATTATCCTGCTTTTTTTGCTTGGAAGAAGCATAAGGAGCTAACCCATGGTTTGGACTATGCTGTGTTTCTAGTGGGTGAGGTGTGATATGTAGCATTTTCTATATTTGCTATGATTTCTGGACATAGTTGCTCCATGTTCCCTCCTAATTTTCCATTTCTATTTTCTTATTCTTTTAATATTAGAAAAATTTGTAATGAGAAGAAAATTAAATTTTAGATATGCTAAGGTTGTCTTTAAAAAAGACTGCAATCTGGGTTTTAGGATAGGACACTGCAAGGTGGGTTATGGTATTTTTCCATATATGTAGAGACTAGAAAACATGTGAGAAAAATATCATATCTAAAGAGAATATCAAAATGGAAATTTAAGACACACCCCATTCTCATCATTCCAAGTGGCTTGATTGGAAAATTTTATGAAGTATTTAGGGAAAAACAATAAGCCAATTGTACAGAGACTTTTTTACAGAACTGAAGAGAAGGGCATATTTACATTTCCTTTATGAGGATAGGTTAAACAGATATCAAAGGCAGACAAAGACATTAAAAGAAAAGAAAACAACAGAGCACGTATGCAAAAAATCTAAAGAAAAATTTAAGAAATTGTGTCTGGCAGTATGTAAAGACAATAGTACACTTAATTTGGTGTGCCCCAGGAAAGCATGGATAGTTTCCCATTAAAAAAAAAATCAATTAATGACATTTATCATAATAACAAATAAAATGGCAAACAATGCCATATACATAGATGTAGAGAAACATTTTAAAAGTCTCAATAAATGTGATAAAACTTTGATAAAATTAGTATTAAAATAGAGCTTTCTCAAACCGAAAGAGGACACCCATGAACAGCGTGCAGTTACCATCACACATGGTGTGAAAGATTAAATACTTTCAGTAAGACCAGGAAAAAAAAAAAAAAACCCCAGTAAATCCCCTCTTACCAAATCTATGCCACATTTCAGTGGATGTTTGAGCCACCCAGATCTTTAATAACTTTTTCACCAGATCTCCATAGTATATACAGAGATAGGACTCAAAACTCAAAAATAATATCAATGATAAAATAAGAAAAAGAAAACAGTCCACGAAAATGATCATAAAAACAAAAATTCATTTATTCATAGGGCATATTCTGGTGGCAAATAAGCACATTAAAAATGTCCAGTTCATCACTTATCAATGAACTTCAAGTTAAAACATTGATGATGGAACTATACATCTGTTAGAATATCAGGTGTTTAGTAATTATGTGAGGGAAATGGAACATTCATAAACTGCCTGTGGAAAATTAAAATCATGAAAATACTTACAAAAATAATTTCTTTTAAGCATCAGGGTCTTAAAAAGCTGAACATAGTTTTACCCTAAAATTTAATCAATTTACTCATAAGTGAAATGACAGCATTTAGCCCTATAAATACATGTACACAAATGTCCATAACAAGGTTATCTGTAGTACTCAAAAACTGGAATCACCCCAAATGTTCATCTACTTGAGAATGGATGAATAAATTGTAGTATTTCCAACAAGTTAATACCACTCCGTCATAAAAACTACTGAATTATTGGTACATGCAAATACATGGATGAAAAATACAAATGGGTACATCGGACTTTGTCAGAATTAAAAAATCCCAGACTTACACATTTATCCCACAGAAATGAAAACTTATGTTCATACAAAAGTCCTTACATAAATGTTAAAAGAAACACTACTTATAATAGATAAAACCGATAACAACCCAAAACGTCCTTCTATGGGTGAATGGGTAGTTAAACTGTACTAAATCCATTTTTTTTTAGTCCATATATGAAGTAATGTGCAGCAGTAAAAAAAGAACAAATTATTGATGCACTCAACAGCGTGAATGGACCTCATTAGAATCGTGTGAAGTGAAAAGTCAATCACCAAAGGCAGTTGTTACCTGCCACTGAGTGACTCCAACTCATGGTCACGTTCTGTAAAACAGAAGAAAACATTGCCTGGCCCTGTCCTAGCCTCACAATCGTTAGTATGTCCGAGTATATTGGTGCAGCCACTGTGTCAGTCCAGCTTATGGAGGGCTTCCCCCATTCTCGTTGGCCCTCTCGTTCTCCAAATATCATGTCCTCCTCCAGAAACTTGTTTACCTGAAGCAGTAAAGTCAGACAATGTTCTGTGGGAGGCAACAAAATATGTACCATTCAAGAATTTTTGTTTTGTTAGATGTCATCTGGTCAGTTGAAAATCACAGCAATGTACAGGACAGAGTAGAAATGTCCCATAGAGTTGCTTAGGCTGTAATCTTCATGGGTGCAGATGGCCAGGTCTTTTCTCCCTGGAAAGGCTAGTGGGTTCAAACAGCCAACATTTCAGTTAGCAATGCGTTTTATAAATAAATATATGTATATATAAACTTTAGGAAACCCTGGTGGCGTAGTGGTTAAGTGCTACAGCAGCTAACCAAAGGGTCGGCAGTTCAAATCCACCAGGCACTCCCTGAAAACTCTATGGGGCAGTTCTATTCTGTCTTATAGGGTCACTATGAGTCGGAATCCACTTGATGGCACTGGGTTTTTTGTGTTTTATTTATGTACAAATCCAGTGTCTTCGAGTGGATTCCGACTCATAGCAACCCAGTAGGACAGAGTAGGACTGCCTCATAGAGTTTCCAAGGAGCACCTGGCGGATTAGAACTGCCAACCCTTTGGTTAGCAGCCGTAGCACTTAACAACTATGCCACCAGGGTTTCCTATTTATATATATAAAACTAAACAAAATCCAAAGCTGTCCAGTTGAACCTGACTCATGATGACCCTATAAGACAAAGTAAAACTCCCGCACAGGGCTTCCAAGAGGCACCTGGTGGATTTGAACTGCCGATCTTTTGGTTAACAGCCAGACTGTTAACCACTGCATCACATACATGTCATTATATAGGAGAAATAAGCAAAAAAAAAAAAAAAAAAGTCACAAAAGATACATTATAAATATTTACAATGACAAAATGGAGCAAAAATATTTATTGCACGGTAAGTATATATTCATAATGAAACATTATGCAAACTATCACACTTTAAAACGGTATGTTGTTATGGTAGAACATTATATCAAGCACATCAATCCCTGCCTTAAGGTGAGAAAAAAGTTTTGGAATGAAGATTGGACAGAATGAAAAAACATAAAATATAGAAATGTAATAATGGAAACTAAAACAAACAAGCAAAAAACATAAACACATGATGGCAATTGACTAGGAAATGAGAAGCAAGGGTAACATTTGTGTTTATGAGGTGAAAAAGGAAAAAAGAAAAAACCTTGAAAATAGCAGTAACAGCAACAATAAGAAAAACGACAGAAAATGAGGGAGTGATACCTCACACGTGCACAATGCATTACTTTTATTCCATTTAAATCTTTTAAATAATGTAGTAAGAAAGTGTTTAAGGACAACTTCATTTTGTCATCCATGTGGAGAGGCCACTGTAGAAATGGGGAATATTGACAGTTCTGTTTTACAGATTACAGATAGGGAATATTAATCCAGGTCCCTGTGTGGTAAAATGAATGTTAACAAAGTAAAACGCAAGACCATATGAACTAGATAAACATAGACCTGCATACACACTATTAGAATAAAAATTTGGTCACCGGTGAACACAAAATGTCCTGGACAGTTAAACAACCACTCCAGGTATCTTGTTAAGCTTTCATATGCTTCAGGAACAGTCACTAAATTGCCTGGCATCTCCTCAGGGAAAACCTCCAAGGGTAAAAAAAAATGCCATAAATTCTTCTCACTCTGCCATGTTAGGAAACACTTGGGGGAGTCAAAACAGAGGCTTCATTGCAGGTAAAAAGACAGACTTTTTCCATTTTTTACCAATACCTGAAACCTTTCAGTGACACTTGCAGGGTCCCACCTTTATTCAATGGCAAAATCATTGCAAAATATTAGGATTTCTGAGTCAGTTCTGTGTGCATTCTACTTTTCAATAGTACCTGAGACTAGGATCTCTCTCCCTTTATTTTTTTTAACATCATTATTGTTTTTTTCAAACAGTCACTCTTTGTTTCAGAGGCTAAATGCTCGTATTTGAAGCCTCATCATTATGTCTAAATGATATTTTTACTTTATATAAGTAACTATATGAATAAAAAAGTAACAGAAAAAAAAAAAAAGTCCTGGAGTCAGTTTTGCCTCATAGCTATCCTGTGTGCATCAGAGAACTGTGGTCCATAGTTTTTCAATGGCTGTGAACTTTCAGAAGTAGATTTTTCTTTTTTCCAAGGCGCCTCTGACTGGATTCAATCCCCCAACATTTCACTTTGTAGCTGAGTACTTAACTGTTTTTGCCACCCAGGTGGCCTAATTATGTGAATAATAGAGCTCAAATATGAAAGTAAAGGAAGCATATGCAGTATTAAAAATACTGTAGCAGAATTATGAAGCTACAGTATTCAGTCTCCAATGTTGATGTCCTTTCAAATCCTTAGTTATAGTAAGCTGGCTCTACTCTTAAGTGTAATTTAATATATAATGCATATTTAAATAACTGTATAAATGTATATTTTTGCTATTCTCTTGATAAGGAAATAAATTTCTATCTCACAACTCATGTTGAGATGTGAAAAGCAATTTTTTAACAGTTTGGGAAACTTGTAAGTACCCAATTTTATGATGATTGCATAATATATACCATATTCTTCAATTCCCGGTACAATCTGGCAGAAATAATATATAATTATCTCAAGGAAGATAGCTTTATAAAAGGAGAATGAGATACTCAACGAAGATAGTAAACTATGGAAAATAACTTGGAGCTCTCCATGAAACTCCAAAGCTTTTGACAGGAAGTCCTCTTCTCTTCCCTTACGTTATAGGAAAAGCAGAACTTACAAATACAAGTCCTTTTTCCTCCAGCAGTTTTTACTGGGTTTTCATCATTGCAACTAAACAAGATTTACTTTGCTTTTATGGCATTCATTGATGATACTTGATCTCCTAATTGTAATACTGATACCCAATTCTGAACTTCTTTAAAAAAAAATTATTGTGTTTTAGGTGAAAGTTTACATAGCAAATTAATTTTCCAGTAAAACTTCTTACACAAAATATGTCAACACTCTCCTCGTTTCCTTCCTGGCTTCTCTGTGTCCATTAGTCAGGTTTCCCTGTCCCTTCCCGCCTTCTTGCCCTTTTGGTCTCCCGTAGTTGGTAGTTCTAAGGGGCACATTCTTCACAGATTTTATTGTTTAATTTAATAGCCCCGTCTGTTATTTGTGCTCAAAGGTGGCCACTGGCAGTGTCTATAGTTTCACGTTAGAAGATTGTCTTAGGACAATTGTCTCAGGGGTTTCTCCAGCCTCTTTCAAACCAGTAAGTCTGGTCCTTTTTTTTTTATTTGAATTTTGTTGTACATTTTTTTCCCATTCTGCCGCAGACCTTCTACTGTGATCCTCGGCAGAGTGGTCTGTAGTCATAGCCAGGCAGCATCTAGGTCTTCTGGTCTCAGGTTAGAGGAAGCTGTGGTTCATGTGGGCCATATGTCCTTTGGTCTAATTGCTTCCTTAAGTCTTTTTTTGTTTTCTTCATTCCACTTTATTCTAGGTGGAAAGAGGCCAATAGTTTCTTTTCTGACATTAACAATGTGTGTATTTAGGGTCACAGCCTTCTCAGTAATGTTTTATATGAGATAGTGTATTTCTCCTGTTACCATTTTATTATTTAATATGATATGATTGTATTTTTCTATTTGCTTGATTATTTCTAACTCAGAGGCTGCTGGTCTGGCTATTTTCATTGTAAGTAATATCATTTCAAACCATTAATTCTTTTACCTTAAACTGCCATCCTCATCCTTCTCTGGCATTTTTTTTTAAACCTGTCATATATTAGGGATATGTATTATTCATTTTAATTTAAATATATTTGTTTGTATGAATTAAGTACTATATAATAGTTTAAGCTAGAGGATTTCTTTATCCAAATGGAATTTTTTAACAACATTTCATTATATAAAATCAATGACATGAACTCCCTTTCTTCCAATTTGTTCAAATTTCCTCTCACTATCTTAGATACTTTGATGACAAACAACTTAGTATATGTTAGTTATAAAGAAGCTGCTCCTAGGGCAGGATGTATTTTAAGTAAATTTATATTCAAAGGTACGGTTGTTAAGGTGATCCTGACTCAAGAGTGACCCCAAAGTGTTTCCAAGGCTGTAAATAACTATGGAAGCAGACTGCCACATCTTTCTCCCGTGCAGCCACTGGTGGTTTGGAACTGCAGAGCTTTAGGTAAGCAGTCCATCAACTTATATTAAAATGTATTAAAAAAAAAAAGTAAAGTAGAAGATGTATAATCCAGAAGCTTGGCACACTGATGGTCCAATTTTAGTCCTGGAGTTGAAGATGGGGGAGAGAAGAGCTGGGGTCAGTTATGTGGATAACACACTACTCAACCTACTCATCATCATAACCCCGACATAGAAGCTAGGTCAACTAGAACGATTCATGTATACATATGCAAAAAAAAGTCCTTTCATGTAAATTATTGTCATCATTTTAAAAACAACACCATTATATCCTTGACTTTTGAGACTTATATCCCGATACCTTAAATGCACTGAAACGTTTAATCATCATTTATTTTTCCAACAACCTTGAAGGGAAGTGTTCATTTTGCAGATGTGAATGAAGAAATTAAGGTATCTTGCTTTATAACTCACAAATGGAGGTATAACAGAGACTATATCTGCATGGGTCTAGCACCTAGAATATTTCCCTGTATAAAGACAGATAATCCCCACCATGATTGATTAGATTTTCCTTGTTAATCATGTGTTCAATACCTGTCAAGTGTGTTGTTTCAGTCTGTACCACCCATGGCACAAGGGCTTTTATAGGACTCTGTTTTGAAGTAAAGCATATTAAATTTTTCCACACATTTTGTGAATTTGCCCTTTAAAATTTTTATAATGAAATTGACATTTGTAGTATAATTTTGTAAATGTCATTTTATAAATGAAAAAAAAAGAAAGTTTAGTAATCACCCATATACCTACCACTTAAAAATTTTAACTTTTTAAATTTTTTTTTCATATATTTATATGCATTAAAAAAACAAACTTGTTACCATCAAGCTGATTCTGACACATAGAGACACTAGAGGACAGAAAAGAACTGCCCCATAGGTTTTGCAGGGAAAGACTGGTAGATTCAAACAGCCGATTTTTGGGTTCTCAGCCAAGGTCTTATCCAGTGCTCCACAAGGAATCCCAGCTATGTACATGTATATGTTTGTATAAATATATATGTATTGTGTATATGTATATGTGCATGCATATGTATGTGTGCATATATCGTGTTTATGTGTGTGTGTGTATTGTGTATATGCACAAGTATATGTGTATGTATATATATATATATATATACATACATGCACATCTACATTTACACGTACACATACACCTATGTCCTTATCTGTGTCTATCTCTATTACTGTGTTTACTACGGGGTTTCTCAACTTCTGCTATAGTGACAGTTTGGACTGAAAATTTTCTTATTGCGTGGAGTTACCCTGCATATAAAAGAATGTTAATAACATCCCAGGCTTCCATTAGGTACAAGTAGTACTCTTCTCCTAGTTGTGACATCCAAAATGTCTCAAGCATTGACAAATGTTCTTTGGGGAACAAATATTACCCAACTGATAACAAGTTAGATTTCTCTTTCTTTCCCTCTTTCTTCCTCTCTCTCTATATCTTCAAGTGTCTATGCTTTATTTGTGGGAGGCAGGTTTAATTTCAAATAACTGTATTTATTTGGATTTATCTTATTCATTTAGCATATTGCCTTTGTATGCTAAAAATCTACTGATGGTGCTACATAAAACCTATTGACTACGCTGTTGTCTCTATCCAGAATAGGTTTCCTGATACACCAAGATGGACAAACACAATCTAACAGTGCTGAATGAATTCGTTCTGATGGGAATCACAGAACGCCCAGAGCTGCAGGCGCCATTGTTTGGGCTGTTCCTCATCATCTACCTGATCTCAGTGGTGGGCAACTTGGGCATCATCATCCTCACCAAGATGGACTCCAGGCTACAAACTCCCATGTACTTTTTTCTCAGACACCTGGCTATCACTGATCTTGGTTATTCAACAGCTGTGGGACCGAAAATGCTAGTCATTTTTGTTGTAGATGAAAATACAATCTCCTATTATTTTTGTGCTCTACAGCTCGCTTTCATTGTTTTGTTCATAAGTGGTGAACTTTTCATTCTGTCAGCAATGTCCTATGACAGTTATGTTGCCATCTGTAACCCTCTGCTCTACTCAGTCATCATGTCACAAACGGTGTGTCAGATATTGGTGACAATCCTCTATCTTTATTGTACATTTGTTTCTCTTTTGGTCACCATAAAGATTTTTAATTTATCCTTCTGTGGCTGCAATGTCATCAGTCATTTCTACTGTGACACTAATCCCTTGTTATCTTTGCTCTGCTCAGACACACATGAAATTCAATTGATCATTCTCATCTTAGCATCTCTTGATTTGATTACATCCATTTTAATAGTTCTTGTTTCTTACCTGCTCATTTTTGTAGCCATTCTCAGGATGCACTCAGCTGTGAGTAGACACAAGGCCTTCTCCACTTGTGGATCCCACCTGACGGTAGTGGTAGTGTTCTATGGGACTTTAGTCTTTATGTACATGCAGCCCAAATCCAGTCATTCTTTTGATGCTGATAAAGTGGCTTCCATATTTTACAGCCTGGTTATGCCCATGTTGAATCCCTTGATTTATAGCTTGAGGAACAAAGATGTAAAATATGCCCTACGTAGAATATGGAAAAAAATATGCAACATCATTTCTATTGTTTGATTCTTTACATGGTTCCTATGAAATACATGATGAGTTTTAAACCTTGTCTGTGTGCCTCCGTAGGGTTCAGCAAGCACACATATATTCCACATATATTTATAAATATCTTATGTGTCAGTCACTCTTCTGAATACATTGATGAACAAAACAGTATAAACCTTTGCCTTCCTTGAAGTTAAGAGATGGAATACAAATATAATAATTAAGTGAATTTTATCATAGAGAAAAGTGTGTTGGGGCCCTGGTGGTGCAGTGATTAAAGTGCTTGGCTGCTAAATGAAAGGTCAATGATTCAAATCCACCAGTCAATCCCTGAGAGAAATAATCAGCTTTCATAAAGATTTACAGCCTTGGAAACCCTATGGGGCAGTTGTAATCTGTCCTGTGGGGTCATTATGAGTCAGAAGCTCCTGAAGAACAGTGAATTTGGGTTTTTTGAGAATGTGATAATAAATAAAATCCTTTGCCATTGAGTTGATTCTGACTGAAAGCAACCCTATAGGACAGATTAGAACTGCTTCATAGATTTTCCAAGGAAAGGCTGGTGGATTTGAACTGCTGACCTTTTGGTTGGCAGCCAAGCTCTGGCCCAGTGCGCTACCATAGCTTCAGGAGAATGTGCTGGGAACCATGAAATCAGCAAAGAGAGTGGATAGCTGAGCGGTAGTGGGAAAAGGTACCAGGTACAAGAGTACAGTTAATGATTCTGGTGTTTATTTCAACTATTAGAATAAACTTTGCAGTGTCAGTACTTGTGTTTGTGTATGTGTGTGTTTGTGTAAGCCCTTGCCTTCTGTTTTAGCCTTCATAGTTTCTGAGGGGGAGGGGTATTAGATTTGGCCAGGTTGCCATGAGTCTCAGGGTAGTGTAGTGATTTGAATTACTCAGTCATCTAAATTGGCTCATATGTCCCCATTCCAGACCTTGGAGCTCCATTTTCTTATGGATGCCTTTACTTTCCCATGTGAATTTGTTAACTCAGCATAGCTTGCTGTTTAGCAATTCAAAAGTTCAGCTTTGCATCTGACTTTCTTTTTAATCAATGCGTTTTGCCTAGATCAGAATACACACCAATAAATATAAGTTTCTTGAGGTCATCCACAGTAGTTCCCAGGTTTAGAATCCCTTCCCCACTAGTCATTCTTATTTAATTACCTTTTTTCTTTCATGAGTTGTTTTTCTCTATATGAAAAACTTTTAAAAATATTTGTTCAATTATTTCTTTGTGTATTTCCTTGGGGAACAGGATATGCTATGATGACTTAAGTTCATTGCCTGCCTTTCATTCTTTTGACTTTCCTAATATGTGGTCATTATTTATCACGCACTGTGGTGTTTTTTATATTTTTATTGTCTTTTGTTTACCCTGCTTGTGAGAGGCAAAATGAAATAATAGTATGGTTTGCACAATGATATATTTCTATTTCAAGTGAGGTCTGTTATGTGACAAGGATACAGTTATCTGACCTCATGGACATTGTTGGTCGATGTTACTACTCAGATTTTTCCATGTATTTATGTTTATTGTTATTTTTTTCTTTTTAAAATTTCTGGGATTTTATTGAAGCTAACCCCCCAGAAAACCCAGTGCTGTCGAGTCGATTCCGACTCATAGCGACCCTATAAGACAGAGTAGGACTGCCCCATAGATTTTCCAAGAAGCGCCTGGTGGATTTGAACTGCTGACCCTTTGGTTAGCAGCTGTAGCACTTAACCACTACGCACCAGGGCTCTAGTAGCTTCTTATTGAAGCTACTAGAGTCTAAATGTTTTCATGGCTCAGGATCATGAAATAAAATCCCTCACGTAACCAAAGAAATTTGAATAAAAATAGCTCATTAGAATATAAGAGAAGGTGCATGTTATATTGTCATATGAGCATCAATATTTTTAAAAAGGTTGAAGCAGTTAGAAGGTGAGGATGGTCATGATAAGACAGAGCTGCCCAGGCTGCAGAAAATTTCACTGATTTGTGCAGCTTGCTTGGCACTCCCCTTAGCTTTACATTAGAATCCTGGTTACTTTGCTCGGTACACCCAGCAGCTGTACATTAAAATTCTGGATCCCTTCTCTTTAAGTTCTGCCCAAACTAGAGAAAACTGGCAGAAACTGATTTAGGCACCATGTTGACATTCAGGTTATCCTTTTAAACCTCATACATAGTACATTCTCCACCTTTGGGTAGAGTTTAAATGCCATGTTCTGAACACATGATGCATGAAGTTACATTTAAACCACATTGCACTTAAGTAGTTTAATAATATTGCTGTTGTAACTTGTATGAATTTCCCACTTGTCAACCCCTTAAAAGTAACCTTTTGCCTCACTCTCACTGAGCAGTCTTGGCAACATCAGGCCCAACTGTTTCTTCCCTTGCACAAGGAAATAAAGGTGCCTTTCTACACTCCCACTTGCGGCTCTGGTTTGCTGGATGAGACAAGTCACAGCGAGTGGTCCAGGGATTTCCAAAGCAACAATGAGCACATCCAGGTAATAATACTCCATACTTATTGACTGGTGTATCAGAGTCATTCTTCAAGATTTAATTAATTTTCACAACAGCTCTGTGAGGCAGGTTTTATTAATATTTACTCATTTTAGATGATACTATGGAGGTTCAGAGAGGGTAAATAAATGACCCAAATTCTACTCACAAATGGTAGATAAATAGTCCAAGTTCACAGAAACAAGTTTCAAACATGACCTAGCTCCAGGTTCCAGGTTCTAGGTTCATAACAACTAGTGTCAATAACTTCTTAATGTTAATTTTCTGCTTTAATGGTGTCACGCCTGAGATGACAGAGAGTATCAGATTAAAAGAAGAGAAAAAGCAGTTGGGTTCATAAAATAGCTAATGCCTAGGACAATGTCTGGGGGAGAAAATAAATTCAATAGAGATAATGATTAATAAGCTGACACAGTAAGCTAATTGATTCATTTCGACGCATGATTTGTTCAAAGTAAATAATGAAAAACCATCAGAAGGTGGACACAGGACATAGTCAGGGAAGGTTTATAATAAACTTCCATGGGTTGATATCAGGAATTCTCATAAAGTAGTAAAGAACAGGAGCCACGGTGACACAGTGGTTACAGCTCAGCTGCTAACCCAAAGCTCAGCAGTTTGCACCTGCCAGTATCTCTTGGGAAACCCTAGGGGGCAGTTCTAGTCTGTCCTGTAGGGTCACTAGGAGTTGGAATCAACTGGGTGACATGGGTTTGGTTTTTTGGTTGAGTAAAAAAGATGTTAAAAAGAAATAAACAAGGAAGTCCCCATTTTAAGAAATAATTTGCAGACTATTGCTGTGAGAAGTTCAGCCACCTTTTAAAAATAGAGATAGGATTGATGTTACTTCCTTAAAAAGGGAGGTCTTTGAGAAAAACATTTACTCCCCACCGTCTTCTGCTTCCTGGACTTTGTTACCCTGTGAACTTCAATTTTGGGGGAATGTAATTTAAGGAGAAGGGATTGCCAAATATATTAACTTTGATTTTCTGAGCTATTGAACCAATGAGAGCCATCAGGCCCCTCTACCGGACATTTTCTTCTTTTTCTGTTTCTCTTGTTTAAATAAATTAAAACCTGTTTCTTGAGCTAATGTTTGAGAGATGCATTTTATTATTGAGTGTTTCATTACATGCCTGGGAAAAGAATTTCTAGATGATACAATAAGGAGAGACAGAAGACCTACATGCAATCGTGACGGCAGGGCACAATGGAATTGTATGCTGTGTCATTTATTTAGCTTAAGATGTGAAAAAAAAAAAAAACAGTAGTAAATGTGCAATCTATTGAGTGTTGCCATGATTAACGTAAACATCCAAGAGCTTCCTTCTCACCACAGTAATCATATGGACCAAAAGTAATAACACACAACCCAGTGGTATCCATCAACTCAAAGAAAATAAATATGTCTAATTCGCTAATACAGTTTTTCAAGTTTTTCATTGGAGGAGTCCTTGAAAATAAGAGAGACAAAGAAAAAGAGAGAGAGAGAATGATAAGAAAATACTGAGGGTCTTGCTATACCAGTTAAATATTATTCAAACCCATTGTCATCGAGTCAATTCTGACTCATAGTGACCCTATAAGACAGAGTAGAACTGCTCCATAGGGTTTCCAAGGAGTGCCTGGTAGATTCGAACTGCCGACCTTTTGGTTAGCAGCCATAGCTCTTAACCACTACGCCACCAGGGTTATAAAAAAATCTGTGATTCATTAAAATATTTAACGACCCCTAATAACACTTTTTGTTGTGTAGTGCCTAGAGTTGATACTGATCACAGATACTCCCATGAACAACAGAACGAAACAGAGTCTGGTCCTGCACCATCCTCACAATGATTGGTATGTTAGCAATACTAGTGTCAATCCATCTCGTTGAGGGTCTTCCTATTTTTAACTGACCCTCAACTATACCATCCACGATGTCCTCCTTCAAGGACTGAACTTTCCCATGAAGAGTCAAATACTACCTGTGTATAATTTCTCTATTAGAAAAAGTTACCACCAAGCAGAGCGGGCTGAGAGAATTGACAAATCGGTACTACATGTACTGCTGGGTTCCCTGGAGAAAGAATAAACTGGTGGAGAGGTGTAGACAAATGTAGAGGTAGGGAAGTCTCAGGAGTCAAGTTACAGAAAGAGTGATATTCTAATTTCTACCATATGTGAATGGCACATCCTAGAACTGTGAAGGGCATGCCCTTCACCACAACATGTGATGTTTCTCCCAGTTTCTACTGTGTCATATTCTAGTAGAAGTTCATCTTATAATTACAGACAGTCTTACCTACGTACAAAGGCAACTAACAATAATGAAATGGTATAAACTTCTTGGTGAGAAGAATAAAACTATTTAGTATGACAGTATATTACTTAAATACCACCAAACATGCTCAATATATGAAATGACAGCAAAGTACAAAACCAGATGTGCCTGTCTATTTACATAAATATTAGCTCAAACTATTATTTTATTATTTGAGCAATAGAAATTATTCAACCCTAGAGTAGGAAAATAAAAATTCAGTATTATTCTCTCATAGAAAATGTCTTCACTTTTAAAACTCACTTTTTCATGGAACTTATCTATGGTCATCACAACAAATAGATTCTATGGAAATTGTGAACTTATAAAAAATAATTGATACAGAAATAAAAGAATTTTTTCCAAGGCTTTATTTTTTCAAAGTCATCAAATTTTCATGATTTTTCTAACCATAAGGACATTTAATACCTACTTGAGTAAGCCTGGGCTCTGCATCTATTAAACGGCTTTATACATGGATATATCTCTTATTTCACATCTAGAAAGTCAGACAAATTGGATTTTTTTCTTGTTACTTTTATTGTTTAAATCTTTTTATTGAGATATAAACAACATACCATAAAATTTACTCATATCTCTTGAATTTTTTCTTTCACTCTTTCACTTTTAAAAAATCTCAAGCATGTCCTTCCCTTTTGGTTTTTTAACTCCAGGTCTTTGCACATTTAATTATAATGCTTTAATTTGTCTTCTTAGCCTCCCTTTGAAATCTCCTGTGCAGCTCTTCAACTTTATTATCTCTTCTGTTTGCTTTAGCTATTCTACATTCAAGAACAAGTGTCAGAGAATCTTTGACATCCATCTGGTTTCCTCTTTCTTTCTTGTCTTTTAATGATCTTTTGATTTCTTCAGGTATGATGTACTTGATGGCATTCCAAACTTGTCTAATCTATGGTCATTAGTATTCAACATGTCAAATCAATTTTTGGGAAGATCTCTAAATTCAGGTAGGATATTTTCAAGGTCATATTTTGGCTGTCGTGGACTTTCTCTAGTTTTTTTCAGTTTTAACTTGTACTTGCATATGAGCAATCGATGGTCAGTTCTGCAGTTGTCCCCTGGCTTTGTGTTGACTGATGACATTGAGCCTCCCCATCATCTCTTTCCACAGATGTAGTGGATTTGCTTCTTGTGCGTTCTATCTAGCAAAGTCCACATATACAGTCTCCATTTCTTTTGTTAAAAAGTTATTTGTAATGAAGAATTTATTGGTCTTGCAATATTCAAATATGGATGTCTGGCATCGTTTCTATCACCAAGGCCATATTTTCCATCTGTTGATCCTTCTTTTTTTTTTTCCAACTTTCACATTCTAATAACTAATAATTAGCAATGGATTTGATTGCAATTTTGGTGAATTCAGACTTCAAAAGATGATAAAATCTTCAACATCCTCATCTTTGGCATTCGTTGAGTAGATTTGAATAATAGTAGTATTAACTGGTCTTGTTTGTTGGCATATGAATATTATCGTATCTTTGACAGTGTTATACATCATTGTAGGTCTTGGAATTTTTTTTTTTTAAGATGAGTGTGATGGCATCCCTATTCAATTGTCATTGTGGCATAGCATACCATATGATTGCCTAATTCAGAATGGTCAATATCATTCCATTTTAGCTCACTAATGCCTAGGGTATCCACCTTTATAGGTTCCTTTTCATTTTTTACAACTTTCAATTTTCTAGGATTCATTCTTTGTGCATTCTATGTTCCAATTATTATTTGATACTTGCAGTTGTTTCTTCTCATTTTAACTCATGCTAATAAAATAAATTTTTTAAAAAATAAAATAGAATATCTTACTATAATAAAATAAAATAAGAGAGAAGTCTTAAACAGACAATTTGCAATAAAAGGGGAGTTGGAGTGACTAATAACTGTCCCGAATGTAAAAAAAAAAAAAAAAAAGGAGGGGCAAAATGATAGAGTAGTCAGATGCTCCCTGTGATCTCTCTTACAACAAAGACCTGAAAAAGCAAATTAATCGATCATATACGACAATCTAGGAGCCCTGAACATTGAAGACAAGATTGAGGAGTACTGCTGAGGGACAGAGAGAGGGAGAGACATTTTAGAAGTAGCAAGGATTTGTCAGACTTGACCTGGCTGGTACCTTGCAGGCTGGATCAGCTGGCTCATGTGGGTTGAGGCAAGCAATAGTGTTTGTGATGTATTTTCCACATTGGCAGAAATCATGGGGCTCAGAGTCTGTTCAAACCTCCGGAACCAGGGAGAAGCAACAGTGAATCAGTAAAAGATAAATACAGGCATGTAATCTATACTATAAAGATCAAAAATCCTTTCCCATCCTTGGGAAGTACCTCTTTCAATCTTTTTTTTTAAATAAAGATAAAAAATCCTTTATCATCCTTGGGAAGTACCTCTTTCCCATTTACCTACCCCCTCTCTGCTCTGTTCCAGTTTGTAGTCTAGTGTCAGTGATTGCTGAGCCCCCTGGGCTGGGAATATGACCTATAGTATCCTCTGAACCATTGTCCCAGCTATGGAGTGGGAACAAATGAACAAACAGGGAAAAAATAATCTGCCAGCTCCCCTAAGCTAGGAACTCAGGGCAGGCAGAGTTCCTTTGTCTAGGTACAGACAAAAGAGGCACATGGATGTTGAATACTTTAAAACACTGCCTAGACCTCCGTGGGCCCATTTCAACAGCATAGACAGTCATTAGCACAAAACAACAGGGTATATACCTGAAGCCTATTTTCAACTGCAACAGCTAAGGAAGAGTGGCAGATTTATGACATTTGACACCACAGTTCCCATTAAACATGGACCTCATCTATCCACGTCAGTGGCCTAAGGACTGTTGGCTCCATCTACATCACCTAACCATCTGCAACAGGGGTCCAAGAATAATTGTTCCCACACAGTCCTTAAAGCAAACAGTATTGGGTACCCAAAGTCCAACCGCAAAGCCCACCTAACTATGCACTCTAGGGAACAGGGACATATCTTATACC
Organism: Elephas maximus indicus; assembly: GCF_024166365.1. Lineage (NCBI taxonomy): Eukaryota > Metazoa > Chordata > Mammalia > Proboscidea > Elephantidae > Elephas > Elephas maximus. The sequence continues at coordinate 116,504,946 of NC_064825.1, forward strand.
AGGGTACTCAAGAACAGTCATCAGCCCACTTATTTGCCCAGCATATGACCCCCTACTGCAGCCAGGTACCTGTGCCTGCTCCAATCACCTCTGCACATCTAGAACTGTAGGTGAAAGCCCACACCACACACTTGGCAACCAACCAACCTGGATGCCTGAGCCGAGTCAACACAAGAAAAGTAAAAGGATTCCTGGCTCACATACCTCGTAAGAGCTCTAACCAACTGGTGACAAAATGTTAGAGCATCAAAACAACCAATATTCAAAGAATCCCACCTGAGCAGCCTATTTGGACATATCAAAACAAAACAGAACAAGAAGCTAGGACACAGTAAACAAACAAAATAAATAAACACAATAACTTACTGAATAGAAAAAAATTGAAAGAATTAACAAGGATAAAATCTGGTTCTTTTAAAAGATCAACAAAATCAGTAAACCACTGGCCACACTGACAAAAGAACAACAGAAGAGGAAGCAAATAACTCAAAAAAGAAATGAGGTGGATGATATCACAACAGACCCAACTGAAATTAAAACAATCATAAGAGAATACTGCAAGAAATTTTACTCCAACAAAGTTGAAAATCTAGAGGAAGTGGACAAAATTATAAAAACACACTACCTACCTAAACTAACACAAACAGAGGAAGAAAACTAAATAAACCTATAATGAAAGAAGAGACGGAGAGGTAACTAAAAAACTGCTCACAAAAAAAAAAAAAAAATGCTGTCCCTGATAGCTTCTCTTGATAATTCTACCCAACTGTCAGTACAGTTAACACCACTACTACTAAAGGCATTGCAGAGCATACAGAAGGATGAAATACTCCCAAACTGACTCTGAAGCCAGCATAAATCTGGTACAAAAACCAGGTAAAGACACCACAAAACAGGAAAATTACAGACCAATATCCTTCAAGAACATAGTTGCAAAACTCCTCACCTAAATTCTTGCCAATAAAATTCAACAACATATCAAAAAATTATTCACCATCACAAAGCAGGATTCGTATTAGGTATACAGGGATGTTTCAACCTTAAAAAAACAATCAATGTAATCCAACGCATAAAGAACACAAATGATAAGAACCAAATGACCTTATCATTTGATGCAGCAAATACATTTGATAAAGTCCTATACCCATTCATGATAGAAGTTCTCAGCAAAATAGGAACAGAAGGGAAATTCCTCAAAATAATAAAAGCATTTACGCAAAGCCAACAGACAACATCATCCTAAATGGAGAGAGTCTGAAAGCATTCCCCTTGAGAACGGGAACCAGACAAGGATGCACTTTATCACCAAGCTTATTCAACATTGTGCTGGAGGTCCTAGCCAGAGCCGTTAGGCAAGAAAAAGAAATACAGGTCATCCAAACTGACAAGGATGAATTAAAAGTAACTGTATTTGTAGATGATATGATTTTATACACACACACACACAAAAAAAATGCCAGGAATCCACAAGAACATTGTTTTGGGTTTTTGAATAGAAGATTTTGGGAAAATATCAAGATATGTGATAAACATACAAAAATCAATTGGATTTCTGACAACAACAAAGAAAACTTTGAAGAAGTCACCATATCAATACCATTTACAATAACATGAAAGAAGATAAAATAGCCTGCAAGAAAATAAACCTAACCATAGATGTAAAAGACCTATACAAAGAAAACTACAAGACACTATTGCAAGAAACAAAAAGAGATATACATACGTGGAAAAACATACTTTGATCACAAATAGGAAGACTCAACATTGTGAAAATATCACTTCTACCAAAAGTGATCTACAGATAAAATGTAATCCCGATCCAAATTCTGAGGCTTTTTTTTAAAGAGATGGAGAAACAAATAACCAAATTCATACGAAAAGGAGGGGGCCCACATAAGTAAAGCACTACTGGAGAAGAAAAGCTAAGTGGGAGGACTTATGCTAAGTGGTTTTAAAACCTGTTATACCACCACTGTAGTCAAAACAGCTTAGGATTGATACAACAACAGATACATAGACCAATGGAACAGAATCGAGAAACAAGATGTAAGTTTATATACCTATGAGTAGCCAATATTTCACAAGGGCCCAAACTCCAATAAATGGGGAAAAGACAATCTCTTTAAAAAATGGTGCTGGCATAACTGGATATCCAACTGCAAAAAAATAAAACAAGATCAATACCTCACACCATGTACAAAAACTAACTTGAAATGAATCAAAGATCTAAACATAAAATCTAAATTGTTAAAGATTATGGAAGAAAAAATAGGGACAATGATAATGGTCCTAATGCATGGCACAAACAGTATAAAAAACATTAGTATAAAAGCACAAAACCAGAAGAGAAATTAGATAGCTCGGAGAGCCTAAGAATGAAACACTTATGTTCAACCAAAGACTTCATTAAAAGAGTAAAAATATTACCTACAGACTGGGCAAAAAATTTTGGAGTATTACATATATGAACAGGGTCTAAACTCTAAAACCTAGAAGATACTGCAAAACTTCAAAAACAAAAAACCCAATTTAAAAAAAGGGCAAAAGATATGAACAGGCACTTCACCAAAGAAAATATTCAGGTGGCTAACAGACAGAGGAGAAAATGCTCACAATGATTAGACTTTACATAAATGAAAATCAACACTATAATGAGATACCGTCTCATCCCAATGAGGCTAGTATTTAAAATAATAATAAAAATAATAAATGTTGGAGAGGTTGTGGAGAAACTGGAACATTATACACATGCTGGGGGGAATGTAAAATGGTAGAACCATTTTGGAAATTGATTTGGCACTTCCTTAAAAATCTAGATAGAAGTACCTTGCAATTCAGGATTTTGACTCTTTAAAATATATCCTGGAAAAATAAGAGCCCACAGAAAAATAGATAGGTTCACTGCAGCACTGTTCACTTTAGAAAAAGATGGAAACAATCTATGTGCTCATCAAAGTATGAGTGGATAAGTGAATTATTTTATATTCACACAATGAAATACTACACAATAAAGAACAATTATGAATCTTCAAAACATCAAATAACATGGATGAATCTGGAAGGCATTACGCTGAGTGAAACTAGTCAGTAGTAAAAGGACAAATATTGTATGAGACTACTTTTATAAAACTCAAGAAATGGTTTAAATACAGAAGAAAACATTCTTAGGTGGTTACAAGGGTGGGGAAGGAAGGATAGGTAAATGCACTAATTAAATAGTAGACAAGAATTATCTTAGGTGAAGGGAGGGACAACACACAATACAGGTTAAGTCAGCACCAATGGACTAAACCAAAAGCTAAGATGTTTCCTGAACACAACCAAATGCATCAAGGGACAGAATAGCAAGAGTGGCAGTCTGAGGACTGTGGTTTCAGGGGACATCTAAGTCAACTGGCATAACAAAGATTATTAAGAAAATGTTCTAAATCCCATTTTGGTAAGTGGCATCTTAAAAACTTGCAAGCGGCCTATCTAAGATGCATCAATTGGTCCCAATCCACCTGGAGTAAAGGAGAATGAAGACACCAATGACACAAGGAAAGTATTAGCACAAGAGATAAAATGGGCCACATAAACGACAGACTCCATGAGCCTGAGACCAGACGAACTAGACGGTGCCCACCTACCACCAATTACTGCCCAGACATGGAACACAGCAGAGAGTTCCTGATGTGGCAGAAGAAAAATGAGGTGTAGAACTCAAAATCATGAAAAAAAGACTAGACTTAAAGGTCTGACTGAGAGTGTAGGAGCCCCAGAAAACATGGCCCCCAGACTGTCAATCCAGAACTAAAACTATTCCTGAAGCCAACTCTTCAGACAAAGATTAGACTGGGCTATAAACACAAAATAATACTTGTGAAAAATGTGTTTCTTAGTTCATGTAGATAAATTTTTCTTTTTTTTTAATCTACATAAGACTAAATGGGCAACTCCTGTTCGAAGGTGAGATGAGGAGGCAGAAAGGGATAAGAGCTGGTGGAATGGACACAGGAAATCCAGGGTGGAAAAAGGGAGTGTGCAATCACATTATGTTTATAGCAACTAGGGTCACATAGCAATAAGTGTAAAAATTTTGTATGAGAAAATCACTTTAGCGTAATGTTTCACCTAAAGCATAATAATAAAGAAGTGAAAGTATAGAAAAAACAAACTGTATATCAGAGCATGAAATTTACTAATTTTGTTCCGTTTGACAACGTTATGGAAATGGGGGAATATTGAGTGGTCTGTCCTAAAGGTAAGGTATTTTAATCCAGACTCCTGGGTGGGACAAACTGAAAGCTAACTGAGACTAAATGAATCTCAAAGAAACAATCACTGGTGAATACAAATTGGTTAGAAAATTGACAGACACACTAGATATGTTCTTCAGTTTTCAAGGGCTTCAGACATAATTAACACATAGCTTGGTGTCTCCTCAGGGAGAGCTGTAAACGCTGAGAGAAAGCTGTAAGTTGCTCCCACTGTGCCATGCTAAGAATTGCATGGGGTGTAAAACAGGTTCAATACAGGTAAAAGGTAAAAATTTATAGGCAATATCATGTTTTACCAATTTCGAGAGTGTATTAATGGTTTTTTCAAGGCCCCATTTCTTTATTCAATTCTGTCTACTTTCCACCATTATTCCTAATATGTTCTATATGAGACAAATGTGGATTTCATGTATTCACTTTTATCATTAATGCTATGAAATTTAATTTCTGCATTCATTTGCTAATAGTTGACTCAGAAACTGTTCCACTCATAGTGTTCAGGAATAGACACATGTTAGATAGATAGATAGATAGATGGATAGATAGATAGATGGATAGATAGATAGAGAGATAGATGATGATAGATAGATAGATAGATAGATAGATAGATAGATAGATAGATAGATAGATACATAGATAGATAGATAGATAGATAGATGATAGATAGATAGATGATAGATAGATAGATAGATAGATAGATGATGACAGATAGATAGATAGATAGATAGATAGATAGATAGATAGATAGATAGATGATAGATAGATAGATAGATAGATAGATAGATAGATAGATAGATAGATAGATAGATAGATAGATAGATAGATAGATAGATAGATGATAGGTAGGTAGGTAGACAGACAGATAGACAGGTAGGTAAGTAGGTAGATAGACAAGTAACACCAAGGAAACACTACAATTATTTTCATGTATCATAGACACATTCAAGCATTTAATTCTCATTTATGCTTCCTAACAATACTGCCAGAAAGTGTTGGAAATATGATTTTACAGGTGGGGATAAACAGATTCATATAACATATGTTATTTGCCCAAAGTACCATTTTGTATACATTATGAATGGAGGTATAAAAAAAAAATAGCAGAGGCTATATCTATATAAAAATAGCTCTAGGGGTGTTTTCATGTATAAAGACAAATAAACCTCATTGTGATCAATTATCTGCCTATCTATCTATATATATATATGGACATATACATGAAATTATATATCTGTCTTGGTCATCTAGCGCTGCTATAACAGAAATACCACAAGTGAATGGCTTTAACAAAGTTTATTCTCTCACAGTCCTGTAGGCTAAAAATCCTTATTCAGGGTGCTGGTTCCAGGGCAAGTCTTCATCTCTCTGTTGGATCTGGAGGAAGGTCCTTGTTGTCAGCCTTCCCTTGGTCTGGGAGCATCTCAGCTCAGGAACCTCAGGTCCAAAGGATGCACTCTGCTCCTGGGGCTGCTTTCGTGTTGGTATGAGGTACCCATATCTCTCTGTTTGCTTATCTCTTCTATATCTTAAAAGAGATTGGCTTAGACACTGGCTAATCTTATATAAAAAAAAAAAATCTTATAGGTCTCATAAATATAACTGTTGCTAATCAATTTTATTATTTTTTTCTTTAATCCAACTTATTACATCATAGTGACAAGATTTACAGCACAGAGAAATCACATCAGATGATAAAATACTAGACAATCATACGATACTGGGAATCATGACTTAGCCAAGTTGACAGATATATTTAGGGGACACCATTCAATTCATGACGAAATCTATCTAGTATGTTGACTGTTCCATCAATATGACTGGGGAAGAGCTGACTACTCAAAGCAGAGTCGACCTTAAGCACGTAGATGGAGTCAAGCTCTTGAGACCTTCATTTGCTGATGTGTCATGACTGAAAAAGAGAAGAAACAGCGGCAAGAGTCCATTAATAATACCCGGAAAACCCAGTGCCATCGAGTAGATTCCGACTCAAGTACCTGGAATTTATAAAGCATGAACCTAGGAAAATTGAAAATCATCAAAAGTGAAATGGAATGCATAGGCATTGATATCCTAGGCATTAGTGAGCTGAATTGTACTGGTACTGGTCATTTTGAATCAGGCCATCATATGGTCTACTATGCTGTGAATGACAACTTGAAGAAGAATGGTGCTGCATTCATCTCCAAACAGCACATTTCCAGATCTCTCCTGCAGTACAAAACTGTCAGTGAGAGGGTACTATCCATCCACCTTCAAGAAAGACCAGTAATATGACTATTATTTAAATAATCGAACCAACCACTAAGGTTACAGATGAAGAAAGTGAAGATTTTTACCAACTTCTGCAGTCTGAAATTAAGGGAACATGCAATCAGGATGCACTGATAATTCCTGGTGATTGGAATGCAAAAGTTGGAAATAAAGAAGAAGGAACGATAGTTGGAAAATATGGCCTTGGTGATAGAAACAATGCCAGAGATTGCGTGATAGAATTTTGCAAGACCAATGACTTCTTTATTGCAAATACCTTTTTGCACCAACATAAACAGCAATTATACACATGGACCTCACCAGATGGAATATACAGGAACCAAATCTGCTATATCTGTGGAAAGAGAGGATGGAAAAGCTCAATATCATCAGTCAGAACAAGGCCAAAGTATGACCTTGAGTATATCCCACCTGAATTTGGAGACCATTGCAAGAATAAATTTGACACCTTGAATACTAATAACCAAAGGCCAGATGAGTTGTGGAATGACACCAAGGGCGTCACACATAAAAAAAAAAAAAAAAAAGTCATGAAAAAAGACAGGATAGAAAGAAAAGACATAAAGTATGTCAGATGAGACTCTGAAATTTGCTCTTGAATGTCCAGTAGCTAAAACAAAAAGAAGAAATGATGAAGAAAAAGAGCTGAAAAGAAGACTTCGAAGGGCAGCTTGAGAAGACAAAGAATTTTGATAAGATTTGCAAAAACCTGAGATAGAAAGCCAAAAGGAAAGAACATGCTCAGCGTTTCTCAGGCTGAAAGAACTGAAGAAAAAATACAATCCTTGAGTTGCAATTCTGAAGGATTCTTTGGGAAATATATGAAATGACCAGGAAGCATCAAAAGAAGATGAAAGAAGCACGTACGCCAAAATAAATGGTTGTTGTTCAACCATTTCAGGAGGTAACGTATGATCAGGAACTGATGGTACTGAAGGAAGGAGTCCAAGCTGCACTGAAGGCACTGGCTAAAACAAGGCTCTGGGAATTAACAAAATACCAATTCAGATGTTTTAACAAATAGGTTCAGGACTGGAAGTGCTCACTCATCTATGCCAGGAAATTTGGAAGACACCTACCTGTCCAAACAACTGGAAGAGATCATTATTTATGCCTATTCCCAAGGAAGGTGATCAAATCAAAAGTGGAAATTATTGAACAATATCATTAATATCACGTTAGTAAAATTTTGCTGACGATCATTCAAAAACTGTTGCAGCAGAGCAGTGTATTTACAGGGAACTGCCAGAAATTCAAGCCAGATTTAGAAGAGGACATGGAACCAGGGATATCATTGCTGATGTCAGGTGGATCCTGGCCGAAAGCAGAGAATACCACAAAGATGTTTACCTGTGTTTTATTGACTATGCTAGAACATTTGACTGTGTGGATCATACCAAATTATGAATAACATTGTGGAGAATGTGAATTCCAGAATGTTTAGTTGTGCTCATGAGAAAACTGTGCATGGATCAAGAGGCACTAGTTCGAACAGAACAATGGAATACTGCATGGTTTAAAGTCAGGAAAGGTGTGTCAGAGGTATATCCTTTCACCATACCTATTTAATCTGTATGCTGAACAAATAATCTGAGAAGTTGGACTATATGAAAAAGAACAGGGCATCAGGATTGGAGGAAGACTCATTAACATCCTGTGTTATGCACATAAAAAAACCTTTCTTGCTGAAAGTGAAGAGGACTTGAAGCCCTTACTAATGAAGATCAAAGACCACAGCCTTCAGTATAGACTACACCTCGACATAAAGAAAACAAAAATCCTCACAACTGAACCAATAACCAACATTCTGACAAATGGAGAAAAGATTGAGATTATCAAGGATTTCATTTTACTTGGATCCACAGTCAACAGCCATGGAAACAACAGTCAAGAAATCAAAAGATGCATTGCACTGGGCAAATTGACTGCAAAAAACATCTCTTTAAAGTGTTAAAAAGCATGGCTGTCACCTTGAGGAGTAATGTCTGTCTGACCCAAGTCATAGTGTTTTCAACTGTCCATGTGAGAGCTGGGGAATGAATAAGGAAGATTGAAGAAGAATTGATGCCTTTGTATTATGGTTTTGGAGAAGGATATTGAATATATCATGGACTGCCAGAAGAATGAACAAATGTGTCTTAAAGAATAACCAGAATGCTCCTTAGAAGCAAGAATAGAGACACTGTGCCTCACATACTTTGGACATGTTATTAGGAGGGATTGGACCCTGAAGAAGGACATCATCCTTGGTAAGGTACAGGGTCAGTGGAAAAGAGGAAGCCGATCTATGTAATGGATTGGCACAGTGGCTGCAACTATGGGCTCAAGTATAACAACGATTGTAATAATGCCACAGGACTGGGCAGTGTTTTGTTCTTTAAAACAAAGGGTCACTATGAGTAGGAGCCAACTCGTTGGCTCCTAACAAAAACAACAAGAGAGTAGGGAGTCAGCAAGTAAAATGAAGACCATCAACGAGATGGACTGACACAGTGGCTCCAAGGATTGGCTCAATGACAACAAGGATTGTGAGAATAGTGCAGGACCGGGCAGTGTTTCGTTCTGTTGTACAAAGGCTCACTATGAATTGGAACTGACTCAATGGGCACCTAACCACCACTAAGAACTATATTAACATGGAAATTTCTCAGACTGATAGAGGGCACTCATAATCAACATACAGCTACCATTATGCATGCTATGAACCATTGAATAAATTTTCAGGAAGATCAGGAACACAACATGTAAATCTACCCTTCCCAAATCTATCAGACATTTTAGTGGATGTTCTAGAAAACAGGATAAGGCAATAAAAAATAAACCAATAGAAAGCATTCAGATTGGAAATGAAGAGGTAAAACTTTTTATTAATTGATGACGATTTTTATGCATAAAATCTAATAGAGCCTACTAGGGTTATATACAGTATTAAAAAGTTAACTTAGCATTTCTTTGTGAACTGGCTTTCAGTTTAGTGGCCAATTAAAAAAAAAAAACCTGTTTGAATTTAAAGTGGGTTTGCATTTACTATATAGATACATTTGGGTATTTCATAGATATAACACTGGTAATGGATTGAATTGTGTCCCCGCAAAAGATGTTTCAACTTGGCTAGGCCAGGATTCACGGTAAAGTGTCCTTGTCCAACATTTTGTGATCAGATGTGACTATTCTATGTGTTGTAAATCCTAACCTTTATGATTTTAATGAGACAGGATTAGAGCTAGCTATGCTAATGAGAAAGACTCAATCAACAGGATTAGGATGTATTTTGAGTAAGTCTCTTTAGAGATATAAAAAAGTGAAAGGAGCAGAAAGGATTAGGACCTCATGCCATCAAGAAAGAATCTCTGCTAATGAAGCACATCCTTTGGACCCAGGGTCCAGGAGCTGAGAAGCTCTTAGATCAGGGGAAAATTGATGACAAGGACCTTCCTCCAGAGCCAACAGAGAAAGAAAAACTTCCCCTGGAGCTGGCATCCCGAATTCGAGTTTCTAGCTTCCTAAACTGTGAGATGACCCGGAATTCACTTGAAGCCAAAGGGTAAATGGTGAGAGAATAAACTTCTGTTTGTTAAAGGCATCCACTTGTGGCATTGCTGTTATACCAGCACAGACATCTAAGACAAACACGAAAAGCAAAATCCATAAAAAGCTTGTCCACATCAAATTTTAAAACTTCTGCTTGTAAAAAGACACTTGTGTAAAAACAAGTTATATTTTGGGAGAAAATATTTTCTAATAATATATCTAATAAATGAGTTATTTCTATAATGTGTACCCACACCCAAAACCCAGTGCCATTGAGTCAATTTGCTTCCTTTTCTTTTTTTTTTTTTTTCATTTTTGAGAACTCTATATACAGAGTTCTCAAAACTGAAAAAGAAGGAAAAGGTCTACAAAAATGGTCATAAAAATAAACAATAACTTATCCAAAGAAAACATGCAGCTGGCAATTATAAGCATATAAAAATGCTCAGCATCATTCTTAATTAATAAATTTCAAGTTAAAACAATAATGATGTACCTCTTTACATCTATTAGACTATCAGGTAGTTGGTAAATACGTGGAGGAACTGGAACACTCGTGAACTGCTACTGAACAATTAAAATGGCATAAACACTTTAAAAAATAATTTGTTTTAAACATTAGGGTCCACGAAGCCTAACCATAGTTTTGAAATGAAATTTAGCCATTCTATTCATATCTATCTAACCAAGGGACATGACAGCACTTTTCCTTATAAAGACATGAGTACAAAAGTCCATAGCAACTTCATTTGTAATAGTCAAAAAGTAGAATTAATCCAATTGTTCATCTACTTGAAAATGAATAAACAAATTGTGGTCTATCAAAGAAAACGAATACCACTCAACAGTAAAATCTGCTGAATTATTGTTACATGCAAATATATTGATGAAAAGTACAGACCAATACATTGGACTTTGTCAAAATGAAAACTACTCACCCTTAGACATTTATCCCAGAGAAATTAAACCTACGGTCATACAATAACCCTTATACAAATTAGTAGACAAGTGGTAACTTTGGTGAAGTGAAAGACAGTACACAAACAAGCAAAAATCCTAAGCAGACTGATGATGGCACTTGACCATGAAATGAGAAGCAAGGGTAACATTTCTGTTCCTGTGGCCAAAAACAAAACTAGCAAACAAACAAACAAAAAACCCTGAACAATAACAGCAACAATGGCAACAGCAAACTGGAAGTGATACTTCACATATGCGCAATGCATTGCTTTCATTCTATTTAAGACTGTTAAATAATACAATAAGAAAGTGTATAAGCACTTCTGCATTTTGTCATCCATTTGAAAAGGCCACTGTAGAAATGGGGAATATCGACAGTTCGTTTTATAGATACAATATTTTAATCCAGATCCCTGTGTGGTAAAAATGGAAAGTTAGTAAAGAGCAAAATGCAAGAATGTATGAAATAGATAAATACAGACATGTATACACACTATATGGTTGAAAACTTGCTTACTGGTAAATATGAATTGTCCTGGACAATTAACAGACAACACCTAGATATTTTGTCAGCTTTCAAGTGGTTCAGGAACAATCAACAAATTGCTTGGCATCTCCTCAGGGAGAATCTCCACGGGTGAAAAAAAAATTCTATAAATTCATCTCACTCTGCCATGTTAAGAAACAATCGGGGAGTCAAGGGAGAGACTTCATTACAGGTAAAAAGAAAGACTATTTCTATATTTTAGTAATATCCAGAATGCTTAGGTGATACCTGCAAGGTTCCGCCTTTATTCAATGGCAAAGTCATTGTGAAATATTAGGATTTCTGAGTCAGTTCTGTGTGCATTCTACATTTCCATTGTGCCTGACACTAGGATCTCTCTCTCTTTTTCTGTCATATTTTTTTTCAAATATTCATACTTTGTTTCAGAGATTAAATGCTCATAAGCATCTATGAAACATTCTCATTATATGGCTAAATAGCATTTTACTTTATATAAATAATTTTATGAATAAAAAGATACAAAGAGAAAAAAAAAAATAAAGTCCTGGATTCAATTTTGCCTCCTAGCTACCCCATGTGTGGCAGAGAGCTGTGATCCATTGGTTTTTCAGTGGCTGTGACTTTTTAGAAGTAGGTCTTTCTTTCTTCTAAGGTGCATCGGAGTGGACTTGATTCCCCAAACTTTCAGTTTGCAGATGAGTGCTTAACTGTTTGCGCCACCCAGGTAGGCTAACTATGTGAATAAAAGAGCTCAAATATGAAAGCGTAGGAAGCATACATAGTATTAAAAAAGTACTGCAGCAGAATTATGAAGCTGTGCAGGTGTTCAGCCTCCAATGTTGATGTCTTTCAAAATCCTTAGTTACATGGCGGCTCTAGGCTCTTCTTCTGTCCCTCTCAAGTGCAATTCAAATCTTTAATGCATATTTAAATAACTGCATAAATGTGCAGTTTTGCTAAACTCTCGCTGAGGAAACAAATAAATCCCCATCCCCCACCTCTTGCTGAGACAGGAAAAGCAACTATCTGGAGTTTGGGAAACTTTTAAGTAGCCAGATTGATGATGATAGTATAATTTATACCAAAAGATATAGCTTTATGAAATGAGGACGAGATATTCAACAAAGATAGTAAACTATGGAAAATAACATGGTGCCCTCCATGGAACTCCAGAGCTGTTGAGAGGAAGTCCGCTTTCTTTCCCTAACCTTCTATGAAAAACAGTACTTACTAATATAAGTCCTTTTTTTCTTCAGCCTTTCATCGTTGCAACCAAACAGGATTTATATTGCTTTTATTGTATTCACTGAAGATAGTTGATTTCCTAATTGTAATACCTACTGATACCCAACTCAGTACTTCTTAAAAAAAAAAAAAATTGTATTTTTTCCAATCAAAGATTCTGAAAAAAATGTGTCAGCACTCTTCTCATTTCCTTCCTGGCTCCCCTTTTTCCATTAGTCAGGTTTTCCAGTCCTCCTTGTCTTCTCGTTCTTGCTCTTTTGGCTACAGTATTTGATTGTTTTAAGAGGCACATTCTTCACAGATTTTATTGTTTAATTTAACAGCCTCTACTGTTATCGGGCTGAAAGGTGGCCACTCAAACCAAAACCAAACCCACTGCCGTCAAGTCGATTCCGACTCTTAGCGACCCTACAGGACGGAGTAGAACTGCCCCATAGAGTTTCCAAGGAGTGCCTGGCGGATTTGAACTGTCAACCTCTTGGTTAACAGCTATAGCACTTAACCACTACCCCACCAGGGTATCCTGGTGGCCACTGGGAGTGTCTATAGTTTCACATAGAATATTGTCTTAAGGCAATTGTCTCCGGGGTTTCTCCAGCCTCTTTCAAACCAGTAAATCTGGTCTTTTTTTTTTTTTTTTTTTGAATCTGAATTTTTTTTGGTATATATATGTTTTTTCTCATTCTGCCCCAGACTCTCTATTGTGATCCTGGTCAGGTTTGTCTGTAGTCGTTGCCAGGCACCATCTAGTTCTTCTGGTCTCAGGTTAGAGAAGGCTGTGGTTCGCGTGGACCACATGTCCTTTGGACTAATTGATTCCTTATGGCTTCGGTTGTCTTCATTCTCCTTTGTTCTAGGTGGAAAGACACCAGTAGTTTCTTTTCTGATATAAGCAATGTGTGTTTATAGGGTCACAACCTTATATGCAATGTTTTATATAAAAAAAAAAAATGCCATCGAGCCGTTTTGTATGAGGTAGTGCATTCCCCCCGTACCCATTTTATTATTTAAAATGATAGTGTTGTTTTTTTTCTACTGCTTGATTATTCCTGACTCAGAAGCTGCTGGAACTGTTATTTTCATGTAAGTAGTATGTTCAAACCATTCATTATTTTACCTTAAACGGACATCTTCATCCTTCTCTGGCTTTTTTTTTTTTTTTTTTGATCTGTGGTTTATTATGGATACATATATACATTTTAATTTAAATATAGTTATATGCATTTTGTACTACATAATAGTTTAAAGTAGAGGATTTCTTTATCCAAATGGAATTTTTTTTTTTTAATATAAAGTCAATGACATGGACCTCACTTTCTCCCAGTTTGGTCAAATTTCTTCACACCATCTTAGATTCTTTCATGAGAAAATATGTCTGATTTATTACAAACAACTTTGTATATTAGTTACAATGAAAATACTCCTGGGTTAAGACATTTTTCAAGTAAACTTATATTAAAACACACTGCTGTTAAGGCGATTCTGACTGAACGGTGACCCCATAGGGTTTCCAAGGCTATAAATAACTATGGAAGCAGGCTGCCACATCTTTCTCCCATGGAGCCACTGATGGTTTTGAACTGCTGACCTTTAGGTTAGCAGTCCATCAACTTATATTAAAGTGTATTAAATAGAAGATGTATAATCCAGAATATTGGCATACCGATGGCCCAATTTTAGTCATGAAATTGTGGATGGGAGAGAGAAGGCCAGGACTCAGTTATATGGATAAATACCCACTCACCATCATAACACTGGCGTAGAAGCTAGGTCACACTAGAAGAATTTCATATACATATGTAAAGAAAAGTCCTTTCATGTAACTTACTGCCATCATTTTAAAAATAATAACAACACTACATACTTGATATTTGAGACTTATCTCCTGATACCTTAAATGCATTGAAACATTTAATCCTCATTTATTTTTCCAACAACCCTGAAAGGAAGTGGTCATTTTGCATTTGTGAATAAAGAAATTAAGGTATCTTTTTCTATAACCCACAAAACCAGAACCAAACCCATTGCCATCAAGTCGATTCCAACTCCTAGAGACCATATAAAAATAAATAAATAAATAAATAAACCCATTGCCGTCGAGTTGATTCCAACTCATAGCGACCATATAAAAAAAAAAAAAAAAACTGCCCCATAGAGTTTCCAAGGAGTACCTGGTAGATTTGAACTACTGACCTTTTGGTTAGCAGTCCTAGCACTTAACCACTGAGGACCAGGGTTTCTATAACCCAGAAGAGGAGGTATCACAGAGACTATATCTACATGGGTCTAGCACCTGGAATATATATCCCGATATAAAGGCAGGTAATCCCCACCATGATCGATTAGATTTTCCTTGTTAATCATGTGTTCAATACCTGTCAAGTGTGTTGTTTCAGTCTGTACCACGAGTGTCACAAGGGCTTTTATAGGACTCTGTTTTGAAGTAAGGCATATTAAATGTTTCCCACATTTTGTGAATTTGAACTTTCAAATTTTTAAATGAAATTAACATTTGTATTAAAATTTTGTAAATGTCCTTACGCAATTATCATTATAGAAATGAAAAAAGAAAGTTTAGTAATTATCCCTATACCTATCATTTAAACTTTTTAACTTATTTTTATTTTTTCTTCATATATCCATATGTATAAAAATAAATAAATGAATAAAACGACACCCATTGCCATCAAGTTGATTCCGAGTCATAGAGACACTATAGGACAGGATAGAAGTCTCCACATGTTTTGTAAGGAGAGGCTGGTAGATTCAAAATGCCAAATTTTTGGATATCAGCCAAACTCTTAACCACTGCTCCACCAGGAACCCCATCTATGTATATGTATATGTGTGTGTGTAAGTATTGTGTATATGTGCATGTATATGTATGTGTACATTTGCATCTACATGTACATGTACATCTAGACCTACATCTTTATCTGTGTCTATTTCTACCTCTGTATCAGGGTTTCTCAACTTCTGCCTTGGTGACATTTTGGACAGGAAATTTTGTCATTGTGGGGAGTTACTCTGTATATAGCACAATGTCTAATAACATTCCTGGTTTCCGGTAGGTACCAGTAGTGCCCTTCTCCTAGTTGTGACATCCAAAATGTCTCAGGCATTGACAAATGTTCTTTGGGGAGCAAATTTTCCCCAACTGATAATAAGATAGATTTTCCTCTCTTTCCCTCTATCTTTATGTACCCAGCCCAGTACCCACTTCATGTACCTATGCTTTATTTGTGGGAGGTGGGTTTAATTTCAAATAACTATATTGGATAGTTTGGATTATCTTAATCATTTAGCGTATTGCCTTTGTATACTAAAAATATACCAGTCGATGCTACATAAAACCTATTGACTATGCTGATGTCTCTATCCGGAACAGGTTTCCTGATAGAACAAGATGGACAAAGACAATCTAACAGCACTAAATGAATTCATTCTGACGGGAATCACAGACCGCCCTGAGCTGCAGGCTCCATTGTTCGGGCTGTTCCTCATCATCTACATGATCTCAGTGGTGGGCAACTTGGGCATCATCATCCTCACCAAGATGGACTCTGAGCTACAAACACCCATGTACTTTTTTCTCAGACACCTGGCTATCACTGATCTTGGTTATTCAACAACTGTGGGACCCAAAATGCTAGTCAATTTTGTTGTGGATGATAATATAATCTCCTATTACTTTTGTGCTACACAACTAGCTTTCTTTATTTTGTTCATAAACGGTGAACTTTTCATTTTGTCAGCAATGTCCTATGACCGATATGTGGCCATCTGTAACCTTCTGCTCTATACACTCACTATGTCGCAAAGGGTGTGTTGGGTGCTGGTGGCAATCCTCTATATTTATTGTGCATTTATTTCTCTTCTCATCACCATAAAGATTTTTAGTTTATCCTTCTGTGGCTACAATGTCATCAGTCATTTCTACTGTGACCTGAACCCTTTGTTATCTTTGCTCTGCTCAAGCGCACATGAAATTCAATTGATCATTCTCATCGCAGCATCTATTGATGTGATTAAATCCCCTTTAATAGTGCTTGTTTCCTACCTGCTTGTTTTTGTAGCCATTCTCAGGATGAACTCAGCTGTGGGCAGGCACAAGGCCTTCTCCACCTGTGGATCCCACCTGACGGTTGTGGTAGTGTTCTTTGGAACTTTAATCTTTATGTACATGCAGCCCAAGTCCAGTCATTCCTTTGATGGTGATAAAGTAGCTTCCATATTTTATACCCTTGTTATCCCCATGTTGAATCCCTTGATTTGTAGCTTGAGGAACAAAGACGTAAAATATGCCCTACATAGGACACGGAAAAAAATATGCAACATCTTTTCTACAGTTTGATGCATCATATGGTTCCTATAAATTACATGATTGGCTTCAGACCTTGTCTGTTTGCCTCCATAGGGTATAGCATGCACAAATATATTCCACATATATTTATAAATATCTTATGTGCCAGTCACTCTTCTAAATGCATTGATCAATAAAAGAATAAAAACATTTGCCTTCCTTGAACTGAAGAGGTGGATCACAAATGTAACAATTAAGTAAATTTTATAGTAAAGAAGAATGTGCTGGGGCCCTGGTGGCACAGCAATTAATGTGCTTGGCTGCTAACTGAAAGATCAGTGGGTCAAACCCACCAGCCAATACCTGGGAGAAATACGTGGCAGTTGGCATCCATTGATTTACAGCTTTGGAAACCCTATGGGGCAGTTCTAATCTGTCCTATAGGATCACTATGAGTCAGAATCTCCTGAACAACAGTGCACTTGAGTTTTTTCAGAGTGTGATAAAAAATAAAATCCTTTGCCATTGAGTTGATTCTGACTGATAGCGACCCTATAAGACAGGGTAGAACTGGTCCATAGATTTTCCAAGGAGTGGCTGGTGGATTTGAACTGCTGACCTTTTGGTTAGCAGCCAAGCTCTTGCCCAGTGAACCACCATGGCTCCAGGAGAGTGTGTTGGAAACCATGAAATCAGGCAAGGAGTATGGATATGCTGAGTGGGAGTGGGAAAAAGTACCAGGTACAAAACTGGAGTTACAGTGATTCTGTTTTTTCCAACAATTAAAATAAACTTTACAATGTCAGTATTTGTGTTTGTGTATGTGTGTATTTGTGTAAGCCCTTGCCTTCTGTTTTAGCCTTCATAATTTCTGAGGAAAGGTATTAGATTCTGCCAGGTTTTAATGGTTCTCAGTGTATTGCGATGATTTGAGTTACTCAGTGATGTCAGCTTGCTCAAATGTCCCCATTCCAGACATCAGGGTTCCATACTTTTCTTATTAATGCCTTTACTTTCTCATGTTAATCTGTTAACCTAGCTCACTGTTCAGCAATTCAAAGGTTCGGCTCTGCACCTGACTTTATTTTAATCAGTGTGTTTTTGACGAGATCAGTACACACACCAATTAAGATACATTTCTTGAGGTCATCTATAGTTGTTCCCAGGTTTGGAATCCCTTTCCCACTTGTCATTCTTATTTAATAATTATCTTTTCTTTTTGTTTCCAGAGTTGTTACCTTTTATTATGTATATGAAAAGCTTTTAAAAAACATTTGTTCAATTATTTCTTTGTGTATTTCCTTGAGTAATAGGATTTGCTATGATGAGTTAAATTTGTTGCCTGTCTTTCATTGTTTTGGCTTTCCTAACATTTGTTCAATATTTATCATGCACGATATTTCCATTGACTTTTCTTTACCCACCTTGTGAGAGGCAAAATGAGCTAATACTATTGCTTGCACCAAGATGTATTTCTAGTTAAATTGAGGTATGTTAGGTGGCAAGGATATAGTTTTCTTGCCTTATGGGCATAGTTGCTCCACATTACTCCTCAAATTTTACTATGTATTTATTTTTATTATTATTTTCTCTTTGTAAAATTTGTAGGATTTTACTGAAGTTATTTTTGTGGCTCATTATCATGAAATAAAATCCCTCATGTAGTCAATGAAATTTGAATAAAAATAGTTCATTGGAATATAAGAGAAGTTGCATATTTTATTGCCATATGAGCATCAACATTTTGGGGAAAAGTTGAAGCAGCTAGAAGGACTAAATGACCATGATAAGACAGAGTTCCCCAGCCTGGGGAAAATTACACTGCCTGGAGCAGCTTGCTTGGCACCCCTCCCCGCTCCCCCTTAGGTTTACATTAGAATTCTGGTTTCTTTTCTTGATATTTCCCATAGCTTTACATTAAAATCTTGGTTTCCCTCTTTTTAATTCCTGCCCAAACTAGAGGAAATTGGCAGATCTGGGTTAGATGCCATGTGGACATTCAGGGTAACCTTTTAAACCTCATAAGTAGTAAATTCCCCGTTTTTGCGGCACTGGGTTTGTTTTTTTGTTGGTGTTGGAGTTTAACTGTCATATTCTGAACACAGGATGCATGAAGTTACATTTAAACCACATTGCTCCTAAGTAGTTTGATTAATAATGTTGCTGTTGTAAGCTGTATGAACTTCTTGCTTACATATGAGCAATTGATTGTCAGTTCTGTGGTTGGCCCCTGGCTTTGTTCTGACTGATGATATTGAACCTCTCTACTGTCATAAGAATAGATTTGACACCTGGAACACTAATTACCAAAGGCCAGATGAGTTGTGGAATGACACGAAGGACATCATAAATAAAGAAAGCAAGGGGTCACCAAAAAGACAGGAGAGAAATAAAAGAAGAAAGTGCATGTCAATTGAGACTCTGAGACTTGCTCTTGAAAGTCAAATAGCTAAAGTGAAAGCAATAAATGATGAAGCAAAAGAGCTGAACAGAAGACTTCCAAGGGCAACTAAGAAGACAAAATGAAGTATTATGATTATGCGTGCAAAAACCTGAGATAGAAGTATAAAAAGGAAGGACACGCTCAGCATTTCTCAAGCTGAAAGAACTGAAGAAGAAATACAAGCCTTCAGTTGCAATACTGAAGGGTTCTACAGGGAAAATATTAAATGTCCAGAAAGCATCAAAAGAAGATGAAAGGAACACACAGAGTCAGTATACCAAAAGATTTGACCAATGTTCAACCATTTCAGAAGGTAACATAATCAGGAACCATTGATACTGAAGGAATAAGTCCAAGCTGCACTGCAGGCACAGGCAAAAAACAAGGCCCGGGGAATTGACAAAATACCAACTGAGATATTTCAACAAGTGGATGCAGCACTGGAAGTGCTCACTCTTCTACTCCAAGAAGTTTGAAAAACAGTTACCTGGCCAACCAATTGGAAGAGATCCTTATTTATGCCTATTCCTAAGAAAGGTGATCCAAACAAAAGCAGAAATTATAGGACAATATCAGTAATATCAAATGCAAGTAAAAGTTTGCTGAAGATAATTCAAAAACAGCTACAGCAGTCTATCAACAAGGAACTGCCAGTAACTCTAGCCAGATTTAGAAGAGGATGTGGAACCAGGGATATTGCTGATGTCAGATGGATCCTGGCTGAAAACAGAGAATACCAGAAAGATGTTTACCTGTGTTTTATTGACTACTCTAGGACATTTTACTGTGTGGAGTATACCAAATTATGGATAACACTGTGGAGACCGGGAATCTTAGAGCACTTAATTGTGCTCATGAGGAATCTATGCACAGATCAAGAGGCAGTAGTTCAAACAGAACAATGGAATACTGCATGGCTTAAAGTCAAGAAAGGTGTGTCAGGGTTATATCCCTTCACCATATCTATTCAATCTGTATGCTGAACAAATAATTCGATAAGCTGAACTATATGAAAAAGAACAGGGCAACAGGATTAGAGGAAGAGTCATTAACAACCTGCAATATGCAGATGACACAACCTTGCTTGCTGAAAGTGAAGAGGCCTTGAACGCTTACTGATGGAGGTCAAAGACCACAGCCTTCAGTATAGATTACATCTCAACATAAAGAAAACAAAAGTCCTCACAACTGGACCAATAAGCGACATCATGATAAATGGAGAAAAGATTGAAATTATCAAGGATTTAATTTTACTTGGTCCACAATTAACAGCCATGGAAAGAGCAGTCAAGAAATCAAAAGATGCATTGCGCTGGGCAAATTGGCTGCAAAGACCTTGTTAAAGTGTTGAAAAGCAAGGATGTCACCTTGAGGACTAAGGTCTGTTTGACCCAAGCCATGGTGTTTTCAATTGCCTCATAAGCGTGGGAAAGCTGGGCAATGAATAAGGGAGATCAAAGGAGAATTGATGCCTTTGCATTGTGGTTTTGGAAAAAAACATATTGAATATATCATGGACTGCCAAAAGAATGAATAAATCTGTCTTGGAAGAGGTATAACCAGAATGCTCCTCAGGAGCAAGGATGGAGACACTATGTCTCACATACTTTGGACTTGTTATCAGGAGCATTCAGTCCCTGGACAAGGACATCATGCTTGGTAAAGTCCAGGGTCAGTGGAAAAGAGGAAGACTCTCAACGAGATGGACTGAGACAGTGGCTGCACTATTGGGCTCAGTATAATAACAATTGTAAGGATGGCTCAACACAGGGCAGTTTTTTGTTCTGTAGTACATAGAGTTGCTATGAGTCAGAACCAACTCAAAGGCACATAACAACAACAAGAAGAAAGTAGGGGGTCAGCAAATAAAATGAAGACCATCAACAAGATGGACTGACACAGTGGCTTCAAGGATGGGTTCAAGCATAACAACGATTGTGAGAATAGTGCAGGCCCAAGCAGTGTTTCATTTTGTTGTACATAGGGTTGCTGTGAATTGGAACCGACTCCGTGGGCACCTAACCAAAACTAACGACAATATTAGCCTGGAAATTCCTCAGACTGATAGACGGCCCCCATGATCAACCTACAGCTACCATCAAACATGATATGAAAGATTGAATAAATTCTCAGGAAGATCAGGAACACAATATGTAAATCTACCCTTCCCAAATCTATCAGACATTTTAGTGGGTGTTCTAGAAAACAGGATAAGGCAACAAAAAATAAATAGGAAGCATTCAGATTGGAAAGGAAGAGGTAAAGCTCTTCTTATTGATAGATGACATGATTTTTGATGTATAAGATCTAATAGAGCCTACAATAGAGTTATAGTATTAAAAAGTTAACTTAGCATTTCTTTGTGAATTTGGTTTCAGGTTAGTGGCGAATTAAAAACTTCTTTTTAAAAAGCCTGTCTGAATTCAAAGTGGGTTTACATTTGCTATTTAGATACATTTGGGGATTTTTTAGATATAACACTGGTAACGGATTGAATTGTGTTCCCCCAAAATATGTTTCAACTTGGCTAGGCCAGGATTTCCAGTACAAATTTCTTGTCCAACATTTTTTTATCTGATGTGATTATTCCATGTGTTTTAAATCTTAGTCTCCCTGATGTTAATGCGGCAGGATTAGTAGCAGCTAAGTTAATGAGAAAGGACCCAATCTACAGGATTAGGATGTATGTTGAGTGAATCTCTTTGAGATAGAAGAGTGAATGGAGCAGAAAGAGTAGGATCTCCTGCCACCAATAAAAAATCACCAGTAATGGAGATGCAGCACTTCCTTTGGACATGGGGTCCAGGAGCTGAGAAGTTCCTAGATCAGGGAAAGTTGATGACAAGGACCTTCCCCCAGAGCCAACAGAGAAAGAAAACCTTCCCCTGGATCTGGCATCCTGAATTTGAATTTCCAGTTTTCTAAAGCGTGAGATGACTCAGAATCTACTCTAAGCCGAAGTGTAAATAAAGAGAGAATAAACTTCTGTTTCTTAAAGGGATCTACTTGTGATATTTCTGATACTCCAGCACAGACATCTAAGACAAACGTGGAAAGCAAAATCCATAAAACTTTTGGCCACAGCAACTTTTAAAACTTCTGCTTCTCAAAAGACACTTGTATAAAATCGAGTTATATTTTGGGAGGAAACATTTTCCAATAATATATCTAATAAATGAGTAGTTTCCATAATATGCACAAAGTTCTCCAAACTGAAAAAAAGGAAAAAAAAAAAAAGGAAAGGAACAATCTACAAAAATGGTCATAAATATAAACAATAATTTATCCAAAGAAAATATGCAGCTGGCAAATAAGCCTAAAAAAATGCTCAACATCATTCTTAATTAATGAATTTAAGTGAAAAAATTGACAGACCTCTTTACAGCTATTAGAATATCAGGCAGTTGGAGGAACCAGAACATTCATAAACCACTAGTGGAAAATGAAAAGGGTATAAATAATTGAAAAAAAAATAATTTGTTTTAAAGATTAGGTCTTAGAAGGCTAACCACAGATTTGCCATGAAATTTAGCCATTCTGTTCTCTAACCAGAGACATGACAGTATTTTTTCCTTATAAAGACATGTGTACAAATTTCGATAGCAAATTATTTGTAATAACCAAAAACTAAAAACAACCCAACGGTTCATCTACTTGAGAATGAATAAATAAATTGTGGTCTATCCAAGAAAATGAATACCACTCAACAATAAAATCTAGTCAATTACCATTGCATGCAAATACATTGATGAAAAGTACAAATCAATAAAGTGGACTTTGTCAAAATTAAAACAACTCACACTTCAAAGTTTATTCAAGAGAAATGAAAGCTACGGTCATACAAGAACACTTACACAAATTAGTAGACATGTGGTAACTTTGGTGAAGTGTAAGACAGTACACAATACTGGGGAAGTTCTCACCACTTGACCTGGGCAAAGTCATAGAAGCTTCACAGACATACATAGGCCCTGAGAGACTGAACTACCATGCTGAGGGCAGGAAACCATGATCTCAGGGGACATCTAGCTCAATTGGCATAACAGTCTATAAAAAGAATATTCTACATTCAACTGTGGTGAGTAGAGACTAGGGTCTTAAAAGCATGCGTGGTCATCTAAGATACATTTACTGAACCCATTCTGACTGGAGCAAAAGGAGAATGAAGAAGACCAAAGACACAAGGAAAAGATTAGTCCAAAGGACAAATGGACCACAATTAATACAAACTCCACCAGAGTGAGCTGAGAAATACTAGAAAGTGCCCAGTTCACACCATCAACTGCTCTGACAGGCATCACAGTAGAGGGTCTCAGAGAGAGTGGGAGAAAAATATAGAACAAAATTCAAATTCACACACACAAAAACACCAGGCTTGCTGGTCTGACAGAGACTGGAGAAACCCCCTGAATATGGCCCCTAGACACCCTTTTAACTTAGCGCTGAAGTCAATACGGAGGCTTGTCCTTTATTTAGCCAAAGATTCAATAGGTCTCCAAGGCCAGAATTGCCCACTTGAGGGATGTAATTCATAGCTCAATCATGTATTTGAGACTAATAGGTACACTAGCCCAAAAGTAAAGACAAGAAGGCAGGAAGAGATGGGAAAACTGGACGAACGGAAACAGAGAACCTAGGGTGAAGAAAGGAAAAGTGCTGACACTTCACACTATTGTCTGTCATCCAAAGTCTCAAAACAATTTGAGTACTAACCATCTAATGGGAAAAAAATTTGCTCTGTAAACTTTCACCTGAATCACAATTAAAAAAAGAAAGAAAAAAAATGTTCATGGAAACATTATTTATAAAAGGTAAAAACTGGTAAAAACCCAAAATGTCCTTCTACGGGTAAATTGTTTAGCAAATTTTAATAAATCCACACCTGAGATAATACTCAGCATTATTGATGCACACAACAATAAGGAGAAACCTCCACAGAGTCATGTGAAGTAAAAGAAGTCCATCTCAAAAGGTTGTTGTTATCTGCCATTGTGTTGACAACAACTTATGGTGACCTTATGGAAAACAGAACAAACATTGCCTGGCCCTTTGCTATCTTCACAATCCTTGGTATGCTTGAGTCCATTGTTGTAGCCACTATGTTAATCCATCTCATGGAGGCCTTCCCTCATCCCAGTTGGTCCTCTCTTTCACCAAATATGATGTCTGATTCCAGAAACTGGTCTTTCCTGATGACATGCACAAAGCAAGAATGTCAGACAATGTTCTGCTGGAGACAACAAAATACCTATCAATAAAGAATTTTTATTTTATTAGGTGCCTTCAAGCTGATTGAGACTTATAGTGACTTATAAGACAGAGTTGAAATGCCCCAAAAGTTGCCTAGCTGTAATCTTTATGGGTGTAGATGGTCAGGTCTTTTCTTCCCATAATGGCTTATGGGATTAAACTGTCAAACTTTCATTTAGTAGTGAGTACTTTAAACGTTGAAAAAAATACACATATATAAAACAAGAAAAAAAAAAGCATAAATGGATACATTATGAATATTTAAAACGGCAAAATGCCCCAATAAGATATACCATGATAGATGTATATTCATAACAAAACACTACACATATAATATCACACTTTACAAGGTGTGAAAGTTAAGGTTGTGTGTCAACTTCACTGGGCCATGATTCTTAGTAGTATAACAGTCCTACGATGTTATCATCATCTCCATGATGGGATCTACTGTGAATAGCCAATCTGTTGATGTAAGTGGCCTGCATGGAGTATAAGTAGACGTTCTAGCAAGGTTCGTTGGGTTTTTGTCACTTTGAATCCTGCACCAAGCTCCTGTTCCTCTGAACTCTGGTTCTTGGGAATTGAATGAGCAGCTTGCCTGCAGTCTTGCCTGTCGATCTTGGGATTCTTCAGTCTTCAGCTGCTGAGCAAGACCCCTGCTGTCTGACCTGCAGATGTTGGGTTAGCCAGCCCCTACAGCTGCGTAAATCAGGAGAAACCTCTAACCTGACCCATGGACTTGTGACTTTCCAGCCTCTACAGGCATTCCATTGATATAATTCTCTCAAGCTATGCCATTTTAAACTTACTGGTTTTGCTACTCTAGAGAACTCAGCCCAAGACACAAGGGTATACTGACATGGTAGAGTACATGTGAAGCACAGCCGGATATGTATGAAGGTGAGAAAGATGTTTTGGTATAAAAATCGGACAGAATGGAAAAAAAACATATTGAAATGTAATAAAGGGAAATAAAACAAACAAGTAAAATCCTAAGCAGTCTGATGATCGCAATTAACCATGAAACTAGAAGGAAGAGTAACATTTCTGTTTCTGAGGTCAAAAACAAAACCAACCAGCAAACAAAAAAAAACCCTGATCAATAACAGTAACAGCAACAATTACAACAGCAAACTGGGACGCGATAACTCACACATGCGCGATGCATTACTTTTGTTCCATTTAAGTCTTTTAAATAATGCAATAAGAAAGCGTTTAAGCAGATCTTCATTCTGTCGTCCATTTGAAGAGGCCCCTAAAGAAACAGGGACTATTGACAGTTCTGTTTTATAGATACAGTATTTTAATCCAGATCCCTGTGTGGTAAAAATGGGAAGTTAGTAAAGAGTAAAATGCAAGCCTGTATGAAATAGATAAATACAGACATGTATACACACTATATGGTTGAAAACTTGCTTACTGAAGATTAAAAATTGTCCTGGGCAATTAACAAACAACCCCTAGATATTTTAAGCTTTTAAATGGGTCAGGAATAATCAACAAATTGCTTGTCATCCCCTCAGGGAGCATCTCCATGGTTGAAAAAAATGCCATAAATTCGTCTCACTCCGCCGTGTTAATCACATGGGGGAGTGAAGACGGAGACTTCGTTACAGGTAAAAAGATAGACCATTTCTGTATTTTAGCAATATCGAGGATATTTCAGTGACACTTGCAAGGTCCCAGTGCTATTCAATGGCATATTCATTGCAAAATATTAGGATTTCTGAGTCAGTGCTGTGTGTATTCTACATTTCAATAGTACCGGAGACTAGAATCTCTCTACATTTTTCTGTCATGCTTTTTTTTTTTTTCAAATATTCACACTTTGTTCCAGAGGCTAAATGCTCATAAGCATCTATGAGT
This sequence comes from Elephas maximus indicus, assembly GCF_024166365.1. Taxonomy (NCBI): domain Eukaryota; kingdom Metazoa; phylum Chordata; class Mammalia; order Proboscidea; family Elephantidae; genus Elephas; species Elephas maximus. The sequence goes on from NC_064825.1 coordinate 116,531,582, forward strand.
CATTATCATTAAATGCCTAAATAATATTTTATATTATATAGATAATTATAAGAATAAACAAGAAACAGAGAGAAAAAAAAAGAGTCCTGGAGTCAATTTTGCCTCATAATTACCCCCAGCGTATCAGAGAATAGTGCTCCATAGGTTTTTCAACAGTTGCGACATTTCAGAAGTAGATCTTCGTTTCTTCCCAGGCACCTCTCAGTGACTTGATCCCCCAACCTTTCCGTTTATAGCTGAGTGCTTAAGTGTTTGCTCAACTCAGATGGCCTAACTATGTGAATAATAGGGCTCAAATATGAAAGTAAAGGAAGCATACGCAGTACTAAAAATTACCGTAGCAGAATGATGAAGCTGCAGGTATTCAGTCTCCAATGTTGATGTCCTTCAAAATCCTTAGTTTTATAGTGGCCCTAGGCTCTTCTATGTCCCTCTCAAATGTAATTTAATATATATTTAAATAACTGTGCAAATGTGCATTTTTGCTAATTTCTTGATAAGGAAACAAATACATTTCCATCCATCTCACACCTTTTGTTGAGATGTGAAAGCAATTTTTGGAGTTTAGGAAACTTTAAGTAGCCAGTTTGATGATAGTGTACTGTATACCATATTCTTCAATTTCCAGTGGAATCTACCATAAGAAGTTATAATTTTCTCAAAGAATATAGCTTTATATAATGAGAATTAGATGTTCAACAAAGATAGTAAACTATGGAAAATAACTTCGTGCTCTCCATGGAACTCCAGAGCTGTTGAGAGGAAGTCCTCTTACCTTCCCTTACTTTATAGGAAAAGCAGTATTTAACAATATAAGAACTTTTTTACTTCAGCCTTTCATCATTGTAACTAAAGATTTATGTTGGTTTTATTGGATTCATTGAAGATAGTTGATTTCCCAATTGTAATATCTACTGATGCTCAGTTCAGTTCTTCTTTAAAAAAAAAAAAAGAAAGAAAGAAAAGATTTTATTGTGTTTTAGGTGAAAGTTTACATAGCAAATGAATTTTCCAATCAAAGATTCTTACACAACGTGTGCCAGCACTCTCCTAATTTCCTTCCCCGCTTCCCTGTTTGCATTTGTCAGGCTTCTCTGTACCTTCCTGCCTTCTTGCCCTTTTGGTCTCCTATACTTGATTGTCCTAAGTGGCACCTCCTTTACAGATGTTGTCTTTTAATTTAACAGCCCTGTCTGTTATTCAGCTGAAAGCAGGCCTCCAGGGGTGTCTATAGTTTCATGTTAGAATCTATCTTAAGGGATCAGTCTCAGGGGCTTCTCCAGCCTCTTTCAAACCCCTATATCTGGTCTTTTGTTGTTGTTCAAATTGAATTTTGTTCTACATTTTTTACCCATCCTGCCCCAAACCTTCTACTGTAATCCTGGTCAGAGTGGTCAGTAGTGGCAGCCAGGTACCATCTAGTTTTCTGTTGTCAGGTTACAGGAGGTTGGGATTCAAGTGGCCCATTAGTTCTTTGGACTAATTGCTTCCTTCTGTTCTCAGTTTTCTTCATTCTCCTTTGGCTAGTCGGGAAAAGACCAATAGTTGCTTTCTGATATAGGCATTTTGTCGGTGTAGGTCACAACTTTTTCAGCAATATTTTATATGAGATAGTATATTTCCCACTTTATTATTTAATATGATACTGTTTTGTTTTTTTTTTCTATTTCCTTGATTATTCCTGGCTCAGAGGCTGGTGGTACTGCTGTTTTCATGTAAGTAGTATCATTTCAAACCATTTATTCTTTTACCTTAAACTGCCATCCTCATCCTTTTCTGGAATTTTTTTTTTTTTTATCTTTGGTTTATTAGGGATATGTATATACATTTTAGTTTAAATATATTTATATTTATATGCATTATGTGTTATATAATAGTTTAGACTAGAGGATTTCATTAACCAGATGGATTTTTTTAATGAAAGTTCATTTTAAAATCAATGGTAGTGACCTCACTTTCTCTCAATTTCCTCCCACTATTGTAAATATTTTCCTGAGAAAATACATGTGATTTGTTAGAAATGACTTTATATGTGTTAGTTATAATGAAAGGACAACTAGATTAAGACATATTTTAAGTAAACTTATATTAAAACACACTCACTACCTTTAAAGTGATCCTGACCCATCAGTAACCACAAAGGGTTTCCAAGGCTGTAAATCTCTATGGAAGCAGACGGCCACATCTTTCTACTGCAGAGCAGCTGGTGGTTTCCAAATGCCAACCTTAGGTTTATAGTCGATTAACATATATTAAAATGTTTAAGTAAGGTAGAAGATATATGACCCAGAAGACTGGTACACTGATGGTCCAATTTCAGTCAGGGAGTTGAGGATGGGAGAAAGAAGGGCTGAGTCAGTTACATGGATAACACACTACTCAACCTAGTCATCTTCATAGCCTGGCATAGAAGCTAGGTCACACTAGAAGGATTTACATATGCATATGTAAAGAAAACTCCTTTCAAATAACTTACCGTCATCACTTTAAAAACAGTAAGGATACTATATATTTCATATTTGAGAATTATGTCCTGATAATTTAAACACATTGAAACATGTAATCCTCATTTAGTTTTCAACAACCCTGAAAGGAAGTGGTCATTTTATAGGTGTGGATAAAGAGATTAAGATATCTTACTATATAAGCTACAGGAGGAGGTATAAAAGAGGCTGTATCTACATGTGTCTACCACCTTGGAGATTTCCCTGTGTAAAGATGAATAATCCCCACCAGGATCTATTAGATTTTCCCTGGCAAGACATGTGTTTGATTCTTGTCAAGTATATTGTTTCAGTCTGCACCATCTGTGGCACAAGGGCTTTTATTGGACTATGTTTTGAAATGAGGCATATTAAATATTTGCACACATTCTGGGAATTTGCAGTTTAAAATTTTTATAATCAACATATGTATTATAATTTTGTAAATGCCATTATGTGATTGTCATTAAAGACATAACAAAGTTTAGTAACCATTCATATACCTAACACCTAACATTTTTAATATTTTTTAAATTTTTGCTTCATATATTTATCTGTATATTAAAAAAAAAAATCCAAGCCCATTGTCATCAGTTCGATCCTGACTCATAGAGACCCTTTAAAACAGAGGAGAACTTCCCCTTTGGGTCTCTAAGGAGCGGCTGATAGATCCAAACAGCTGACTTTTTGGTTAGCAGCCAAGCCCTTAACCACTGCTCTGCCAGGGATCCCATCTCTGTGTGTGTATGTGTGTACGTGTATGTGCACGAAGGTGAGCGTGTGCATGAGCGTGTGTGCATCTGTATGTACATACACAAGTACACACATGCCTACGAGCACATGTACACATACACATACCTGTACACCTATACCTATACCTGTACCTTTATCTGGGACTACATGCACATCTGCATTTACACCTGTATCTATATCTATATCAGGGTTTCTCATCTTCCCCTCCAGTGACATTTGGACTGGAAATTTCCTTATTGTGAGGAGTTACCTGTACATAATAAAATATTTAGCAACATCCCAGGCTTCCATTAGATACCTGTAGTTCCCTTCTCCTAGTTGTGACATCCAAAATGTCTCAGACATTGACAAATGTTCTTTGGGGAGCAAATTTCCCCCGACTGATAACAAGGTAAAAAAAAAAAAATAACAAGGTAGGTTTCCCTTTCTCTCCCCATGGTTCTCTCTCTCTCTTTCTTCATGGACTTATGCTTTATTGGTGGGAGGAGGGTTTACTTGCAAATATCTCTACTGCAAAGTTTGGATTTATCTTATTCATTTAGCATATTGCCCTTGTATACTAAAAATCCACCAGAGGATACTACATAAACCCTGTTGACGATGCTGATGTCTCTATCCACAATAGGTTTCCTGATAGACCAGGATGGACAAACACAATCTAATAGCGCTGAATGAATTCATTCTGACGGGAATCACAGACCGCTCAGAGCTGCAGGTGCCATTGTTCGGGCTGCTCCTCATCATCTACATGATTTCAGTGGTGGGCAACTTGGGCATCATCATCCTCACCAAGATGGACTCCAAGCTACAAACTCCCATGTATTTTTTTCTCAGATACCTGGCTATCACTGATCTTGGTTATTCAACAGCTGTGGGACCCAAAATGTTGGTGAATTTTTTTGTAGATGAAAATATAATCTCCTATTGTTTTTGTGCTATACAGCTAGCTTTCTTTCCCTTGTTCATCACTAGTGAATTATTCATTCTGTCAGCAATGTCTTATGACTGCTATGTGGCCATCTGTCACCCTCTGCTCTACACAGTCATCATGTCACAAAGGGTGTGTCGGGTACTGGTGGCAATCCTCTATCTTTAAAGTGCATTTGTTTCTCTTCTTATAACCATAAAGATTTTTAATTTATCCTTCTGTGGCTACAATGTCATCAGTCTTTTCTGCTGTGACTGTCTCCCCTTAGTATCTTTGCTCTGCTCAAACACACATTAAATTGAATTGATCATTCTCATCTCAGCATCTGTTGATTCGATTTCAACCCTTCTAATAGTTCTTGTATCTTATCTGCTTGTTTTTTTAGCCACTCTCAGGATTAACTCAGCAGAGGGCAGGCACAAGGCCTTCTCCACCTGTGGATCCCACCTGACCATGGTGGTCGTGTTCTATGGGACTTTAATCTTTACATATGTGCATCCCGAGTCCAGTCATTCCTATGAAACTGATAAAGTGGCTTCCATATTTTACACCCTGGTTATTCCAGTGTTGAATCCCTTGATATATAGCTTGAGAAACAAAGATGTAAAACATGCCATTTGTAGAACAAGAAATAAATTAAGCAATATCTTTTCTACCACTTAACTCATCAAATGGTTCTTATATCATGGGCTTCAAACCTTGTCTGTGTGTCTCTATAGGGTATAGTGAGCAAAAATACATTCCACACATGTTAACAAATTTACTTCTATGTGTCAGTCACTCTTCTAAATGCACTGGTGAACAAAAGAGGAAACTAAAGAGTAAAAACCTTTGTCTTCTTTGCAGGGAAAAGATGGATCACAAGCTTAATAACTACGTAAATGTTACAGTGCAGAATAACATGTTGGGGCCCTTGTGGTGCAGTGGCTAAACTACTCTGCTGCTAACTGAAAGATCGCCAGTTCAAACCCACTAGCCACTCCATGGGAGAAAGATGTGGTAGTCACCTTCCACAAAGATTTACTGTCTTGGAAACCCTATGCGTGAGTACTACTTTGTCCTATTGGGTTGCTAGGAGTTGGAATCTACTCAACAGCAGTACATTTGGGTTTTTTTTTTTTTGAAAATGTGCTAGAAAACAAGACTTTTTCTCATTGAGTCAATTCTGAGTCATAGAAAACTTAATGGACAGGGTAGAACTGTTCCATAGGGTTTCCAAGAAGCAGCTGATGGATTTGAAATGCTTACCTTTTGGTTAGCAGCCAAGTTCTTAACCAGTGCACCACCAGACCTCCAGGAGAATGTGTTGGGAACCATGAAGTCAGGAAAGGAGAGTGGATTTGCTGAGTGGAAGTGGGAAAAGGCACTAGTTACAAAAGTGGAGCTACAATGACTCTGGTGTTTTTTCTTCTATTAAAATAAGCTTTGCAGGGTCAGTTCTTTCGTTTGTGTATGTGTGTTTGTGTAAGCACTTGCCTTGTGTTTTAGTCTTCATAGTTTCTGAGGGGAGTATTAGATTTGGGCCAGGTTGCAAGGAGTCACAGGATAGTGTGATGATTTGAAGTACTCAAGTTATCTAAATTTGCTCAAGTGCCCCGATTCTCAACTTTGAAGTTCCATTGTTATTAATGCATTTAATTTCACATATCAATCTGTTAACTCAACGCACCTTGCAATTTAGCAATTTACAAGTTCAGCTGTCTATCTGACTTTGTTATAATCAACCCATTTTGCCTAGATCTAAGAGTGGGGAAGGAATCCCAAACCTGGGAGCAACTCTGGATAACCTCAAGAAGCTTATCTTAATTAATGTATATTCTGATCAATGTGCACTGGTTTCTTTGGGTATATACCAATTAAGATAAATTTCTTGATGTCATCCAGAATTGCTCTCAGGTTTGGGATTCCTTCCTCACTACTTGTTCTTATTTAATAATTATCATTTGTTTGTTTTTGTTTCATGGGTAATTATCTTTTCTTATCTATATGAAAAACTTTTAAAAATATTCATTCAATTATTTTATGCGTACTTCCTTGGGTAAAAGGATATTCTGTTTCATAGGTTTGACCTTCTTAAACTTTGGTCAATATTTATTAGGCACTATATTTTCATGGACTTTTGTTCACCCTACTTATGAGAGGCAAAATGAGATAATTCCATGTTTTATATGATGCTGTATATCTAATTAAAGTAAGGTCTATTATGTGGCAAGGATACAGCTGTCTTGCCTTATGACATAGCTGCTCCAGATTACTCCTCAAAATTTTTCCTGTATTCTTTTTTCCAACATTTCTAGGGTTTTATTGAAGCTCCTAGAATCTAAATTATTTTCTTTGTTCAAGATCATGAAAGAAGATCCCCTGCGTAGCCAATGAAATTTGAATAAATATAGTTCATTGGAATATAAGAAAAAGATGTCTGTTAGAATGTCATGTGAGCATAAATATTTTGAAAGTTTGAAGCATTTAGAAGGTGAAGATGGCCATGATAAGACAGAGCTCCCCAGGCTGGGGAAGATTCCACTTCCTTGAGCAGCTTCCTTGACACACCCCTAGTTCACATTAGAATCCTTGTTCCTTTGCTTGGCTGCTGCAAAGCTTCACATTAAAATCATGGTTCCCTTCGCCTTAACTGCTTCCCAAAACTAGAGGAAATTGGCAAAAACAAGTTTAGACACCATGTTGACATTCAGGACAACCTTTTAGTTCTCATATATAGTAATACCATGGCTCTGGCTGTAGTTTAACAACCATATTCTGAAGACGTGATGCATGAAGTTACATGTAAACCTTATTGCAGCTGTGCAATGTGGATAATAATGTTGCTGAGGTAACTTGTATGAGTTTCCAACTTATAAACCCCTTATAGGTAATGTTTCCCCTCGGCCTGTCTGAGCAGTCTTGGCAGAAGCAGCCCCAACTCTTTCCCATCCTTGCACAGTGAAATAAAGACACCTTTCTACTCTCCCACTCTTCTACTTTGGTCTATTGTTTATTGGCTGAGATGAGTTGTGCCGAGCAGAACCTGAAGTTTCCATCCGGCAACATTTCTGGTGAGCCAGCCAGTAGTCATCTTCCCATTTCCAGAGGTGGCTAGGACAACAGGCCACCCCAACATCTGGTGCCACCAGGAGATTTCTCCTAGAGACCTTCCAGTAGCCCTGGTAGATGATTCGCCTGGGACCCAACAATGACTTCTTGGAAGATACGAAATGCACCTGGGTTATATGGTAAGTATCTACATAAAACCTTAGAAGAGGCCTAAGAAGCAGGAGGAATTAACCATTAAGGGCAAGAAAGGCTCTAGATATTTGGAGTTATTTGGTAAATAACAGGATAATTCCTAGGTAAGGCCTTTAGAGTCCCAAGAAGGGGCAGGAATTGACCCTTGAGGGTGTAAAAGGCTCTAGGTATTAGTTATTAGGCTGGTAAAACTAACTAGGTTGTGTAAGTGTGTAACGTGTGTGTAGGAAGCATTTAGACGGTTCTCAGACACAGACTCTGAGAGTCTTGAAAATGCTCACATCCTGAATATGATTTTTATTAGACAGAGCACCCAGGATATACAGAGAAAACTCCAAAAACTTGAGGAAGATGTTGAGATGGGGATCTTGTCTTTTTGAGCTTGCCTACCAAGTGTATTCCTATCAGGATCAGGAAGAGGAAAAGAGAAAAATCACCGATCAGAAGAGACAGGTTGCATTCCTGGACACCACCTTGTAGGGAAATGACTGGTTTCCTGGCAGCTCAAGAAGAGGAGGGACCCTGAAGAGAGAGGGAGTTGGGAGGCCCTGAATCCCGTTAAGCTGAGACCAGAGCACCTAGTGCAAAGTGAGTGGGCACTGGAAGAGAGAAGCGCTAAGTTCCTACCCAGAGGAAAGAAAGAACATGGGGTGCTCAGTGGCCCATGATGCCAGTGTGTAAAGCCTCTAACTGAGGAGGACTAGAAGAAAGTCTTCACTTGAGCCACTGGTTATGATGAAGGTGTGTGTGTGTGGCAGGTGGAGGCGGGAGGAACTGTACAGTTTCCAGTGGATATCAGAGCAGCCCATTCTGTTTTGAGCCTGAAAAAGGCAGCCTGCCATCGAACTGTGTCTGTCTGGGAGTCTCAGGTAAGGGGAGAACCATCCCTTCCTCCAGCTCCTAACCTGCTCTATAGAATAAAAAAATAAGGAAAGTCATTAACACATTCTTTTCTCTATATGCCTGACTCTCCCATTCTTTTGCTGAGAAGAAACTTATGCAAACTGCAAACACAAATTTCTTTTGATAAAGACATCAGGCAGATGCAGGTATCACCAGAGAATGGACGGTGAGTGCAGATGGCCCCGACCACACAGTCACCCATCAATTACAGCATGGAAGGACACTGCCAGGGATCAGCAGGGCCGGGTGTCAAGCATGAAGTGGTCCTGTGGTTATGGGTATGGGCCACAATGTGCCAGCCAGCACATGCCAAAAATGTGAAAGAACCAAAATTTGCAGTATATTGGATATTGCCATGATTACCATAAACATCCAAGAGCTTCCCACCAAAGTAATCATGCAGATCAAAAGGAACAATACACAATTCAGGAATATCCATCAACCCAAAGGAAAAAAAAAATGTCTAATCTACCTATATAGGTTTTCATTGAAGGGGCTCCTGAAGATAAGACAGACAGAGAAAAAGAGAGAGAATGTTAAGAGATACTGAGGAGCTTAAGTATACAGGTTAAATATTATTGAAATTAGAATAAGAACTAAACTGTCATTCATTAAAATATTCAATATTCCCCAATAATCTTAATACTTCTTTTTGTGAGGTGTCATCAGGTGGGTTCTAATCACAGAAATCCCATGAACAACAGAAGAAAAGGGTGCCCTGTCCTGCACCACCTCACAATCCTTGCTATGTCTGAGCCCGTTGTGGGGCTGTGTCAATCCATCTCACTGAAGGACTTCCTATTTTTCCCGACCCTCTAGTATGGCAACCATGATGTCCTCCTCCAGGGATTGGTCCCTCCAACCACGTGTCAAATAGTACCTGCATATAATTTCTCTATTAGAGAAAGTTACCACCAAGCAGAGGGAGCTGAGGGAATTGACAAATTTCTACTACCTACATTGCTGGATTCCCTAGAGAAAGAGTAAACCAGTGGAGAGCTGAACAGAAATGCTTTGAGGTAGGGAAGACTCAGAAGTCAACGGACAGGAGAAGTGATACTCGAATTTCCAGCATATGTGACTGACACTTTCCTAGAACTGGGAGAGGCATGGCTTTCACTACAACATATGGTGTTTCTCCCAGTTTCCACAGTGCCATATTCTAACAGAAGTCCACCTTGTATTCATAGCCAGTCTTACCTACACAAAACGCCACCTAACAACAATAACAAACTTGTATATTCTCCTTGATGTGAAGAATAAAAATATTTAGTATGATAAATTACTTAAAACCCAGCAAACATGTGCAACATATGAAATAAAAGCAAAGTATAAGATCAGATATTTCTCTATTTACATACTTCTTAGCCTAAAATGTTAATTTATTACTTGAAGCAATAGAAATTAGTCCATCCTAGATTAAAACTCTCTCATAGAAAATGCAGGTATTTTTAAAACTCATTCTTTCATTAAACTTTCTTTTGTCTGTCTTAACCAATTGATTCTATGGAAATTTTGAACTTATTTTAAAATGGCAGACAGAGAAATAAAATATAAGGATTTTTTCAAGGCTTTATTTTTTACAAAGTCAGTAAATTTTCATGATTTTGTTAGCGATAAAAACATTTAATATCTGCTAGAGAAAATACGGGTTCTGCATCTTTTAAAGTGCTTATACATAGATACATCACTCAATTCATATCTAGAAAGTAAGATAAATTGGCTTTTTTCTTCTTGTTACTTTGATTTATTAAAACCTTTATTAAGATGTGAATAACATATTATATTATTCACTCACATGGCTTGAATTTTTTCTTCAGTTCTTTCAGCTCGAAAAATGTTGACCATATTCTTCCCTTTTCTGTTTTTAACTCCAGATCTTTGCCCATTTCATTATAAAACTTTAATTTGTGTTCTTGAGCTGCCCTTTGGAAATCTTCAGTTCAGTTTTTAACTTCATTATTTTTTCCCTTCTCGTTAGCTACTCTGTGTTCAAGAACAAGTTTCAGAGTCTCTTCTGTTATCCATTTTAGTTTTCTCTTTCTTTCCTTTTTAATGACCTTTTGCATTCCTCATCTATGATGCTTGATGTCATTCCAAACTTGTCTAATCTTTGGTGATTAGTCTTCAGTGTGTGAAATTTATCCTTGAGATGATCTCTAAACTCAGGTGGAATACACTCAAGGTTGTATTGTGGCTCTCTTGACTTGCTCTAATTTTTTTCAGCTTCAATTTGTACTTGGGTATGAGCGATCAATGGTCTGTTCTGCTGCTGGCCCCTGGCTTGGTTCTGACTGATGATATTGTTTCAACAGGTGCAGGTGATTTGATTCCTGTCTATTCCATTTGGCAAGGCTCACTTGTGTGCTCTCTGTGTCTGTTCTTGAAAAAAGCTATTTGTGATGAAGAATTTGTTGGTCTTGCAATATTCCAACATGTAATCTCTGGCATTATTTCTTTCACCAAGGCCACATTTTCCAACTATAAATACTTCTTTTTTTCTGACTTTCACATTATAATCCACTCTTAATGATTAATGCATCTTGATTGCAATTTTGCTGTATTTCAGACTTCATAAGTTAGTAAATTCTTCAATTTCCTCATTTTTGGCATTAGTGCTCAGTGGGGAAACTTGAGTACTAGTAGTACTAACTTATGTTCTTTGGAGGCTTTTGGAGATTATCCTATCACTGACAGCATTGCGCTTCATGACGGGTATCTTGAAATGTTCTTTTTGAGGATGAGTGTGATGTCATTCCTCTTCTATTCTTCATCCTGGTGCCGTATATCATCTAACTGTCCAACTTGAAATGTACAAGACCAGTCCATTTCAGCTCACTAATGCCTAGGAGACTGATCTTTATGTATTTCATTTTTACAACTTTCACTTTCCTGAGATTCAGACTCCGTATATTCCATGTTCCAATTATTAATGGATGTACGCAGCTGTTTCTTCTCATGTTGAGTCATGCCCATAAAATAGAATAAGTTCATCTAATAAAATAAAATGAGAGAAGACTTAAAAAGAAAACTTGGAATAACAGGAGGTGTCGAAGTGACTAATATCTGTTCCCAAGTTAAAAAAAAAAATACTGAAAATATAAGAAATAAAACACAAAGAAAGGGTGCATTATATTTATGAAATGTACTAGTTTAATTCCATTTTAGAACATTAAGCAAATGGGGGAATATTGAGTATGGCCTGAACTAAAGGTAAAATATTTTACTCTAGATCCTTGGATGGGTAAATTGAAACTTAACTGAGAAAAAATGAATAAATATATCTAAAAGAGATTTACTTCCTGGTGAATACAATTTGTTTAGAAAATTAACAAATATCCTACACATTTCATTAAGCTTTCAGGTGCTTCAGATGTAATTAACACATTGCTTGGTATCTCCCCAGGGGGATGCTCAAAGACTGAGAGAAAAGTATATATTGTTTCCTCTACGCCATGTTGCATTCTTCATCTAATATGCTTGATGTCATTCCAAACTTGTCTAATCTTCAGTCATTAGTGTTCAATGTGTCAAATCTATTCTTGAGATGACCTCTAAACTCAGGTGGAATATGCTCAACGTGTGAAACCAGATTCATTACAGGTAAAAGGTAGAATTTGTTTATAAATTAGCATGTTTTTTTGTTTTGTTTTTTTTTTAGAATATTTTAGTCACAGTTTCACAGCCTCATTTTTATTTGATAGCAAGGCCACAGAAAAATATCAATAATTTTAATTCAATTCAGTCTGCTTTCCACCATTATTCTTGATATGTTTTATATGAGATAAAAATGCACTTCATTTATTCACTTTTGTAATTTAATGGTATGAAATTTAATGTCTGAATTTGTTGACTAATAATTTACTCAGACTGCACTACTCATAGTGTTCAGGAATAGATACATCCCAGATATAAAATAGATATGTAAACAGATACATAAATGGATAGATTGATAGGTAGATAGATAGAGAGATGAGAGAGGTAGAGAGATAGGTGGAGGCGTAGATACACACATATTCATATGAGGCAGTGATGATCACAGAGTTTTAAACCTATTATTTTGGTATATTGACCTGCAGGGCTATTCTTTTATTTTTAAAACCTCTGTGGTATATTCAGATGCACTTTTTTAAAGATTATACTTAAATTTATCCATGATATATCATGCCACATAGGAGTTCCAGTGTTTAACAGAGCATGTTTCATGTTCAAAAGTTTTTGAATAACTTCTGGGAATTCCCATAGATGTCATCATCGGTACATTTTTTTCTTCTCCTATGCTACTGTATCATATTGTGATTTTCTAAACTTTCTTTTTCATGAAAGTAGAGGATACTTTTTTACAAGCGGAAGTTTATGGCATCAAGTTTTCACTATTCAGGTTTCCTCATATGTCTTAGGTTTCTCCATGAGAAAAAATATATACACCTGATTTCTTACAAAAAACCTAGAATGTGTCAGTTGCAATACAAATGCCCAACTAGAAATGAAAGTATTTTAATTAGACCAGAAAAGAAAGTAATCTAAAGAATGACACTTTTAGACACTTTAGTCATAGAATAGGTGTTATGGAATATAGGGCTGGGGTCACTTACAAGGATAACATTTTAATGAACCTATTCATTCTGAAAATGGTGACAAAGATCTTAAGTCACAGTCCAGAACAATATACCTATAAATATCTTAAAGATAAAAACAATTAACAACAAAAAATAATAATTCCAAGTTACTACTGTCAACAAGAAACAACAGATGATGATGATGATAGATGATAGATATACAGACAGAAACACAAATAAGTAGACAAATAGTGTAGACACACTATTTTAGAATTATTTTCAAGCATCGTAGACACATTGAAGCCTTTAACCCTCATTTATCCTTCCTAACAACCCTGCAAAAAAGAGACAGAATATGATTTTTCAGATGGGGATAAAAAGATTCACATAACATGTTATTTGTCCAAAGCACCACACTGTATGCATTACAAATGGAGGTATAGCAGAAGTTGCATCAATGTACATATATCTTTAGGCATGTTTTCTTGTATAAAGACAAATAATTTCCACTGTGATCAATTATGTATCTATTGAAAACCTGTCTAGTATGTTGATTGTTCCATTCTGGATCATCTATATATATATATATGAGTTTTCATAAGATAGTATTTTGAAGGACAGGGTTCAAAATGTATCTGTGTATTTTTTAGGTATGTGAAAAAGATAAAAGTTTTAAGAAGAATATAGTAAATATCTATGTACCTAACACCTAAAAATTTAACATATTATTCATTTTTGTTTCATCTATCTACCAATGTATCCATCAATCTATCTAATATAGACGTGTAAAATTTGTGTCAGTTGGATATGTATTCAAATATCCTAAAAGAGAATGTTTGGATTTATACTATTCCTGCTGGTTTTGTATACAAAAACCTACCAGACGATATTGCATAAAATCTATTGATGATGCTGATGTCTCCATTCAGAACAAGTTAACCGATAAACCAAGATGGACAAACATAATCTAACAGGGCTGAATGAATTCATTCTGACGGGAATCACAGACCGCTCAGAGCTGCAGGTTCCATTGTTTGGGCTGCTCCTCATCATCTACATGATTTCAGTGGTGGGCAACTTGGGCATCATCATCCTCACCAAGATAGGCTCCAGGCTACAAACTCCCATGTACTTTTTTCTCAGACACCTGGCTATCACTGATCTTGGTAATTCCACAGCCGTGGGACCCAAAATGCTGGCAAATTTTGTTGTGGATGAAAATAAAATCTCATATTATTTTTGTGCTATGCAGCAAGTTTTCTTTATGATATTCATAACTACTGAATTGTTTATTCTGTCAGCAATGTCCTACGACGACTATGTGGCCATCTGTAACCCTTTGTGCTACACCATCATCATGTCACGAGGGTTGTGTTCTGTGCTGGTGACAATCCCTTATCTCTACAGCACATTTGTTTCTCTTCTGGTCACAATAAAGATTTTTAATTTATCCTTCTGTGGCCACAATGTCATCAGGCATTTCTACTGTGACATTCTCCCCTTGTTATCTTTGCTGTGCTTAGACACGCATGAGATCAAATTGGTCATTTTCATCTTATCTGTTTTTGGTTTGATTTCATCCCTTGTAATAGTTCTTGATTCTTACATATTCATAATTGTATCCATTCTCAGTCTGAGCTCAGCTGAGGGCAGGCACAAGGACTTCTCCACCTGTGGATCCCACCTAACTGGTGGTAGTGTTCTATGGGACCTTAATCTTTATGTATCTGAAGCCCAAGGCGAGTCATTCCTTTGACACTGATAAAATGGCTTCCATATTTTACACCCTGGTGATCCCCATGTTGAATCCCTTGATCTACAGTTTGAGGAATAGAGATGTAAAATATGCCTTACATAGGGCTTTAGGACGATTATGCAATATATTCTCTCAAAGTTCACTCTAACATATGATTCATAAAATTTACATTTGGGCTTTAAACTTCTTTCTGTGTGCCTCCAGAGGGAATAGTAAGCACAGAATGCACAGAAAAGTTCAACATATATTTTGATATTGCCTTCTACCAGTCACTCTACTAAGAGCTGTAAGTAGATTAATAAATGAAACAGTACAAAGCATTGCCTTCTTTGAGCAGGAGTGATTCAATATGAGTATAATAATTAAGAAAGTTGGTAGTTTTTTAAAAAAAGAAAATTGAATATCTTCAGTGGGATAGTGAAGCTGTAATAGATACAGGAAGATTTCCAAGTACCTGGTGTTTTCCTCACGTACTAGGAAAAAAAAAAGGAGAAAGTGTGTATGTGCTTGTGCCCGCGTGCGCACTTCCACAAACTTTCTGTTTTATTGCTGACACTCAGCCCTGGGCAGCTAATTCTGATTAAAAGAAGGCTCAGTGTGGTGGGTTGATTTAAAGTACTCAGTCATTTGAATTTGCTCAAATCTCCAGTTTCTAAACCCTGCCTTTACTTTCATATTTGAGCCCTTAGAGTCTGTTTACTTCGTTATTATTTTTATTATTAAAAAAAAAAAATTTTGTTTTTATATTGTAATATTAGTATAAACAGTAAAAAAATAAACTTATATTCAGTGAGATCAGCTCGGTACCTGCTTTTGTCTAAGTTAGCCCATTTTGTCTGTATCAGTGGGTATACCTGTTAAGGTAAATTTTTGAGGTTGGCCACAGAATTTCCCAGCTTTTTTCATTTTTTCTGTCCCGAAATAATATTGCTTCCTATTTCCATGCTTTTGTCTCAAAGATTGTTATCCTTATGTCTCCAGAAAAGAACAATTACTCTTGTTTAGAAGTCATTTTCTAATTGTTTATGTGCCCTTGCATAAGAGGTCTATTGTAGGATGAGTTAGGTTTGTTGCCTTGTTTTTGTTTGGCTGGATTTTCTTAAGCTCGATGAACATGAGTGTGAACTTTAGTTCAGTCAGTATCTGTTGTTTGAATTCATCATTCCGATTACTCTGCTTGGAAGAAGCATAAGGAGATAATCCATGGTTTGGGTCATGCTGTGTTTCTAGTGAGTGAGGTGTAATAGGTAGCATTTTATATATTTGTCAAGATTTCTGGACATAGTTGCTCCATATTCCCTCTTAAATTTCCTGCATATTTTTTTTGTTCTTACTCTTTTAATATTCAAAAAAAAATTGTAATGAGAAAAAAATAAATTTTAGATATATTAAGGCTTTTTTTTTTTGCCGTTAAAAAATAATCCAATCTGTATTTGAGGTTAGGATCCTATGAGGTAGGTTATGATATATTTGCAAGTATGTAGAGAGACTAGAAAACACATGAGAAAAATATCATTTATAAAGACAGGATATCAAAATGGAAATTTAAAACACAACCCATTCACAACCATCCCAAGTGGCTGGATTGGTAACTTTGGATAAGCTTTTAGTGAAAAAGAATTAACCAATTGTACACAAACTCTTCTACAAAACTGAAGAGGGGTGTTTTGCATTTCCTATATGAGGATAGCTTTACTCGGATATCAAAGGCGGACAAAGGCATTAAAAGAAAACAACAGAGCACATATGTGAAAAATCTAAAGTAAAAATTAAGAAATTGAGTCTGGCAATATGTAAAGACAGTAGTAAACCAAATAGGCATGCTTCAGAAATGTGTGGATAGTTTTGCATTAAAAAATCAGTTATTGACATTCTCCATAATTACAAATAAAAATGCTAAGGAAAACATACAATAGATGTAGAGAAGCATTTTAAAAGTACCAACAATTGTGATAAAACCTTAACCAATCTAGTATTAAAATGGAGCTTCCTCAAACTGATAGAGGGCACCCATGAACAACCTACAGCTACCATCACACATGGTATGAAAGACTGAATACATTCCCAGTAAGACCAGGATCAAAACAAGTAAATCTACTCTCACCAAATCTATTCCACATTTAGTGGCTGTTCAAGGCCACACAATAAGGCGATACAGAATTAAATAAAAAAATAGAAAGCATCAAGATTGGAAGAGAAGGAGGAAAATTTTAATTATTGATACATGACATGATTTTTTATGTAAAAAATCTAATAGAGCCTACAATAGAGTCATAGAACTAAAAAATTAACCTAGCATTTATTTGTGAATTTATTCTCAGCTTATAATTTTATTTTTAAAAAAGCAACAGTTTTTTTGGATTTTAAGTAGGCTTTCATTGATTCTATAGATACATTTGGAGATTTCGTAGCTATGACACCAAAAACGAAATTCATAAAAAGTTTGACAACAGGAAATATTAAACTTCTGCTCTTCAAAAGACACTTTATAAAAATAAGTCATATTCTGGGAGATTATATTTTCAAATAGTGTATCTCATAAATGGTCTGTGTCCATAATATATATGTCCCTCCCCTCACCCAACCACCCCCCCATTGCTATGGAGTAGATTCTGACTCATAACAACCCTATAGGAAAGATTAGAACTGTCTCACATGGTTTTTAAGGATTGGGTGGTAGATTCGAAGTGCCAAACTTTTGGTTAGCCATCCAGCTCTTTAACCACTGTTCCACCAGGGCTCCATAATATATACAGAGAAAGGCCTCAAAACTCAACAATAATAATAATAAAAGAAAAAGAAAAGAAACAGTCCATAAAAACTCATAAAAAAATGAACATTCACTTATTTTTAAGACATATTCAGCTGGCAAATAAACACGTTAAAAATGTTCAGTTCATTATCCACCAGTGAATTTCAGGTTAAAACCTGGTGAGATAACTATACATCTGTTGTTATCTCACCAGGGTTTAAGCTGAAATTCACTGATGACTCGACGGCACTGGGGTGGGTTATTAGAATATCAGGTGTCTGGTAAGTTTGCGGGGGAAACAGAACATTCATAAACTGTTAGTGGAAAATTAAATTGATAAAAATACTTAAAAAAATAATTTGTTTTAAGTACCAGGGTCTTAAAAAGCTGAACATTGTTTTACCCTAAATTTTAACCAATTTACTCATATCTGCCCAAGTGAAATGAGAGCATTTATCCTTATAAATACATGTACAGAAATGTCTATAACAAGTTTGTTTGTAATACTCAAAAACTGGAATCAACCCAAATGTTCATCTAGTTGAGAATGGATGAATAAATTGTGGTATTTCCAAGCAAGTTAACACCATGCAGTAATAAAAACTACTGAATTATTGGTACATGCAAATACATGGATGAAAAATACAAATTGATACATCAGGCTTTGTCAAAATTGAAACAACCCACACGGAGACATTTATCCCACACATGTGAAAACTTATGTTCATACAAAAATCCTTACGTGAATGTTCAAAGAAACACTTTTTATAATAGCTAAAAACTAGTAACAACCCATAATGTCCTTCTATGGGTAATGGGTAATCAAACTGTACTAAATCCATACCTAAAGTCATACTCAGCAGTAAAAAAGAACGAAGTATTGATACACACAACATCGTGGATGGACCTCAATAGAATCATGTGAAGTGAAAACAGTCAATCACAAGAGGTTGTTGTTGTTGTTACCTGTCACTGAGTTACCTTAACTCAGGGCAACGTTATGTAAAACAGCACAGAACATTGCCTGGGCCTGTCCTATCCTCGTAATCATCAGTATGTTAAAGTTCATTGTTGGAGCCACTGTGTCAATTCATCTCATGGAGAGGTTCCTTCATTCTTACTGGCCCTCTACTTCGCCAAACATGATGTCCTCACCCAGAAACTGGTCTTTCCTGATAACATGCCTGAAGCAAGAAAGTCAGACAACGTTCTGTTGGAGGCAAAAAGATAGGTACCATTCAAGACTTTTTTGTTTTGTTAGGTGTCATTCAGTCAATTGAAAATCATAGTGATGCACAGGACAGAGTAGAAACGTCCCATAGGGTTGCTTAGGCTGTAATCTTTATGGGTGCAGATGGCTAGGTCTTTTCTCCCCAGGAAGGTTAGTAGGTTCACACAGCTAACTTTTCACTTAGCAGTGAGTTTTATGTATATGTATACAAATATATAACCAAAATCCAATGATGTCGAGTTGATTTTGACTCATAATGATCCTATAGGACAAAGTAGAACTGCCCACAGGGTTTCCAAGGAACACTTGGTGGGCTTGAATTGCCGATCTTTTGGTTAACAGCTGGACTCTTAACCACTATGCCACATAAAATAAATTTTTTTTTTAAATTTTTACGCCACATACATACCATTATATAGGAGAAATAATAAGAAAAAAAAGGTCACAAAGGGATATATTGGAAATATTTACAACCACAAATGCAGCAAAAATATTTACAGCACTGTAAATATATATTCATAATGAAACATTCCACACAATATCGCACTTTATGAGGGTGTGTTGATATGGTAGAACATTATATCAAGCATAACAGAACATTTATTAAGCTGAGAAATAAGTTCTGGAATGAGGATTGGACAAAATGAAAAAACATAAAATACTGAAATATACTGATGGAAAATAAAACAAACAAGCAAAAAACATAAACACATGATGGCAATTGACTATGAAATGAGAAACAAGGGTAACATTTCTGTTCCTGAGGTCAAAAAGGAAAACAAAAAAAAAGAAACCTTGAAAACAGCAATAACAGCAACAAAAATAACAGTAAACTAGGAAGTGATATCTCACATATGCACAATGCATTACTTTTATTCCATTTAACTCTTTGAAATAATGCAGTAGGAAAGTGTTTAAGCACAGCTTCATTTTGTCATCCATTAGTAGGGGCCACTGTAGAAATGGGAATATCGATAGTTCTGTTTTACAGATACAATATTTTAATCCAGATCCCCGTGCGGTAAAAATGGAATGCTAACAAAGTAAAATGCAAGACTATATGAAATAGATAAACACAGACATGCATACATACTATATCAATAAAATTTTGGTCACTGGTGAATACGAAATGTCCTGGACAATTAAATAACAACCCCCAGGTATTTTGTTAATGCTTTCAAATGCTTCAGGAACAATCAACAAATTGCTTGGCATGTCCTCAGGGAGAATCTCCAAGGGCGAAAAAAAAAATCCATAAATTCTTCTCACTCTGCCATGTTAAGAAACACTTGGGGAAGTCAAGACAGATGATTCATTGCAGGTAAAAAGACTGTTTCCATATTTTACCAATAAGAGAAATGTTTCAGTGACACTTGCAAGGTCCCACCTTTATTCAATGGCAAAGTCATTGCAAAATAGTAAGATTTCTGAGGCAGCTCTGTGTGCATTCCACTTTTCAGTAGTGCCTGAGACTAGGATCTCTGTGCCTTTTTTTTCACATTATTAATTTTTTTTGAATATTCACACTTTGTTTCAGAGGCTAAATTCTCATAAGTATCTTTGAAACATTATGACTAAATAATATTTTTACTTTATATAAGTAATTATGTGAATAAAAAACTAAAAAAAAAAAAAAGTCCAGGAGTCTATTTTGCCTCAATCCTACTCCGTGTGTGTCAGAAAACTGTGGTCCATAGTTTTTCAATGGCTGTGAACTTTCAGTAGATCTTTCTTTCTTCCAAGGTGCCTCTGAGTAGATTCGATCCCCCAAACTTTCAGTTTGTAGCTGAGTGTTTAACTGTTTGTGCCACCCAGTTGGCCTAATTATGTGAATAATAGAGCTCAAATATGAAAGTAAAGGAAGCATATGCAGTATTAAAAATACTGTAGCAGAAAAATGAAGCTACAGTATTCAGTCTCCAATGTTGATGCCCTTTCAAATCCTTAGTTATAAGCTGGTTCTAGGCTCTTTCTATGTCCCTCTTAAGTGTAATTTTAATATATAATGTATATTTAAATAATGTATAAATGTAGATTTTTGCCAATCTCTTGATGAGAAACATCAGCCAAGCTCTTAACCACTGCTCCACCAGGAATCCCATCTGTGTACATGTATGTGTATCTGTATATGACTACGTATTGTGTATATGTTCATGTGTATGTACATATATGTACGTCTACCTATACATGTTCATCTACACTTACAACTAACTATGTCCTGTGTCTATCTCTATCTCTATGCTTATATCAGGGTTTCTCAACTTCTGCCATAGTGACAGTTTGGACTGGAAATTTTCTTATTGTGTGGAGTTACCCGGCATATAGTAGAATGTTTAGTAACATCCCTGGCTTCCATTAGGTACGAGTAGTACCCTTCTCCTAGTTGTGACATCCAAAATGTCCCAGGCATTGACAAATGTTCCTTGGGGAGCAAATTTTACCCAACTGATAACAAGTTAGATTTCTCTTTCTTTCCCTCTTTCCTTCTCTCTCTATATTCATGTGCCTATACTTTATTTGTGGGAGGTGGGATTCATTTCAAATAACTGTATTGGAGGGTTTGGATTTATCTTATTCATTTAGCATATTGCCTTTGTATACTAAAGATCTATCAGATGATGCTACATAAACCCTATTGACTATGCTGATGTCTCTATCCACAATAGGTTTCCTGATAGACCTAGATGGACAAACACAATCTAACAGGGCTGAATGAATTCATTCTGTTGAGAATCACAGACCGCCCAGAGCTGCAGGCGCCATTGTTCGGGCTGTTCCTCATCATCTACATGATCTCAGTGGTGGGCAACTTGGGCATCATCATCCTCACCAAGATGGAATCCAAGCTACAAACTCCCATGTACTTTTTTCTCAGACACCTGGCTATCACTGATCTTGGTTATTCAACAGCTGTGGGACCAAAAATGTTGGCAAATTTTGTTGTGGATGAAAATACTATCTCCTGTTCTTTTTGTGCTACACAGTTAGTTTTTGTTAACATGTTCATAATTAGTGAATTTTTTATTCTGTCAGCCATGTCCTACGACCGCTATGTGGCTATCTGTAACCCTTTGTGCTACACAGTCATCATGTCACAAAGGACGTGTTTGGTGCTGGTTGCAATCCCCTATCTCTACAGCACATTTGTTTCTCTCCTGGTCACCATAAAGATTTTTAATTTATCCTTCTGTGGCCACAGTGTCATCCGGCATTTCTATTGTGATATTCTCCCCTTGGTATCTTTGCTCTGCTCGGACACACAGGAAATCAAATTGGTCATTCTCATCTTATCTGTTTTTGATTTGATTTCATCCCTCCTAATAGTTCTCGTTTCTTACTTAGTCATAATTGCATCCATTCTCAGGCTGAACTCAGCTGAGGGCAGGCACAAGGCCTTCTCCACCTGTGGATGCCACCTGACTGTGGTAGTAGTGTTCTATGGGAGTTTAATCTTCATGTATCTGCAGCCCAAGTCCAGTCAGTCCTTTGACACTGATAAAGTGGCTTCCATATTTTACACCCTGGTGATCCCCATGTTGAATCCCCTGATCTACAGTTTGAGGAATAAAAATGTAAAATATGCCTTACATAGAGCTTTAGAACAATTATGCAATACATTTTCTCGACATTCACTATAACTTATGATTTATATGAATTACATTTTGTGCTTTAAACTTTTTTTCTGTGTGCCTCCAGAGGGGATAGGAAGCACAAAATCACAGATAACATGTATTTCTGTTTCTGCCTTCTACCAGTCACTCTACTAAGGCTGTAAGTAGACTAATAAATGAAACAGTACAAGCGTTGCCTTCCTTGAGCAGGAGCAATGCCTTATAAGCATAATAATTAAGAAAGTTGATAGTATATTAGAATGTCTGGAGGGTGTTACTTTTTTTTTTTTTTAATAAGAACATTGAATATGTTGAGTGAGATAGTGAAACTAATAGATCCCGGAACATTTCCAAATACCTGGTGTTTTCCTGATCTAGTAGAAAAAAATATATATAGAATGTGTGTGTGTGTGTGTGTGTGTGTGTGTGTGTGTGTGTGTGTGTGTGTGTGTGTATGCATGCTCACATACACCTCCTATTTTATTTCTTACACTCTGCCCTGGGTGGTTAATTCTGATTAAAACAAGGCTCACTGGGGTGGGTTGGTTCGAGTACTCAGTTATATGAATTTGCTCAAATGTCCACTTTCTAAACCTTGAAATCACTGTCTTTCATCATCAGTGCCTCTACTTTCGTATTTGAGCCCTTAGAGTCCATATACTTTATTTATTTTTATTATTACTATATTGTAATATTAGTATAAACAAAATAAAATTATATTCCACAGGGTCAGCTGAGTATCTGGTTTTGTCCAAATTAGCCAATTTTGCCTGTATCAGTGGGTATATAAGTTAAGACAGATTTATTGAGGTCGGCCACAGAAGTTTCCAGGTTTTTTCATTTTGTCTCTTCAGGACAGATATTGCTTCCTAAATCTGTGCTTTTGTCTCATAGATTGTTATCCTTATCTCTCTCGAAAACAATAATTACTCTTGTTTAGAAGTGATTTTCTAATTGTTTCTGTACCCTTGCATAAGAAGTCTATCATATGCTGAGTTATGTTTGTTGCCATGGCTTTGTTTGGCTGGATTTTCTTAAATTTGAATAATATGAGTGTGTATTTTGATCAGTATCTATTGTCTGAATTCATGATTTTGATTATCCTGCTTGGAAGAAGCATAAGAAGATAACCCATGCTTAGGACTATGCTGTGTTTCTAGTGAGTGAGGTGTGATATGTAGCATTTTCTATATTTGCCATGATTTCTGGACATAGTTGCTCCATATTCCCTCCTAATTTTCATTTTTTTCCTTATTCTTTTAATATTCAAAAAATTTGTAATGAGAAATAATTAAATTTTAGATACACTAAGGTTGTTTTTATAAAAGACTGCAATCTGGGTTTTAGGATAGGACCCTGCAAGGTGGGTTATGATATTTTTGCAAATATGTAGAGACTAGAAAACATGTGAGAAAAATACCATTTATAAAGAGAATATCAAAATGGAAATTTAAAACACACCCCATTCTCATTATTCCAAGTGGCTTGATTCAGAAATTTTATTAAGTATTTAGGGAAAAAGAATTAGCCAAGTCTACACAAGCTCTTTTACGGAACTGAAGAGAAGGGTATATTTACATTTCCTTTATGAGGATAGGTTAAACCGATATCAAAGGCAGACAAAGACATTAAAAGAAAAGAAAACAACAGAGCACATGTGTGAAAATCTAAAGAAAAATTTAAGAAATTGAGTCTGGCAATATGTAAAGACAATAGTACACTTAATTTGGTGTGCCCCAGGAAAGCATGGATAGTTTCCCATTAAAAAAAAATCAATTAATGACATTTATCATAATAACAAATAAAATGGCAAACAATGCCATATACATAGATGTAGAGAAATGTTTTAAAAGTCTCAATAAATGTGACAAAACTTAGACCAAATTAGTATTAAAATAGAGCTTTCTCAAACTGAAAGAGGACATCCATGAACAGCCCGCAGTTACCATCACACATAGCGTGAAAGATTAAATACATTCAGTAAGAGCAGGAAAAAAAAAAACAAGTAAATCCCCTCTTACCAAATTTATTCCACATTTTCGGGGATGTTTGAGCCACCCCGATCTTTAATAACTTTTCCACCAGATCTCCATAATATATACAGAGATAGGACTCAAAACTCAAAAATAATAATATCAATAATAAAATAAAGTAAAAAGAAAACAGCCCAGAAAAATGAGCATAAAAATGAACATTCATTCATTCATAGGTCATATTCTGGTGGCAAATAAGCACATTAAAAATGTTCAGTTCATCACTCATCAATGAACTTCAAGTTAAAACATTGATGACATAACTCTACATCTGTTAGAATATCAGGTGTTTAGTAATTTTGTTAGAGAAATGGAACATTCATAAACTGCTAGTGGAAAATTAAAATCATGAAAATACTTACAAAAAGAATTTCTTTTAAGCATCAGGGTCTTAAAAAGCTGAACATAGTTTTACCCTAAAATTTAACCAATTTACTCATATCTACCCAAGTGAAATGACAGCATTTAGCCGTATAAATACATGTACACGAATGTCCAGAACAAGTTGATCTGTAATACTCAAAAACTAAAATCAACCCAAATGTTCATCTGCTTGACAACGGATGAATAAATTGTGGTATTTCCAACAAGTTAATACCACTCTGTCATAAAAACTACTAAATTATTGGTACGTGCAAATACATGGATGAAAAATACAAATGAATACATGGGACTTTGTCAGAATGAAAACAACCCACACTTACACATTTATCCTACAGAAATGAAAACTTATGTTCGTACAAAAATCCTTACACAAATGTGAAAAGAAACATTACTTATAATAGATAAAGCCAGTAACAACCCAAAACGTCCTTCTATGGGTGAATGGGTAATTAAACTGTACTAAATCCATTTTTTTTTTAGTCCATATATGAAGTAATGCGCAGCAGTAAAAAAAGAACAAATTATTGATGCACTCAACAGCGTGAATGGACCTCACTAGAATCGTGTGAAGTGAAAAGTCAGTCACCAAAGGTGGTTGTTGTTGTTACCTGCCATTGAGTGACTCCAACTCATGGCCACGTTCTGTAAAACAGAAGAAAACATTGCCTGGCCCTGTCCTAGCCTCACAGTCATCAGTATGTCCGAGTACCTTGGTGCAGCCACTGTGTCAATTCAGCTTATGGAGGGCTTCCCCCATTCTCGCTGGCCCTCTCGTTCCCCAAATGTGATGTCCTCCTCCAGAAA
Organism: Elephas maximus indicus; assembly: GCF_024166365.1. NCBI lineage: Eukaryota > Metazoa > Chordata > Mammalia > Proboscidea > Elephantidae > Elephas > Elephas maximus. Next base: position 116,557,022 of record NC_064825.1, read on the forward strand.
CTTGTTTACCTGAAGCAGTAAAGTCAGACAATGTTCTGTGGGAGGCAACAAAATATGTACCATTCAAGAATTTTTGTTTTGTTAGATGTCTTCCAGTCGGTTGAAAATCATAGCAATGTATAGGACAGAGTAGAAACGTCCCATAGGGTTGCTTAGGCTGTAATCTTCATGGGTGCAGATGGCCAGGTCTTTTCTCCCTGGAAAGGCTAGTGGGTTCAAACAGCCAACATTTCAGATAGCAATGATTTTTATAAATAAATATATGTATATATATAAGTGGGTTGTTTTTTGGGTACATAAAACCAAACAAAATCCAAAGCTGTTCAGTCGCATCTGACTCGTAATGACCCTATAGGACAAAGTAGAACTGCCCCACAGGGTTTCCAAGAAGCACCTGGTGGATCTGAACTGCCGATTTCTTTTGGCTAAAAGCCAGACTCTTAACCACTACGCCACATACATATCATAATATAGGAGAAATTAGCAAAAAAAAAAAGTCACAAACGGATACATTATAGATATTTACAATGACAAAATGCAGCAAAAATATTTATTGCACAGCAAGTATATATTCATAATGAAACACTAGGCAGACTATCACACTTTACGACAGTGTATTGATATGGTAGAACGTTATATCAATCACAGCAGAACATGCATTAAGGTGAGAAAAAAGTTTTTGAATGAGGATTGGACAGAATGAAAAAACATAAAATATAGAAATGTAATGATGGAAAATAAAACAAAGAAGCAAAAAACATAAACACGTGATGGCAATTGACTAGGAAATGAGAAGCAAGGGTAACGTTTCTGTTTATGAGATCAAAAAGGAAAAAAAAAACCTTGAAAATAGCAGTAACAGCAACAATAACAAAAATAACAGGAAATGAGGAAGTGATACCTCACGCATGCACAATGCATTGCTTTTATTTCATTTAAATCTTTTAAATAATGCAGTAAGAATAATGCAGTAAGAAAGTGTTTAAGCACAACTTCATTTTGTCATCCATTTGAAGAGACCACGGTAAAAATGGGGAATATTGACAGTTCTGTTTTACAGATAGAGAATATTAATGCAGATCCCCATGTGGTACAAATAAACGTTAACAAAGAGTAAAATGCAAGACCATGTGAAATAGATAAACATAGACATACGTACACACTATATGAATAAAAATTTGGTCACTGGTGAATACACAATATCCTGGACAGTTAACCAACCACCCAGAAGTATTTTGTTAAGCTTTCATATGCTTCAGGAACAGTCCCCAAATTGTCTGTCATCTCCTCAGGGAGAATCTCCAAGGGTAAAAAAAAATCCATAAATTCTTCTTACTCTGCCATGTTAAGAAACACTTGGGGGAGTCAAGACAGAGGCTTCATTACAGGTAAAAAGACAGACTTTTTCCATTTTTTACCAATACCTGAAATGTTTCAGTGACACTTGCAGGGTTCCACCTTTATTCAACAGCAAAATCACTGCAAAATATTAGGATTTCTGAGTCAGTTCTGTGTGCATTCTACTTTTCAAGAGTGCCTGAGACTAGGATCTCTCTCCTTTTTTTTTTTTTTTTTTTGATATCATTATTATTTTTTTCAAACAGTCACTCTCTGTTTCAGTGGCTAAATGCTCATAAACATATTTGAAGCCTCATCATTATGTCTAAATTATATTTTTACTTTATATAAGTAACTATATGAATAAAAAAGTAACAGGAAAAAAAAAAAAGTCCTGGAGCCAATTTGGCCTCAAAGCTACCCCGTGTGCATCAGAGAACTGTGGTCCATAGTTTTTCAATGGCTGTGAACTTTCAGAAGTAGATCTTTCTTTTTTCCAAGGCGCCTCTGACTGGATTCGATCTCCCAACCTTTCAGTTTGTAGCTGAGTGTTTAACTGTTTGCGCCACCCACGTGTCCTAATTACGTGAATAACAGACCTAATATATGAAAGTAAAGGAAGCATATGCAGTATTAAAAATACTGTAGCAGAATTATGAAGCTACACTATTCAGTCTCCAATGTTGATGTCCTTTCAAATCCTTAGTTATAAGCTGGCTCTACTCTCTTCGTATGTCCCTCTTAAGTGTAATTTAATATATAATTCATATTTTAATACCTGTATAAATGTATATTTTTGCTAACCTCTTGATGAGAAAATAAATTTCCATCTCACAACTCATGTTGAGATGTGAAAAGCAATTTTTAAGAGTTTGCAAAACTTTTAAGTACCCAGTTTTATGATGATTCAATTATATATACCACATTCTTCAATTCCCAGTAGAATCTGGCAGAAATAATATATAATTTTCTCAAGGAATATAGCTTTATAAAAGGAGAATGAGATACTCAACAAAGATAGTAAACTGTGGAAAATAACTTGGTGCTCTCCATGGAACTCCAAAGCTATTGAGAGGAAGTCCTCTTCTCTTCCCTTACCGTACACGAAAAGCAGGACTTAGAAATACAAGTACTTTTTTTCTTCAGCCTTGCATCATTGCAACTAAACAAGATTTACTTTGCTTTTATTGCATTCATTGATGATACTTGATCTCCTAATTGTAATATCTACTGATACCCAATTCCGAACTTGTTTAAAAAAAAAAATATTGTGTTCTAGGCGAAAGTTTACATAGCAAATTAATTTTCCAATAAAAACTTCTTACACAAAATGTGTCAACACTCTCCTTGTTTCGTTCCTGGCTTCTCTGTGTCCATTAGTAAGGTTCCCTGTCCCTCCCCGCCTTCTTGCCCTCTTGGTCTCCTATAGTTGGTAGTTGTAAGGGGCACATTCTTCACAGATTTTATTGTTTAATTTAATAGCCCTGTCTGTTATTGTGCTCAGAGGTGGCCACGGGCAGTGTCTATAGTTTCACATTAGAAAATTATCTTAGGACACTTGTCTCAGGGGTTTCTCCAGCCTTTTTTTTTCTTTCAAACCAGTAAATCTGGTCTTTTTTTTTTTTTTGAATTTTGTGGTACATTTTTTTCCCATTCCGCCCCAGACCTTGTATTGTGATCCTTGTCAGAGTGGTCTGTAGTCATAGCCAGACACCATCTAGTTCTTCTGGTCTCAGGTTAGAGGAAGCTGTGGTTCATGTGGGCCATATGTCCTTTGGAATATTTGCTTCCTTAAGTCTTTTTTTTTTTTTTTTTTCTTCATTTTCCTTTGTTCTAAGAGGAAAGAGGCCAATAGTTTCTTTTCTGACATAAGCAGTGTGTGTGTTTAGGATCACAACCATCTAAGTAATGTTTTATATGAGATAGTGTATTTCTCCTGTTACCATTTTATTATTTAATATGATATGATTGTATTTTTCTATTGCTTGATTATTTCTAACTCAGAGGCTGCTGGTCCTGCTATTTACATTGTAATATCATTTCAAACCATTAATTCTTTTACCTTAAACTGCCATCCTCATCGTTCTCGGGCATTTTTTTAAAAATCTCTCATGTATTAGGGACATATATTATTCATTTTAATTTAAATATGTTTGTATGAATTATGTACTATATAATAGTTTAAGCCAGAAGATGTCTTTATCCAAATGGAATTTTTTAAAGAAATTTCATTATATGAAATCAATGACATGGACCTCCCTTTCTCCCAATTTGTTCAAGTTTCCTCTCACTATCTTAGATACTTTGATGACAAACAACTTAGTATATGTTAGTTATAAAGAAGCTGCTCCTAGGGAAGGATGTATTTTAAGTAAATTTATATTCAAAGGCACGGCTGCTAAGGTGATCCTGACTCAACAGTGACCCCAAAGTGTTTCCAAGGCTGTAAATAACTATGGAAGCAGACTGCCACATCTTTCTCCCAGGGAGCCACTGGTGGTTTTGAACTACAGAGCTTTAGGTAAGCAGTCCATCAGCTTATATTAAAATGTATTAAGTAAAGTAGAAGATGTATAATTCAGGAGCTTGGCAACCTGATGGTCCAATTTTAGTCACCGAGTTGAAGATGGGGGAGAGAACAGCTTGGGTCAGTTACATGGATAACACACTACTCAACCTACTCATCATCATAACCCTGACATAGAAGCTAGGTCAACTAGAACGATTCCTGTATACATATGTAAAGAAAAGTCCTTTCACGTAAAATATTGTCATCATTTTAAAAACAACAACACTATATCCTTGATTTTTGAGACTTATATCGCGATACCTTAAATGCATTGAAACATTTAATCCTCATTTACTTTTCCAACAGTCCTCAAGGAAAGTGTTCATTTTGCAGATGTGAATAAAGAAATTAAGGTATCTTATTCTATAACCCACAAATGGAGATATAACAGGGACTATATCTGCATGGGCCTTCCACCTGGAATATTTCCCCGTATAAAGACAGATAACGCCCAGCATGATCGATTAGATTTTCCTTGTTAATCTTGTGTTCAATACCTGCCAAGTGTATTGTTTCAGTCTTTACCACCTGTGGCACAAGGACTTTTAGAGGACTCTGTTTTGAAGTAAGGCATATTAAATGTTTCCATGTATTTTGAGAATTTGCAGTTTAAAATTTTTATAATGAAATTGGCATTTGTAGTACAAGTTCACAAATGTCATCCTGTAAATGAAAAAAAGGGAAAGTTTAGTAATCACCCATATACCTACCACTTAAAATTTTTAACTTTTTTTATTTTTGCTTCATATATTTATAAGCATTCAAAAACAAAACAAAACAAAACAAAACAAACTCTGTTGCCATCAAGTTGATTCTGACACACGGAGACACTAGAGGACAGAAGAGAACTGCCCCATAGGTTTTTCAAGGAGAGGTTGGTAGATTTAAAGAGCTGATTTTTGGCTTATCAGCCAACCTGTTATCCGCTGCTCCACCAGGAATCCCATCTATGTACATGTATATGTATGTATATTTATATATGTATTGTGTATATGTATATGTGCATGTATACGTATGTGTGTATGTATTGTGTATATGTACATGTATATGTGCATGTATATATATACATATGTACATCTACATGTGCATGTACACATACACGTACGTCTTTATCTTTGTCTGTCTCTATCTCTATGTTTACTACAGGGTTTCTCAACTTCTGCCATAGTGACATTTTGGAATGGAAATTTTCTTATTGTGTGGCGTTACCCTGTATATAGTAGAATTTTTTTTTTTTTAGTAATACCCCAGGCTTCCATTAGTTAGGAGTAGTACACTTCTCCTAGATGTGACATCCAAAATGTCCCAGACATTGACAAATGTTCTTTGGGGAGCAAATTCTACCCAACTGATAACAAGTTAGATTTCTGTTTCTTTCCCTCTTTCCTTCTCTCTCTATCTTCATGTATCTATGCTTTACTTGTGGGGCGTAGGTTTAATTTCAAATAACTGTATTGGAAAGTTTGGATTTATCTTATTCACTTAGCATGTTGCCTTTGTATACTAAAAATCTACCAGATGGTGCTACATAAAACCTATTGACTACACTGTTGTCTCTATCCAGAATAGGTTTCCTGACAGACCAAGATGGACAAACACAATCTAACAGTGCTGAATGAGTTCATTCTGACGGGAATCACAGACCGCCCAGAGCTGCAGGCTCCATTGTTCGGGCTGTTCCTCATCATCTACATGACCTCAGTGGTGGGCAACTTGGGCATCATCGTCCTCACCAAGATGGACTCCAAGCTACAAACACCCATGTACTTTTTTCTCAGACACCTGGCTATCACTGATCTTGGTTATTCAACAGCTGTGGGACCCAAAATGCTAGTCAATTTTGTTGTAGATGAAAATAAAATCTCCTATTATTTTTGTGCTACACAGCTAGCTTTCATTATTTTGTTCGTAAATGGTGAACTTTTCATTCTGTCTGCAATGTCCTATGACCGTTATGTAGCCATCTGTAACCCTCTGCTCTACTCTGTCATCATCTCACAAAGGGTGTGCCATGTGCTGGTGGCAATCCTCTATCTTTATTGTGCATTTGTTTCTCTTATTATCACCACAATGGTTTTTAATTTATCCTTCTGTGGCTGCAATGTCATCAGTAATTTCTACTGTGACACTAATCCCTTGTTATCTTTGCTCTGCTCAGACACACATGAAATTCAATTGATCATTCTCATCTTAGCATCTATTGATTTGATTACATCCATTTTAATAGTTCTTGTTTCTTACCTGCTCATTTTTGTGGCCATTCTCAGGATGCACTCAGGTGTGAGCAGGCACAAGTCCTTCTCCACCTGTGGATCCCACATGACAGTAGTGATAGTGTTCTATGGGACTTTAGTCTTTATGTACATGCAGCCCAACTCCAGTCATTCTTTTGATGCTGATAAAGTGGCTTCCATATTTTACAGCCTGGTTATCCCCATGTTGAATCCCTTGATTTATAGCTTGAGGAACAAAGATGTAAAATATGCCCTACATAGAACATGGAAAAAAATATGCAACGTCTTTTCTATAGTTTGATTCATTGTATGGTTCCTATGAAATATATGATGGGTTGAAAACCTTGTCTGTGTGCTTCCGTAGGGTTTAGCAAGCACAAATATATTCCACATATATTTATAAATATCTTATGTGTCAGTCACTCTTCTAAATGCATTGATGAACAAAACAGTGTAAACCTTTGCCTTCCTTGAAGTTAAGAGGTGGGTTACAAATATAATAATTAGGTGAATTTTATCATAGAGAAAAATGTGTTGGGGCCCTGGTGGTGCAGTGATTAAAGTGTTGGCTGCCGAGTGAAAGGTCAGTTCAAACCCAGCAGTCAATCCCTGAGAGAAATAATCAGCTTTTACAAAGATTTACAGCCTTGGAAACCCTATGGGGCAGTACTAGTACTACTCTGTCCTAAATGGTCACTATGATTCAGAATCTCCTGAACAACAGTGCATTTGGGTTTTTTAAGAATGTGCTAAAAAACAAAATCCTTTGCCATTGAGTTGATTCTGACTGATAGCAACCCTACAGGACAGAGTAGAACTGCTTCATAGATTTTCCAAGGAGAGGCTGGTGGAATTGAACTGCTGACCTTTTGGTTAGCAGCCAAGCTCTGGCCTAGTGCACTACCATGGCTTCAGGAGAATGTGTTGGGAACCATGAAATCAGCAAAGAGTGAATAAGCTGAGTGGTAGTGGGAAAAGGTGCTAGGTACAAGAGTGCAGTTAGTGATTCTGGTGTTTATTTCAACTATTAGAATAAACTTTGCAGTGTCAGTACTTGTGTTTGTGTATGTGTGTTTGTGTAAGCCCTTGCCTTCTGTTTTGGCCTTCGTGGTTTCTAAGGGGGAGGGGTATTAGATTTGGCCAGGTTGCAATGAGTCCCAGGGTAGTGTAATGATTTGGATTACTCACTACAGACCAATATCCCTCAAGAACATAGTTGCAAAACTCTTCAACTAAATTCTAGCCAATAGAATTCAACAACATATCAAAAAATTATTCACCATGACAAAGTGGGATTCGTATTAGGTATGCAGGGATGGTTCAACCTTAGAAAAACAATCAATGTAATCCAACACATAAAGAACACAAACAGTAAGAACCAAATGACCTTATCAATTGATGCAGAAAATACATTTGAATAAGTCCTACATCCATTCATGATAAAAGCTCTCAGCAAAATAGGAACAGAAGGGAAATTCTTCAAAATAATAAAGGACATTTATGCAAAAAAAAAAAAAAATTTATATGCAAAGCCAACAACCAACATCATCCTAAATGAAGAGAGTCTGAAACCATTCTCTTTGAAAACAGGAACCAGACAAGGATGCATTTTATCACCATGCTTATTCAACATTGTTCTGGAGGTACTAGCCAGAGCAATTAGGCAAGAAAAAGAAATAGAGGCCATCCAAACTGGTAAGGATGAATTAAAAGTAACTCGATTTGTAGCTGATATGATTTTATACACAGAAAAAAACCCAAGAATCCACAAGAATACTACTGGAACTAATAGAGGATTTCAGCAAGGCATCAAGATATGAGATAAACATACAAAAATCAGTTAGATTCCTGACACCAACAAAGAGGACTTTTTGGAGAGGAAGTCACCAAATCAATACCATTTACAATAGCCTGCAAGAAGATAAAATATTTTAGGAATAAATCTAACCATAGATGTAAAAGACCTATACAAAGAAAACTACAAGACACTATTGTAAGAAACAAGAAGAGATACACATATGTGCAAAAACATACTTTGGTCACAGATAGGAAGACTCGACATTGTGAAATTATCAAGTCTACCCAAAGTGATCTACAGATAAAATGTAATCCCAATTCAAATTCCAAAGCATTTTTTTAAAGAGATGGAGAAACAAATGACCTAATTCATATGGAAAAGGAAGAGGTCCCAAATAAGTAAAGCACTACTGGAGAAGAAGAGTGAAGTGGGAGGACTTATGCTAAGTGGTATTAAAACCTGTTATACCGCCACTATAGTCAAAACAGCTTAGGATTGGTACAACAGATACATAGACCAGTGGAACAGAATTGAGAAACAAGATGTAAGTTTATTTACCTATGAGTAGCCAATATTTCACAAAGGCCCAAAGTCCAATAAATGGGGAAAAGACAGTCTCTTTAAAAAATGGTGCTGGCATAACTGAATATCCATCTGCAAAAAAATAAAACAAGATCAATACCTCACACCATGCACAAAAACTAACTTGAAATGAACCAAAGACCTAAATATAAAATATAAATTGTTAAAGATTATGGAAGAAAAAATAGGGACAATGATAGCGGTCCTAATGCATGATATAAACAGTATAAAAAACATTACTATAAAAGCACAAAACCAGAAGAGAAATTAGAAAGCTGGGAGAACCTAAAAATGAAACACTTATGTTCAACCAAAGGCTTCATTAAAAGAGTAAAAAGATTACCTACAGACTGGGAAAGAAATTTTGGAGTATGACATATATGAACAGGGTCTAAACTGTAAAACCTAGAAGATACTGCAAAACTTCAACTACAAAAAAACAAAAAACCCAATTTAAAAAAAGGGCAAAAGATATGAACAGGCATTTCACCAAAGAAAATATTCAGGTGGCTAACAGATAGAGGAGAAAATGCTCACAAGGATTAGAAATGACATAAATGCAAATCAACACTACAATGAGATACCTTCTCACCTCAACAACGCTAGTATTAAAAAAAAAAAATCAATGTTGGAGAGCTTGTGGAGAAACTGGAACATTACACACAGCTGGTGAGAATGTAAAATGGTAGAACCACTTTGGAAATCGATTTGGCACTTCCTTAAAAATCTAGAAATAGAAGTACCATACAATCCAGGATTTCAACTCTTTAAAATATATCCTGGAAAAATAAGAGCCGACGGAAAAATAGATAGGTTCACTGTAGCACTGTTCACTTTAGAAAAACATGGAAACAATCTATGTGCTCCTCAAAGTATGAATGGATAAACAAATTATTTTATATTCACACAATGAAATGCTACACAACAATAAAGAACAATTATGAATCTTCAAAACATCAAATAACATGGATGAATCTGGAAGGCATTATGCTGAGTGAAACTAGTTAGTAGTAAAAGTACAAATATTGTACGAGACCACTTTTATAAAACTCAAGAAATGGTTTAAATACAGAAGAAAACATTCTTAGGTGCTTACAAGGGTGGGGAAGGAAGGACAGGTAAATTCACTAACTAAATAGTAGACAAGAATTATCTTAGGTGAAGGAAGGGACAACACACAATACAGGAGAAGTCAGCACAAATGGACTAAACCAAAAGCTAAGATGTTTCCTGAACACAACCAAACACATCAAGGGACAGAATAGCAGGAGTGGCAGTCTGAGGACCATGGTTTCAGGGGACATCTAAGTCAACTGGCATAACAAAGATTATTAAGAAAATGTTCTAAATCCCACTTTGGTAAGTGGCATCTGGCATCTTAAAAACTTGCAAGCAGCCATCTAAGATGTATCAATTGGTCCCAATCCACCTGGAACAAAGGAGAATGAAGACACCAATGACACAAGGAAAGTATTAGCACAGGAGATAAAATGGGCCACATAAACCACAGACTCCATGAGCCTGAGACCAGAGGAACTAGATGGAGCCCACCTACCACCAATGACTGCCCAGACATGGAACACAGAAGAGAGTTCCTGATGGAACAGGAGAAAAATGAGGTGTAGAACTCAAATTCATGAAAAAAGACTAGACTTAATGGCCTGACTGAGAATAGAGGAGCCTCAGAAGACATGGCCCCCAGACTCTCTGTTAACCTGGAACTAAAACTATTCCTGAAGCCAACTCTTCAGACAAAGATTAGACTGGGCTATAAACATAAAATAATACTTGTGAAAAATGTGTTTCTCAATTCTTGTAGATACCTGAGACTAAATGGGCAACTCCTGTTGAAGGTAAGATGAGGAGGCAGAAAGGGATAAGAGCTGGTGGAATGGACACAGGAAATCCAGGGTGGAAAAAGGGAGTGTGCATTCACATTATATTTATAGCAACTAGGGTCACATAGCAATAAGTGTAAAAGTTTTGTATGAGGAAATAACTTTACCTTAATCTTTCACCTAAAGCTTAATAAAAAAAAAAAAAGTGAAAATATAGAAAAAACAAAGAAACGGTATATCAGAGTATAAAATTTACAAATTTTATTCTGTATGACAACGTTATGGAAATGGGGGCATATTGAGTGGTCTGTCCTAAAGGTAAAGTATTTTAATCCAGACTCCTGGGTGGGACAGACTGAAAGCTAACTGAGACTAAATGAATGGATGAATCTAAAAGAAACAATCACTGGTGAATACAAATTGGTTAGACAATTGACAGACACACTAGATATGTTCTTAAGTTTTCAAGGGCTTCAGACAGAATTAACACATAGCTTGGTATCTCCTCAGGGAGAGCCGTAAACGGTGAGAGAAAGCTGTAAGTTGCTCCCACTATGCCATGCTAAGAATCACATGGGGTGTAAAACAGATTCAATACAGGTAAAAGGTAAAAATTTATATGCAATACCATGTTTTACCAATTTCAAGAGTGTTTTAATGGTTTTTTCAAGGCCCCATTTTTTTATTCAATTCTGTCTACTTTCCACCATTATTCCTAGTATGTTCTATATGAGACAAATGTGGATTTCATGTATTCACTTTTATCATTAATGCTATGAAATTTAATTTCTGCATTCATTTGCTAATAGTTGACACAGAGACTGCTCCACTCATAGTGTTCAGGAATAGATATATGCCAGATAGATAGATAGATGATAGATAGATGATAGATGGATAGATAGATAGACAGACAGACATACAGATAGACAGATAGATAGATAGACAGGTAGGTAGATAGACAGATGATAGATAGATAGATAGATAGATAGATAGATAGATAGATAGATAGATAGATAGATAGATGATAGATATAGATAGATGATAGATGATAGAGAGAGAGAGAGATGATAGGTAGGTAGGTAGATAGACAGACAGACAGACAGACAGACAGATAGATAGATAGATAGATAGATATACACATATACATACACAGGAAGCAGTGATCACAAAGATTTAAACCAACAATTCTATTATCTTAACCTGTAGACCTATTGTATTTTTAAAATATCTGTGGTATACTCAGACGCCGTTTTTTAAAACTATACTTAAATTGATATGTGTTATCTCCTGGCACATAGGAGTTTCATTGTTTAACGGAAAATGCATCATGCTGAGGCAGATTTTAATAACTTCCATTAATTTATTTATATGTCATCATCACTATGTTTTGCTCTTCTCCTATGCTATGGTGTCATACAGTGATATTTTAAATTTTTGGTATTTCATAAAAAGTAGAGGATTTTTTTTTTTTTTTTTTTTACAGTGGAGTGTTTATGAGATCAAGGTTTCACCATTGTTCAGATTTCCTCATACATCTTGGGTTTCTCTACAAGAAAAAAATATGTATCTGATTGTTACAAAAAACTTAGCTGCGTCAGTTATAATACAAATGTCCAATTAGAGGAGAAAATATTTTAAGTAGACCAACAAAGTAATCTAAAGAATGGCACTTTTGGGCACTTTAGTCACAGAACTGATGTTACAGAATGTGGGGCTGGAGTCAGTTACAAGGATATTGTTATAATGAACCTATTCATCACAAAAATGGTGACAAAGAACTTAAGTCCCATTCTAGAAGAATTTACCTATAAATATCTTGAAGATCAAAACAATTAACAAGAACAAAAAAAAATCATTTTAAGTAACTACTGTCAATACCCAGAAAAAGATGATGATGATAGACAAATACATGATAGATAGATAAATGCACAGATAGAAGATAGATAGATAGATAGTAGACAGATAGATGATAGACAGACAGACAGACAGACAGGTAGGTAAGTAGGTACATAGACAAATAACACCAAGGAAATACTACCATTATTTTCATGCATCATAGACACATTCAAGCATTTAATTCTCATTTATGCTTCCTAACAATGCTGCCATAAAGTGTTGGAAATATGATTTTTCAGGTGGGGATAAACAGATTCATATAACATATGTTATTTCCCCAAAGTACCATTTTGTATACACTACGAATGGAGGTATAGCAGAGGCTATTTTTTTTTATATCTATATAAAAATAGCTCTAGGGGTGTTTTCATATATAAAGACAAATAAACCTCCTTGTGATCAATTATTTGCCTTTCTATCTATACATATGGATATATATATGAAATTATATATCTGTCTTGGTCATCTAGTACTGCTATAACAGAAATACCACAGATGAATGGCTTTAACGAAGTTTATTCTCTCACAGTCCTATAGGCTAGAAATCCTTATTCAGGGTGCCGGCTCCAGGGCAAGTCTTTCTCTCTCTGTCAGATCTGGAGCAAGGTCCTTGTTGTCAGCCTTCCCTTGGTCTGGGAGCATCTCAGCTCAGGAACCTCAGGTCCAAAGATGCACTCTGCTCCTGGGGCTGCTTTCGTGTTGGTATGAGGTACCCATATCTCTCTGCTTGATTCTCTCTTCTATATATTAAAAGAGATTGGCTTAGACACTGTCTAATCTTACAGATCTCATCAATATAACTGTTGCTAATCAATTTTATTATTTTTTTCTTTAATCCAACTTATTACATCATAGTGACAAGGTTTACAACACAGGGAAATCACATCAGATGATAAAACACTAGACAATCATACAATACTGGGAATCATGACCTAGCCAAGTTGACAGATATATTTAGGGGACACCATTCAATTCATGACAATATCTATCCAAAATCTATCTAGTATGTTGACTGTTCCATCAATATGGCTGGGGAAGAGCTGATTCCTCAAAGCAGAGTCAACCTTAAGCACATGGATGGAATCAAGCTATTGAGACCTTTATTTGCTGATGCGGCATGGCTGAAAAAGAGAAGAAACAGCTGCAAACGTCCATTAATAATACCCGGAAAACCCAGTGCCGTCGAGTCGATTCCGACTCAGGAACCTGGAATTTACAAAGTATGAACCTAGGAAAATTGAAAATCATCAAAAATGAAATGGAATGCATAAACATTGATATCCTAGGCATTAGTGAGCTGAACTGTACTGGTACTGGTCATTTTGAACCAGACCAATATGGTCTACTATGCTGGGAATGACAACTTGAAGAGGAATGGCACTGCATTCATCTCCAAACAGAACATTTCCAGATCTCTCCTGCAGTACAAAACTGTCAGTGAGAGGATACTATCCATCCGCCTTCAAGAAAGACCAGTTATATGACTATTATTCAGATTTTCAAAGCAACCACTGAGGTCACAGCTGAAGAAATTGAAGATTTTTACCAACTTCTGCAGTCTGAAACTGAGGGAACACGCAGTTAGGGTGCAATGATAATTCCTGGTGATTGGAATGCAAAAGTTGAAAATAAAGAAGGAACAATATTTGGAAGTATGGCCTTGGTGATAGAAACGATGCCAGAGATTACATGATAGAATTTTGCAAGACCAATGACTTCTTCATTGCAAATAACTTTTTGCACCAACACAAGCAGCAATTATACACATGGACCTCACCAGATGGAATATACAGGAACCAAATCTACTATGTCTGAGGAAAGAGATGATGGAAAAGCTCAATATCATCAGTCAAGACAAGGCCAAAGTATGAGCTTGAGTAGATCCCACCTGAATTTGGAGACCACTGCAAGAATAGATTTGACACCTTGAACACTAATAACCAAAGGCCAGATGAGTTATGGAATGACACCAATGGCATCACACAATAAAAAAAAACAAAAGGTCATGAAAGAAGACAGAAGAGAAAGAAAAGACATAAAGTATGTCAGATGAGACTCTGAAATTTGCTCTTGAATGTTGAGTAGCTGAAGCAAAAAGAAGGAATATGAAGAAAAAGCTGAAAAGAAGACTTCTTAGGGCAGCTCAAGAAGACAAAGTATTTTGATAAGATGTGCAAAAACCGGAGATAGAAATCCAAAAGGAAAGAACACGCTCAGCGTTTCTCAGGCTGAAAGAACTGAAGAAAAAATACAATCCTTGAGTTGCAATTCTGAAGGATTCTAAGGGAAATATATGAAATGACCAAGAAGCATGAAAGGAGCACACACAGTTAGTACACCAAAATAATTGGCTGTTGTTCAACCATTTCAGGAGGTAACGTATGATCAGGAACTGATGGTACTGAAGGAAGGAGTCCAAGCTACACTGAAGGCACTGGCTAAAACAAGGCTCTGGGAATTAACAAAATACGAATTCAGATGTTTCAACAAACAGGTGCAGGACTGGAAGTGCTCACTCATCTATGCCAGGAAATTTGGAAGACAGCTACTTGTCCAAACAACTGGAAGAGATCATTATTTATGACTCTTCCCAAGAAAGGTGATCAAATCAAAAGTGGAAATTATTGAACAATATCATTAATATCACATGCAAGTAAAATTTTACTGACAATCATTCAAAAGCGGTTGCAGCAGTGTATTTACAGGGAACTGCCAGAAATTCAAGCCAGATTTAGAAGAGGACATGGAACCAGGGCTATCATGGCTGATGTCAGGTGGATTCTGGCTGAAAGCAGAGAATACCACAAAGATGTTTACCTGTGTTTTATTGTCTGTGCTAGAGCATTTGACTGTGTGGATCCTACCAAATTATGGATAACATTGTGGAGAACGGGAATTCCAGAATGTTTAGTTGTGCTCATGAGGAATCTGTGCATGGATCAAGAGGCACTAATTTGAACAGAACAATGGAATACTGCATGGTTTAATGTCAGGAAAGGTGTGTCAGAGGTATATCATTTCACCATACCTATTCGATCTGTATGTTGAACAAATAATCTGAGAAGTTGGACTATATGAAAAAGAATAGGGCATCAGGATTGGAGGAAGACTCACTAACATCCTGTGTTATGCACATAACAAAACCTTTCTTCCTGAAAGGAAGAGGACTTGAAGCACTTACTAATGAAGATAAAAGACCACACCCTTCAGTACAGATTACACCTCGACATAAAGAAAACAAAAATCCTCACAACTGAACCAATAAGCAACATTTTGACAAATGGAGAAAAGATTGAGATTATCAAGGATTTCATTTTACTTGGATCCACAATCAACAGCCATGGAAACAACAGACAAGAAATCAAAAGATGCATTGCACTGGGCAAAATGACTGCAAAACGCCTCTTTAAAGTGTTGAAAAGCATGGCTGTCACCTTGAGGACTAATGTCTGTCTGACCCAAGTCATAGTGTTTTCAACTGTCCATGTGAGCACTGGGGAATGAATAAGGAAGATTGAAGAAGAATTGATGCCTTGGTATTATGGTTTTGGAGAAGGATATTGAATATGTCATGGACTGCCAGAAAAATGAGCAAATCTGTCTTGGAAGAAGAAAAACGAGAATGCTCCTTAGAAGCAAGAATAGAGACACTATGCCTCACATACTTTGGACATGTTATCAGGAGGGATCAGTCCCTGAAAGAGGGCATCAAACTTGTTAAAGCACAGGGTCAGTGGAAAAGAAGAAGCGAATCAACGTGACGGATTGGCAAGGTGGCTGCAACAATGGGCTCAAGTATAACAACGATTGTAATGATGCCGCAGGACTGGGCAGTGTTTTGTTCTTTAAAACAAAGGGTCACTGTGAGTAGGAACCAACTCGATGGCTCCTAACAAACACAACAAGAGAGTAGGGGGTCGGCGAATAAAATGAAGATCATCAATGAGATGGACGGACACAGTGGCTCCAAGGATGGGCTCAATGACAACAAGGATTGTGAGAATAGTGCAGGACCGGGCAGTGTTTCATTCTGTTGTACAAAGGCTCACTCTGAATCGGAACTGACACAATGGGCACCTAACCACCACTAAGAACTATATAAACACGGAAATTTCTCAGACTTGTAGAGGGCACTCATGATCAACATACAGCTACCATCACGCATGCTATGAACCATTGAATACATTCTCAGGAAGATCAGGAACACAACATGTAAATCTACCCTTCCCAAATCTATCAGACATTTTAGTGGATGTTCTAGAAAACAGGATAAGGCAATAAAAAATAAATCAATAGAAAGCATTCAGATTGGAAAAGAAGAGGTGAAACTTTTTATTGATAGATGACATGATTTTTTTACTATAAAATCTAATAGAGTCTACAATAGAGTTATAGTATTAAAAAGTTAACTTAGCATTTCTTGGTGAATTTGCTTTCAGATTAGTGGCCGATCTAAAAAAAAAAAAAAAAGGCAGTCTGAATTTAAAGTGGGTTTGCATTTACTATATAGATACATTTGGGGATTTCATAGATATAACACTGGTAATGGATTGAATTGTGTCCCCCCAAAATATGTTTCGACTTGGCTAGGCCAGGATTCCCAGTAGAGTGTCCTTGTCCAACATTTTGTGATCTGATGTGATTTTTCTATGTGTTGTAAATCCTAACCTCTATGATGTTAACGAGACAGGATTAGAGCTAGCTATGCTAATGAGAAAGACTCAATCAACAGGATTAGGATGTATTTTGAGTGAATCTCTTTAGACATACAAAAAAGTGAAAGGAGCAGAAAGGAGCAGGATCTCATGCCACTGAGAAGGAATCTCTGCTAATGAAGCACATCCTTTGGACCCGGGGTCCAGGAGCTGAGAAGTTCTTAGATCAGGGGAAAGTCGATGACAAGGACGTTCCTCCAGAGCCATCAGAGAAAGAAAAACTTCCCCTGGAGCTGGCATCCTGAATTCGAGTTTCTAGCTTCCTAAACTGTGAGATGACTCAGAATCCACTTGAAGCCAAAGGGTAAATGGTGAGAGAATAAACTTCTGTTTGTTAAAGCCATCCACTTGTGGCATTTCTGTTATACCAGCACAGACATCTAAGACAAACACGAAAAGCAAAATCCATAAAAAGCTTGTCCACATCCTATTTTAAAACTTCTGCTTCTAAAAGATACTTGTGTAAAAACAAGTTATATTTTGGGAGAAAATATTTTCTAATTATATATCTAATAAATGAGTTATTTCTATAATATATACCCACACCCAAAACCCAGTGCCATCAAGTCAATTTGCTTCCTTTTCTTTTTTTTTTTTTTTTTCATTTTTGAGAACTCTATATACAGAGTTCTCAAAACTGAAAAAGAAGGAAATGGTCTACAAAAATGGTCATAAAAATAAACAATAACTTATCCAAAGAAAATACGCAGCTTTCAATTTTAAGCATGTAAAAATGCTCAGCGTCATTCTTAATTAATAAATTTCAAGTTAAAACAATAATGATGTACCTCTTTACATCTATTAGACTATCAGGTAGTTGATAAATATGTGGAGGAACTGGAACATTCATGAACTGCTACTGAACAATTAAAATGGCATAAATACTTTAAAAAATAATTTAAACATTAGGGTCCACAAAGCCTAATCATAGTTTTGAAATGAAATTTAGCCATTCTATTCATATCTATCTAACCAAGGGACACGACACCACTTTTCCTTATAAAGACATGGGTACAAAAGTCCCTAGCAACTTTATTTGTAATAGTCAAAAAGTAGAATCAATCCAATTGTTCATCTACTTGAGAATGAATAAACAAATTGTGGTCTATCCAAGAAAATGAATGCCACTCAACCGTAAAATCTACTGAATTATTGTTACATGCAAATATACCCATGAAAAGTACAAACCAATACATTGGACTTTGTCAAAATGAAAACTACTCACCCTTAGACATTTATCCCAGAGAAATTTAGCCTATGGTCGTACAATAACCCTTACACAAATTAGTAGACAAGTGGTAACTTTGGTGAAGTGAAAGACAGTACACAAACAAGCAAAAATCCTAAGCAGACTGATGATGGCACTTGACCATGAAATGAGAAGCAAGGGTAACATTTCTGTTCCTGTGGTCAAAAACAAAACTAGCAAACAAACAAACAAAAAACCCTGAACAATAACAAAAACAGCAACAATAGCAACAGCAAATTGGAAATGATACCTCACATATGCGCAATGCATTGCTTTCATTCTATTTAAGACTGTTAAATAATACAATAAGAAAGTGCATAAGCACTTCTGCATTTTGTCATCCATTTGAAAAGGCCACTGTAGAAACGGGGAATACTGACAGTTTGTTTTATAGATACAATATTTTAACCCAGATCCCTGTGTGGTAAAAATGGAAAGTTAGCAAAGAGTAAAGTGTAAGAGCGTATGAAATAGATAAATACAGACATGTATACACACTATATAATTGAAAACTTGCTCACTGGTAAATACAAATTGTCCTGGACAATTAAAGACAACACCTAGATATTTTGTTAAGCTTTTAAGTGGTTCAGGAACAATCAACAAATTGCTTGGCATCTCCTCAGGGAGAATCTCCATGGGTGAAAAAAAATTCCATAAATTCGTCTCACTCTCCATGTTAAGAAACAATCAGGGAGTCAAGGGAAAGACTTCATTACAGGTAAAAAGAAAGACTATTTCTATATTTTAGTAATATCCAGAATGCTTCAGTGATACCTACAGGGTTCCACCTTTATGCAATGGCAAAGTCATTGTGAAATTTTAGGATTTCGGAGTCAGTTCTGTGTGCATTCTACATTTTAATTGTGCCTGAGACTAGGATCTCTCTCCCTTTTTCTGTCTTTTTTTTTTCAAATATTCACACTTTGTTTCAGAAATTAAATGCTCAAAAGCATCTATGAAACATTCTCATTATATGGCTAAATAACATTACTTTATATAAATAATTATATGAATAAAAAAGAAACAAAGAGAGGAAAAAAAAAAAAAGTCCTGTATTCAATTTTGCCTCCTAGCTACCCCATGTGTGTCAGAGAGCTGTGGTCCATTGGTTTTTCAGTGGCTGTGACTTTTTAGAAGTAGATCTTTCTTTCTTCCAAGGTGCATCTGAGTGGACTCGATTCCCCAAACTTTCAGTTTGTAGCTGAGTGCTTAACTGTTTGCGCCACCCAGGTAGGCTAACTATGTGAATAAAAGAGCTCAAATATGAAAGCGTAGGAAGCATACATAGTATTAAAAAAGTACTGCAGCAGAATCATGAAGCTGTTCAGGTGTTCAGCCTCCAATGTCGATGTCTTTCAAAATCCTTAGTCATTTTTTTTTATAGTGGCTCTAGGCTGTTCTTATGTCCCTCTCAAGTGCAATTTAAATATTTAATGCATATTTAAATAACTGTATAAATGTGCATTTTTGCTAAACTCTCGATGAGGAAACAAATAAATCCCCATCCCCCACCCCTTGTTGAGATAGGAAAAGCAACTTCTGGAGTTTAGGAAACTTTTAAGTAGCCGGATTGATGATGATAGTATAATTTATACCAAAAATACATAGCTTTATGAAATGAGGATGAGATATCCAACAAAGACAGTATACTATGGAAAATAGCTTGGCGCCCTCCATGGAACTCCAGAGCTGTGAGAGGAAGTCCGCTTTCTTTTCCTAGCCTTCTATGAAAAACAGTACTTACTAGTATAAGTCCTTTTTTTCTTCAGCCTTTCATCATTGCAACCAAACAAGATTTACATTGCTTTTATTGTATTAATTGAAGATAGTTGATTTCCCTACTGATACCCAACTCAGTACTTCTTAAAAAAAAAAAAAAAATTGTTTTAAGTGAAAGTTTGCATCCAAATTAATTTTTCAATCAAAGATTCTTAAAAAAATGTGTCAGCACTCTTCTCATTTCCTTCCTGGCTTCCCTTTTTCCATTAGTCAGGTTTTCCTGTCCTCCTTGTCTTCTTGTTCTTGCTCTTTTGGCGACAGTATTTGATTGTTTTAAGAGGCACATTCTTCACAGATTTTATTGTTTAATTTAACAGTCCCGACTGTTATTGGGCTGAAAGGTGGCCACTCAAACCAAAACCAAACCCACTGCCGTCGAATCGATTCCGACTCATAGCTAGCCTATAGGTCAGAGTAGAACTGCCCCACAGAGTTTCCAAGGAGTGCCTGGAGGATTTGAACTGTCGACCTCTTGGTTGGCAGCTGTAGCACTTAACCACTACGCCACTAGGGTATCCTGGTGGCCACTGGGAGCGTGTATAGTTTCACATAGAATATTGTCTTAAGACAATTGTCTCAGGGGTTTCTCCAGCCTCTTTCAAACCAGTAAATTTGTTTTTTTTTTTGAATTTGGATTTTTTTTGGTATATATATTTTTTTCTCATTCTGCCCCAGACTTTCTATTGTGATCCTGGTCAGGTTTGTCTGTAGTCGTAGGCAGGCACCATCTAGTTCTTCTGGTCTCAGGTTAGAAAAGGCTGTGGTTTGTGTGGACCATACCTCCTTTGGATTAGTTGATTCCTTATGTCTTTGATTGTCTTCATTCTCCTTTGTTCTAGGTGGGAAGAGGCTAATAGTTTCTTTTCTGATATAAGCAATGTGTGTTTATAGGGTCACAACCTTTTAAGCAATGTTTTATATGAGATAGTGTATTTCCCCAGTACCCATTTTATTATTTAATATGATGCTATTGTTTTTTTCTGCTGCTTGATTATTCCTGACTCAGAAGCTGCTGGAACTGTTATTTTCATGTAAGTAGTATGTGCAAACCATTCATTATTTTACCTTAAAGTGCCATCTTCATTCTTCTCTGGCTTTTTTTTTTTTTGATCTGTGGTTTATTATGGATACATATATACATTTTAATATAAATATAGTTATATGCATTTTGTACTATATAATAGTTTAAACTGCAGAATTTCTTTATCCAAATGGAAATTTTTAACGAAATTTTTTAAAAATAATATCAATGACATGGACCTCACTTTCTCCCAATTTGTTCAAATTTCCTCGCACTATCTTAGATTCTTCCATGAGCAAATATATCTGATTTATTACAAACAACTTTGTATATTAGTTATAATGAAAATACTCCTAGGTTAGGGCATATTTTAAGTAAACTTATATTAAAACACACTGCTGTTAAAGTGATCCTGACTGAACAGTGACCCCCTAGGTTTTCCAAGGCTGTAAATAACATGGAAGCAGACTGCCACATCTTTCTCCCATGGAGCCACTGATGGTTAACTGCTGACCTTTAGGTTGGCAGTTCATCAACTTATATTAAAGTGTATTAAATAACCCTAGAGGATGTATAATCCAGAATATTGGCACACTGATGATCCCATTTTAGTCATGAAGTTGTGGATGGGAGAGGGAAGGCCAAGACTCAGTTACATGGATAAATAGCTACTCATCATCATAACCCTGACGTAGAAGCTAGGTCACACTAGAAGAATTTAGTATACATAAGTCCTTTCATGTAACTTACTGTCATCATTTTAAAAATAAGAACAACACTATATACTTGCTTTTGAGACTTATGTCCCGATACCTTAAATGCATTGAAATATTTAATCCTTGTTTATTTTTCCAACAACCCTGAAGGGAAGTGGTCATTTTGCATTTGTGAATAAAGAAATTCAGGTATCTTATTCTATAATCCACAAAACCAGAACCAAACCCATTGCCATCAAGTCGATTCCAACTCCTAGCGACCATATAAAATAAATAAATAAATAAACCCATAGCTGTCGAGTTGATTCTGATTCATAGCAACCATATAGGACAGAGTAAAACTGCTCCACAGAGTTTCCAAGAAGTACCTGGTAGATTTGAGCTGCCGAGCTTTTGGTTAGCAGTCCTAGCACTTAACCACTGAGCGCCAGGGCTTCTATAACCCAGAAGTGGAGGTATAACAGAGACTATTTTTTTTATATCTACATGGGTTTTGCACCTGGAATATATATCCCCATATAAAGACAGGTAATCCCCACCATGATCGATTAGATTTTCCTTGTTAATCATGTGTTCAATACCTGTCAAGTGTGTTGTTTCAGTCTGTACCACCCGTGGCACAAGGGCTTTTATAGGACTCTGTTTTAAAGTAAGGCATATTAAATGTTTCCCACATTTCGTGCATTTGAACTTTCAAGTTTTTAAATGAAATTAACATATTTATTAAAATTTTGTAAATGTCATGATGTAATTGTCATTACATAAATGAAAAAAGAAAGTTTAGTAATCATTCATATACCTATCACTTAAATTTTCTAACTTATTTTTATTTTTCTTCATATATCCATATGCATAAAAATCAATAAATGAATAAAACAACACCCATTGCCATCAAGTGGATTCCAACTCATAGAGACACTATAGGACAGGATAGAAGTGCCCCACATGTTTTGTAAGGAGAGGCTGGTAGATTCAAAAAGCCAATTTTTTGGCTATCAGCCAAGCTCTTAACCACTGCTCCACCAGGAACCCCATCTATGTACATGTATATGTGTGTGTGTAAGTATTGTGTATATGTGCATGTATGTGTATCTGTACATTTGCATCTACATGTGCATGTACATCTAGACCTACATCTTTATCTGTGTCTGTTTCTACCTCTGTATCAGGGTTTCTCATCTTCCGCCTTAGTGATATTTTAGACTGGAAATTTTTTCATTGTGGGGAGTTACTCTGTATTTTTTTTTTTAGTAACATCCCAGGCTTCCATTAGATACCAGTAGTGCCCTTCTCCTAGTTGTGACATCCAAAATGTCTCAGGCATTCACGAGTGTTCTTTGGGAAGCAAATTTTCCCTAACTGATAACAAAATAGATTTTTCTCTCTTTCTCTCTTTCCCTCTGTGCTTTTCTCAGTCTTCATGTACCTATGTTTTATTTGTGGGAGGTGGGTTTAATTTCAAATAACTATATTGGGTAATTTGGATTTATCTTAGTCATTTAGCATATTACCTTAGTATGCTGAAAACCTACCAGATGATGCTACATAAAACTTGTTCACTATGCTGATGTCTCTATCCACAACAGGTTTCCTGACAGACCTAGATGGGCAAACACAATCTAACAGCGCTTAATGAATTTGTTCTGTTGGGAATCACAGACCACCCAGAGCTGCAGGCTCCGTTGTTCGGGCTATTCCTCATCATCTACATGATCTCAGTGGTGGGCAACTTGGGCATCATCATCCTCACCATGATGGACTCCAGGCTACAAACTCCCATGTACTTTTTTCTCAGACACCTGGCTATCACTGATCTTGGTTACTCAACAACTGTGGGACCAAAAATGCTGGCAAATTTTGTTGTGGATGAAAATACAATCTCCTATTACTTTTGTGCTACACAACTAGCATTCTTTATTTTGTTCATAAATGTTGAACTTTTCATTTTGTCAGCAATGTCCTACGACCGCTATGTGGCCATCTGTAACCCTCTGCTCTACATAGTCACCGTGTCACGAAGGGTGTGTTCAGTGCTGGTGGCAATCCTCTATCTTTATTGTGCATTTGTTTCTCTTCTTATCACCATAAAGATTTTTAGTTTATCCTTCTGTGGCTACAATGTCATCAGGCATTTCTACTGTGACCCGAACCCTTTGTTATCTTTGCTCTGCTCAAACACACATGAAATTCAATTGATCATTCCCATCTTAGCATCTATTGATGTGATTACATCCCTTTTCATAGTGCTTATTTCCTACCTGCTTGTTTTTGTAGCCATTTTCAGGATGAACTCAGCTGTGGGCAGGCACAAGGCCTTCTCCACCTGTGGATCCCACCTGACAGCAGTGATAGTGTTCTATGGGACTTTAATCTTTATGTACATGCAGCCCAAGTCCAGTCATTCCTTTGATGGTGATAAAGTAGCTTCCATATTTTATACCCTGGTTATCCCCATGTTGAATCCCTTGATTTGTAGCTTGAGGAACAAAGACGTAAAATATGCCCTACATAAGACACGGAAAAAAATATGGAGCATCTTTTCTACAGTTTGATGTGTCATACGGTTCCTATAAATTACATGATGGGCTTCAGACCTTGTCTGTTTGCCTCCATAGGGTATAGCATGCACAAATATATTCCACATATATTTATAAATATCTTATGTGCCAGTCACTCTTCTAAATGCATTGATCAACAAAAGAGTAAAAACCTTTGCCTTCCTTGAACTGAAGGGATGGACCACAAATATAACAATTAAGTAAATTTTATAGTAAAGAAGAATGTGCTGGGGCCCTGGTGGCACAGTGATTAATGTGCTTGGCTGCTAACTGAAAGGTCAGTGGTTCAAACCCACCAGCCAATACCTGGGAGAAATATGTGGCAGTTGGTATCCATAGATTTACAGCCTTGGAAACCCTATGGGGCAATTCTAATCTGTCCTATAGAGTCACTATGAGTCAGGATCTCCTGAACAACAGTGCATCTGGGTTTTTTGAGAATGTGATAAAAAATAAAATCCTTTGCCATTGAGTTGATTCTGACTGATAGCGACCCTATAAGACAGAGTAGAACTGGTCCATAGATTTTCCAAGGAGTGGCTGGTGGACTTGGACTGCTGACCTTTTGGTTAGCAGCTAAGCTCTAACCCAATGAACCACAATGGCTCCAGGAGAGTATGTTGGGAACCATGAAATCAGGCAAGGAGTATGGATATGCTGAGTGGGAGTGGGAAAAAGTACCAGGTACAAAACTGGAGTTAGAGTGTCTCTGCTTTTCCCAACTATTAAAATAAAGTTTACAGTGTCAGTATTTGTGTTTGTGTATGTGTGTATCATAGTTTCTGTGGGGATATTAGATTCTGCCAGGTTTTAATGATTCTCAGTGTATTGTGATGATTTGAGTTACTCAGTGATGTCAATTTGCTCAAATGTCTCTATTCCAGACTTTAGGGTTACGTTCTTTTCTTATTAAGGCCTTTACTTTCCCATGTTAATCTGTTAACTTAGCTTACTCTTCAGCACTTCAAAGATTCGGCTCCACATCTGACTTTATTTTAATCAGTGCATTTTTGCTGAGATAAGTACACACACCAATTAAGAAACGTTTCTTGAGGTCACCTATATTTGTTCCCAGGTTTGGAATCCTTTCCCCACTTGTCGTTCTTATTTAATAATTTCCTTTTATTGTTTCAAAAATTGTTATCTTTTATTATGTGTATGAAAAGCTCTTAAAAAACATTTGTTCGATTATTTCTTTGTGTATTTCCTTGAGTAACAGGATATGCTATGATGAGTTAAATTTGTTGCCTGTCTTTCATTGTTTTGGCTTTCCTAACATTTGCTCAGTATTTATCATGCACTATATTTCCATTAACTTTTTTTCCCTACTTGTGAGAGGCAAAATGTGATAATCCTATTATTTGCACCAAGATGTATTTCTAGTTGGTGTGAGGTATGTTATGTGGCAAGGATGCAGTTTTCTTGCCTTATGGACATAGTTGCTCCATGTTATTCCTCAAGTTTTACCAGGTATTTTTCTTTATTATTATTTTTTCTTTGTAAAATTTCTAGGAGTTTACTGAAGCTACGAGAGTCTAAATTGTTGTCATGGCTCACTATCATGAAATAAAATCCCTCATGTAGCCAATGAAATTCAAATAAAAATAGTCCATTGGGATATAAGAGAAGGTGCATGTTATATTGTCATATGAGCATCAATATTTTTGAAAGGTTGAAGCAGCTAGAAGGAGAAGATGACAATGATAAGACAGAGTTCCCCAGGCTGGGGAAAATTCTACTGCCTGGAGCAGCTTGCTTGGCACCCCTCCCCCCCCACCCCCTTAGCTTTACATTAGAATTCTGGTTTCTTTTCTTGATATTTCCCATAGCTTTACATTAAAATCTTGGTTTCCCTCTTTTCAATTGCTGCCCAAACTAGAGACAATTGGCAGATCTGGTTTAGATGCCATATTAACATGCAGAGTAACTTTTTAAGCATCATACATAGTAAATTCCCCATCTCTGGGTGGAGTTTAACCACCATATTCTAAAGACACTTTACACGAAGTTTATTTAAACCACATTGCACCGAAGTAGTTTGATTAATAATGTTGCTTTTGTAACTTGTAAGAGCTTCCTACTTACAAAACCCTTAAAAGTAACCTTTTGCCTCACTCTCACTGAGCAGTCTTGGCAACATCAGCCCCAACAGTTTCTTCCCTTGAACAATGAAATAAAGTTGTCTTTCTATTCTCCCACTTGAGTCTCTGGTTTATTGGATGAGACAAGTCAGTCCAAGTGGAACCAGGGATTTCCACAGCAACAATGAGCACAACCAGGCAATAATACCTTATACTTGTTGACTGGTTGTGTCATTGCCATTCTTCAATGTTTAGTTAATTTAGTTTTCACAACAGCTCTGTGAGGCAGATTCTATTAATATTTATGTAATTCAGATGAAAAAATGAAGGTACAAAGGGGGTAAATAAATTACCCAAGTTCAACTCACAAAGATTAAATAAATAAATAGTCCAAGTTCCCAGTAGTCTTAAGCATTAGAATCAAGTTCCAGGCATGGTCTAGCTCCAGGTTCCAGGTTCCAGGTTCATAGCAGCTAGCCTAAAATATTTCTTTATGCAAAGTTTCTGCTTTAATGATGTCATCCCTGAGATGACAGAGAATATCCGATTAAAAGAAGAGAAATAGCAGTGGGGTTCATAAAATAGTGAATACCTAGGACAATGTCTGGAAGATAAAATAAGTTCAACACAGACAATGAATTAATATATTGACACAGCAATCTAATTGATTCATTTGAATGCATTATTTGTTCAAACTAATGGAAAACCATCACAATGTGGATGCAGGACATAGTCTGGGCAGGCTTATAATAAATGTTCAGAGGGGGATATAAGGAATTATCGTAATGTATTAAGATACAGGAGCCTTGGTGACACAGTGGTTAGAGCTCAGGTGCTAAATAAAGGTCAGCAGTTCAAACTCACCAGCACCCCTTTTGAAACCCTAGGGGACAGTTCTAGTCTGTCCTGTGCAGGTAGGAGTTGGAATTGACTGCGTGGCATACGTTTAGTTTTTTGGTTTAGAAAGGAAGATGTTAAAAATCAATAAACAAGGAAGTTCCCATTTTAAGAAATGATTTTTGGACTTTTGCCTTGAGAAGTTCAGCCACTTTTTAAAAACAAAGATACTATTGATGTTACTTCTTTAAAAAAGGAGGTCCGTGAGAAGATTTATTCCCCATCATCTTCTTCTTCCTGGACTTTGTTGCTGTGTGAACTTCAACTTTGGGGGAAATTAATTTAAGAACAATGGATTACCAAATATATTAACTTTGATTTTGCTGAGCTACCGAACCAATGAGAGACTTCAGGCCCCATTACTGGACACTTTTTTTTCTTTTTCTTTTCCGGTTCCTTTTTTAAACTAAATTAAAACCTACTATTTGAGTGATTCATTTATTTATTGAGTGTTTCATTACATGTTGGGAAAAAGAATTTCTAGATGATACAATGAAGAGAGATAGAAGCACTACATGCAATTGTGAAGGTTGGGCACCGTGGAGTTCCATGTATAATTTGTCATTTATATACTCTAAGACTTGAAAGAACCATCCTTAAATGTGCAACATATTGGGTATTGCCATGATTAATGTAAACTTCCAAGAGCTTCCCACCACAGTAATCATACCTACCAAAAGGAAAACACACAACTCATTGATACCCATCAACTCAAAGAAAATATATTTGTTTAATCCACTCAAACAATTTTTCATTGAAGGAGCTCCTGAAAATAAGAGAAACAGAGAAAGAGGGAGAGACAGTGAATGATAAGAAAATACTAAGGAGCTTGATATACACATAAATATTATTACAGTTATAATAAGAAATAATCTATGATTCATTAAAATATTTAATAATTCCCAATAATCTTAATGCTTGTTGTTTTACAGTGCCAGGAGTTGATACTGATCACAGAAACCCCATGAAAAACAGAACAAATGTGGGCCTGGTTCTGCTCTACCTCACAATCATTGCTATGTTTGAGCCCATTGTTGCAGACACTGTGTCAATCCATCTCACTGAGCTTCTTTCTATTTTTAACTGACCCTCTACTATACCAACCATGATGTCCTTCTCCCAGGACTGAACCCACACACCAAGTGTTAAATAGTACCTGCATATGATTTCTCTTTTAGAAAAAGTTACCCCCAAGCAGATGGGGCTGAGGGAATTGACAAATTGGAACTACATATATTGCTGGATTCCCTAGAGAAAGATAAACTGGTGGAGAGGTGAACACAAATGTTGAGGTAGGGAAGCCTCAGAAGTCAAGTTACAGGAAGAGTGATATTTTAATTTCCAGTATATGTGAATGGCATATTCTAGAACTGTGAAGGGCATGCCCTTTACTACAACATGAAATGTTTCTTCCAGTTTCCATTGTGTCATATTCTAGCAGAAGTTTTTCTTAAAATTATAGCCAGTCTTACCTATATACAATGGCAACTAACAACGATAACAAACCTGTATAGTCTCCTTGATGAGAAGAATAAAAATATTTAGTATGCAATTACATTAGTTAAATACCACCAAACATGCACAATACATGAAATAACAGTGAAGTACAAGATCAGATGTACCTGTCTATTTACATAATTATTAGCTCAAAATATTAGTTTACTACTTGGACCAACAGAAATTAGTCATCCCTAGAGTAGGCAAAATAAATATTCAACATTTATTCTGTCACAGAAAATGTTTTCATTTTTAAAACTCACTTTTTCATGGAACTTACCTATGGACATCACAACCCATTGATTCTATGGAATTTGTGAACTTATATACAATAATTGATACAGAAATAAAATATAAGAACTTTTTACAAGGCTTTATTTTCTAAAAAAAAATCATTAAATTTTCATGATCTTTCTAACCATAGAGACATTTAATACTTACCTGCTCAGGTAAGCATGGGTTCTACATCTTTTAAAGTGCTTCATACATGGATATAGCTTTTATTTCACATCTAGAAAGTCAGACAAATTGACTTTATTTCTTGTTACTTTTATTTTTTAAATCCTTTTTTTGAGATATAAATAACACAGCATAAAATTTTCTCATGTGTCTTGAATTTTTTTCTTCCATTCTTTCAGCTTGAGAAATGTCGAACATGTCATTCCTTTTTAGTTTGTAACTCTAGGTCTTAGCACATTTCATTATAATACTTTAAATTATCTTCTTGAGCCTCCCTTTGAAATCTTCTGTTCACCTCTTTGACTGTATTATTTCTTTTGTTTGCTTTAGCTACTGTACCTTCAAGAACAAATGTCAGAGTATCTTCTGACATGCATTTGGTTTTGTCTTTCTTGTCTTTCAACGATCTTTTGATTTCTTCAGGTGTGATGTATTTGATGACATCTAAACTTGACTAATCTGCAGCCATTAGTGTTCAATGTGTCAAATCAATTCTTGGGTTGATCTCTAAATTTTTGGTAGGATATATTTAAGGTCATATTTTGTTTTTCGTGGACTTGCTCTAGATCTCTTCAGCTTCAACTTGTACTTGCATATGAGCAATTGACTGTCAGTTCTGTGGTTGGCCCCTGATTTGTTCTAACTGATGATATTGAGCCTCTCCTCCATTGCGAAAATAGATTTGATGCCTTGAACACTAATTACCAAAGTCCAAACGAGTTGTGGAATGACACCAAGGACATCATAAATAAAGCAAGGGGTCACTAAAAAGACAGGAGAGAAAGAAAAGATGAAAATGCATGTCAGTTGAGACTCTGAGACTTCCTCTTGAAAGTCAAACAGCTAAAGTGAAAGGAATAAATGATGAAGCAAAAGAGCTGACCAGAAGACTTCCAAGGGCAACTAAGAAGACAAAATAAATTATTATTATGACAAGTGCAAAAACCTGAGCTAGAAGTACAAAAGGGAAGGACACGCTCAGCATTTCTCAAGCTGAAAGAAGTGAAGAAGAAATACAAGCCTTGAGTTGCAATACTGAAGGATTCTACAGGGAAAATATTAAATGACTAGAAAGCATCAAAAGAAGATGAAAGGAACACACAGAGTCAGCATACCAAAAGATCTGGCCGATGTTCAACTATTTTGGGAGGTAACACATAATCAGGAGCCAAAGGCACTGAAGGAATAAGTCCAAGCTGCACTGCAGGCACAGGCAAAAAACAAGGCTCTGGGAATTGAAAAAATACCAATGGAGATATTTCAACAAATGGATGCAGCACTGGAGGTGCTCACTCTTCTAGTCCAAGAAGTTTGAAAAACAGTTACCTGGCAAGCCAATTGGAAAAAAAAAAAAGAGAGAGAGATCCTTATTTATGCCTATTCCTAAGAAACGTGATCCAACCAAAAGCAGATATTATCGCACGATATCATTAATATCACATGCAAGTAAAAGTTTGCTAAAGATAATTCAAAAACAGCCACAGCAGGGTATCAACAGGGAACTGCCAGAAATTCTAGTCAGGTTTAGAAGAGGATGCGGAACCAGGGATATTGCTGATGTCAGATGGATCCTGGCTGAAAACAGAGAATACCAGAAAAATGTTTACCTGGGTTTTATTGACTACGCTAGAGCATTTGACTGTGTGGAGTATACCAAAATATGGATAACACTGTGGAGAACAGGAATTCTAGAGCACCTAATTGTGCTCATGAGGAATCTATGCATGGACCAAGAGGCAGTAGTTCGAACAGAACAATGGAATACTGCATGGTTTAAAATCAGGAAAGGTGTGTCAGGGTTATATCCCTTCACCATATCTATTCAATCTGTATGCTGAACAAATAATTCAAGAAGCTGAACTGTATGAAAAAGAACAGGGCAACAGGATTAGAGAAAGAGTCATTAACAACCTGCAATATGTAGATGACAAAACCTTGCTTGCTGAAAGTGAGGAGGCCTTGAAGCACTTACTGATGAAGGTCAAAGACCACAGCCTTCAGTATAGATTACATCTCAACATAAAGAAAACAAAAATCCTCACAACTGGGCCAATAAACAAAATCATGATAAATGGAGAAAAGACTAAAATTATTAAGGATTTAACTTTACTTGGATCCACAATTAACAGCCATGGAAAGAGCAGTCAAGAAATCAAAAGATGCATTGTGCTGGGCAAATTGGCTGCAAAGACCTTGTAAAAGTGTTGAAAAGCAAGGATGTCACCTTGAGGATTAAGGTCTATTTGATGCAAGTCATCTTGTTTTCAATTGCCTCATAAGCATGGGAAAGCTGGACAATGAATAAGGGAGATCAAAGAATTGATGCCTTTGCATTGTAGTTTTGAAAAAAAATATTGACTATATCATGGACTGCCAAAAGAACGAACAAATCTGTCTTGGAAGAAGTATAACCAGAATGCTCTTCCAAAGCAAGGATGGAGACACTATGTCTCACATACTTTGGACTTGTTATCAGAAGCATTCAGTCCCTGGAGAAGATATCATGCTTGGTAAAGTACGGGGTCAATGGAAAAGAGCAAGACCCTCATGAGATGTATTGACACAGTGGCTGCACCAATGGGCTCAGTATAATAACAATTGTAAGGATGGCTCAGGACAGGGCAGTTTTTTGCTCTGTGGTACACAGGGTTGCTATGAGTCAAACCAAGTCGAAGGCACAAAACAACAACAAGAAGAAAGTAGGGGGTCAGCAAATAAAATGAAGACCATCAACAAGATGGACTGACACAGTGGCTCCAAGGATGGGCTCAAGCATAACAACGATTGTGAGAATAGTACAGGCCCAGGCAGTGTTTCATTTTGTTGTACATAGGGCCACTGTAAATTGGAACCGACTCCGTGGGCACCTCACCACAGCTAACAGCAATATTAACATGGAAATTCCTCAGACTAATAGAGGGCCCTCATGGTCAACCTACAGCTACCATCACACATGGTATGAAACATTGAATAAATTCTCAGGAAGATCAGGAACACAATATGTAAATCTACCCTTCCCAAATCTCTATCAGATGTTTTAGTGGATGTTCTAGAAAACAGGATAAGGCAATAAAAAATGAATAAATAGGAAACATTCAGATTGGAAAGGGGGACGTAAAATTCTTTTTATTGATTAAAAAAATAATAAATAAATAGAAGCATTCAGATTGGAAAGGAAGAGGTAAAATTCTTTTTATTGATAGATGGCATGGTTTTTTATGTATAAAATTTAATAGAGCCTACAATAGAGTTATAGTATTAAAAAGTTAACTTAGCATTTCTTTTTGAATTTGGTTTCAGGTTAGTGGTGAATTAAAAAAAAAAAAAAAAGCCTGTCTGAATTTAAAGTGAGTTTACCTTTGCTATATCGATACATTTGGGGATTTCATAGATATAACACTGGTAATAGATTGAATTGTGTTCCCCCAAAATATGTTTCAACTTGGCTAGGCCAGGATTCCCAGTATAGGTTTCTTGTCCAACATTTTTTAATCTGATGTGATTATTCCATGTGTTTTAAATCTTAGCCTCTCTGATGTTAATGAGGCAGGATTAGAAGCAGTTATGTTAATGAGAAAGGACTCATTCTACAGGATTAGAATGTATTTGGAGTGAATCTCTTTGAGATAGAAGAGTGAAAGGAGAAGAAATGAGTAGGATCTCATGCCACCAAGAAAGAATCACCAGTAATGGAGCACTTCCTTTGGGCCTGGGGTCCAGGAGCTGAGAAGTTCCTAGATCAGGAGAAAGTTGATGACAAGGACCTTCCCCCAGAGCCAACAGAGAAAGAAAACCTTCCCCTGGATCTGGCACCCTGAATTTGAATTTCTAGCTTTCTAAAGTGTGAGATGACTCAGAATCTACTCTACGCCAAAGTGTAAATAATGAGAGAATAAACTTCTGTTTCTTAAAGGAATCTACTTGTGATATTTCTGCTACACCAGCACAGACATCTAAGACACATGTGCAAAGCAAATTGCAGAAAAAGTTTGACCACAGCAAATGTTAAAACTTCTGCTTCTCAAAAGACACTTGTATAAAAACAAGTCATATTTTGGGAGAAAACATTTTCCAATAATATATCTAATAAATGAGTAGTTTCCGTAACATGCACAAAGTTCACCAAACTGAAAAAAAGAAAAAAAAGGAAAGAAACAGTCTACAAAAAAAGGTCAAAAAAATAAACAATAATTTATCCAAAGAAAATATGCAGCTGGCAAATAAGCATATAAAAAAGCTCAACATCATTCTTAATTAAGGAACTTAAGTGAAAAAATTAATGAGTGACCTCTTTACAGCTATTAAAATATCAGGTAGTTGGAGAAACCAGAACATTCATAAACTGCTAGTGGAAAATGAAAAGGGTATAAATACTTGAAAAAAATAATTTGTTTTAAAGATTAGGTCTCAGAAGGCTAACCACAGGTTTGCCATGAAATTTAGCAATTCTATTCATGTATATCTAACCAGAGACATGATAGTATTGTTTCCTTATAAAGACATGTGTACAAATTTTGATAGCAAATTATCTGTAATAACCAAAAACTAGAATCAAACCAACAGTTCATCTACTTGATAATGAATAGATAAATTGTGGTCTATCCAAGAAAATGAATACCACTCAACAATAAAATCTACTGAATTACCATTACATGCAAATACATTGATGAAAAGTACAAATCAATAAATTGGACTTCGTCAAAATTAAAACTACTCACACTTAGACGTTTATCCCCGAGAAATGAAAGCTAGGGCCATACAAGAACACTTACACAAATTAGTAGACATGTGGTAACTTTGGTGAAGTGTAAGACAGTATACAATACTGGGGATGTTCTCGCCATTTGACCTGGGCAAAGTCATAGAAGCTCCACAGACATCCATATGCCCTGAGAGACTGAACTACTATGCTGAGGGCAGGAAACCATGATCTCAGGGGACATCCAGCTCAATTGGTGTAACAGTCTATAAAAAGAATGTTCTACATTCAACTGTGGTGAGTAGAGACTAGGGTCTTAAAAGCATTTGTGGTCGTCTAAGATACTTTTACTGAATCCATCCTGACTGGAGCAAAAGGAGAATGAAGAAGACCAAAGACACAAAGAAAAGATTAGTCCAAGGGACTAATGGACCACAGTTAATACAAACTCCACCAGACTGAGCTGAGAAATACTAGAAAGTGCCCGGTTCATACCACCAACTACTCTGACAGGCATCACAGTAGAGGGTCTCAGAGAGAGTGGGAGAAAAATGTAGAACGAAATTCAAATTCACACACACAAAAATACCAGGCTTGCTGGTCTGACAGAGACTGGGGAAACCCCCTGAGTATGGCCCCTGGACACCCTTTTAACTTAGCACTGAAGTCAATACAGAGGTTTGTTGTTTAGCCAAAGATTCAACAGGTCTCCAAGGCCAGAATTGCCCACTTGAGGGAATTAATTCATAGCTCAATCATGTATTTGAGACTAATAGGCACACTGGCCCAAAAGCAAGGACAAGAAGGCAGGAAGGGATGGGAAAACTGGACGAATGGAAACAGAGAACCTAGGGTAAAGAAAGGAAAAGTGTTGACACTTCACAGTATTATCTGTCATCCAAAGTCACAAAACAATTTGAGTATTCACCATTTAATAAGAAACTAATTTGTTCTGTAAACTTTCACCTGAATCACAATTAAACAAAGAAAGAAAAAAAAAATGTTCACAGAAACATTATTTCTAAAAGGTAAAAACTGGTAAAAACCCAAAATGTCCTTCTACGGGTAAATTGTTTAGCAAATTGTAATAAATCCACACATGAGATAATACTAAGCAGTAAAAGAAACAAATTATCTATGCATACAACAGCAAGGAGAAACCTCAACAGAGTCATGTAAAGTGAAAGAAGTCCATCTCAAAAGGTTGTTATCTGCCATTGAGTTGACCACAACTTATGGTGACCTTATGGGAAACGGACCAAAACATTGCCCGGCCCTTTGCTATCTTCACAATCCTTGGTGTGTTTGAGTCCATTGTTGTAGCCACTATGTTAATCCATCTCATGGAGGGCTTCCCTCATTCCAATTGGTTCTCTGTTTCACCAATTTTGATGTCTGATTTCAGAAACTGGTCTTTCCTGATGACATGCACAAAGCAAGAATGTCAGACAATGCTCTGCTGGAGACAACAAAATACCTATCAGTAAAGAATTTTTATTTTATTTGGTGCCTTCAAGCCAATTGAGACTTATAGTGACTTATAAGACAGAGTTGCAATGCCCCAAAAGTTGCCTAGGCTGTATTCTTTACGGGTGTAGATGGTCAGGTCTTTTCTTCCCATAATGGCTTATGGGATTAAACTGCCAACTTTCATTTAGTAAAAAAAAAAATATATATATATATAAAACAAGGAAAAAAAAAGCATAAATGAATACATTATGAATATTTAAAATGGCAAAATGCCCCAATAAGATATACCATGATAGATGTATATTCATAATAAAACATTACACATAAAATATCACACTTTACAAGGTGTGAAAGTTAAGGTTGTGTGTCAACTTGGCTGGACCATGATTCTTAGTAATACAACAGTCCTATGATGTTATCATCATCTCCATGATGGGAACTACTGTGAATAGCCAGTCTGTTGATGTGTGTGGCCTGCATGGAATATAAGTAGACATTCTAGCAAGGTTTGTTGGGTTTTTGTCACTTTGTGTCGTGCAGCAGACTCTTGTTCCTCTGACCTCTGGTTCTTGGGAATTGACTGAGCAGCTTGCCTGTAGTCTTGCCTGTCGATCTTGGGATTCTTCAATCTTCAGCTGCTGAGCAAGACCCCTGCTGTCTGACCTGCAGATGTTGGGTCAGCCAGCCCCTGCAGCTGCATAAATCAGGAGAAGCCTCTAACCTGATTCATGGACTTGTGACTCCCAGCCTATACAGCCATTCCCTTGGTATTAAAAAAAAAAAAAAAAAATTTTTTTTTTTTTTTTTTATATATGCCTTTTTAAGCTTACTGGTTTTGCTTCTCTAGAGAACTCAGCCCGAGACACAAGGGTATATTGACATGGTAGAGTATATGTGAAGCACAGCCAGATATGTATGAAGGTGAAAAAGATGTTTTGGGATAAAAATTTTACAGAATGGAAAAACATAAAATGTTGAAATGTAATAAAGGAAAATAAAACAAACAAATAAAATCCTAAGCAGGCTGATGATCGTGATTGACCATGAAATGAGAAGCAAGGGTAACATTTCTGTTTCTGAGGTCAAAAACAAAACCAACCAACAAACAAAAAAAAACACAATAGTGGTAACAGCAACAATTACAAGAGCAAACTATGAAGTGATACCTCACACACGCACAATGCATTACTTTTGTTCCATTTAAGTCTTTTAAATAATGCAATAAGAAAGCGTTTAAGCTCACCTTCATTCTGTCGTCCATTTAAAGGGGGTATTGATAGTTCTGTTTTATAGATCCCAGAAAAACCAGTGCCTTGGAGATACAGTATTTTAATCCAGATCCCTGTGTGGTAAAAATGGAAAGTTACTAAAGAGTAAAAGGTAAGTCTGTATGAAAAAGATAAATTCAGACATGTATACATACAATATGATTGAAAATTTGCTTACTGATGAATAAAACTTGTCCTGGATGATTAACAAACAACTCATAGATATTTTAAGCTTTCAAATGGTTCAGGAATAATCAACTAATTGCTTGTCATCTCCACAGGGAGCATTTCCATGGGTGAAAAAAAAATCCATAAAGTCACCTCACTCTGCCATGTTAATCACATGGGGGAGTGAAGACGGAGACTTCGTTACAAGTAAAAAGATAGACTGTTTCTATGTTTTAGCAATGTCTAGAATGTTTCAGTGACACTTGCGAGGTCCCACTGCTATTCAATGACAAATTCATTGCAAAATATTAGTATTTCTGAGTCAGTTCTGTATGTATTCTACATTTCAATAGTGCCTGAGACTAGAATCTCTCTACATTTTTCCGTCATTTTATTTTAAATACTCACACTTTGTTTCAGAGGCTAAATGCTCATAAGCATCTATGAAATATTATCATTAAATGGCTAAATAATACTTTACATTATATAAATAATTATATGAATAAAAAAGAAACAAAGAGGAAAAAAAAAAGTCCTGGAGTCAATTTTGCCTCACAATTACCCCCAGTGTATCAGAGAATAGTGCTCCATAGGTTTTGCAACAGTTGTGACATTTCAGAAGTAGATCTTCCTTTCTCCCAAGGCATCTCCGAGTGGACTTGATCCGCAAACTTTCAGTTTATGGCTGAGTGCTTAAGTGTTTGCTCAACTCAGGTGGTCCACATATGGGAATAATAGAGCTCAAATATGAAAGTAAAGGAAGCATATGCAGTGTTAAAAATTACCATAGCAGAATTATGAAGCTGCAGGTATTCAGTCTCCGATGTTGATGTCCTTCAAAATCCTTAGTTATATAGTGGCTCTAGGCTCTTCTATGTCCCTCTCAAATGTAATTTAATATTTAATGTATATTTAAATATTTAAATAACTGTGCAAATGTGCATTTTTGCTAATCTCTTGATGAGGAAACGAATACATTTCCATCTCACATCTTTTGTTGAGATATGAAAAGCAATTTTTAGAGTTTAGGAAACCTCTAAGTAGCCAGTTTGATGATGGTAGTATATACCATATTCTTCAATTTCCAGTGGAATCTACCAGAAGATACAATTTTCTCAAAGAATATAGTTTTATATAATGAGAATTAGATACTCAACAAAGATAGTAAGCTATGGAAAATAACTTCGTGCTCTCCATGGAACTCCAGAGCTATTGAGAGGAAGTCCTCTTACCTTCCCTTACCTTATAGGAAAAGCAATACTTACCAATATAAGGACTTTTTTCACTTCAGCCTTTCGTCATTGTAACTAAACAAGATTTATATTGGTTTTATTGCATTAACTGAAGAGAGCTGATTTCCTAATTGTATTATCTACTGATACTCAATTCAGTTATTCTTAAAAAAAAAAAAAAAGAAAGAAAACATTTTATTGTGTTTTAGGTGAAAGTTTACATAGCAAATGAATTTTCCAATCAAAGATTCTTACACAACGTGTGCCAGCACTCTCCTAATTTCCTCCCCGGCTTCCCTGTTTGCATTTGTCGGGCTTCCCTGTACCTCCCCACCTTCTTGCCCTTTTGGTCTCCTATACTTGATTGTCCTAAGTGGCACCTCCTTCACAGATGTTGTCTTTTAATTTAACAGCCCTGTCTGTTATTGAGCTGAAAGCGGGCCTCCAGGAGCGTCTATAGCTTCATGTTAGAATCTATCTTAAGGCAATAGTCTCAGGGGTTTCTCCAGCCTCTTTCAAACCCCTATATCTGGTCTTTTGTTGTTGTTGTTGTTCAAACTGAATTTTTTTCTATATTTTTGCCCATCCTGCCCCAAGCCTTCTATTGTAATTCTGGTCAGAGGGGTAAGTAGTGGCAGCCAGGTACCATTTAGTTGTCTGTTGTCAGGTTAGAGAAGGTTGCGATTCAAGTGGCCCATTAGTTCTTTGGACTAATTGCTTCCTTAAGTCTTCAGTTTTCTTCATTCTCCTTTGTCTAGTCCGGAAAAGACCAATAGTTGCTTTCTGACATAGGCATGCTGTTGGTGTAGATCAAAACTTTTTCGGTAATGTTTTATATGAGATAGTATATTTCCCATTTTATTACTTAATATGATACTGTTGTATTTTTCTATTTGCTTGATTATTCTGGAATTAGAGGCTGCTGGTACTGCTATTTTCATGTAAGTTGTACCATTTCAAACCATTCATTCTTCTACCTTAAACTGCCATCCTCATCTTTCTCTGGCATTTTTTTTTTTTTAATCTGTGGTTTATTAGGAACATGTATATGCATTTTAATTTAAATATACTTATGTTTATGTGCATTATGTACTGTATAATAGTTTAGAGTAGAGGATTTCATTAACCGGATGGAATTTTTTAATGGAAGTTCATTTTAAAATCAGTGACAGTGACTTCACTTTCTCTCAATTTCCTGCCAGTATTGTAAATTTTTTCGTGAGAAAATATATTTAATTTGCTAGAAATGACTTTTTATATGTTAGTTTTAATGAAAGGACTCCTAGATTAAGACATATTTTAAGTAAATTTATATTAAAACACACTTACTACCTTTAAGGTGATCCTGACCCATCAGTGACCCCAAAGGCTTTCCAAGGCTGTAAGTCTCTATGGAAGCAGACTGCCACATCTTTCTACTGCAGAGCAGCTCGTGGTTTCCAACTGCCAACTTTTAGGATAGCAGTCAATTAACATATATTAAAATGTTTTAAGTGAGGTAGAAGATATATGATCCAGAAGACTGGCACACTGATGGCCCAATTTTAGTCAGAGAGTTCAGGGTGGGGGAAGGAAGGGCTGGGTCAGTTACATGGATAACACACTACTCAACCTACTCATCTTCATAGCCTGGCATAGAAGCTAGGTCACACTACAAGGATTTACATATGCATATGTAAAGAAAACTCCTTTCAGACAACTTACTGTCATCATTTTAAAAACAGCAAGGACACTATATATTTCATATTGAGAGTTATGTCCTGATACCTTAAACACATTGAAACATGTAATCCTCATTTAGTTTTCAACAATCCTGAAAGGAAGTGGTCATTTTACAGGTGTGGATAAAGAGATTAAGATATCTTACTCTATAAGCCACAGGAGGAGGGTATAACAGAGGCTGTATCTGCATGTGTCTACCACCTTGGAGATTCCCCTGTATAAAGATGAAAAATCCCCACCAGGATCTATTAGATTTTCCCTGGCAAGACATGTGTTTGATTCTTGTCAAGTATGTTGTTTCAGTCTGCACCATCTGTGGCACAAGGGCTTTTATTGGACTATGTTTTGAAATGAGGCATATTAAATGGTTCCACACATTCTGGGAATTTGCAGTTTAAAATTTTTACAATCAACATATGTATTATAATTTTGTAAATGCCATTATGTGATTGTCATTAAAGACATAACAAAGAGAAAGTTTAGTAACCATTCATATACCTAACACCTAACATTTTTAATATTTTTTAAATTTTTGCTTCATATATTTATCTGTATATTAAAAAAAAAAAAAACCAGCCCATTGCCATCAATTCGATTCTGACTCATAGAGACCCTTTAAAACAGAGGAGAACTTCCCCTTCGGGTCTCTAAGGAGCGGCTGGTAGATCCAAACAGCTGACTTTTTGGTTAGCAGCCAAGCCCTTAACCACTGCTCTGCCAGGGATCCCATCTATGTGTGTGTATGTGTGTACGTGTATGTGTATGAATGTGAGCGTGTGCATGAGCGGGTGTGCATATACGTGTACATATACACCTACATGTACACACATGCCTATGAGAACATGTACACATACATGTACACCTGTACCTACACCTGTACCTTTATCTGGGCCTACATGCACATCTGCATTTACATCTGCATCTATATCTATATCAGGGTTTCTGATCCCCTCCCAGGGACAGTTTGGACTGGAAATTTCCTTATTGTTGGGAGTTACCCTGTATATAATAAAATATTTAACAACATCCCAGGCTTCCATTAGGTACAAGTAGTGCCCTTCTCCTAGTTGTGACATCCAAAATGTCTCAGACATTGACAACTGTTCTTTGGGGAGCAAATTCTCCCCGACTGATAACAAGGTAGATTTCCCTTTCTCTCCCCATGGTTCTCTCTCTCTCTCTCTTCATGGACTTATGCTTTATTGGTGGGAGGTGGGTTTACTTTCAAATATCTCTACTGGAAAGTTTGGATTTATCTTATTCATTTAGCGTATTGCCTTTGTATACTAAAAAGCCACCAGAGGATACTACATAAACCCTATTGACGATGCTGATGTCTCTATCCACAATAGGTTTCCTGATAGACCTAGATGGACAAACACAATCTAACAGTGCTGAATGAGTTCATTCTGACGGGAATCACAGACCGCCCTGAGCTGCAGGCTCCATTGTTCGGGCTGTTCCTCATCATCTACATGGTCTCAGTGGTGGGCAACTTGGGCATCATCATCCTCACCAACACAGACTCCAAGCTACAAACTCCCATGTACTTTTTTCTCAGACACCTGGCTATCACTGATCTTGGTTATTCAACAACTGTGGGACCCAAAATCTCGGTAAATTTTGTTGTGGATGAAAATACAATCTCCTATTCTTTTTGTGCTATACAGTTAGCTCTCTTTCTCTTGTTCATCATTAGTGAATTATTCATTCTGTCAGCAATGTCTTATGATCGCTATGTGGCCATCTGTCACCCTCTGCTCTACACAGTCATCATGTCACAAAAGGTTTGTCGGGTGTTGGTGGCAATCGTCTATCTTTATAGTGCATTTATTTCTCTTCTTATCACCATAAAGATTTTTAATTTATTCTTCTGTGGCTTCAATGTCATCAGTCTTTTCTACCGTGACTGTCTCCCCTTAGTATCTTTGCTCCGCTCAAACACACATGAAATTGAATTGATCATTCTCATCGCAGCATCTATTGATTCAATTCCATCCCTTCTAATAGTTCTTGTTTCTTATCTGCTTGTTTTTGTAGCCATTCTCAGGATAAACTCAGCTGAGGACAGGCACAAGGCCTTCTCCACCTGTGGATCCCACCTGACCGTGGTGGTCTTGTTCTATGGGACTTTAATCTTTACATACGTGCATCCTGAGTCCAGTCATTCCTATGAAAATGATAAAGTGGTTTCCATATTTTACACCCTGGTTATTCCAATGTTGAATCCCTTGATATATAGCTTGAGGAGCAAAGATATAAAACATGCCATTCATAGAACATGGAATAAAATAAGGAATATCTTTTCTACCACTTAACACATCATATGGTTCTTATAAATTATATCGTGGCCTTCAAACCTTGTCCGTGTGTCTCTATAGGGTATAGTGAGCAAAAATACATTCCACTCATATTAATAAATTTACTTCTATGTGCCAGTCACTCTTCTAAATGCACTGATGAACAAAAGAGGAAACTAAAGAGTAAAAACGTTTGTCTTCCTTGTAGGAAAGAGATGGTTCACAAGCTTAATAACTACGTAAATGTTATAATGCAGAATAACATGTTGGCACCCTGGTGGTGCAGTGGCTAAACTACTCTGCTGCTAACTGAAAGATCGCCGGTTCAAACCCACTAGCCACCCCATGGGAGAAAGGTGCAGCAGTCATCTTCCTCAAAGATTTACAGCTTTGGAATCACTATGCATAGTTCTACTTTGTCTTATAGGGTTGCTGGGAGTTGGAATCTACTCAACAGCAGTGCATTTGGTTTTTTTTTTTTTTTTTTTGAGAATGTGCTAGAAAACAAAACCTTTTGTCATTGAGTCAATTAGAGTCATAGAAAATTTAATGGACAGGGTAGAACTGTTCCATAGGTTTTCCAAGAAGTAGCTGATGGATTTGAAATGCTGACCTTTTGGTTAGCAGCCAAGTTCGTAACCAGTGCACCATCAGACCTCCAGGAGAATGTGCTGGGAACCATGAAGTCAGGGAAGGAGAGTGGATATGCTGAGTGGAAGTGGGAAAAGGCACTAGTTACAAAAGTGGAGCTACAATGACTCTCGTGTTTTTTCTTCTATTAAAATAAGCTTTGCAGGGTCAGTTCTTTCATTTGTGTATGTGTGTTTGTGTAAGCACTTGCCTTCTGTTTCAGTTCATAGTTTCTGAAGGGAGTATTAGATTTGGGCCAGGTTGCAAGGAGTTGCAGGGTAGTGTGATGATTTGAAGTACTCATTTATCTAAATTTGCTCAAATGTCCCCATTCTGAACTTTGGAGTTCCATTCTTTTCTTATTAATGCATTTAATTTCACGTATCAGTCTGTTAACTCAACATGCCTTGCAATTTAGCAATCTACGAGTTCAGCTGTCTATCTGACTTTGTTATAATCA
Source organism: Elephas maximus indicus (assembly GCF_024166365.1). NCBI lineage: Eukaryota > Metazoa > Chordata > Mammalia > Proboscidea > Elephantidae > Elephas > Elephas maximus. Next base: position 116,600,201 of record NC_064825.1, read on the forward strand.
ACCCATTTTGCCTAGATCTGAGGGTGGGGAAGGAATTCCAAACCTGGGAGCAACTCTGGATAACCTCAAGAAGTTTATCTTAATGATTGTATATTCTGATCTATGCACCAATTAAGATAAATTTCTTGATGTCATCCAGAATTGCTCCCAGGTTTGGAATTCCTTCCTCACTAGTTGTTCTTATTTAATAATTATCTTTTGTTTGTTTTTGTTTCATGGGTTGTTATCTTTTCTTATCTATATGAAAAACTTTTTAAAATATTCATTCAATTATTTTTTGTGTAGTTCCTTGGGTAAAAGGATATTCTGTTTCATAGGTTTGACTTCCCTAAACTTTGGTCAATATTTATTATGCTGTATATTTTCATTGACTTTTGTTCACCCTACTTATGAGAAGCAAAATGAGGTAATCCCATATTTTATACTGTGCTATATTTTTTTTTATATATCTAATTAAAGTAAGGTCTGTTATGTGGCAAGGATGCAGCTGTCTTGCCTTATGCACATAGCTGTTCCAGGCTGCTTCTTAAAATTTTTCATGTATTTTTTTTCCAACATTTCTAGAGTTTTATTGAAGCACCTAGAATCTAAATTATTTTCGTCATTCAAGATCGTGAAAGAAGATCCCCTGAATACCAATGAAATTTCAATAAAATAGTTCATTGGAATACAAGAAAAAGACGCATGTTAGATTGTTATGTGAGCATAAATATTTTTGAAAGTTTGAAGCATTTAGAAGGTGAAGATGGTCATGATAAGACAGAGCTCCCCAGGCTGGGGAAGATTCCACTTCCTTGAGCAGCTTGCTTGACACACCCCTAGCTTTACATTAGTATCCAGGTTCCTTTGCTTGGCTGCTGCAAAGCTTCACATTAAAATCATGGTTCCCCTCTCCTTAACTGTTTCTCAAAACTAGAGGAAATTGGCAAAAACAAGTTTAGACAACATGTTGACATTCAGGACAACCTTTCTGTCCTCATATATCGTAATACTGTGGCTCTGGCTGTAGTTTAACCACCATATTCTGAAGATGTGATGCAGGAAGTTACATGTAAACCTTATAGCAGCTGTGCAATGTGGATAATAATGTTGCTGAAGTAACTTGCATGAGAGTCCAATTGTAAACCCCTTATAAGTAATGTTTCCCCTCGGCCTGTCTGAGTAGTCTTGGCAGAAGCAGCCCCAACTGTTTCCCATCCTTGCACAGAGAAATAAAGACACCTTTCTATTCTCCCACTCTTCCACTTTGGTCTATGGTTTATTTGCTGAGATGAGCTGCGCCGAGCAGAGCCTGAAGTTTCCAGCCGGCAACATTTCTGGTGAGCCAGCCAGTAGTCATCTTCCCGGTTCCAGAGGCGGATAGGACAAAAGACCACCCCAACATCTGGTGGCACCAGGAGATTTCTCCTAGAGACCTTCCAGTAGCCCTGGTAAATGATTCGTCTGGGACCCAACAATGACTTCTTGGGATATGCGAAATGCACCGGGATTATATGGTAAGTGTCTACATAAAACCTTAGAAGAGGCCCGAGAAGGAGGAGGAATTAACCATTAAGGGCAATAAAGGCTCTAGATATTTGAAGTTATTTGGTAAATAAGAGGATAATTCCTAGGTAAGGCCTTTAGATTCCCAAGAAGGGGCAGGAATTGACCCTTGAAAGTGTAAAAGGCTCTAGGTATCAGTTATTAGGTTGGTAAAACTTACTAGGTTGTGTGAATGTGTAATGTGCGTGTAGGAAGCATTTAGATGGTTCTCAGACACAGACTCTGAGAGTCTTGAAAATGCTCACATCCTGAATATGATTTTTATTAGACAAAGCACCCAGGATATACAGAGAAAACTCCAAAAAGTTGAGGAAGATGTTGAGATGGGAATCTTATGTTTTTGATCTTGCGTACCAAGTATATTCCTTATCAGGATCAGGAAGAGGCAAACAGAAAAATCACCGATCAGAAGCGACAGGTTGCATTCCGGGACACCACCTTGTTGGGAAATGACTGGTTTCCTGGCAGCTCAAGAAGAGGAGGGACCCTGAAGAGTTAGGGAGTTGGGAGGCCCTGAACCCCATTAAGCCGAGACCAGACCGCCTAGTACAAAGAGAGTGGGCATTGGAAGAGAGAAGCCGTAAGTTCTTACCCAGAGGAAAGAAAGAACATGGGGTGCCCAGTGGCCCATGATGCCAATGTGTAAAGCCTCTAATTGAGGAGGACTGTGAGAAAGTCTCCCACCTGAGCCACTGGTTCTAATGAAGGTGTGTGTGTTGGGGGGGGGAAGAACTGTACAGTTTCCAGTGGATATCAGAGCAGCCCACTCTGTCCTGAGCCTGAAAAAGACAGCCTGACAAAACAAACTGTGTCAGTCTGGGAGTTTCAGGTAAGGGGAGAACCATCCCTTCCTCCAGCCTATAACCTGCTCTATACAAGGAAAGTCATTAACACATTCTTTTCTCTGTATGCCTGACTGTCCCATCCTCTTGCTGAGAAGAAACTTGTGCAAACCGCAAACACAAATTTCTTTTGATAAAGAGATCATGCAGATGCAGGTACCATCAAAGAATGGACAGTGAGTGCAGATGGCCCCTACCACACAGTCACCCATCAATTACAGCATGGAAGGACACTGCCAGGGATCAGCAGGGCCAGACATCAAGCATGAAGTGGTCCTGTGGTTATGGGTATGGGCCACAATGTGCCAGCACATGCCAAAAATGTGAAAGAACCAAAAATTTCCAGTTTATTGGATATTGCCATGATTACCATAAACATCCAAGAGCTTCCCGCCAAAGTAATCATGCAGATCAAAAGGATCAATACACAATTCAGGAATATCCATCAACCCAAAGGGGGAAAAAAAATTGCCTAATCTACCTATATCGGTTTTCATTGAAGGGGCTCCTGAAAATAAGACAGACAGAGAAAAAGAGAGAGAGTGTTAAGAAATAGTGAGGAGCTTGAGTATACAAGTTAAATATTATTGAAATTAGAATAAGACCTAACCTGTGATTCATTAAAATATTTAATAATTCCCAATAATCTTAACACTTGTTTTTGTGAGGTGTCATCGGGTGGGTTCTAATCACAGAAATCCCATGAACAATAGAAGACAAGAGTGCCTGGTCTTGCACCACCTCATAATCTTTGCTATGTTTGAGCCCATTGTGGCAGACACTGTGTCAATCCATCTCATTGAGGGACTTCCTATTTTTCCCGACTCTTGATGTCCTCCTCCAGGGATTGGTCCCTCCAACCATGTGTCAAATAGTACCTGCATATAATTTCTCTATTAGAGAAAGTTACCACCAAGCAGAGGGAGCTGAGGGAATTGACAAATTTCTAATACCTACATTGCTGGATTCCCTAGAGAAAGAGTAAACCAGTGGAGAGCTGAATGGAACTGTTTTGAGGTAAGGAAGACTCAGAAGTCAAGGGACAGGAGAAGTGATACTCGAGTTCCCAGCATATGTGACTGACACTTTCCTAGAACTGGGAGGGGCATGCCCTTCACTACAACATGTGGTGTTTCTCCCAATTTCCACAGTGTCATATTCTAGCAGAAGTTCACCTTGTATTCATACCCAGTCTTACCTATATACAACAGCACCTAACAACACTAACAAACCTGTATAGTCTCCTTGATGAGAAGAATAAAAGTATTTAGTATGATAAATTACTTAAAACTCAGCAAACGTGCAATATATGAAATAAAAGCAAAGTATAAGATCAGCTATTTCTCTATTTACATACTTCTTAGCCTAAAATGCTAGTTTATTACTTGAAGCAATAGAAATTAGGCCATCCTAGATTATGTAGGGAAAATAAAAATTGGACACACTCTCTCATAGAAAATGCTGGTATTTTTAAAATCATTCTTTCATTGAACTTTCCTTCGTCTGTCTTAACCAATTCATTGTATGGAAATTTTGAACTTATTTCAAAATGACTGACACAGAAACCTAAGGTTTTTTTCAAGGTTTTATTTTTTACAAAGTCAGTAAATTTTCATGATTTTGTTAGTGATAAAAACATTTAATATCTGCTAGAGTAAATATGGATTTTGTGTCTTTTAAAGTGCTTTATACGTAGATATATCTCTTATTTCATATCTAGAAAGTCAGGTAAATTGGCTTTTTTTCTTGTTACTTTTATTTATTAAAACCTTTATTAAGATGTGAATAAAATACCATATTATTCACTCACATGTCTTGAATTTTTTCTTCAGTTCTTTCAGCTCAAAAAATGTCGAGCGAATTCTTCCCTTTTGTTTTTTTAACTCCAGATCTTTGCCCATTTCATTATAACACTTTACTTTGTCTTCTCGAGCTGCCCTTTGGAAATCTTCAGTTCAGTTTTTAACTTCATTATTTTTTCCCTTCTCGTTAGCTACTCTATGTTCAAGAACAAGTTTCAGAGTCTCTTCTGATACCCATTTTGGTTTTCTCTTTCTTTCCTTTTTAATGACCTTTTGCATTCCTCATCTATGATGCTTGACGTCATTCCAAACTTATCTAATCTTTGGTCATTAGTCTTCAGTGTGTGAAATTTATCCTTGAGATGATCTCTAAACTCAGGTGGAATATACTCAAGGTTGTATTGTGGCTCTCTTGGACTTGCTCTAAGTTTTTTCAGCTTCAATTCGTACTTGCGTATGAGTGATCAATGGTCTGTTCTGCTGTTGGTCCCTGGCTTGGTTCTGACTGATGATATTGTTTCAACACGTGTAGTCAGTTTGATTCCTGTCTATTCCATTTGGCAAGGCTCACTTGTGTGCTCTCTGTGTCTGTTCTTGAAAAAAGTTATTTGTGATGAAGAATTTGTTGGTCTTGCAATATTCCAACATGTAATCTCTGGCATCGTTTCTATCACCAAGGCCACATTTTCCAACTACAAATACTTCTTTTTTTCTGACTTTCACATTATAATCTACTCTTAATGATTAATGCATCTTGATTGCAATTTTGATGTATTTCAGACTTCAGAAGTTAGTAAAGTCTTCAATTTCCTCATTTTTGGCATTAGCGCTCGGTGGGGAAATTTGAATACTAGTTGTACTAACTTATGTTCTTTGGAGGCTTTTGGAGATCATCCTATAACTGACAGCATTGTACTTCATGACAGGTTTCTTGAAATGTTCTTTCTGAGGATGAGTATGATGTCATTCCTCTTCTATTCTTCGTTCCGGTGTGGTATGTCATGTGACTGTCCAATTTGAAATGCACAAGACCAGTCCATTTCAGCTCACTAAGGCCTAGGTTATTGATCTTTATGTATTTCGGTTTTACAACTTCCACTTTCCTGAGATTCATACTGCATACATTCCATGTTCCAATTATTAATGGATATATGCAGCTGTTTCTTCTCATGTTGAGTCATGCCAATAAAATAGAACATGTTCATCTAATAAAATAAAATGAGAGAAGAATTAAAAAGGAAACTTGCAATAATAGGAGGTGTCGAAGTGACTAATATCTGTTCCCAAGGTAAAAAAAATAGTGAAAATATAGGAAATAAAACACAAAGAAAGGGTGCATAATATTTATGAAATGTACTAATTTAATTCCGTTTTAGAACACTAAGCAAATGGGGGCATATTGAGTATGGTCTGACCTAAAGGTAAAATATTTTACTCTAGATCCTTGGATGGACAAATTGAAACTTAACTGAGAATAATTGAATTAGTATATCTAAAAGAGACTTACTTCCTGGTGAATACAATTTGTTTAGAAAATTAACAAATATCCTACACATTTCGTTAAGCTTTCAGGTGCTTCAGATGTAATTAACACATTGCTTGGTATCTCCCCAGAGAGAAGCTTAAAGACTGAGAGAAAAGTATATATTGTTTCCTCTATGCCATGTTGTATTCTTCATCTACGATGCTTGATGTCATTCCAAACTTGTATAATCTTCAGTCATTAATGTTCAATGTGTCAAATGTATTCTTGAGATGACCTCTAAACTCAGGTGGAATATGCTCAAAGTTCCAAAACAGATTCATTACAGGTAAAAGGTAGAATTTTTTATTCATCAGCATGGTTTACTAACATCTAGAATATTTTAGTCACCATTTAACAATCTCATTTTTCTTTGATAGCAAAGCCACAGAAAAATATTAATAATTTTAATTCAATTCAGTCTGCTTTCCACCATTATTCTTGATATGTTTTATATGAGATAAAAATGCACTTCATTTATTCACTTTTGTAATTTAATGGTATGAAATTCAATGTCTGAATTTGTTGACTAATAATTTACTCAGAGACTGCACGACTCATAGTATTCAGGAATAGATACATGCCAGATAGATAAACAGATATGTAGACAGATACATAGATGGATAGATTGATAGGTAAATAGGTAGGTAGATAGATAGAGAGAGAGAGACAGATAGATGGGTAGGTAGGTGAACACATATTCTTATGAGGCAGTGATGATCACCGAGTTTTAAACCTATAATTTTGGTATATTAACCTGCAGGGCTATTCTTTTGTTTTTAAAACCTCTGTAGTATATTCAGTTGCATTTTTTAAAGATTATACTTAAATTTATCCATGATATATCATGCCACATAGGAGTTCCAATGTTTAACAAAGCATGTTTCATGTTCAAAAAGTTTTTGAATAACTTCCGGTAATTCCCACAGATGTCATCATCAGTACATTTTCTTCTTCTCCTATGCTACTGTATCATACTGTGATTTTTTAAACTTGCTTTTTCATGAAAGTAGAGGATACTTTTTTTTACAAGCGGGAGTTTATGGCATTAAGTTTTCGCTATTTGTTCAGATTTCCTCATATATCTTAGGTTTCTCCATGAGAAAAAATATATATACCTGATTTCTTACAAAAAATGTAGAATGTGTCAGTTACAATACGAATGCCCAACTAGAAGTGAAAGTATATTAATTAGACTAGAAATGAAAGTAATCTAAAGAATGACTCTTTTAGACACTTTAGTCATAAAATAGGTGTTATGGAATATAAGGTTGGGTTGAGTTACAAGGTAACATTTTAATGAACCTATTCATCATGAAAATGGTGACAAAGATCTTAAGTCACAGTCCAGAACAATGTACCTATAAATATCTTAAAGATCAAAACAATTAACAACAAAAAGTAATAATTCCAAGTAACTACTGTCAACATCAAAAAATTGCAGATGATGTTGATGATGAGAGATATACAGACAGACAGAAAGACAAATAGGTAGACAAATAGTCTAGACACACTATTTTTGTTTTCAAGTATCATAGACACATTGAAGGCTTTAACTCTCATTTATCCTTCCTAACAACCCTGCAAAAAAGAGATAGAATATGATTTTTCAGGTGGGGATAAAAACATCCACATAACTTATGTTATTTGCCCAAAGCACTACATTGTATGCATTACAAATGGAGGTACAGCAGAGGTTCCATCTATGTACATATATCTCTAGGCATGTTTTCTCGTATAAAGACAAATAATTTCCACTGTGATCAATTACGTGGCTATTGAAAACATGTCTAGTAAGTTGATTGTTCCATCCTGGACCATCTATATATATATGAGTTTTCGTAAGATAGCATTTTGAAGGACAGGGTTCAAAATATATCCATGTATTTTTTAGGTATGTGAAAAAGACAAAAGTTTTAAGAAGAGTGTAATAAATATCCATGTACCTAACATCTAAAGATTTAACATATTATTCATTTTTGTTTCATCTATCTACCAATGTATCCATCAATGTATCTAATATGTATAAAAAACCCAAAACCCAGTGCCATCGAGTTGCACAGGGTTGCTAGGAGTCGGAATCTAATATGCGTATGCTCGTGTAAAATTTCTGTAAGTTGGATATGTATTCAAATATCCTAAAACAGAATGTTTGGATGTATACTATTCATGCTGATTTTGTATACTAAAAACCTACCAGATGATATTGCATAAAACCTGTTGATGATGCTGATGTCTCCATTCAGAACAGGTTTCCTGATAGACCAAGGTGGACAAACACAATGTAACAGTGCTGAATGAATTCATTCTGATGGGAATCACAGACCGCCCAGAGCTGCAGGCGCCCTTGTTCGGGCTGTTCCTCAACATCTACATGATCTCAGTGGTGGGCAACTTGGGCATCATCATCCTCACCAAAATGGACTCCAGGCTACAAACACCCATGTACTTTTTTCTCAGACACCTGGCTATCACTGATCTTGGTTATTCAACAGCCATAGGGCCCAAAATGCTGGCAAATTTTGTTGTGGATGAAAATACAATCTCCTATTATTTTTGTGCTATACAGCAAATTTTCTTTTTTATATTCATAACTACTGAATTGTTTGTTCTGTCAGCAATGTCCTATGACCACTATGTGGCCATCTGTAACCCTTTGTGCTACACCATCATCATGTCACGAGGAGTGTGTTCTGTGCTGGTGGCAATCCCTTAACTCTACAGCACATTTTTTTCTCTTCTGGTCACCATAAAGATTTTTAATTTATCCTTCTGTGGCCACAATGTCATCAGGCATTTCTACTGTGACAGTCTCCCCTTGTTATCTTTGCTCTGCTCAGACACACATGAGATCAAATTGGTCATTCTCATCTTATCTGTTTTTGGTTTGATTTCATCCCTTCTAATAGTTCTTGTTTCTTACATAGTCATAATTGTATCCATTCTCAGACTGAACTCAGCTGAGGGCAGGCACAAGGCCTTCTCCACTTGTGGATCCCACCTGACTGTGGTGGTAGTGTTCTATGGGACTTTAATCTTTATGTATCTGCAGCCCAAGTCCAGTCATTCCTTTGACACTGATAAAGTGGCTTCCATATTTTACACCCTGGTGATCCCCATGTTGAATCCTATGATCTACAGTTTGAGGAATAAAATGATCTACAGTTTGAGGAATAGAGATGTAAAATATGCCTTACATAGGGCTTTAGGACGATTATGCAATACATTTTCTCAAAGTTCACTCTAACATATGATTCATATAATTTACATTTGGGCTTTAAACTTTTTTCTGAGTGCCTCCAGAGGGAATAGCAAGCACAAAACGCAGAGATAAGTTCAACATGTATTTCTATATCGCCTTCTACCTGTCACTCTGCTAAGACCTGTAAGTAGATTAATAAATGAAACAGTACAAAGTGTTGTCTTCCTGGAGCAGGAGCGATAATTAAGAAAGTTGATAGTATATTAGAATGTGATGGGGTTGTTAGATTTTAAAAAAAGAAAATTGAATATCTTCAGTGGGATAGTGAAACTTTAATACACACAGGAAGATTTCCAAGTACCTGGTGTTTTGCTCATCTAGTGGAAAAAAAAAGGATAAAGAGTGTGTGCGTGTGTGCACTTCCAAAAACTTTCTGTTTTATTGCTGACACTCAGCCCTGGGTAGCTAATTCTGATTAAAAGAAGGCTCAGTGTGGTGGGTTGATTAAAGTACTCAGTCATTTGAATTTGCTCAAATGTCCACTTTCTAAACCCTGCCTTTACTTTCATATTTGAGACCTTAGAGTCTGTTTACTTTTATTATTTTATTATTACTATATTGTAATATTAGTATAAACAGTAAAAAAATAAACATATTCAACGAGATCAGCTCGGTATCTGCTTTTGTCTAAGTTAGCCCATTTTATCTCTGTCAGTGGGTATACCCGTTAAGGTACATTTTTGAGGTCAGCCACAGAAGTTCCCAGTTTTTTTCATTTTTTCTGTCCCAGGTGAATATTGCTTCCTATTTCCATGCTTTTGTCTCAAAGATTGTTAGCCTTATCTCTCTAGAAAAGAACAATTACTCTTGTTCAGAAGTCTTTTTTCTAATTGTTTATATGCCCTTGCATAAGAGGTCTATTGTAGGATGAGTTACGTTTGTTGCCTTGTTTTTGTTTGGCTGGATTTTCTTACACTTGATGAATGTGAGTGTGAACTTTAGTTCGATCAGTATCTGTTGTTTGAATTCAGCCTTTCGATTATTCTGCTTGGAAGAAGCATAAGGAGGTAACCCATGGCTTGGGCTATGCTGTGCTTCTAGTGAGAGAGGTGTAATATGTAGCATTTTATGTATTTGCCATGATTTCTGGACATAGTTGCTCCATATTCCCTCCTAATTTTCCAGCATTTTTTTCATTCTTACTCTTTCAATACTCAAAAAATTTGTAATGAGAAAAACATAAATTTAAGATATGCTAAGGTTGTCTTTAAAAAAGAATCCAATCTGGGTTTGAGGTTAGGACCCTATGAGGTAGGTTATGATATATTTCCATGTATATATAAAAAAAAAAAATATATAGAGACTAGAAAACGCATGAGAAAAATTTCACTTATAAAGTCAGGATATCAAAATAGAAATTTAAAACACACCCCATTCCCAATCATTCCAAGGGGCTGGATTGGGAAATTCTGACAAGTGTTTAGGGAAAAAGAATTAACAATCGTACACAAACTCTTCTCCATAACTGAAGAGGGGTGTTTTGCATTTCCTAAATGAGGATAGCTTTACTCTGATATCAAAGGCGGACAAAGGCATTAAAAGAAAACAACAGAGCACATTTGTGAAAAATTTAAAGTAAAAATTAAGAAATTGAGTCTGGCAATATGTAAAGACAATAGTACACCAAATAGGCATGCTTCAGAAATGCGTGGATAGTTTTGCATTAAAAAATCATTTATTGACATTTACCATAATTACAAATAAAAATGTCAACAAAGCCATATAATAGATGTAGAGAAGCATTTTAAAAGTACCAATAATTGTGATAAAGCCTTAACCAACCTAGTATTAAAATGGAGCTTCCTCAAACTGATAGAGGGCACCCGTGAACAACCTACAGCTACCATCACACGTGGTACGAAAGACTGAATACATTCCCAGTAAGACCAGGATCAAAATAAGTAAATCTACTCTCACCTAATCTATTCCACATTTAGAGGCTCTTCTAGGCCACACAATAAGGCAATAAATAAATAAATAAATAGAAAGCATCAAGATTGGAAGAGAAGGAGGAAAACTTTAATTATTGATAGATGACATGATTTTTTATGTAAAAAATCTAATAGAGCCTACAATACAGTCATAGAACTAAAAAATTAACCTAACATTTACTTGTGAATTTATTCTCAGCTTATAATTTTATTTTAAAAAAAGAAAAAGTTTTCTTTGGATTTTAAGTAGGCTTTCATTGATTTTATAGATACATTTGGAGATTTTGTAGCTATAACGCCAAAAACGAAATTCGTAAAAAGTTTGACAACAGGAAATATTAAACTTCTGCTCTTCAAAAGACACTTGTATAAAAACAAGTCATATTCTGGGAGATAATATTTTCCAGTAGTATATCTCATTAATGGTCTGTGTCCATAATATATATGTCCCTTCCCTCACCCAATCCCCCCTCCCCCATTGCTCGGGAGTAGATTCTGACTCATAACAACCTTATAGGAAAGATTAGAACTGTCTCACAAGGTTTTTAAGGATTGGCTGGTGGCTTCGAACTGCCAAACTTTTGGTTAGCCACCCAGCTCTTTAACCACTGTTCCACCAGGGCTCCATAATATATACAGAGAAAGGCCTCAAAACTCAATAATAATAGTAATGATAATAATAATAAAAGAAAAAGAAAACAAACAGTACACAAAAAATGATCATAAAAATGAACATTCACTTATTCATAGGACATATTCAGCAGGCAAATAAACATGTTAAAAATGTCTAGTTGATTATCCATCTGTGAATTTCAGGTTAAACCCTGGAGACATAACTATACATCTATTAGAATATCAGGTGTTTGGTAAGTTTGCAGGGAAAACCGAACATTCATAAACTGTTAGTGGAAAATTAAAATGATAAAAATACTTTAAAAAATAATTTAAGTACCAGGGTCTTAAAAAGCTGAACATAGTTTTACCCTAAAATTTAACCAATTTTCTCATATCTACCCAAGTGAAATGAGAGCATTTATCCTTATAAATACATGTATACAAATGTCTATAACAAATTTGTTTGTAATACTCAAAACTAGAATCAACCCAAATGTTCATCTACTTGAGAATGGATGAATAAACTGTGGTATTTCCAAGCAAGTTAACACCACTCAGTAATAAAAACTACTGAATTACTGGGACATGCAAATACATGGATGAAAAGCACAAATTGATACATCAGGCTTTGTCACAATTAAAACAACTGACACGGAGACATTTATCCCACACATGTGAAAACTTATGTTCATACAAATATCCTTACGCAAATGTTCAAAAAACAATTTTTATAATAGCTAAAAACTAGTAACAACCCATGATGTCCTTCTATGGGTAATGGATAATCAAACTGTCCTAAATCCATACCTAGAGTCATACTCAGCAGTAAAAAAGAACAAAGTATTGATGCACACAACATCGTGGATGGGCCTCAATAGAATCATGTGAAGTGAAAACAGTCAATCACAAGAGGTTGTTGTTGTTGTTACCTGTCACTGAGTTACCTTAACTCAGGGCGACGTTATGTAAAACAGCACAGAACATTGCCTGGCCCTGTCCTATCCTCTCAATCATCAGTATGTTTAAGTTCATTGTTGCAGCCATTGTGTCAATTCATCTCATGGAGAGGTTCCTTCATTCTTATTGGCCCTCTACTTCACCAAACATGAGGTCCTCACCCAGAAACTGGTCTTTCCTTATAACACGCCTGAAGCAAGAAAGTCAGGCAGTTTTCTGTTGGAGGCAACAAAATAGATACCATTCAAGACTTTTTTGTTTTGTTAGGTGTCATTCAGTCGATTGAAAATTATAGCAATGCACAGGACAGAGTAGAAATGTCCCATAGGGTTGCTTAGGCTGTAATCTTTATGGGTGCAGATGACCAGATCTTTTCTCCCCAGGAAGGCTAGTAGGTTCAAACAGCTAACTTTCCACTTAGCAGTGAGTTTTATAAATAAATATATATATATACATACATATATGTAACCAAAATCCAATGATGTTGAGTTGATTTTGACTCATAATGATCCTATAGGACAAAGTAGAACTGCCCACAGGGTTTCCAAGGAACACCTGGTGGACTTGAACTGCCGATTTTTTGGTTAACAGCTGGACTCTTAACCACTACGCCACATACATACCATTACACAGGAGAAATTAGAAAAAAAAAAAAAAAGGTTCCAAAGGGATACATTAGAAATATTTACAATGACAAAATGCAGCAAAAATATTTATAATACAGTAAATATATATTCATAATGAAACATTCCACACAAATATCACACTTTATGAGGATGTGTTGTTATGGTAGAACATTATATCAAACATAACAGAACATTTACTAAGATGAGAAAAAAGTTTTGGGATGAGGATTGGACAAAATGAAAAATATAAAACACTGAAATATAGTGATGGAAAATGAAACAAACAAGCAAAAAACATAAACACATGATGGCAAATGACTATGAACTGAGAAACAAGGGTAACATTTCTGTTCCTGAGGTCAAAAAGGAAATAAAAAAAAAAAAGAAACCTTGAAAATAACAATAACAGCAACAAAAACAAAAATAACAGTAAACTAGGAAGTGGTATCTCACATATGCACAATGCATTACTTTTATTCCGTTTAGGTCTTTGAAATAATGCAGTAGGAAAGTGTTTAAGCATAGCTTCATTTTGTCACCCATTAGTAGAGGCACCTGTAGAAATGGGAATATCGATAGTTCTGTTTTACAGATACAATATTTAAATCCAAATCCCCATGTGGTAAAAATGGAATGCTAACAAAGTAAAATGCAAGACTATATGAAATAGATAAACACAGACATGCATACATACTGTATCAATAAAATTTTGGTCACTGGTGAATACAAAATGTCCTGGACAATTAAGAAACAACCCCCAGGTACTTTGTTAAGCTTTGAAATGCTTCAGGAACAGTCAACAAATTGCTTGGCATGTCCTCAGGGAGAATCTCCAAGGGTGAAAAAAAAAATCCATAAATTCTTCTCACTCTGCCATGCTAAGAAACACTTGGGGGAGTCAAGCCAGATGATTCATTACAGGTAAAAAGACTGTTTCCATATTTTACCAATAAGTGAAATGTTTCAGTGACACTTGCAAGGTCCCATCTTTATTCAATGGCAAAGTCATTGCAAAATATTAAGATTTCTGAGGCAGCTCTGTGTGCATTCCACTTTTCAGTAGTGCCTGAGACTAGGATCTCTGTGCATTTTTTTTGCATTATTAATTTTTTTTGAATATTCACACTTTGTTTCAGAGGCTAAATATTCATAAGTGTCTTTGAAACCTTATGACTAAATAATATTTTTACTTTATAAAAGTAATTATATGAATAAAAAACTAACAGAAAAAAAAAAGTCCTGGAGTCTGTTTTGCCTCAGTCTTACCCAGTGTGTGTCAGAAAACTGTGATCTGTGGTTTTTAAACGGCTGTGAACTTTCAGAAGTAGATCTTTCTTTCTTCCAAGGTGCCTCTGAGTAGATTCGATCCCCCAACCTTTCAATTTGTAGCTGAGTGTTTAACTGTTTGCACCGCCCAGGTGGCCTAATTACGTGAATAATAGAGCTCAAATATGAAAGTAAAGGAAGCATATGCAGTATTAAAAATACTGTAGCAGAATTATAAAGCTACAGTATTCAGTCTCCAAAGTTGATGTCCTTTCAAATCCTTAGTTATAAGCAGGTTCTAGGCTCTTTCTATGTCCCTCTTAAGTGTAATTTTAATATTTAATGTATATTTAAATAATGTATAAATGTAGATTTTTGCCATTCTCTTGACGAGGAAATAACAGCCAAGCTCTTAACCACTGCTCCACCAGGAATCCCATCTATGTACAGGTATATGTATCTGCATATGATTATGTATTGTGTATATGTTCATGTATATGTACGTCTACATATACATGTTCACCTACACTTAACAGCTGTGTCCTTATCTGTGTCTATCTTTATCTCTATGTTTATATCAGGGTTTCTCAACTTCTGCCATAGTGACAGGTTGGACTGGAAATTTTCTCACTGTGTGGAGTTACCCTGCATATAGTAGAATGTTTAGTACCATCCCAGGCTTCCATTAGGTACGAGTAGTACCCTTCTCCTAGTTGTGACATCCAAAATGTCTCAGGCATTGACAAATGTTCTTTGGGGAGCAAATTTTACCCACTTGATAACAAGTTAAACTTCTCTTTCTTTCCCTCTTTCCTTCTCTCCCTCTCTATCTTCAGGTGCCTATACTTTATTTGTGGCAGGTGGGATTAATTTCAAATAACTGTATTGGAGGGTTTAGGATTTATCTTATTCATTTTGCACATTGCCTTTGTATACTAAAGATCTATCAGATGATGCTACATAAACCCTATTGACTATGCTGATGTCTCTATCCACAGTAGGTTTCCTGATAGACCTAGATGGACAAACACAATCTAACAGTGCCAAATGAATTCATTCTGACGGGAATCACAGACCGCCCAGAGCTGCAGGCGCCATTGTTTGGGCTGTTCCTCATCATCTACATGATCTCAGTGGTGGGCAATTTGGGCATCATCATCCTCACCAAGATGGACTCCAGGCTACAAACACCCATGTACTTTTTTCTCAGACACCTGGCTATCACTGATCTTGGTTATTCAACTGCCGTGGGACCAAAAATGTTGGCAAATTTTGTTGTGGATGAAAATACAATCTCCTATTATTTTTGTGCTACACAGCTAGTTTTCGTTATCATGTTCATAACTAGTGAATTTTTTATTCTGTCAGCAATGTCCTATGACCGCTATGTGGCCATCTGTAACCCTTTGTGCTACACAGTCATCATGTCACAAAGGACGTGTTTGGTGCTGGTTGCAATCCCCTATCTCTACAGCACATTTGATTCTCTCCTGGTCACCATAAAGATTTTTAATTTATCCTTCTGTGGTCACAATGTCATCAGGCATTTCTACTGTGACAGTCTCCCCTTGGTGTCTTTGCTCTGCTCAGATACACATGAAATCAAATTGGTCATTCTTATCTTATCTGTTTTTGATTTGATTTCATCGCTCCTAATAGTTGTTCTTTCATACATACTCATAACTGCATCCATTCTCAGACTGAGCTCAGCTGAGGGTAGGCACAAAGCCTTCTCCACCTGTGGATCCCACCTGACTGTGGTGGTAGTGTTCTATGGGACTTTAATCTTTATGTATCTGCAGCCCAAGTCCAGTCATTCCTTTGACACTGATAAAGTGGCTTCCATATTTTACACCCTGGTGATCCCCATGTTGAATCCCTTGATCTACAGTTTGAGTAATAAAAATGTAAAATATGCCTTACATAGGACTTTAGAACAATTACGCAATACATTTTCTCAACATTCACTATAACTTATGATTTATATAAATTACATTTTACACTTTAAACTTTTTTCTGTGTGCCTCCAGAGGGGATATCTAGCACAAAACCACAGATAACATGTATTTCTATATTGCCTTCTACCAGTCAATCTACTAAGGCCGTAAGAAGATTAATAAATGAAACAGTAAAAACTGTTGCCTTCCTTGAGCAGGAGTGATGCATTATAAGTATAGCAATTAAGAAATTTTATAGTATACCAGAATGTCTGGAGGGTGTTACTTTTTTTTTTTTTTAAAAAAAGAACATTGACTATGTTGAGTGGGATAGTGAAACTAATAGATACAGGAAGATTTCCAAATACCTGGTGTTTTCCTTATCTAGTAGAAAAAAATATATATAGAAAGTGTGTGTGTGTGTGTATGCATGCTCACACACCTACCTCCTATTTTATTTCTTACACTCTGCCCTGGGTGGCTAATTCTGCTTAAAACAAGGCTCACTGGGGTGGATTGGTTCGAGTACTCAGTTATATGAATTTGCTCAAATGACTGCTTTCTAAACCTTGAATTCCCTCTCTTTCATCATCAGTGCCTTTACTTTCATATTTGAGCCCTTAGAGTCTGTATACTTTATTATTAGTATAAACAAAATAAAACTATATTCAACATGATCAGCTGAGTATCTGGTTTTGTCTAAATTAACCAATTTTGCCTGTATCAGTGGGTATGTAAATTAAGACAGATTTATTAAGGTCAGCCACAGAAGTTTCCAGGTTTTTTCATTTTGTCTGTCCCGGACAGATATTGCTCCTAAGTCCCTGCTTTTGTCTCATAGATTGTTATCCTTATCTCTCTAGAAAACAATACTCTTGTTTAGAAGTCATTTTCTAATTGTTTCTGTAGCCTTGCATAAGAAGTCTATTGTACAACGAGTTATGTTTGTTGCCTTGGTTTTGTTTGGCTGGATTTTCTTCAATTTGAATAATATGAGCGTGTGTTTTGATCAGGGTCTATTGTTTGAACTGATCATTTTGATTATCCTGCTTGAAGGAGCATAAGGAGATAACCCATGGTTCGGACTATGCTGTGTTTCTAGTGGGTGAGGTGTGATATGTAGCATTTTCTATATGTGCCACGATTTCTAGACATAGTTGCTCCGTATTCCCTCCTAATTTTCCATTTCTATTTTCTTATTCTTTTAATATTCAAAAAATTTTAATGAGAAAAAAATTAAATTTCAGGTACGCTAAGCTTGTCTTTAAAAAAGATTCCAGTCTGTGTTTTAGGATAGGACCCTGCAAGGTGGGTTATGATATTTTTTCCATATATGTAGAGACTAGAAAACATGTGAGAAAAATATCATTTATAAAGAGAATATCAAAATGAAAATTTAAAACACACCCCATTCTCATCATTCCAAGTGGCTTGATTTGGAAATTTTTTTTTTTTTAAGTATTTATGGAAAAAGAATTAGCCAATTCTACACAAACTCATTTACAGAACTGAAGAGAAGTGTATATTTACATTTCCTTTATGAGGATAGGTTAAACTGATATCAAAGGCAGACAAAGACATTAAAAGAAAAGAAAACAACAGAGCACATACGTGAAAAATATAAAGAAATTGAGCCTGGCAATATGTAAAGACAATAGTACACTTAATTTGGTGTGCCCCAGGAATGCATGGATAGTTTCCCATTAAAAAAAATCAATTAGCCACATCCATCATAATAAATAAAATGGCAAACAATGCCATATAAATAGATGTAGAGAAACATTTTAAAGTCTTAATAAAAGTGATAAAACTTTGATCAAATTAGTATTAAGATAGGGCTTTCTCAAACTGAAGAGGACATCCATGAACAGCCCGCAGTTACCATCACACATGGTGTGAAAGATTGAATACATTCAGTAAGACCAGGAAAAAAAAAAAAAAGAGATAAATCCCCTCTTACCAAATCTATTCCACATTTCAGAGGATGTTCGAGCCACCCTGATCTTTAATAACTTTTCCACCAGATCCCCATAATATATACAGAGATAGGGCTCAAAACTCAAAAATAATAATATCAATAATAAAGTAAAAAAGAAGAACAGCTCAGAAAAATGATCATAAAAACGAACATTCATTTATTCATAGGACATATTCTGGTGGCAAATAAGCACATTAAAAATGTTCAGTTCATCACTCATCCATGAACTTCAAGTTAAAACATTGATGACATAACTCTACATCTGTTACAATATCAGGTGTTTAGTAATTATGTGAGGGAAATGGAACATTCATAAACTGCTAGTGGAAAATTAAAATCATGAAAATGCTTACAAAAAGAATTTCTTTTAAGCATCAGGGTCTTAAAAAGCTGAACATAGTTTTACCCTAAAATGTAACCAATTTACTTCTAAGTGAAAGGACAGCATTTAGCCCTATAAATACATGTGTACAAATGTCCATAACAAGGTTATCTGTAATACTGAAAAACTAGAATCAACATAAATGTTCATCTGCTTGAGAATGACCGAATAAATTGTGGTATTTCCAACAAGTTAATACCATTCTGTCATAAAAACTACTGAATTATTGGTACATGCAAATACATGGATGAAAAATACAAATGGATACATCTGACTTTGTCAGAATGAAAACAATCCACACTTACACATTTATCCCACAGAAATGAAAACTTATGTTCATACAAAAATCCTTACACAAATGTTAAAAGAAACATTACTTATAATAGATAAAGCCAGTGACAACCCAAAACGTCCTTCTATGGGTGAATGTGTAATTAAACTGTACTAAATCCACATAAGAAGTAATGCTCAGGAGTAAAAAAAAAGAACAAATTATTGATGCACACAACAGCATGAATGGACCTCATTAGAATCGTGTGAAGTGAAAAGTCAATCACCAAGGGTGGTTGTTGTTGTTACCTGCCACTGAGTGACTCCAACTCATGGTCACGTTCTGTAAAACAGAAGAAAACATTGCCTGGCCCTGTCCTAGCCTCACAGTCATCAGTACGTCCGAGTACCTTGGTGCAGCCACTGTGTCAATCCAGCTTATGGAGGGCTTCCCCCATTCTCGTTGGCCCACTCGTTCCCCAAATATGATGTCCTCCTCCAAAAACTTGTTTACCTGAAGCAGTAAAGTCAGACAATGTTCTGTTGGAGGCAACAAAAGATGTACCATTCAAGAATTTTTGTTTTGTTAGATGTCATCCAGTCGGATGAAAATCATAGCAATGTATAGGACAGAGTAGAAACGTCCCATAGATTTGCTTAGGCTGTAATCTTCACGGGTGCAGATGGCCAGGTCTTTTTTCCCTGGAAAGGCTAGTGGGTTTGAACAGCCAACATTTCAGTTAGCAATGAGTTTTATAAATAAATATATGTATATATGTATGTATATAAAACCAAACAAAATTCAAAGCTGTCCAGTCGAATCTGACTTATAATGACCCTATAGGACGAAGTAGAACTGCCCCACAGGGTTTCCAAGAGGCACATGGTGGATTTGAACTGCCAATCTTTTGGTTAACAGCCACACTCTTAACCACTACGCCACATACATATCATCATACAGGAGAAATAAGCAAAAAAAAAAAAAAGGTCACAAATGGATACATTATAAATATTTACGATGAAAAAATGAAGCAAAAATATTTATTGCACAGTAAGTATATATTCATAATGAAACATTACGTAAACTATCACACTTTACGATGGTGTGTTGATATGCTAGAGGATTATATCAAGCACAGCAGAAAAGGCATTAAGGTGAGAAAAAAGTTTTGAAATGAGGATTGGACAGAATGAAAAAACATAAAATACAGAAATGTAATGATGGAAAATAAAACAAACAAGCAAAAAACATAAACACGTGATGGCAATTGACCAGGAAATGTGAACAAGGGTAACGTTTCTGTTTATGAGGTCAAAAAGGAAAAAAAAAAAAAACCTTGAAAATAGGAGTAATAGCAACAATAACAAAAATAACAGGAATCAAGGAAGTGATACCTCCCACATACACAATGCATAACTTTTATTCCATTAAAATCTTTTAAATAATGCAGTAAGAAAGTTTTTAAGCACAACTTCATTTTGTCATCCATTTGAAGAGACCACTGTAGAAATGCGGAATGTTGACAGTTCTGTTTTACAGGTAGAGAATATTAATGCAGATCCCCGTGTGGTAAAAACGAACATTAACAAAGAGTAAAATGCAAGACCATATGAAATAGATAAACATAGACATGCGTACACACTATATGAATAAAAATTTGGTCACCGGTGAATACAAAATGTCCTGGACAGTTAACCAACCACCCCCAGGAATTTTGTTATGCTTTCATATGCTTGAGAAACAGTCACTAAATTGCCTGTCATCTCCTCAGGGAGAATCTCCAAGGGTAAGAAAAAATCCATAAATCCTTCTTACTCTGCCATGTTAAGAAACACTTGGGGGAGTCAAGACAGAGGCTTCATTGCAGGTAAAAGGACAGACTTTTTTCATTTTTTACCAATACCTGAAACATTTCAGTGACACTTGCAAGGTCCCACCTTTATTCAACGGCAAAATCATTGCAAAATATTAGGATTTCTGAGTCAGTTCTGTGTACATTCTACTTTTCAATAGTGCCTGAGACTAGGATCTCTCTCCCTTTTTTTTAACATCATTTTTTGTTCAAATATTCATATTTTGTTTCAGAGGCTAAAGGCTCATAAGCATATTTGAAGCCTCATCATTATGTCTACATGATATTTTTACTTTGTATAAGTAACTATATGAATAAAAAAGTAACAGAAAAAAAAAAAAAAAACAGTCCTGGAGTCAATTTGGCCTCATAGCTATCCCGTGTGCATCAGAGAACTGTGGTCCACAGTTTTTCAATGGCTGTGAACTTGCAGGAGTAGATCTTCCTTTTTTCCAAGGCACCTCTGACTGGATTCGATCCCCCAACCTTTGTTTGCAGCTGAGTGTTTAACTGTTTGTGCCACTCAGGTGGCCTAATTATGTGAATAATAGAGCTCAAATACGAAAGTAAAGGAAGCATATGCAGTATTAAAAATACTGTGGCAGAATTATGAAGCTACAATTTTCAGTCTCCAATGTTGACATGCTTTCAAATCCTTAGTTATAAGCTGGCTCTACTCTCTTCGTATGTCCCTCTTAAGTGTAATTTAGTATATAATTCGTATTTAAATAACTGTATAAATGTATATTTTTGCTAACCTCTTCATGAGGAAATAAATTTCCATCTCACAACTCATGTTGAGATGTGAAAAGCAATTTTTAAGAGTTTGCAAAACTTTTAAGTACCCAGTTTTATGATGATTGCGTAATATATACCGTATTCTTCAATTCCCAGTAGAATCTGGCAGAAATAATATATAATTTTCTCAAGGAATATAGCTTTATAAAAGGAGAATGAGATACTCAACAAAGATGGTAAACTATGGAAAATAACTTGGTGCTCTCCACGGAACTCCAAAGCTATTGAGAGGAAGTCCCCTTCTCTTCCTTTACCTTATAGGAAAAGCAATACTTAGAAGTACAAGTACTTTTTTTCTTCAGCCTTTCATCATTGCAACTAAACAAGATTTACTTTGCTTTTATTGCATTCATTGATGATACTTGATCTCCTAATTGTAATATCTACTGATACCCAATTCCAAACTTCTTTAAAAAAAAAAAAATTGTGTTTTACGTGAAAGTTTACATAGCAAATTAATTTTCCAATAAAAACTTCATACACAAAATGTGTCAGCACTCTCCTCGTTTCCTTCCTGGCTTCTCTGTGTCCATTAGTCAGGTTTCCCTGTCCCTTCCCGCCTTCTTGCCCTTTTGGTCTCCTATAGTTGGTAGTTGTAAGGGCCACATTCTTCACAGATTTTATTGTTTAATTTAATAGCCCCGTCTGTTATTTGTGCTCAAAGGTGGCCACGGGCAGTGTCTATAGTTTCACATTAGAAGATGGTCTTAGGACAATTGTCTCAGGGGTTTCTCCAGCCTCTTTCAAATCAGTAAATCTGGTCTCTTTTTTTTTTTTAATTTGAATTTTGTACATTTTTTTTCCCATTCTGCCACAGACTTTCTATTGTGATCCTCGTCAGAGTGGTCTGTAGTCATAGCCAGGCACCATCTAGGTCTTCTGGTCTCAGGTTAGAGGAAGCTGTGGTTCATGTGGGCCATATGTCCTTTGGTCTAATTGCTTCCTTAAGTCGTTTTTTTTTTTTTTTTCCTTCATTCTCCTTTGTTCTAGGAGGAAAGAGGCCAATAGTTTCTTTTCTGACATAAGCAATGTGTGTACTTAGGGTCACGATATTCTAAGTAATATTTTATGTGAGATAGTGTATTTCTCCTGTTACCATTGTATTATTTAATACAATATGATTGTATTTTTCTATTGCTTGATTATTTCTAACTCAGAGGCTGCTGGTCCTGCTATTTTCATTGTAAGTAATATCATTTCAAACCATTAATTCTTTTACCTTAAACTGCCGTCCTCATCCTTCTCTGGCATTTTTTTAAATCTGTCGTATATTAAGGATATGTATTATTCATTTTAATTTAAATATGTTTGTATGAATTATGTACTATGTAATAACTTAAGCCAGATGATGTCTTTATCCAAATGGAATTTTTTAATGAAATTTCATTATATAAAATCAATGACATGGATGTCCCTTTCTCCCAATTTGTTCAAATTTCCTCTCACTATCTTAGATACTTCGATGACAAAATATATCTGATTTGTTACAAACAACTTATTGTATGTTAGTTATGAAGAAGCTGCTCCTAGGGCAGGAGGTATTTTAAGTAAATTTATATTCAAAGGTGTGGCTGTTAGGGTGATCCTGACTCAACAGTGACCCCAAAGGTTTCCCAAGGCTGTAAATAACCATGGAAGCAGACTGCCACATCTTTCTCCCATGCAACCACTGGTGGTTTGGAACCACAGAGCTTTAGGTAAGCAGTCCGTCAACTTATACTAAAATGTATTAAGTAAAGTAGAAGATGTATAATCCAAAAGCTTGGCACACTGATGGTGCAGTCACGGAGTTGAAGATGGGGGAGAGAACAGCTGGGGTCAGTTACATGGATAACACACTACTCAACCTACTCATCATCATAACCCTGACATAGAAGCTAGGTCAACTAGAACGATTCGTGTATACATATTTAAAGAAAAGTCCTTTCATATAAATTATTGTCATTATTTTAAAAACAACAACACTCCTTGATTTTTGAGACTTTTGTTGCGATACCTTAAATGCATTGAAACATTTAATCCTCATTTACTTTTCCAACGATCTTCAAGGGAAGTGTTCATTTTGCAGGTGTGAATAAAGAAATAACCCACGAATGGAGATATAACAGGGACTGTATCTGCATGGGCCTTCCACCTGGAATATTTCCCCGTATAAAGACAGATAATGCCCACCATGATCGATTAGATTTTCCTTGTTAATCTTGTGTTCAATACCTGCCAAGTGTATTGTTTCAGTCTTTACCATTTGTGGCACAAGGACTTTTATAGGACCTGTTTTGAAGTTAGACATATTAAATGTTTCCATGTATTTTGAGAATTTGCACTTTAAAATTTTTATAATGAAATTGGTATTTGTAGTACAAGTTCATAAATGTCATTCTATAAATGAAAAAAAGAGAAAGTTTAGTAATCATCCATCTACCTACCACTTAAAACTTTTAACTTTTTTTATTTTTGTTTCATATATTTCAAGCATTCAAAAAAACCAAACCTGTTGCCATCAAGTTGATTCTGTCACATAGAGACACTAGAGGACAGAAGAGAACTGCCCCATAGGTTTTGCAAGGAGAGGCTGGTAGATTCAAAGAGCCAGTTTTTGGGTTATCAGCCAAGCTCTTATCCGCTGCTCCACAAGGAATCCCAGCTCTGTACATGCATATGTGTGTATAAATATATATGTACTGTGTATATGTATATGTGCATGTATATGTATGTGTGAATGTATTGTGTATATATATATATACGTGTATTGTGTGTATATATATATATATACATATATGCACATCTACACGTACATGTACACATACACCTATGTCTTTATCTGTGTCTATCTCTATTACTGTGTTTACTACAGGGTTTCTCAACTTCTGCCATAGTGACAGTTTGGACTGGAAATTTTCTCTTTGTGTGGAGTTACTCTATATACAGTAGAACGTTTAGTAACACCCCAGGCTTCCATTAGATACGAATAGTACTCTTCTCCTAGTTGTGACATCCAAAATGTCTCAGGCATTGACAAATGTTCTTTGGGAACAAATTTTATCCAATTGATAACAAGTTAGATTTCTCCTTCTTTCCCTCTTTCCTTCTCTCTCTCTCTCTATCTTCATGTGTCTATGCTTTAGTTGTGGGAGGCGGGTTTAATTTCAAACAACTGTA
This sequence comes from Elephas maximus indicus, assembly GCF_024166365.1. NCBI lineage: Eukaryota > Metazoa > Chordata > Mammalia > Proboscidea > Elephantidae > Elephas > Elephas maximus. The sequence continues at coordinate 116,624,946 of NC_064825.1, forward strand.
CTGGACAGTTTGCATTTATCTTATTCATTTAGCATATTGCCTTTGTATACTAAAAATCTACCAATGGTGCTACATAAAACCTATTGACTACGCTGTTGTCTCTATCCAGTATAGGTTTGCTGACAGACCAAGATGGACAAGCACAATCTAACAGTGCTGAATGAGTTCATTCTGTTGGGAATCACAGACCGCCCTGAGCTGCAGGCTCCATTGTTCGGGCTGCTCCTCATCATCTACATGATCTCAGTAGTGGGCAACTTGGGCATCATCATCCTCACCAAAATGGACTCCAAGCTACAAACTCCCATGTATTTTTTTCTCAGACACATGGCTATCACTGATCTTCGTTATTCAACAGCTGTGGGACCGAAAATGATAGTCAATTTTGTTGTAGATGAAAATACAATCTCCTATTATTTTTGTGCTCTACAGCTCACTTTCATTGTTTTGTTCATAAGTGGTGAACTTTTCATTCTGTCGGCAATGTCCTACGACCGTTATGTAGCCATCTGTAACCCTCTGCTCTACTCAGTCATCATGTCACAAAGGGTATGTGGGATGTTGGTGGCAATCCTCTATTTTTATTGCACATTTGTTTCTCTTCTTATCACCATAAAGATTTTTAATTTATCCTTCTGTGGCTGCAATGTCATCAGTGATTTCTACTGTAACAGTAACCCCTTGTTATCTTTGCTCTGCTCAAACACACATGAAATTCAATTGATCATTCTCATCTTAGCATCTCTTGATTTGATTGCATCCCTTTTAATAGTTCTTGTTTCTTACCTGCTCATTTTTGTAGCCATTCTCAGGATGCACTCAGCTGTGAGCAGGCACAAGGCCTTCTCTACCTGTGGATCCCACCTGACAGTAGTGGTAGTGTTCTATGGGACTTTAGTCTTTATGTACATGCAGCCCAACTCCAGTCATTCTTTTGATGCTGATAAAGTGGCTTCCATATTTTGCAGCCTGGTTATCCCCATGTTGAATCCCTTGATATATAGCTTGAGGAACAAAGATGTAAAATATGCCCTACACAGAACATGGAAAAAAATATGCGACTTCTTTTCTATACTTTGATTCATTATATGGTTCCTGTGAAATACATGCTGGGTTTTAAACCTTGTCTGTGTGCCTCTGTAGGGTTTAGCAAGCACACATATATTCCATATATATTTAGAAATATCTTATGTGTCAGTCACTCTTCTACATGCATTGATGAACAAAACAGTATAAACCTTTGCCTTCCTTGAAGTTAAGAGATGGATTACAAATATAATAACTAACTAAATTTTATCATAGAGAAACATGTGTTGGGGCCCTGGTAGTGCAGTGATTAAAGTGCTTGGCTGCTAAATGAAAGGTCAGTGATTCAAACCCTTCAGTCAATCCCTGAGAGAAATAATCAGCTTTCATAAAGATTTACATCCTTGGAAACCCTATGGGGCAGTTCTAATCTGTCCTATGGGGTCATTATGAGTGAGAATCTCCTGAACAACACTGCATTTGGGCTTTTTGAGAATGTGATAAAAAATAAAATCTTTTGCCATTGGGTTGATTGTGACTCATAGCAATCCTATAGGACAGAGTAGAACTGCTTCTTAGATTTTCTAAGGAGAGGCTGGTGGATTTGAACTGCTGACCTTTTGGTTAGCAGCCAAGCTCTGGCCCAGTGCACTACCATAGCTTCAGGAGAATGTGTTGGGAACCATGAAATCAGCAAAGAGAGTGGACAGCTGAGCGGTAGTGGGAAAAGGTACTAGGTACAAGAGTACAGTTAATGATTCTGGTGTTTATTTCAACTATTAGAATAAACTTTGCAGTGTCAGTACTTGTATGTGTGTATGTGTGTGTTCGTGTAAGCCCTTGCCTTCTGTTTTGGCCCTCATAGTTTCTGAGGGGGAGGGGTATTAGATTTGGCCAGGTTACAATCAGTCTCAGGGTAGTGTAATGATGTGAATTACTCAGTCATCTAAATTGGCTCATATGTCCCCATTCCAGACCTTGGAGCTCCATTTTCTTATGGATGCCTTTACTTTCCCATGTGAATTTGTTAACTCAACATAGCTTGCTGTTTAGCAATTCAAAAGTTCAGCTCTGCATCTGACTTTCTTTTTAATCAATGTGTTTTGCCTAGATCAGAATAAAAAGACACCAGTAAAGATAAATTTCTTGAGGTCATCCACAGTAGTTCCCAGGTGTGGAATCCCTTCCCCACTAGTCATTCTTATTCAATAATTACCTTTTCTCTTTCATGAGTTGTTCTTTCTTCTCTATATGAAAAACTTTTAAAAATATTTGCTCCATTATTTCTTTGTTTATTTCCTTGGGTAATAGGATATGCTATGATGAATTAAGTTTGTTGCCTGTATTTCATTCTTTTGGCTTTCCTAGTATTTGGTCATTATTATCATGCACTATATTTTCATTTTCTTTTGTTTACCCTGCTTGTGAGAGGCAAAATGAGATAATAGTATGGTTTGTACAATGAAGTATTTCTAATTCAAGTGAGGTCTGTTATGTGGCAAGGATACAGTTATCTGGCCTTATGGACATTTTTGGTTGATGTTGCTACTCAGATTTTTCCATGTATTTATGTTTATTATCATTTTTTTCTTTATAAAATTTCTAGGATTGTATTGAAGTTACTAGAGTCTAAATGTTTTCATAGCTCAGGATCATGAAATAAAATCCCTCATGTAGCCAATGAAATTTGAATAAAAATTTGCTCATTGGAATATAAGAGAAGGTGCATGTTATATTGTCATATGAGCATCAATATTTTTAAAAAGTTTGAAGCAGTTAGAAGTTGAAGATGGTCATGATAAGACAGAGCTCCCCAGGCTGCAGAAAATTCCACTGCCTTGTGCAGCTTGCTTGGTAGGCCCCTTAGCTTTACATTAGAATCCTGTTCACTTTGCTTGATATACCCAGCAGCTGTACATTAAAATTCTGGATCCCTTCTCTTTAAGTTCTGCCCAAACTAGAGAAAACTGGCAGAAACTGGTTTAGGCACCATGTTGACATTCAGGATAACCTTTTAAAACTCATGCATAGTACATTCTCCATCTCTGGGTGGAGTTTAATTGCCATATTCTGAACACATGATGCATGAAGTTATATTTAAACCACATTGCACCTAGGTAGTTTAATAATATTGCTGTTGTAACTTGTATGAATTTCCTACTTGTCGACCCCTTAAAAGTAACCTTTTGCCTCACTCTCACTGAGCAGGCTTAGCAATATCAGCCCCGACTGTTTCTTCCCTTACACAATGAAATAAAGGTGCCTTTCTACACTCCCACTTGAGGCTCTGGTTTACTGGATGAGACAAGCCACGGCGAGTTGTCCAGGGATTTCCACAACAACAATGAGCACCTCCAGATAATAATACTTCATAATTATTGACTGGTGTAACAGAGTTATTCTTCAAGATTTAATTAATTTAATTTTCACAACAGCTCTGGGAGGCAGGTTTTATTAATATTTACATATTTTAGATGATACTAGGAGGTTCAGAGAGGGTAAATAAATTACCCAAATTCAAATCACAAATAAAAAATAAATAGTCCAAATTCACAGTGGCCTTAAGCATCAGAATCAAGTTTTAAACATGACCTTGCTCCAGGTTCCAGGTTCTAGGTTCATAACAGCTAGTGTAAATATCTTCTTAATGTTAATTTTCTGCTTTATTGATGTCACGCCTGAGATGACGGAGAGTATCAGATTAAAAGAAGAGAAATGGCAGAGGGTTTCATAAAATAGTTAATGCCTAGGACAATGTCTGGGGGAGAAAATAAATTCAATAGAGATAATGAATTAATAAGCTGACACAGTAAGCTAATTGATTTATTTCAATGCATGATTTGTTCAAACTAAATAATGGAAAACTGTCACAAGGTGGACACAGGACATATTCAGCGAAGGTTTATACTAAACTTCCAGTGGGCGATATCAGGAATTATCATAAAGTAGTAAAGAATAGGAGCCACGGTGACACAGTGGTTACAGCTCAGCTGCTAACCCAAAGGTCAGCAGTTTGCACCCACCAGTATCTCTTTGGAAACCCTAGGGGGCAGTTCTAGTATGTCCTGTAGGGTCACTAAGAGTCGGAATCAACTGGGTGACAGGGGTTTGGTTTTTTGGTTGAGTAAAACAGAGGTTAAAAAGAAATGAACAAGGAAGTTCCCTTTTTAAGAAATGATTTGTGGAGTATTGCTGTGAGAAGTTCAGCCACCTTTTAAAAATAAAAATAGAATTGATGTTACTTCCTTAAAAAGGGAGGTCTTTGAGAAAAACATTTATTCCCCACCATCTTCTGCTTCTTGGACTTTGTTACCCTGTGTACTTCAATTTTGGGGGAATTTAATTTAAGGACAAGGGATTGCCAAATATATTAACTGATTTTCTGAGCTACTGAACCAATGAGAGCCATCAGGCCCCTCTAGTAGGCATTTTCTCCTTTTTCTGTTTCTTTTTTTAAAATAAATTAAAACCCTTTTCTTGAGCTAATGTTTGAGAGATGCATTTAATTATTGAGTGTTTCATTACATGCCTGGGAAAAGAATTTCTAGATGATACAATGAGGAGAGACGGAAGACCTACATGCAGTTGTGATGGTTGGGCACAATGGAATTGCATGCTGTGCCATTTATTTAGCCTAAGATGTGAAAAAAAAAACTAGCAGTAAATGTGCAATCTATTGAGTATTGCCATGATTAATGTAAACATCCAAGAGATTCCTTCCCACCACAGTAATCATATGGATCCAGTGGTATCCATCAACTCAAAGAAAATAAATATGTCTAATTCACTTATATAGTTTTTCATTGAAGGAGCCCTTGAAAATAAGAGAGACAAAGAGAGAGAATGATAAGAAAATACTGAGGAGCTTGCTATACCAGTTAAATATTATTACAGTTATAAAAAAAATCTGTGATTCATTAAAATATTTAATGATCCCTAATAGTCTTAACACTTTTTGTTGTGCAGTGCCTAGAGTTGATATTGATCACAGATACCCCCATGAACAACAGAACAAAACAGAATCTGGTCCTGCACCATCCTCACAATGATAGGTATGTTAGCGACACTAGTGTCAATCCATCTTGTTGAGGGTCTTCCTATTTTTAACTGACCCTCAACTATACCAGCCAAGATGTCCTCCTTCAAGGACTGAACATTCCCATGAAGTGTCAAATACTACCTGTGTATAATTTCTGTATGAGAAAAAGTGACCACCAAGCAGAGGGGACTGAGGGAATTGACAAATTTGTACTACATATATTGCTGATTCCCTGGAGAAAGAATAAACTGGTGGAGAGGTGAAGACAAATGTCTAGGTAAGGAAGTCTCAGAAGTCAAGTTACAGGAAGAGTGATATTACACTTTCTACCATATGTGAATGGTACATGCTAGAACTGTGAAGGACATGCCCTTCACTACAACATGTGATGTTTCTCCCAGTTTCCACTGTGTCATATACTAGCAGAAGTTCATCTTATAATTACAGACAGTCTTATCTACATACAATGGCAACTAACAATAGTGAAATGGTATAGGTTTCTTGGTGAAAAGGATAAAACTATTTAGTATGACAGTATATTACTTAAATACCACCAAATATGCTCAATATATGAAATAACAGCAAAGTACAAAACCAGATGTGCCTGTCTATTTACATAAATATTAGCTCAAATTATTATTTTATTATTTGGAGCAATAGAAATTATTCGATCCTAGAGTAGGAGAACAAAAATTCAATATTATTCTCTCATAGAAAATGTCTTTACTTTTAAAACTCACTTTTTCATGGAACTTAGCTATGGTCATCACAACAAATAGATTCTATGGAAATTGTGAACTTACAATAAATAATTAGTACAGAAATAAAATATAAGAATTTTTTTCAAGGCTTTACTTTCTCAGTCATTAAATTTTCATGATTTTTCTAACCATAAGGACATTTTATACCTACTTGAGTAAGTATGGGTTCTGCTTCTATTAAAGGGCTTTATATATGGATATATCTCTTATTTCACATCTAGAAAGTCAGACAAATTGGATTTTTTTCTTGTTACTTTTATTGTTTAAATCCTTTTATTGAGATATAAACAACATACCATAAAATTTACTCACATATCTTGAATTCTTTCTTCCATTCTTTCAGCTTGAAAAATGTCAAGCATGTCTTTCCCTTCTGGTTTTTTAACTTCAGGCCTTTGCACGTTTATTTAGAATGCTTTAATTTGTCTTCTTAGCCTCCCTTTGAAATCTCCTGTTCAGCTCTTCAACTTTATTATCTCTTCTGTTTGCTTTTGCTATTCTACATTCAAGACCAAGTGTCAGAGAATCTTTGACATCCATTTGGTTTTCTCTTTCTTTCTTGTCTTTTAATGACCTTTTGATTTCTTCAGGTATGATGTCCTTGATGGCATTCCAAACTTGTCTAATCTATAGTCATTAGTGTTCAATGTGTCAAATCAATTCTTGGGAAGATCTCTAAATTCAGGCAGGATATATTCAAGGTCATATTTTGGCTGTCCTGGACTTCCTCTAGTTTTCTTCAGCTTTAACTTGTATATGAGTAATCGATGGTCAGTTCTGCAGTTGTCCCCTGGCTTTGTTTTGACTGATGACACTGAGCCTCTCCATCATCTCTTTCCACAGATGTAGTGGATTTGCTTCTTGTGTGTTCTGTTTAGCAAGGTCCACAAACAGAGTCTCCATTTCTTTTGTTTAAAAAGTTATTTGTAATGAAGAATTCATTGGTCTTGCAATATTCGAATATGGATGTGCAGCATCGTTTCTATCACCAAGGCCATATTTTCCATCTGTTGACCCTTCTTTTTTTTTCCAACTTTCACATTCTAATAACTAATAATTAGCAATGGACATTGATTGCAATTTTGATGAATTCAGACTTCAAAAGTTGATAAAATCTTCAACATCCTCATCTTTTGCATTTTTTGAGTAAATTTGAGTAATAATTCAAACAATAATTGTTGTTTGTTGGCATATGAATATTATCGTATCTTTGACAGCATTGTACCTCATTATAGGTCTTGGAATTATTTTTTTTAAGATAAGTGTGATGGCATTCCTATTCAATTGTCATTCTGCCATAACATACCATATGATTGCCTGATTCAGGATGGTCAATATCATTCCATTTAATGCCTAGGGTATCCACTTTTATATGTTCCTTTTCATTTTTTACAACTTTCAATTTTCTAGGATTCTTTCTTTGTGCATTCTATGTTCCAACTATTATTTGATACTTTCAGTTGTTTCTTCTCATTTTAACTCATGCAAATAAAATAGATTATCTTAATATAATAAAATAAGAGAGAAGTATTAAACAGACAATTTAGGAGCCCTGAATATCGAAGACAAGGTTGAGGAGTACTGCTGAGGGACAGAGAGAGGGAGAGACATTTTAGAAGTAGCAAGGATTTGCCAGACCTGACCTGGCTGGTACCTTGCAGGCTGGATCAGCTGGCTCACGTGGGTTGAGGCAAACAATGGTGTTTGTGATATATTTTTCACATTGGCAAAAATCATGGGGCTCAGAGTCTGTTCAAACCTCTGGAACCAGGGAGAAGCAACAGTGAATCAGTAAAGGATAAATACAAGCATATAATCTACACTAAAGATCAAAAATCCTTTCCCATCCTTGGGAAGTACCTCTTTCCCATTTACCTACCCCCTCCCTACTCTGTTCCAGTTCATAGTCTAGTGTCAATGATTGCTGAGCCCCCTGGGCTGGAAATATGACCTATAGTGTGCTCTGAACCATTGTCCCAGCTATGGAGTGGGAACAAGTGAACAAACAGGGAAAAAATAATCTGCCAGCTCCCCTAAGCTAGGAGGTCAGGGCAGGCAGAGTCCCTTTGTGTAGGTACAGACAAAAGAGGTCCATGGATGTCGAATACCTTGAAACACTGCCTAGACTTCCGTGGGCCCATTTCAACAGCATAGACACTTGTTAGCACAAAACGACAGGGTATATACCTGAAGCCTATTTTCAACTGCAACAGCTAAGGAAGAGTGGCAGAATTATGACATTAGACACCACACTATCCATTAAACATGGACCTCATCTATCCACATCAGTGGCCTAAGGACTGTTGGCTCCAACTACATCACCTAACCATCTGCAACAGGGGTCCAAGAATAATTGTTCCCAGCCAGTCCTTAAACCCAACAGTACTGGGTACCAAAGTCCAACTGCAAAGCCCACCTAACTATGCACTCTAGGGAACAGGGACATGTCTTATACCAGGGTACTCAAGAACAGTCATCAGACCACTGATTTGCCCAGCATATGACCCCCTACTGCAGCCAGATACTCATGCTGTTCCAATCACCCCTGCACATCTAGAACTGTAGGTGAAAGCCCACACCGCACACTTGGTGATCAACCACCCTGGATGCCTGAGCTGAGTCAACACAAGAAAAGTAAAAGGATTCCTGGCTCACATACCTCGTAAGAGCTCTAACCAACTGGTGACAGAATGTTAGAGCATCAAGGCAACCAATATTCAAACTATCTCACCTGAGCAGCCTATATGGGCATATCAAAACAAAACAGAACAAGAAGCTAGGATACAGTAAGCAAACAAAATAAATAAATACAATAATTTACTGATTAGAAAAACAATTGAAAGAATTAACAAGACTTTTAATCTGGTTCTTTGAAAAGATCAACAAAATCAATAAACCACTGGCCACACTGACAAAAGAACAACAGAATAGGAAGCATATAACTGAGAAAAGAAATGATGTGGATGATATCACAACAGACCCAACTGAAATTAAAAGAATCATAAGAGAATACTGCAAAAAATTTTACTCCAAAAAAGTGGCAAATCTAGAGGAAATGGACAAAATTATAAAAACACACTACCTACATAAACTAACACAAACAGAGGAAGAAAACTAAATAAACCTATAATGAAAGAAGAAATGGAGAAGTAACTAAAAAACTCCTTACAAAAAAAAAAAAGCGCTGCTCCTGATGGCTTTACTGGAGAATTCTACCAAACTGTCAGTAAACAGTTAACACCACTACTACTAAAGGCATTGCAGAGCATACAGAAGGATGAAATACTCCCAAACTGACTCTGAAAAAAATATAAATCTGGTACAAAAACCAGGTAAAGATACCACAAAATAAAAAAATTACAGACCAATATCCTTCAAGAACTGAGTTGCAAAACTCCTCAACTAAATTCTAGCCAATAAAATTCAACAACATATCAAAAAATTATTTATCATGACAAAGTGGGATTCATATTAGATATGCAGGGATGTTTCAACCTTAGAAAAACAATCGGTGTAATCTAACACATAAAGAACACAAATGATAAGAACCAAATGACCATATCAATTGATGCAGAAAATACCTTTGACAAAGTCCTACACCCATTCATGATAAAAGCTCTCAGCAAAATAGGAACAGAAGGGAAATTCCTCAAAATAGTAAAGGGCATTTATTCAAAGCCAACAGCCAACATCATCCTAAATGGAGAGAGTCTGAAAGCATTCCCCTTGAGAACAGGAACCAGACAAGGATGCACTTTATCACCGTGTTTATTCAACATAGTGCTGGAGGTCCTAGCCAGAGGAATTAGGCAAGAAAAAGAAATACAGGTCACCCAAACTGGTAAGGATGAATTAAAAGTAACTCTATTTGTAGATGATATGATTTTATACACAACCCCCCCCCCCAAGAATCCACAAGAATACTACTGGAACTAATAGAAGATTTCAGCAAAATATCAAGATATGTGATAAACATACAGAAATCAGTTGGATTCCTGACAACAACAAAGAAAAATTTGAAGAAGTCACCATATCAATACCATTTACAATAGCCTGCAGGAAGATAAAATAGCCTGCAAGAAAATAAACCTAATCCATAGATATAAAAGACCTACACAAAGAAAACTACAAGACACTATGGCAAGAAACAAAAAGAGATATACATACATGGAAAAACAGATAGAAAGACTCAACATTGTGAAAATATCAATTCTACCCAAAGTGATCTACAGATAAAATGTAATCCTGATCCAAATTCCAAGGCGTTTTTTTTAAAGGGATGGAGAAACAAACCACCGACTTCATACAGAAAAGGAAGAGGTCCCAGGTAAGTAAAGCACTACTGGAGAAGGAGAACAAAGTAGGAGGACTTATGCAGAGTGGTTTTAAAACCTCTTATACTGCCGCTGTAGTCAGAACAGCCTAGGATTGGTACATCAACAGATAGATAGACCAAAGGAACAGAATTGAGAATCCAGATGTAAGTTTATCAACCTATGAGCAGCCAATATTTCACAAGGGCCCAAAGTCAATAAATGGGGAAAAGACAGTGTCTTTAAAAAATGGTGCTGGCTTCCAAAAAGAAGAAAAGGCCCAAATCAAAGAATTATCCCTACAACTTGAAAAAATAGAAAGAGAGTAGCAAAAAAACTGACAGGCACCAGAAGAAAACAAATAATAAAAATTAGAGCTGAACTAAATGAAATAAAAAGCAGAAAAACAATTGAAAAAAATTAACAAGACCAAAAGCTGGTTTTTTGAAAAAATCAACAAAATTGATAAACCACTGGCCAAACTGACAAAAGAAAAACAGGAGAGGAAGCAAATAACCCAAATAAGACATGAGATGGGAGATATTACAACAGACCCAACTGAAATTAAAAGAATGATATCAGATTACTATGGAAAATTGTACTCAAATTTGAAAAAATAGAAGAAATGTATGAATTCCTAAAAACACACTACCTACCTAAACTAACAAAAACAGAGGTAGAACAACTAAATAGACCCATAACAAAAGAAGGGATTGAAAAGGTAATCAAAAAACTCCCAACAAAAAAAAGCCATGGTCTGGAGGGCTTCACTGCGGAGTTCCACCAAACTTTCAGAGAAGACTTAACACCACTACTACTAAAGGTATTTCAAAGCATAGAAATGGATGGGATACTACCAAACTCATTCTATGAAGCCACCATATCCCTGATACCAAAACCATGTAAAGACACCACAAGAAAAGATAATTATAGACCTATATCCCTGATGAACACAGATGCAAAAATCCTCAACAAAATTCTAGCCAATAGTATTCAAAAACATATAAAAAAAAAAACAATTAACCATGACCAAGTGGGATTCATACCAGGTATCCAGGGATGGTTCAACATTAGAAGAACAATTAATGTAATCCAGCACACAAATAAAACAAAAGACAAGAATCACATGATTTTACCAATTGATGCAGAAAAGGCATTTGACAAAGTTCAACACTCATTCATGATAAAAACTCTCAGCAAAATAGGAATAGAAGGAAAATTCCTCAACATAATAAAGGGCATCTAATCAAAGCCAACAGGCAACATCACCCTGAATGGAGAGAGCCTGAAAGCATTCCCATTGAGATCGGGAACCAGACAAGGATCACCCCTTAACATCGCTCTTATTTGACATTGTGTTGGAGGTTCCAGCCAGAGCAATTGGGCTTGATAAAGAAATAAAGGGCATCCAGATTAGCAAGGAAGAAGTCAAAGTATCTCTGTTTGCAGATGACATGATCTTATACACAGAAAACCCTAAGGAATCCTCCAGAAAACGACTGACACTAACAGAAGAGTTCAGCAGAGTACCGGGATACAAGATAAACATACAAAAATCAGTTGGATTCCTCTAAACCAACAAAAAGAATATCGAAGAGGAAATCACCACATCAATGCCATTTACAGTAGTCCCCAAGAAGATAAAACACTTAGGAATAAATCTTAGCAGAGATGTAAAAGACTTATAATTTTCTGCAAGAAACCAAAAGAGACTTACAAAAGTGGAAGAACATACCTTGCTCATGGATAGGAAGACTTAACATTATAAAAATATCTATTCTACCACAAGCGATCTACACATTTAATGCAATTCCCATCCAAATCGCAAAGACATTCTTTAAGGAGATGGAGAAACAGATCACCAACTTCATATGGAAGAGAAAGAGGCCCCGGATAAATAAGGAATTACTGAAAAAGAAGAACAAAGTGCGAGGCCTTACTTTGCCTGATTTTAGAACCTCTTATTACAGCCACAGTACTCACAATAGCCTGGTACTGCTATAACAAGAGATACATGGACCAATGGAACAGAATTGAGAACCTAGACATAATTCCATCCACATAGGAGCAGTTAATATTTGACAAAGGCTCCAAAACAGTTAACTGGGGAAAAGACAGTCTTTTTAACAAATGGTGCTAGCATAACTGTATATCCAGCCCCCCAAAAATGAAACAAGACCCGTACCTAACTCCATGCACAAAAACTACCTCAAAATGGATCAAAGACCTAAATATAAAATCTGAAAAGATAAAGATCGTGGAAATAAAAATAGGGACAACATTAAGAGCCCTAATACATGGCATAAACAGTATACAAAACATTATTAAGAATGCAGACGAAAAACTACATACCTGGGAGCTCCTAAAAATCAAACACCTATGCTCATCCAAAGACTTCACCAAAAGAGTAAAAAGACTACCTACAGACTGGGAAAAAATTTTTAGCTATGACATTTCTGATCAGCCCCTGATCTCTAAAATCTACATGATACTGCAAAATCTCAACTACAAAAAGAAAAATAACCCAATTAAAAAGTGGGGAAAAGATATGCATAGAGACTTCACTAAAGAAGACATTCAGGAAGCTAACACATATATGAGGAAATGTTCACGATCATTAGCCATTAGAGAAATGCAGATCAAAAGTACAATGAGATTTCCTCTCACTCCAACAAGTCTGGCATTAATCCAGAAAACACAAAATAATAAATGTTGGAGAGGCTGTGGAGAGATTGGTACACTTCTACACTGCTGGTGGGAATGTAAAATGGTACAACCATTTTGAAAATGTACTTGGTGCTTCCTTAAAAAGCTAGAAATAGAACTACCATACGATCCAGCAATCCCACTCCTTGGAATATATCCTAGAGAAATAAGAGCCTTTACACAAACAGATATATGCACACCCATGTTTATTGCAGCACTGTTTACAATAGCAAAAAGACGGAAGCAACCAAGGAGCCCATCAATGGATGAATAGATTAATAAATTATGGTATATTCTCAAAATGGTATACTACGCATTGATAAGGAACGTGAGGAATCTGTGAAACATTTCATAACATGGAGGAACCTGGAAGGCATTATGCTGAGTGAAATTACTTAGTTGCAAAAGGACAAATATTATATAAGACCACTATTATAAGAACTTGAGAAATAGCTTAAACTGAGAAGAAAACATTCTTTTGTGGTTAAGAGAAGGGGGAGGGAGGGAGGGTGGGAGAAAGGTATTTACCAATTAGATAGTAGATAGGAACTACTTCAGGTGAAGGGAAAGACAGCACACAATAGAGAAGAGGTCAGCACAACTGGACTAAATCAAAAGCCAAGAAGTTTCCTGAATAAACTGAATGCTCTGAAGGCCCTCGTAGCAGGGGCAGGGGTCTGGGGACCATGGTTTCAGGAGATATCTAAGTCAATTGGCATAATAAAATCTATTAAGAAAACATTCTGCATCCCACTTTTAAGAGTGGTGTCTGGGGTCTTAAAAGCTATCAAGCAGCCTTCTAAGGTGCATCGGTTGGTCTCAACCCACTTGGATCAAAGGAGAATGAAGAACACCAAGAACACAAGGCAATTACAAGCCCAAGAGACAGAAAGGGCCAACTGAACCAGAAACTACATCATCCTGAGACCAGAAGAACTAGATGATGCCCGGCTATGACCGATGACTGCCCTGACAGAGAACACAACAGAGAACCCCTGAGGGAGCAGGAGAGCAGTGGGATGCAGACCCCAAATTCTCATAAAAAGACCAGACTTAATGGTCTGACTGAGACTGGAAGGACCCCGGTGGTCATGGCCCCCAGACCTTCTGTTGGCCCAGGAGAGGAACCATTCCCAAAGCCAACTCTTCAGACATGGATTGGACTGGACAATGGGTTCCTGGTGAGGGATGCTGGTGAGGAGTGAGCTTCTTGGATCAGGTGGACACTTAATACTATGTTGGCATGTCCTGCCTGGAGAGGAGCTGAGAGGGTGGAGGGAGTTAGAAGCTGATGAAACGGACATGAAAAGAGAGAGTGGAGGGAGGAAGCGGGCTGTCTCATTAGGGAGAGAGTTATTGGGAGTGTGTAGCAAGGTGTATATGGGTTTTTGTGTGAAAGACTGACTTGATTTGTAAACTTTCACTTAAAGCACAATAAAAATTATTAAAAAAAATGACGGCATAACCAGCTATCCATCTGCAAAAAAATGAAACAAGATCAATACCTCACACCATGCACAAAAGCTAACTCAAGATGAATCAAAGATCTAAATATAAAATCTAAACTGTTAAAAATTATGGTGGAAAAAATAGGGACAATGATAGTGGTCCTAATGCATGGCACAAACAGTATAAAAAACATTATTAAAAAAGCACAAAACCAGAAGAGAAATTAGATAGCTGGCAGGTCCTAAAAACTAAACACTTATTTTCAAACAAAGTCCTCATTAAAAGAGTAAAAAGATTCCCTACAGACTGGGAAAAAAAGTTTGGAGTACGACATATAGGAATAGGGTCTAATCTCTAAAACATAGAATATACTGCAAAACTTCAACAACAGAAAAACCAATTTAAAAAAAGGGCAAAAGATATGAACAGGCCTTCACCAAAGAAAATACTCAGGTGGCTAACAGATAGAGGAGAAAATGCTCACAATGATTAGACTTTACATAAATGCAAATCAACACTACAATGAGATACCATCTCACCCCAACAAGGCTAGTATTAAAAAATAATAATAATAATAAATGTTAGAGAGGTTGTGGAGAAACTGGAACATTATACACAGCTGGTGGGGATGTAAAATTGTAGTACCACTTTGGAAATCAATTTGGGACTTCCTTAGAAATCTAGAAATAGAAGTACCATACAATCCAGCAATTCTACTCTTTAGAATATATGCTAGAAAAATAAGAGCGGACAGAAAAATGGATATGTGCACACCCATGTTCACTGCAACACTGTTCACCATAGAAAAAGATGGAAACAATCTATGTGCTCATCAAAGTATGAACGGATAAACAAATTATTTTATATTCACACAATGAAATACTATACAACAATAAAGAACAATGATGAATCTTCAAAACATCAAACAACATGGATGAATCTGGAAGGCATTATGCTGAGTGAAATAGTCAGTAGTAGAAGGACAAATATTATATGAGACCACTTTTATAAAACTCAAGAAATGGTTTAAATACAGAAGAAAACATTCTTTGATGGTTACAAGGGTGGGAAAGGAGGGACAGGGAAATTCACTAACTAGATAAAACTAGATAGTAGACAACAATTATCTTAGGTGAAGGGAAGAACAACACACAATACAGGGGAAGTCAGCACAAATGGACTAAACCAAAAGCTAAGATGTTTCCTGGACACAACCAAACAAATCAAGGGACAGAATAGTAGGAGTGGTGGTCTGAGGACCATGGTTTCAGGGGACATCTAAGTCAATTGGCATAACAAAGATTATTAACAAAATGTTCTAAACTCCACTTTGGTAAGTGGCATCTGGCATCTTAAAAACTGGCAAACGGCCATCTAAGATGCGTTAATTGGTCCCAAACCACCTGGAGCAAAGGAGAATGAAGAAAAGCAATGACACAAGGAAAGTATTAGCACAGGAGATAAAATGGGCCACATAAACCACAGATCCATGAGCCTGAGACCAGAGGAATCCATGAGCCTGAGACCAGAGGAACTAGATGGTGCCCACCTACCATCAATGACTGCCCAGACATGGAACACAGCAGAGAGTTCCTGATGGAGCAGAAGAAAAATGAGGTGTAGAAGTCAAATTCATGAAAAAAGACTAGACTTAACAGTCTGACTGAGAGTAGAGGAGCCCCAGAAGACATGGCCCCAGACTCTCTGTTAACACAGAACTAAAACTATTCTGGAAGCCAGCTCTTCAGACAAAGATTAGACTGGGCTATAAACATAAAATAATACTTGTGAAAAATGTGTTTCTTAGTTCATGTAGATACATGACACTAAGTGGGCAACTCCAGTTCGAAGGCAAGATTAGGAGTCAGAAAGGGATAAGAGCTGGTGGAATGGACACAGGAAATCAGGGTGGACAAAGGGAGTGTACATTCACATTATATTTATAGCAACTAGGGTCACATAGCAATAAGTGTAAAAATTTTGTACGAGAAAATGATTTTAGCATAATCTTTCACCTAAAGCATAATAATAAAAAAGTGAAAATATAGAAAAAAACAAAAAGAAACAGTATATCAGAGTATGAAATTTACTGATTTTATTCCATATGACAACATTATTAAATGAGGGAATATTGAGTGTTCTGACCTAAAGGTAAAATATTTTAATCCAGATTCCTGGGTGGGACAGACTGAAAGCTGAGACTAAATGAATGAATGAATCTAAAAGAAACAATCACTGGTGAATACAAATTGTTTAGAAAATTGACAGACACACCAGATATGTTCTTCAGTTTTCGAGTGCTTCAGACATAATTAACACATAGCTTGGTATCTCCTCAGGGAGAGCCGTAAACACTGAGAGAAAGCTGTAAGTTGCTCCCACTATGCCATGCTAAGAATCGCATGGATTCAATACAGGTAAAAGGTAAAAATTTATAGGCAATACCATGTTTTACCAATTTTGAGAGTGTTTTAATGGTTTTTTCAAGGCCCCATTTTTTTATTCAATTTTGTCTGCTTTCCACCATTTTTCCTAATATATTCTATATGAGATAAATGTGGATTTCATGTATTCACTTTTATCATTAATGCTATGAAATTTAATTTCTGCATTCATTTGCTCATAGTTGACTCAGAGACTGCTCTGCTCATAGTGTTCAGGAATAGATATATACCAGACAGATAGTAGATAGATAGGTGATAGATAGATGATAGATAGATAGATAGATAGATAGATAGATAGATAGATAGATAGATAGATAGATAGACAGATGATAGATAGATATAGATAGATGATGGATAGATGATAGATAGATAGATAGATGATAGATAGATAGATAGATGATAGATAGATAGTAGATAGATAGATAGATGATAGATAGATAGATAGATAGATAGATAGATGATAGATAGATAGATAGATAGATAGATAGATAGATAGATAGATAGATAGATAGATAGATAGATAGATAGATAGATAGATAGATAGATAGATAGATAGATGATGGATAGATAGACAGACAGATGATAGATAGATATACACATATACATACATAGGAAGCAGTGATCACAAAGATTTAAACCAATGATTCTATTATCTTAACCTTTAAGCCTATAGTATTTTTAAAATATCTGTGGCATATTCAGATTCAGTTTCTAAAAACTATACTTAAATTGATCTGTGTTATCTCCTGGTGCATAGGAGTTCCAGTGTTTAATAGAAGATGCTTCATATTGAGGCAGATTTTAATAACTTCCATTAATTACTTATATGTTATCATCATATGTTTTGCTTTTCTCTTATGCTATGGTGTCATATAGTGATATTTTAAACTTTGGATATTTCATAAAAGTAGAGGATTTTTTTTTTTTACAAGGGAGTGTTTAGGAGGTCAAGGTTTCACTATTGTACAGATTTCTTCATACATCCTAGGTTTCTCTAAAGAAAAAAATATGTACCTGATTGTTACAAAAAACTTAGATGTCTCAGTTATAACACGAATGTCCAATTAGAGGAGAAAATATTTTAAGTAGACCAACAAAGTAATCTAAAGAATGCCACTTTTGAACACTTTAGTCACAGAACAGGTGTTATAGAGCATGGGGCTGGAGTCAGTTACAAGTATATTGTCATAATGAACCTATTCATCATAAAAATGGTGACAAAGATCTTAAGTAACAGTCCAGAACAATATACCTATAAATATCTTAAAGATCAAAACAATTAACAACAAAAAATAATAATTCCAAGTAATTCATGTCAACATCGAAAAATGACAGATGATGATGATGATAGATGATAGATATACAGACAGAAAGACAAATAGGTAGAATTATTTTCAAGTATCATAGACACATTGAAGCCTTTAACTCTCATTTATCCTTCCTAACAACCCTGCAAAAAAGAGATAGAATATGATTTTTCAGATGGGGATAAAAAGATACACATAACTTATGTTATTTGCCCAAAGCACCACACTGTATGCATTACAAATGGAGGTATAGCAGAGGTTACATCAATGTACATATATTTCTAGGCATGTTTTCTCGTATAAAGACAAATAATTTCCACTGTGATCAATTTTGTATCTATTGAAAACCTGTCTAGTATGTTGATTGTTCCATTCTGGACCATCTATATATTTATGAGTTTTCATAAGATAGTATTTTGAAGGACAGGGTTCAAAATGTATCTGCGTATTTTTTAGGTATGTGAAAAAGCTAAAAGTTTTAAGAAGAATATAATAAATATCTATGTACCTAACACCTAAAAATTTAACATATTATTCATTTTTGTTTCATCTATCTACCAATGTGTCCATCAATCTAATATGTATATGGGTGTGTAAAATTTGTGTCAGTTGGATGTGTATTCAAATACCCTAAAATAGAATGTTTATATTTATACTATTCATGCTGGTTTTGCATACAAAAACCTACCAGACGATATTGCATAAAATCTATTGATGATGCTGATGGCTCCATTCAGAACAAGTTACCCGATAAACCAAGACGGACAAACATAATCTAACAGCCCTGAATGAATTCATTCGGACGGGAATCACAGACTGTCCAGAGCTGCAGGCTCCATTGTTCTGGCTGCTCCTCATCATCTACATGATCTCAGTGGTGGGCAACTTGGGCATCATCATCCTTACCAAGATGGACTCCAGGCTACAAACTCCCATGTACTTTTTTCTCAGACACCTGACTATCACTGATCTTGGTTATTCAACAGCCGTGGGACCCAAAATGCTGGCAAATTTTGTTGTGGATGAAAATACAATCTCATATTATGTTTGTGCTATACAGCAAGTTTTCTTTATGATATTCATAACTACTGAATTGTTTATTCTGTCAGCAATGTCCTACGACCGCTATGTGGCTATCTGTAACTCTTTGTGCTACACCATCATCATGTCACGAGGGGTGTGCTCTGTGCTGGTGGCAATCCCTTATCTCTACAGCACATTTGTTTCTCTTCTGGTCACCATAAAGATTTTTAATTTATCCTTCTGTGGCCACAATGTCATCAGGCATTTCTACTGTGACAGTCTCCCCCTGTTATCTTTGCTCTGCTCAGACACGCATGAGATCAAATTGGTCATTTTCATCTTATCTGTTTTTGGTTTGATTTCATCCCTTCTAATAGTTCTTGATTCTTACATACTCATAATTGTATCCATTCTCAGACTGAACTCAGCTGAGGGCAGGCACAAGGCCTTCTCCACCTGTGGATCCCACCTGACTGTGGTGGTAGTGTTCTATGGGACTTTAATCTTTATGTATCTGCAGCCCAAGTCCGGTCATTCCTTTGACATTGATAAAATGGCTTCCATATTTTACACCCTGGTGATCCCCATGTTGAATCCCTTGATCTACAGTTTGAGGAATAGAGATGTAAAATCTGCCTTACATAGGGCTTTAGGACGATTATGCAATACATTTTCTCAAAGTTCACTCTAACATATGATTTATATAATTTACATATGGGCTTTAAACTTCTTTCTGTGTGCCTCCAGAGGGAATAGCAAGCACAAATTGCATAGAAAAGTTCAACATGTATTTCTATATCGCCTTCTACCAGTCACTCTACTAAGAGCTGTAAGTAGATTAATAAATGAAACAGTACAAAGTGTTGCCTTCTTTGAGCAGGAGTGATGCAATATGAGTATAATAATTAAGAAAGTTGATAGTTTTTTTAAAAAAAAGAAAATTGAATGTCTTCAGTGGGATAGTGAAACTGTAATAGATACAGGAAGATTTCCAAGTGTCTGGTGTTTTCCTCACGTAGTAGAAAAAAAAAAAGGAGAAAGGGTGTATGTGCTCGTGCCCGTGTGTGCACTTCCACAAACTTCCTGTTTTATTGCTGACACTCAGCTCTGGGTAGCTAATTCTGATTAAAAGAAGGCTCAGTGTGGTGGGTTGATTTAAAGTACTCAGTCATTTGAATTTGCTCAAATGTCCATTTTCTAAACCCTGCCTTTACTTTCATATTTGAGCCCTCAGAGTTTGTTTACTTTGTTATTATTTTTATTATTACTATATTGTAATATTAGTATAAACAGTAAAAAAATAAACTTATATTCAACGAGATCAGCTCGGTATCAGGTTTTGTCTAAGTTAGCCCATTTTATCTGCATCAGTGGGTATACCTGTTAAGGTACATTTTTGAGGTCAGCCACAGAAGTTCCCAGGTTTTTTCATTTTTTCTGTCCCAGATTAATATTGCTTCCTATTTCCATGCTTTTGTCTCAAAGACTGTTATCCTTATGTCTCCAGAAAAGAACTCTAGTTTAGAAGTCATTTTCTAACTGTTTATGTGCCCTTGCATAAGAGGTCTATTGTAGGATGAGTTAGGTTTTTGCCTTGTTTTTGTTCGGCTGGATTTTCTTCCACTTGATGAACATGAGTGTGAACTTTAGTTTGATCAGTATCTGCTGTTTGAGTTCATCATTTCGATTATTCTGCTTGGAAGAAGCATAAGGAGGTAACACATGGTTTGGGCCATGCTGTGTTTCTAGTGAGAGAGTGTGATATGTAGCATTTTGTATATTTACCATGAATTCTGGACATAGTTGCTCCATATTCCCTCCTAATTTTCCTGCATATTTTCTTATTCTTATTCTTTTAATATTCAAAAAATTTGTAATGAGAAAAAAATAAATTTTAGATATGCTAAGGTTGTCTTTAAAAAAGAATCCAATCAGGATTTGAGGTTAGGATACTATGAGGTAGGTTATGATGTATTTCCATGTATGTACAGACTAGAAAACACATGAGGAAAATATCATTTATAAAGACAGAATATCAAAATGGAAATTCAAAACACACCCCATTCACAATCATTCCAAGTGGCTGGACTGGGAAATTCTGATAAGCTTTTAGGGAAAAAGAATTAACCAATTGTACACAAACTCTTCTCCAAAACTGAAGAGGGGTATTTTGCATTTCCTATACGAGGATAGCTTTACTCTGATTATCAAAGGTGGACAAAGGCATGAAAAGAAAACAACAGAGCACATATGTGAAAAATCTAAAGTAAAAAGGGATTAAGAAACTGAGTCTGGCAATATGTAAAGACAATAGTACACCAAATAGGCATGCTTCAGAAATGCGTGGATAGTTTTGCATTAAAAAATCAGTTATTGACATTCTCCATAATTACAAATAAAAATGCCAAGGTAGCCATATAGTAGATGTAGAGAAGCATTTTAAAAGTACCAATAATTGTGATAAAACCTTAACCAATCTAGTATTAAAATGGAGCTTCCTCAAGCTGATACAGGGCACCCATGAACAACCTACAGCTACCATCACACATGGTATGAAAGACTGAATACATTCCCAGTAAGACCAGGATCAAAATAAGTAAATCTTCTCTCACCTAATCTATTCCACATTTAGTGGCTGTTCTAGGCCACACAATAAGGCAATAAAGAATTAAATAAATAAATAGAAAGCATCCAGATTGGAAAAGAAGGCGGAAAACTTTAATTATTGATAGATGACATGATTTTTTATGTAAAAAATCTAATAGAGCTTACAATACAGTCGAAGAACTAAAAAATTTTTAAAAACCTAGCATTTATTTGCGAATTTATTCTCAGCTTATAATTTTATTTTAAAAAAAGAAACAGTTTTTTTGGATTTTAAGTAGGCTTTCATTGATTCTATGAATACATTTGGAGATTTCATAGCTATAACATCAAAAATGAAATTCATAAAAAGTTTGACAACAGGAAATATTAAACTTCTGTTCTTCAACAGACACTTGTATAAAAACAAGTCATATTCTGGGAGATAATATTTTCAAATAGTATATCTCATAAATGGTCTGTGTCCATAATATATATGTCCCTCTCCTCACCCCCCAACCCCCCCATTGCTATGGAGTAGATTCTGACTCATAACAACCCTATAGGAAAGATTAGAACTCTCTCACAAGGTTTTTAAGGGTTGGCTGGTGGGTGCGAACTGCCAAACTTTTGGTTAGCCATCCAGCTCTTTAACCACTGTTCCACCAGGGCTACATAATATATACAGAGAAAGGACTCAAAACTCAGTAATAATAATAATAATGGTAATAATAATAAAAGAAAAAGAAAAGAAACAGTCCATAAAAAATGATCATAAAAAATGAGCATTCACTTATTTTTAAGACATATTCAGCTGGCAAATAAACACGTTAAAAATGTTCAGTTGATTATCCATCAGTGAATTTCAGGTTAAACCCTGGTGACATAACTATACATCTATTGTTATGTCACCAGGGTTTAACCTGAAATTCACTGATGACTCGATGGCACTGGGGTGAGTTATTAGAATATCAAGTGTTTGGTAAGTTTGCGGGGAAAACAGAACATTCATAAACAATGGAAAATTAAAATGATAAAAATACTTAAAAAAATAATTTGTTTTAAGTACCAGGGTCTTAAAAGGCTGAACATTGTTTTACCCTAAAATTTAACCAATTTTCTCATATCTGCCCAAGTGAAATGACAGCATTTATCCTTATAAACACATGTATACAAATGTCTATAACAAGTTTGTTTGTAATACTCAAAAACTAGAATCAACCCAAATGTTCATCTACTTGAGAATGGATGAATAAATTGTGGTATTTCCAAGCAAGTTAACACCACGCAGTAATAAAAACTACTGAATTATTGGGACATGCAAATACATGGATGAAAAGTACAAATCGATACATCAGGCTTTGTCAAAATTAAAACAACCCACACGGAGACATTTATCCCACACATGTGAAAACTTATGTTCATACAAAAATCCTTACGCAAATGTTCAAAGAAACACTTTTTATAATAGCTAAAAACTAGTAACAACCCATAATGTCCTTCTGTGGGTAATGGGTAATCAAACTGTCCTAAATCCATACCTAAAGTCATACTCAGCAGTAAAAAAGAACAAAGTATTGATACACACAACAGTGTGGATGGACCTCAATAGAATCATGTGAAGTGAAAACAGTCAATCACAAGAGGTTGTTGTTGTTGTTACCTGTCACTGAGTTACCTCAACTCAGGGCGACGTTGTGTAAAACAGCACAGAACATTGTCTGGCCCTGTCCTATCCTCGCCAACATCAGTATGTTAAAGTTCGTTGTTGCAGCCACTGTGGCAATTCATCACATGGAGAGGTTCCTTCATTCTTACTGGTCCTCTACTTCACCAAACACGATGTCCTCACCCAGAAACTGGTCTTTCCTGATAACATACCTGAAGCAAGAAAGTCAGACAGTGTTCTGTTGGAGGCAACAAAATATGTACCATTCAAGATATTTTGTTTTGTTAGGTGTCACTCAGTCGACTGATAATCATAGCAATGCACAGGACAGAGTAGAAATGTCCCTTAGGGTGGCTTAGGCTGTAATCTTTATGGGTGCAGATGACCAGGTCTTTTCTCCCCAGGAAGGCTAGTACGTTCAAACAGATAACTTTTCACTTAGCAGCGAGTTTTATGTATATATATATATATATATATATATATATATATATATACATATATACATATATATAACCAAAATCCAATGATGTCGAGTTGATTTTGACTCATAATGATCCTATAGGACAAAGTAGAACTGCCCACAGGGTTTTCAAGGAACACCTGGTGGGCTTGAGCAGCCGATCTTTTGGTTAACAGCTGGACTCTTAACCACGACGCCTCATAAAATAATATATATATATATATATAGGAGAAATAAGAAGAAAAAAAAAGTCACAAAGGGATACATTGGAAATATTTACAACCACAAATGCAGCAAAAATATTTATAGCACAGTAAATATATATTCATAATGAAACATTCCATACAATATTACTCTTCCTGAGGGTGCATTGATACGGTAGAACATTATATCAAGCGTAACAGAACATTTATTAAGGTGAGAAATAAGTTCTGGAATGAGGATTGAACAAAATGAAAAAACATAAAATACTGAAATATAGTGAAGGAAAATAAAACAAGCAAAAAACATAAACACATGATGGCAAGTGACTATGAAATGAGAAACAAGGGTAATATTTCTGTTCCTGAGGTCAAAAAGGAAAACAAAAAAAAAGAAACCTTGAAAATAGCAATAACAGCAACAAAAACAAAAATAACAGTAAACTAGGAAGTGCTATCTCACATATGCACAATGTATTACTTTTATTCCATTTAAGTCTTTGAAATAATGCAATAGGAAAGTGTTTAAGCACAGCTTCATTTTGTCATCCATTAGTAGGGGCCACTGTAGAAATGGGAATATCGATAGTTCTGTTTTACAGATACAATATTTTAATCCAGATCCCCATGTGGTAAAAATGGAATGCTAACAAAGCAAAACACAAGACTGTATGAAATAGATAAACACAGACATGCATGCATACTATATCAATAAAATTTTGGTCACTGGTGAATACAAAATGTCCTGGACAATTAAGAAACAACCCCCAGGTATTTTGTTAATGCTTCAGGAACAATCAACAAATTGCTTGGCATGTCCTCAGGGAGAATCTCCAAGGGTGAAAAAAAAAAAATCCATAAATTCTTCTCACTCTGCCATGTTAAGAAACACTTGGGGGAGTCAAGACAGATGATTCATTACAGGTAAAAAGACTGTTTCCATATTTTACCAATAAGAGAAATGTTTCAGTGACACTTGCAAGGTCTCACCTTTATTCAAAGGCAAGGTCATTGCAAAATATTAAGATTTCTGAGGCAGCTCTGTGTTCATTCCACTTTTCAGTAGTGCCTGAGACTAGGATTTCTGTGCCTTTTTTTTCGCATTATTAATTTTTTTCCGAATATTCACACTTTGTTTCAGAGGCTAAATGCTCATAAGTATCTTTGAAACATTATGACTAAATAATATTTTTACTTTATATAAGTAATTATGTGAATAAAAAACTAAAAAAAAAAAAAAAAAGTCCTGGAGTCTATTTTGCCTCAGTCCTACCCCGTGTGTGTCAGAAAACTGTGGTCTGTAGTTTTTCAATGGCTGTGAACTTTCAGAAGTAGATATTTCTTTCTTTCAAGGTGCCTCTGAGTAGATTCGATCTCCCACCCTTTCAGTTTGTAGCTGAGTGTTTAACTGTTTGTGCCACCCAGGTGGCCTAAATATGTGAATAATAGAGCTCATATATGAAAGTAAAGGAAGCATATGCAGTATTAAATATACTGTAGCAGAATAATGAAGCTACAGTATTCAGTCTCCAATGTTGATGTCCTTTCAAATCCTTAGTTATAAGCTGGTTCTAGGCTCTTTCTATGTCCCCCTTAACTGTAAGTTTAATATTTAATGTATATTTAAATATTGTATAAATGTAGATTTTTGCCAATCTCTTTATGAGAAACATCAGCCAAGCTCTTAACCACTGCTCCACCAGGAATCCCATCTATGTACATGTATGTGTATCTGTATATGATTATGTATTGTGTATGTGTTCATGTATATGTAGGTATATGTACGTCTACCTATACATGTTCACCTACACTTATAACTATGTCCTTATCTGTGTCTATCTCTATCTCTATGTTTATATCAGGGTTTCTCAACTTCTGCCATAGTGACAGTTTGGACTGGAAATTTTCTTATTGTGTGGAGTTACCCTGCATATAGTAGAACGTTTAGTAACATCCAAGGTTTCCATTAGGTACAAGTAGTACCCTTCTCCTAGTTGTGACATCCAAAATGTCCCAGGCATTGACAAATGTTCTTTGGGGAGCAAATTTTACCCACTTGATAACAAGTTAGATTTCTCTTTCTTTCCCTCTTTCCTTCTCTCTCTATATTCATGTACTATACTTTATTTGTGGGAGGAGGGATTAATTTCAAATAACTGCATTGGAGGGTTTGGATTTATCTTATTCATTTAGCATATTGCCTTTGTATACTAAAGATCTATCAGATGATGCAACATAAACCCTATTGACTATGCTGATGTCTCTATCCACAATAGGTTTCCTGATAGACCTAGATGGACAAACACAATCTAACAGCGCTGAATGAATTCATTCTGACGGGAATCACAGACCGCCCAGAGCTGCAGGCGCCATTGTTTGGGCTGTTCCTCATCATCTACACAATCTCAGTGGTGGGCAAAGTAGGCATCATCATCCTCACCAAGATGGACTCCAAGCTACAAACTCCCACATACTTTTTTCTCAGACAGCTGGCTATCACTGATCTTGGTTATTCAACTGCCCTGGGACCAAAAATGTTGGCAAATTTTGTTGTGGATGAAAATACTATCTCCTGTTATTTTTGTGCTACACAGCTAGTTCTCATTATCATGTTCATAATTAGTGAATTTTTTATTCTGTCAGCAATGTCCTACGACCGCTATGTGGCCATCTGTAACCCTTTGTGCTACACAGTCATCATGTCACAAAGGACGTGTTTGGTGCTGGTTGCAATCCCCTATCTCTACAGCACATTTGTTTCTCTCCTGGTCACCATAAAGATTTTTAATTTATCCTTCTGTGGCCACAGTGTCATCAGGCATTTCTACTGTGACAGTCTCCCCTTGGTATCTTTGCTCTGCTCAGACACACAGGAAATCAAATTGGTCATTCTCATCTTATCTGTTTTTGATTTGATTTCATCCCTCCTAATAGTTCTTGTTTCTTATATAGTTATAATTGCATCCATTCTCAGGCTGAGCTCAGCTGAGGGCAGGCACAAGGCCTTCTCCACCTGTGGATCCCGCCTGACTGTGGTGGTCGTGTTCTATGGGACTTTAATCTTTATGTATCTGCAGCCCAAGTCCAGTCAGTCCTTTGACACTGATAAAGTGGCTTCCATATTTTACAGCCTGGTGATCCCCATGTTGAATCCCTTGATCTGTAGTTTGAGGAATAAAAATGTAAAATATGCCTTACATAGGGCTTTAGAACAATTATGCAATATATTTTCTCGACATTCACTATAACTTTTGATTTATATAAATTACATTTTGTGCTTTAAACTTTTTTTCTGTGTGCCTCCAGAGGGCAAAGGAAGCACAAAATCTCAGATAACATGCATTTCTGTATTGCCTTCTGCCAGTCACTCTACTAAGGCTGTCAGTGGACTAATAAATGAAACAGTACAAAGCGTTGCCTTCCTTGAGCAGGAGCGATGCATTATAAGCATGATAATTAAGAAAGTTGATGGTATATTAGAATGTCTGGAGGGTGTTACTTTTTTTTTTTAATAAGAACATTGAATATGTTGAGTGAGATAGTGAAACTAATGGATACAGGAAGATTTCCAAATACCTGGTGTTTTCCTTATCTAGTAGAAAAAAAATATATATATATATATATTTTATATATATAGAAAGTGTGTGTGTGTATGCATGCTCACACACACCTCCTATTTTATTTCTTACACTCTGCCCTGGGTGGTTAATTCTGATTAAAACAAGGCTCACTGGGGTGGGTTAGTTCGAGTACTCAGTTATATGAATTTGCTCAAATGTCCACTTTCTAAACCTTGAAATCCCTCTCTTTCATCATCAGTGCCTCTACTTTCATATTTGAGCCCTTAGAGTCTGTACACTTTATTTATTTTTTATTATTACTATATTGTAATATTAGTATAAACAAAATAAAATTATATTCAACAGGATCAGCTGAGTATCTGGTTTTGTCTAAATTAGCCAATTTTGCCTGTGTCAGTGGGTATATAAGTTAAGACAGATTTATTGAGGTCAGCCACAGAAGTTTCCAGGTTTTTTCATTTTGTCTCTTCAGGGCAGATATTGCTTCCTAAACCCGTGCTTTTGTCTCATAGATTGTTATCCTTATCTCTCTAGAAAACAATAATTACTCGTGTTTAGAAGAGATTTTCTTATTGTTTCTGTACCCTTGCATGAGAAGTTTATTGTATGCCGAGTTATGTTTGTTGCCTTGGGTTTGTTTGGCTGGATTTTCTTAAATTTGAATAATATGAGCGTGTATTTTGATCAGGATCTATTGTCTGAATTCATCATTTTGATTATCCTGCTTGGAGGAAGCATAAGGAGATAACCCATGGTTAGGACTATGCTGTGTTTCTAGTGGGTGAGGTGTGCTATGCAGCATTTTCTATATTTGCCATGATTTCTGGACATAGTTGCTCCATATTCCCTCCTAATTTTCCGTTTCTATTTTCTTATTCTTTTAATATTCAAAAAATTTGTAATGAGAAAAAATTAAATTTTAGATACACTAAGGTTGTTTTTATAAAAGACTGCAATCTCAGTTTTAGGTTAGGACCCTGCAAGGTGGGT
The DNA here is from genome assembly GCF_024166365.1 of Elephas maximus indicus. Taxonomy (NCBI): domain Eukaryota; kingdom Metazoa; phylum Chordata; class Mammalia; order Proboscidea; family Elephantidae; genus Elephas; species Elephas maximus. The sequence continues at coordinate 116,653,497 of NC_064825.1, forward strand.
TATGATATTTTTCCATATATGTAGAGACTAGAAAACTTGTGAGAAAAATACCATTTATAAAGAGAATATCAAAATGGAAATTTAAAACACACCCCATTCTCATCATTCCAAGTGGCTTGATTCAGAAATTTCATTAAGTATTTAGGGAAAAAGAATTAGCCAAATCTACACAAACTGTTACAGAACTGAAGAGAAGGGTATATTTACATTTCCTTTATGAGGATACGTTAAACCGATATCTGAGGCAGACAAAGACTTTAAAAGAAAAGAAAACAGCAGAGCACATATGTGAAAATCTAAAGAAAAATTTAAGAAATTGAGTCTGGCAATATGTAAAGACAATAGTACACTTAATTTGGTGTGCCCCAGGAATGCATGGATAATTTCCCATTAAAAAAATTCAATTAACGACATTCATCATAATAACAAATAAAATGGCAAACAATGACATATGAATAGATGTAGAGAAACGTGTTAAAAGTCTCAATAAATGTGATAAAACTTTGACCAAATTAGTGTTAAAATACGGCTTTCTCAAACTGAAAGAGGACATCCATGAACAGCCCGCAGTTACCATCACACATGGTGTGAAAGAACAAATATATTCAGTAAGACCAGAAAAAAAAAAAAAAAAAAAAAAACAGGTAAATCCCCTCTTACCAAATCTATTCCACATTTCAGGGAATGTTTGAGCCACCCCTATCTTTAATAACTTTTCCCCCAGATCTCCATAATATATACAGAGTTAGGGCTCAAAATTCAAAAATAATAATATCAATAATAAAATAAAGTAAAAAAGAAAAAGAAAACAGCCCAGAAAAATGAGCATAAAAACGAACATTCATTTATTCATAGGACATATTCTGGTGGCAAATAAGCACATTGAAAATGTTCAGCTCATCACTCATCAATGAACTTCAAGTTAAAACATCGATGACATAACTATACACCTATTAGAATATCAGGTGTTTAGTAATTATGTGAAGGAAATGGAACTTTCATAAACTGCTAGTGGAAAATTAAAATCATGAAAATACTTACAAAAAGAATTTCTTTTAAGCATCAGGGTCTTATAAAGCTGAACATAGTTTTACCCTAAAATTTAACCAATTTACTCATAAGTGAAATGACAACATTTAGCCCTATAAATACATGTGTACAAATGTCCATAACAAGGTTATCTGTAATACTCAAAAACTAGAATCAACCCAAATGTTCATCTGCTTGACAATGGACGAATAAATTGTGGTATTTCCAGCAAGTTAATACCACTCTGTCATAAAAACTACTGAATTATTGGTATGTGCAAATACATGGATGAAAAATACAAATGGATACATGGGACTTTGTCAGAATGAAAACAACCCACACTTACACATTTATCCCACAGAAACGAAAACTTATGTTCATACAAAAATCCTTATACAAATGTGAAAAGAAACATTACTTATAATAGATAAAGCCAGTAACAACCCAAAACGTCCTTCTACGGGTGAATGGGTAATTAAACTGTACTAAATCCATATATGAAGTAATGCTCAGCACTAAAAACAGAACAAATTATTGATGCACTCAAGAGCGTGAATGGACCTCATTAGAATTGTGTGAAGTGAAAAGTCAATCACCAAAGGTGGTTGTTGTTGTTACCTGCCATTGAGTGACTCCAACTCATGGCCACGTTCTGTAAAACAGAAGAAAACATTGCCTGGCCCTGTCCTAGCCTCACAGTCATCAGTATGTCCGAGTACATTGGTGCAGCCACTGTGTCAATCCAGCTTATGGAGGGCTTCCCCATTCTCGTTGGCCCTGTTGTTGTCCAAATATGATGTCCTCCTCCAGACACTTGTTTACCAGAAGCAGTAAAGTCAGACAATGTTCTGTTGGAGGCAACAAAATATGTACCATTCAAGAATTTTTGTTTTGTTAGATGTCATCCAGTCGGTTGAAAATCACAGCAATGTATAGGACAGAGTAGAAGTATCCCATAGAGTTGCTTAGGCTGGAATCTTCATGGGTGCAAATGGCCAGGTCTTTTCTCCCTGGAAAGGCTAGTGGGTTCAAACAGCCAACATTTCAGATAGCAATGAGTTTTATAAATAAATATATGTGTGTGTATATATATATATATATATATATATATAAAACCAAACAAAATCCAAAGCTGTCCAATTGAATCTGACTCATAATGACCCTATAGGACAAAGTAGAACTGCCTCACAGAGTTTCCAAGACAGGCACCTGGTGGATTTCAACTGCCGATCTTTTGGTTAACAGCCACACTCTTAACCACTACGCCACATACATATCATTATATAGGAGAAACAAGCAAAAAAAAAGGTCACAAATGGATACATTATAAATATTTACAAGGACAAAATGCAGCAAAAATATTTATTGCACAGTAAGTGTATTTTCTTAATGAAACATTATGCAAACTATCACACTTTACGACAGTGTGTTGATATGGTAGAACATTATATCAAGCACAGCAGAACATGCATTAAGGTGAGAAAAAAGTTTTGGAATGAGGATTGGACAGAATGAAAAAACATATAGAAATGTAATGATGGAAAATAAAACAAACAAGCAAAAAACACAAACACATGATGGCAATTGACTAGGAAATGAGAAGCAAGGGTAACATTTCTGTTTATGAGGTCAAAAAGGAAAAAAAACCTTGAAAAATAGGAGTAATAGCAACAATAACAAAAATAACAGGAAACAAGGAAGTGACACCTCCCACATGCACAATGCATGACTTTTATTCCATTTAAATCTTTTAAATAATGCAGTAAGAAAGTGCTTAAGCACAACTTCATTTTGTCATCCATTTGAAGAGACCACTGTAGAAATGGGGGATATTGACAGTTCTGTTTTACAGATAGAGACTATTAATGCAGATCCCTGTGTGGTGAAAATGAACGTTAACAAAGTAAAATGCAAGACCATATGAAACAGATAAACATAGACCTGCGTACACACTGTATAAATAATAATTTGTCACCGGTGAATACAAAATGTCCTGGTCAGTTCACCAACCATCCCCAGGAATTTTGTTAGGCTTTCATGTGCTTCAGGAACAGTCCCTAAATTGCCTGTCATCTCCTCAGGGAGAATCTCCAAGGGTAAAAAAAAAAATCCATAAATTCTTCTCACTCTGACATGTTAAGAAACACTTGGGGGAGTCAAGACAGAGGCTTCATTGCAGGTAAAAAGACAGACTTTTTTCATTTTTTACCAATACTTGAAACGTTTCAGTGACACTTGCAAGGTCCCGCCTTTATTCAACAGCAAAATCATTGCAAAATATTAGGATTTCTGAGTCAGTTCTGTGTGCATTCTACTTTTCAAGAGTGCCTGAGAGTAGGATCTCTCTCCCTTTCTTTAACATCATTATTTTTTTTCAAATATTCATACTTAGTTTCAGAGGATAAAGGATCATAAGCATATTTGAAGCTTCGTCATTATGTCTACATGATATTTTTTACTTTGTGTAAGTAACTATATGAATAAAAAAGTAACAGAAAAAAAAAAAAAGTCCTGGAGTCAATTTTGCCTCATAGCTATCCTGTGTACTTCAGAGAACTGTGGTCCGTAGTTTTTCAATGGCCGTGAACTTGCAGAAGTAGATTTTTCTTTTTTCCAAGGTGCCTCTAACTGGATTAGATCCCCCAACCTTTCGGTTTGCAGCTGAGTGTTTAACTGTTTGTGCCACCCAGGTGGCCTAATTATGTGAATAATAGAGCTCAAATATGAAAGAAAAGGAACCATATGCAGTATTAAAAATACTGTGGCAGAAATATGAAGCTACAATATTCAATCTTCAATGTTGATGTCCTTTCAAATCCTTAGTTATAAGCTGGCTCTACTCTTGTGTAATTTAATATATAATGCATATTTAAATAACTGAATAAGTGTATATTTTTGCTAATCTCTTGTTGAGGAAATAAATTTCCATCTCACAACTCATGTTGAGATGTGAAAAGCAATTTTTAAGAGTTTGGGAAACTTGTAAGTACCCAGTTTTATGATGATTGCATGATATATACCATATTCTTCAATTCCCAGTAGAATCTGGCAGAAATAATACATAATTTTCTCAAGAAACATAGCTTTATAAAAGGAGAATCAGATACTCAAAAAAGATGGCAAACTATGGAAAATAACTTGGCGCTGTCCACGGAACTCCAAAGCTATTGAGAAGAAGTCCTCTTCTCTTCCTTTACCTTATAGGAAAAGCAGTACTTAGAAATCCAAGTCCTTTTTTCTCCAGCAGTTTTTACTGCGTTTTCATCATTGCAACTAAACAAGATTTACTTTGCTTTTATGGCATTCATTGATGATACTTGTTCTCCTAATTGTAATATCTACTGATTCCCAATTCATAACTTCTTTTAAAAAAAAAAGTTCTTGTGTTTTAGGTGAAAGTTTACATAGCAAATTAATTTTCCAATAGAAACTTCTTACACAAAATGTGTCAACACTCTCCTTGTTTCCTTCCTGGCTTATCTGTGTCCCTTAGTCAGGTTTCCCTGTCCCTTCCCACCTTCTTGCCCTCTCGATCCTACAGTTGGTAGTTCTAAGGGGCACATTCTTCACAGATTTTATTGTTTAATTTAATAGCCCCGTCTGTTATTGTGCTCACAGGTGGCCACGGGCAGTGTCTATAGTTTCACATCAGAAGATTGTCTTAGGACAATTGTCTCAGGGGTTTCTCCTACCTCTTTCAAACCAGTAAATCTGGTCTTTTTTTTTTTTTTTTTGAATTTTGTTGTATATTTTTTTCCCATTTTCCCCCAGACCTTCTATTGTGATCTTCGTAAGAGTGGTCTGTAGTCATAGCCAGGCACCATCTAGGTCTTCTGGTCTCAGGTTAGAGGCAGCTGTGGTTCATGTGGGCCATATGTCCTTTGGAATAATTGCTTCCTTAAGTCTTTTTTTTTTCTTCAATCTCCTTTGTTCTAAGTGGAAAGAGGCCAACAGTTTCTTTTCTAACATAAGCAATGTGTGTGTTTAGGGTCACAGCCTTCTAAGTAATGTTTTATATGAGATAGTGTATTTCTCCTGTTTCCATTTTGTTATTTAATACGATATGATTGTATTTTTCTATTTGCTTGATTATTTCTAACTCAGAGGCTGGTGGTCCTGCTATTTTCATTCTAAGTAATATCATTTCAAACCATTAATTCTTTTACCTTAAACTGCCATCCTCATCCTTCTCTGGCATTTTTTTTTAAATCTGTCATGTATTAGGGATATGTATTATTCATTTTAATTTAAATATATTTGTTTGTATGAATTATGTACTATATAATATTTTAAGCTAGAGGATTTCTTTATCCAAATGGAATTTTTTAACGAAATTTCATTATATAAAATCAATGACATGGACCTCACTTTCTTCCAATTTGTTCAAGTTTCCTCTCATTATGTTAGATACTTTGATGACAAACAATTTAGTATATGTTAGTTATAAAGAAGCTGCTCCTAGCGCAGAATGTATTTTAAGTAAATTTATATTCAAAGGTACTGCTGTTAAGGTGATCCTGACTCAACAGTGACCCCAAAGGTTTTCCAAGGCTGTAAATAACCATGGACGCAGACTGCCACATCTTTCTCCCACGGAGCCACTGGTGGTTTTGAACTGCAGAGCTTTAGGTAAGCAGTCCATCAACTTATATTAAAATGTATTAAGTAAAGTAGAAGATGTATAATCCAGAAGCTTGGCACACTGATGGTCCAATTTTAGTCACCAAGTTGAAGATGGGGGAGAGAAGAGCTGGGGTCAGTTACATGGATTACACACTACTCAACCTGAGCATCATCATAACCCTGACATAGAAGCTAGGTGAACTAGAATGATTTGTGTATACATATGCAAAGAAAAGTCCTTTCATGTCAATTATTGTTATCATTTTAAAAACAACAACACTATATCCTTGATTTTTGAGACTTATATCCCGATACCTTAAATGCACTGAAACATTTAATCATCATTTATTTTTCCAACAACCCTGAAGGGAAGTGTTCATTTTGCAGATGTGAATCAAGAAATTAAGGTATCTTATTTTATAACTCACAAATGGAGGTATAACAGGGACTATATCTGCATGGGTCTAGCACCTAGAATGTTTCCCTGTATAAAGACAGATAATCCCCACTATGATTGATCAGATTGTCCTTGTTAATCATGTGTTCAGTATCTGTCGAGTGTGTTGTTTCAGTCTGTGCCACCCATGGCACAAGGGTTTTTATAGGACTCTGTTTTGAAGTAAAGCATATTAAATATTTCCACACATTTTGTGAATTTGCACTTTAAAAATTTTTATAATGAAATTGACATTTGTAGTATAATTTTGTAAATGTCATTCTATAAATGAAAAGAGTTTAATAATCACCCATATGCCTACCACTTAAAAATTTTAACTTTTTAAAAATTTGCTTCGTATATTTATATGCATTAAAAAAAAAAAACCGTTGCCATCAAGTTGATTCTGACACATAGAGACCCTAGAGGACAGAAGAGAACTGCCCCATAGGTTTTGCAAGGAGAGGCTGGTAGATTCAAAGAGCCAATTTTTGGGTTATCTGCAAGCTCTTATCCCCTGCTCCACAAGGAATCCCAGCTATGTGCGTGTATATGTACATATAAATACATATTTATTGTGTATATGTATATGTGCATGTATATGTATGTGTGCATGTATTGTGTATATGTACAAGTAGATGTGCATGTATATATATATATACATATATGCACATCTACATGTTCACGTACACATACACCTATGTCTTTATCTGTGTCTATCTCTATTATTGTGTTTACTACAGGATTTCCCAAGTTCTGCCACAGTGACAGTCTGGACTGGAAATTTTCTTATTGTGTGGAGTTACCCTGCATATAGTAGAATGTTTAGTAACATCCCAGGCTTCCATTAGATACAAATAGTACCCTTCTCCTAGTTGTGACATCCAAAATGTCTCAGGCATTGACAAATGTTCTTTGGAAATTAAATTTTACCCAACTGTTAACAAGTTAGATTTCTCTTTCTTTCCCTCTTTCCTTCTCTCTCTCTGTATCTTCATGTGTCTATGCTTTATTTCTGAGAGGCAGGTTTAATTTCCAATAACCGTATTGGAAGGTTTGGATTTATCTTATTCATTTAGTATATTGCCTTTGTATACTAAAGGTCTACCAGACAATGCTACATAAAGCCTATGGACGGTGCTGATGTCGCTATCCAGAATAGGTTTCCTAATAGACCAAGATGTTCAAACACAATCTAACATTGCTGAATGAATTTATTCTGACGGGAATCACAGACCGCCCAGAACTGTAGGCTCCGTTGTTCGGGCTGTTCCTCATCATCTACATGATCTCAGTGGTGGGTAACTTGGGCATCATCATCCTCACCAAGATGGACTACAAGCTACAAACTCTCATGTACTTTTTTCTCAGACACCTGGCTATCACTGATCTTAGTTATTCAACTGCCATGGGACCTAAAATGCTAGTCAATTCTGTTGTGGATGAAAATAAAATCTCCTATTATTTTTGTGCTACACAGCTAGCTTTCATTATTTTGTTCATAAATGGTGAACTTTTCATTCTGTCAGAAATGTCCTATGACCGCTACGTGGCCATCTGTAACCCTCTGCTCTACTCAGTAGCCATGTCACAAAGGGTGTGTTGGGTGCTGGTGGCAATCCTCTATCTTTATTGTGCATTTGTTTCTCTTCTTATCACCATAAAGATTTTTAATTTCTCCTTCTGTGGCTGCAATGTCATCAGGCATTTCTACTGTGACCCGAACCCTTTGTTATCTTTACTCTGCTCAAACACACATGAAATTCAATTGATCCTTCTCATCGCAGCATCTATCGATGTGATTATCCCTTTAATAGTGCTTGTTTCCTACCTGCTTGTTCTTGTAGCCATTCTCAGGATGAACTCAGCTGTGGGTAGGCTCAAGGCCTTCTCCACCTGTGGATCCCACCTGACAGCAGTGATAGTGTTCTATGGGACCTTAATCTTTATGTACATGCAGCCCAAGTCCAGTCATTCATTTGATGGTGATAAAGTAGCTTCTATATTTTATACCCTAGTTATCCCCATGTGGAAACCCTTGATTTATAGTTTGGGGAACAAAGACGTAAAATATGCCCTGCATATAGGACATGTGAAAAAATATGCAACATCTTTTCTAAAGTTTCATCGGTCATATGGTTCCTATAAATTACATGATGGGCTTCAAACCTTGTCTGTTTGCCTCCTTAGGGCATGAACTACAGCGTATAGCAAGCACAAATATATTCTACATATATTTATAAATATCTTATGTGCCCGTCACTCTTCTAAATGCATTGATCAACAAAAGAGTAAAAACCTTTGCCTTCCTTGAACTGAAGAGATGGAGCACAAATATAACAATTAAGTAAATTTTATAGTAGAGAAGAATTAATGTGCTTGGCTGCTAACTGAAAGTCAGTGGTGCAGTAATTAATGTGCTTGGCTGCTGACTGAAAGTCAGTGGTTCAAACCCACCAGCCAATACCTGGGAGAAATATGTGGCAGTTGGCATCCATAGATTTATAGCCTTGGAAACCCTATGGGGCAGTTCTAATCTGTCCTATAGAGTCACTATGAATCAGAATCTCCTGAACAACAGTGCATTTGGGTTTTTTGAGACTGGATAGAAAATGAAATGCTTTGCCATTGAGTTGATTGTGACTGATAGCAACCCTATAGGACAGGATAGAGCTGGTCCATAGATTTTCCAAGGAGTGGCTGGTGGATTTGAACTGCTGACCTTTTGGTTAACAGCCAAGCTCCTGCCCAGTGGACCACCATGGCTCCAGGAGAATGTGTTGGGAACCTTGAAATCAGGCAAGGAGCGTGAATATGCTGAGTGGGAGTGGGAAAAAAGTAGTAGGTACAAAACTGGAGTTATAGTGATTCTGTTTTTTTCAACAATTAAAATAAACTTTACAGTGTCAGTATTTGTGTTTGTGTATGTGTGTATTTGTGTAAGCCCTTGCCTTCTGTTTTAGCCTTCATAATTTCTGAGGAACGGTATTAGATTCTGCCAGGTTTTAATGATTCTCAGTGTATCGTGATGATTTGAGTTACTCAGTGATGTCAGTTTGCTCAAATGTCCCCCATTCCAGACTTTAGGGTTCCAGTCTTTTCTTATTAATGCCTTTACTTTCCCATGTTAATCTGTTAACCTAGCTCGCTGTTCAGCAATTCAGAGGTTTGGCTCTGCATCTGACTTTATTTTAATCAGTGCATTTTTGCTGAGATCAATACACACACCAATTAAGATACATTTCTTGAGGTCATCTATAGTTGTTCCCAGGTTTGGAATCCCTTTCCCACTTGTCGTTCTTATTTAATAACTGTCCTTTTTTGTCTCAAGAGTTGTTATCTTTTTATTATGTATGTGAAAAACTTTTAAAAAAACATTTGTTCAATTATTTCTTTGTTTATTTCCTTGAGTAACAGGATATGCTATGATGAGTTAAATTTGTGGCCTCTCTTTCATTGTTTTTCTAACATTTGTTCAATGTTTATCGTGCACTATATTTCCATTGACTTTTCTTTACCCAACTTGTGAGATGCAAAATGAGATAATCCTATTGTTTGCACCAAGATGTATTTCTAATTAAAGTTTTATGTTATGTGGCAAGGACACAGTTTTCTTGCCTTATGGACATATTTGCTCCATGTTATTCCTCAAATTTTACCATGCATTTTTGTTTATTATTATTTTTTCTTTGTAAAATTTCTTGGATTTTACTGAACCTACCAGAGTCTAAATAGTTTTAAAGGCTCACTATCATGAAATAAAATCCCTCATGTAGACGATGAAATTTAAATAAAAATAGTCCATTGGGATATAAGAGAAGGTGCATGTTATATTGTCATATGAGCATTAGTATTTTTGAAAGGTTGAAGCAGCTGGAAGGAGAAGATGACCATGATAAGACAGAGTTCCCCATGCTGGGGAAAATTCTACTGCCTGGAGCAACTAGCTTGGCACCCCTCCCCGACCCCTTTAGCTTTCCATTAGAATTCTGGTTTCTTTTCTTGATATTTCCCATAGCTTTACATTAAAATCTTGGTTTCCCTCTTTTTAATTGCTGCCCAAACTAGAGGAAATTGGCAGATCTGGTTTAGATGCCAGGTTGACATTCTGGGTAACCTTTTAAGCATCATAGATAGTAAATTCTCCATTTCTGGGTGGAGTGTAAGAACTATATTCTGAACACAGGATGCATGAAGTAAAATTGAAGCCACATTGCACTGAAGTAGTTTGATTAATAATGTTGCTGTTGTAACTTGTATGAACTTCCTACTTGTCAATCCCTTAGAAGTAACCTTTTGCCTCACTCTTACTGAGCAGTCTTGGTAACATCAGCCCCAACTGTTTCTTCCCTTGAGCAATGAAATAAAGTTGCCTTTCAGTACTTCCAGTTGAGTCTCTGGTTTATTGTATGAGACAAGTCAGTCCGAGTGGAACCAGGGATTTCCACAGCAACAATGAGCACAACCAGGCAATAATACCTTATACTTATTGACTGGTGTATCATTGTCATTCTTCAATGTTTAGTTAATTTAGTTTTCACAACGGCTCTGTGAGGCAGACTCTATTAATATTTACATAATTCAGAAGATAAAATGGGGGATAAGAAAGGGTAAATAAATTACCCAAGTTCAACTCAAAAAGGATAAATACATAGTGTAAGTTCGCAGTGGCCTTAAGCATAAAAACAAGTTTTGAACATGTTCTACATGTAGGTTCCACTTTCCAGGTTCGTAATAGTTAGTCTAAAAAAACTTCTTAATGCCAATTTTCTGAGTTAATGATGTCATCCCTGAGATGACAGAGAATATCCAATTAAAAGAAGAGAAATAGCAGTGGGGTTCATAAAATAGTGAATATCTAGGACAATGCCTGGAAGAGAAAATAAATTCAATAGAGACAATGAATTAATAAATTGACACAGGAAGCTAATCGATTCATTTCGATGCATGATTTGTTCAAACTAAACAATGGAAAACCATCACAATGTGGATGCAGGGCATAGTCTGGGCAGGTTTATAATAATAACTGGTGGGGGATACAAGGAATTATTATGAAGTATTAAGGAACAGGAGCCATGGTAACACAGGGGTTAGAACTCAGCTGCTAACCTAAAGGTCAGCAGTTCAAACCCACCAGCATCTCTTTGGAAACCTAAGGGGCAGTTCTAGTCTGTCCTGTATAGGTAGGAGTCAGAATTGACTGGACGAGGTTGGATTAAGTTTTTTGGTGTAGTAAGGAAGACATTAAAAATCAATAAACGAGGAAGTTCCCATTTCAAGAAATGGTTTTTGAACTTTTGGCTTGAGAAATTCAACCAGTTTTTAAAAATAAAGATACTACTGATGTTACCTCTTTAAAAAAGGAGGTCTGTGGGAAGAAGGTTTATTCCCCGTCATCTTCTTCTTCCTGAACTTTGTTACTGCGTGAACTTCAACTTTGGGGGAGTTTAAGGTCAATGGATTGCCAAGTACATTAACTTTGATTTTGCTCAGCTACTGAACCAACAAGAGCCATCAGGGCCCACTACTGGACAATTTTTTTTTTTCTTTTTCTTTTCTGGTTCATTTTTTAAAATAAGTTAAAACCTCCTCTTGAGCTACTGTTTGAGTGATTCATTTATTTATTGAGTGTTTCATTACACGTCTGGGAAAAGAATTCTAGATGGTACAATGAGGAGAGACACAAGCACTACCTGAAGTTTTGAAAGGCACCGTGTGGTTCTATGTTTTGCCATTTATAGAGTCTAACATGTGAAAGAACCATCTGTAAATGTGCAATATATTGGTTATTGCCATGATTAATGTAAACATTGAAGAGCTTCCCACCACAGTAATCACACATACCAAAAGGAAAACACAGAACTCATTGATACTCATCAACTCAAAGAAAATAAATTTGTCTAATCCACTCACACAGTTTTTCACTGAAGGAGCTCCTGAAAATAAGAGAAACAGAGAAAGAGGGAGAGACAGTGAACGATAAGAAAATACAGTTCTAATAAGAAATAATCTGTGATTCATTAAAATATTTAATAATCCCCAATAATCTTAATACTTGTTGTTTTACGGTGCCAGGAGTTGATACTGATCACAGAAACCCCATGAACAACAGAACAAACAAGGGCCTGGTTCTGCACCACCTCATAATCATTGCTATGTTTGAGCCCATTGCTGCAGACACTGTGTCAATCCATCTCACTGAGCTTCTTTCTATGTTTAACTGACCCTCTACTATACCAACCATGATGTCCTTCTCCCAGTAATGAACCCACCCAACAAGTGTTAAATAGTACCAGCATTTGATTTCTCTACTAGAAAAAGTTACCACCAAGCAAATGGGGCTGAGGGAATTGACAAATTGGTACAACATATATTGCTGGATTCCCTAGAGAAAGAGTAAACTGGTGGAGAGGTGAACACAAACGTTAAGGTAGGGAAGTCTCAGAAATCAAGTTAGAAGAGTGATATTTTAATTTCCAGCATATGTGAATGGCGCACCCTAGAACTGTGAAGGGCATGCCCTTCACTACAACGTGTGATGTTTCTTCCGGTTTCCACTGTGTCATATTCTAGCAGAAGTTCATCTTATTATAGCCAGTCTTACCAGTATACAACAGCAACTAACAAAAACAAACCTGTATAGCCTCCTTGATGAGAAGAATAAACATATTTTGTATGATATTATATTAAATACCACCAAACATGCACAATATATGAAAGAATAGCAAAGTTCAAGATCAGATGTACCTGTCTATTTACATAATTATTAGCTCAAAAACTAAAAAAAAAAAAAAAAGAAATACAAATTAAAAATAGAAATGTTTTCATTTTTAAAACTCACTTTTTCATGGAACTTATCTATGAACAGCACAACCCATTGAGTCTATGGAATTTGGGAGCTTATATAAAATAATTGATACAGAAATAAAATACAAGAGCTTTTTACAAGGCTTTATTTTCTAAAAATCATTAAATTTTCATGGTTTTTCTAACCATAAAGACATTTAATACCTGCTCAGGTAAGCATGGGTTCTACATCTTTTAAAGTGCTTCATACATGGATATAGCTTTTACTTCTTTATTTCTTGTTACTTTTATTTTCTAAATCCTTTTATTGAGATATAAATAACATGCCATAAAATTTTCTCATGTGTCTTGAATTTTTTCTTCCATTCTTTCAGCTTGAGAAATGTCAAACATGTCCTTCCTTTTTAGTTTTTTAACTCTAGGCCTTAGCACATTTCATTACAATACTTTAAATTGTCTTCTAGAAACTCCCTTTGAAATCTTCTGTTCACCTCTTAAACTGTATTATTTCTCTTGTTTGCTTTAGCTACTCCACATTCAAGAGCAAATGTTGGAGTATCTTTGGACATCCATTAGGTTTTGTCTTTCTTGTCTTTTAATGATTTTTTGATTTCTTCAGGTATGATGTACTTGATGACATCTAAAGTTGGCTAATCTGCGGCCATTAGTGTTCAGTGTGTCAAATCAATTCTTGGGATGATCTCTATATTTCTGGTAGGATATATTTAAGGTCATATTTTGGTTTTCATGGACTTGCTCTAGATCTCTTCAGCTTCAACTTGTACTTGCATATGAGCAATTGACTGTCAGTTCTATGGTTAGCCCCTGGCTTTGTTCTGTCTGATGGTATTGAGCCTCTCCAACATCACAAGAATAGATCTGATGCCTTGAACTCTAATTATCAAAGACCTAAGGAGTTGTGCAATGACACCAAGGACATCATAAATAAAGAAAGCAATGGGTCGCTAAAAAGACAGGAGAGAAAGAAAAGACAAAAAATGCATGTTGGTTGAGACTCTGAGACTTGCTCTTGAAAGTCAAATAGCTAAAGTGAAAGGAATAAATGATGAAGCAAAAGAGCTGACCAGAAGACTTCCAAGGGCAACTAAGAAGACAAAATAAAGTGTTATGATTCCATGTGCAAAAACCTGAGATAGAAGTACAAAAGGGAAGGACACTCTCAGTATTTCTCAAGCTGAAAGAACTGAAGAAGAAATACAAGCCTTGAGTTGCAATACTGAAGGATTCTACAGGGAAAATATTAAATGACCAGAAAGCATCAAAAGAAGATGAAGGGAACACACGGAGTCAGTACACCAAAAGGTATGGCCAATGTTCAACCATTTCAGGAGGTGGCACATGATCAGGAACCAATGACACTGAAGGAATAAGTCCAAGCTGCACTGCAGGCACAGGCAAAACACAAGGCCGGGGAATTGACAAAATACCAATGGAGATATTTCAACAAATGGATGCAGCACTGGAAGTGCTCACTCTTCTAGTCCAAGAAGTTTGAAAAACAGTTACCTGGCCAACCAATTGGAAGAGATCTTTATTTATGCCTATTCCTAAGAAAGGTGATCCAACCAAAAGCAGAAATTATCAAATAATATCATTAATATCACATGCTAGTAAAAGTTTGCTGAAGATAATTCAAAAACAGCTACAGCAGGATAGCAACAGGGAAATGCCAGAAATTCTAGCCAGATTTAGAAGAGGATGCGGAACCAGGGATATTTCTGATGTCAGATGGATCCTGGCTGGAAACAGAGAATACCAGAAAGATGTTTACCTGGGTCTTATTGATTACGCTAGGGCATTTGACTGTGTGGAGTATACCAAAGTATGGATAGCACTGTGGAGAACGGGAATTCTACAGCACTGAATTGTGTTCATGAGGAATCTATGCATGGATCAAGAGGCAGTAGTTCAAACAGAACAATGGAATACTGCATGGTTTAAAGTCAGGAAAGGTGTGCGTCAGGGTTATAACCCTTCACCGTATCTATTCAATCTGTATGCTGAACAAATAATTTGAGAGGCTGAACTATATGAAAAAGAACGCAGCAACAGTATTAGAGGAAGAGTCATTAACAACCTGCAATATGCAGATGAGACAACCTTGCTTGTTGAAAGTGAAGAGGCCTTGAAGCAGTTACTGATGAAGGTCAAAGACCACAGCCTTCAGTATAGATTACATCTCAACATAAAGAAAACAAAAGTCCTCACAACTGGACCAATAAACAACATCATGATATATGGAGAAAAGATTGAGATTACCAAGGATTTAATTTTACTTGGATCCACAATTACCAGCCATGGAAAGAGCAGTCAAGAAATAAAAAGATGCATTGTGCTGGGTAAATTGGCTGCAAAGACCTTGTTAAAGTGTTGAAATGCAAGGATGTCACCTTGAGGACTAAGGTCTATTTGACCCAAGTCATGGTGTTTTCAATTGGGGAAGGTGGACAATGAATAAGGGAGATCAAAGAAGAATTGATGCCTTTGGATTGTGGTTTTGGAAAAAAAAAAAATTGAATATATCATGGACTGCCAAAAGAATGAACAAATCTGTCTTGGAAGAAGTATAACCAGAATGCTCCTCAGAAGCAAGGATGGAGACACTACGTCTCACATACTTTGGACTTGTTATAAGGAGCATTCAGTCCCTGGAGAAGGACATCATGCTTGGTAAAGTACAGGGTCAGTGGAAAAGAGGAGGACCCTCAACAAGATGGATTGACACAGTGGCTGCACCAATGGGCTCAGTATAATAATGATTGTAAATATGGCTCAGGACGGGGCAGTTTTTTTTTTCTTCTGTAGCACATAGGGTTGCTATGAGTCAGAACCAACTCAAAGGCACATAACAACAACAAGAAGAAAGTAGAGGGTCAGCAAATAAAATGAAGACCATCAACGAGATGGACTGACACAGTGGCTCCAAGGATGGGCTCAAGCATAACAACGATTGTGAGAATAGTGCAGGCCCAGGCAGTGTTTCATTTTGTTGTACATAGGGTTGCTGTGAATTGGAACCGACTCCGTGGGCACCTCACCAAAACCAATGACAATATTAGCCTGGAAATTCCTCAGACTGATAGAGGGCCCCCATGATCAACCTACAGCTACCATCAAACATGGTATGAAACATTGAATAAATTCTCAGGAAGATCAGGAACACAATATGTAAATCTACCCTTCCCAAATCTATCAGACATTTTAGTGGATGTTCTAGAAAACAGGATAAGGCAATAAAAAACAAATAAATAGGAAGCATTCAGATTGGAGAGGAAGAGGGAAAGCTCCTTTTATTGATAGATGGCATGATTTTTTATGTATAAAATCTAATAGAGCCTACAATAGAGTTAAAGTATTAAAAAGTTAACTTATGTGAATTTGGTTTCGGGTTAGTGGTGAATTAAAAAAATAAATAAATAAAAAAAAAGCCCGTCTGAATTTAAAGTGAGTTTACATTTGCTATATAGATACATTGGGGGATTTTTTAGATATAACACTGGTAATGGATTGAACTGTGTTCCCCCAAAATGTGTTTCAACTTGGCTAGGTTAGGATTCCTAGTAGAGGTTTCTTCTCCAACATTTTTTAATGTGATGTGATTATTCAATGTGTTTTAAATCTTAGCCTCTCTGATGTGAATGAGGCAGGATTTGTAGCAGCCATGTTAATGAGAAAGGACTCAATCTACAGAATTAGGGTGTATTGAGTGAATCTCTTCGAGATAGAAGAGTGAAAGGAGCAGAAAGGAGTAGGATCTCATGCCACCAAGAAAGAATCACCAGTAATGGAGCACTTCCTTTGGACCTGGGGTCCAGGACCTGAGAAGTTCCTAGATCAGGAGAAAGTTGATGACAAGGACCTTCCCCCAGAGCCAACAGAGAAAGAAAACCTTCCCCTGGATCTGGCATCCTAAATTTGAATTTCTAGCTTTCTAAACTGTGAGATGACTCAGAATCTACTCTACACCAAGGTGTAAATAATGTGAGAATAAACTTCTGTTTCTAAAGGAATCTACTTGTGATATTTGTGTTACACCAGCACAGACATCTAAGACACATGTGGAAAGCAAAATGCATAAAAAGTTTGACCACAGCAAATGTTAAAACTTCTGCTTCTCAAAAGACACTTGTATGAAAACAAGTTATATTTTGGGAGAAAACATTTTCCAATAACATATCTAAAAATGAGTAGTTTCCATAATATGCACAAAGTTCTCCAAACGGAAAAAAAGGAAAAAAAGGAAAGAAACAGTCTACAAAAATGGTCATAAAAATAAACAATAATTTACCGAAAGAAAATATGCAGCTGGCAAATAAGCATATAAAAAGCTCAACATTACTCTTAATTAATGAATTTAAGTGAAAAAATTAATGACAGACCTCTTTACAGCTATTAGAATATCAGGCAGTTGGAGGAACCAGAACATTCATAAACCGCTAGTGGAAATTGAAAAGGGAATAAATACTTTAAAAAAGTAATTTGTTTTAAAGATTAGATCTTTGAAGTCTAACCACAGATTTGCCATGAAATTTAGCTATTCTATTCATGTATATCTAACCAGAGACATGACAGTATTTTTTCCTTATAAAGACATGTGTACAAATTTTCATAGCAAATTATTTGTAATAACCAAATAGTAGAATCAACCCAACAGTTCACCTACTTGAGAATGAATAAATAAATTGCGGTATATCAAAGAAAATGAATACCACTCAACAATAAAAACTACTGAATTACCATTATATGCAAATACATTGTTGAAAAGTACAAATCAAAAAATCAGACTTTGTCAAAATTAAAACTACTCACACTTAGACGTTTATCCCAGAGAAATGAAAGCTGTGCTCATTTAAGAACACTTACACAAATTAGTAGACAAGTGGTAACTTTGGTGAAGTGTAAGACAGTATACAATACTGGAGAAGTTCTCACCACTTGACCTGGGCAAAGTCATAGAAGCTTCACAGACATCCATATGCCCTGAGAGAATGAACTACCATGCTCAGGGCAGGAAACCATGATCTCAGGGGACATCTAGCTCAATTGGTGTAACAGTCTATAAAAAGAATGTTCTACATTCAATTGTGGTGAGTAGAGACTAGGGTCTTAAAAGCATGCGTGGTCATCTAAGATACATTTACTGAACCCATCCTGACTGGAGCAAAGGAGAATGAAGAAGACCAAAGACACAAGGAAAAGATTAGTCCAAAGGACTAATGGACCACAATTACTACAAACTGAGCTGAGAAATACTAGAAAGTGCCTGGCTCATACCACCAACTGCTCTGATAGGCATCACAGTAGAGGGTCTCAGAGAGAGTGGGAGAAAAATGTAGAACAAAATTTAAATTCACACACACAAAAATACCAGGCTTGCTGGTCTGACAGACTGGAGAAACCCCCTGAGTATGACCCCTAGACACATTTTTAACTTAGCACTGAAGTCAATACGGAGGCTTGTCCTTTAGGCAAAGATTTAACAGGTCTCCAAGGCCAGAATTGCCCACTTGAGGGATGTAATTCATAGCTTAATCATGTATTTGAGACTAATAGGCACACTAGCCCAAAAGCAAAGACAAGAAGGCAGGAAGAGATGGGAAAACTAGACGAACAGAAACAGAGAACCTAGGGTGAAGAAAGGAAAAGTGCTGACACTTCACACTATTGTCTGTCACCCAAAGTCTCAAAACAATCTGAGTACTAACCATCTAATGGGAAAAAAATTTGCTCCGTAAACTTTCACCTGAATCACAATTAAAAAAAGAAAGAAAAAAGTGTTCATGGAAACATTATTTATAATAGGTAAAAAATGGTAAAAACCCAAAATGTCTTTCTATGGGTAAATTGTTTAGCAAATTATAATAAATCCACACATGAGATAATACTCAGCAGTAAAAGAAACAAATTATTGATGCACACAACAGTAAGGAGAAACCTCCACAGAGTCATGTGAAGTAAAAGAAGTCCATCTCAAAAGGTTGTTGTTATCTGCCATTGTGTTGACAACTTATGGTGACCTTATGGAAAACAGAACAAACATTGCCTGGCCCTTTGCTATCTTCACAATCCTTGGTATGCTTGAGTCCATTGTTGTAGCCACTATGTCAATCCATCTCATGGAGAGCTTCCCTTATCCAGTTGGTCCTCTGTTTCACCAAATATGATGCCTGATTCCAGAAACTGGTCTTTCCTGATGACATGCACAAAGCAAGAATGTCAGACAATGTTCTGCTGGAGACAACAAAATATCTATCAGTAAAGAATTTTTATTTTATTAGGTGCCTTCTAGCCAATTGAGACTTATAGTGACTTATAAGACAGAGTTGCAATGCCCCAAAAGTTGCCTAGCGTAATCTTTATGGGTGTAAATGGTCAGGTCTTTTCTTCCCATAATGGCTTATGGGATTAAACTGTCAAACTTTCATTTAGTAGTGAGTACTTAAACATTGAAAAAAAAATATATATATAAAACAAGAAAAAAAAGCATAAATAGATACATTACGAATATTTTAAACAGCAAAATGTCCCAATAAGATATACCATGATAGATGTATATTCATAACAAAAGATTACACATAAAATATCACACTTTACAAGGTGTGAAAGTTAAGGTTGTGTGTCAACTTCGCTGGGCCATGATTCTTAGTAGTATAACAGTCCTATGATGTTATCATCATCTCCATGATGGGATCTACTGGGAATAGCAAATTTGTTGGTGTATGTGGCCTGCATGGAATATAAGTACACATTCTAGCAAGGTTTGTTGGCTTTTTGTCACTTTGAATCCTGCACCAGGCTCCTGTTACTCTGATCTCTGGTTCTTGGGAATTGAATGAGCAGCTTGCCTGCAGTCTTGCCTGGCAATCTTGGGATTCTTCAGTCTTCAGCTGCTAAGCAAGAGCCCTGCTGTCTGACCTGCAGATGTTGGGTTAGCCAGCCCCTGCAGCTGCGTAAATCAGGAGAAGCCTCTAACGTGACCCATAGACTTGTGACTTTCCAGCCTCTACAGCCATTCCATTGATATAATTCTCTCTATCTATGCCTTTTTAAACTTACTGGTTTTGCTACTCTAGAGAACTCAGCCCAAGACACAAGGGTATATTGACATGGTACAGTACATGTGAAGCACAGCCAGATATGTATGAAGGTGAGAAAGATGTTTTGGGGTAAAAATTGGACAGAATGGAAAAAAACATATTGAAATGTAATAAAGGAAAATAAACAAGTAAAATCCCAAGCAGTCTGATGATCGCAATTAACCATGAAACTAGAAGGAAGGGTAACATTTCTGTTTCTGAGGTCAAAAACAAAACCAACCAACAAACAAAAAAAAACCTGATCAATAACAGTAACAGCAACAATTACAACAGCAAGCTGGGACGCGATACCTCACACATGCCCGATGCATTACTTTTGTTCCATTTAAGTCTTTTAAACAATGCAATAAGAAAGCGTTTAAGCAGATCTTCATTCTGTCATCCATTTGAAGAGGCCCCTGTAGAAACAGGGAGTACTGATAGTTCCATTTTATAGATACAGTATTTTAATCCACATCGCTGTGCGGTAAAAATGGAAAGGAGTAAAGAGTAAAAGGCAAGTCTGTATGAAATAAATAAATATAGACATGTATACATACTATATGATTGAAAACTTGCTTACTGATGAATAAAAATTGTCCTGGGCAATTAACAAACAACCCCCAGATATTTTAAGCTTTTAAATGGTTCAGGAATAATCAACTAATTGCTTGTCATCTCCTCAGGGAGCATCTCCAAAGGGTTGAAAAAAAGTCCATAAATTCGTCTCACTCCGTCGTGTTAATCACATGGGGGAGTGAAGACGGAGACTTCGTTACAGGTAAAAAGATAGACTATTTCTATATTTTAGCAATATCCAGGATATTTCAGCGACACTTGCAAGGTCCCACTGCTATTCAATGGCATATTCATTGCAAAATATTAGGATTTCTGAGTCAGTGCTGTGTGTATTCTACATTTCAATAGTGCCTGAGACTAGAATCTCTCTATGTTTTTCTGTCATGCTTTTTTTTTTTTCAAATATTCACACTTTGTTTCAGAGGCTAAATGCTCATAAGCATCTATGAATCATTATCATTAAATGCCTAAATAATATTTTATATTATATAAATAATTATATGAAGAAACAAGAAACAAAGAGGGAGAAAAAAAAAAGAGTCCTGGAGTCAATTTTGCCTCATAATTACCCCCAGCGTATCAGAGAATAGTGCTCCATAGGTTTTTCAACAGTTGCGACCTTTCAGAAGTAGATCTTCCTTTATTCCCAGGCACCTCTCAGTGACTTGATCCCCCAACCTTTCAGTTTATAGCTGAGTGCTTAAGTGTTTGCTCAACTCAGATGGCCTAACTATGTGAATAAAAAAAGAATAGCAGGGCTCAAATATGAAAGTAAAGGAAGCATGTGCAGTATTAAAAATTACCGTAGCAGAATGATGAAGCTGCAGGTATTCAGTCTCCGATGTTGATGTCCTTCAAAATAGTTATATAGTGGCTCTAGGCTCTTCTATGTCCAGCTCAAATGTAATTCAATATTTAATATATGTTTAAATAACTGTGCAAATGTGCATTTTTGCTAATCTCTTGATAAATTTTTTTTTTTTCTTGATAAGGAAACAAATACATTTCCATCTATCTCACACCTTTTGTTGAGATGTGAAAGCAAGTTTTGGAGTTTAGGAAACTTTAAGTAGCCAGTTTGATGATAGTGTACTATATACCATATTCTTCAATTTCCAATGGAATCTACCATAAGAAGTTATAATTTTCTCAAAGAATATAGCTTTATATAATGAGAATCAGATGTTCAACAAAGATAGTAAACTATGGAAAATAACTTCGTGCTCTCCATGGAACTCCAGAGCTGTTGAGAGGAAGTCCTCTTACCTTTCCTTACTTTATAGGAAAAGCAATATTTAACAATATAAGAACTTTTTTACTTCAGCCTTTCATCATTGTAACTAAAGATTTATGTTGGTTTTATTGGATTCGTTGAAGATAGTTGATTTCCTAATTGTAATATCTACTGATGCTCAATTCAGTTCTTCTTTAAAAAAAAAAAAAGAAAGAAAGAAAAGATTTTATTGTGTTTTAGGTGAAAGTTTACATAACGAATGAATTTTCCAATCAAAGATTCTTACACAACGTGTGCCAGCAGTCTCCTAATCTCCTCTCTGGCTTCCCTGTTTGCATTTGTCAGGCTTCCCTGTACCTCCCCGACTTCTTGCCCTTTTGGTAGTTGATTGTCCTAAGTGGCACCTCCTTCACAGATGTTGTCTTTTAATTTAACAGCCCTGTGTGTTATTGAGCTGAAAGCAGGCCTCCAGGGGTGTCTATAGTTTCATGTTAGAATCTATCTTAAGGGATCAGTCTCAGGGGTTTCTCCAGCCTCTTTCAAACCAGTATATCTGGTCTTTTGTTGTTGTTGTTGTTCAAATTGAATTTTGTTCTACATTTTTTACCCATCCTGCCCCAAACCTTCTATTGTAATCTTGGTCAGAGTGGTCAGTAATGGCAGCCAGGTACCATCTAGTTTTCTGTTGTCAGGTCACGGGAGGTTGGGATTCAAGTGGCCCACTAGTTCTTTGGACTAATTGCTTCCTTATGTCCTCAGTTTTCTTCATTCTCCTTTGGCTAGCTGGGAAAAGACCAATAGTTGCTTTCTGACATAGGCATTTTGTCAGTGTAGGTCACAACTTTTTCAGCAATATTTTATATGAGACAGTATATTTCCCATTTTATTATTTAATATGATACTGTTTTTTTTTTTTTTTTTTCCTATTTCCTTGATTATTCCTGGCTCAGAGGCTGCTGGTACTGCTGTTTTCATGTAAGTAGTATCATTTCAAGCCATTTATTCTTTTACCTTAAACTGCCATCCTCATCCTTTTCTGGAAATTTTTTTTTTTTATCTGTGGTTTATTAGGGATATGTATATACATTTTAGTTTAAATATACTTATATTTATATGCATTATGTGTTATATAATAGTTTAGACTAGAGGATTTCATTAACCAGATGGAATTTTTTAATGAAAGTTCATTTTAAAATCAACGGTAGTGACCTCACTTTCTCTCAATTTCCTCCCACTATTGTAAATATTTTTGTGAGAAAATACATGTGATTTGTTAGAAATGACTTTATATGTGTTACTTATAATGAAAGGACAACCAGATTAAGACATAATTTAAGTAAATTTATATTAAAACACACTCACTACCTTTAAGGTGATCCTGACCCATCAGTGACCACAAAGGGTTTCCAAGGCTGTAAATCTCTATGGAAGCAGACTGCCACATCTTTCTACTGCAGAGCAGCTGGTGGTTTCCAAATGCCAACCTTTAGGTTAGCAGTCGATTAAGATATATTAAAATGTAAGTAAGGTAGAAGATATATGACCCAGACGACTGGTACACTGATGGGCCAATTTCAGTCAGAGAGTTCAGGGTGGGGGAAGGAAGGGCTGGGTCAGTTACATGGATAACACACTACTCAAGCTACTCATCTTCATAGCCTGGCATAGAAGCTAGGTCACACTAGAAGGATTTACATATACATATGTAAAGAAAACTCCTTTCAGATAAGTTACTGTCATCACTTTAAAAACAGCAAGGACACTATATATTTCATATTTGAGGGTTATGTCCTGATACTTTAAACACATTGAAACATGTAATCCTCATTGAGTTTTCAACCACTCTGAAAGGAAGTGGTCATTTTACAAGTGTGGATAAAGAGATTAAGGTATCTTACTCTATAAGCCACAGGAGGAGGTATAAAAGAGGCTGTATCTACATGTGTCTACCACCTTGGATATTCCCCTGTGTAAAGATGAAAAATCCCCACAAAGATCTATTAGATTTTCCCTGGCAAGACATGTGGTTGATTCTTGTCACGTATGTTGTTTCAGTCTGCACCATCTGTGGCACAAAGGCTTTTACTGGACTACGTTTTGAAATGAGGCATATTAGATATTTGCACACATTCTGGGAATTTGCAGTTTAAAATTTTCATAATCAACAAATGTATTATAATTTTGTAAATGCCATTATGTCATTGTCATTAAAGACATAACAAAGAGAAAGTTTAGTAACCATTCATATACATAACACCTAACATTTTTAATATTTTTACAATTTTTGCTTCATATATTTATCTGTATATTAAAAAAAAACCCAAGCCCATTGTCATCAGTTCGATCCTGACTCATAGACACCCTTTAAAACAGAGGAGAACTTCCCCTTCGGGTCTCTAAGGAGTGGCTGGTAGATCCAGACAGCTGACTTTTTGGTTAGCAGCCAAGCCCTTAACCACTGCTCTGCCAGGGATCCCATCTCTGTGTGTGTATGTGTGTACGTGTATGTGCGTGAACGTGTGTGCATATATATGTACATATACAAGTACACACATGCCTACGAGCACATGTACACATACATGTACACCTATACCTACGCCTGTACCTTTATCTCTGCCTACATGCACATCTGCATTTACACTTGTATCTATATCAGGATTTCTCATCTTCCCCTCCAGTGACATTTGGACTGGAAATTTCCTTATTGTGAGGAGTTACCTGTACATAGTAAAATATTTCGCAACATCCCAGGCTTCCATTAGATACCTGTAGTTCCCTTCTCCTAGTTGTGACATCCAAAATGTCTCAGACATTGACAAATGTTCTTTGGGGAGCAAATTTTCCCCGACTGATAACAAGGTAGGTTTCTCTTTCTCTCCCCATGGTTCTCTCTCTGTCTATCTTCATGGACTTATGCTTTATTGGTGGGAGGTGGGTTTACTTGCAAATATCTCTACTGGAAACTTTGGATTTATCTTATTCATTTAGCATATTGCCCTTGTATACTAAAAATCCACCAGAGGATACTACATAAACCCTGTTGACGATGCTGATGTCTCTATCCACAATAGGTTTCCTGATAGACCAAGATGGACAAACACAATCTAACAGCGCTGAATGAATTCATTCTGACGGGAATCACAGACCACCCAGAGCTGCAGGCTCCATTGTTTGGGCTGTTACTCATCATCTACATGATCTCAGTGGTGGGCAACTTGGGCATCATCATCCTCACCAAGATGGACTCCAGGCTACAAACTCCCATGTATTTTTTTCTCAGACACCTGGCTATCACTGATCTTGGTTATTCAACAGCTGTGGGACCCAAAATGTTGGTAAATTTTGTTGTAGATGAAAATACAATCTCCTATTGTTTTTGTGCTCTACAGCTAGCTTTCTTTCTCTTGTTCATCATTAGTGAATTATTCATTCTGTCAGCAATGCCTTATGACTGCTATGTGGCCATCTGTCACCCTCTGCTCTACACAGTCATCATGTCACAAAGGGTATGTCGGGTACTGGTGGCAATCCTCTATCTTTAAAGTGCATTTGTTTCTCTTCTTATAACCATAAAGATTTTTAATTTATCCTTTTGTGGCTACAATGTCATCAGTCTTTTCTACTGTGACTGTCTCCCCTTAGTATCTTTGCTCTGCTCAACCAGAATTGAATTGATATTCTCATCTCAGCATCTATTGATTCGATTTCAACCCTTCTAATAGTCCTTGTATCTTATCTGCTTGTTTTTTTAGCCACTCTCAGGATTAACTCAGCAGAGGGCAGGCACAAGACCTTCTCCACCTGTGGATCCCACCTGACCGTGGTGGTCGTGTTCTATGGGACTTTAATTTTTACATATGTGCATCCCGAGTCCAGTCATTCCCATGAAACTGATAATGTGGCTTCCATATTTTACACCCTGGTTATTCCAGTGTTGAATCTCTTGATATATAGCTTGAGGAACAAAGATGCAAAACATGCCATTTGTAGAACATGAAATAAATTAAGCAATATCTTTTCTACCACTTATCAAATGGTTCTTATATCATGGGCTTCAAACCTTGTCTGTGAGCCTCTATAGGGTATAGTGAGCAAAAATACATTCCACACATATTAATAAATTTACTTTTATGTGCCAGTCACTCTTCTAAATGCACTGATGAACAAAAGAGGAAACTAAAGAGTAAAAACCTTTGTCTTCCTTGCAGGGAAGAGATGGATCACACACTTAAAAACTACGTAAATGTTATAGTGCAGAATAACATGTTGGGGCCCTTGTGGTGCAGTGGCTAAATTGCTCTGCTGCTAACTGTAAGATCGCCAGTTCAAACCCACTAGCCACTCCATGGGAGAAAGATGTGGTAGTCACCTTCCACAAAGATTTACTGTCTTGGAAACCCTATGCATGAGTACTATTTTGTCCTATTGCGTTGCTAGGAGTTGGAATCTACTCAACAGCAGTGCATTTGGGTTTTTTTTTTTTTTTGAGAAAGTGCTAGAAAACAAGACCTTTTCTCATTGAGTCAATTCTGAGTCATAGAAAACTTAATGGACAGGGTAGAACTGTTCCATAGGGTTTCCAAGAAGCAGCTGATGGATTTGAAATGCTGACCTTTTGGTTAGCAGCCAAGTTCTTAACCAATGCACCACCAGACTTCCAGGAGAATGTGTTGGGAACCATGAAGTCAGGAAAGGAGAGTGGATATGCTGAGTGGAAGTGGGAAAAGGCACTAGTTTCAAAAGTGGAGCTACAATGACTCTGGTGTTTTTTCTTCTATTAAAATAAGCTTTGCAGTGTCAGTTCTTCCATTTGTGTATGTGTGTTTGTGTAAGCACTTGCCTTCTGTTTTAGTCTTCATAGTTTCCGAGGGGAGTGTTAGATTTGGGCCAGGTTGCAAGGAGTCACAGGATAGTGTGATGATTTGAAGTACTCAAGTTATCTAAATTTGCTCAAGTGCCCCGATTCTCGACTTTGAAGTTCCATTGTTATTAACGCATTTAATTTCACATATCAATCTGTTAACGCACCTTGCAATTTAGCAATTTACAAGTTCAGCTGTCTGTCTGACTTTGTTCTAATCCACCCATTTTGCCTAGATCTAAGAGTGGGGAAGGAATTCCAAACTTGGGAGCAACTCTGGATAACCTCAAGAAGCTTATCTTAATTAATGTATATTCTGATCAGTGTGCACTGGTTTTCTTTGGGTATATACCAATTAAGATAAATTTCTTGCTGTCATCCAGAATTGCTCTCAGGTTTGGGATTCCTTCCTCACTACTTGTTCTTGTTTAATAATTATCTTTTGTTTGTTTTTGTTTCATGGGTAGTTATCTTTTCTTATCTATATGAAAAACTTTTTAAAATATTCATTCAATTATTTTATGCGTACTTCCTTGGGTAAAAGGATATTCTGTTTCATAGGTTTGACCTTCTTAAACTTTGGTCAATATTTATTAGGCACTATATTTTCATGGACTTTTGTTAACCCTACTTATGAGAGGCAAAATGAGATAATTCCATGTTTTATACCGTGCTGTATATCTAATTAAAGGAAGGTCTATTATGCGGCAAAGATACAGCTGTCTTGCCTTATGACATAGCTGCTCCAGATTACTCCTCAAAATTTTTCCTGTATTCTTTTTTCCAACATTTCTAGGGTTTTATTGAAGCTCCTAGAATCTAAATTATTTTCTTTGTTCAAGATCGTGAAAGAAGATCCCCTGCGTAGCCAATGAAATTTGAATAAATATAGTTTATTGGAATATAAGAAAAAGATGCATGTTACATTGTCATGTGAGCATAAATAGTTTTGAAAGTTTGAAGCATTTAGAAGGTGAAGATGATCATGATAAGACAGAGCTCCCCAGGCTGGGGAAGATTCCACTTCCCTGAGCAGCTTGCTTGACACACCCCTAGCTTCACATTAGAATCCTTGTTCCTTTACTTGGCATGCTGCAAAGCTTCACATTAAAATCATGGTTCCCCTCTCCTTAACTGCTTCCCAAAACTAGAGGAAATTGGCAAAAACAAGTTTAGACGTCATGATGACATTCAGGACAACCTTTCAGTCCTCATATATAGTAACACCATGGCTCTGGCTGTAGTTTAACCAGCATATTCTGAAGACGTGATGCATGAAGTTACATGTAAACCTTATTGCAGCTCTGCAATGTGGAAAATAATGTTGCTGATGTAACTTGTATGAGTTTCCAACTTATAAACCCCTTATAGGTAATGTTTCCCCTCGGCCTGTCTGAGCAGTCTTGGCAGAAGCAGTCCCAACTGTTTCCCATCCTTGCACCGTGAAATAAAGACCCCTTTCTACTCTTCCACTTGTCTACTTTGGTCTCTTGTTTATTGGCTGAGATGAGTTGTGCCGAGCAGAACCTGAAGTTTCCAGCCGGCAACATTTCTGGTGAGCCAGCCAGTAGTCATCTTCCCAGTTCCAGAGGCGGATAGGACAACAGGCCACCCCAACATCTGGTGCCACCAGGAGATTTCTCCTAGAGACCTTCCAGTAGCCCTGGTAGATGATTCGCCTGGGACCTAACAATGACTTCTTGGGATATACGAAATGCACCTGGGTTATATGGTATATGGTAAGTATCTACATAAAACCTTCGAAGAGGCCCAAGAAGCTGGAGGAATTAACCATTAAGGGCAAGAAAGGCTCTAGACATTTGGAGTTATTTGGTAAATAACAGGAAAATTACTAGGTAAGGCCTTTAGAGTCCCAAGAAGGGGCAGGAATTGACCCTTGAGGGTGTAAAAGGCTCTAGGTATTAGTTATTAGGCTGGTAAAACTAACTAGGTTGTGTAAGTGTATAACGTGTGTGTAGGAAGCGTTTAGATGGTTCTCAGACACAGACTCTGAGAGTCTTGAAAATGCTCACATCCTGAATATGATTTTTATTAGACAGAGCACCCAGGATATACAGAGAAAACTCCAAAAACTTGAGGAAGATGTTGAGATGGGGATCTTGTCTTTTTGAGCTTGCCTACCAAGTGTATTCCTACCAGGATCAGGAAGAGGAAAAGAGAAAAATCACCAATTAGAAGAGACAGGTTGCATTCCTGGACACCACCTTGTAGGGAAATGACTGGTTTCCTGGCAGCTCAAGAAGAGGAGGGACCCTGAAGTGAGAGGGAGTTGGGAGGCCCTGAACCCCATTAAGCTGAGACCAGAGTGCCCAGTGCAAAGTGAGTGGGCATTGGAAGAGAGAAGCCCTAAGTTCTTACCCAGAGGAAAGAAAGAACATGGGGTGCCCCGTGGCCCATGATGCCAATGTGTAAAGCCTCTAATTGAGGAGGACTAGAAGAAAGTCTTCCACCTGAGCCACTGGTTATGATGAAGGTGTGTGTGTGTGGCAGGTGGAGGCGGGAGGAACTGTACAGTTTCTAGTGGATATCAGAGCAGCCCACTCTGTTTTGAGCCTGAAAAAGGCAGCCTGCCATCAAACTGTGTCTGTCTGGGAGTCTCAGGTAAGGGGAGAACCATCCCTTCCTCCAGCCCCTAACCTGCTCTATAGAATAAAAAAATAAGGAAAGTCATTAACACATTCTTTTCTCTATATGCCTGACTCTCCCATTCTTTTGCTGCGAAGAAACTTATGCAAACTGCAAACACAAATTTCTTTTGATAAAGACATCAGGCAGATGCAGGTATCACCAGAGAATGGACGGTGAGTGCAGATGGCCCCGACCACACAGTCACCCATCAATTACAGCATGGAAGAACACTGCCAGGGATCAGCAGAGCCGGGCGTCAAGCATGAAGTGGTCCTGTGGTTATGGGTATGGACCACAATGTGCCAGCACATGCCAAAAATGTGAAAGAACCAAAATTTGCAGTATATTGGATATTGCCATGATTACCATAAACATCCAAGAGCTTCCCACCAAAGTAATCATGCAGATCAAAAGGAACAATACACAACTCAGGAATATCCATCAACCCAAAGGAAAAAAAAAATGTCTAATCTACCTATATACGTTTTCATTGAAGGGGCTCCTGAAGATAAGACAGACAGAGAAAAAGAGAGAGAATGTTGAGAAATACTGAGGAGCTTGAGTATACAAGTTAATATTATTGAAATTAGAATAAGAACTAACCTGTGATTCATTAAAATATTCAATAATCCCCAATAATCTTAATACTTCTTTTTGTGAGGTGTCATCGGGTGGGTTCTAATCACAGAAATCCCATGAACAACAGAAGAAAAGAATGCCCTGTCCTGCACCACCTCACAATCCTTGCTATGTCTGAGCCCGTTGTGGGGCTGTGTCAATCCATCTCACTGAAGGACTTCCTATTTTTCCCAACCCTGTAGTATGGCAACCATGGTGTCCTCCTCCAGGGATTGGTCCCTCCAACCACGTGTCAAATAGTACCTGCATATAATTTCTCTATTAGAGAAAGTTACCACCAAGCAGAGGGAGCTGAGGGAATTGACAAATTTCTACTACCTACATTGCTGGATTCCCTAGAGAAAGAGTAAACCAGTGGAGAGCTGAACAGAAATGGTTTGAAGTAGGGAAGACTCAGAAGTCAAGGGACAGGAGAAGTGATACTCGAATTTCCAGCATATGTGACTGACACTTTCCTAGAACTGGGAGGGGCATAGCTTTCACTACAACATGTGGTGTTTCTCCCAGTTTCCACAGTGCCATATTCTAGCAGAAGTCCACCTTGTATTCCTAGCCAGTCTTACCTACACAAAAAGCCACCTAACAACAATAACAAACCTCTATATTCTCCGTGATGTGAAGAATAAAAATATTTAGTATGATAAATTACTTAAAACCCAGCAAACATGTGCAGCATATGAAATAAAAGCAAAGTATAAGATCAGATATTTCTGTATTTACATACTTCTTAATTTATTACTTGAAGCAATAGAAATTAGTCCATCCTGGATTAAAACTCTCTCATAGAAAATCCAGGTATTTTTAAAACTCATTCTTTCATTGAACTTTCCTTTGTCTTAACCAATTGATTCTATGGCAATTTTGAACTTATTTTAAAATGGTGGACAGAGAAATAAAATATAAGGATTTTTTTCAAGGCTTTATTTTTTACAAAGTCAGTAAATTTTCATGGTTTTGTTAGCGATAAAAACATTTAATATCTGCTAGAGAAAATACGGGTTCTGCATCTTTTAAAGTGCTTATACATAGATATATCACTCATTTCATATCTAGAAAGTAAGATAAATTGGCTTTTTTTTTCTTGTTACTTTTATTTATTAAAACCTTTATTAAGATGTGATTAACATATTATATTATTCACTCACATGGCTTGAATTTTTTCTTCAGTTCTTTCAGCTCAAAAAATGTTGACCATATTCTTCCCTTTTCTGTTTTTAGCTCCAGATCTTTGCCCATTTCATTATAATACTTTAATTTGTGTTCTTGAGCTGCCCTTTGGAAATCTTCAGTTGAGTTTTTAACTTCATTATTTTTTCCCTTCTTGTTAGCTACTCTGTGTTCAAGAACAAGTTTCAGAATCTCTTCTGATATCCATTTTCGTTTTCTCTTTCTTTCCTTTGTAATGACCTTTTGCATTCCTCATCTATGATGCTTGATGTCATTCCAAACTTGTCTAATCTTTGGTCATTAGTCTTCAATGTGTGAAATTTATCCTTGAGATGATCTCTAAACTCAGGTGGAATACACTCAAGGTTGTATTGTGCCTCTCTTGACTTGCTCTAATTTTTTTTCAGCTTCAATTTGTCTTTGCCTATGAGTGATCAATGGTCTGTTCTGCTGTTGGCCCCTGGCTTGGTTCTGACTGATGATATTGTTTCAACAGGTGTAGGCGATTTGATTCCTGTATATTCCATTTGGCAAGGCTCACTTGTGTGCTCTCTGTTTCCGTTCTTGAAAAAAGCTATTTGTGATGAAGAATTTGTTGGTCTTGCAATATTCCAACATGTAATCTCTGGCATTATTTCTTTCACCAAGGCCACATTTTCCAGCTACAAATACTTCTTTTTTTCTGACTTTCACATTATAATCCACTCTTAATGATTAATGCATCTTGATTGCAATTTTGCTGTATTTCAGACTTCATAATTAGTAAAGTCTTCAATTTCCTCATTTTTGGCATTAGTGCTCGGTGGGGAAACTTGAGTACTAGTAGTACTAACTTATGTTCTTTGGAGGCTTTTGGAGATCATCCTATCACTGACAGCACTGTGCTTCATGACAGGTATCTTGAAATGTTCTTTTTGAGGATGATTGTGATGTCATTCCTCTTGTATTCTTCATCCTGGTACTGTATATCATGTAACTGTCCAATTCGAAATGTACAAGACCAGTCCGTTTCAGCTCACTAATGCCTAGGAGACTGATCTTTATGTATTTCATTTTTACAACTTTCACTTTCCTGAGATTCAGACTCCGTATATTCCATGTTCCAATTATTAATGGATGTACGCAGCTGTTTCTTCTCATGTTGAGTCATGCCCATAAAATAGAATATGTTCATCTAATAAAATAAAATGAGAGAAGACTTAAAAAGAAAACTTGCAATAATAGGAGGTGTCGAAGTGACTAATATCTGTTCCCAAGGTAAAAAAAAATACTGAAAATATAGGAAATAAAACACAAAGAAAGGGTGCATTATATTTATGAAATGTACTAATTTAATTCCATTTTAGAACATTAAGCAAATGGGGGAATATTGAGTATGGCCTGACCTAAAGGTAAAATATTTTACTCTAGATCCTTGGATGGGCAAATTGAAACTTAACTGAGAATAAATGAATAAATCTATCTAAAAGAGATTTACTTCCTGGTGAATACAATTTGTTTAGAAAATTAACAAATATGCTACACATTTCATTAAGCTTTCAGGTGCTTCAGATGTAATTAACACATTGCTTGGTATCTCCCCAGGGAGATGCTCAAAGACTGAGAGAAAAGTATATATTGTTTCCTCTACGCCATGTTGCATTCTTCATCTACTATGCTTGATGTCATTCCAAACTTGGCTAATCTTCAGTCATTAGTGTTCAATGTGTCAAATCTATTCTTGAGATGACCTCTAAGCTCAGGTGGAATATGCTCAAGGTGTGAAAACAGATTCATTACAGGTAAAAGATAGAATTTGTTTATAATTAGCATGTTTTACTAGCATCTAGAATATTTTAGTCACAGTTTCACAGCTTCATTTTTATTTGATAGCAAAGCCACAGAAAAATATTAATAATTTTAATTCAATTCAGTCTGCTTTCCACCATTATTCTTGATATGTTTTATATGAGATAAAAATGCACTTCATTTATTCACTTTTGTAATTTAATGGTATGAAATTTAATGTCTGAATTTGTTGACTAATAATTTACTCAGAGACTGCACTACTCACAGTGTTCAGGAATAGATACATCCCAGATAGAAAATAGATATGTAGGCAGATACATAGATGGATAGATTGATAGGTAGATAGATAGAGAGATAAGAGTTAGAGAGGTAGAGAGATAGGTGGAGGGGTAGATACACACATATTCATATGAGGCAGTGATGATCACAGAGTTTTAAACCTATTATTTTGGTATATTGACCTGCAGGGCTATTCTTTTATTTTTAAAACCTCCATGGTATATTCAGATGCACTTTTTTAAAGATTATACTTAAATTTATCCATGATATATCATGCCACATAGGAGTTCCAGTGTTTAACAGAGCATGTTTCATGTTCAAAAGTTTTTGAATAACTTCCGGTAATTCCCATAGATGTCATCATCGGTACGTTTTTTTCTTTTCCTATGCTACCGTATCATATTGTGATTTTCTAAACTTTCTTTTTCATGAAAGTAGAGGATACTTTTTTACAAGCGGGAGTTTATGGTATCAAGTTTTCACTATTCAGGTTTCCTCATATGTCTTAGGTTTCTCCATGAGAAAAAATATATACACCTGATTTCTTACAAAAAACTTAGAATGTGTCAGTTGCAATACAAATGCCCAACTAGAAATGAAAGTATTTTAATTAGACCAGAAAAGAAAGTAATCTAAAGAATGACACTTTTAGACACTTTAGTCATAGAATAGGTGTTATGGAATATAGGGCTGGGGTCACTTACAAGGATAACATTTTAATGAACCTATTCATCCTGAAAATGGTGACAAAGATCTTAAGTCACAGTCCAGAACAATATACCTATAAATATCTTAAAGATCAAAACAATTAACAACAAAAAATAATAATTCCAAGTAACTACTGTCAACAACAAAAAACAGATGATGATGATGATAGATGATAGCTATACAGACAGAAAGACAAATAGGTAGACAAATAGTGTAGACACACTATTTTAGAATTATTTTCAAGCATCGTAGACACATTGAAGCCTTTAACTCTCATTTATCCTTCCTAACAACCCTGCAGAAAAGAGACAGAATATGATTTTTCAGATGGGGATAAAAAGATTCACATAACTTATGTTATTTGTCCAAAGCACCACACTGTATGCATTACAAATGGAGCTACAGCAGAAGTTGCATCAATGTACATATATCTCTAGGCATGTTTTCTTGTATAAAGACAAATAATTTCCACTGTGATCAATTATGTATCTATTGAAAACCTGTCTAGTATGTTGATTGTTCCATTCTGGACCATCTATATATATATGAGTTTTCATAAGATAGTATTTTGAAGGACAGGGTTCAAAATATATCTGTGTATTTTTTAGGTATGTGAAAAAGATAAAAGTTTTAAGAAGAATATAATAAATATCTATGTACCTAACACCTAAAAATTTAACATATTATTCATTTTTGTTTCATCTATCTACCAATGTATCCATCAATCTATCTAATATGTATATGGACGTGTAAAATTTGTTTCAGTTGGATATGTATTCAAATATCCTAAAATAGAATGTTTGGATTTATACTATTCCTTCTGGTTTTGTATACAAAAACCTACCAGACGATATTGCATAAAATCTATTGATGATGCTGATGTCTCCATTCAGAACAAGTTACCCAATAAACCAAGACGGACAAACATAATCTAACAGCACTCAATGAATTCATTCTGATGGGAATCACAGACCGCTCAGAGCTGCAGGCTCCATTGTTTGGGCTGCTCCTCATCATCTACATGATTTCAGTGGGGGCAACTTGGGCATCATCATCCTCACCAAGATAGGCTCCAGGCTACAAACTCCCATGTACTTTTTTCTCTGACACCTGGCTATCAATGATCTTGGTTATTCCACAGCCGTGGGATCCAAAATGCTGGTAAATTTTGTTGTGGATGAAAATAAAATCTTGTATTATTTTTGTGCTATACAGCAAGTTTTCTTTATGATATTCATAACTACTGAATTGTTTATTCTGTCAGCAATGTCCTACGACCGCTATGTGGCCATCTGTAACCCTTTGTGCTACACCATCATCATGTCACGAGGGTTGTGTTCTGTGCTGGTGGCAATCCCTTATCTCTACAGCACATTTGTTTCTCTTTTGGTCACTATAAAGATTTTTAATTTATCCTTCTGTGGCCACAATGTCATCAGGCATTTCTACTGTGACAGTCTCCCCTTGTTATCTTTGCTCTGCTCAGACACGCATGAGATCAAATTGGTCATTTTCATCTTATCTGTTTTTGGTTTGATTTCATCCCTTCTAATAGTTCTTGATTCTTACATACTCATATCCATTCTCAGACTGAGCTCAGCTGAGGGCAGGCACAAGGCCTTCTCCACCTGTGGATCCCACCTGACTGTGGTGGTAGTGTTCTATGGGACTTTAATCTTTATGTATCTGAAGCCCAAGTCCAGTCATTCCTTTGACACTGATAAAATGACTTCCATATTTTACACCCTGGTTATCCCCATGTTGAATCCCTTGATCTACAGTTTGAGGAATAGAGATGTAAAATATGCCTTACATAGGACAATTATGCAATATATTCTCTCAAAGTTCACTCTAACATATGATTCATATAATTCACATTTGGGCTTTAAACTTCTTTCTGTGTGCCTCCAGAGGGAATAGCAAGCACAAAACGCACAGAAAAGTTCAACATATATTTCGATATTGCCTTCTACCAGTCACTCTACTAAGAGCTGTAAGTAGATTAATAAATGAAACAGTACAAAGTGTTGCCTTCTTTGAGCAGGAGTGATGCAATATGAGTATAATAATTAAGAAAGTTGGTAGTTTTTAAAAAAAAAGAAAATTGAATATCTTCAGTGGGATAGTGAAGCTTTAATAGATACAGGAAGATTTCCAAGTACCTGGTGTTTTCCTCACGTACTAGGAAAAAAAAAAGGAGAAAGTGTGTATGTGCTCGTGCCCGTGTGCACACTTCCACAAACTTTCTGTTTTATTGCTGACACTCAGCCCTGGGTAGCTAATTCTGATGAAAAGAAGGCTCAGTGTGGTGGGTTGATTTAAAGTACTCAGTCATTTGAATTTGCTCAAATCTCCAGTTTCTAAACCCTGCCTTTACTTTCATATTTGAGCCCTTAGAGTCTGTTTACTTTGTTATTATTTTTATTATTAAAAAAATTTTTTTTTTGTTTTTATATTGTGACATTAGTATAAACAGTAAAAAAATAAACTTATATTCAGTGAGATCAGCTCGGTACCTGCTTTTGTCTAAGTTAGCCCATTTTGTCTGTATCAGTGGGTATACCTGTTAAGGTAAATTTTTGAGGTTGGCCACAGAATTTCCCAGCTTTTTTCATTTTTTCTGTCCCGGATTATTATTGCTTCCTATTTCCATGCTTTTGTCTCAAAGATTGTTATCCTTATGTCTCCAGAAAAGAACAATTACTCTTGTTTAGAAGTCATTTTCTAATTGTTTATGTGCCCTTGCATAAGAGGTCTATTGTAGGATGAGTTAGGTTTGTTGCCTTGTTTTTGTTTGGCTGGATTTTCTTAAGCTCGATGAACATGAGTGTGAACTTCAGTTCAGTCAGTATCTGTTGTTTGAATTCATCATTCCGATTACTCTGCTTGGAAGAAGCATAAGGAGATAATCCATGGTTTGGGTCATGCTGTGTTTCTAGTGAGTGAGGTGTAACAGGTAGCATTTTATATATTTGTCATGATTTCTGGACATAGTTGCTCCATATTCCCTCTTAATTTTCCTGCATATTTTTTTGTTCTTACTCTTTAAATATTCAAAAAAAAATTGTAATGAGAAAAAAATAAATTTTAGATATATTAAAGCTTTTTTTTTTTTTTTTGCCTTTAAAAAAATAATCCAATCTGTACTTGAGGTTAGGATCCTATGAGGTAGGTTATGATATATTTGCAAGTATGTAGAGAGACTAGAAAACACATGAGAAAAATATCATTTGTAAAGACAGGATATCAAAATGGAAATTTAAAACACAACCCATTCACAACCATCCCAAGTGGCTGGATTGGTAACTTTGGATAAGCTTTTAGTGAAAAAGAATTAACCAATTGTACACAAACTCTTCTACAAAACTGAAGAGGGGTGTTTTGCATTTCCTATATGAGGATAGCTTTACTCTGATATCAAAGGCGGACAAAGGCATTAAAAGAAAACAACAGAGCACATATGTGAAAAATCTAAAGTAAAAATTAAGAAATTGAGTCTGGCAATATGTAAAGACAGTAGTAAACCAAATAAGCATGCTTCAGAAATGTGTGGATAGTTTTGCATTAAAAAATCATTTATTGACATTCTCCATAATTACAAATAAAAATGCCAAGGAAAACATACAATAGATGTAGAGAAGCATTTTAAAAGTACCAACAATTGTGATAAAACCTTAACCAATCTAGTATTAAAATGGAGCTTCCTCAAACTGATAGAGGGCACCCATGAACAACCTACAGCTACCATCACACATGGTATGAAAGACTGAATACATTCCCAGTAAGACCAGGATCAAAACAAGTAAATCTACTCTCACCAAATCTATTCCACATTTAGTGGCTGTTCAAGGCCACACAATAAGGCGATACAGAATTAAATAAAAAAATAGAAAGCATCAAGATTGGAAGAGAAGGAGGAAAACTTTAATTATTGATACATGACATGATTTTTTATGTAAAAAATCTAATAGAGCCTACAATAGAGTCATAGAACTAAAAAATTAACCTAGCATTTATTTGTGAATTTATTCTCAGCTTATAATTTTATTTTTAAAAAAGCAACAGTTTTTTTGGATTGATACATTTGGAGATTTCGTAGCTATGACACCAAAAACGAAATTCATAAAAAGTTTGACAACAGGAAATATTAAACTTCTGCTCTTCAAAAGACACTTTATAAAAACAAGTCATATTCTGGGAGATAATATTTTCAAATAGTGTATCTCATAAATGGTCTGTGTCCATAATATATATGTCCCTCCCCTCACCCAACCACCCCCCCATTGCTATGGAGTAGATTCTGACTCATAACAACCCTATAGGAAAGATTAGAACTGTCTCACACGGTTTTTAAGGATTGGGTGGTAGATTCGAAGTGCCAAACTTTTGGTTAGCCACCCAGCTCTTTAACCACTGTTCCACCAGGGCTCCATAATATATACAGAGAAAGGCCTCAAAACTCAACAATAATAATAATAAAAGAAAAAGAAAAGAAACAGTCCATAAAAACTCATAAAAAAATGAACATTCACTTATTTTTAAGACATATTCAGCTGGCAAATGAACACTTTAAAAATGTTCAGTTCATTATCCAGCAGTGAATTTCAGGTTAAAACCTGGTGAGATAACTATACATCTGTTGTTATCTCACCAGGGTTTAAGCTGAAATTCACTGATGACTCGACGGCACTGGGGTGGGTTATTAGAATATCAGGTGTCTGGTAAGTTTGCGGGGGAAACAGAACATTCATAAACTGTTAGTGGAAAATTAAATTGATAAAAATACTTAAAAAAATAATTTGTTTTAAGTACCAGGGTCTTAAAAAGTTGAACATTGTTTTACCCTAAATTTTAACCAATTTACTCATATCTGCCCAAGTGAAATGAGAGCATTTATCCTTATAAATACATGTATACAAATGTCTATAACAAGTTTGTTTGTAATACTCAAAAACTAGAATCAACCCAAATGTTCATCTAGTTGAGAATGGATGAATAAATTGTGGTATTTCCAAGCAAGTTAACACCACGCAGTAATAAAAACTACTGAATTATTGGGACATGCAAATACATGGATGAAAAATACAAATTGATACATCAGGCTTTGTCAAAATTAAAACAACCCACATGGAGACATTTATCCCACACATGTGAAAACTTATGTTCATACAAAAATCCTTACGCAAATGTTCAAAGAAACACTTTTTATAATAGCTAAAAACTAGTAACAACCCATAATGTCCTTCTATGGGTAATGGGTAATCAAACTGTACCAAATCCATACCTAAAGTCATACTCAGCAGTAAAAAAGAACAAAGTATTGATACACACAACATCGTGGATGGACCTCAATAGAATCATGTGAAGTGAAAACAGTCAATCACAAGAGGTTGTTGTTGTTGTTACCTGTCACTGAGTTACCTTACTCAGGGCGACGTTATGTAAAACAGCACAGAACATTGCCTGGGCCTGTCCTATCCTCGCAATCATCAGTATGTTAAAGTTCGTTGTTGGAGCCACTGTGTCAATTCATCTCATGGAGAGGTTCCTTCATTCTTACTGGCCCTCTACTTCACCAAACATGATGTCCTCACCCAGAAACTGGTCTTTCCTGATAACATGCCTGAAGCAAGAAAGTCAGACAACATTCTGTTGGAGGCAACAAAATAGGTACCATTCAAGACTTTTTTGTTTTGTTAGGTGTCATTCAGTCAATTGAAAATCATAGTGATGCACAGGACAGAGTAGAAATGTCCCATAGGGTTGCTTAGGCTGTAATCTTTATGGGTGCAGATGGCCAGGTCTTTTCTCCCCAGGAAGGTTAGTAGGTTCAAACAGCTAACTTTTCACTTAGCAGTGAGTTTTATGTATATATATACAAATATATAACCAAAATCCAATGATGTCGAGTTGATTTTGACTCATAATGATCCTATAGGACAAAGTAGAACTGCCCACAGGGTTTCCAAGGAACACTTGGTGGGCTTGAACTGCCGATCTTTTGGTTAACAGCTGGACTCTTAACCACTATGCCACATAAAATAATTTTTTTTTTTTTAATTTTTACGCCACATGCATACCATTATATAGGAGAAATAATAACAAAAAAAAAAGGTCACAAAGGGATATATTGGAAATATTTACAACCACAAATGCAGCAAAAATATTTATAGCACTGTAAATATATATTCATAATGAAACATTCCACACAATATAGCACTTTATGAGGGTGCGTTGATATGGTAGAACATTATATCAAGCATAACAGAACATTTATTAAGCTGAGAAATAAGTTCTGGAATGAGGATTGGACAAAATGAAAAAACATAAAATACTGAAATATAGTGATGGAAAATAAAACAAACAAGCAAAAAACATAAACACATGATGGCAATTGACTATGAAATGAGAAACAAGGGTAACATTTCTGTTCCTGAGGTCAAAAAGGAAAACAAAAAAAAAAAGAAACTTTGAAAACAGCAATAACAGCAACAAAAACAAAAATAACAGTAAACTAGGAAGTGATATCTCACATATGCACAATGCATTATTTTTATTCCATTTAACTCTTTGAAATAATGAAATAGGAAAGTGTTTAAGCACAGCTTCATTTTGTCATCTATTAGTAGGGGCCCCTGTAGAAATAGGAATATCGATAGTTCTGTTTTACAGATACAATATTTTAATCCAGATCCCCATGTGGTAAAAATGGAATGCTAACAAAGTAAAATGCAAGACTATATGAAATAGATAAACACAGACATGCATACATACTATATCAATAAAATTTTGGTCACTGGTGAATACAAAATGTCCTGGACAATTAAATAACAACCCCCAGGTATTTTGTTAAGCTTTCAAATGCTTCAGGAACAATCAACAAATTGCTTGGCATGTACTCAGGGAGAATCTCCAAGGGTGAAAAAAAAAATCCATAAATTCTTCTCACTCTGCCGTGTTAAGAAACACTTGGGGAAGTCAAGACAGATGATTCATTGCAGGTAAAAAGACTGTTTCCATATTTTACCAATAAGAGAAATGTTTCAGTGACACTTGCAAGGTCCCACCTTTATTCAATGGCAAAGTCATTGCAAAATATTAAGATTTCTGAGGCAGCTCTGTGTTCATTCCACTTTTCAGTAGTGCCTGAGACTAGGATCTCTGTGCCTTTTTTTTCACATTATTAATTTTTTTTGAATATTCACACTTTGTTTCAGAGGCTAAATTCTCATAAGTATCTTTGAAACATTATGACTAAACAATATTTTTACTTTATGTAAGTAATTATGTGAATAAAAAACTAAAAAAAAAAAGTCCTGGAGTCTATTTTGCCTCAATCCTACCCTGTGTGTGTCAGAAAACTGTGGTCCATAGTTTTTCAATGGCTGTGAACTTTCAGTAGATCTTTCTTTCTTCCAAGGTGCCTCTGAGTAGATTCGATCCCCCAAACTTTCAGTTTGTAGCTGAGTGTTTAACTGTTTGTGCCACCCAGTTGGCCTAATTATGTGAATAATAGAGCTCAAATATGAAATCAAAGGAAGCATATGCAGTATTAAAAATACTGTAGCAGAAAAATGAAGCTACAGTATTCAGTCTCCAATGTTGATGCCCTTTCAAATCCTTAGTTATAAGCTGGTTCTAGGCTCTTTCTATGTCCCTCTTAAGTGTAATTTTAATATATAATGTATATTTAAATAATGTATAAATGTAGATTTTTGCCAATCTCTTGATGAGAAACATCAGCCAAGCTCTTAACCACTGCTCCACCAGGAATCCCATCTATGTACATGTATGTGTATCTGTATATGACTACATATTGTGTATATGTTCATGTGTATGTACATATATGTACGTCTACCTATACATGTTCATCTACACTTACAACTATGTCCTGTGTCTATCTCTATCTCTATGTTTATATCAGGGTTTCTCAACTTCTGCTATAGTGACAGTTTGGACTGGAAATTTTCTTATTGTGTAGAGTTACTCGGCATATAGTAGAATGTTTAGTAACATCCCAGGCTTCCATTAGGTACGAGTAGTACCCTTCTCCTAGTTGTGACATCCAAAATGTCCCAGGCATTGACAAATGTTCCTTGGGGAGCAAATTTTACCCACTTGATAACAAGTTAGATTTCTCTCTTTCCCTCTTTCCTTCTCTCTCTATATTCATGTGCCTATACTTTATTTGTGGGAGGTGGGATTAATTTCAAATAACTGTATTGGAGGGTTTGGATTTATCTTATTCATTTAGCATATTGCCTTTGTATACTAAAGATCTATCAGATGATGCTACATAAACCCTATTGACTATGCTGATGTCTCTATCCACGATAGGTTTCCTGATAGACCTAGATGGACAAACACAATCTAACAGGGCTGAATGAATTCATTCTGTTGGGAATCACAGACCGCCCAGAGCTGCAGGCACCATTGTTCGGGCTGTTCCTCATCATCTACATGATCTCAGTGGTGGGCAACTTGGGCATCATCATCCTCACCAAGATGGACTCCAAGCTACAAACTCCGATGTACTTTTTTCTCAGACACCTGGCTATCACTGATCTTGGTTATTCAACAGCCATGGGACCAAAAATGTTGGTAAATTTTGTTGTGGATGAAAATACTATCTCCTGTTCTTTTTGTGCTACACAGTTAGTTTTCGTTAACATGTTCATAATTAGTGAATTTTTTATTCTGTCAGCAATGTCCTGCGACCGCTATGTGGCCATCTGTAACCCTTTGTGCTACACAGTCATCATGTCACAAAGGACGTGTTTGGTGCTGGTTGCAATCCCCTATCTCTACAGCACATTTTTTTCTCTCCTGGTCACCATAAAGATTTTTAATTTATCCTTCTGTGGCCACAGTGTCATCCGGCATTTCTATTGTGATATTCTCCCCTTGGTATCTTTGCTCTGCTCAGACACAGAGGAAATCAAATTGGTCATTCTCATCTTATCTGTTTTTGATTTGATTTCATCCCTCCTAATAATTCTCGTTTCTTACTTAGTCATAATTGCATCCATTCTCAGGCTGAACTCAGCTGAGGGCAGGCACAAGGCCTTCTCCACCTGTGGATCCCACCTGACTGTGGTAGTAGTGTTCTATGGGAGTTTAATCTTCATGTATCTGCAGCCCAAGTCCATTCAGTCCTTTGACACTGATAAAGTGGCTTCCATATTTTACACCCTGGTGATCCCCATGTTGAATCCCCTGATCTACAGTTTGAGGAATAAAAATGTAAAATATGCCTTACATAGAGCTTTAGAACAATTATGGAATACATTTTCTCAACATTCCCTATAACTTTTGATTTATATGAATTACATTTTGTGCTTTAAACTTTTTTTCTGTGTGCCTCCAGAGGGGATAGGAAGCACAAAATCACAGATAACATGTATTTCTGTTTCTGCCTTCTACCAGTCACTCTACTAAGGCTGTAAGTAGACTAATAAATGAAACAGTACAAGCGTTGCCTTCCTTGAGCAGGAGCAATGCCTTATAAGCATAATAATTAAGAAAGTTGATAGTATATTAGAATGTCTGGAGGATGTTACTTTTTTTTTTTTTTAATGAGAACATTGAATATGTTGAGTGAGATAGTGAAACTAATAGATCCCGGAACATTTCCAAATACCTGGTGTTTTCCTTATCTAGTAGAAAAAAATATATAAAGAAAGTGTGTGTGTGTGTGTGTGTGTGTGTGTGTGTGTGTGTATGCATGCTCACACACACCTCCTATTTTATTTCTTACACTCTGCCCTGGGTGGTTAATTCTGATTAAAACAAGGCTCACTGGGGTGGGTTGGTTCGAGTACTCAGTTATATGAATTTGCTCAAATGTCCACTTTCTAAACCTTGAAATCACTGTCTTTCATCATCAGTGCCTCTACTTTCGTATTTGAGCCCTTAGAGTCCATATACTTTATTTATTTTTATTATTACTATATTGTAATATTAGTATAAACAAAATAAAATTATATTCCACAGGATCAGCTGAGTATCTGGTTTTGTCCAAATTAGCCAATTTTGCCTGTATCAGTGGGTATAGAAGTTAAGACAGATTTATTGAGGTCGGCCACAGAAGTTTCCAGGTTTTTTCATTTTGTCTCTTCAGGACAGATATTGCTTCCTAAATCTGTGCTTTTGTCTCATAGATTTTTATCCTTATCTCTCTAGAAAACAATAATTACTCTTGTTTAGAAGTGATTTTCTAATTGTTTCTGTACCCTTGCATCAGAAGTCTATCGTATGCTGAGTTATGTTTGTTGCCATGGCTTTGTTTGGCTGGATTTTCTTAAATTTGAATAATATGAGTGTGTATTTTGATCAGGATCTATTGTCTGAATTCATGATTTTGATTATCCTGCTTGGAAGAAGCATAAGGAGATAACCCATGGTTAGGACTATGCTGTGTTTCTAGTGAGTGAGGTGTGACATGTAGCATTTTCTATATTTGCCATGATTTCTGGACATAGTTGCTCCATATTCCCTCCTAATTTTCTTTTTTTTTTCTTATTCTTTTAATATTCAAAAAATTTGTAATGAGAAATAATTAAATTTTAGATACACTAAGGTTGTTTTTATAAAAGACTGCAATCTGGGTTTTAGGATAGGACCCTGCAAGGTGGGTTATGATATTTTTGCATATATATAGAGACGAGAAAACCTGTGAGAAAAATACCATTTATAAAGAGAATATCAAAATGGAAATTTAAAACACACCCCATTCTCATTATTCCAAGTGGCTTGATTCAGAAATTTTATTAAGTATTTAGGGAAAAAGAATTAGCCAAGTCTACACAAACTCTTTTACAGAACTGAAGAGAAGGGTATATTTACATCTCCTTTATGAGGATAGGTTAAACCGATATCAAAGGCAGACAAAGACATTAAAAGAAAAGAAAACAA
Source organism: Elephas maximus indicus (assembly GCF_024166365.1). Classification (NCBI taxonomy): domain Eukaryota; kingdom Metazoa; phylum Chordata; class Mammalia; order Proboscidea; family Elephantidae; genus Elephas; species Elephas maximus. The sequence goes on from NC_064825.1 coordinate 116,698,307, forward strand.
CAGAGCACATGTGTGAAAATCTAAAGAAAAATTTAAGAAATTGAGTCTGGCAATATGTAAAGACAATAGTACACTTAATTTGGTGTGCCCCAGGAATGCATGGATAGTTTCCCATTAAAAAAAATTCAATTAACGACATTCATCATAATAACAAATAAACTGGCAAACAAAGCCGTATAACTACATGTACAGAAACGTTTTAAAAGTCTCAATAAATGTGATAAAACTTTGATCAAATTAGTATTAAAAGAGAGCTTTCTCAAACTGAAAGAGGACATCCATGAACAGCCCGCAGTTACCATCACACGTAGTGTGAAAGATTAAATACATTCAGTAAGAGCAGGAAAAAAAAAAAAAAAGTAAATCCCCTCTTACCAAATTTATTCCACATTTTAGGGGATGTTTGAGCTGCCCCGATCTTTAATAACTTTTCCACCAGATCTCCATAATATATACAGAGATAGGACTCAAAACTCAAAAATAATAATATCAATAATAAAATAAAGTAAAAAGAAAAAGAAAACAGCCCAGAAAAATGAGCATAAAAATGAACATTCATTCATTCATAGGCCATATTCTGGTGGCAAATAAGCACATTAAAAATGTGCAATTCATCACTCATCAATGAACTTCAAGTTAAAACATTGATGACATAACTCTACATCTGTTAGAATATCAGGTGTTTAGTAATTATGTGAGAGAAATGGAACATTCATAAACTGCTACTGGAAAATTAAAATCATGAAAATACTTACAAAAAGAATTTCTTTTAAGCATCAGGGTCTTAAAAAGCTGAACATAGTTTTATCCTAAAATTTAACCAATTTACTCATATCTACCCAAGTGAAATGACAGCAGTTAGCCGTATAAATACGTGTACACGAATGTCCAGAACAAGTTGATCTGTAATACTCAAAAACTAAAATCAACCCAAATGTTCATCTGCTTGACAATGGATGAATAAATTGTGGTATTTCCAACAAGTTAATACCACTCTGTCATAAAAACTACTGAATTATTGGTACGTGCAAATACATGGATGAAAAATACAAATGAATACATGGGACTTCGTCAGAATGAAAACAACCCACACTTACACATTTATCCTACAGAAATGAAAACTTACGTTCGTACAAAAATCCTTACACAAATGTGAAAAGAAACATTACTTATAATAGATAAAGCCAGTAACAACCCGAAACGTCCTTCTGTGGGTGAATGGGTAATTAAACTGTACTAAATCCACATATGAAGTAATGCTCAGGAGTAAAAAAAAGAACAAATTATTGATGCACTCAACAGCGTGAATGGACCTCATTAGAATCGTGTGAAGTGAAAAGTCAATCACCAAAGGTGGTGGTTGTTGTTACCTGCCATTGAGTGACTCCAACTCATGGCCACGTTCTGTAAAACAGAAGAAAACATTGCCTGGCCCTGTCCTAGCCTCACAGTCATCAGTATGTCCGAGTACATTGGTGCAGCCACTGTGTCAATCCAGCTTATGGAGGGCTTCCCCCATTCTCGCTGGCCCTCTCGTTCCCCAAATGTGATGTCCTCCTCCAGAAACTTGTTTACCTGAATCAGTAAAGTCAGACAATGTTCTGTGGGAGGCAACAAAATATGTACCATTCAAGAATTTTTGTTTTGTTAGATGTCATCTGGTCAGTTGAAAATCACAGCAATGTATAGGACAGAGTAGAAATGTCCCATAGAGTTGCTTAGGCTGTAATCTTCATGGGTGCAGATGGCCAGGTCTTTTCTCCCTGGAAAGGCTAGTGAGTTCAAACAGCCAACATTTCAGATAGCAATGATTTTTATAAATAAATATATGTATATATATAAGTGGGTTGTTTTTTGGGTACATAAAACCAAACAAAATCCAAAGCTGTTCAGTCGCATCTGACTCGTTATGACCCTATAGGACAAAGTAGAACTGCCCCACAGGGTTTCCAAGAAGCACCTGGTGGATCTGAACTGCCGATCTCTTTTGGCTAAAAGCCAGGCTCTTAACCACTACGCCACATACATATCATAATATAGGAGAAATTAGCAAAAAAAAAAAGTCACAAATGGATACATTATAGATATTTACAATGACAAAATGCAGCAAGAATATTTATTGCACAGCAAGTATATATTCATAATGAAACACTATGCAGACTATCACACTTTACGACAGTGTATTGATATGGTAGAATGTTATATCAATCACAGCAGAACATGCATTAAGGTGAGAAAAAAGTTTTTGAATGAGGATTGGACAGAATGAAAAAACATAAAATATAGAAATGTAATGATGGAAAATAAAACAAAGAAGCAAAAAACATAAACACGTGATGGCAATTGACTAGGAAATGAGAAGCAAGGGTAACGTTTCTGTTTATGAGATCAAAAAGGAAAAAAAAAACCTTGAAAATAGCAGTAACAGCAACAATAACAAAAATAACAGGAAATGAGGAAGTGATACCTCACGCATGCACAATGCATTGCTTTTATTTCATTTAAATCTTTTAAATAATGCAGTAAGAATAACGCAGTAAGAAAGTGTTTAAGCACAACTTCATTTTGTCATCCATTTGAAGAGACCACGGTAAAAATGGGGAATATTGACAGTTCTGTTTTACAGATAGAGAATATTAATGCAGATCCCCATGTGGTACAAATAAACGTTAACAAAGAGTAAAATGCAAGAGCATATGAAATAGATAAACATAGACATACGTACACACTATATGAATAAAAATTTGGTCACTGGTGAATACACAATATCCTGGACAGTTAACCAACCACCCAGACGTATTTTGTTAAGCTTTCATATGCTTCAGGAACAGTCCCCAAATTGCCTGTCATCTCCTCAGGGAGAATCTCCAAGGGTAAAAAAAATCCATAAATTCTTCTTACTCTGCCATGTTAAGAAACACTTGGGGGAGTCAAGACAGAGGCTTCATTACAGGTAAAAAGACAGACTTTTTCCATTTTTTACCAATACCTGAAATGTTTCAGTGACACTTGCAGGGTTCCACCTTTATTCAACAGCAAAATCACTGCAAAATATTAGGATTTCTGAGTCAGTTCTGTGTGCATTCTACTTTTCAAGAGTGCCTGAGACTAGGATCTCTCTCCTTTTTTTTTTTTTTTTTTTGATATCATTATTATTTTTTTCAAACAGTCACTCTCTGTTTCAGTGGCTAAATGCTCATAAGCATATTTGAAGCCTCATCATTATGTCTAAATGGTATTTTTACTTTATATAAGTAACTATATGAATAAAAAAGTAACAGGAAAAAAAAAAAAAAAAGTCCTGGAGCCAATTTGTCCTCAAAGCTACCCCGTGTGCATCAGAGAACTGTGGTCCATAGTTTTTCAATGGCTGTGAACTTTCAGAAGTAGATCTTTCTTTTTTCCAAGGCTCCTCTGACTGGATTTGATCCCCCAACCTTTCAGTTTGTAGCTGAGTGTTTAACTGTTTGCGCCACCCAGGTGGCCTAATTACGTGAATAACAGACCTAATATATGAAAGTAAAGGAAGCATATGCAGTATTAAAAATACTGTAGCAGAATTATGAAGCTACACTATTCAGTCTCCAATGTTGATGTCCTTTCAAATCCTTAGTTATAAGCTGGCTCTACTCTCTTCGTATGTCCCTCTTAAGTGTAATTTAATATATAATTCATATTTTAATACCTGTATAAATGTATATTTTTGCTAACCTCTTGATGAGAAAATAAATTTCCATCTCACAACTCATGTTGAGATGTGAAAAGCAATTTTTAAGAGTTTGCAAAACTTTTAAGTACCCAGTTTTATGATGATTCAATTATATATACCACATTCTTCAATTCCCAGTAGAATCTGGCAGAAATAATACATAATTTTCTCAAGGAATATAGCTTTATAAAAGGAGAATGAGATACTCAACAAAGATAGTAAACTGTGGAAAATAACTTGGTGCTCTCCATGGAACTCCAAAGCTATTGAGAGGAAGTCCTCTTCTCTTCCCTTACCGTACACGAAAAGCAGGACTTAGAAATACAAGTACTTTTTTTTCTTCAGCCTTGCATCATTGCAACTAAACAAGATTTACTTTGCTTTTATTGCATTCATTGATGATACTTGATCTCCTAATTGTAATATCTACTGATACCCAATTCCGAACTTCTTTAAAAAAAAAAATATTGTGTTCTAGGCGAAAGTTTACATAGCAAATTAATTTTCCAATAAAAACTTCTTACACAAAATGTGTCAACACTCTCCTTGTTTCCTTCCTGGCTTCTCTGTGTCCATTAGTAAGGTTCTCTGTCCCTCCCCGCCTTCTTGCCCTCTTGGTCTCCTATAGTTGGTAGTTGTAAGGGGCACATTCTTCACAGATTTTATTGTTTAATTTAATAACCCTGTCTGTTATTGTGCTCAGAGGTGGCCACGGGCAGTGTCTATAGTTTCACATTAGAAAATTATCTTAGGACACTTGTCTCAGGTGTTTCTCCAGGCTCTTTCAAACCAGTAAATCTGGTCTCTTTTTTTTTTTTTTTTTTGAATTTTGTGGTACACTTTTTCCCCATTCTGCCCCAGACCTTGTATTGTGATCCTCCTCAGAGTGGTCTGAAGTCATAGCCAGACACCATCTAGGTCTTCTGGTCTCAGGTTAGAGGAAGCTGTGGTTCATGTGGGCCATATGTCCTTTGGAATATTTGCTTCCTTAAGACTTTTTTTTTTTTTTTTTCTTCATTTTCCTTTGTTCTAAGAGGAAAGAGGCCAATAGTTTCTTTTCTGACATAAGCAGTGTGTGTGTTTAGGATCACAACCATCTAAGTAATGTTTTATATGAGATAGTGGATTCCTCCTGTTACCATTTTATTATTTAATATGATATGATTGTATTTTTCTATTGCTTGATTATTTCTAACTCAGAGGCTGCTGGTCCTGCTATTTACATTGTAATATCATTTCAAACCATTAATTCTTTTACCTTAAACTGCCATCCTCATCCTTCTCGGGCATTTTTAAAAAAATCTCTCATATATTAGGGACATATATTATTCATTTTAATTTAAATATGTTTGTATGAATTATGTACTATATAATAGTTTAAGCCAGAAGATGTCTTTATCCAAAAGGAATTTTTTAATGAAATTTCATTATATAAAATCAATGACATGGACCTCCCTTTCTCCCAATTTGTTCAAGTTTCCTCTCACTATCTTAGATACTTTGATGACAAAATATATCTGATTTGTTACAAACAACTTAGTGTATGTTAGTTATAAAGTAGCTTCTCCTAGGGCAGGACATATTTTAAGTAAATTTATATTCAAAGGCACGGCTGCTAAGGTGATCCTGACTCAACAGTGACCCCAAAGTGTTTCCAAGGCTGTAAATAACTATGGAAGCAGACTGCCACATCTTTCTCCCAGGGAGCCACTGGTGGTTTTGAACTGCAGAGCTTTAGGTAAGCAGTCCATCAGCTTACATTAAAATGTATTAAGTAAAGTAGAAGATGTATAATTCAGGAGCTTGGCACACTGGTGGTCCAATTTTAGTCACGGAGTTGAAGATGGGGGAGAGAACAGCTGGGGTCAGTTACATGGATAACACACTACTCAACCTACTCATCATCATAACCCTGACATAGAAGCTAGGTCAACTAGAACGATTCCTGTATACATATGTAAAGAAAAGTCCTTTCACGTAAAATATTGTCATCATTTTAAAAACAACAACACTATATCCTTGATTTTTGAGACTTATATTGCGATACCTTAAATGCATTGAAACATTTAATCCTCATTTACTTTTCCAACAGTCCTCAAGGAAAGTGTTCATTTTGCAGATGTGAATAAAGAAATTAAGGTATCTTATTCTATAACCCACAAATGGAGATATAACAGGGATTATATCTGCATGGGCCTTCCACCTGGAATATTTCCCCGTATAAAGACAGATAACGCCCAGCATGATCGATTAGATTTTCCTTGTTAATCTAGTGTTCAATACCTGCCAAGTGTATTGTTTCAGTCTTTACCACCTGTGGCACAAGGACTTTTAGAGGACTCTGTTTTGAAGTAAGGCATATTAAATGTTTCCATGTATTTTGAGAATTTGCAGTTTAAAATTTTTATAATGAAATTGGCATTTGTAGTACAAGTTCACAAATGTCATCCTGTAAATGAAAAAAAGGGAAAGTTTAGTAATCACCCATATACCTACCACTTAAAATTTTTAACTTTTTTTATTTTTGCTTCATATATTTATAAGCATTCAAAAACAAAACAAAACAAAACAAAACAAACTCTGTTGCCATCAAGTTGATTCTGACACACGGAGACACTAGAGGACAGAAGAGAACTGCCCCATAGGTTTTTCAAGGAGAGGCTGTTAGATTTAAAGAGCTGATTTTTGGCTTATCAGCCAACCTGTTATCCGCTGCTCCACCAGGAATCCCATCTATGTACATGTATATGTATGTATATTTATATATGTATTGTGTATATGTATATGTGCATGTATGCGTATGTGTGTATGTATTGTGTATATGTACATGTATATGTGCATGTATATATATACATATATGTACATCTACATGTGCATGTACACATACACGTACGTCTTTATCTGTGTCTGTCTCTATCTCTATGTTTACTACAGGGTTTCTCAACTTCTGCCATAGTGACATTTTGGAATGGAAATTTTCTTATTGTGTGGCGTTACCCTGTACATAGTAGAATGTTTTTTTTTTTAGTAATACCCCAGGCTTCCATTAGTTAGGAGTAGTACACTTCTCCTAGATGTGACATCCAAAATGTCCCAGACATTGACAAATGTTCTTTGGGGAGCAAATTTTACCCAACTGATAACAAGTTAGATTTCTCTTTCTTTCCCTCTTTCCTTCTCTCTCTATCTTCATGTATCTATGCTTTACTTGTGGGGCGTAGGTTTAATTTCAAATAACTGTATTGGAAAGTTTGGATTTATCTTAATCATTCAGCATATTGCCTTTCTATACTAAAAATCTACCAGATGGTGCTACATAAAACCTATTGACTACACTGCTGTCTCTATCCAGAATAGGTTTCCTGACAGACCAAGATGGACAAACACAATCTAACAGTGCTGAATGAGTTCATTCTGACGGGAATCACAGACCGCCCAGAGCTCTAGGCTCCATTGTTCGGGCTGTTCCTCATCATCTACATGACCTCAGTGGTGGGCAACTTGGGCATCATCATCCTCACCAAGATGGACTCCAAGCTACAAACACCCATGTACTTTTTTCTCAGACACCTGGCTATCACTGATCTTGGTTATTCAACAGCTGTGGGACCCAAAATGCTAGTCAATTTTGTTGTAGATGAAAATAAAATCTCCTATTATTTTTGTGCTACACAGCTAGCTTTCATTATTTTGTTCGTAAATGGTGAACTTTTCATTCTGTCTGCAATGTCCTATGACCGTTATGTAGCCATCTGTAACCCTCTGCTCTACTCTGTCATCATCTCACAAAGGGTGTGCCATGTGCTGGTGGCAATCCTCTATCTTTATTGTGCATTTGTTTCTCTTATTATCACCACAATGGTTTTTAATTTATCCTTCTGTGGCTGCAATGTCATCAGTCATTTCTACTGTGACACTAATCCCTTGTTATCTTTGCTCTGCTCAGACACACATGAAATTCAATTGATCATTCTCATCTTAGCATCTATTGATTTGATTACATCCATTTTAATAGTTCTTGTTTCTTACCTGCTCATTTTTGTGGCCATTCTCAGGATGCACTCAGGTGTGAGCAGGCACAAGGCCTTCTCCACCTGTGAATCCCACATGACAGTAGTGATAGTGTTCTATGGGACTTTAGTCTTTATGTACATGCAGCCCAACTCCAGTCATTCTTTTGATGCTGATAAAGTGGCTTCCATATTTTACAGCCTGGTTATCCCCATGTTGAATCCCTTGATTTATAGCTTGAGGAGCAAAGATGTAAAATATGCCCTACATAGAACATGGAAAAAAATATGCAACGTCTTTTCTATAGTTTGATTCATTGTATGGTTCCTATGAAATATATGATGGGTTGAAAACCTTGTCTGTGTGCCTCCGTAGGTTTTAGCGAGCACAAATATATTCCACATATATTTATAAATATCTTATGTGTCAGTCACTCTTCTAAATGCATTGATGAACAAAACAGTGTAAACCTTTGCCTTCCTTGAAGTTAAGAGGTGGGTTACAAATATAATAATTAGGTGAATTTTATCATAGAGAAAAATGTGTTGGGGCCCTGGTGGTGCAGTGATTAAAGTGTTGGCTGCTGAGTGAAAGGTCAGTTCAAACCCAGCAGTCAATCCCTGAGAGAAATAATCAGCTTTTACAAAGATTTACAGCCTTGGAAACCCTGTGGGGCAGTACTAGTACTACTCTGTCCTAAATGGTCACTATGATTCAGAATCTCCTGAACAACAGTGCATTTGGGTTTTTTAAGAATATGCTAAAAAACAAAATCCTTTGCCATTGAGTTGATTCTGACTGATAGCAACCCTACAGGACAGAGTAGAACTGCTTCATAGATTTTCCAAGGAGAGGCTGGTGGAATTAAACTGCTGACCTTTTGGTTAGCAGCCAAGCTCTGGCCTAGTGCACTACCATGGCTTCAGGAGAATGTGTTGGGAACCATGAAATCAGCAAAGAGTGAATAAGCTGAGTGGTAGTGGGAAAAGGTGCTGGGTACAAGAGTGCAGTTAGTGATTCTGGTGTTTATTTCAACTATTAGAATAAACTTTGCAGTGTCAGTACTTGTGTTTGTGTATGTGTGTGTTTGTGTAAGCCCTTGCCTTCTGTTTTGGCCTTCGTGGTTTCTGAGGGGGAGGGGTATTAGATTTGGCCAGGTTGCAATGAGTCCCAGGGTAGTGTAATGATTTGAATTACTCACTACAGACCAATATCCCTCAAGAACATAGTTGCAAAACTCTCCAACTAAATTCTAGCCAATAGAATTCAACAACATATCAAAAAATTATTCACCATGACAAAGTGGGATTCGTATTAGGTATGCAGGGATGGTTCAACCTTAGAAAAACAATCAACGTAATCCAACACATACAGAACACAAACAGTAAGAACCAAATGACCTTATCAATTGATGCAGAAAATACATTTGAATAAGTCCTACATCCATTCATGATAAAAGCTCTCAGCAAAATAGGAACAGAAGGGAAATTCTTCAAAATAATAAAGGACATTTATGCAAAAAAAAAAAAAAAAATTTATATGCAAAGCCAACAACCAACATCATCCTAAATGAAGAGAGTCTGAAACCATTCCCTTTGAGAACAGGAACCAGACAAGGATGCATTTTATCACCATGCTTATTCAACATTGTTCTGGAGGTCCTAGCCAGAGCAATTAGGCAAGAAAAAGAAATAGAGGCCATCCAAACTGGTAAGGATGAATTAAAAGTAACTCGATTTGTAGCTGACATGATTTTATACACAGAAAAAACCCCAAGAATCCACAAGAATACTACTGGAACTAATAGAGGATTTCAGCAAGGCATCAAGATATGAGATAAACATACAAAAATCAGTTAGATTCCTGACACCAACAAAGAGGACTTTTTGGAGAGGAAGTCACCAAATCAATACCATTTACAATAGCCTGCAAGAAGGTAAAATATTTTCGGAATAAATCTAACCATAGATGTAAAAGACCTATACAAAGAAAACTACAAGACACTATTGCAAGAAACAAAAAGAGATACACAGACGTGGAAAAACATACTTTGGTCACAGATAGGAAGACTCGACATTGTGAAATTATCAATTCTACCCAAAGTGATCTACAGATAAAATGTAATCCCAATTCAAATTCCAAAGCATTTTTTTAAAGAGATGGAGAAACAAATGACCTAATTCATATGGAAAAGGAAGAGGTCCCAAATAAGTAAAGCACTACTGGAGAAGAAGAGTGAAGTGGGAGGACTTATGCTAAGTGGTATTAAAACCTGTTATACCGCCACTATAGTCAAAACAGCTTAGGATTGGTACAACAGATACATAGACCAGTGGAACAGAATTGAGAAACAAGATGTAAGTTTATTTACCTATGAGTAGCCAATATTTCACAAGGGCCCAAAGTCCAATAAATGGGGAAAAGACAGTCTCTTTAAAAAATGGTGCTGGCATAACTGAATATCCATCTGCAAAAAAATAAAACAAGATCAATACCTCACACCATGCACAAAAACTAACTTGAAATGAACCAAAGACCTAAATATAAAATCTAAATTGTTAAAGATTATGGAAGAAAAAATAGGGACAATGATATCGGTCCTAATGCATGATATAAACAGTATAAAAAACATTACTATAAAAGCACAAAACCAGAAGAGAAATTAGAAAGCTGGGAGAACCTAAAAACGAAACACTTATGTTCAACCAAAGGCTTCATTAAAAGAGTAAAAAGATTACCTACAGACTGGGAAAGAAATTTTGGAGTATGACATATATGAACAGGGTCTAAACTCTAAAACCTAGAAGATACTGCAAAACTTCAACTACAAAAAAACAAAAAACCCAATTTAAAAAAAGGGCAAAAGATATGAACAGGCATTTCACCAAAGAAAATATTCGGGTGGCTAACAGATAGAGGAGAAAATGCTCACAAGGATTAGACATTACATAAATGCAAATCAACACTACAATGAGATACCTTCTCACCTCAACAACGCTAGTATTAAAAAAAAAAAAAATCAATGTTGGAGAGCTTGTGGAGAAACTGGAACATTACACACAGCTGGTGGGAATGTAAAATGGTAGAACCACTTTGGAAATCGATTTGGTGCTTCCTTAAAAATCTAGAAATAGAAGTACCATACAATCCAGGATTTCAACTCTTTAAAATATATCCTGGAAAAATAAGAGCCAACGGAAAAATAGATAGTTTCACTGCAGCACTGTTCATTTTAGAAAAACATGGAAACAATCTATGTGCTCATCAAAGTATGAATGGATAAACAAATTATTTTATATTCACACAATGAAATGCTACACAACAATAAAGAACAATTATGAATCTTCAAAACATCAAATAACATGGATGAATCTGGAAGGCATTATGCTGAGTGAAACTAGTTAGTAGTAAAAGTACAAATATTGTACGAGACCACTTTTATAAAACTCAAGAAATGGTTTAAATACAGAAGAAAACATTCTTAGGTGGTTACAAGGGTGGGGAAGAAAGGACAGGTAAATTCGCTAACTAAATAGTAGACAAGAATTATCTTAGGTGAAGGAAGGGACAACACACAATACAGGAGAAGTCAGCACAAATGGACTAAACCAAAAGCTAAGATGTTTCCTGAACACAACCAAACACATCAAGGGACAGAATAGCAGGAGTGGCAGTCTGAGGACCATGGTTTCAGGGGACATCTAAGTCAACTGGCATAACAAAGATTATTAAGAAAATGTTCTAAATCCCACTTTGGTAAGTGGCATCTGGCATCTTAAAAACTTGCAAGCAGCCATCTAAGATGTATCAATTGGTCCCAATCCACGTGGAACAAAGGAGAATGAAGACACCAATGACACAAGGAAAGTATTAGCACAGGAGATAAAATGGGCCACATAAACCACAGACTCCATGAGCCTGAGACCAGAGGAACTAGATGGAGCCCACCTACCACCAATGACTGCCCAGACATGGAACACAGAAGAGAGTTCCTGATGGAGCAGGAGAAAAATGAGGTGTAGAACTCAAATTCATGAAAATAGACTAGACTTAATGGCCTGACTGAGAGTAGAGGAGCCCCAGAAGACATGGCCCCCAGACTCTCTGTTAACCCGGAACTAAAACTATTCCTGAAGCCAACTCTTCAGACAAAGATTAGACTGGGCTATAAACATAAAATAATACTTGTGAAAAATGTGTTTCTCAGTTCTTGTAGATACCTGAGACTAAATGGGCAACTCCTGTTGAAGGTAAGATGAGGAGGCAGAAAGGGATAAGAGCTGGTGGAATGGACACAGGAAATCCAGGGTGGAAAAAGGGAGTGTACATTCACATTATATTTATAGCAACTAGGGTCACATAGCAATAAGTGTAAAAGTTTTGTATGAGGAAATAACTTTACCTTAATCTTTCACCTAAAGCTTAATAAAAAAAAAAGTGAAAATATAGAAAAAACAAAGAAACGGTATATCAGAGTATAAAATTTACAAATTTTATTCTGTATGACAAGGTTATGGAAATGGGGGAATATTGAATGGTCTGTCCTAAAGGTAAAGTATTTTAATCCAGACTCCTGGGTGGGACAGACTGAAAGCTAACTGAGACTAAATGAATGGATGAATCTAAAAGAAACAATCACTACTGAATACAAATTGGTTAGACAATTGACAGACACACTAGATATGTTCTTAAGTTTTCAAGGGCTTCAGACAGAATTAACACATAGCTTGGTATCTCCTCAGGGAGAGCCGTAAACACTGAGAGAAAGCTGTAAGTTGCTCCCACTATGCCATGCTAAGAATCACATGGGGTGTAAAACAGATTCAACACAGGTAAAAGGTAAAAATTTATATGCAATACCATGTTTTACCAATTTCAAGAGTGCTTTAATGGTTTTTTCAAGGCCCCATTTTTTTATTCAATTCTGTCTGCTTTCCATCATTATTCCTAATATGTTCTATATGAGATAAATGTGGATTTCATGTATTCACTTTTATCATTAATGCTATGAAATTTAATTTCTGCATTCATTTGCTAATAGTTGACACAGAGACTGCTCCACTCATAGTGTTCAGGAATAGATATATGCCAGATAGATAGATAGATGATAGATAGATAGATAGATGGATAGATAGATAGACAGACAGACATACAGATAGACAGATAGATAGATAGACAGGTAGATAGATAGACAGGTAGATAGACAGATGATAGATAGATAGATAGATAGATAGATAGATAGATAGATAGATAGATAGATAGATGATAGATAGATAGATAGATAGATAGATAGATAGATAGATAGATAGATAGATAGATAGATAGATAGATAGATAGATAGATAGATAGATAGATATAGATAGATGATAGATGATAGAGAGAGAGATAGATGATAGATAGGTAGGTAGGTAGATAGATAGACAGACAGACAGACAGACAGACAGACAGACAGACAGACAGACAGACAGACAGATAGATAGATAGATAGATAGATAGATAGATAGATAGATAGATAGATAGATAGATAGATAGACAGATAGACAGATAGATATACACATATACATACACAGGAAGCAGTGATCACAAAGATTTAAACCAACAATTCTATTATCTTAACCTGTAGACCTATTGTATTTTTAAAATATCTGTGGTATACTCAGACGCCGTTTTTTAAAACTATACTTAAATTGATATGTGTTATCTCCTGGCACATAAGAGTTTCATTGTTTAACGGAAAATGCATCATGCTGAGGCAGATTTTAATAACTTCCATTAATTTATTTATATGTCATCATCACTATGTTTTGCTTTTCTCCTATGCTATGGTGTCATACGGTGATATTTTAAATTTTTAGTATTTCATAAAAAGTAGAGGATTTTTTTTTTTTTTTTTTACAGTGGAGTGTTTATGAGATCAAGGTTTCACCATTGTTCAGCTTTGCTCATACATCTTGGGTTTCTCTACAAGAAAAAAATATGTATCTGATTGTTACAAAAAACTTAGCTGCATCAGTTATAATACAAATGTCCATTTAGAGGAGAAAATATTTTAAGTAGACCAACAAAGTAATCTAAAGAATGGCACTTTTGGGCACTTTAGTCATAGAACTGATGTTACAGAATGTGGGGCTGGAGTCAGTTACAAGGATATTGTTATAATGAACCTATTCATCACAAAAATGGTGACAAAGAACTTAAGTCCCATTCTAGAAGAATTTACCTATAAATATCTTGAAGATCAAAACAATTAACAAGAACAAAAAAAAATCATTTTAAGTAACTACTGTCAATACCCAGAAAAAGATGATGATGATAGACAAATACATGATAGATAGATAAATGCACAGATAGAAGATAGATATATAGGTAGTAGACAGATAGATGATAGATAGACAGACAGACAGACAGACAGGTAGGTAAGTAGGTACATAGACAAATAACACCAAGGAAATACTACCATTATTTTCATGCATCATAGACACATTCAAGCATTTAATTCTCATTTATGCTTCCTAACAATGCTGCCAGAAAGTGTTGGAAATATGATTTTTCAGGTGGAGATAAACAGATTCATATAACATATGTTATTTGCCCAAACTACCATTTTGTATACACTACGAATGGAGGTATAGCAGAGGCTATATCTATATAAAAATAGCTCTAGGGGTGTTTTCATATATAAAGACAAATAAACCTCCTTGTGATCAATTATTTGCCTTTCTATCTATACATATGGATATATATATGAAATTATATATCTGTCTTGGTCATCTAGTACTGCTATAACAGAAATACCACAGATGAATGGCTTTAACAAAGTTTATTCTCTCACAGTCCTATAGGCTAGAAATCCTTATTCAGGGTGCCGGCTCCAGGGCAAGTCTTTCTCTCTCTGTCAGATCTGGAGCAAGGTCCTTGTTGTCAGCCTTCCCTTGGTCTGGGAGCGTCTCAGCTCAGGAACCTCAGGTCCAAAGATGCACTCTGCTCCTGGGGCTGCTTTCGTGTTGGTATGAGGTACCCATATCTCTCTGCTTGCTTCTCTCTTCTATATATTAAAAGAGATTGGCTTAGACACAGTCTAATCTTACAGATCTCATCAATATAACTGTTGCTAATCAATTTTATTATTTTTTTCTTTAATCCAACGTATTACATCATAGTGACAATGTTTACAACACAGGGAAATCACATCAGATGATAAAACACTAGACAATCATACGATACTGGGAATCATGACCTAGCCAAGTTGACAGATATATTTAGGGGACACCATTCAATTCATGACAATATCTATCCAAAATCTATCTAGTATGTTGACTGTTCCATCAATATGGCTGGGGAAGAGCTGATTCCTCAAAGCAGCGTCAACCTTAAGCACATGGATGGAGTCAAGCTATTGAGACCTTTATTTGCTGATGCGGCATGGCTGAAAAAGAGAACAAGCAGCTGCAAGCGTCCATTAATAATACCTGGAAAACCCAGTGCCGTCGAGTCGATTCCGACTCAGGAACCTGGAATTTACAAAGTATGAACCTAGGAAAATTGAAAATCATCAAAAATGAAATGGAATGCATAAACATTGATATCCTAGTCATTAGTGAGCTGAATTGTACTGGTACTGGTCATTTTGAACCAGACCAATATGGTCTACTATGCTGGGAATGACAACTTCAAGAGCAATGGCACTGCATTCATCTCCAAACAGAACATTTCCAGATCTCTCCTGCAGTACAAAACTGTCAGTGAGAGGATACTATCCATCCGCCTTCAAGAAAGACCAGTTATATGACTATTATTCAAATTTTCAAAGCAACCACTAAGGTCACAGCTGAAGAAATTGAAGATTTTTACCAACTTCTGCAGTCTGAAACTGACGGAACATGCAGTTAGGGTGCAATGATAATTCCTGGTGGTTGGAATGCAAAAGTTGAAAATAAAGAAGGAACAATATTTGGAAGTATGGCCTTGGTGATAGAAACGATGCCAGAGATTACATGATAGAATTTTGCAAGACCAATGACTTCTTCATTGCAAATAACTTTTTGCACCAACACAAGCAGCAATTATACACATGGACCTCACCAGATGGAATATACAGGAACCAAATCTACTATGTCTGAGGAAAGAGATGATGGAAAAGCTCAATATCATCAGTCAAGACAAGGCCAAAGTATGAGCTTGAGTAGATCCCACCTGAATTTGGAGACCACTGCAAGAATAGATTTGACACCTTGAACACTAATAACCAAAGGCCAGATGAGTTATGGAATGACACCAATGGCATCACACAATAAAAAAAAAACAAAAGGTCATGAAAGAAGACAGAAGAGAAAGAAAAGACATAAAGTATGTCAGATGAGACTCTGAAATTTGCTCTTGAATGTTGAGTAGCTGAAGCAAAAAGAAGGAATGATGAAGAAAAAGAGCTGAAAAGAAGACTTCTTAGGGCAGCTCGAGAAGGCAAAGTATTTTGATAAGATGTGCAAAAACCTGAGATAGAAATCCAAAAGGAAAGAAAACGCTCAGCGTTTCTCAGGCTGAAAGAACTGAAGGAAAAATACAATCCTTGAGTTGCAATTCTGAAGGATTCTCTGGGAAATATATGAAATGACCAAGAAGCATGAAAGGAGCACACAGAGTTAGTATACCAAAATAATTGGTTGTTGTTCAACCATTTCAGGAGGTAACGTATGATCAGGAACTGATGGTACTGAAGGAAGGAGACCAGGCTGCACTGAAGGCACTGGCTAAAACAAGGCTCTGGGAATTAACGAAATACCAATTCAGATGTTTCAACAAACAGGTGCAGGACTGGAAGTGCTCACTCATCTATGCCAGGAAATTTGGAAGACAGCTACTTGTCCAAACAACTGGAAGAGATCATTATTTATGACTCTTCCCAAGAAAGGTGATCAAATCAAAAGTGGAAATTATTGAACAATATCATTAATATCACATGCAAGTAAAATTTTACTGACAATCATTCAAAAGCGGTTGCAGCAGTGTATTTACAGGGAATTGCCAGAAATTCCAGCCAGATTTAGAAGAGGACATGGAACCAGGGCTATCATTGCTGATGTCAGATGGATCCTGGCTGAAAGCAGAGAATACCACAAAGATGTTTACCTGTGTTTTATTGTCTGTGCTAGAGCATTTGACTGTGTGGATCATACCAAATTATGGATAACATTGTGGAGAACGGGAATTCCAGAATGTTTAGTTGTGCTCATGAGGAATCTGTGCATGGATCAAGAGGCACTAGTTTGAACAGAACAATGGAATACTGCATGGTGTAATGTCAGGAAAGGTGCGTCAGAGGTATATCCTTTCACCATACCTATTCGATCTGTATGTTGAACAAATAATCTGAGAAGTTGGACTATATGAAAAAGAATAGGGCATCAGGATTGGAGGAAGACTCACTAACATCCTGTGTTATGCACATAACAAAACCTTTCTTCCTGAAAGGAAGAGGACTTGAAGCCCTTACTAATGAAGATAAAAGACCACACCCTTCAGTACAGATTACACCTCGACATAAAGAAAACAAAAATCCTCACAACTGAACGAATAAGCAACATTTTGACTAATGGAGAAAAGATTGAGATTGTCAAGGATTTCATTTTACTTGGATCCACAATCAACAGCCATGGAAACAACAGACAAGAAATCAAAAGATGCATTGCACTGGGCAAAATGACTGCAAAACGCCTCTTTAAAGTGTTGAAAAGCATGGCTGTCACCTTGAGGACTAATGTCTGTCTGACCCAAGTCATAGTGTTTTCAACTGTCCATGTGAGCACTGGGGAATGAATAAGGAAGATTGAAGAAGAATTGATGCCTTGGTATTATGGTTTTGGAGAAGGATATTGAATATGTCATGGACTGCCAGAAAAATGAGCAAATCTGTCTTGGACAAAGAATAACGAGAATGCTCCTTAGAAGCAAGAATAGAGACACTATGCCTCACATACTTTGGACATGTTATCAGGAGGGATCAGTCCCTGAAAGAGGGCATCAAACTTGTTAAAGCACAGGGTCAGTGGAAAAGAAGAAGCGAATCAACGTGACGGATTGGCAAGGTGGCTGCAACAATGGGCTCAAGTATAACAACGATTGTAATGATGTCGCAGGACTGGGCAGTGTTTTGTTCTTTAAAACAAAGGGTCACTATGAGTAGGAACCAACTCGATGGCTCCTAACAAAAACAACAAGAGAGTAGGGGGTCAGCGAATAAAATGAAGATCATCAATGAGATGGACTGACACAGTGGCTCCAAGGATGGGCTCAATGACAGCAAGGATTGTGAGAATAGTGCAGGACCGGGCAGTGTTTTGTTCTGTTGTACAAAGGCTCACTATGAATCGGAACTGACACAATGGGCACCTAACCACCACTAAGAACTATATAAACACGGAAATTTCTCAGACTTGTAGAGGGCACTCATGATCAACATACAGCTACCATCACGCATTCTATGAACCATTGAATACATTCTCAGGAAGATCAGGAACACAACGTGTAAATCTACCCTTCCCAAATCTATCAGACATTTTAGTGGATGTTCTAGAAAACAGGATAAGGCAATAAAAAATAAATCAATAGATAGCCTTCGGATTGGAAACGAAGAGGTCAAACTTTTTATTGATAGATGACATGATTTTTTTACTATAAAATCTAATAGAGCCTACAATAGAGTTATAGTATTAAAAAGTTAACTTAGCATTTCTTGGTGAATTTGCTTTCAGATTAGTGGCCGACCTAAAAAAAAAAAAAAAGGCAGTCTGAATTTAAAGTGGGTTTACATTTACTATATAGATACATTTGGGGATTTCATAGATATAACACTGGTAATAGATTGAATTGTGTCCCCCCAAAATATGTTTCGACTTGGCTAGGCCAGGATTCCCAGTAGAGTGTCCTTGTCCAACATTTTGTGATCTGATGTGATTTTTCTATGTGTTGTAAATCCTAACTTCTATGATGTTAATGAGACAGGATTAGAGCTAGCTATGCTAACGAGAAAGACTCAATCAACAGGATTAGGATGTATTTTGAGTGAATCTCTTTAGACCTACAAAAAAGTGAAAGGAGCAGGATCTCATGCCACTGAGAAGGAATCTCTGCTAATGAAGCACATCCTTTGGACCCGGGGTCCAGGAGCTGAGAAGTTCTTAGATCAGGGGAAAGTCGATGACAAGGACGTTCCTCCAGAGCCATCAGAGAAAGAAAAACTTCCCCTGGAGCTGGCATCCTGAATTCGAGTTTCTAGCTTCCTAAACTGTGAGATGACTCAGAATCCACTTGAAGCCAAAGGGTAAATGGTGAGAGAATAAACTTCTGTTTGTTAAAGGCATCCCCTTATGGCATTTCTGTTATACCAGCACAGACATCTAAGACAAACACGAAAAGCAAAATCCATAAAAAGCTTGTCCACATCCAATCTTAAAACTTCCGCTTGTAAAAGACACTTGTGTAAAAACAAGTTATATTTTGGGAGAAAATATTTTCTAATTATATATCTAATAAATGAGTTATTTCTATAATATATACCCACACCCAAAACCCAGTGCCATCGAGTCAATTTGATTCCTTTTCTTTTTTTTTTTTTTTTTCATTTTTGAGAACTCTATATACAGAGTTCTCAAAACTGAAAAAGAAGGAAACGGTCTACAAAAATGGTCATAAAAATAAACAATAACTTATCCAAAGAAAATATGCAGCTGGCAATTTTAAGCATATAAAAATGCTCAGCATCATTCTTAATTAATAAATTTCAAGTTAAAACAATAATGATGTACCTCTTTAGATCTATTAGACTATCAGGTAGTTGATAAATACGTGGAGGAACTGGAACACTCGTGAACTGCTACTGAACAATTAAAATGGCATAAATACTTTAAAAAATAATTTAAACATTAGGGTCCACGAAGCCTAACCATAGTTTTGAAATGAAATTTAGCCATTCTATTCGTACCTATCTAACCAAGGGACACGACAGCACTTTTCCTTATAAAGACATGGGTACAAAAGTCCCTAGCAACTTTATTTGTAATAGTCAAAAAGTAGAATTAATCCAATTGTTCATCTACTTGAGAATGAATAAACAAATTGTGGTCTATCCAAGAAAATGAATGTCACTCAACCGTAAAATCTACTGAATTATTGTTACATGCAAATATACCCATGAGAAGTACAAACCAATACATTGGACTTTGTCAGAATGAAAACTACTCACCCTTAGACATTTATCCCAGAGAAATTTAGCCTATGGTCATACAATAACCCTTACACAAATTAGTAGACAAGTGGTAACTTTGGTGAAGTGAAAGACAGTACACAAACAAGCAAACATCCTAAGCAGCCTGATGATGGCACTTGACCATGAAATGAGAAGCAAGGGTAACATTTCTGTTCCTGTGGTCAAAAACAAAACTAGCAAACAAACAAACAAAAAATCCTGAACAATAACAAAAACAGCAACAATAGCAACAGCAAATTGGAAATGATACCTCACATATGCGCAATGCATTGCTTTCATTCTGTTTAAGACTGTTAAATAATACAATAAGAAAGTGCGTAAGCACTTCTGCATTTTGTCATCCATTTGAAAAGGCCACTGTAGAAACGGGGAATACTGACAGTTTGTTTTATAGATACAATATTTTAACCCAGATCCCTGTGTGGTAAAAATGGAAAGTTAGCAAAGAGTAAAATGTAAGAACTTATGAAATAGATAAATACAGACATGTATACACACTATATAATTGAAAACTTGCTCACTGGTAAATACGAATTGTCCTGGACAATTAAAGACAACACCTAGATATTTTGTTAAGCTTTTAAGTGGTTCAGGAACAATCAACAAATTGCTTGGCATCTCCTCAGGGAGAAGCTCCATGGGTGAAAAAAAATTCCATAAATTCGTCTCACTCTCCATGTTAAGAAACAATCGGGGAGTCAAGGGAGAGACTTCATTACAGGTAAAAAGAAAGACTATTTCTATATTTTAGTAATATCCAGAATGCTTCAGTGATACCTACAGGGTTCCACCTTTATTCAATGGCAAAGTCATTGTGAAATTTTAGGATTTCGGAGTCAGTTCTGTGTGCATTCTACATTTTAATTGTGCCTGAGACTAGGATCTCTCTCCCTTTTTCTGTCTTTTTTTTTTTTCAAATATTCACACTTTGTTTCAGAAATTAAATGCTCAAAAGCATCTATGAAACATTCTCATTATATGGCTAAATAACATTACTTTATATAAATAATTATATGAATAAAAAAGAAACAAAGAGAGAAAAAAAAAAAAAGTCCTGGATTCAATTTTGCCTCCTAGCTACCCCATGTGTGTCAGAGAGCTGTGATCCATTGGTTTTTCAGTGGCTGTGACTTTTTACAAGTAGATCTTTCTTTCTTTCTTCCAAGGTGCATCTGAGTGGACTCGACTCCCCAAACTTTCAGTTTGTAGCCGAGTGCTTAACTGTTTGCGCCACCCAGGTAGGCTAACTATGTGAATAAAAGAGCTCAACTATGAAAGCGTAGGAAGCATACATAGTATTAAAAAAGTACTGCAGCAGAATTATGAAGCTGTGCAGGTGTTCAGCCTCCAATGTTGATGTCTTTCAAAATCCTTAGTTACATAGTGGCTGTAGGCTCTTCTTATGTCCCTCTCAAGTGCGATTTAAATATTTAATGCATATTTAAATAACTGCATAAATGTACATTTTTGCTAAACTCTCGCTGAGGAAATAAATAAATTTCCATCACACATCTCTTGTTGAGATATGAAAAGCAACTTCTGGAGTTTAGGAAACTTTTAAGTAGCCAGATTGATGATGATAGTATAATTTATACCAAAAATACATAGCTTTATGAATTGAGAATTAGATATTCAACAAAGACAGTAAACTGTGGAAAATAGCTTGGCGCTCTCCATGGAACTCCAGAACTGTTGAGAGGAAGTCCGCTTTCTTTCCCTAACCTTATATGAAAAACAGTACTTACTAATATAAGTCCTTTTTTTCTTCAGCCTTTCATCATTGCAACCAAACAAGATTTATATTGCTTTTATTGTATTAATTGAAGATAGTTGATTTCCCTACTGATACCCAACTCAGTACTTCTTAAAAAAAAATAATAATAATATTGTTTTAAGTGAAAGTTTGCATCCAAATTAATTTTTCAATCAAAGATTCTTAAAAAAATGTGTCAGCACTCTTCTCATTTCCTTCCTGGCTCCCCTTTTTCTGTTAGTCAGGTTTCCCAGTCCTCCTTGTCTTCTTGTTCTTGCTCTTTTGGCTACAGTATTTGATTGTTTTAAGAGGCACATTCTTCACAGATTTTATTGTTTAATTTAACAGCCCCAACTGTTATTGGGCTGAAAGGTGACCACGCAAACCAAAACCAAACCCACTGCCGTCGAATCGATTCCAACTCATAGCGACCCTATAGGACAGAGTAGAACTGCCCCACAGAGTTTCCAAGGAGTGCCTGGAGGATTTGAACTGTCGACCTCTTGGTTAGCAGCTGTAGCACTTAACCACTACGCCACCAGTGTATCCTGGTGGCCACTGGGAGCGTCTATAGTTTCACATAGAATATTGTCTTAAGACAATTGTCTCAGGGGTTTCTCCAGCCTCTTTCAAACCAGTAAATTTGTTCTGTTTTTTTTTTTTTTTTGAATTTGGATTTTTTTTTATATATATTTTTTTCTCATTCTGCCCCAGACTTTCTATTGTGATCCTGGTCAGGTTTGTCTGTAGTCGTAGCCAGGCACCATCTAGTTCTTCTGGTCTCAGGTTAGAAAAGGCTGTGGTTCATGTGGACCATATGTCCTTTGGACTAATTGATTCCTTATGTCTTTGATTGTCTTCATTCTCCTTTGTTCTAAGTGGGAAGAAGCTAATAGTTTCTTTTCTGATATAAGCAATGTGTGTTTATAGGGTCACAACCTTATAAGCAATGTTTTATATGAGATAGTGTATTTCCCCAGTACCCATTTTATTATTTAATATGACGCTGTTGTTTTTTTCTGCTGCTTGCTTATTCCTGACTCAGAAGCTGCTGCAACTGTTATTTTCATGTAAGTAGTATGTTCAAACCATTCATTATTTTACCTTAAAGTGCCATCTTCATTCTTCTCTGGCTTTTTTTTTTTTTTTGATCTGTAGTTTATTATGGATACATATATACATTTTAATATAGATATAGTTATATGCATTTTGTACTATATAATAGTTTAAACTGCAGGATTTATTTCTCCAAATGGAATTTTTTAATGAAATTTTTTAAAAATAATATCAATGACATGGACCTCACTTTCTCCCAATTTGTTCAAATTTCCTCGTTTTTATCTTAGATTCTTCCATGAGCAAATATATCCGATTTATTACAAACAACTTTGTATATTAGTTATAATGAAAATACTCCTAGGTTAGGGCATATTTTAAGTAAACTTATATTAAAACATACTGCTGTTAAGGTGATCCTGACTGAACAGTGGCCCCCTAGGTTTTCCAAGGCTGTAAATAACATGGAAGCAGACTGCCACATCTTTCTCCCATGGAGCCACTGATGGTTAACTGCTGACCTTTAGGTTGGCAGTTCATCAACTTATATTAAAGTGTATTAAATAACCCTAAAAAAAAAAAAAAAAAAAAACCTAGAAGATGTATAATCCAGAATATTGGCACACTGATGGTCCCATTTTAGTCATGAAGTTGTGGATGGGAGAGGGAAGGCCAGGACTCAGTTACATGGATAAATAGTTACTCATCATCATAACCCTGATGTAGAAGCTAGGTCACACTAGAAGAATTTAGTATACATAAGTCCTTTCATGTAACTTACTGTCATCATTTTAAAAATAAGAACAACACTATATACTTGCTTTTGAGACTTATGTCCCGATACCTTAAATGCATTGAAACATTTAATCCTTGTTTATTTTTCCAACAACCCTGAAAGGAAGTGGTCATTTTGCATTTGTGAATAAAGAAATTCAGGTATCTTATTCTATAACCCACAAAACCAGAACCAAACCCATTGCTATCGTCAATTCGAACTTCTAGCGACCATATAAAATAAATAAATAAATAAACCCATAGCTGTCGAGTTGATTCTGACTCATAGCAACCATATAGGACAGAGTAAAACTGCCCCACAGAGTTTCCAAGGAGTACCTGGTAGATTTGAGCTGCCGACCTTTTGGTTAGCAGTCCTAGCACTTAACCACTGAGCGCCAGGGTTTCTATAACCCAGAAGTGGAGGTATAACAGAGACTATATCTACATGGGTTTTGCACCTGGAATATATATCCCCATATAAAGACAGGTAATCCCCACCATGATCGATTAGATTTTCCTTGTTAATCATGTGTTCAATACCTGTCAAGTGTGTTGTTTCAGTCTGTACCACCCGTGGCACAAGGGCTTTTATAGGACTCTGTTTTGAAGTAAGGCATATGAAATGTTTCCCACATTTCGTGCATTTGAACTTTCAAGTTTTTAAATGAAATTAACATATTTATTAAAATTTTGTAAATGTCATGATGTAATTGTCATTACATAAATGAAAAAAGAAAGTTTAGCAATCATCCATATACCTATCACTTAAATTTTCTAACTTATTTTTATTTTTTCTTCATATATCCATATGCATAGAAATAAATAAATGAATAAAACGACACCCATTGCCATCAAGGTGATTCCGACTCATAGAGACAGTATAGGACAGGATAGAAGTGCCCCACATGTTTTGTAAGGAGAGGCTGGTAGATTCAAAAAGCCAATTTTTTTGGCTATCAGCCAAGCTCTTAACCACTGCTCCACCAGGAACCCCATCTATGTACATGTATATGTGTGTGTGTAAGTATTGTGTATACGTGCATGTATGTGTATCTGTACATTTGCATCTACATGTGCATGTACATCTAGACCTACATCTTTATCTGTGTCTATTTCTACCTCCTTATCGGGGTTTCTCATCTTCCGCCTTAGTGACATTTTAGACTGGAAATTTTGTCATTGTGGGGAGTTACTCTGTATATAGTACAATGTTTAGTAACATCCCAGGCTTCCATTAGATACCAGTAGTGCCCTTCTCCTAGTTGTGACATCTAAAACTTCTCAGGCATTCACAAGTGTTCTTTGGGAAGCAAATTTTCCCCAGCTGATAACAAGATAGATTTTTCTCTCTTTCCCTCTTTCCCTCTATGCTTTTCTCAGTCTTCATGTACCTATGTTTTATTTGTGGGAGGTGGGTTTAATTTCAATTAACTATATTGGGTAATTTGGATTTATCTTAATCATTTAGCATATTACCTTAGTATGCTGAAAACCTACCAGATATGCTACATAAAACTTGTTCACTATGCTGATGTCTCTATCCACAATAGGTTTCCTGATAGACCTAGATGGGCAAACACAATCTAACAGCGCTTAATGAATTTGTTCTGATGGGAATCGCAGACCACCCAGAGCTGCAGGCTCCATTGTTTGGGCTGTTACTCATCATCTACATGATCTCAGTGGTGGGCAACTTGGGCATCATCATCCTCACCAAGATGGACTCCAGGCTACAAACTCCCATGTACTTTTTTCTCAGACACCTGGCTATCACTGATCTTGGTTACTCAACAACTGTGGGACCAAAAATGCTGGCAAATTTTGTTGTAGATGAAAATACAATCTCCTATTACTTTTGTGCTACACAACTAGCATTCTTTATTTTGTTCATAAATGTTGAGCTGTTCATTCTGTCAGCAATGTCCTACGACCGATATATGGCCATCTGTAACCCTCTGCTCTACATAGTCACCATGTCACAAAGGGTGTGTTCAGTGCTGGTGGCAATCCTCTATCTTTATTGTGCATTTGTTTCTCTTCTCTTCACCATAAAGATTTTTAATTTATCCTTCTGTGGCTACAATGTCATCAGGCATTTCTATTGCGACCCAAATGCTTTGTTATCTTTGCTCTGCTCAAACACACATGAACTTCAAATGATCATTCTTATCTTAGCATCTATTGATGTGATTACATCCCTTTTCATAGTGCTTATTTCCTACCTGCTTGTTTTTGTAGCCATTTTCAGGATGAACTCAGCTGTGGGCAGGCACAAGGCCTTGTCCACCTGTGGATCCCACCTGACGGCAGTGATAGTGTTCTATGGGACTTTAATCTTTATGTACATGCAGCCCAAGTCCAGTCATTCCTTTGATGGTGATAAAGTAGCTTCCATATTTTATACCCTGGTTATCCCCATGTTGAATCCCTTGATTTATAGCTTGAGGAACAAAGACGTAAAATATGCCCTACATAAGACACGGAAAAAAATATGGAACATCTTTTCTACAGTTTGATGTGTCATATGGTTCCTATAAATTACATGATGGGCTTCAAACCTTGTCTGTTTGCCTCCTTAGGGTATAAACTACAGAGTATAGAGAGGGCAAATATAGTCCACGTATATTTATAAATATCTTATGTGCCAGTCGCTCTTCTAAATACATTGATCAACAAAAGAGTAAAAACCTTTGCCTTCCTTGAACTGAAGAGATGGATCACAAATATAACAATTAAGTAAATTTTATAGTAGAGAAGAATGTGCTGGGGCCTGGTGGCACAGTGATTAAGGTGCTTGGCTGCTAACTGAAAGGTCAGTGGTTGAAACCCACCAGCCAATACATGGGAGAAATATGTGGCAGTTGGTATCCATAGATTTACAGCCTTGGAAACCCTATGGGGCAATTCTAATCTGTCCTATAGAGTCACTATGGGTCAGGATCTCCTGAACAACAGTGCATTTGGGTTTTTTGAGAATGCAATAAAAAATAAATCCTTTGCCATTGAGTTGATTCTGACTGATAGCGACCGTATAGGACAGAGTAGAACTGGTCCATAGATTTTCCAAGGAGTGGCTGGTGGATTTGAACTGCTGACCTTTTGGTTAGCAGCTAAGTTCTTACCCAGTGAACCACAATGGCTCCAGAAGAGTGTGTTGGGAACCATTAAATCAGGCAAGGAGTGTGGATATGCTGAGTGGGAGTGCAAAAATGTACTAGGTACAAAACTGGAGTTATAGTGATTCTGTTTTTTTCAACTATTAAAATGAACTTTACAGTGTCAGTATTTGTGTTTGTGTATGTGTGTCATAGTTTCTGAGTGGGGATATTAGATTCTGCCAGGTTTTAATGGTTCTCAGTGTATTGCGATGATTTGAGTTACTCAGTGATGTCAATTTGCTCAAATGTCTCCATTCCAGACTTTAGGGTTCCATTTTTTTCTTATTAATGCCTTTACTTTCCCATGTTAATCTGTTGACCTAGCTTACTGTTCAGCAATTCAAAGGTTCAGCTCCGCATCTGACTTCATTTTAATCAGTGCCTTTTTTCCGAGATCAGTACACACACCAATTAAGATACATTTCTTGAGGTCATCTATAGTTGTTCCCAGGTTTGGAATCCCTTTCCCACTTGTCGTTCTTATTTAATAATTATCTTTTTTTTGTTGTTTGAAGAGTTGTTAGCTTTTATTATGTATATGAAAAGCTGGAAAAAAAAACATTTCCTCAATTATCTCTTTGTGTATTTCATTGAGTAACAGGATATGCTATGATGAGTTAAATTTGTTGCCTGTCTTTCATTGTTTTGGCTTTCCTAACATTTGCTCAGTATTTATCATGTGCTATATTTCCATTGACTTTTTTTCCCTACTTTTGAGAGGCAAAATGAGATAATCCTATTTTTAGTTGATGTGAGGTATGTTATGTGGCAAGGATACAGTTTTCTTGCCTTATGGACATAGTTGCTCCATGTTATTCCTCAAATTTTACCATGTATTTTTGTTTATTATTATTTTTTCTTTGTAAAATTTCTAGGATTTTACTGAAGCTACCAGAGTCTAAATTGTTTTAATGGCTCACTATCGTGAAATAAAATCCCTCATGTAGCCAATGTAATGCAAATAAAAATAGTCCATTGGGGTACAAGAGAAGGTGCATGTTATATTGTCATAAGAGCATCAATATTTTTGAAAGGTTGAAGCAGCTGGAAGGAGAAGATGACAATGATAAGACAGAGTTCCCCAGGCTGGGGAAAATTCTACTGCCTGGAGCAGAGTGCTTGGCACCCCTCTCCCTCCACCCCCTTAGCTTTCCATTAGAATTCTGGTTTCTTTTCTTGATATTTCCCATAGCTTTACATTAAAATCTTGGTTTCCCTCTTTTTAATTGCTGCCCAAACGGGAGGAAATTGGCAGTTCTGGTTTAGATGCCATGTTGACATTCAGGGTAACCTTTTAAGCATCATACATGGTAAATTCCCCGTCTCTGGATGGAGTTTAACCACCATATTCTGAAGACACTTTACATGAAATTATATTTAAACCACGTTGCCCCTAAGTAGTTTGATTAATAATGTTGAAGTTCTAACTTGTATGATCTTCCTACTTGTAAACCCCTTAAAAGTAACCTTTTGCCTCGCTCTCACTGAGCAGTCTTGGCAACATCAGCCCCAACTGTTTCTCCCCTTGAACAATGAAACAAACGTGACTTTCTATACTCCCACTTGAGTCTCTGGTTTATTGGATGAGACAAGTCAGTCCGAGTGGAACCAGGGATTTCCACAGCAACAATGAGCACAACCAGGCAATAATACCTTATACTTATTGACTGGTGTATCATTGTCATTCTTCAATGTTTAGGTAATTTAGTTTTCACAACAGCTCTGTGAGGCAGAGTCTATTTAATACTTACATAACTCAGATGATAAAATGGAGGATAAGAGAGGGTAAATAAATTACCCAAGTTCGTCTCACAAAGGATAAATAAATAGTCCAAGTTCACAGTGGTCTTAAGCACAAAAACAAGTAGTTTCAAACATGTTCTATATGCAGGTTCCATGTTCCAGGTTCATAAGAGCTAGTCTAAAAAACTTCTTAATGCAAATTTTCTGAGTTAATGATGTCATCCCTGAGATGACAGAGAATATCCAATTAAAAGAAGAGAAATAGCAGTGGGGTTCATAAAATAGTGCATATCTAGGACAACGCTTGGAAGAGAAAATAAATTCAATAGAGACAATGAATTAATAAATTGACACAGAAAGCTAATCGATTCATTTTGATGCATGATTAGTTCAAACTAAATAATGGAAAACTATCACAATGTGGATGCAGGACATAGTCTGGGCAGGTTTAGTAATAAAAGTCCAGTGGGGGATATAAGGAATTATTATGAAGTTTATTAAGGAACGGGAGCCTTGGTGACACAGTGGTTAGAGCTCAGCTGCTAACCTAAAGGTCAGCAGTTCGAACCCACCAGCATCTATTTGGAAACAGTACGGGCAGTTCTAATCTGTCCTGTGTAGGTAGGAGTCAGAATTGACTGGGTGGCATGTATTAGGTTTTTTGATTTAGTAAGAAAGATGTTAAAAATCAATAAATGAGGAATTTCCCATTTTAAGAAATGATTTTTGGACTTTTGGCTTGAGAAATTCAGCCACTTTTTAAAAATAAAGATACAATTGATGCTACTTCTTTAAAAAAGGAGGTGTGTGAGACGAAGTTTTATTCCCCATCACCTTCTTCTTCCTGACCTTGTTGCTGTGTGAACTTCAACTTTGGGGGAGTTTAAGGACAATGGATTGCCAAGTATATTAACTTTGATTTTGCTGAGCTACTGAACCAACAAGAGGCATCAGGGCCCACTACTAGACAGTTTTTTTTTTTTCTTTCTTTCTTTTCCGGTTCATTTTTTAAAATAAATTAAAACCTGCTCTTGAGCTACTGTTTGAGCTATTCATTTACTTATTGAGTGTTTCATTACACATCTGGGAAAAGAATTCTAGATGATACAATGAGGAGAGACACAAGCACTACCTGAAGTTGTGAAGGGCACCATGTGGTTCTATGTTTTGCTGTTCATAGAGTCTAAGATGTGAAAGAACTGTTTATAAATATGCAATATTTTGGTTATTACCATGATTAATGTAAACATCGAAGAGCTTCCCACCACGGTAATCATACATACCAAAAGGAAAACACAGAACTCATTGATACTCATCAACTCAAAGAAAATAAATTTGTCTAATCCACTCACACAGTTTTTCATTGAAGGAGCTCCTGAAAATAAGAGAAACAGAGAAAGAGGGAGAAACAGTGAATGATAAGAAAATACTGAGGAGCTTGATATACAGTAAATATTATTACAGTTCTAATAAGAAATAATCTGATTCATTAAAATATTTAATAATCCCCAATAATCTTAATACTTGTTGTTGTTTTATGGTGCCAGGAGTTGATACTGATCACAGAAACCCCATGAAAAACAGAACAAACAAGTGCTTGGTTCTGCACCACCTCACAATCATTGCTATGTTTGAGCCCATTGTTGCAGACACTGTGTCAATCCACCTCACTGAGCTTCTTTCTATATTTAACTGACCCTCTACTACACCAACCATGATGTCCTTCTCCCAGGACTGAACCCACACGCCAAGTGTTAAATAGTACCTGCATATGATTTCTCTATTAGAAAAAGTTATCACCAAGAAGATGGGGCTGAGGGAATTGACAAATTGGTGCTACATATATTGCTGGATTCCCTAGAGAAAGAGTAAACTGGTGGAGAGGTGAACACAAATGTTAAGGTAGGGAAGTTTCAGAAATCAAGTTAGAAGAACAGTGATATTTTAATTTCCAGCGTATGTGAATGGCCCATCCTAGAACTGTGAAGGGCATGCCCTTCACTACAACATGTGATATTTCTTCCAGTTTCCACTGTGTCATATTCTAGCAGAAGTTCATCTTATTATAGCCAGTCTTACCTATATACAACAGCAATGAACAACAAACCTGTATAGTCTCCTTGATGAGAAGAATAAAAATATTTAGTATGATATTATATTAGTTAAATACCACCAAACATGCACAATATATAAAATAACAGCAAAGTACAAGATCAGTACCTGTCTATTTATATAATTATTAGCTCAAAATATTAGTTTACTACTTTGACCAATAGAAATTAGTTATCCCTAGAGCAGGCAAAGTAAATATTCAACATTTATTCTGTCACAGAAAATGTTTTCATTTTTAAAAATCACTTTTTCATGGAACTTATCTATGACCATCACAAACCATTGATTCTATGGAATTTGTGAACTTATATAAAATAATTGATACAGAAATAAAATATAAGAACTTTTTATAAGGCTTTATTTTCTAAAAATCATTAAAGTTTCATGATTTTTCTAATCATAAAGACATTTAATACCTGCTCAGGTAAGCATGGGTTCTACATCTTTTAAAGTGCTTCATACATGGATATATCTTTTATTTTGCATTGAGCAAGTCAGACAAACTGGCTTTATTTCTTGTTACTTTTATATTTTAAATCCTTTTATTGAGGTATAAATCACATACCATAAAATTTTCTCAAGTGTCTTGAATTTTTTCTTCCATTCTTTCAGCTTGAGAAATGTCAAACATGTCCTTCCTTTTTAGTTTTTTAACTCTAGGTCTCAGCACATTTCATTACAATACTTTAAATTGTCTTCTAGAACCTCCCTTTGAAATCTTCTGTTCACCTCTTAAACTGTACTATTACTCTTGTTTGCTTTAGCTACTCTACATTCAAGAACAAATGTCAGAGTATCTTTTGACATCCATTTGGTTTTGTCTCTTTCTTGTCTTTTAATGATTTTTTGATTTCTTCAGGTGTGATTTACTTGATGACACCTAAACTTGACTAATCTGCGGTCCTTAGTGTTCAGTGTGTCGAATCAATTCTTGGGATGATCTCTATATTTTTGATAGGATATATTTAAGGTCATATTTTGGTTTTCATGGACTTGCTTTAGATTTCTTCAGCTTCAACTTGAACTTGCATATGAGCAATTGACTGTCAATTCTGTGGTTGGCCCCTGGCTTTGTTCTGACTGATGATATTGAGCCTCTCCACCATCGCAAGAATAGATGTGATGCCTAGAACACTAATTACCAAAGGCCAGATGAGTTGTGGAATGACACCAAGGACATCATAAATAAAGCAAGGAGTCACTAAAAAGACGGGAGAGAAAGAAAAGACAAAAGCACATGTCAGTTGAGACTCTGAGACTTGCTCTTGAAAGTCCAATAGTTAAAGTGAAAGGAATAAATGATGAAGCAAAAGAGCTGAACAGAAGACTTCCAAGGGCAACTAAGAGGACAAAATAAAGTGTTATGATTTCATGTGCAAAAACCTGAGATAGTAGTACAAAACAGAAGGACACACTCAGCATTTCTCAAGCTGAAAGAACTGACGAAGAAATACAAGCTTTGAGTCGCAATACTGAAGGATTCCACAGGGAACATATTAAATGACCAGAAAGCATCAAAAGAAGATGAAAGGAACACACAGAGTCAGCATACTAAAAGGTATGGCCAGTGTTCAACCATTTCAGGAGGTAACACATAATCAGAAACCGATGATACTGAAGGAATGAGTCCAAGCTGCACTGCAGGCCCAGGCAAAACACAAGGCCGGGGAATTGACAAAATACCAATGGAGATATTTCAACAAGTGGATGCAGCACTGCAAGTGCTCGCTCTTCTACTGCAAGAAGTTTGAAAACCAGTTACCTGGCCAACCAATTGGAAGAGATCCTTATTTACGCCTATTCCTAAGAAAGGTGAGCCAACCAGTAATATCAAATGCAAGTAAAAGTTTGCTGAAGATAATTCAAAAACAGCTACAGCAGTCTATCAGCAAGGAACTGCCAGTAACTCTAGCCAGATTTAGAAGAGGATGTGGAACCAGGGATATTGCTGATGTCAGATGGATCCTGGCTGGGAACAGAGAATACCAGAAAGATGTTTACCTGGGTCTTATTGACTACGCTAGGACATTTTACTGTGTGGAGTATACCAAATTATGGATAACACTGTGGAGACCGGGAATCCTAGAGCACTTAATTGTGCTCATGAGGGATCTATGCACGGATCAAGAGGCAGTAGTTCGGACAGAACAATGGAATCCTACATGGTTTAAAGTCAAGAAAGGTGTGTCAGGGTTATATCCCTTCACCATATCTATTCAATCTGTATGCTGAACAAATAATTCGAGAAGCTGAACTATATGAAAAAGAACAGGGCAACAGGATTAGAGGAAGAGTCATTAACAACCTGCAATATGCAGATGAGACAACCTTGCTTGCTGAAAGTGAAGAGACCTTGAAGCGCTTACTGATGGGGGTCAAAGACCACAGCCTTCAGTGTAGATTACATCTCAACATTAAGAAAACAAAAATCCTCACAACTGGACCAATAACATCATAATAAATGGAGAAAAGATTGAGATTATCAAGGATTTAATTTTACTTGGATCCACAATTAATAACCATGGAAAGAGCAGTCAAGAAATCAAACGATGCATTGCGCTGGGCAAATTGGCTGCAAAGACCTTGTTAAAGTGTTGAAAAGCAAGGATGTCACCTTGAGCACTAAGGTCTGTTTGACGCAAGTCATGGGGTTTTCAATTGCCTCATAAGCATGGGAAAGCTGGGCAATGAATAAGGGAGATCAAAGGAGAATTGATGCCTTTGCATTGTGGTTTTGGAAAAAAAATATTGAATATATCATGGACTGCCAAAAGAACGAACAAATCTGTCTTGGAAGAAGTATAACCAGAATGCTTTTCCAAAGCAAGGATGGAGACACTATGTCTCACATACTTTGGACTTGTTATTAGGAGCATTCAGTCCCTGGAGAAGGACATCATGCTTGGTAAAGTACAGCATCAGTGGAAAAGAGGAAGACCCTCAACGAGATGGATTGACACAGTGGCTGCACTAATGGGCTCAGTATAATAACAATTGTAAGGATGGCTCAGGACAGGGCAGTATTTTGTTCTGTACTACACAGAGTTGCTATGAGTCAGAACCAACTCCAAGGCACATAACAACAACAAGAAGAAAGTAGGGGGTCAGCAAATAAAATGAAGACCATCAATGAGATGGACTGACACAGTGGCTCCAAGGATGGGCTCTAGCATAACAACGATTGTGAGAATAGTGCAGGCCCAAGCAGTGTTTCATTTTGTTGTACATAGGGTTGCTGTGAATTGGAACCGACTCCGTGGGCACCTAACCAAAACTAACGACAATATTAGCCTGGAAATTCCTCAGACTGATAGAGGGCCCCCATGATCAACCTACAGCTACCTTCAAACATGGTATGAAACATTGAATAAATTCTCAGGAAGATCAGGAACACAATATGTAAATCTACCCTTCCCAAATCTATCAGACTTTTTACTGGGTGTTTTAGAAAACAGGGTAAGGCAACAAAAAATAAATAGGAAGCATTCAGATTGGAAAGGAAGAGGTAAAGCTCTTCTTATTGATAGATGACATGATTTTTTTTATGTATAAAATCTAATAGAGCCTACAATGGAGTTATAGTATTAAAAAGTTAACTTAGCATTTCTTTATGAATTTGGTTTCAGGTTAGTGGCAAATTAAAAAACTTTTTAAAAAAGCCTGTCTGAATTTAAAGTGGTTTTACATTTGCTATATAGATACATTTGGGGATTTTTTAGATATAACACTGGTAATGGATTGAATTGTGTTCCCCCAAAATATGTTTCAGCTTGGCTAGGCCAGGATTCCCAGTATAAGTTTCTTGTCCAACATTTTTTTATCTGATGTGATTATTCCATGTGTTTTAAATCTTAGCCTCCCTGATGTTAATGAGGCAGGATTAGTAGCAGCTATGTTAATGAGAAAGGACCCAATCTACAGGATTAGGATGTATTTTGAGTGAATCTCTTTGAGATAGAAGAGTGAAAGGAGCAGAAAGGAGTAGGATCTCATGCCACCAATAAAGAATCACCAGTAATGGAGATGGAGCACTTCCTTTGGACACGGGGTCCAGGAGCTGAGAAGTTCCTAGATCAGGAGAAAGTTGATGACAAGGACCTTCCCCCAGAGCCAACAGAGAAAGAAAACCTTCACCTGGATCTGGCACCCTGAAATTGAATTTCTAGTTTTCTAAACTGTGAGATGACTCAGAATCTACTCTATGCCAAAGTGTAAATAATGAGAGAATAAACTTCTGTTTCTTAAAGGAATCTACTTGTAATATTTCTGTTACTCCAGCACAGACATCTAAGACAAACGTGGAAAGCAAAATCCATATAACATTTGACCACAGCAACTTTTAAAACTTTTGCTTCTCAAAAGACACTTGTATAAAAA
This sequence comes from Elephas maximus indicus, assembly GCF_024166365.1. Lineage (NCBI taxonomy): Eukaryota > Metazoa > Chordata > Mammalia > Proboscidea > Elephantidae > Elephas > Elephas maximus. The sequence goes on from NC_064825.1 coordinate 116,733,265, forward strand.
CAAGTTATATTTTGGGAGGAAACATTTTCCAATAATATATCTAATGAATGAGTAGTTTCCATAATATGCACAAAGTTCTCCAAACTGAAAAAAAGAAAAAAAAAGGAAAGAAACAATCTACAAAAATGGTCATAAATATAAACAATAATTTATCCAAAGAAAATATGCAGCTGGCAAAAAAGCATAAAAAAATGCTCAACATCATTCTTAATTAATGAATTTAAGTGAAAAAATCTACAGACCTCTTTACAGCTATTAGAATATCAGGCAGTTGGAGGAACCAGAACATTCATAAACTGCTAGTGGAAAATGAAAAGGGTATAAATAATTGAAAAAAAATAATTTGTTTTAAAGATTAGGTCTTAGAAGGCTAACCACAGATTTGCCATGAAATTTAGCCATTCTATTCATATATATCTAACCAGAGACATGACAGTATTTTTTCCTTATAAAGACATGTGTACAAATTTCGATAGCAAATTATTTGTAATAACCAAAAACTAAAAACAACGCAACAGTTCATCTACTTGAGAATGAATAAATAAATTGTGGTCTATCCAAGAAAATGAATACCACTCAACAATAAAATCTACTGATTTACCATTGCATGCAAATACATTGATGAAAAGTACAAATCAATAAAGTGGACTTTGTCAAAATTAAAATTACTAACACTTAGGTGTTTATCCCCAAGAAATGAAAGCTAGGGTCATACAAGAACACTTACACAAATTAGTAGACATGTGGTAACTTTGGTGAAGTGTAAGACAGTACACAATACTGGGAAGGTTCTCACCACTTGACCTGGGCAAAGTCATAGAAGCTTCACAGACATCCATATGCCCTGAGAGACTGAACTACCATGCTGAGGGCAGGAAACCACGATCTCAGGGGACATGTAGCTCAATTGGCATAACAGTCTATAAAAAGAATATTCTACATTCAACTGTGGTGAGTAGAGACTAGGGTCTTAAAAGCATGCGTGGTCATCTAAGATACATTTACTGAACCCATTCTGACTGGACCAAAAGGAGAATGAAGAAGACCAAAGACACAAGGAAAAGATTAGTCCAAAGGACAAATGGACCACAATTAATACAAACTCCACCAGACCGAGCTGAGAAATACTAGAAAGTGCCCAGTTCATACCACCAACTGCTCTGACAGGCATCACAGTAGAGGGTCTCAGAGAGAGTGGGAGGAAAATGTAGAACAAAATTCAAATTCACACACACAAAAACACCAGCCTTGCTAGTCTGACAGAGACTGGAGAAACCTGCTGAGTATGGCCCCTAGACACCCTTTTAACTCAGCACTGAAGTCAATATGGAGGCTTGTCCTTTAGCCAAAGATTCAATAGGTCTCCGAGGCCAGAATTGCCCACTTGAGGGATGTAATTCATAGCTCAATCATGTATTTGAGACTAATAGACACACTAGCCCAAAAGCAAAGACAAGAAGGCAGGAAGAGATGGGAAAACTGGACAAACAGAAACAGAATACCTAGGGTGAAGAAAGGAAAAGTGCTGACACTTCACACTATTGTCTGTCATCCAAAGTCTCAAAACAATTTGAGTATTAACTATCTAATGGGAAAAAAATTTGCTCCGTAAACTTTCACCTGAATCACAAATAAAAAAAAAAAAGAAAAAAATGTTCATGGAAACATTATTTATAATAGGTAAAAACTGGTAAAAGCCCAAAATGTCCTTCTATGGGTAAATTGTTTAGCAAATTGTAAAAAATCCACTCCTGAGATAATACTCAGCAGTAAAAGAAACAAATTATTGATGCACACAACAGTAAGGAGAAACCTCCACAGAGTCATGTGAAGTGAAAGAAGTCCATCTCAAAAGGTTGTTGTTATCTGCCATTGTGTTGACAACAACTTATGGTGACCTTATGGAAAACAGAACAAAACATTGCCTGGCCCTTTGCTATCTTCACAATCCTTGGTATGCTTGAGTCCATTGTTGTAGCCACTGTGTTAATCCATCTCATGGAGGGCTTCCCTTATCCAGTTGGTCCTCTGTTTCACCAAATATGATGTCTGATTGCAGAAACTGGTCTTTCCTGATGACATGCACAAAGCAAGAATGTCAGACAATGTTCTGCTGGAGACAACAAAATACCTATCAGTAAAGAATTTTTATTTTATCAGGTGCCTTCAATCCAATTGAGACTTATAGTGACTTCTAAGACAGAGTTGAAATGCCCCAAAAGTTGCCTAGCTGTAATCTTTATGGGTGTAGATGGGCAGGTCTTTTCTTCCCATAATGGTTTATGGGATTAAACTGTCAAACTTTCATTTAGTAGTGAGTTTTTTACTTAAACAATGAAAAATATATATATATATATAAAACAAGAAAAAAAAGCATAAATAGATACATTATGAATATTTTAAACAGCAAAATGCCCCAATAAGATATACCATGATAGATGTATATTCATAACAAAAGATTACACATAAAATATCACACTTTACAAGGTGTGAAAGTTAAGGTTGTGTGTCAACTTCGCTGGGCCATGATTCTTAGTAGTATAACAGTCCTATGATGTTATCATCATCTCCATGATGGGATCTACTGGGAATAGCAAATTTGTTGGTGTATGTGGCCTGCATGGAATATAAGTACACATTCTAGCAAGGTTTGTTGGCTTTTTGTCACTTTGAATCCTGCACCAGGCTCCTGTTACTCTGATCTCTGGTTCTTGGGAATTGAATGAGCAGCTTGCCTGCAGTCTTGCCTGGCAATCTTGGGATTCTTCAGTCTTCAGCTGCTAAGCAAGAGCCCTGCTGTCTGACCTGCAGATGTTGGGTTAGCCAGCCCCTGCAGCTGCGTAAATCAGGAGAAGCCTCTAACGTGACCCATAGACTTGTGACTTTCCAGCCTCTACAGCCATTCCATTGATATAATTCTCTCTATCTATGCCTTTTTAAACTTACTGGTTTTGCTACTCTAGAGAACTCAGCCCAAGACACAAGGGTATATTGACATGGTACAGTACATGTGAAGCACAGCCAGATATGTATGAAGGTGAGAAAGATGTTTTGGGGTAAAAATTGGACAGAATGGAAAAAAACATATTGAAATGTAATAAAGGAAAATAAACAAGTAAAATCCCAAGCAGTCTGATGATCGCAATTAACCATGAAACTAGAAGGAAGGGTAACATTTCTGTTTCTGAGGTCAAAAACAAAACCAACCAACAAACAAAAAAAAACCTGATCAATAACAGTAACAGCAACAATTACAACAGCAAGCTGGGACGCGATACCTCACACATGCCCGATGCATTACTTTTGTTCCATTTAAGTCTTTTAAACAATGCAATAAGAAAGCGTTTAAGCAGATCTTCATTCTGTCATCCATTTGAAGAGGCCCCTGTAGAAACAGGGAGTACTGACAGTTCCATTTTATAGATACAGTATTTTAATCCACATCGCTGTGCGGTAAAAATGGAAAGGAGTAAAGAGTAAAAGGCAAGTCTGTATGAAATAAATAAATATAGACATGTATACATACTATATGATTGAAAACTTGCTTACTGATGAATAAAAATTGTCCTGGGCAATTAACAAACAACCCCCAGATATTTTAAGCTTTTAAATGGTTCAGGAATAATCAACTAATTGCTTGTCATCTCCTCAGGGAGCATCTCCAAAGGGTTGAAAAAAAGTCCATAAATTCGTCTCACTCCGTCGTGTTAATCACATGGGGGAGTGAAGACGGAGACTTCGTTACAGGTAAAAAGATAGACTATTTCTATATTTTAGCAATATCCAGGATATTTCAGCGACACTTGCAAGGTCCCACTGCTATTCAATGGCATATTCATTGCAAAATATTAGGATTTCTGAGTCAGTGCTGTGTGTATTCTACATTTCAATAGTGCCTGAGACTAGAATCTCTCTATGTTTTTCTGTCATGCTTTTTTTTTTTTCAAATATTCACACTTTGTTTCAGAGGCTAAATGCTCATAAGCATCTATGAATCATTATCATTAAATGCCTAAATAATATTTTATATTGTATAAATAATTATATGAAGAAACAAGAAACAAAGAGGGAGAAAAAAAGAAGAGTCCTGGAGTCAATTTTGCCTCATAATTACCCCGGTTTTATTTATCAGAGAATAGTGCTCCATAGGTTTTTCAACAGTTGCGACCTTTCAGAAGTAGATCTTCCTTTATTCCCAGGCACCTCTCAGTGACTTGATCCCCCAACCTTTCAGTTTATAGCTGAGTCCTTAAGTGTTTGCTCAACTCAGATGGCCTAACTATGTGAATAACAGGGCTCAAATATGAAAGTAAAGGAAGCATGTGCAGTATTAAAAATTACCGTAGCAGAATGATGAAGCTGCAGGTATTCAGTCTCCGATGTTGATGTCCTTCAAAATAGTTATATAGTGGCTCTAGGCTCTTCTATGTCCCGCTCAAATGTAATTCAATATTTAGTATATGTTTAAATAACTGTGCAAATGTGCATTTTTGCTAATCTCTTTATAATTTTTTTTTTTTTTCTTGATAAGGAAACAAATACATTTCCATCTATCTCACACCTTTTGTTGAGATGTGAAAGCAAGTTTTGGAGTTTAGGAAACTTTAAGTAGCCAGTTTGATGATAGTGTACTATATACCATATTCTTCAATTTCCAATGGAATCTACCATAAGAAGTTATAATTTTCTCAAAAAATATAGCTTTATATAATGAGAATCAGATGTTCAACAAAGATAGTAAACTATGGAAAATAACTTCGTGCTCTCCATGGACTCCAGAGCTGTTAAGAGGAAGTCCTCTTACCTTCCCTTACTTTATAGAAAAAGCAGTATTTAACAATATAAGAACTTTTTTACTTCAGCCTTTCATCATTGTAACTAAAGATTTATGTTGGTTTTATTGGATTCATTGAAGATAGTTGATTTCCTAATTGTAATATCTACTGATGCTCAATTCAGTTCTTCTTTAAAAAAAAAAAAGAAAGAAAGAAAAGATTTTATTGTGTTTTAGGTGAAAGGTTACCTAGCGAATGAATTTTCCAATCAAAGATTCTTACACAACATGTGCCAGCAGTCTCCTAATCTCCTCCCTGGTTTCCCTGTTTGCATTTGTCAGGCTTCCCTGTACCTCTCCGACTTCTTGCCCTTTTGGTCTCCTGTAGTTGATTGTCCTAAGTGGCACCTCCTTCACAGATGTTGTCTTTTAATTTAACAGCCCTGTGTGTTATTGAGCTGAAAGCAGGCCTCCAGGGGTGTCTATAGTTTCATGTTAGAATCTATCTTAAGGGATCAGTCTCAGGGGTTTCTCCAGCCTCTTTCAAACCAGTATATCTGGTCTTTTGTTGTTGTTGTTCAAATTGAATTTTGTTCTACATTTTTTACCCATCCTGCCCCAAACCTTCTATTGTAATCTTGGTCAGAGTGGTCAGTAGTGGCAGCCAGGTACCATCTAGTTTTCTGTTGTCAGGTCATGGGAGGTTTGGATTCAAGTGGCCCACTAGTTCTTTGGACTAATTGCTTCCTTATGTCCTCAGTTTTCTTCATTCTCCTTTGGCTAGTCGGGAAAAGACCAATAGTTGCTTTCTGACATAGGCATTTTGTCAGTGTAGGTCACAACTTTTTCAGCAATATTTTATATGAGACAGTATATTTCCCATTTTATTGTTTAATATGATACTGTTTTTTTTTTTTTTTCTATTTCCTTGATTATTCCTGGCTCAGAGGCTGCTGGTACTGCTGTTTTCATGTAAGTAGTATCATTTCAAGCCATTTATTCTTTTATCTTAAACTGCCATCCTCATCCTTTTCTGGAATTTTTTTTTTTTTTTTGTCTGTGGTTTATTAAAAAAAAAATACACATTTTAGTTTAAATATACTTATATTTATATGCATTATGTGTTATATAATAGTTTAGACTAGAGGATTTCATTAACCAGATGGAATTTTTTAATGAAAGTTCATTTTAAAATCAACGGTAGTGACCTCACTTTCTCTCAATTTCCTCCCACTATTGTAAATATTTTTGTGAGAAAATACATGTGATTTGTTAGAAATGACTTTATATGTGTTACTTATAATGAAAGGACAACTAGATTAAGACATATTTTAAGTAAATTTATATTAAAACACACTCACTACCTTTAAGGTGATCCTGACCCATCAGTGACCACAAAGGGTTTCCAAGGCTGTAAATCTCTATGGAAGCAGACTGCCACATCTTTCTACTGCAGAGCAGCTGGTGGTTTCCAAATGCCAACCTTTAGGTTAGCAGTCGATTAAGATATATTAAAATGTAAGTAAGGTAGAAGATATATGACCCAGAAGACTGGTACACTGATGGCCCAATTTTAGTCAGAGAGTTCAGGGTGGGGGAAGGAAGGGCTGGGTCAGTTACATGGATAACACACTACTCAAGCTACTCATCTTCATAGCCTGGCATAGAAGCTAGGTCACACTAGAAGGATTTACATATACATATGTAAAGAAAACTCCTTTCAGATAACTTACTGTCATCACTTTAAAAACAGCAAGGACACTATATATTCCATATTTGAGAGTTATGTCCTGATACTTTAAACACATTGAAACATGTAATCCTCATTGAGTTTTCAACAACCCTGAAAGGAAGTGGTCATTTTACAAGTGTGGATAAAGAGATTAAGGTATCTTACTCTATAAGCCACAGGAGGAGGTATAAAAGAGGCTGTATCTGCATGTGTCTACCACCTTGGATATTCCCCTGTGTAAAGATGAAAAATCCCCACAAAGATCTATTAGATTTTCCCTGGCAAGACATGTGTTTGATTCTTGTCAAGTATGTTGTTTCAGTCTGCACCATCTGTGGCGCAAAGGCTTTTACTGGACTTCGTTTTGAAATGAGGCATATTAGATACTTGCACACATTCTGGGAATTTGCAGTTTAAAATTTTTATAATCAACAAATGTATTATAATTTTGTAAATGCCATTATGTGATTGTTATTAAAGACATAACAAAGAGAAAGTTTAGTAACCATTCATATACATAACACCTAACATTTTTAATATTTTTTAAATTTTTGCTTCATATATTTATCTGTATATTAAAAAAAAACCCAAGCCCATTGTCATCAGTTCGATCCTGACTCATAGACACCCTTTAAAACAGAGGAGAACTTCCCCTTCGGGTCTCTAAGGAGTGGCTGGTAGATCCAGACAGCTGACTTTTTGGTTAGCAGCCAAGCCCTTAACCACTGCTCTGCCAGGGATCCCATCTCTGTGTGTGTATGTGTGTACGTGTATGTGCAAGAACGTGAGCGTGTGCATGAGTGTGTGTGTATATATATGTATATATGCAAGTACACACATGCCTACGAGCACATGTAAACATACATGTACACCTATACCTACACCTGTACCTTTGTCTCTGCCTACATGCACATCTGCATCTACACTTGTATCTATATCTATATCAGGGTTTCTCATCTTCCCCTCCAGTGACATTTGGACTGGAAATTTCCTTATTGTGAGGAGTTACCTGTACATAGTAAAATATTTCGCAACATCCCAGACTTCCATTAGATACCTGTAGTTCCCTTCTCCTAGTTGTGACATCCAAAATGTCTCAGACATTGAGAAATGTTCTTTGGGGAGCAAATTTTCCCCGACTGATAACAAGGTAGGTTTCTCTTTCTCTCCCCATGGTTCTCTCCCTGTCTATCTTCATGGACTTATGCTTTATTGGTGGGAGGTGGGTTTACTTGCAAATATCTCTACTGGAAACTTTGGATTTATCTTATTCATTTAGCATATTGCCCTTGTATACTAAAAATCCACCAGAGGATACTACATAAACCCTGTTGACGATGCTGATGTCTCTATCCACAATAGGTTTCCTGATAGACCAAGATGGACAAACACAATCTAACAGTCCTGAATGAATTCATTCTGATGGGAATCACAGACCACCCAGAGCTGCAGGCTCCATTGTTTGGGCTGTTACTCATCATCTACATGATCTCAGTGGTGGGCAACTTGGGCATCATCATCCTCACCAAGATGGACTCCAGGCTACAAACTCCCATGTACTTTTTCCTCAGACACCTGGCTATCACTGATCTTGGTTATTCAACAGCTGTGGGACCCAAAATGTTGGTAAATTTTGTTGTAGATGAAAATACAATCTCCTATTGTTTTTGTGCTCTACAGCTAGCTTTCTTTCTCTTGTTCATCATTAGTGAATTATTCATTCTGTCAGCAATGCCTTATGACTGCTATGTGGCCATCTGTCACCCTCTGCTCTACACAGTCATCATGTCACAAAGGGTATGTCGGGTACTGGTGGCAATCCTCTATCTTTAAAGTGCATTTGTTTCTCTTCTTATAACCATAAAGATTTTTAATTTATCCTTCTGTGGCTACAATGTCATCAGTCTTTTCTACTGTGACTGTCTCCCCTTAGTATCTTTGCTCTGCTCAACCAGAATTGAATTGATATTCTCATCTCAGCATCTATTGATTCAATTTCAACCCTTCTAATAGTCCTTGTATCTTATCTGCTTGTTTTTTTAGCCACTCTCAGGATTAACTCAGCAGAGGGCAGGCACAAGACCTTCTCCACCTGTGGATCCCACCTGACCGTGGTGGTCGTGTTCTATGGGACTTTAATTTTTACATATGTGCATCCCGAGTCCAGTCATTCCCATGAAACTGATAATGTGGCTTCCATATTTTACACCCTGGTTATTCCAGTGTTGAATCTCTTGATATATAGCTTGAGGAACAAAGATGCAAAACATGCCATTTGTAGAACATGAAATAAATTAAGCAATATCTTTTCTACCACTTATCAAATGGTTCTTATATCATGGGCTTCAAACCTTGTCTGTGAGCCTCTATAGGGTATAGTGAGCAAAAATACATTCCACACATATTAATAAATTTACTTTTATGTGCCAGTCACTCTTCTAAATGCACTGATGAACAAAAGAGGAAACTAAAGAGTAAAAACCTTTGTCTTCCTTGCAGGGAAGAGATGGATCACACACTTAAAAACTACGTAAATGTTATAGTGCAGAATAACATGTTGGGGCCCTTGTGGTGCAGTGGCTAAATTGCTCTGCTGCTAACTGTAAGATCGCCAGTTCAAACCCACTAGCCACTCCATGGGAGAAAGATGTGGTAGTCACCTTCCACAAAGATTTACTGTCTTGGAAACCCTATGCATGAGTACTATTTTGTCCTATTGCGTTGCTAGGAGTTGGAATCTACTCAACAGCAGTGCATTTGGGTTTTTTTTTTTTTTTTGAGAAAGTGCTAGAAAACAAGACCTTTTCTCATTGAGTCAATTCTGAGTCATAGAAAACTTAATGGACAGGGTAGAACTGTTCCATAGGGTTTCCAAGAAGCAGCTGATGGATTTGAAATGCTGACCTTTTGGTTAGCAGCCAAGTTCTTAACCAATGCACCACCAGACCTCCAGGAGAATGTGTTGGGAACCATGAAGTCAGGAAAGGAGAGTGGATATGCTGAGTGGAAGTGGGAAAAGGCACTAGTTTCAAAAGTGGAGCTACAATGACTCTGGTGTTTTTTCTTCTATTAAAATAAGCTTTGCAGTGTCAGTTCTTCCATTTGTGTATGTGTGTTTGTGTAAGCACTTGCCTTCTGTTTTAGTCTTCATAGTTTCCGAGGGGAGTGTTAGATTTGGGCCAGGTTGCAAGGAGTCACAGGATAGTGTGATGATTTGAAGTACTCAAGTTATCTAAATTTGCTCAAGTGCCCCGATTCTCGACTTTGAAGTTCCATTGTTATTAATGCATTTAATTTCACATATCAATCTGTTAACGCACCTTGCAATTTAGCAATTTACAAGTTCAGCTGTCTATCTGACTTTGTTCTAATCAACCCATTTTGCCTAGATCTAAGAGTGGGGAAGGAATTCCAAACTTGGGAGCAACTCTGGATAACCTCAAGAAGCTTATCTTAATTAATGTATATTCTGATCAGTGTGCACTGGTTTTCTTTGGGTATATACCAATTAAGATAAATTTCTTGCTGTCATCCAGAATTGCTCTCAGGTTTGGGATTCCTTCCTCACTACTTGTTCTTATTTAATAATTATCTTTTGTTTGTTTTTGTTTCATGGGTAGTTATCTTTTCTTATCTATATGAAAAACTTTTTAAAATATTCATTCAATTATTTTATGCGTACTTCCTTGGGTAAAAGGATATTCTGTTTCATAGGTTTGACCTTCTTAAACTTTGGTCAATATTTATTAGGCATTATATTTTCATGGACTTTTGTTTACCCTACTTATGAGAGGCAAAATGAGATAATTCCATGTTTTATACCGTGCTGTATATCTAATTAAAGGAAGGTCTATTATGCGGCAAGGATACAGCTGTCTTGCCTTATGACATAGCTGCTCCAGTTTACTCCTCAAAATTTTTCCTGTATTCTTTTTTCCAACATTTCTAGGGTTTTATTGAAGCTCCTAGAATCTAAATTATTTTCTTTGTTCAAGATCGTGAAAGAAGATCCCCTGCGTAGCCAATGAAATTTGAATAAATATAGTTCATTGGAATATAAGAAAAAGATGCATGTTACATTGTCACGTGAGCATAAATATTTTTGAAAGTTTGAAGCGTTTAGAAGGTGAAGATGGTCATGATAAGACAGAGCTCCCCAGGCTGGGGAAGATTCCATTTCCTGAGCAGCTTGCTTGACACACCCCTAGCTTCACATTAGAATCCTTGTTCCTTTACTTGGCATGCTGCAAAGCTTCACATTAAAATCATGGTTCCCCTCTCCTTAACTGCTTCCCAAAACTAGAGGAAATTGGCAAAAACAAGTTTAGACGACATGTTGACATTCAGGACAACCTTTCAGCCCTCATATATAGTAACACCGTGGCTCTGGCTGTAGCTTAACCAGCATATTCTGAAGATGTGATGCATGAAGTTACATGTAAACCTTATTGCAGCTGTGCAATGTGGATAATAATGTTGCTGATGTAACTTGTATGAGTTTCCAACTTATAAACCCCTTATAGGTAATGTTTCCCCTCGGCCTGTCTGAGCAGTCTTGGCAGAAGCAGCCCCAATTGTTTCTCATCCTTGCACAGTGACATAAAGACCCCTTTCTACTCTCCCACTCGTCTACTTTGGTCTCTTGTTTATTGGCTGAGATGAGTTGTGCCGAGCAGAACCTGAAGTTTCCAGCCATCAACATTTCTGGTGAGCCAGTCAGTAGTCATCTTCCCATTTCCAGAGGCAGATAGGACAACAGGCCACCCCAACATCTGGTGCCACCAGGAGATTTCTCCTAGAGACCTTCCAGTAGCCCTGGTAGATGATTCGCCTGGGACCTAACAATGACTTCTTGGGAGATACAAAATGCACCTGGGTTATATGGTAAGTATCTACATAAAACCTTCGAAGAGGCCCAAGAAGCCGGAGGAATTAACCATTAAGGGCAAGAAAGGCTCTAGATATTTGGAGTTATTTGGTAAATAACAGGAAAATTACTAGGTAAGGCCTTTAGAGTCCCAAGAAGGGGCAGGAATTGACCTTGAGGGTGTAAAAGGCTCTAGGTATTAGTTATTAGGCTGGTAAAACTAACTAGGTTGTGTAAGTGTATAACGTGTGTGTAGGAAGCGTTCAGATGGTTCTCAGACACAGACTCTGAGAGTCTTGAAAATGCTCACATCCTGAATATGATTTTTATTAGACAGAGCACCCAGGATATACAGAGAAAACTCCAAAAACTTGAGGAAGATGTTGAGATGGGGATCTTGTCTTTTTGAGCTTGCCTACCAAGTGTATTCCTACCAGGATCAGGAAGAGGAAAAGAGAAAAATCACCGATTAGAAGAGACAGGTTGCATTCCTGGACACCACCTTGTAGGGAAATGACTGGTTTCCTGGCAGCTCAAGAAGAGGAGGGACCCTGAAGTGAGAGGGAGTTGGGAGGCCCTGAACCCCATTAAGCTGAGACCAGAGTGCCCAGTGCAAAGTGAGTGGGCATTGGAAGAGAGAAGCCCTAAGTTCTTACCCAGAGGAAAGAAAGAACATGGGGTGCCCAGTGGCCCATGATGCCAATGTGTAAAGCCTCTAATTGAGGAGGACTAGAAGAAAGTCTTCCACCTGAGCCACTGGTTATGATGAAGGTGTGTGTGTGTGGCAGGTGGAGGCGGGAGGAACTGTACAGTTTCTAGTGGATATCAGAGCAGCCCACTCTGTTTTGAGCCTGAAAAAGGCAGCCTGCCATCAAACTGTGTCTGCTTGGGAGTCTCAGGTAAGGGGAGAATCATCCCTTCCTCCAGCCCCTAACCTGCTCCATACAATAAAAAAATAAGGAAAGTCATTAACACATTCTTTTCTCTATATGCCTGACTCTCCCATTCTTTTGCTGAGAAGAAACTTATGCAAACTGCAAACACAAATTTCTTTTGATAAAGACATCAGACAGATGCAGGTATCACCAGAGAATGGACAGTGAGTGCAGATGGCCCCGACCACACAGTCACCCATCAATTACAGCATGGAAGAACACTGCCAGGGATCAGCAGGGCCAGGCGTCAAGCATGAAGTGGTCCTGTGGTTATGGGTATGGGCCACAATGTGCCAGCACATGCCAAAAATGTGAAAGAACCAAAATTTGCAGTATATTGGATATTGCCATGATTAACATAAACATCCAAGAGCTTCCCACCAAAGTAATCATGCAGATCAAAAGGAACAATACACAACTCAGGAATATCCATCAACCCAAAGGAAAAAAAAAAAAAAATGTCTAATCTACCTATATAGGTTTTCATTGAAGGGGCTCCTGAAGATAAGACAGACAGAGAAAAAGAGAGAGAATGTTGAGAAATACTGAGGAGCTTGAGTATACAAGTTAATATTATTGAAATTAGAATAAGAACTAACCTGTGATTCATTAAAATATTCAATAATCCCCAATAATCTTAATACTTCTTTTTGTGAGGTGTCATCGGGTGGGTTCTAATCACAGAAATCCCATGAACAACAGAAGAAAAGAGTGCCCTGTCCTGCACCACCTCACAATCCTTGCTAGGTCTGAGCCCGTTGTGGGGCTGTGTCAATCCATCTCACTGCAGGACTTCCTATTTTTCCTGACCCTCTAGTATGGCAACCATGATGTCCTCTTCCAGGGATTGGTCCCTCCAACCACGTGTCAAATAGTACCTGCATATAATTTCTCTATTAGAGAAAGTTACCACCAAGCAGAGGGAGCTGAGGGAATTGACAAATTTCTACTACCTACATTGCTGGATTCCCTAGAGAAAGAGTGAACCAGTGGAGAGCTGAACAGAAATGCTTTGAGGTAGGGAAGACTCAGAAGTCAAGGTACAGGAGAAGTGATACTCGAATCGCCAGCATATGTGACTGACACTTTCCTAGAACTGGGAGGGGCATGGCTTTCACTACAACATATGGTGTTTCTCCGTTTCCACAGTGCCATATTCTAGCAGAAGTCCACCTTGTATTCATAGCCAGTCTTACCTACACAAAACGCCACCTAACAACAATAACAAACCTGTATATTCTCCTTGATGTGAAGAATAAAAATACTTAGTATGATAAATTACTTAAAACCCAGCAAACATGTGCAACATATGAAATAAAAGCAAAGTATAAGATCAGGTATTTCTCTATTTACATACTTCTTAGCCTAAAATGTTAATTTATTACTTGAAGCAATAGAAATTAGTCCATCCTAGATTAAAACTCTCTCATAGAAAATGCAGGTATTTTTAAAACTCATTCTTTCATTGAACTTTGTCTGTCTTAACCAATTGATTCTATGGAAATTTTGAACTTATTTTAAAATGGCGGACAGAGAAATAAAATATAAGGATTTTTTTCAAGGCTTTATTTTTTACAAAGTCAGTAAATTTTCAGGATTTTGTTAGCGATAAAAAAAATTTAATATCTGCTAGAGAAAATATGGGTTCTGCATCTTTTAAAGTGCTTATACATAGATATATCACTCATTTCATATCTAGAAAGTAAGATAAATTGGCTTTTTTCTTCTTGTTACTTTTATTTATTAAAACCTTTATTAAGATGTGAATAACTTACCATATCACTCACTCACATGGCTTGAATTTTTTCTTCAGTTCTTTCAGCTCAAAAAATGTTGACCATATTCTTCCCTTTTCTTTTTTTCACTCCAGATCTTTGCCCATTTCATTATAATACTTTAATTTGTGTTCTTGAGCTGCCCTTTGGAAATCTTCAGTTCAGTTTTTAACTTCATTATTTTTTCCCTTCTCGTTGGTTTTCTCTTTCCTTCCTTTTTAATGACCTTTTGAATTCCTCATCTATGATGCTTGATGTCATTCCAAACTTGTCTAATCTTTGGTCATTAGTCTTCAATGTGTGAAATTTATCCTTGAGATGATCTCTAAACTCAGGTGGAATACACTCAAGGTTGTATTGTGGCTCTCTTGACTTGCTCTAATTTTTTTTCGGCTTCAATTTGTCCTTGCCTGTGAGTGATCAATGGTCTGTTCTGCTGTTGGCCCCTGGCTTGGTTCTGACTGATGATATTGTTTCAACAGGTGCAGGCGATTTGATTCCTGTATATTCCATTTGGCAAGGCTCACTTGTGTGCTCTCTGTTTCTGTTCTTGAAAAAAGTTATTTGTGGTGAAGAATTCGTTGGTCTTGCAATATTCCAACATGTAATCTCTGGCATTATTTCTTTCAACAAGGCCACATTTTCCAACTACAAATACTTCTTTTTTTCTGACTTTCACATTATAATTCGCTCTTAATGGTTAATGCATCTTGATTGCAATTTTGCTGTATTTCAGACTTCATAAGTTAGTAAAGTCTTCAATTTCCTCATTTTTGGCATTAGTGCTCAGTGGGGAAACTTGAGTACTAGTAGTACTAACTTATGTTCTTTGGAGGCTTTTGGAGATCATCCTATCACTGACAGCATTGCGCTTCATGACAGGTATCTTGAAATGCTCTTTTTGAGGATGATTATGATGTCATTCCTCTTCTATTCTTCATCCTGGTGCCATATATCATGTAACTGTCCAATTCGAAATGTACAAGACCAGTCCATTTCAGCTCACTAGTGCCTAGGAGACTGATATTTATGTATTTCATTTTTACAACTTTCACTTTCCTGAGATTCAGACTCCGTATATTCCATGTTCCAATTATTAATGGATGTATGCAGCTGTTTCTTCTCATGTTGAGTCATGCCCATAAAATAGAATATGTTCATCTAATGAAATAAAATGAGAGAAGACTTAAAAAGAAAACTTGCAATAATAGGAGGTGTCGAAGTGACTAATATCTGTTCCCAAGGTAAAAAAAAAAAAAAAAAATAGTGAAAATATAGGAAATTAAACACAAAGAAAGGGTGCATTATATTTATGAAATGTACCAGTTTAATTCCATTTTAGAACATTAAGCAAATGGGGGAATATTGAGTATGGCCTGACCTAAAGGTAAAATATTTTACTCTAGATCCTTGGGTGGGCAAATTGAAACTTAACTGAGAATAAATGAATAAATATATCTAAAAGAGATTTACTTCCTGGTGAATACAATTTGTTTAGAAAATTAACAAATATCCTACATATTTCATTAAGCTTTCAGGTGCTTCAGATGTAATTAACACATTGCTTGGTATCTCCCCAGGGAGATGCTCAAAGACTGAGAGAAAAGTATATATTGTTTCCTGTACGCCATGTTGCATTCTTCATCTACGATGCTTGATGTCATTGCAAACTTGGCTAATCTTCAGTCATTAGTGTTCAACGTGTCAAATCTATTAAGATGACCTCTAAACTCAGGTGGAATATGCTCAAGGTGTCAAAACAGATTCATTACAGGTAAAAGGTAGAATATGTTTATAAATTAGCATGTTTTACTAGCATCTAGAATATTTTAGTCACAGTTTCACAGCCTCATTGTTATTTGATAGCAAAGCCACAGAAAAATATTAATAATTTTATTTCAATTCAGTCTGCTTTCCACCATTATTCTTGATATGTTTTATATGAGATAAAAATGCACTTCATTTATTCATTTTTGTAATTTAATGGTATGAAATTTAATGTCTGAATTTGTTGACTAATAATTTACTCAGAGACTGCACTACTCATAGTGTTCAGGAATAGATACATCCCAGATAGAAAATAGATATGTAGACAGATACATAGATGGATAGATTGATAGGTAGATAGATAGAGAGATAAGAGGTAGAGAGGTAGAGAGATAGATGGAGGGGTAGATACACACATATTCATATGAGGCAGTAATGACCACAGAGTTTTAAACCTATTATTTTGGTATATTGACCTGCAGGGCTATTCTTTTATTTTTAAAACCTCTGTGGTATATTCAGATGCACTTTTTTAAAGATTATACTTAAATTTATCCATGATATATCATGCCACATGGGAGTTCCAATGTTTAACAGAGCATGTTTCATGTTCAAAAAGTTTTTGAATAACTTCCGGTAATTCCCATAGATGTCATCATCGGTACATTTTTTTCTTCTCCTATGCTACTGTATCATATTGTGATTTTCTAAACTTTCTTTTTCATGAAAGTAGAGGATACTTTTTTTACAAGTGGGAGTTTATGGCATCAAGGTTTCACTATTCAGGTTTCCTCATATGTCTTAAGTTTCTCCATGAGAAAAAATATATACACCTGATTTCTTACAAAAAACTTAGAACATGTCAGTTACAGTACAAATGCCCAACTAGAAATGGAAGTATTTTAATTAGACCAGAAAAGAAAGTAATCTAAGGAATGACACTTTTAGATACTTTAGTCATAGAATAGGTGTTATGGAATATAGGGCTGGGGTCACTTACAAGGATAACATTTTAATGAACCTATTCATCATGAAAATGGCGACAAAGATCTTAAGTCACAGCCCAGAACAATATACCTATAAATATCTTAAAGATCAAAACAATTAACAACAAAAAATAATAACTCCAAGTAACTACTGTCAACAACAAAAAACAGCAGATGATGATGATGATAGATGATAGGTATACAGACAGAAAGACAAATAGGTAGACAAATAGTGTAGACACACTATTTTAGAATTATTTTCAAGTATCGTAGACACATTGAAGCCTTTAACTCTCATTTATCCTTCCTAAAAACCCTGCAAAAAAGAGACAGAATATGATTTTTCAGATGGAGATAAAAATATTCACATAACTTATGTTATTTGTCCAAAGCACCACACTGTATGCATTACAAATGGAGGTATAGCAGAGGTTGCATCAATGTACATATATCTCTAGGCATGTTTTCTTGTATAAAGACAAATAATTTCCACTGTGATCAATTATGTTTCTATTGAAAACCTGTCTAGTATGTTGATTGTTCCATTCTGGACCATCTATATATATATGAGTTTTCATAAGGTAGTATTTTGAAGGACAGGGTTCAAAATGTATCTGTGTATTTTTTAGGTATGTGAAAAAGATAAAAGTTTTAAGAAGAGTGTAATAAATATCTATGTACCTAACACCTAAAAATTTAACATATTATTCATTTTTGTTTCATCTATCTCCCAATGTATCCATCTTTCTATACGTATATGGGTGTGTAAAATTTGTGTCAGTTGGATATGTATTCAAATATCCTAAAATAGAATGTTTGGATTTATACTATTCCTTCTGGTTTTGTATACAAAAACCTACCAGACGATATTGCATAAAATCTATTGATGATGCTGATGTCTCCATTCAGAACAAGTTACCCGATAAACCAAGATGGACAAACATAATCTAACAGCACTGAATGAATTCATTCTGACGGGAATCACAGACTGCCCAGAGCTGCAGGCGCCATTGTTTGGGCTGCTCCTCATCATCTACATGATTTCAGTGGTGGGCAACTTGGGCATCATCATCCTCACCAAGATAGGCTCCAGGCTACAAACTCCCATGTACTTTTTTCTCAGACACCTGGCTATCACTGATCTTGGTTATTCAACAGCCGTGGGACCCAAAATGCTGGCAAATTTTGTTGTGGATGAAAATAAAATCTCGTATTATTTTTGTGCTATACAGCAAATTTTCTTTATGGTATTTATAACTACTGAATTGTTTATTCTGTCAGCAATGTCCTATGACCGCTATGTGGCTATCTGTAACCCTTTGTGCTACACCATCATCATGTCACGAGGGGTGTGTTCTGTGCTGGTGGCAATCCCTTATCTCTACAGCACATTTGTTTCTCTCCTGGTCACAATAAAGATTTTTAATTTATCCTTCTGTGGCCACAATGTCATCAGGCATTTCTACTGTGACATTCTCCCCTTGTTATCTTTGCTCTGCTCAGACACGCATGAGATCAAATTGGTCATTCTCATCTTATCTGTTTTTGGTTTGATTTCATCCCTTTTAATAGTTCTTGATTCTTACATACTCATAATTGTATCCATTCTGAGACTGAAGTCAGCTGAGGGCAGGCACAAGGCCTTCTCCACCTGTGGATCCCACCTGACTGTGGTGTTAGTATTCTATGGAACTTTAATCTTTATGTATCTGCAGCCCAAGTCCAGTCATTCCTTTGACACTGATAAAGTGGCTGCCATACTTTACACCCTGGTGATCCCCATGTTGAATCCTGTGATCTACAGTGTGAGAAATAGAGATGTAAAATATGCCTTACATAGGGCTTTAGGACGATTATGCAATATATTTTCTCAAAGTTCATTCTAACATATGATTCATATAATTTACATTTGGGCTTTAAACTTCTTTCTGTGTGCCTCCAGAGGGAATAGCAAGCACAAAACGCACAGAAAAGTTCAACATATATTTCTATATTGCCTTCTACCAGTCACTCTACTAAGAGCTGTAAGCAGATTAATAAATGAAGCAGTACAAAGCATTGCCTTCTTTGAGCAGGAGTGATGCAATATGAGTATAATAATTAAGAAAGTTGGTAGTTTTTTAAAAAAGAAAATTGAATATCTTCAGTGGGATAGTGAAGCTGTAATAGATACAGGAAGATTTCCAAGTACCTGGTGTTTTCCTCACCTACTAGAAAAAAAAAAAGGAGAAAGTGTGTATGTGCTTGTGCCCGCGTGTGCACTTCCACAAACTTTCTGTTTTATTGCTGACACTCAGCCCTGGGTAGCTAATTCTGATTAAAAGAAGGCTCAGTGTGGTGGGTTGATTTAAAGTTCTCAGTCATTTGAATTTGCTCAAATGTCCACTTTCTAAACCCTGCCTTTACTTTCAAATTTGAGCCCTTAGAGTCTGTTTACTTTGTTATTATTTTTATTATTAATATATTGTAATATTAGTATAAACAGTAAAAAAATAAACTTAGATTCAACGAGATCAGCTCGGTATCTGGTTTTGTGTAAGTTAGCCCATTTTATCGGTATCAGTGGGTATACCTGTTAAGGTAAATATCTGAACTCATCCACAGAAGTTCCTAGGATTTTTTCATTTTTCCTGTCCCGGATTAATATTGCTTCCTATTTCCATGCTTTTGTCTCAAAGATCGTGATCCTTATGTCTCCAGAAAAGAACAATTACTCTTGTTTAGAAGTCATTTTCTAATTTTTTATGTGCCCTTGCATAAGAGGTCTATTGTGTGATGAGTTAAGTTTGTTGCCTTGTTTTTGTTTGGCTGGATTTTCTTAACCTTGATGAACATGAGTGTGAACTTTAGTTCGATCAGTATCTGTTGTTTGAATTCATCATTTCAATTACTCTGCTTGGAAGAAGCATAAGGAGATAACCCATGGCTTGGGCTATGTTGTGCTTCTAGTGAGTGAGGTGTAATGTGTAGCATTTTATATATTTGCCATGATTTCTGGACATAGTTGCTCCATATTCCCTCCTAATTTTTCTGCATATTTTTTATTCTTACTCTTTTAATATTCAAAAAAAATTGTAATGAGAAAAAAATAAATTTTAGATATGTATTTTTTTTATGCTAAGGTTTTTTTTTTTTTTTTTTTTGTCTTTAAAAAATAATCCAATCTGGATTGGTAGGTTATGATATATTTCCAAGCATGTAGAGACTATAAAACCCATGGGAAAAATATCATTTGTAAATACAGGATATCAAAATGGAAATTTAAGACACACCCTGTTCACAACCATTCCAAGTGGCTGGATTGGGAAATTCTGATAAGTTTTTAGTGAAAAAGAATTAACCAATTGTACACAAACCCTTCTAAAAAACTGAAGAGGGGTATTTTGCATTTCCTTTTTTTTTTATATAAGGATAGCTTTACTCTGATATTAAAGGCGGACAAAGGCATTAAAAGAAAACAACAGAGCACATTTGTGAAAAGTCTAAAGTAAAAATTAAGAAATTGAGTCTGGCAATATGTAAAGACAATAGTACACCAAATAGGCATGCTTCAGAAATGCATGGATAGTTTTGCATTAAAAAATCAGTTATTGGCATTCTCCGTAATCACAAATAAAAATGCCAAGAAAGTCATACAATAGATGTAGAGAAGCATTTTAAAAGTACCAATAATTGTGATAAAACCTTAACCAATCTAGTATTACAATGAAGATTCCTCAAACTGATAAAGGGCACCTGTGAACAACCTACAGCTACCATCACACATGGTATGAAAGACTGAATACATTCCCAGTAAGACCAGGATCAAAACAAGTAAATCTACTCTCACCTAATCAATTCCACATTTAGCGGCTGTTCTAGGCCACACAATAAGGCAATAAAGAATTAAATAAATAAATAGAAAGCATCCAGATTGGAAAAGAAGGAGGAAAACTTTAATTATTGATAGATGACATGTTTTTTTATGTAAAAAATCTAATAGACCCTACAATACAGTCATAGAACTAAAAAATTAACCTAGCATTTATTTGTGAATTTATTCTCAGCTTATAAGTTTATTTTTTAAAAAGAAACAGTTTTTTTGGATTTTAAGTAGGCTTTCATTGATTTTATAGATACATTTGGAGATTTCGTAGCTATAACACCAAAAATGAAATTCATAAATAGTTTGACAACAGGAAATATTAAACTTCTGCTCTTCAAAAGACACTTGTATAAAAACAAGTCATATTCTGGGAGATAATATTTTCAAATAGTATATCTCATAAATGGTCTGTGTCCATAATATATATGTCCCTCCCCTCACCACCCCCCCCCCATTGCTATCGAGTAGATTCTGACTCATAACAACCCTATAGGAAAGATTAGAACTGTCTCACACGGTTTTTAAGGATTGAGTGGTGGATTCGAATGGCCAAACTTTTGGTTAGCCATCCAGCTCTTTAACCACTGTCCCACCAGGGCTACATAATACATACAGAGAAAGGCCTCAAAACTCAATAATAAAAATAATAATAATAAAAGAAAAAGAAAAGAAACAGTCCATAAAAAATGATCATAAAAATGAACATTCACTTATTTTTAAGACATATTCAGCTGGCAAATAAACACGTTAAAAATGTTCAGTTCATTATCCATCAGTGAATTTCAGGTTAAACCCTGGTGAGATAACTATACATCTATTGTTATCTCACCAGGGTTTAAGCTGAAATTCACTGATGACTCGACGGCACTGGGGTGGGTTATTAGAATATCAGGTGTTTGGTAAGTTTGTGGGGAGAACAGAACATTCATAAACTGTTAGTGGAATATTAAATTGATAAAAATACTTAAAAAAATAATTCGTTTTAAGTACCAGGGTCTTGAAAAGCTGAACATTGTTTTACCCTAAAATTTAACCAATTTTCTCATATCTACCCAAGTGAAATGAGAGCATTTATTCTTACAAATACATGTATCGAAATGTCTATGACAAGTTTGTTTGTAATACTCAAAAACTAGAATCAACCCAAATGTTCTTCTAGTTGAGAATGGATGAATAAATTGTGGTATTTCCAAGCAAGTTAACACCACTCAGTAATAAAAACTACTGAATTATTGGTACATGCAAATACATGGATGAAAAGTACAAATTGATACATCAGGCTTTGTCAAAATTAAAACGACCCACATGGAGACATTTATCCCACACATGTGAAAACTTATGTTTGTACAAAAATCCTTACACAAATGTTCAAAGAAATAATTTTTATAATAGCTAAAAACTAGTAACAACCCATAATGTCCTTCTATGGGTAATGGGTAATTAAACTGTCCTAAACTGTCCTAAATCCATACCTAAAGCCATAAAAAAAAAAAAGCCATACTCACCAGTAAAAAAGAACAAAGTATTGATACACATAACAGTGTGGATGGGCCTCGATAGAATCCTGTGAAGTGAAAACAGTCAATCACAAGACGTTGTTGTTGTTACCTGTCACTGAGTTACCTCAACTCAGGGTGACGTTATGTAAAACAGAACAGAACATTGCCTGGCCCTGTCCTATCCTCGCAATCATCAGTATGTTAAAGTTCATTTTCGCAGCCACTGCGTCAATTCATCTCATGGAGAGGTTCCTTCATTCTTATTGGCCCTCTATTTCACCAAACATGAGGTTCTTACCCAGAAACTGGTCTTTCCTGATAACATGCCTGAAGCAAGAAACTCAGATAGTGTTCTGTTGGAGGCAACAAAATATGTACCATTCAGGAATTTTTTTGTTTTCTTAGGTGTCATTCAGTCAATTGAAAATCATAGCGATGCACAGGACAGAGTAGAAATGTCCCATAGGGTTGCTTAACCTGTAATCTTTATGGGTGCAGATGGCCAGGTCTTCTCTCCCCAAGAAGGCTAGTAGGTTCAAACCGCTAACTTTCCACTTAGCAGTGAGTTTTGTATATATATATGTATATATATATACATGTATATAACCAAAATCCAATAATGTCGAGTTGACTTTGACTCATGATGATCCTATACGACAAAGTAGAACTGCCCACAGGGTTTCCAAGGAACACCTGGTGGGCTTGAACCACCGATCTTTTGGTTAACAGCTGGACTCTTAACCACTACGCCACATACATACCATTATATAGGAGAAATAAGAAAAAAAAAAAAAGGGTCACAAAGGGATACATTAGAAATATTTACAATGACAAATGCAGCAAAAATATTCATAGCACGGTAAATATATATTCATAATGAAACATTCCACACAAATATCACACTTTATGAGGGTGCGTTGATATGGTAGAACATTATATCAAGCATAACAGAACATTTATTAAGGTGAGAAATAAGTTCTGGAAAGAGGATTGGACAAAATGAAAAAACATAAAATACTGAAATATCGTGATGGAAAATAAAACAAACAAGCAAAAAACATAAACACATGATGGCAATTGACTATGAAATGAGAAACAAGGGTAACATTTCTGTTCCTGAGGTCAAAAAGGAAAACAACAAAAAAAAAAGAAACCTTGAAAATAGCAATAACAGCAACAAAAACAAAAATAACAGTGAACTAGGAAGTGCTATCTCACATATGCACAATGCATTACTTTTATTCCGTTTAAGTCTTTGAAATAATGCAGTAGGAAGGTGTTTGAGCACAACTTCATTTTGTCATCCATTAGTAGAGGCCCCTGTAGAAATGGGAATATTGACAGTTCTGTTTTACAGATACAGTCTTTTAATCCAGATCCCTGTGTGGTAAAAATGGAATGCTAACAAAGTAAAATGCAAGACTATATGAAATAGATAAACAGAGACATGCATACATACTATATCAATAAAATTTTGGTCACTGGTGAATACAAAATGTCCTGGACAATTAAGAAACAACCCCCAGGTATTTTGTTAAGCTTTCAAATGCTTCAGGAACAATCAACAAATTGCTTGGCATGTCCTCAGGGAGAATCTCCAAGGTTGGAAAAAAAATCCATAAATTCTTCTCATTCTGCCATGTTAAGAAACACTTGGGGAGTCAAGCCAGATGATTCATTACAGGTAAAAAGATTGTTTCCATATTTTACCAAGAAGTGAAATGTTTCAGTGACACTTGCAAGGTCCCACCTGTATTCAATGGCAAAGTCATTGCAAAATATTAAGATTTCTGAGTCAGTTTTGTGTGCATTCCACTTTTCAGTAGTGCCTGAGACTAGGATCTCTGTGTATTTTTTTTCGCATTATTATTTTTTTTTCAAATATTGTATTCACACTTTGTTTCAGAGGCTAAATGCTCATAAGTACCTTTGAAACATTATGATTAAATAATATTTTTCCTTTAAATAAGTAATTATGTGAATATGTGCCTATATCTCTATGTTTATATCAGGGTTTCTCAACTTCTGTCACAGTGACAGTTTGGATCAGAAATTTTCTTATTATGTGTAGTTACCCTGCATATAGCAGAATGTTAATAACATCCCAGATTTCCATTAGGTACGAGTAGTACCCTTCTCCTAGTTGTGACATCCAAAATATCCCAGTCATTGTAAAATGTTCTTTGGGGAGCAAATTTTACCCACTCAGTAACAAGTTAGATTTCTCTTTCTTTCCCTCTTTCCTCCTCTCTCTATATTCATGGAGGAGGGATTTCAAATAACTGTATTGGAGGGTTCAGATTTATCTTTTCATTTATCATATTGCCTTTGTATACTAAAGATCTATCAGATGATGCTACATAAACCCTATTGACTATGCTGATGTCTCTATCCACAATAGGTTTCCTGATAGACCTAGATGGACAAACACAATCTAACAGTGCTGAAGGAATTCATTCTGACGGGAATCACAGACAGCCCAGAGCTGCAGGCACCATTGTTCCGGCTGTTCCTCATCATCTACATGATCTCAGTGGTGGGCAACTTGGGCATCATCATCCTCACGAAGATGGACTCCAGGCTAGAAACTCCCATGTATTTTTTTCTCAGACACCTGGCTATCACTGATCTTGGTTATTCAACTGCCGTGGGACCAAAAATGCTGGCAAATTTTGTTGTGGATGAAAATACCATCTCCTGTTATTTTTGTGCTACACAGCTAGTTTTCGTTATCATGTTCATAATTAGTGAATTTTTTATTCTGTCAGCAATGTCCTACCACCGCTATGTGGCCATCTGTAACCCTTTGTGCTACACAGTCATCATGTCACAAAGGACGTGTTTGGTGCTTGTTGCAATCCCCTATCTCTACAACACATTTGTTTCTCTCCTGGTCACCATAAAGATTTTTAATTTATCCTTCTGTGGCCACAATGTCATCAGGCATTTCTACTGTGACGTTCTCCCCTTGTTATCTTTGCTCTGCTCAGACACAGAGGAAATCAAATTGGTCATTCTCATCTTATCTGTTTTTGATCTGATTTCATCCCTCCTAATAGTTCTTGTTTCTTACATAGTCATAATTGTATCCATTATCAAACTGAGCTCAGCTGAGGGCAGGCATAAGGCCTTCTCCACCTGTGGATCCCGCCTGACTGTGGTGGTAGTGTTCTATGGGACTTTAATCTTTATGTATCTGCAGCTCAAGTCCAGTCAGTCCTTTGACACTGATAAAGTGGCTTCCATATTTTACACCCTGGTAATCCCCATGTTGAATCCCTTGATCTACAGTTTGAGGAATAAAAATGTAAAATATGCCTTACGTAGGACTTTAGAACAATTTTGCAATATATTTTCTCGACATTCACTATAACTTATGATTTATATAAATTACATTTTGTGCTTTAAACTTTTTTCTGTGTGCCTCCAGAGGGGCTAGGAAGCACAAAATCACAGAAAACATATATTTCTGTATTGCCTTCTGCCAATCATTCTACTAAGGCTGTAAGTAGATTAATAAATGAAACAGTACAAAGCTTTCCCTTCCTTGAGCAGGAGCGATGCATTATAAGCATAATAATTAAGAAATTTTATAGCGTACTAGAACATCTGGAGGGTGTTACTTCTTTTTTTAATAAGAACATCGAATATGTTGAGTGGGACAGTGAAACTAATAGATACAGGAAGATTTCCAAATACCTGGTGTTTTCCTTATCTAGTAGAAAAAATATATATAGAAAGTGTGTGTGTGTGTGTATGCATGCTCACACACACCTCCTATTTTATTTCTTACACTCTGCCTTGTGTAGCTAATTCTGATTAAAAAAAGGCTCACTGGGGTGGGTTGATTCGAGTACTCAGTTACGTGAATTTGCCCAAATGACCACTTTCTAAACCTTAAAATCCCCTTCTTTCATCATCAGTGCCTTTACTTTCATATTTGAGCCCTTAGAGTCCATATACTTTATTATTTTTATTATTACTATATTGTAATATTGGTATAAACAAAATAAAACTGTATTCGACAGGATCAGCTGAGTATCTGGTTTTGTCTAAATTAGCCAATTTTGCCTGTATATGTGGGTATATAAGTTAAGACAGATTTATTGAGGTCAGTCACAGAAGTTTCCAGGTTTTTTCATTTTGTCTCTCCCGGACAGATATTGCTTCCTAAATCCATGCTTTTGTCTCATAGATTGTTATCCTTATCTCTCTAGAAAACAATAATTACTCTTGTTTAGAAGTCATTTTCTAATTGTTTCTGTAGCCTCGCATAAGAAGTCTGTTGTATGATGAGTTATGTTTGTTGCCTTGGTTTTGTTTGGCTGGATTTTCTTCAATTTGAATAATATGAGCGTGTGTTTTGATCAGAGTCTATTGTTTGAACTCATCATTTTGATTATCCTGCTTGGAAGAAGCATAAGGAGATAACCCATGGTTTGGACTATGCTGTGTTTCTAGTGGGTGAGTTGTGATATGTAGCATTTTCTATATTTGCCATGATTTCTAGACATAGTTGCTCCATATTCCCTCCTAATTTTCCATTTCTATTTCCTTATTCTTTTAATATTCAAAACATTTTAATGAGAAAAAAATTAAATTTCAGGTACGCTAAGCTTGTCTTTAAAAAAGTTTTCAACCTGGGTTTTAGGATAAGACCCTGCAAGGTGGGTTATGATATTTTTTCCATATATGTAGAGACTAGAAAACATGTGAGAAAAATATCATTTATAAAGAGAATATCAAAATGGAAATTTAAAACCTACTGCATCTCATCATTTCAAGTGGCTTGATTTGGAAACTTTTTAAGTATTTAGGGAAAAAAGAATTAGCCAATTGTGCACAAACTCTTTTACAGAACTGACGAGAAGTGTATATTTACATTTCCTCTATGAGGACAGGTTAAACCGGTATCAAAGGCAGAGAGAGACATTAAAAGAAAAGAAAACAACAGAGCACATATGTGAAAAATATAAAAAAATTGAGTCTGGCAATACGTGAAGACAATAGTACACTTAATTTGGTATGCCCTAGGAATGCATGGATAGTTTCCCATTAAAAAAAATCAATTAACGACATTCATCATAATAACAAATAAAATGGCAAACAATGCCATATAAATAGATGTAGAGAAATGTTTTAAAAGTCGCAATAAATGTGATAAAACTTTGACCAAATTAGTATTAAAATAGAGCTTTCTCAACCTGAAAGCGGACATCCATGAACAGCCCGCAGTTACCACACATGGTGTGAAAGATTAAATACATTCAGTAAGACCAGGAAAAAAAAAAACAAGTAAATCCACTCTTACCAAATCTATTCCACATTTCAGAGGATGTTCGAGCCACCCCGATCTTTAATAACTTTTCCACCATATCCCCGTAATATATACAGAGATAGGGCTCAAAACTCAAAAATAATAATATCAATAATAAAGTAAAAAAGAAAAACAGGCCAGAAAAATGATCATAAAAACGAACATTCGTTTATTCATAGGACATATTCTGGTGGCAAATAAGCACATTAAAAATGTTCAGTTCATCACTCATCAATGAACTTCAAGTTAAAACATTGATGACATAACTCTACATCTGTTAGAATATCAGGTGTTTAGTAGTTATGTGAGGGAAATGGAACATTCATAAACTGCTAGTGGAAAATTAAAATCGTGAAAATACTTACAAAAAGAATTTATTTTAAGCATCAAGGTCTTATAAAGCTGAACGTAGTTTTACCCTAAAATTTAACCAATTTACTCATAAGTGAAATGACAGCATTTAGCCCCATAAATACGTGTGTACAAATGTCCATAACAAGGTTATCTGTAATACTCAAAAACTAGAATCAACCCAAATGTTCGTCTACTTGAGAATGGACGAATAAATTATGGTATTTCCAACAAGTTAATACCACTCTGTCATAAAAACTACTGAATTATTGGTACTTGCAAATACATGGATGAAAAATACAAATGGATACATGAGACTTTGTCAGAATGAAAACAACCCACACTTACACATTTACCCCACAGAAATGAAAACTTATGTTCATACAAAAATCCTTACACAAATGTTAAAAGAAACATTACTTATAATAGGTAAAGCCAGTAAAAACCCAAAACATCCTTCTATGGGTGAATGGGTAATTAAACTGTACTAAATCCATATATATGAAATAATACTCAGCAGTGAAAAAAGAACAAATTATTGATGCACTCAACAACGTGTATGGACCTCATTAGAATTGTGTGAAGTGAAAAGTCAATCACCAAAGGTGGTTGTTGTTGTTACCTGCCACTGAGTGACTCCAACTCATGGCCACGTTCTGTAAAACAGAAGAAAACATTGCCTGGCCCTGTCCTAGCCTCACAGTCATCAGTATGTCCGAGTACCTTGGTGTAGCCACTGTGTCAATCCAGCTTATGGAGGGCTTCCCCCATTCTCGTTGGCCCTTTCGTTCCCCAAATATCATGTCCTTCTCCAGAAACTTGTTTACCTGAAGCAGTAAAGTCAGACAATGTTCTGTTGGAGGCAACAAAATATGTACCATTCAAGAATTTTTGTTTTGTTAGATGTCATTCGGTCAGTTGAAAATCACAGCAATGTATAGGACAGAGTAGAAATGTCCCATAGAGTTGCTTAGGCTGTAATCTTCATGGGTGCAGATGGCCAGGTCTTTTCTCCCTGGAGAGGCTAGTGGGTTCAAACAGCCAACATTTCAGATAGCAATGAGTTTTATAAATAAATATATATATATATATATATATAAGTGGGTTGTTTTTTGGGTACATAAAACCAAATAAAATCCAAAGCTGTCCAGTTGAATCTGACTCATAATGACGCTATAGGACAAAGTAGAACTGCCCCACAGGGTTTCCAAGAAGCACCTGGTGGATTTGAACTGCCGATCTTTTGGCTAAAAGCCAGACTCTTAACCACTAAGCCACATATATATCATAATATAGGAGAAATTAGCAAAAAAAAAAAAAGGAACAAATGGATACATTGTAAATATTTACAATGACAGAATGCAGCAAAAATATTCATTGCACCAAAAAAAGTCACAAATGGATACATTATAAACATTTACAATGACAAAATGCAGCAAAAATATTTATTGCACAGTAAGTATATATTCATAATGAAACATTATGCAGACTATCACACTTTACAACAGTATATTGATATGGTAGAACATTATATCAATCACAGCAGAACATGCATTAAGGTGAGTAAAAAGTTTTCGAATGAGGATTGGACAGAATGAAAAAACATAAAATATAGAAATGTAATGATGGAAAATAAAACAAAGAAGAAAAACATAAACACGTGATGGCAATTGACTAGGAAATGAGAAGTAAGTGTAACATTTCTGTTTATGAGGTCAAAAAGGAAAAAAAAAACCTTGAAAATAGCAGTAACAGCAACAATAACAAAAATAACAGGAAATGAGGAAGTGATACCTCCCACATGCACATTGCATTACTTTTATTTCATTTAAATCTTTTAAATAATGCAGTAAGAAAGTGCTTAAGCACAACTTCATTTTGTCATCCATTTGAAGAGACCACTGTAGAAATGGGGAATATTGACAGTTCTGTTTTACAGATAGAGAATATTAATGCAGATCCCCATGTGGTAAAAATAAACGTTAACAAAGAGTAAAATGCAAGAGCATATGAAATAGATAAACATAGACACACGTACACACTATATGAATAAAAATTTGGTCACTGGTGAATGCACGATATCCTGGAGAGTTAACCAACCACCTAGAAGTATTTTGTTAAGCTTTCATACGCTTCAGAAACAGTCCCTAAATTGCCTATCATCTCCTCAGGGAGAAGCTCCAAGGGTAAAAGAAAATCCATAAATTCTTCTTACTCTGCCATGTTTGGAAACACTTGGGGGGAGTCAAGACAGAGGCTTCATTACAGGTAAAAATACAGACTTTTTCCAATACCTGAAACATTTCAGTGACACTTGCAGGGTTCCACCTTTATTCAACGGCAAAATCACTGCAAAATATTAGGATTTCTGAGTCAGTTCTGTGTGCAATCTACTTTTTAAGAGTGCCTGAGAGTAGGATCTCTCTCCCTTTTCTTTTTTTTTGATATCATTATTATTTTTTTCAAATAGTCACTCTCTGTTTCAGTGGCTAAATGCTCATAAGCATATTTGAAGCCTCATCATTATGTCTAAATGGTATTTTTACTTTATATAAGTAACTATATGAATAAAACAGTAACAGAAAAAAAAAAAGTCCTGGAGCCAATTTGACCTCAGAGGTACCCCGTGTGCATCAGAGAACTGTGGTCCATAGTTTTTCAATGGCTGTGAACTTTCAGAAGTAGATCTTTCTTTTTTCCAAGGCGCCTCTGACTGGATTCGATCTCCCAACCTTTCACTTTGTAGCTGAGTGTGTAACTGTGCCACCCAGGTGGCCTAATTATGTGAATAATAGAGCTCATATATGAAAGTAAAGGAAGCATATGCAGTATTAAAAATACTGTGGCAGAATTATGAAGCTACAGTATTCAGTCTCCAATGTTGATGTCCTTTCAAATCCTTAGTTATAAGCTGGCTCTAGTCTCTTCATATGTCCCTCTTAAGTGTAATTTAATATATAATTCATATTTTAATAACTGTATAAATGCATATTTTTGCTAACCCCTTGATTAGAAAATAAATTTCCATCTCACAACTCATGCTGAGATGTGAAAAGCAATTTTTAAGAGTTTGCAAAACTTGTAAGTACCCAGTTTTATGATGATTCAATTATATATACCATATTCTTCAATTCCCAGTAGAATCTGGCAGAAATAATATATAATTTTCTCAAGGAATATAGCTTTATAAAAGGAGAATGAGATACTCAACAAAGATAGTAAACTATGGAAAATAACTTGGTGCTCTCCATGGAACTCCAAAGCTATTGAGAGGAAGTCCTCTTCTCTTCCCTTACCGTACACGAAAAGCAGGACTTAGAAATACAAGTACTTTTTTTCTTCAGCCTTGCATCATTGCAACTAAACAAGATTTACTTTGCTTTTATGGCATTCATTGATGATACTTGATCTCCTAATTGTAATATCTACTGATACCCAATTCCGAACTTCTTTTTAAAAAAAAAGTTCTTGTGTTCTAGGTGAAAGTTTGCATAGCAAATTAATTTTCCAATAAAAACTTCATACACAAAATGTGTCAACACTCTCCTTGTTTCCTTCCTGGCTTCTCTGTGTCCATTAGTCAGGTTTCCTGTCCCTCCTCGCCTTCTTGCCCTCTTGGTCTCCTATAGTTGGTTGTTGTAAGGGGCACATTCTTCACAGATTTTATTCTTTAATTTAATAGCCCCGTCTGTTATTTGTGCTCGAAGGTGGCCATGGGCAGTGTCTATAGTTTCACATTACAAAATTGTCTTAGGACAATTGTCGCAGGGGTTTCTCCAGGCTCTTTCAAACCAGTAAATCTGGTCTCTTTTTTTTTTTTTTTTTGAATTTTGTGGTACACTTTTTCCCCATTCTGCCCCAGACCTTGTATTGTGATCCTCCTCAGAGTGGTCTGAAGTCATAGCCAGACACCATCTAGGTCTTCTGGTCTCAGGTTAGAGGAAGCTGTGGTTCATGTGGGCCATATGTCCTTTGGAATAATTGCCTCCTTAAGTCTTTTTTTTTTTGTTTTTTCATTCTCCTTTGTTCTAGGTGGAAAGAGGCCAATAGTTTCTTTTCTGACATAAGCAATGTGTGTGTTTAGGGTCACAACCATCTAAGTAATGTATTATATGAGATAGTGTATTTCTCCTGTTACCATTTTATTATTTAATATGATATGATTGTATTTTTCTATTGCTTGATTATTTCTAACTCAGAGACTGCTGGTCCTGCTATTTACATTGTAATATCATTTCAAACCATTAATTCTTTTACCTTAAACTGCCATCCTCATCCTTCTCAGGCATTTTTTTTTTAAATCTGTCATATATTAGGGATATGTATTATTCATTTTAATTTAAATATGTTTGTATGAATTATGTACTATATAATAGTTTAAGCCAGATGATTTTTTTATCCAAATGCAATTTTTTAATGAAATTTCATTATATAAAATCAATGACATGGACTTCCCTTTCTCCCAATTTGTTCAAGTTTCCTCTCACTATCTTAGATACTTTGATGACAAAATATATCTGATTTGTTACAAACAACTTAGTGTATGTTAGTTATGAAGAAACTTCTCCCAGGGCAGGACGTATTTTAAGTAAATTTATATTCAAACGCACGGCTGTTAAGGTGATCCTGACTCAACAGTGACCCCAAAGTGTTTCCAAGGCTGTAAATAACTATGGAAGCCGACTGCCACATCTTTCTCCCAGGGAGCCACTGGTGGTTTCGAACTGCAGAGCTTTAGGTAAGCAGTCCATCAGCTTATATTAATATGTATTAAGTAAAGTAGAAGATGTATAATTCAGGAGCTTGGCACACTGATGGTCCAATTTTAGTCACGGAGTTGAAGATGGGGGAGAGAATAGCTGGGGTCAGTTACATGGATAACACACTACTCAACCTACTCATCATCATAACCCTGACATAGAAGCTAGGTCAACTAGAACAATTTGTGTATACATATGTAAAGAAAAGTCCTTTCACGTAAAATATTGTCATCATTTTAAAAACAACAACACTATATCCTTGATTTTTGAGACTTATATTGCGATACCTTAAATGCATTGAAACATTTAATCCTCATTTACTTTTCCAACAGTCCTCAAGGAAAGTGTTCATTTTGCAGATGTGAATAAAGAAATTAAGGTATCTTATTCTGTAACCCACAAATGGAGATATAACAGGGACTGTATCTGCATAGGCCTTCCACCTGGAATATTTCCCCGTATAAAGACAGGTAATGCCCACCATGATCGATTAGATTTTCCTTGTTAATCTTGTGTTCAATACCTGCCAAGTGTATTGTTTCAGTCTTTACCACCTGTGGCACAAGGACTTTTATAGGACTCTGTTTTGAAGTAAGGCATATTAAATGTTTCCATGTATTTTGAGAATTATTTGCAGTTTAAATTTTTTATAATGAAATTGGCATTTGTAGTTTTTTTTAGTACAAGTTCACAAATGTTATCCTATAAATGAAAAAAAGGGAAAGTTTAGTTATCACCCATATCCCTACCACTTAAAATTTTTAACTTTTTTTATTTTTGCTTCATATATTTATATGCATTCAAAAAAAAAAAAAAAAAAAAACTCTGTTGCCATCAAGTTGATTCTGACACATAGAGACACTAGAGGACAGAAGACAACTGCCCCATAGGTTTTTCAAGGAGAGGCTGGTAGATTTAAAGAGCCGATTTTTGGCTTATCAGCCAAGCTCTTATCCACTGCTCCACCAGGAATCCCAGCTATGTACATGTATATGTATGTGTATTTTTATATGTATTGTGTACATGTATATGTGCATGTGTATGTATGTGTGTATATATTGTGCATATGTACATGTATATGTGCATGTATATATACACATATATGTACATCTATATGTGCACGTACACATACACGTACGTCTTTATCTGTGTCTGTGTCTGTCTCTATCTCTATGTTTACTACAGGGTTTCTCAACTTCTGCCATAGTGACATTTTGGACTGGAAATTTTCTTATTGTGTGACGTTACCCGGTATATAGTAGAACGTTTAGTAATACCCCAGGCTTCCATTAGTTACAAGTAGTACACTTCTCCTAGTTGTGACATCCAAAATGTGCCAGACATTGACAAATGTTCTTTGGGGAGCAAATTTTACCAAACTGATAACAAGTTAGATTTTTCTTTCTTTCCCTCTTTCCTTCTCTCTCCCTCTCTATCTTCATGTATCTATGCTTTACTTGTGAGGCGTAGGTTTAATTTCAAATAACTATATTGGAAAGTTTGGATTTATCTTAATCATTCAACATATTGCCTTTCTATACTAAAAATCTACCAGATGGTGCTACATAAAACCTATTGACTACACTGTTGTCTCTATCCAGAATAGGTTTCCTGACAGACCAAGATGCACAAACACAATCTAACAGTGCTGAATGAATTCATTCTGATGGGAATCACAGACCGCCCAGAGCTGCAGGCGCCATTGTTCGGGCTGTTCCTCATCATCTACGTGATCTCAGTGGTGGGCAACTTGGGCATCATCATCCTCACCAAGATGGACTCCAAGCTACAGACACCGATGTACTTTTTTCTCAGTCACCTGGCTATCACTGATCTTGGTTATTCAACAGCTGTAGGACCCAAAATGCTAGTCAATTTTGTTGTAGATGAAAATAAAATCTCCTATTATTTTTGTGCTACACAGCTAGCTTTCATTATTTTGTTTGTAAATGGTGAACTTTTCATTCTGTCTGCAATGTCCTATGACCGTTATGTAGCCATCTGTAACCCTCTGCTCTACTCAGTCATCGTGTCACAAAGGGCATGCCGTGTGCTGGTGGCAATCCTCTATCTTTATTGTGCATTTGTTTCTATTATTATCACCATAAAGGTTTTTAATTTACCCATCTGTGGCTACAATGTCATCAGTAATTTCTACTGTGACACTAATCCCTTGTTATCTTTGCTCTGCTCAGACACATATGAAATTCAATTGATCATTCTCATCTTAGCATCTATTGATTTGATTACATCCATTTTAATAGTTCTTGTTTCTTACCTGCTCATTTTTGTAGCCATTCTCAGGATGCGCTCAAGTGTGAGCAGTCACAAGGCCTTCTCCACCTGTGGATGCCACCTGACAGTAGTGATAGTGTTCTATGGGACTTTAGTCTTTATGTACATGCAGCCCAACTCCAGTCATTCTTTTGATGCTGATAAAGTGGCTTCCATATTTTACAGCCTGGTTATCCCCATGTTGAATCCCTTGATTTATAGCTTGAGGAGCAAAGATGTAAAATATGCCCTACATAGAACATGGAAAAAAATATGCAACGTCTTTTCTATAGTTTGATTTGTTATATGGTTCCTATGAAATATATGATGGGTTTCAAACCTTGTCTGTGTGCCGCCGTAGGGTTTAGCAAGCACAAATATATTCCACATATATTTATAAATATCTTATGTGTCAGTCACTCTTCTAAATGCATTGATGAACAAAACAGTATAAACCTTTGCCTTCCTTGACGTTAAGAGATGGGTTACAAATATAATAATTAGGTGAATTTTATCATAGAGAAAAATGTGTTGGGGCCCTGGTGGTAGAGTGATTAAAGTGTTGGCTGCTGAATGAAAGGTCAATTCAAACCCACCAGTCAATCCCTGAGAGAAATAATTAGCTTTTACAAAGATTTACAGCCTTGGAAACCCTGTGGGGCAGTACTATTCTGTCCTAAATGGTCACTATGAGTCAGAATCTCCTGAACAACAGTTCTTTGGGGTTTTTTGAGAATATGCTAAAAAACAAAATCCTTTGCCATTGAGTTGATTCTGATTGATAGCAATTCTACAGGACAGAGTAGAACTGCTTCATAGATTTTCCAAGGAGAGGCTGGTGGAATTGTACTGCTGACCTTTTGGTTAGCAGCCAAGCTCTGGCCTAGTGCACTACCATGGCTTCAGGAGAATGTGTTGGGAACCACAAAATCAGCAAAGAGTGGATAAGCTGAGTGGTAGTGGGAAAAGGTGCTAGGTACAAAAGTGCAGATAATGATTCTGGTGTTTATTTCAACTATTAGAATAAACTTTGCAGTGTCAGTGCTTGTGTTTGTGTATGTGTGTGTTTGTGTAAGCCCTTGCCTTCTGTTTTGGCCTTCATGGTTTCTGAGGGGGAGGGGTATTATATTTGGCCAGGTTGCAATGAGTCCCAGGGTAGTGTAATGATTTGAATTACTCACTACAGACCAATATCCCTCAAGAACATAGTTGCAAAACCCTTCAACTAAATTCTATCCAATAGAATTCAACAACATATCAAAAAATTATTCACCACGACAAAGTGGGATTCATATTAGGTATGCAGAAATGGTTCAACCTTAGAAAAACAATCAATGTAATCCAACACATAAAGAACACAGACAGTAAGAACCAAATGACCTTATCAATTGATGCAGAAATTACATTTGATTAAGTCCTACACCCATTCATGATAAAAGCTCTTAGCAAAATAGGAACAGAAGGGAAATTCTTCAAAATAATAAAGGACATTTATGCAAAAAAAAAAAATTTTATATGCAAAGCGAACAACCAACATCATCCTAAATGAAGAGAGTCTGAAACCATTCCCTCTGAGAACAGGAACCAGAAAAGGATGCATTTTATCACCATGCTTATTCAACATTGTGCTGGAGGTCCTAGCCAGAGCAATTAGGCAAGAAAAAGAAATAGAGGCCATCCAAACTGGTAAGGATGAAT
The DNA here is from genome assembly GCF_024166365.1 of Elephas maximus indicus. Lineage (NCBI taxonomy): Eukaryota > Metazoa > Chordata > Mammalia > Proboscidea > Elephantidae > Elephas > Elephas maximus. The sequence continues at coordinate 116,769,865 of NC_064825.1, forward strand.
TAAAAGTAACTCGATTTGTAGATGATATGATTTTATACACAGAAAAAAACCCAAGAATCCACGAGAATACTACTGGAACTAATAGAAGATTTCAGCAAGATATGAGATAAACATACAAAAATCAGTTAGATTCATGACACCAAAAAAGAGGACTTTTTGAAGAGGAAATCACCAAATCAATACCATTTACAATAGCCTGCAAGAAGATAAAATATTTTAGGAATAAATAGATGTAAAAGACCTATACAAAGAAAACTACAAGACACTATTGCAAGAAACAAAAAGAGATACACAGACGTGGAAAAACATACTTTGGTCACAGATAGGAAGACTCAACATTGTGAAAATATCAATTCTACCCAAAGTGATCTACAGATTAAATGTAATCCCAATTCAAATTCCAAAGCATTTTTTTAAAGAGATGGAGAAACAAATGACCTAATTCATATGGAAACGGGAGAGGTCCCAAATAAGTAAAGCACTACTGGAGAAGAAGAGCAAAGTGGGAAGACTTATGCTAGGTGGTATTAAAACCTATTACGCCACGACTATAGTCAAAACAGCTTAGGATTGGTACAACAGATACATAGACCAGTGGAACAGAATTGAGAAACGAGATGTAAGTTTATCTACCTATGAGTAGCCAATATTTCACAAGGGCCCAAAGTCCAATAAATGGGGAAAAGACAGTCTCTTTAAAAAATGGTGCTGGCATAACTGGATATCCATCTGCAAAAAAATAAAACAAGATCAATACCTCACACCATGCACAAAAACTAAATTGAAATGAACCAAAGATCTAAATATAAAATCTAAATTGTTAAAGATTATGGAAGAAAAAATAGGGACAATGATAGCGATCCTAATGCATGGCATAAACAGTATAAAAAACATTACTATAAAAGCACAAAACCAGAAGAGAAATTAGATAGCTGGGAGAACCTAAAAACGAAACACTTATGTTCAACCAAAGGCTTCATTAAAAGAGTAAAAAGATTACCTACAGACTGGGAAAGAAATTTTGGAGTATGACATATATGAACAGGGTCTAAACTCTAAAACTTAGAAGATACTGCAAAACTTCAACTACAAAAAAACAAAAAACCCAATTTAAAAAAAGGGCAAAAGATATGAACAGGCATTTCACCAAAGAAAATATTCGGGTGGCTAACAGATAGAGGAGAAAATGCTCACAAGGATTAGACATTACATAAATGCAAATCAACACTACAATGAGATACCTTCTCACCTCAACAACGCTAGTATTAAAAAATAATAATAATAAATGTTGGAGAGGTTGTGGAGAAACTGGAACATTACACACAGCTGGTGGGAATGTAAAATGGTAGAACCACTTTGGAAATCGATTTGGTGCTTCCTTAAAAATCTAGAAATAGAAGTACCATACAATCCAGGATTTCAACTCTTTAAAATATATCCTAGAAAAATAAGAGCTGACAGAAAAATAGATAGGTTCAATGCAGCTCTGTTCACTTTAGAAAAACATGGAAACAATCTATGTGCTCCTTAAAGTATGAATGGATAAACAAATTATTTTATATTCACACAATGAAATGCTACACAACAATAAAGAACAATTATGAATCTTCAAAACATCAAACAACATGGATGAATCTGGAAGGCATTATGCTGAGTGAAACTAGTCAGTAGTAAAAGGACAAATATTGTATGAGACCGCTTTTATAAAACTCAAGAAATGGTTTAAATACAGAAGAAAACATTCTTAGGTGGTTACAAGGGTGGGGAAGAAAGGACAGGTAAATTCGCTAACTAAATAGTAGACAAGAATTATCTTAGGCGAAGGGAGGGACAACACACAATACAGGGGAAGTCAGCACAAATGGACTAAACCAAAAGCTAAGATGTTTCCTGAACACAACCAAACACATCAAGGGACAGAATAGCAGGAGCGACGGTCTGAGGACCATGGTTTCAGGGGACATATAAGTCAATTGGCATAACAAAGATTATTAAGAAAATGTTCTAAATCCCACTTTGGTAAGTGGCATCCGGCATCTTAAAAACTTGCAAGCTGGAAGCGGGGCCAAGATGGCAGACTAGGTAGACGCTACCTTGGATCCCTCTTGCAACAAAGACTCGGAAATACAAGTGAATCGATCACATACATAACAATCTGCGAACCCTGAACAACAAACACAGATTTAGAGACAGAAAACGAACAAATATGGGGAAGCAGAGACTGTTTTCGGAGCCTGGAGCCAACATCCCAGTCAGGTAACCTTGGGGCCGGGCTTCTGGGCCCAGGGGAGCTGAACTCAAAAATCTTGTGACTGCGCAAACAAGGGGCGCAGCCCTACCCCCCTGAACTGAACCCGGGAGGGGGCCCAGCCAGTCCCCGCAGGCAGCGTGGTGACGCGACTGGTGGGAGAAGTCCCCGGGAGGCAGTGACTGGTTTTGGAGCTGGGAGTGCAGCGTCCCAGCGAGGGAACCTTGGCGCCGAGCTTTTGACTGGGCGCTGTCACGGCACAAGCACGGGGCGCAGTTCTACTCCCCTAAACTAACCCCGGGAGGGGGCCCAGCCGGTCCGTGGAGGCGGCGCAGCAATGCGGCTGGTGGTGCGAGAAGTCCCCGGGAGGCAGTGACTGATTTTGGAGCCGGGAGTGCAGCGTCCCAGCAAGGAAACCTTGACGCTGGGCTTTGGATTGGCAGCGGAGGATCTAACTGCGGCTTCAGCGGGCCAGAACCCCGGGGGCAATCTCCACACAGCCAGCACACATAGGCAACACGCCCCTCGGGAATCTCAGATAAAATAGTCATTCCAAGCAAGATAAGCAACTGTGGCAATATTCCGAGGTGCTACTCTCCTATTTCCCTGAACCCTCCCCGACCCTTCCCAGGCGGCTTCATTAACACTGGAATTTCCTGAGCCAGAGGGAGAACGGCTCCGGCTCTGTGGCGGCTTTGCTTCCCCCCCCTTTTTTTTGGTCTTTTCCTAACCCATTCTTCCGGCCTGAGAGAAGGAACCACAAAAAACCCAGGGAACAAAATTCCATCACTAATTGGACTAAAAACACAGAACCAGCTACAGCCAAGCATATATGATCCAAATCTCAGACTTTCATCCTTACAGGGAACAAGGTGGAGGTTATAATCCAAAGGCAGTTCTGACAGGGATCTGACTGCATTTATTTTTAGCGGATTTTCTGGAAAAACAAGTTTCCCAAGTCTGATATCTCTGCTTATTCAACAAAGCCCTAACTGACACACAACAGGGAACTGAGGGCTGAAGCTCCCCCCAGACCACCTAGCCTCTTGCCTTAGGGGTCTAAGGAGGGTGACATCTACCAATCAGTAGAGGTACTTGAATTGGAGGCCTAACGTACAGCTGTAGTGCCCTCCCACCAAGGTGCTTTAGGAATAGAGACACACCCACCTCACTGAAACTTGGGGGAAGCCTGTCAGCATCCTGCACCCCCGGAGGTTGAACCCCAGCTGCCAATAGAATCTGGTGCACACAACTATCACCACTACTTCTCTAGGAGGATAGGTGTTAAGGTGCAGCACACACTTGATGACCCAAAATCAGATTCTACCCAAGAATAGTGAATAGACTCAGGTATATATATCTGGCAACAGCCCAAACCAGCTGGTAATAGGTCAAAAGTAAGTCAAGGGCTACAACAAACAAGACAGCACAATCTAGTAGCCCATCCAAGTATATTGAAAGAAAACAAAACAAGATAAGACTCAGTGAGCAATTATAGAATAAACAACTACTGTATCTTTTTTTTTTTTTTTTTAGTGATGGCTCGGAGACAGCAGTCGACATCAAACCACATAAAGAAGCAGACCATGACAGCTTCTACAACCCCCCAAACAAAAGAATCAAAATCTTTCCCAAATGAAGATACAATCCTGGAAATATCAGATACAGAATATAGAAAACTAATTTACAGAATGCTTCAAGACATCAGAAACGAAATAAGGCAAACTGCAGAAAAAGTCAAGGAACACACTGATAAAACAGTTGAAGAACTCAAAAAGATTCTTCAAGAACATAGTGGAAAAATTAATAAGCTGCAAGAATCCATAGAGAGACAGCATGTAGAAATCCAAAAGATTAACAATAAAATTACAGAATTAGACAACGCAGTAGGAAGTCAGAGGAGCAGACTTGAGCAATTAGAATGCAGAGTGGGCAATCTGGAGGACCAGGGAATTAACACCAACAGGCCGAAAAAAAATCAGATAAAAGAATTTAAAAAAATGAAGAAACCCTAAGAATCATGTAGGACTCTATCAAGAAGGATAACTTGCGTGTGATTGGAGTCCCAGAACAGGGAGGGAGGACAGAAAACACAAAGAAAATAGTTGAAGATCTCCTGACAGAAAACTTCCCTGACATCATGAAAGACGAAAGGATATCTATCCAAGATGCTCATCAAATCCCATTTAAGATTGATCCAAAAAGAAAAACACCAAGACATATTATCATCAAACTTGCCAAAACCAAAGATAAAGAGAACATTTTAAAAGCAGCCAGGAATAAAAGAAAGGTCTCCTTCAAGGGAGAATCAATAAGAATAAGTTCAGACTACTCAGCAGAAACCATGCAGGCAAGAAGGCAATGGGACAACACATACAGAGCACTGAAGGAGAAAAACTGCCAGCCAAGGATCATATATCCAGCAAAACTCTCTCTGAAATATGAAGGCGAAATTAAGATATTTACAGATAAACACAAGTTTAGAGAATTTGCAAAAACCAGACCAAACCTACAAGAAGTACTAAAGGATATTGTTTGGTCAGAAAACCAATAATATCAGATACCAGCACAACACAAGGTCACAAAACAGAACATCCTGATATCAACTCAAATAGGGAAATCACAAAAACAAATTAAGATTAATTAAAAAAAAAGTGCTCATAACAGGGAATCACTGAAGTCAATATGTAAAAGATCACAATAATCAAAAAGAGGGACTAAATACAGGTGGCATAGAACTACCATATGGAGAGTGATACAAGGCGATATAGAAGAATACAAGTTAGGTTTTTACTTAGAAAAATAGGGGTAAATATTAAGGTAACCACAAAGAGGTATAACAACTCCATAACTCAAGATAAAAGCCAAGAAAAACGTAACGACTCAACAAACATAAAGTCAAACACTACGAAAATGAGGATCTCACAATTTACTAAGAAAAACGTCTCAGCACAAAAAGTATGTGGAAAAATGAAATTGTCAACAACACACATAAAAAGGCATCAAAATGACAACACTAAACACTTATTTATCTATAATTATGCTGAATGTAAATGGACTAAATGCACCAATAAAGAGACAGAGAGTCTCGGACTGGATAAAGAAACACGATCCGTCTATATGCTGCCTACAAGAGACACACCTTAAATTTAGAGACACAAACAAACTAAAACTCAAAGGATGGAAAAAAATATGTCAACCAAACAATAAGCAAAAAAGAAGAGGAGTAGCAATATTAATTTCTGACAAAATAGACTTTAGACTTAAATCCACCACAAAGGATAAAGAAGGACAGTACATAATGATAAAAGGGACCATTGATCAGGAAGACATAACCATATTAAATATTTATGCACCCAATGACAGGGCTGCAAGATACATAAATCAAATTTTAACAGAATTGAAAAGTGAGATAGACACCTCCACAATTACAGTAGGAGACTTCAACACACCACTTTCGGAGAAGGACAGGACATCCAGTAAGAAGCTCAATAGAGACATGGAAGATCTAATTACAACAATCAACCAACTTGACCTCATTGACTTATACAGAACTCTCCAGCCAACTGCTGCAAAGTATACTTTTTTTTCTAGCGCACAAGGAACATTCTCTAGAATAGACCACATATTAGGACATAAAACAAACCTTTGCAGAATCCAAAACACCCAAATAATACAAAGCATCTTCTCAGACCACAAGGCAATAAAACTAGAAATCAATAACAGAAAAACTAGGGAAAAGAAATCAAATACTTGGAAACTGAACAATACCCTCCTGAAAAAAGACTGGGTTATAGAAGACATCAAGAAGGGAATAAGGAAAATCATAAAATGCAACGAGAATGAAAATACTTCCTATCAAAACCTCTGGGGCACAGCAAAAGCAGTGCTCAGAGGCCAATTTATATCGATAAATGCACACATACGAAAAGAAGAAAGAGCCAAAATCAGAGAACTGTCCCTACAACTTGAACAAAGAGAAAGTGAGCAACAAAAGAATCCATCAGGCACCAGAAGAAAACAAATAATAAAAATTAGAGCTGAACTAAATGAATTAGAGAACAGAAAAACAATTGAAAGAATTAACAAAGCCAAAAGCTGGTTCTTTGAAAAAATACTAGCTGAGGAGCTTGAGTATACAAGTTAAACATTATTACAGTTAGAATATGAAATAATCTGTGATTCATTTAAAGAAAATTACAGACCTATAGACCTATATCCCTCATGAGCTTTGAAGCAAAATTCCTCTTCAATGTTCTTTTTGTTGATACAGAGGATTCCAACTGATTTTTGTATGTTTATCTTGTATCCCGATACTCTGTTGAACTCTTCTATTAGTTTCAGTAGTTTTCTGGAGGATTCCTTAGAGTTTCCTGTGTATAAGGTCATGTCATCTGCAAATAGAGATACTTTTACTTCTTCCTTGCCAATCTGGATGCCGTTTATTTCTTTATCTAACCTAGTTGCTCTGGCTAGGACTTCCAGCACAATGTTGAATAAGAGTGGTGATAAAGGGCATCCTTGTCTGGTTCCTGATCTCAGGTGGAATGCTTTCAGGCTCTCTCCATTTAGGATGATGTTGGTTATTGGCTTTGTATAAATGCCCTTTATTATGCTGAGGAATTTTCCTTCAATTCCTATTTTGCTGAGAGTTTTTGTCATGAATGGTTGTTGAACTTTGTCAAATGCCTTTTCTGCATCAATTGATAAAATCATGTGATTCTTGTCTTTTATTTATATGATGGATTACTTTAGTTGTTTTTCTAATGTTGAACCATCCCTGCATACCTGGCATGAATCCCACTTGGTCATGGTGAATTATTTTTTGGACCTGTTGAATTCTATTGGCTAGAATTTTGTTGAGGATTACACAATTTTTTTTCCTTTCGGTTGAAGGATATCCCTGAATTGTATGTTATTCCTTTTGATCTGATGATTTCTGTGGTGGGAAGCTCTTAGATGTCAAATATCAAACACCCACCTCTCTGCTGCACAGCTGAAATGGTTGGATTCTGCCAACAAGTGCTAATTCTCCTGAAGTAGGCCCATATAGGCCCATGCAGAGGGGGAAGGTACTCAAAGTCCACGGACTGTTTATGCCTGGACATAGCCGCTCCTGTCATGAGCTCCCCTGGTTAGCGGAGCTGGCAAGGTATCTTTTCACCCAATTGCAAATTATTCCTTCTCAAAGGCCAGGAAGATGGCACTAGGCACACAACAGGGCCTATCTCAGGCCCGGGGAAGTCAGCATCTGAAGCCAGCTTGGGAGGGGGCTGGGGTGTGTTAAAATATACTCAAGTGCTTAGCTTTTGCCAAGAGCGCCGTTCTTCTCTGGTTCCAGAGTTGTGAGTAGGCTGTGTGGCCGAGTGCTTCTCCCTGAGGAAACTGCAGCCAAAAGCTAGTACCAGCCTGCCACCACCAATCCCAGGAATGGTGCCTGAGCGCTCCTCGCAATTCAGGTCTGGTAACTCCGCTCCGCTTCTGAACTGTCTCTTCATCTCCCTGCCTCTCAGTTCATTTTCTAAGCTTGCCTTTGATGCTCAGGGCTCCTAGCTTGTCATAAATATACTCACTTCACTTTTTGGGGGGAGTCTTTTTTGTAAAGAGGGCTTGCAGGAAGCATCTGTCTATTCCGCCACCTTGGTTCTGCCTCCTTGTTAACTTATTTTAAAAATAATTGATAAAGAAACAAAATATGAAGATATTTTCAAGGCTTTATTTTTTACAAAGTCATTAAATTCTCTTTCTTTCTTTTTTTTTTTAACCACAAAGACATTTAATACCTACTGGAGTAAGCAGGGATTCTACACATTTAAAGTCCTTTATACATGGATAAATCTCTTAGTTCACATCTAGAAGTCAGATAAATTGGCATTTTCTTGTTACATTTGTTTTTTAAAGCCTTTTATAGAGATATAAATAATGCTTACATGGCCTGAATTTTTTCTTCAGTTCTTTCATTTTGAGATGTGTCAATGCGTTCTTCCCTTTTGGTTTTCCAACTCCAGGTCTTGGCACGTTTCATTATAATAATTTATTTGTCTTCTAAAACTAACCTTTGAAATCTTCAGTTCAGTTTTTAACTTCATTATTCCATTTGCTTTAGCTACTCTACATTCAAGTGCAATTTTCTTGGTCTCCTCTGAACTCCTTTTTTTTTTTTTCCTCTTTTCTATTTTTTTTTTTTTAATGACCTTTTGCTCTGTTCTTGTATGATGTCCTTGAAGCCATTCCATATTTGTCTAAGCTTTGGTCATTGGTGTTCAATGTGTCAAATATATTCCCGAGATGGTCTCTAAATTCAGGCTGGATGTACTCAAGTTCATGTTTTGCCTTAATTTTCTTCAGCTTCATCTTGAACTTGCATATGAGTAATTGTCGGTCTCTCCTGCACTTGGCTCCTGCCCTTGCTCTGACTGATGATATTGAGCTTCTTCATCATCTATTTTCACAGATACCGTTGATTTGATTCCGGTATTTTCCATCTGGGGAGTTCCACGTGTATAGCCTCATTTCTGTTGTTCAAAAAAGTTATTTATAATGAAGAATTTGTTGGTTTTACAATATTTGAACATGCGATGCCTGTCATTGTTTCTAACACCAAGGCCCTATTTTCCAACTACCAATCCTTCTTCTTTGTTTCCAACTTTCACATTCTAATAACCAATAATTATCAATACATCTTGATTGCAATTTTGATTATTTTCATACTTCATAAGTTGGTAGAATCTTTAATTTCTTTATCTTTGGCATTAGCGCTTGGTGGATAAATTTGAATAATGGACATATTAACTGGTCTCCCTTGTTGGAGTATGGATATATTCTATCACTGAGAGCACTGTACTTCAGGATAAATCTTGAAATTTTCTTTTTTGAGAATGAGTGTGATGCCATTCCTCTTCAATTTTTCATTCCTAGTGTAGTAGACCATAAGATTGTCCAAGTCAAAATGGACCATACCAGTCCATTTCAGCTCAAAGAGCCTAGGATATCTGTCTTTCTGTTTTTTGTTTCATTTTTTATGATTTTCATTTCTCAGAGATTCATACTTAATACACTTCATGTTCTGATTATTAGTAGATATTTGCCATGCTTTCTTCTCATTATGTGTCATGCTAATAAAATTGAATATCTTAATAAAGTAAAATAAGAGTGGAGCCTTAAACAGATAATTTGCAGTGAAAAGAGGAGTGAGGCAGCTAATACCTGTCTCCAAATTAAAAAAAAAAAATAACAGAAATATAATGGAAAAAACATACATAACATATATATGAAATGTACTAATTTTATTTCATTTGAGAACATTGTTGAAATAGGGAAATATTGACCGGCCTGTACTAAAGGTAACTTTTTTTAATCAAGGTCCCTGGGTAGGACAATCTGAAAGTTAACTGAGTTAAATTAATAAATGTATCTAAAAGAAACCTACTCCTTGGTGAATACAAATAGTTTAGAAAATTATCAGACACCCTAGATATTTTCTTAAGCTTTCTAGGGCTTCAGGCATAATGAACACATTGTTTGATATTTCCTCAGGGAGATCCTCAAAGGCTGAGAGAAAGCTATAAATTGTTTTCTCTATGCCATATTAAGAAGACAAAGCATGTCAAAACAGATTCATTACAGGTAAAAGGCATAACTTTTTATGCAGTGCCATGTTTTATTAATATCTAGAATGTTTTGGTGACAGTTTTTAGGACCCCATTTTAATCAATGTCAAAGCCACAGCAAAATATTAAGAATTTTGTTTCAGTTCTGTCTGCTTTCCATCATTATCCCTGATAAGTTTTATATGAGATAAATGTGGACTTCATGTATTCACTTTTCTAATTTAATGCTATGAATTTTAATGTCTGCATTTGTTTGCTAATAGTTTACTCAGAGACTGCTCTGCTTATAGTGTTCAGGAGTACATATATGCAAGTTCAATAGAAAGATAGATGATAGGTAGTTGGATACACAGATAGACAGACAGGCAGGCAGGCAGACAGACAGATAGGTAGGTAGATAGACACACATACATAGTTAGGAAGAAGTGATCATCACAAAATTTTAAACCAACAATTCTGTTATCTTAACCTATAGGGCTACTCTTATATTTTTAAAATGTCCGTAGTAAATTCAATTACATTTTTTTGAGATTATAATTAAATTGATTTGTGATATCGCATGGCACGTAGAAGTTCTAATGTTAAATGGAAGTTGCTTCATGTTCAGACAGATATTAAATAACTTCCAATAATTCACATATATGTCACCATCAGTATGTTTTCTTTTTCTCCTATGCTATTGTGCCATATGGTAATTTTTTTAACTTTTTTTCCTTGATAAAAAGTAGAGAAATTTTTTTTTTACAAGGCAGAGTTTATGACATCAATGTTTCACTCTTTGTTCAGATTTCCTCATATATCCTAGGTTTCTCCATCAGAAAACTCCATATATCTGATATGTTACAAAAGTCTTAGAATTTGTCAGTTATAATACAAATGCTCAATTGGTGGAAAAAATATTTTAAGTAGGCTAACAAAGAAAGACATCTAAAGAATGGCACTTTTAGACACTTCAGTCATAGAACAGGTGTTATGGAAATGTGGGGCTGGAGTCACTTACAAGGATGGAACCATAATGAACCTAATCATTGTGAAAATGGTGACAAAGAACTTAAGTCACAGTCCAGAAGAACTTACCTATAAATATCTTAAAGATCAAAACAATTAATAACAGCAAAAAATCATTCCAAGTAATTACTGTCAATACCTAAAAAAAAAGATAGATGATGATGATGATAGACAAATACATGATGGATAGATATACAGACAGATAAATGGATGGAGCAATGGATGGGTGGATGGGTGGAAGGATGGATAGATAGTCAGATAGATAAATTATTCTAAACACACACTATTTTGGAGTTATTTTCAGGTAACGAAGACACATTGAAGCATTTAATTCTTATGTATCCTTCATAACAATCCTGCAAGAAAGTGTTGGAATATGATTTTTCAGGTGGGGGTGAACAGGTTCATATAACTTATGTTACTTGCCCAAAATACCACTTTGTATATCTTACAAATGGAGGTATAGCAGAGAATAAAACATACAAAGGAATATTTTCATCTATAAAGACAAATAATCCCCATTGTGATCAATTATATGTCTGTCTAAAACTCATCTACTATCTTGATTGTTCCCTCCTAAACCAACTATAATCATGAGTTTGTGTAAGATAAAGTTTTGAAGTAAAGTGTTCAAATATTTTCACATATTTTTTTCGGTATATGAAAAAGAAAAAAGTTTTAAGAAGAGTCTACTAAATACCCATGTATCTAACACCCAATAGTTTAACAGTTGATGTGTTTTTATTTCATCTATCAACCTATCCATTAATGTATAATGTGCGTGTGTGTAAAATTTGTGGGAGTTGGGTATATATTCAAATATCCTCATAAGTAAAGATTGGATTTATATTATTCATACTGTATTTGTATACTAAAAATCCACCAGATAAGACTATGTTAAATCTATTGACGATGCTTATGTCTCTATCCAGAATAGGCTTCCTGGTAGACCTAGATGGACAAACACAATCTAACAGTGCTGAATGAATTCATTCTGACGGGAGTCACAGACCGCCCAGAGCTGCAGCCTCCATTGTTTGGACTGTTCCTCATCATATACATGACTTCAATGGTGGGCAACTTGGGCATAATCATCCTCACCATGATGGACTCTAGTCTACAAACACCCATGTACTTTTTTCTCAGACACCTGGCTATCACTGATCTTGGTTACTCAACAGCTGTGGGGCCCAAAATGTTGGTAAATTTTGTTGTGCATGAAAATACAATCTCCTATTATTTTTGTGCTATACAGCTAGCTATCTTTATATTGTTCATGACTAGTGAACTATTTATTCTGTCAGCAATGTCGTATGACTGCTATGTGGCCATCTGTAACCCTCTGCTCTACACAGTCATCATGTCACAAAGGATATATTGGGTGCTGGTGGTGATTCCCTATCTCTACAGCACATTTGTTTCCCTTCTCCTCACCATAAAGATTTTTAATTTATCCTTCTGTGGCTACAATGTCATCAGGCATTTCTACTGTGATGCTCTCCCCTTGGTATCTTTGCTCTGCTCAAACACACATGAAATCAAATTGATCATTCTCATCTTAGCAGTTTTTGAGTTAATTTCATCCTTCCTAATAGTTCTTGTTTCTTACCTGCTCATCCTTGCAGCTGTTTTCAAGATGAAGTCAGCTGAGGGCAGGCACAAGGCCTTCTCCACCTGTGGATCCCACCTGACAGTGGTGGTAGTGTTTTATGGGACTTTAATCTTTATATACGTGCAGCCCAAGTCCAGTTCCTCCTTTGACACTGATAAAATGGCTTCCGTATTTTACACACTGATTATCCCCATGTTGAATCCCTTGATCTATAGTTTGAGGAATAAAGATGTGAAGTATGCCTTACATAGGACTTTGGGACAATTATGTAATATATTTACTCAAAGTTCGCTATACCATATGATTCGTATAAATTACACTGTGGGCTTTAAACTGTTTTCTGTGTGCCTCCAGAGGGGATAGCAAGCACAAAAGTACAGATAAGTTCAACACATATTTCCGTGTTGCCTTCTACTACAACCTCTACTAAAAGCTGTAAATAGATTAAGAAATAAAACTATAAAAAAATGTTGTCTTCCTTAAACAGGAGAGATGCATTATAAGCATAGTAATTAAGAAATTGTATAGGATATTAGAAGTTGTTAGGAGGTGATTTAAAAAAAAAAACAAGGGTAAATATATATGCTCAGTGGGATGGGGAAACAGTAGTAAATAGGAAGAATTCCAAGTACCTGTTGTTTTCTTCATTTAGAAGAAAAAAAATTGTAGAAAGTGTATGTGTGCGTATGTGTATGTGTGTGTTTGGCATGTATACATGTATGTGTGTGCATATGTGTGTGCATGTATGTATGTGCATGCTTGTGTATATGTGCTTGTGAGTGTATTCCTGTGTTTGTATGTGTGTGTACATGTGTATGTATGTGTGTGTGCACGTGCGTGTGTGTTCGTGTCTCCATATCTTCTGTTTTGTGCTTATTCTCTGCCTGGGGGTGGCTAATTATAATTGGAAGAAGACTCAGTATAGTGGGATGATTTGAAGTACTCAGTCATCTGAATTTGCTCAAATGTTGACTTTCTAAACCTTGAAATTCATCTCTTTCATCATCAGTGCCTTTACTTTCATATATGAGCCCTTAGAGTCTGTTTACTTTGTTATTATTTTTATTATTATTATAACAGTAATATAAACAGTAAGAAAATATAGTTATATTTGACAAGACCAGATCAGTATCTGGTTTTTTTCTAAATCAGCCCATTTTGTCTGTATCATTAGATATATCAATTAAGATAAATTTATTGAAGTCAGCCACAGAAGTTTCCAGTTTTTTTCATTTTTTCTTTCCCAGATTGATATTGCTTCCCAATTGCGTACTTTTGTCCCATAGATTTTTATCCTCATCTCTTTAGAAAACAATAGTTATTCTTATTTAGAAGACATTATCTAACTGTTTAAGGTATCCTTGCAGAAGAAGTCTATGGTATGATGACTTAGGTCATTTGCCTTGTGTTTTTTTTTAGCCAGTTCTCTCAAATTTGGGTAATGTGAGTGTGCACTATATTTTGAGTGATTTATGGTTTGATTTCGTTTTTTTGATTATTCTACTTGGAAGAAGCAAAAGAAGATAATCCCATGGTTTGAACTATGCTGTGTTTCTAGTGAGTAATGTGTGATTTGTAGTATTTTATATATTTGCCATTGTTTCTGCACATGTTATTGTTGTTAGGTGCTGTCGAGTTTTTGACTCAAAGCGACCCTATGTACAACAGAAGGAAACACTGCCAGGTACGGTGCCATCCTCACAATAGTTGTTATGCTTGAGCCCATTGTTGCTGTCACTGTTGTCAATTCATCTCCTTGAGGGTCTTCCTCTTTCTTGCTGACACTCTACTTTACCAAGCATGACATCTTTCTCCCTGAACTGACCTGTCCCGATACAGGTCCAAAGCATATGAGATGTAATCTCTCCCTTCTTGCTTCTAAGGAGCATTGTGGTTGTATTCTTCAGAGATATATTTGTTTGTTCTTTTGGCAGTCCATGGTATATTCAATATTCTTTGACAACACCACAATTCAAAGCCATCAATTCTTTGGTCTTATTCATCATCCAGCTTTAATATGCATATGAGGCAACCGAAAACACCAAGCCTTGGGTCAGGGCACCTTAGTCTTCAAGGTAAAATGAAATCTTTGACAACTTCAATCTTTTCTCCGTTTATCATGATGTTGTCTATTGGTCCAGTTGTGAGGATTTTTATTTTCTTTAAGTTGAGGTGTAATCTATAATGAGGTTATGGTCTTTGATTTTCATCAGTAAGTGCTTCAAGTCCTCTTCACTCTCAGCAAGCAAGGTTGTGGGTCATCTGCATAACACAGGTTGTTAATAAGTCTTCTTCCAAACCTGATTTTGCATTCTTCATAAAGTCCAGGTTCTGGGATAATTTCTTAGCATACAGATTGTATAGGTATGGTGAAAGATACAACCCTGATGCACACCTTAACTGACTTTAAACCACACATTATCCCCTTGTTCTGTTCGAACAACTGCCTTTTGACTGGATACAGGTTCCTCATAAGCACAATAAAGTGTTCTGGAATTCCCATTATTCTCAATGTTATCAATAATTTGTTATGATTCACATGGTCGAATGCATTTGTATAATCAATAAAAAACAGGTAAATATATTTCTGGTATTCTTTGCTTTTAGCCAGGATCCATCTGACAGCAGCTATGTGTTTTTTTCTAGACATAGTTGCCCCATTTTCCCTGCTAATTTTCCATACATATTTTCTTATTTTTATTCCTTTAATATTAACAAAACATTTGTAATAAAAAAGCAAAATTAAAATTTACATACACTAAGGTTGTCTAAAAAAAAAAAAAGATGCAATCTAGGTTTTAATTTAGCACCATACAAGGAGGGGTATGATATAGTCCATGTATATAGAGACTAGAAAACGCATGAGAAAAAAAAAAAAAAGAGTCACTAATAAAGAGAGTATTGAAATGGAAATCTCATTTAAAGTGCTCTGCATCCTCAATCAGGTCCAAGTGAACTGACTGGAAATTCTATTAAGTGTTTAGGGAAAAAAGAAGCAGCCTAAACTATACAAAATCTTCCACCAAAACTGAAGAAAAGGGTATATTTGCATTTGCTATATGAAGATACCTTTAACTGTGATATCAAACTCAGAACAAAACATTAAAAGAAGAGAAAATAACAGAACACATACGTATAAAATCTAAAGAAAAATTTATGAAATTGAATCTGATGATGTGAAGACAATAACACACCAAATTAGGTGTGTTCCAGGAACGCACATAGTTCTAAGTTAAAAAAATCAATTATGGACATTAAACATAATAAGAAATTATAAATGAAAGACAATACCATATGAATAGATATAGAGGAACATTTAAAAGTTCCAATAATTGTGATAGAACTTAGAGTAAACTGGTATTAAAATGGAACATTATCAAACTAATAGAGGGCACCCATGAATAACCTACAGCTACCATCACGCATGGTATGAAAGACTGAATACATTCTCAGGAAGACCATGAACAAAACAAGTAAATCCACTCTTACCACATATATTTGATATTTTAGTGGATATTCTAGGCAACACAATAAAAAATTAAATAAATAAGTAGAAAGCATCCAGATTGGAAAGGAAGAAGGGAAACTTTTCTTAATGATAGGAGACATTTTTTTATGTAAAAAATCGAATAGTGCCTACATTACATTTATAGAGCTAAAAAGGTAATTTAATGTATTTTTATGAATATACTTTCAGCTTATTAAAAAAAAAAAAAAAAACCTGTGGATTTTAAGTGGGCCTTCGTCGAGCTCTGTTTGGTTGGTGTTGATAGATTCTTGTTTACAACTTAGTGAGTACCAGTGTCTTCTGTTGATAAAGTTATTTTTGTCCTCTCATCTTCCATATTTCCCTTTTTCATATGTTGTTTACTTCCTCATGTCCTCTAAGTTACAACATCTTCTTTATCTCCTTTTTCCATATGTTGTTTATGTCTTCGTTTGTTTTCAGTGAGCCTGCTCTCCACAGGCCCTATGGACATTTTAGGCTGGAAAATTTGCTACTGTGGGAAGTCGCCCTGTATACAGTAGGATATTTAGCTATAACCCAGTCCTCTAAAAATTAGATACAAGTAATACCCTTCTTCTAGTTGTGGCACCCAAAGAGTCCCAGGCATTGACAAATGTTCTTTCTGGAGCAAATTTTCCCCAACTGATAATCATTTAGCACTCTTTTTCTCTCCCTCTTTGTCTCTCTCCCTTTCCCTCTCCTTCTTTCTCTATGTATATATGCTTTATTTGTTGGAGGTGGGTTTACTTTCAAATACCTATACTGGAAAGCTTGGATTAATCTTATTCTTTTAGTATATTGACTTTGTATACTAAAAATCTATCCGATGATACTGCATAAAAGTTATTGACAATGCTGATGTCTCTATCCAGAATAGGTTTCCTGATAGACCAAGATGGACAAACACAATCTAACAGTGCTGAATGAATTCATTCTGACGGGAATCACAGACCGCCCAGAGCTGCAGGCTCCATTGTTCTGGCTGCTCCTCATCGTCTACATGATCTCAGTGGTGGGCAACTTGGGCATCATCATCTTCACCAAGATGGACTCCAGGCTACAAACTCCCATGTACTTTTTTCTCAGACATCTGGCTATCACTGATCTTGGTTATTCAACAGCTGTGGGACCCAAAATGCTAGCCAATTTTGTTGTGGATAAAAATACAATCTCCTATTATTTTTGTGCTATACAGCTATCTTTCTTTCTTGTGTTCATTGTTAGTGAAATTTTCATTCTGTCAACAATGTCTTATGACCGCTGTGTGGCCATCTGTAACCCTCTTCTCTACACAGTCATCATGTCACAAAGGGTGTGTCAGGTGCTGGTGTCAATCCCCTATCTCTGCAGCTCTATTGTTTCTCTTCTGGTCACCACAAAAATTTTTAAGTTATCCTTCTGTCATGATAATGTCATCAGGCATTTCTACTGTGACAGCCTCCCCTTATTATCTTTGCTCTGCTCAAAAAAGACACATGAAATTTAATTGATCATTCTCATCTTAGCAGCTTTTGATTTGATTTCATCGCTCCTATTTAGTTCTTGTTTCTTACCTACTCATTCTTGTAGCCATTCTCAGGATGAAGTCAGCTGAAAGGTAGGCACAAGGCATTCTCCACCTGTGGATCCCACCTGACAGTGGTGGTAGTGTTCGATGGGACTTTAATCTTTATGTACGTGCAGCCCAAGTCCAGTCATTCCTTTGGCACTGATGAAGTGGCTTCCATATTTTATACCTTGCTGATCCCCTTATTGAATCCCTTGATCTATAGCTTGAGGAACAAAGTTGTAATAAATGCCCTATATAGGACATTGAAAAAATTCGCAATACATTTTCTACAGTTTGATGTACCACATGGCTCCCATAAGTTACACCATGATCTTTAAACTGCATCTGTGTTCCTCCTTAGGGAATAGCAAGCACAAATATATACATCATATATTTATAAATTGCCTTCAATGTTCTAGTCACTCTTCTAAGTGCTGTAAATTCATTGATGAACAAAGGAGTAGAAACCTTTACCTTCTTTGAAGGGGGGAGATGGATCACGAACATAATAACCCACAGCTATCAAGTTGATTCCAACTCATAGCGACTGCATAGGGTTCCAAGGCTTTAAATATACACGGAAGATGACTGCCATATCTTTCTCCCATGGAGCTACTGGTGGTTTTGAACTGCCAATCTTTAGGATAGCAGCTGATTGCTTTTAAAAGCAGGGCTCCTTACAAACATAATAATTTAGTAAATTTTATGGTAGACTGTGTTGGGGATCATGAAAGCAGGTAAAGAGAGTGGGTATGCTGAGTGGGAGTAGAGAAAAGCACTAGGTACAAAAGTGAATTTACAATGATTCTGGTGTTTTTTTTTTAACTAGTAGAATAAAATTTGCAATGTCAGCATCTGTGTTTGTGTACGTGTATGGTTGTGTAAGTCATTGCCTTGTGTTTTATCCTTCATAGATTTCTTACGGGTGCAGTAGATTCGGGGCTGTTTGCAAGGGTCTTAGCGTATGTGATGATGTCAAGTAGTCAGTTATCTGAATTTGCTCAAATGCCCCCATTCCAGACCTTGGAGCTCCACTCTTTTCTCATTAATTCCTTTACCTTCGCATATGTCTGTTAATGAAACATACTTGACAATTTAGCAATCCACAAGTTTAGCGCAGCATCTGACTTTGTTTTAATCAACTCTTTTTACCTAGATCAGTATATACACCAATTAAGATGAATTTCTTGAGGCCAACTGTAGAGGCTCCCAAGTTTGGAATACTTCCCCCTCTGGTTGTTCTTATTTAATAATGATTAGTTTTGTTTCATGGGTTATCTTTTCTTATCTATATGAAAAACTTTTAAAAACATTTGTTCATTTTTATTGTGTGTGTGTGTGCATATTTCCTTGGAAAACAGGATATTTTGTGATGGATTAATTTTGCTGCCTCTCTTTCACTTGTTTGGCTTTTCTAAACTTTGGTCAGTATTTATTATGCACTATATTTTCATTGATCCTACTTGTGAGAACCAAAATGAAATAATCTCATGGTTTGCACCATGCTGAATTTCTACTTCAAGTGAGGTATGTTATATGGCAAGGATATAATTACACTGCCTAATGGACATAAGTGTTGCATGTTACTCAAATTTTACCAAGTATTTTGTACACTATTTTTTTTAAAACTTCTAGAATTTTATTGAAGCTAGTGAGAGTCTAAATAATTTTTCTGGTTCACATTCACAAAATATAATCCCCTGTGTAGCCAATGAAATTTGAATAAAAACAGTTCATTGAAATATAAGACAAAAGTGCACGTTATATTGTCATGTGAGCAGGAATATTTTTAAAGAGTTAAAACAGAAGGTTAAGATGGTCATGAGCACTACCAGGTAATAATATCTCACATGTATTGAATGTTATGTCATAGTCGCTCTTCAGGTTTTAATTAATCATCACAATAGCTCAGTGAAGTAGCTTCTATTAATATTTACACATTTTAGAAGGTAAAATAGAGGTTCAGAGAGGGTAAATAAATTATCCAAGTTCAACTTATGAAGGATAAATTAATTACCCAAGCTCATAGAAGTCTTAAGCATTAGAACCAAGTTGCAAAGGCAAATGTTCTAGCTCCATTTTCCATGCTCATAACAGCTACTCGATATTACCTCTTAATGTCAGTTTTCTGACTCATTGGTGTCAGCCCTGAGATGACAGAGAGTAAAACTTCACTCTGACAGGTATTAAATTAAAATAAGAGAAATAGTAGTGGGGTTCATAAACAGTGAATACTTAGGATAACGTCTCTGAGAGAAAATAAATTAAGAAATTGACTCACAGCAAGCTAATTGGCTCATTTTAGATGTGTGACATTGCTGAAACCAAATAATGGATAATCATCACAAAGTGAATGCAGGGTATAGTCTGATGGGGTTTATGATACAATTGCAGTGGGGGATATCTGGAATTATCATTCAGTAGTAGGAAAGATGAAAAAAATAAGTAAACAATGAAGTTCCTATTTTAATAAATGATTTCTGGATTTCCACCTGAGAAGTTCAGTTCCCTTTTAAAAAATAAAAAAAGTAGAATTAAAAAATAAAAAGCTAAATCACTATTGTTGATGATTTGTAGAAGTCTGGCAGGGATTTGTCAAGATTCATGTTACTTCCTTAAAAAGGGGAGGCCTGTGAGAAGCTGCAAGGAGATTTATTCGCCATCCCCTTCTGCCTCCTGGACTTTCTTGCTATGTGAACTTCAATTTTTTTGAGAATTTAAGAACAAGAGATTGGCAAATATATTAACTTTGATATTGCTGAGCTACTGAACCAATGAGAACCATGAGGCTCTACTACTTGACATTTTTTTTCTTTAAGAAATTAAACTCTCTTTCTTGAGTTAGTATTTATTCAGTGACCCATTTATTTATTGAGTGTTTCACTACATGCATGGAAAAAGCATTCCTAGGTGATACAAGGGGGAAAGGCAAAAGCACATACAACTGTGAATGTTGGGGACCAAGGAATTCTAAGTTGTGCCATTCATATAGGGCAAGATGTGAAAGAGCCAGCTGAGAATGTGCAATATATTGGGTATCACCATGCTTAATGTAAACACCCAAGAGTTCCTCACCACAGTAATCATACAGATCAAAAGGGACAATGTGCAAATCAGGGATATCCCTCAACCCAAAGAAAACAAATTTGTCTAATCCACCTACGTAATTTTTCATTAAAGGAGCTCCTGAAAATAACAAACAGAGACAGACAGACAGAAAGGGATAAAAACAATAAGAAAATATTAACCAGGAGATTAAGTAAACAAAGTAAATATTATTACAGTTAGAATAAGAATCTGTGATTCATTAAAATATTTAACAGTCCTGGATAATCTTAATACTATTGTTGTTGTTATTAGGTACCATCTATTCAGTTCCGACTCCTAGAAACTTCACGTATAACAGAACAAAACAGTGCCTGGTCCTGCACCATTCTCACAATCATTGCTATGTCTGAGCCCATTGTTGCGGGCACTGTGTCAATCCATCTCATAAGGTCTTCTTCTTTATTACTGACCCTCTACTATACCAAGCATGATGTCCTTCTCCAGGAACTGGTCCCTTCCACCATATGTCAAATAATATCTGCATATAAGTTCACAAATAGAGAAAGTTACCACAAAGCAGAGGAGACTGAGGGAATTGACAAATTGGTACCACATGTATTCCAGGATTCCCTGGAGAAATGGTAAACAGAAGAGCTGAACAGCAACGCCATGATGTAGGAAAGTCTCAGAAGTCAAGTAACAGGAGGAGTGATATTCTAATTCCCAGCGTATATGGATGGCACATCCTAGAACACTGAGGGGCATGTCCTTCTCTACAACATGTGGTGTTTCTCCCAGTTTCTGCTGTGTGGTATTCTAGCAGAAGTTCATCTTGTATTCATAGCCGGTCTTACCTATATACAATGGCAACTAACAACCACAACCTATGCAGGCTCCTTGATGAGAAAAATAAAAATATTTAGTATGAGATTATACGACTTAAATCCCAACAAACAAGCACAATATATGAAATAACAGCAGAGTATAAAATCAGGCATCTCTCGCTACTTACATAATTCTTAGCTCAAAATATTAGTGTATTACTTGGAGCAACAGAAATACATCAACCCTAGAATAGGCAAAATAAAAATTTATTTTCTCATAGAAAACACTGGCATTTTTAAAACTCACCTCTTCATGGGACTTTTCTTTGATCATCACAACCAGTTGATTCCATGGAACTTATAAGCTTATTTTAAAGTAATTGATATGGAAATAAAGTATAAGGCTTTTTTTCAAAGCTTTATTTTTTTACAAAGTCATTATATTTTCATGATTTTTCTAACCATAAAGATATTTCATACCTACTTGAGTAAGCATGAGTTCTGTAGGTTTATTGTGCTTCATACATGAAAAAATCTTTTATAACAGAACTTGAAAGTCAGATAAATTGGTCTTTTTTCTTGTTATTTTTAACTCCACCAGGATATTGTTAGAGATCCCAAAACCTTTAGATTTGGTTGCTGTCTTAATACCAAATAATGGAGAAAATTAATTATGGAGCAGCCTTAAAAAACCTTTTAGAATTCTTCTTGTTTTCCTCTCTTTTTAAAACAAAGTATTATAATGACATGTGCAAAGAGCTGGAGATGGAAAACCAAAAGGGAAGAACACGCTCGGCCTTTCTCAAGCTGAAAGAACTGAAGAAAAATTCAAGCCTCAAGTTGCAATAGTGAAGGATTCCATGGGGAAAATAATAAATGATGCAGGAAGCATCAATAGAAGATGGAAGGAATACACAGAGTTATTATACCAAAAAGAATTAGTCGATGTTCAACCATTTCAAGAGGTGGCATATGATCAAGAACCGATGGTACTGAAGGCAGAAGTCCAAGTTGCTCTGAAGGCATTGGTAAAAAAACAAGGCTCCAGGAATTGATGGAATATCAGTTGAGATGTTTCAACAAACAGATGCAGCACTGGAGGTGCTCACTCGTCTATGCCAAGAAATATGGAAGACAGCTTCCTGGCCAACTGACTGGAAGAGATCCATATTTATGCCTATTCCCAAGAAAGGTTATCCAACTGAAGGTGGAAATTATAGAACAATATCATTAATATCACATGCAAGCAAAATTTTGCTGAAGATCATTCAAAAACGGCTACAGCAGTATATCGACAGGGAACTGCCAGAAATTCAGGCTGGTTTCAGAAGAGGACATGGAACCAGGGATATCATTGCTGATGTCAGATGGATCCTGGCTGAAAGCAGAGAATACCAGAAGGATTTTTACCCTTGTTTTATGGACTATGCAAAGGCATTCGACTGTGTGGATCATAACAAACTATGGAAGAAAATGTTTTACATCCTACTTAAGTGAGTAGTGTCTGGGGTCTAAAAAGCTTGTGAGCAGCCATCTAAGACACTCTGTTAGTCCTACCTCATCTGGAGCAAGAGAGAATGAAGAATGTCAAGGACACAAGGGAAAGATTAGTCCAAAGGACTAATGGACAACTACCACAGCCTCCACCAGAGTGAGTCTGACACAACTGGATGGTGCCCAGCTACCACCTCCGACTGCTTTGACAGAGATCACAATTGAGAACACCAAACAGAGTTGGAGAAAAATGTAGAACAAAATTCTAACTCAGAAAAAAAGACCAGCCTTATTGGTCTGACAGAGACTGGAGAAACCCCAAGAGTATGACCCCCGGAAACTCTTTTAAGTCAGTACTGAAGTCACCCCTGAGGTTCAGCCTTCAGCCAAAGATTAGACAGGCCTGTAAAACAAAAGATGATTAAATGGGCACAACTGCCCAAGGACAAGGATGAGAAGGGAGCAGGGGACATGAAAGCTAGTAATGCGGAACCCAAGGCCTAGAAAGGGAGAGTGTTGACATGTTTTGGAGTTGGCAACCAATGTCATAAAATAATATATATATTAATTATTTAATGAGAAACTAACTTGCCCTGTAAATCTTCATCTAAGGTACAATTATATATATATATATATAAACACACACACACACAAATATATATATCTCAAGAGGTCAGTTGGAATATCATTTTCTTTAAATGCTATGTTGACCGTTTTGAGACCCTGGGTGGATGCCAGTCTGCTCTACTTCTTGAGCAGTTGATTATTTCCACTCTCTACCCACTCCCCTTATTAGGTCCTCACCTTCCTGGGCAACTATGTACCCATCCTAATCACCCAGGGGACAAAGTACCAAATAATTAGGGATAGTCCTATACACTCTGAGCCAGCAGAATAATTCAAAATGTCAAATATCCAGGAAAATTGAGAAAGCTAGATAACACCACTCTGCTTGCCATACATAAGCCTTCTCATGAAATTCCAGTTGGTTGTTACTTTCTCCCCAGTGGCAACCCCTTGTGTGGTCCTGAGTCCAAGGCATGACGTCCCTCTTTGCCTCTGGGAACCACTACTATAATCAACTTAGTTACTTTTCTTGGCCTCCATGACTCCTCTTTTCTGTGTCTCATCTGATATACCATCCCTTGGATTCTTTAGAGCAATAAATGCCCTCTAGTTACCCTTCTGGTTTCAGGAAGTATATGATATAAGAAAAGAGGGCATTTTTGTTTGGAAGTTCTATTAAAATAACATGACTGATATATAGTAAGCCAAACATTGTTTTAGTCACTCTGCCCTCATCTACCTAAGTGGTGTAATACAGGATTCATAACATCACTTGTAAAGCTGAACAGAAGTAATACTTACGAATATATTGATCTCGAGGAAGATATTATGAGAAAGGGACCAAAGAGTGTAATTAATGTAAAACCCATCAGGGACTGATTGGTCAGGAAATTTCAAGAAAAATAAAATTGTTCCTTGGACTAAATTAAATATATGAAATTATTCTAAAATTGAAGCTGGGAGACATGAGTCAACATCAAGGTAATAAGAATTGATAGACAGTACTTTTAGAAATATTTGCTCATATTGCAATTATTAAATGCTATACCCAAACAGTACTCTAAAGTATATAAATTTACAATTATTAGCTTCATATTCATTTGACATGATGTATTTTTATTGAAGTTAGTTTACACACAGCAAAATCCACATTTTTAAAGTATTTTTCTAATCTTTTTTATCACCATTACAACTAAAATATAGAAAAATTCCATTACTATCAAATTTTTTTGATATCCCCTTTGTGTATTCCTTCCATCTTATTTTGATGCTTCCTGTGCTGTCGTTCCTATTTGCAGACCAAATCCAGCAGAATAAGTAAATAAACTCATTGTAAAATTTATCTGAATGGTGAAAAAGCTACTATACCCCAAACAATATGACCAAAAAAAAAAAATTAGAACAAAGTTGGAAGATTTAAACACGTATACCCACCTTTCTTATTTATTGTTATTGTATACAACACAGAGTGAGGTAAAATGGAAGCTAACTATTCAAAACATAACAAATAATTAGCATATGTAACATAGTCACAGAACTAGAAATATAATCCAAGAATTCTAAAGAGATTGGGCAAATTGATGTTTTATTGACTGAACATTCAATTGCAAACATTAATGCTTACCATACCTAATAGCAAGATACTTGGGAATCTCACAGACAATAATATACCTTACTGTCTATGTCAAAGTCTGAAGTTCTTTATTCTGTATGTATATTCCCATTCCCATTAAAACCCATTGCTGTCGAGTCAATTCCCATTATGCATTATTCCCATTATGCATTATTAATACATAACAACTGATAAGGTCAAAGAAGAAAAAAATTAAAAAATTTTCCCAACCTATGCAATCTGAAATTGGTCAAACATGCAATCAAGATGCATTAGTAATTACTACTGATTAGAGTGTGAAACCCAGAAACAAAAAACGGTATGTAGTTGGAAAATATGGCCTTGGTGATACAAACAATGCCAGAGATATCAGGATAGAATTTTGCAAGACCAATGACTTGCTCATAGCAAATACCGTTTCTCAACAATGTAAATGGCAACTATACACATGGACCTTGCCAGGTGGAAGACACAGGAATCACATTGATTACATCTGTGGACAGAGAGAATGAGGCTCAATATCATCATTCAGAACAAGGCCAGGGGCCAACTGCAGAACAAATCAATTGCTCATATGCAAATTGAAGGTGAAAAAAATTAAAACAAATCCATGCGTGCCAAAGTATGACCTTGAGTGTATCTACCCCAATTTTGGATACCATCTCAACAATAAATTTGAAGCATCGAACACTAATGACCAAAGGCCTGATGAGTTGTGGAATGACATCAAGGACATCATACATGAAGAAAGCAAGAGGTCATTAAAAAGACAGAAAATAACAAAATGGATGTCAGAAGAGACTCTGAAACTGGCTCTTGAACATCAAGTAGCTAAAGCAAATAGAAGAAATGAAGTAAAAGAGCCAAACAGAAGATTTCAAAGAGCGGTTTGAGAAGACAAAGTGACCTGCAAAAACCTGGAGATATGAAACCAAAAGGAAGAAAAAGCTCACCATTCTTCAAGCTGAAAGGAATGAATAGAAAATTCAAGCCTCAGTAGTAATTTTAAAGGATTCTATTTGACTCGACGGCACTGGTTTGGGTGGATTTTATTGGAAACATACTGAACAACACAGGAAGCATCAAAATAAAATGGAAGGAATATACAGAGTCATTTTACCAGAAAGAACTGGTCTTAGTTTAACCATTTCGAGAGGTAGCATATGATCAAGAACTGATGATATTCTTGATCATAAGCTGCACTGAAGGCATTAGTGAAAAACAAGGCTCCAGGAATTGACCAAATACCAACAGAGATGTTTCCACAAATTGATACAATACTGGAAGCCCTTACTCATCTCTGACAAGAAATTTGGAAGACAGCTAGCTACCTGGCTCACAAACCTAGAGAGATCCATATTTGTGTCCGTTCCAAAGAAAGGTGACCTAACAGAATGTGGAAATTATTGAGCAATATAGTTAATAAAACAACAAAGTAAAATTTTTGGTGAAGTTAACTCAAAAGTATTTGCAGCAGTACATCAGGGAGAAACTGCCAAAAATTCAAGCTGGATTGAGAAGAGAGCATGTGAGGGCAGATATCATTGCTGATGTCAGAAGGAACTTGACTGAAAGTGGAGGATATCAGGAAGATGTTTACCTGTGTTGTATTGACTATGTAAAGGCATTTGACTGTGTGGATCATAACAAATTATGGATAAAATCACTAAGAATGTGAATTTCAGAAAACTTAATTGTGCTCATAAGGAACCTGTACACAGACCAAGAGGCAATCATTCAAACAGAACATGGGGATACTATAATGTGTGGTTTAAAATCAGGAAAGTTGTGTGTCGGGGTTGTATCTTCTCACCATACTTATTCAATCTGTATGTTGAGCAAATAATCGGAGAAGCTAGACTATACGAAGATGAAAGCAGGGTCAGGATTATAAAGACAAATTAACAACCTGTGATATGCACCTTGCTTGCTGAAAGTGAAGATGACTTAAGTACTTACTGATGAAGATCAAGGAAATCCTGGTGGTGTGGTGGTTAACAGATACAGCTGCTAATGAAAAGGTTGGCAGTTCAAATCCACCAGGCACTCCTTGGAAACTCTATGGGGCAATTCTAATCTGTCCTACGGGGTTGCTATGAGTAAGAATCAAATTGGTGCCAATGTTTTTTTTTTTTTTTCTTGATGAAGATAAAAGACTACAGCCTTCAATATGGATTTCACCTCAACACAAAGAAAAACAAAACTCTTCACAACTGGACGAATGAGCAATGTCATGATAAACAGATAATATTGAAGTTGTTAAGGATTTAATTTTACTTGGATGCACAATCAAAGCCCATGGAAACAGCAGTCAACAAACCAAACTACTTATTGCAATGGGCAAAACTTTTGGAAAAGGCCTCTTTAAAGAGTTCAATAGCAAAGATGCCACTTTGAGGACTAAGATGCACCTGACCAAAGTCAAGGTATTTTCAATTGGCTCATATGCATTCAAAACCTGGAGAATGAATAAGGAAGCCTGAAAAAGAATTGATGCTCCTGAATTATGGTGTTGGCAAAGAATATTGAATATACCATGGACTGCCAGAAGAATGAACAAATTTGTCCTGGAAGTAGTATAGCCAGAATGCTCCTTTTAAGTGAGGATGGTGAGATTTCTTCTCACATATTTTGGACATGTCCCTGAAGAGGGACATCCTGTTTGGTAAAGTAGAGGGTCAACAAAAAAGAGAAAGATCTTCAAGGAGATGGATTGGCACAGTGGCTGCAACAATGAGCTCAAATACAGCAACCAGTGTGAGAATGGTGTAGGACTGGGCAGTATTACAGTCTGTTGTACATATGATCACTATGAGTCGGAACTGACTTGAGGGCACCTAACAACAACAATAATATTATAATAGAGTTGGTTATTATTACTGCGGTTGGAACAAATTCTTATGGCATAAGGTTCTTATTGCCATGAATGATTGTCATATATATTTTAAATTGGTCCATGTTTGTATCACATAAAATATGTTTAAAAAATTGTTAAAACAATCATTTTTACGATTATAAATATATATATATATTTTATTTAGGAATAACTAAAAACTGTTTTTTTTTCCATTTTAAATCTGGATATTTTTGTTGGCGAGTTGAATGAGCCCATCCTGTCAATTGTGAAATAGCAATTATAATGTCATTTGAGAATTTCTTCAACTCATTGATTTAGGAAATTCATGTTGCTGATACTAATCTTGGTAGAAATTGGAAGATCAAAAATACAGAAAAATAATACAAATTCAAATTAATTTAATGTTAATTCAAATATATTTCTCAAAGAAGTCTTGTTAATGGTAAAGGTTGACATTATAGAATACAGTGCATAGAATCACAGAATTAATAATAACAAAATTGAGCCAATACGTGTTAGCCTACAGAGCCTGAGCTGAAGTGTATTCTATAAAAGGTATATTTCCAGAATGTGACATATTTTCCTGGAAATGTTTTAAAACACCTTGAATGAAAAGTAATGGGATTTCTAAAAGAGGAGGTAGAATGGGATTTGAATTTTAACTACTCCAAAACACTCTTTAAGTCACGCTACACATGTAACAAAAATTTAAAAAAAAATTGAAGTTGAAATTAAACGAGGCTTCTGTTAAAATCTCAGAAGTAATTATACAAGGTAGATCCCAAAAGTAAGTCACCAAGGTATAATCAAACTTAGCAAAACCAAAGATAAAAAATTTTAAGAGAGCCTAAGATAAACAAAAAGTCACCTACAAAGGAGAATAAACTCAGACTACTCAGCAGAAACCATGCAGGCAAGAAGGCAATGGTATGACACATATAAAGCCTTGAAAGAAAAAAAAAAAAATGTAAGCAAAGAATGATCTATCCAGCCAAACTATCTCTAAGATATGAAGGGGAAATTTGGATGTTTCCAGATAAACAGAATTTTAACGAATTTGCAAAAACTAAACCAAAACTACAAGAAATGCTAAAGGAAGTTCTCTGGTTAGAAAATCCATAACATCAGATAAAAATCTGACTAGAACACAGGACAAAGCAACCAGATATCAACCCAGATAAGGAAATTACAAAAATAAATCAGGATAAAAAAAGATGCTCAAAACAGGAAAACAGTGATGCAATTATGTAAAAACAAAACACAAAAAAAGATGACATTACATCAATAAAGAGGGACTAAAAAATGTAATCATAGATCTTTCATATGGAGAGAGAGTCAAGGCAATATAAAGAGTTAAAAGTGTGGTATAAACTTTGAAAAATAGGGGTAAATATTAAAGAAACCACAAAGGAGACTAATAATCCTATACATCAAAATAAAATACAAGGAAAACATAAAGACTCAACAAAAACAAAATCGACAACAATGAAAAAAAGGAAAAGAAAATTTATAGACAAAAAGTACTCAACCCCCTAAAATTAAGTGGAAAAAAGAAACTCTCAACAACATACACACACACACACACAAAAAAAAAAAAATCAAAATGACAGTGCTAAACTCATACCTATGCATAATCATGGTGAATGTAAATGGACTAAATGGACCAATTAAAGAGACAGAGAGTGGTCGAATGGATAAAAAACCATGATCCCTCTATATGGTGGTACAAGAGACACATCTTAGACTTAAAGACACAAACAAACTAAAACTCAAAGGATGGAAAAAAATATATACATATACAAAGAAAAAACAATCGAAAAGAGCAGAACTGGCAATATTAATTTCTGACAAAATAGACTTTAAATCAACCCCAAAGCATAAGGAAGGACGCTATATAATGATCACAGGGACAATATACCTGGAGGATATACCCATATTAAGTATTTATGCACCCAACCACAGGGCTTTAAGATACATAAAATAAACTCTAACAGCATTGAAAAGTGAGATAGACAGCTCCAAAATAATAGTAGCAGACTTCAACACACCACTTTCAGTGAAGGCAGAACATCCACAAAGAAGCTCAAAAAAGACAGGGAAGATTTAAATGCCACAATCAACAAATCAAACTTCATAGATATATACAGAACACTCTGCCCAACAGCATCCAAGTATGTTTCTTTCCCAACACACATGGAACATTCTCTAGAATAGACCATATATTAGGTAATAAAGCAAGCCTTAACAGAATCCAAAGCCCTGAAATATTACAAATCCTCTTCTCTAATTATCAAGCCATAAAATTAAAAATCAATAACAGAAAAATTAAGGAAAAGAAATCAAACACTTGGAAACTGAACAACACCTTGCTCAAAAACTACTGGGTTACAGAAGAAATTAAGGACCGAATAAAGAAATGAATAGAATCCAAAAAGAATGAAAACACTTCATATGAGAACATTTGGGACACAGCTAAAGCAGTGCTCAGAGGTCAATTTATATAAAAAAGTGCACACATCCTAAAAGAAGAAATGGCCAAAATCAAAGATATATATATATATATGTATGAACTAATAGAGAGCAACAAAAGAAACCCTCAGGCACCAGAAGAAAGCAAATAATAAAAATTAGAGCAGAAGTAAATGAAATAGAGAACAGAAAAACAATTGAAAGAGTTAACAAAACCAAATGCTGGTTCTTTGAAAAGATTAACAAAATTGATAACCAGTGGCCAAACTGACAGAAGAAAAAAAGAAAAGGAAGCAAATAACCCAAATAATAAATGAGATGGGTGATATCACAACAGAACCAACTGAAATTAAAAGAATCATATAAGATTACTATGAAAAATTGTACTCTAAACAAATTTGAAAACCTAGAAAAATGGACAAATTTCTAGAAACACCCTACCTACCTAAACTAACACAAACAGAGATAGAACAACTAAATAAGCCAATAACAAAGAAGAGATTGATAAGTTAATTAAAAAAACTCCCCCAAAAAAGAGCCGTGGCCCGACAGCTTCATTGAAGAATTCTACCAAACTTTCAGAGAAGAGGCAACACCACTACTACTGAGGGTACTTCAGAGCATAGAAAAGGAAGAATACTCCCAAACTCATTTTATGAAGCCAGCATTTCCCTGATACCAAAACCAGGTAAATACACCACAGAAAAAGAAAATTACAGAACTATATCCCTCATGTACTTAGATGCAAAAATCCTCAACAAAATTCAAGCCAATAGAATTCAACAACATATCGAAAAAATAATTCACCAAGGCCAAAAGGGATTCATACCAAGTATGCAGGGATGGTTCAATATTAGAAAAACAGTCAGTGCTATCAATCACACAAATAAAAGACAAGAACCACATGATTTTATCGGTTGATGGAGAAAAGGCATTTAAAAAGTCCAACACACATTCATGAAAAAAAATTCTCAGCAAAATAGGAATAGAAGGAAAATTCCTCAACATAATAAATGGCATTTGGAAAAAGCCATCATCCAACATCATCCTTAATGGAGAGAGTCTGAAAGCACACCCCCTGAGATGCAGAACCAGACAAGTATGTCTTTTATCACCACTCTTATTCAACGTTGTGGTAGAGGTCGTAGACAGAGCAATTAGGCTAGAAAAAGAAATAAGGGGCATCCAAATTGGTAAGGAAGAAGTAAAAGTATCTCTATTTGCAGATGTCATGATCTTATACATAGAAAACCCTAAAGAATCCTCAAGAAAATTACTGAAATGGATAAATGAGTTCAGCAGAGTATCAGGATACAAGATAAACATGCAAAAATCAGTTGGATTCCTCTACACCAACAAAGACAACATCGAAGAGGAAATTACCAAATCAATTTACCATTTACCATAGCCCCCAAAAGATAACATACTTACGAACAAATCTAACAAGAGACATAAAAAACCTATATAAAGAAAACTACAAGACACTATTGCAAGAAACCAAAAGAGACCTACATAAGTGGAAACACATACCTTACTCATGGATAGGAAGACTCAACATTGTAAAAATGTCTATTTTACCCAAAACGAGCTATAGTTACAATGCAATCCCAAACCAAATTCCAACAACATTTTTTAATGAGGTGGAGAAAGAAATCACCAAATTCATATGGAAGGGAAAGAGGCCCCAGATAAGAAAAACATTACTGAAAAAGAAGAATAAAGTGGGAAGCCTCACACTACCTGATTTTAGAATGTATTATACCGCCACAGTAGTCAAAACAGCCTGGTACTGGTACAACAACAGATACATAGACCAAAGGAACAGAATTGAGAATCCAGACATAAATCCATCCACATATGAGTGGCTGATATATGACGAAGTTCTGAAGTCTGTTAAGTGTGGAAAAAATAGTCCCTTTAACAAAGTGTGCTGGCATAACTGAATATCCATCTGCAAAAAAATCAAACAAGGCCCATACCTCACAACATGCACAAAAAATTGCTAAAAATCAATCAAAAACCTAAATAAAAAATCCAGAACAAGGAAGATCATGGAAGGAAAAATAGAGACTATGCTAGGGCCCTTATACTAGGGCCCTTATACATGGGTATGTGTTTCCACTTATGTAGGTCTCTTTTGGTTTCTTGCAATAGTGTCTTGTAGTTTTCTTTATATAGGTTTTTTATGTCTCTTGTTAGATTTGTTCCTAAGTATGTTATCTTCTTGGGGGCTATGGTAAATGGTAAATTGATTTGGTAATTTCCTCTTCGATGTTGTCTTTGTTGGTGTAGAGGAATCCAACTGATTTTTGCATGTTTATCTTGAGTGCATAAATAAATTATGGTACATTCACATAATGGAATACTACGCAGTGATTAAAAACAATGATGAATCCATGAAACATCCTATAGCATGGAGCAATCTGGAAGCCATTTTGCTGAGTGAAATTACTCAGTTGTAAAAGGACAAATATTGTATGAGACCATTATTATAAGAACTCGAGAAAAAGTTTAAACACAGAAGAAAATATTATTTGATGGTTATGAGAGTGCGGGGGAGGGAAGAGGGGTATTCACTGATTAGGAGTATTGACTTAATTCGCTAATTAAGAACTATTTTAGGTGAAAGGAAAGACAAAAAATACAGAGGAGGTCAGCACAACTTGACTAAACCAAAAGCAAAGATGTTTCCTGAGTACAACCAAACACTTCAAAGGCCAGAGTAGCAGGGACGGGGGTATGGAGACCACGGTTTCAAGGGACATCTAGGTCAATTGGCATAATAAAATCTATTAAGAAAACAGTCTGCATCCCACTTTCGAGAGTGGCATCCGGGATCTTAAATGCTAGCAAGCGGCCATCTAAGATGCATCAATTTGTCTCAACCCCCCTGGAGCAAAGGAGAATGAAGAACTGCAAAGACACGAGGTAAATATGAGTGCAAGAGACAGAAAAGGCCACATAAACAAGAGACTACATCGGCCAGAGACTGGAAGGACTACATGGTGCCCTGCTACCCCCCATGACTGCCCTGACAGGAAACACAACAGAGAATCCCTGACGGGGCAGGAGAACAGTGGGATGCAGACCTTAAATTCTCATAAAAAGACCAGATTTAATGGTCTGACTGAGACTGGAGGGACCCCAGAGGTCTTGGTCCCAGGACCCTCTGTTAGCACATGACTGGAACCATTCCCGAAGACAACTCTTCAGACAGGGATTGGATTGGACTATAAGACAGAAAATGATAGTGCTGAGGAGTGAGCTTCTTGACTCAAGCAGACATATGAGACTATGGGGGCATCTCCTGTCTGGAGGACAGATGAGAAGACAGAGGGGGACAGAAGCTGGCTGAATGGACAAGGGCAATATAGGGTGGAGAGGAGGAGTGTGCTGTCTCATCTAGGGGGAAAGCAGCTAGAAGTACACAGCAAGGTATGCATGAGTTTTTGTATGAGAGACTGGCTTGATTCGCAAACTCTCATTTAAAGAAAAGTTTTTTTAAAAGCAAACAAAGAGAAAATGCGATGAAAATAAGATTCAGAGGACCCTCATCGTCCTTATAAAAACACTTACAAATGTACAACATAATGACTGATGTAGAGTGTGATACGTTTTCCATTGGATGAAGTCTGCGCTTCAACAGAATCACACAAGAAAACATTGAAAGAGAAACAAGGAAACTTAGGAATGCTATACCGTTTAACTTGACATCTAAAATATGATGATTGAAATATATTTGGATGAACATAATGAAAACAATCCATTTGTATGTGTTTTATAATTTGCCTTTAGTCTGGAACTAAAGAGAATGTAATTATATACACCAAAAATATTAAGCAGCATTTGCCTTTTTCAAAATTTATTAAAACAATATTATGTATTGAATATCAAATACAAAATTTTCATCGCTTCTTGAAGACCCTAGTAATGGCATGTTTTATTTCTTTGTTCCTTAAACTGTAAATGAAAGGGTTCAGCATGGGGATGACTAAAGTGTAAAACACGGACGCCATTTTGTCAGTATCAGAGGAACGAGCAGATTTAGGCTGAAGATACATAAATAACAGAGTTCCATAGAACACAACCACCACTGTCAGATGAGAACCACACGTGGAGAAAGCTTTTTTCCTGCTCTCGGCAGAATTCATTAGAAATACAGCTGTCAGAATCAGCACATAGGAGACCAGGACTACCAGAAGGGAGGAAATTGAATTAACTGCCGCAAATATTATGATCAACAATTCTATTTCTCGTGCATTTGAGCAGAGCAAAGGTATCAAGAGAGCATCATCACAGTAGAAATGACTGATGATGTTAGAGCCACAGAAGGTCGATATAAAAATCTTACTGGTGACCATCAGGGACAGAAAGGTGCTGTAGAGATATGGAATGCCCAAGAGTGCATAGCAAAGTTTCTGGGACATGATAACATTGTAGAGCAGAGGGTTACAGATGGCTGCATAGCGGTCATAGGCCATGGCTGATAGGATGAAGAGCTCACTGATAATGAACAGAATGTAAAAAGCCATTTGTGTGGCACATGCGTAATAGGATATGGTATTTTGATCCACAACAAAACCTGCTAGCATCTTGGGATAAATAGCAGTAGAATTACCAAGATCAATGAAGGCCAGGTGTCTGATAAAAAAATACATAGGTGTCTGTAGGTGGGAGTCTGCCTTGGTCAAGATGATCAGGCCCATGTTTCCAACCACTGTGATCAAGTAGATGACAAGAAAGGCTGCAAATAGGGGGAGCTGCAGCTCAGGGCGCCTTGTAACTCCCACTAGAATGAATTCAGTCAGTACTGTTAGATTCTGTGAGCCCATTTAATCCAGTTATCTCTTCTAGAAAGAAACAGAGGCATTGGTATTAGCCTTCACGTAGTATTATCTAAACAAATTATACTTGTTACAGACGGAATGGACACCTTTTCATCATACTAGAGGATGGAAAAGTAATTGCTATATCTGATTTTACCTAAAATAAAGTGTAGAAGGTCTCACTTCCCATGATTGGAGGATACTTCTGAAACATTACAGTCTGATATAACCAAACCCACTCCTGCTGAGTCGATTCTGACTCATAGCAACTCTAGAGGACAAAGTAGAGGTTCCAAGGAGTGCCTGGTAGATATGAACCATCAACCTTTTGGAGAGCAGCCATAGTTCTTAACCACTACACCTCCAGGGTTTCTGATGTAACGTAGATTACACTTTAAATTGATTCAGCAATGTTTGCAGAGTATACATTTGTAATGAAACCATGCAGTTGTTAATACTGAGAAAATAATCTTAATTTTATCTACACAATGACACCACAGTTTTCTTTAGTGTACTTCCATTTTCGATTCAGAAACCTTGTGAGATTTTCCTATTCTTGTAGAGAGAGGCAGAGATAAAGTGAAGTTAATGAAGCTTCAGTCTGAGCCTCTTTAAAGGTCTTGGGTGGGGACTTAGCAATGCAGTCACATAGTGATGTATCTTGTAAAACCTGGGAAGGAACACATTTCTTCTTTTGTTGCTGTTTGTGTTTTTAGCATAATGTTTATAATTTTAAAATGTTTTTATTACTTTTTCCAACTAAGTATTCATGTTTATGGTCATTTTAAATTTATAATTTTATTAATGTATTCTTAAATTGTTTTTTGTTGCTAGCTACTCTTGAGTCTATTTTAGGTTCATAGTAATGCATGTGACAGAGTAAAAGTGCCTTGTAGGTTTTCTCCGCTTTAATCATTATGGAAGCAGCTCGGGAGGTCTTTTTCCCTCAGAGCTGCTAGATGGGTTCGAACCATCAAAATTCTGGTTAGCAGCTGAGCACTTAACTATCTTGCCATCAGGACTCCTTAAAAAAAAAAAAAAATCATAATTTTTATAAGCTTCAAGACCCACAAGATCTACCTCAATTCCCACTAAAATCTAGGTTTATATCAGTATTCAAAGATTTTGAGTATTTCATTTTATGTGCTTTATTTAGTTTAATATAACATTGAGGTGATGATGGAATCTATATGGCATTTAAAATATACGTGCGTTTATTGTGTCATATATTGCCCCCTTTTTTTTTTCCTGGAAACTGTATAATAGAGAAATGAAAGAGAACACCACTGTGATTTTCAAGTATATCACTGTTAAGTCTCACCCCTGTCATCACTTATGGTTATACAAGAAAGTCAGTAAATAAAGGGAAAGTGTCCTGAATGGAGCTAGTGAAGGTGCCATAGTCCAAACCACCTGGATTCCCTTTTAACCATCTCTGACACTCAGGGAGGAGCCCTGGTGGATAACACAGGGGTTAAGCTCTGGGCTGCTAACTGAGAGGTTAGCAGCTAGCTGCTCCTTAGGAGAAAGATGTGGCTGTCTGCTTCCATAAAGATTACAGCCTTGGAAACCCTATGGGGTAGTTCTACTCCAGAGTCACTTTACAGCAGTTTTCTGGTAAGGATGATTCTCAGTCCCATGACACCCAGAGTGGCAGCCATCAAGGAATCTGCTAAATCTTGGTGTCAATTTTGGTAGCTTGATCCAGAAAATTGGGGGGTGGGGGCAAGACAAGACTGGAGTTTGTAAGCCATCTCCACCCTTTCTTCCTAGGTAAACTTGTCTGCTGTTTCTCCACTGAGTCCCACTCTCCCTTCCAGCTCTCTATTCACCACTACATAAGAATGATAAGCCTACGTCTGGACAATTTCACCTGGAATTTACTAATCTCAGGACCTGCTATCATAGGATTTTGCTGTAGGATAGGAGACGCAGTGCACTGAGCAAAGGGATTCAGAACTCAGTGCCAAGGCTACCACTTTGAGATTTTCAACGTTTTCCTAAATATCATACTAGTGTGTATTGAGTCAATCCCCTTTTTCACTGTCAGTTACTGCCTCTCTCTAAGATATCTGGATTCTTTTACTCCTTCCATTCTTCTTGTGTGAAGAAGAGTATCTATGACTTGCTCTGAACATCTTAATGTATACATTTGAGACACCTCCATTCTAAGCAGAGAAGAAGCAGAAGTATGGACATGTGGTGATATAATGTAGGACTGATTTGGGGTTTAGTGTATTCTCCACATTTCTGTAACTTTTAAAAAACATGCAATGTACTTTTCAGTCTACTCAGTTTGTAATGCCTACTTTGAAAAATCAGACCCATTTGTAGACAATCTACTAAGGAAAACACACAACATACAAACCATACAACAATAGCACTGAACATGACAAAAGGCCATGTTTTTGCATTGTTAATGCTTATCTTAAAAGTATTTCTGGTTTATCAATTATTGCATGGTTCATACTTATACTAAGTAGATTTATTTCTTAGCAAATATTTGTACACAAAGAACATTTGTTATTAACCAAATATTGCATAGGACATATTTATACTATAAAAATAATTATCTTTTGATACATAAAATTCAAATTAACTAGATGCTCAGGAAGTTCTAACTTTACCAAGTTCATTTAGGTGAGGTTGATGAGTTATGCAGATATTCTCAACTCTTTCTTCACTTGTATGTGAAATATCTCAAGAGTACCCAAATGCCACAAGCAGCTCATACAAATCAAAGAGATTTGGGGCACATACTCAGGTGAAAGAACATAATGGCCACCACAAGGACCCAGGAAGCCCCAGTTAATAAAGGAGATAATGAATATCTGTGGTATACTTGAAGGGATGAGCTATACGCTGCCATAAGAGTGTCTACAGTCAGAAGCCATGGGTTATGGGGAATTACCAGGACCCAGATGGTAATCCCAGTGAAGGACAATTCTTACCCAGTCACCTTTAACAAAAAATTGGATTTTCTTCTTCCAAGCTATTGCTTCTTTTTCTTTGGTAGGAAGAATTTATGGCTGTTCTCCCCCTTTGCAATGTTCCCTGAGGAAGCAGGGTATAATTGGTTGATTATGTCAAATTATCTGAGAGACTTAAAAAATATATATGTATTGACTTTATGTGCTTTCTAATTGACTAGGACACCCTACATATTCCCCAGTCGGAAAAGGTAAGAGGCAATTCCAGGTAAGGAAAAAAAAAATACAAATGATCTGTACTATACCATGGAGACCTGCATGTTGGAAAGGTACCTCACTCTTACCGTTGAAGTCACAATGGGAGAAAAACAGTTCAATTCCATTAAAACTGGAGTAGCTGCAAAGTCATGCAGAAACAGTGACTTACATTATCATCATTTCTGTGTGCACGTATATTCTTTTTAGGGTCTTTGAACTTCCTGGATCCGGATTAACATATTTCCTCAGATTTGAAAAATGATTTGCTGATATGTTCTCAAATAGATTTTCTGTCTGCTATGCTTGTCTTCTTTTGGAGTTCTAATCATACGTATTTTACACCACATAGAATCGCACCGTAGATATCTCAAATTTCTCATTTTTCATCTATTTTCTTCTTTTATTATTAATACTTAAGTGTGGATCGTTTGTATTGCTCTGTATTCAAATTCACTGATGTTCTTTCTCTTCAATGTCCAATCTTCTTTTAAGCCTATCCATTAAAAAGTTCATTCCAGATATCATATCCAGCTCTGAGAACTCAATATAGTCTTTTTTATAATTTCTATTTTTATTATTTATGTTCACGTTCATGTATTAGGAGCCCTGGTAGCCCAGTGGTTTAGTGCTCGGCAGCTAATCGACAGGTCAGTGGGAGAAATATGTCGCATTCAGCTACTGTAAATATTACAACCTTAGAAACATTATGGGGCAGTTCTACTCTGTCCTGTAGGGTCTCTATGAGTTGGAATCGACTTGATGGCAATGCGTTTGGTTTTGGTTTTACCTTTATATGCTTGCAAACATTTAAAATTTTAAAATCCTTTTTTTTTTCTTTGCTAATTCTATCAAGTCTGTTATTCCTGAATCTGTTGGGTGATTTTTCTCATAGTTATAGGTACCGTCTTCCTACTTCTTTAATTTGCCAATAAATTAATGATGTTGTGTGTTGTTTTGACCAGCAGTTTATCTACTCTTTTTGATGCTTACTTTTGAGCTCTGTTAGTTTGGAGTTTAGTGAAGCATTTCCTCTAGAGTTATTTTGGGTCTTCTCCTTTCTGGTGCCTCCACTGAATAGCTTAGGTATTCAACGGCTTTCCTCACTCTGTTTTGGCACAACCTATGGCAACCCAGGTGAACCATGGTAATTTTTCATCATCCAAACCCCTGGTAGTTTCTCTTTTCTTGGTAATTGTCCTTTGCCTTGCCATAAGACTAAGGCTAATCCCAAATCTCACAGGAACCCTATGCAGATATCTTATTCACTTTCTTTGTCTAGATCTCTCCACTCTGCTGCTGAGTGTTGAATATTACAGCCACCTCAGTCTTTCCAAAATGATTCTGTTTCCTCATCTTACAGTGACTATTGCTCTCTACTTGTCCCACCCCGCCTCATGTCAAACCAAAACCAAACCCGTTGCCAGAGTCAATTCCCACTCATGGTGACCCCATGTATTATAGGGTGGTAGAACTACTCCATAAGGTTTTCTTGGGTATAATCTTTACAGAAACAGATCGCCAGGCCTTTCTTTTGCAATGCTGCTGGGTGGGTTCCAACTGCCAACTTTAGGTGATTAATGGAGCCCCAGCCATCTGCACCACCCAAGGAACAATAAATTTCTTTCTTCTCTCACATACCCAGTCCTGTGCTGCCAGTGAGTTGTGTGTGGTGAAAACGTACATAACAGAACATCCACCATTTCAAAAATTTCAACATGTACAATTTAGTGACATTGATTACATTCTTGAAATTGTGCAACTATTCTCATTAGTTATCCTTTCCCAAATTGTTGCACCACCCTTCACATAAATTCAGCGCCTCCTAAGCAAACCCTCCCCCTTCCCTTCCACCCCTGTTAACCACTAATAATTTTTCAGATCTATATGTTCACTGGCAACCCTGGTGACGTAGGGGTTAAGTGCTACTGCTGCTAACCAAAAGGTCGGCTGTTCGAACCCACCATGTGCTCCTTGGAAACTCTATGGGGAAGTTCTACTCTGTCCTATAGGGTCGCTGAGTCAGAGTCGACTTGATGGCAGTGGGTTTGGTTTTGGTTTTATACATTTACTTATTTCACATAAATTAATTCATA
Organism: Elephas maximus indicus; assembly: GCF_024166365.1. NCBI lineage: Eukaryota > Metazoa > Chordata > Mammalia > Proboscidea > Elephantidae > Elephas > Elephas maximus. Next base: position 116,810,378 of record NC_064825.1, read on the forward strand.
CAGCATTTGTCCTTTTGCAACTGACTTATTTCTCTCAGCATGTTTTTAAGGTTCATCCATGAAGTGGCATGCATCAGGATTCCACTTTTCTTCATGGCTGAGTAGTAGTCCATTGTGTGTATGTATATACTACATTTTGTTTATCCATTCACCTGCTGATGCACATCTTATTTGTTTCCATCTTCTGGCTGTTGTGAAAGGTGCTGCAATGAGCATTGGTGTTCAGGTTTCTATTTGCATTCCTGCTTTCACTTCTTCTGAGTATGTGTCTAAAATTTGGATTGTTGGGTCTTATATTAGCTCTGTGTTGACAGTGTCTGTACTAATTTACATTCCCGCAAGCAGTAGAAGAGGGTTTGTGTTTCTCCACAACCTTGCCAATACCTGTTGTTTTCTTTTCTTTTTTTGATCATTGCCAATGTAATGGGAGTGAGGAGGTATCTCGTTATAGTTTTGATTTGCATCTCTCTAATAGCTAAATTTTTTTTTTTTTTAATAGCTAAAGTGGAAACTCTGGTGGCATAGTGGTTAAGTGCTATGGCTGCTAACCAAAAGGTCAGCGGTTCAAATACCAGGTGCTCCTTGGGAACTCTATGCGGCAGTCCTACTCTGTCCTTTACAGCCGCTATGAATCAGAATCGAACCAATGGCAACGTGTTTTTTTTTAATGGCTAAAGAAAGCAGCCCTGGTGGTGTAGTGGTTAAAGTGCTCTGCTGCTAACCTAAAAGTCAATGATTTGAACCTACCAGCAGCTCTGAGGGAGAAGGATGTGGCAGTCTGCTTCTGTTAAGATTTCATCCTTAGAAACATAATGGAACAGTTCTATTCTGTCATATAGTGTCAACGTAAGTCAGAATTGACTCCATGGCAATAGGTTTAATAGCTAATGAAGCTGAGCATCCTATCACTATTGGCCATTTGACTGTCTGTTCAAATGCTTTGCCCATTTTTTGGTTGGGTCATTTTTTCTTTTTCTTGTTAAGTAGTAGAATTTTTTTTTTTTTATTGTCCTTTGATATTGGGCACTCATCAGATATGTTTCCTGAATATTTTCTCCCAATCAGAAGCAGAGTCATTAAAATCCAAAAATCTCGTTGTATAATAGACAAAAAGCCTTCAAGAAATGTACATCAGTCTATTTTTTAGCATACTCTTCATTTTTTTTTGCCTCCCACAAAGCATCTTCCATTATTTACTATGATTTAACTATCAGTTTAAAAGTATGCTCCATACTTTCAAAGCACCATTTTTAGATATTGTCATTTATGTGTTCTGGGAGATATATTTTCTTCAATTTTTCTAAAAATAAACCTCCAGACATGTTTGGTAACCCCTTTGCCTTTTATGTGTAATGTAATGCAAAGAGTATTAATTTAAACTAAATTAATAAATTAAATATTAATTTAATGAGTGTAAAAATTGAATTTAAACCAAACTTCTAACAGGATTCTTCCAAAATCCTTGCTGCATGTTAAACTGAAAGTAGAGCTATGCGACTCACAGAAATTTCTTTGCATATTCTGTGTGTGTGTTGCTTCTAAAAAGTTTTTTTTAGTAGTAGCGCTTGTCATGCCTTACCTTGCACATTTACATAAAGGCAAGGTTTGGCAGCAACGTAGTAATATATTTAACCATGTATTATTTAAAAGACCCACTATTTTGTTGAAGCCAATTATTTCTGATTACTGTTTCTATTATATTTTACTGAATGCAACAATTCTCCCACCTACTGCTTGATGTTTTCCTCAACTTTTTAGAACATTTTCTTTAATTGTACACTTTAGGGAGCTACCTCAGCCATGGGCAAATATGAAATCCCTTAAGAAACAGAGTATTTCCCAAGGCTTCATTTGTCACTGTGTAATGGCTGCTCAGTGATACTTCACTGGAGGCTGCTGTAGAAAGTATATAGTACTCTCCCTTCCTTCCAAATTTGTCCTCTTAGAGAGAATAATTAAATGTGCTAATTTTTTATTTGTTATTATGTTATTCTATAAGTTATGTGTTAATGACTAAGATTTACTTTCTAGTATTTTACCTGGAGTTATATTTAGCTTTTTATTTACTGTTCAAATATTTAGTGACTGTTCCAGCTAATCTGAAACTGAAATTATTTTTGAGTAAAAGATAAACAACAAAAAAAAAAAAATTGGAAATGGACATGAAGTTTCTAAAGCTGAAATTTTAATACCTTTTGGCAAGTTATTTATTCTGTTAAAATGTTTCCCTTTTTATTTAAATGTCTTCAGATTGGTAATAAAGTTTACATATTAAATCAGATAAAGTCAGACGAAGGTAAAGGATTATGGGGGTTATTTAATGCAACTCCACATCCTACCATTCAAATCTCCTTTGCAACATCGCCTCAAATGTGCAGCTTCTGAATAAATTGAATTTTTAAATTCCATTCAGAAATGCCATTTCCTTCATAATCTTCATAATAAAAACTTTAAAATTGATACACTTTTCTTGGGAAATTTCACTCAATTGATTCTTTAAAAACACAACTATACGAATGCTTCCAGTCGATGTTAATGTATACCAGGAATGCCTGTATCCATTTTTTATGCTTGTATCCATAATAACACACTTTCCTTTTTCATACTAGATTTCAGGAAAAAAGAATTAACAAATGGCTGAAAAGAATTTGATAGTTGTTACTGAGTTTATTATTTTAGGACTGACAGATCAGGCTGTATTGAAAATTGTACTTTTTATGTTGTTCCTGGTAATTTATGCCATTACCTTGGTGGGGAATCTGGGCATGATCTTCTTAATCCATGTCACTCCCAAGCTCCACACACCCATGTATTTTTTCCTCAGCTACTTTCATTTGTAGACACCTGCTATTCATCAGTTATTGCATCTAAAATGCTGATCAAGTTCTTGGTTGTCAGGGAAACTGTTTCATTCTCCGCCTGTACAGTGCAGCACTTGTTTTGGGGGGTGTTCATTACCACAGAAGGATTCTTACTTTCAGTGATGGCCTATGACCGTCATGTGGCCATTGTGAATCCTTTGCTTTATACAACAGCCATGTCTAAGAGAAAGTGTGTAGGGCTGGTCATTGGGTCTTACATAGGTGGGATGATGAACTCACTGACACATACAATAAGTTTGGAGAGACTGTCTTTCTGTGGACCAAATGTTGTCAGTCACTTCTTCTGTGATGTTCCTCCACTGCTAAAGCTGTCATGCTCTGATACCTCCATGAATGAGTTGCTGCTGTTAATCTTCTCTGGAGTCATTGCCATGGCCACCTTCTTGATTGTGATCATTTCCTACATGTTCATCCTTGTTGCTACACTGAGGATCCACTCAGCATCAGGCAGACAGAAAGCCTTCTCCACCTGCACCTCTCACCTGACTGCTGTGACCATATTCTATGGTACCTTGAGCTTTAATTACATTCAGCCAAGTTCCCAGTATTCCATAGAACGCGAGAAATTAGTTTCTGTGTTCTATACACTAGTTATTCCCATGTTAAACCCATTGATTTATAGACTGAGAAGCAAGGAAGTGAAGGATGCTGTGAAAAGAGCCATAGAAATGAAATACTGCCCCTGTTAATTTCAAGTCACTAGGAACAGTACAAGGGCTCTGGTGACACAATGATTAAGCACTGGGATGCTAACCAAAAGGTCTGTGGTTCAAACCTAGCAGCTGCTCCGTGGAAGAAAAAGCCCTGCTCATCTGCTCCCACAGAGATCACAGCCTTGGAAACCTTATAGGGCAGTTCTACTCTGTCCTATAGGGTCGCTATGAAAAGATATCAACTGGAGGTCATGCAACAACAAGAACATTAATAGTGTAACATTCTACAAGCCAGTCCTCCATTTACTAACATTCAAATGATTTCAATGAATTCTAGAGTTTCTAATTATTATACCAATCATTTTTCTAAAAGTGACTTTTTTACCCAAAAAAACTAACCTACAAAGTGGACGTGACTTTATGCATAGCTGGTTCTAGAAAATGGTAGCTTAAAACTCAGCTTTCCTAAGACTGTAGGCCATTAATATTTGAATCTACCAGTCAATCCACAGAATTGAGTATATCTTTTCTGATATGTGAAGAACTGAATACACACACACTAACATTTAGAAATATATATAGTTAGGTCTTTTCTAAAAGATATATTTTTATTTACTCAGAAAACTAAAATAATTTTATACCTGATATTTGTCTTTGTTTTTAAAACTTGCATTAAAGTTTAAGTATTGGTAAATCTTCGTGTTAGCTAACAAGGGGAATTTGATTCCAAACAATTTTCCTACTATCCTTAATCTTCTTAAAACTCAGTGCCTTCAGCAACAAACGTGGTGTTGTAGGAAAATCATTGTATTATAATTCTCAGCTGGCAATAATGTACTCTTACTAATAAACCCACTTAGAAAATTTAGATACATGCATGGAATGATTCCTAATTATGGAGTAGGTCGAATTCAAAGCCCTTCTTATCTTTTAAGAATCTCCTTCATCTTGTTTCAAGACCAAAAATCATATGCCTATCTAGCAATCTTTAAATCAGATGCTGCATGTTAATACCTGCCTAGAGCATCAATTCTGTGATGATGGATTTCTTGATTGTATAACTTTCTACCATTTTAGAACTGCTATTCTGTTACCAGAAATGTACTGTAGATATTATTATTTCAAATAAAAATAACTAATACCAGGAACATTTGTATGAATTTTAAAGACATTCAAATCTTGGAGACTGATGTCTTGGAGACAATCTGAGGGATTTCAAACTAATTAGAAAACTCTTGAAATGGACAGTTTTATATTTGCTTGTTCATAGTTAACAATAAAGGTACAGTCAATATGCTAGGAAGAATGACAATACTTAGAAAAGGAAAGCTAATTTTTATCTTCCATATTAACAAAAAAATCTTTTCTAAAAGTGGTTGCCTTTATAGATACATGTTGGAACACAGGGGACAGGGATGTAGGTTGATTTAAAAGAAATAAGGCATTTATTAACATAAGATATGAATCTCAATCCATACAAATGTATTTCCAAATGAAATGATCTTCATATTCATCATTTTAATGCCAATTATAGTTAATAAACTAATATATTTAAGTATAACACTTGAACTTTATGAAAAATATTCATATGTATGCATATATATTTTCATGTATATTCATATGTATAGTGGTTAATACGAATAAATTAATGATAAGTGAAAGAAAATCAACTAGTCACAGCTCTTTAGGTAACTGATTTTATTTCTGGTTCTGACATGGATTGATCAGGATTATTTCCCATCTGTGTTCTGATAAATGTATGTTATATACATAACAGGTAAAAGTAGTAGTCCCTCTGCAAAGAAGGATATGTCAATGTATCTTATTAAATGTATATTCATACTTGGAAGTGTGTTTCTTTTTGTGTTCCATAGAAACAATAATTCAGTGGGAAAATCATATGCATGATCTTGGCTATATTTAAGTAAACAGGAGCCTGATGGAGCATTGGTTACACAGACACACATACACACAGCACACACATATACACACACGCATAAGTGTACAAATAATTATATTTTCAAAACCCCGTCTTCGCATCTGTTATATACAAATTCCACTTTTCCATAAATTTTCAAAATACTGGGGAAGATAGACTAAGAAGAGGAGAGTTCTAGAAAGCGAGTAAGAATTCCTTTTGGCAACTAAAATATGCCTTACTCTAAGAATTGTTGAAACTTAATTAAATGGGTCACGAAATGAACCAAAAGAAAAACCAAAGAGGTTCTCAACAATGGGGATAATGGTGAAAATGAAACTTTAGACATAAATAAATAATTATTATCAAGGCCTCAGCTCCATGCTGGATACTCTGGTGGCATACTGGTTAAGAGGTGTGACTGCTAGCCAAAAAGGCCTGAAGTTCGCATCCACCAGGTGCTCCTTGGAAATTTCTGGGGCAGTTCTACTCTGACCTACAGGGTTGCCATGAATCTGCATTGACTCAATGGCAACAGGATTGGTTTTTGTTTTTTTTAGTTTTATGCTGCACCCCCTAGTCTATACAAGAAATTAGAATGAAAATAACAATAACACCAGGAGAAAATTACTAATGAATTGATAATTCATTAGGAAAACATTTTCCAAAATCTGTGTGGGTCTCCATCAAATATATTTTAATTATATATTTTGCGTATAAATATATTTGACATTGAGTTTAACCACACAAAGACTACTATAATTGTCCAGGAAGAACAATGTCTCCAGTATTCCTCCTACCATTTGCCTTCTGGCTCTAGTGACCAGAAATTAGGAAAGCCAGAAGCAGTGTTAGCCAGCTCACCCACCAACATCCAGATCAACATTTTTTTACTCTTTAAACTTAAATAATTAGATTTTGGCTCACCCTATGGAAGGCTTTCTAATAGCACTACCATCCTCTCTTATAGGATGTGGAATTAAAGAAGTGATTCTCTTTAGATGCCTAGTTATTGTCAGTGGTGAACTCATATTCCTCTGGAGAATTTGTCCCTTGTCCAGTTATGGCTACCCACGGCTAAAGAGCAAAACCTTATAACTCATGTTGGTGAGTTATAGAAAGCACTTCCAGCACTGCATCCATTTGTTGAAACATCTCATTTGGTGTTCCACCAATTCCCAGAACCTTGTTTTTTGCCAATGCTTTCAGTGCAGCTTGGACTTCTTTCTTCAGTACCATCAGTTCCTGATCATGTGTTACCTCCTAAAATGGTTGAACTTCGACCAACTCTTTTTGGTACAGTGATTCTGTGTATTCCTTCTGTCTTCTTTTGATGCTTCTTGCATCTTTTAACATTTTCCCTGTAGAATCCTTCCGTATTGCAATTCGAGATTTGAATTTTTTCTTCAGTTCCTTCATCTTGAGAAATGCTACAAGTGTTCTTCCCTTTTGATTTTCTATCTCCAGATCTTTGCACATGTCATCATAATACTTTGTCTTCTCGATCTGCCCTTTGAAATTTTCTGTTTAGCTCTTTTACTTCATCATTTTTTCCTTCTGCTTCAGCTGCTCAGTGTTCAAGGGCAAGTTTCAGAGTCTATTCTGACATCCAGTTAGGTCTTTTCTTTCTCTTTTGTCTTTTTAAAGATCTCTTGCCTTCTTCATGTATTATGCCCTTGATGCCATTCCACAACTTGTCCGGTCTTTGGCCATTAGCGTTCAGTGGGTCAAATCTATTCTTCACATGGTCTCTAAATTCAGCTCACTATTTTAATGCCTAGGATATCAGTGTTTATGAGTTTCATTGCATGTTTGACCATTTCCAATTTTCCTAGATTCATACTCTGTACATTCCAGGCTCTAATTTTTAATGGATGTTTGCAGCTGTTTCTTCTCATTTTGAGTCATGCCACATCACCAAATGTAGGTCCTGAAAGCTTGATTCCATCCATGTGATTAAGGTCAACTCTACTTTGAGGAGGCAGCTCTTCCCCAGTTGTATTTTGAGTATCTTCCAACCTGAGGGGCTCATCTTTTGGCACTATATCATATAATGTTCTGCTGCTATTCATAAGGTTTTCACTGGCTAATTCTTTTCAGAAGTAGACCCCCAGCCCCTTCTTCCTAGTCTGTTTTAGTCTGGGAGCTCAGTTGAAACCTGTCCCCTATGGGTGACCCTACTGGCATTTGAACACCAGTGGCATAGCTTCTAGCATCACACCAATACAAGCCCCCACAATATGACAATCTGACAGACACAGTAGGGGAAAAATAACTAGAGGGCATCTATTGCTCTAAAGAACCCATGGGATGGTACGTCAGGTGAGACACAGGAAAGAAGAGTCATGGAGGCCGTGAAAAGTAACTAAGTTGATTACAGCCACAGTTCCCGTAGACAGAGTGGCATATCACGTCATAACTGGGGAAAAGGTAGCAGCAAATTGGAATTGTAGGAGTAGGTTTCTGAATGGCAAGTAGAGTAGGGTTAGCTAGCCTTCTCAAGTTCCCTGGATATGTGGCATTTTGAATAATTCTGCTGGCTTAGGTAGTATAGGCCCTATCACTAATTACTGGGTACCTAGGCCCTGTGGTGATTAAGATAGGTACACTGTTGCCAAGGAGGGTGAAGACTTAATAAGAGGAGTGGGTGGGTAGTGGACATAATCAGCTGCTCAAGAAGGGGAGTAGTAGACTTGCATTCAGCCAGAGCCTCAAAACAGTCAACACAGCATTTAATGAAAATGGTATTGCAACTGATCTCTGGATATATTTTTTATTGTACTTTAGACAAAGTTTTATGGAAGAAATTAGTTTCTCATTAAATAATTAATACACGTATTTTCTTATGACATTGGTTGCCAACTCCACGACATGTCAAAACTCCCCCTTTCTCGACCTTGGGTTCCCATTTACCAGTTTTCTTGTCCCCTCCTGCCTTTTTGTCATTGCCCCTGGGCTGGAGTGCCCATTTAGTCTCGTTTGTTTTATAGGCCTTTCTAATCTTTGACTGTAGGGTGAAACCCAGGAGTAACTTCAGTACTGAGTTAAAAGTGTGTCAGTGGCCATACTCTTGGGGTTTCTCCAGTCTCTGTCAGACCAGTAAGTCTGGTCTTTTTTTGTAAGTTAGATTTTTGTTTTATGTTTTTCTCAGGCACTGTTCAGGACACTCTATTGTGATCCCTATCAGAAAAGTCAGTGGTGGTAGACAGGCACCATCTAATTGTGTTGGGCTCAGTCTGGTAGAGGCTGTGATAGTTGTTCATTAGTCCTTTGGACTAATCTTTCCCTTGTGTCTATGGCTTTCTCCATTGACCCTTGCTCATGATCGGGTGGGACTAATGGAGTGTTTTAGATGGCTGCTCACAAGCTTTTAAGACCATAGACTCTACGCACCAATTTAAGATGTAGAACATTTTGTTTATAAATTGTGTTATGCCAATTGAGGTAGATGTCCCCCAAGACCATGGTCCCCAGCCCTCGGCCCAGTAATTCAGTCCCTCAGGGAGTCTGGATATGTCTATGAAGCTTCCGTGACCTTGCCTTGGTCAAGTTGCTTTTACTTCCCCCAGTGACCTCTTGATATTTTGACTTCAATTTTGAGCTTGATTATTTGGGTAGCCTGAATGGTTGAAAAGACTTTCAGGTATAGGACATAAGTTGCCCTAAACATTGTAGAAAATATTTATTATGACAATAAAAATGGAGGAAAACAACTAGAATTATAAAAAGTTTTTTAGATGGGTCTACAATTAATTTTCTCCTTTAGTTGGTATTAGCAAAGAACCCAAATCTGAAGGTTTTGGAATTTCTAAGAATATTTTGGTGGAGTTAAAAGTAACAAGAAAAAAGTCCAATTTATCTAAGTTTCTAAATCTGAAATAAGAGATTTTTTCATATATAAAGCACTTTAAAAGATACAGAACCCACACTTATTCCAGCAGGTACTAAATGTCTTTATGGTTAGAAAAAATCATGAAAATTTAATTACTTCGTAAAAAAATAAAGTCTGGAAAAAAATGCTTGTACTTATTTCTATATCAATTATTTTAAAATAAGTTCATAAGTTCCATGGAATCAATTGGTTTGATGGCCAAAGAAAAAGTTCATGAAGAAGTGAGTTTTCAAAATGCTAATATTTTCTATGAGAGATTAAACATTGGATTTTTATTTTGCCTACTCTAGGGTCTACTTATTTTTATTGCTCCAAGTAATAAAATAATATTTTGAGCTAAGAATTATGTAAATAGATACATCTGATCTTATGCTTTGCTGTTATTTCATATATTATATTCTGCTTTTTTGCTGGGATTTAAGCAATATAATATCATACTTAATATTTTTATTCTTCTGGTCAAGAAGCCTACATAGGTTGTGGTTGTTAGTTGCTGTTGTATACAGGTAAGACCAGCTATAAATCAAGGTGAACTTATGCTAGAATATGACATAGTGGACCCTGGGAGAAACACCACATGATGTAGCGATGGGCAAGCCCTTCACAGTTCTAGGATGTATCATTCACATATGCTGGAAATTAGAATATCACTCCTCCTATAACTTGACTTCTGAGACTTCCCTACATCGTGGTATTTCTGTTCAGCTCTCCTCTTGTTTACTCTTTCTCCAGGGAATCCTGGAATATATGGGTAGCAATTTGTCAATTCCCTCAACTCCTTCTTCTCGCTGGTAAATTCTCTAACAGAAAAACTATATGCAGATACTATTTGACACATGATAGGAGAGACCAGTCCCTGGAAAAGGACATGATCCCTGGTATAGTAGAGGGTCGGCAAAAAAGGGAAAGATCTTATGAAATGGATTGATGCCATGGCTGCAAAAAATGGGCTCAGACATAACAATGATTATGAGGATGGTGCAGGACCAAGCACTGTTTCGTTCTGTTGTACATGAGGTCACTAGGAGTTGGAACTGACTAGATAGCACCTAACAACAACTGTAGTATTGACATTTGTGGGGACCATTAAATATTTTAATGAACCACAGATTATTCTTATTCTAACTGTAACTATGTTTAATTTGTTTACTCAAGCTCCTCAATTAATATTTTCTTATTGTTTTCTCTCTGTATCTCTCTCTCTCTACTTGTCTCTCTCTCTTTTTCAGTAGTTCCTTCAATGAAAAACTACCTAGGCAAATTCAAAAAATTTATTTTCTTTGGCTCAGTGGGTATCCCTGAGTTGTGTGTTGTTCCTTTTGATCTGTATGATCACCGTGGTGGGGAGCTCTTATATGTTTACATTAATCATGGCGATACCCAATATATTGCACATTTTCAGCTGGATCTTTTACATCTTAGACTGTATGATTGGCGCAACTTAGAATTCTCTGGTAGTCAGTATTTGCAGTTGCTTGTGGTGCTTCTGGCTTCCCCCGTTATATCATCTGGGAATGCTTTTCCCGTACATGTAATGAGATCCTCAATAAATCAGTGGTTCACTAAATATAAATATTAGCTCAAGAAAGAGGGTTTAATTTCTCATTTAAAAAAAAGTCCAGGAGTGGAGTCTGATGGCTCTCATTGGTTCAGTAGCTCAGCAATATCAAAGTCAACATATTTACCAATATCTTGTTCTTAAATTAAATTCTCAAGAAATTGAAGTTCAGAAGGGGCAGAACCACCATGGAGCTATAGACAAAAACACCACACCATTCCTCCACAGAAAACACCACACCATTCCTCCACAGAAAAGGCCCCCAAAATTAAGTAAAACAGACACAAACATCAATCCTGGAACCCTAATGATCAAATGGAGAGATAAAGAGCTCAACCAAGCACTGAATGGAATACGAAACTAACAGAAAACCTAGCATAAGGGGAGAAACAGAACAGAGGTCCCTTATCAGCTAAGGCAGTATGGATTTGCCGTCTTGGACTCCTGTTAGAGATAAGCAGACAGGGAGTATGGAAAAGCAGCTTCACAGAACTCCCAGAAGGAGGCAGCAACTGGTAACCAGTGATACATGCTTTCCTACCCTACCCTTCCTCCCACGTGCTCAGCCTCCACCACTTCCCAGCAGGCTGTGGTCTCTGGGCTGGGAGGCACCACTTGGTGCCACTTGGATTCATTCTGCTTACACCTTCAGTGCCATTTCTTTGCTGCTGATATTGGTTTTGTCAGCTTCCTTTGGTTTCTTCCCTGTAGCTCACCTCCCCCGCCTCCTTTCTCGCAAACATTTGGCTCCATATGCCACCTTTGCTTCTTCTTGACAGGGTGTGAATCACTTCTTGGCTGGGGAACTGCTTCCCCAGAGCAGTGGTCACCATGCTGTTGGGATCCCCGGGGCCTTTTTACTTTATTTTTCCTTTTTGTTTATCTTCATTTCTAGGTTTCTCATCTCTCTCTACTTACCTTCTTTTCCTGTGTTCTGAATACCTGGTACTATGTGCTATCTCTGCCCCTTCTAGCTGGGCTGGGAGCCATCTCCCTGGTCTGCATATCTGCCTCAGTGGGAACACTGGGAGCTTTTATTTTTCTTCTTTTTACTTTTTGTTTTTCTTCATTTTTCAGTTTCTCATCTCTCTACTTACCTTTTTTTCCTATCTCTTGAATACCTGGCACTGTGTGCCATCTACGCCTCTTCTAGCAGGACTGTACAGCTTGAGAACCACTTTCCCCATCTTTGCAGTTGCACCAGTGGGGTCCCTGGGGATATTTCTTTTTATTTTCTTTAGACTTATTATTATTTTTTCTCTTTTTTCACTATTGTTTTTCTTCATTTCTCAGTTTCTCATTTCTCTCTACTTTCCTTCTTTTCCTGTCTTGTGAAAACCTGGTGCTGTGTACCATTTCTGCCATTTCTCAGGACTAGGATCCATTTCTCCAGTTGCCAGTGGGATCCCTGGGGGCATTTTTATTTTGTTTTCTCTTTTTTTCCTTTTGTTTTTTTCATTTCTAAGTTTCTCATCTCTCTCTATTTTCCTTCTTTCCCTGTCCTCTGAATACCTGCAATTGTGTGCCATCTCTACCCCTTTTAGATAGGACGTGTACCAAGGCCTGGGAGCCAAATCCCTGGTCGCCAGTGGGATCCCTGGGGAAATTGTTTTTTCTTTTTTCATTTTCTTTAATTATTTTTTCTCTTTTCCTTTTTGTTTTTCTTCATTTCTCGGTTTCTTATCTCTCTACTTCAACAGCAGACTTCCTCAGAACTGTTTCTTGTTTGGTTTTATTTGGCTGCTGTTTCTTCTCTCTTCTTTTCCATAGACATCTTAGCTTCAGATATCACAAACTCTCAACTCCCTCCTGCCAATCTGTACTGTGTACTGAACATTGCACCCCCAAAAAGCACAGGCATGGCCTACCAGAACCTGTGTTGCACTGATCCTTGGCCTACGCTGTTGGCCCCAGTAGGTGCCACAAACAACCCATCCCAGCCCCTTCCCTTCAGATGGACCTGCCTGGCTGCAACATAGGTGAGCGACTGGCCCTGACCATTGAACAAGGAGGTGAAAAGTATCATGCCCACAGACAAGCAAACAACAAAGAATGAGCAGCTCACCTGCTCAGACATAGCAAAATAAAACAAAAACAAGGACAAAACAAGCAAATCGACAGTCAATAAATGAAGGCAATAACTACTGAATATTCCAAAGACAGCAGACTATATCAAAACATTTAATAAAAAAAAGGACTAGATAGTTCCAATAGACATCCAAAATAAAAACCAGATGACTTTTCAGTAGAAAAAAAGGCACTGGAAGTACCTGATGGGAATTCAAATCTCTAATATTCTGAGCTATCCAAGAGTTGAAGTAAAAACAAACAAAATGAGGAATAAATACACAAATTCATGGAAAAGGTAAACAACATCATGGAAAACACAGGCAAAATAATGAAATAATCCGGAAAAACAATGCAAGAATAAAATGCCAAAATAAATGTACAACTAAAAATCAATCAAAAACAACAATTAGGAATCCAAAGGATAAACAACAAGATTTTAGAAATGGACAGTGTCATAGAAGCTCTGAGGAGCAGATTTGAAACAATGGAAGAGAGAATCAGTGAAATTAAATAGTTGGATACCACTTTGAGGAAAAACCAGAAAAAAAAAGAATGAAGAAAACTGAAAAAAATCTGAGAATTATGTGGGACACAATCAAAAGCAAAAATTTGTGAGTGATCGCAGTTCCAGAATAGGGGAAGAAAACAGAAAACACAGAGAGGATCATTGAAGAACTGCTGACAGAAAACTTCCCTAAAATCATGAAAGATAAAAAGCTGACCATTAAGAAGCAAAACAAATCCCATGTAGGAAAGACCCCAAGAGAAAAACGGCAAGGCATATGATAATCACACTTGCTAAAACCAAAGACAAAGAAAGACTCCTGAAAGCAACTCGAGAAAAAGGGAAAAGCCACACACAGAGAGGGAACAATAAGACTAAGCTCTCATTACTCTACAGAAATCAAGCAAGAAGACAAATGATGACATATACAAAACCTTGAAAGAAAAAAAAATTCTAACTAATAATAATACATCCTACAAAACTCTTGATCAAATATGATGGTGAAATTAGTACATTTCCAGATAAACAGAGAATAAAGGAATATATAAAAACCAGACCAAAATTACAAGATGTAGTAAAGGGAGTCTGTCAGTCTAAGAACAAATAACATCTGACCACAGCCTGAATCTAGGGTACAAGATCTCATCACAGGGATACCAACCTAGGAAATGAACTATCAAAACTAAAAGATTTACAACAGTGAACCAGAGAGGTTAGTCTGCAAATGACAACAACTTCAGAAAAATAAAAGACAGAATAAATGGTGGAGAGGAAGGCAAGGTGGTACCAAGTAGTAAAAAGCTGGTTAAAACTTAGGAAGACAAGGATAAATTTCAAGGTAACCACAAGAAAGTTAAAACAACAACAACAAAAAAAAAAAACTACCAATCAAAATAAAGAAGAATAACATAAAGTCTGAGTACAAACAATTTACAAAAACAAAAGAAATGGAAAAAAAAAAATCCAGAAACAAAAGGGATTCAACACAGGGGAGGAAGAAGAGCAAAGAAAATGTCAGCACCACAAAATAAGCATGAAAAAAATGACAGCAATAAACTCACACCTATCAATAATTACACTGAACATAAATGGCCTAAATACATCCAAAAGAGACAGAGAGTGAGAAAGTGGATTTAAAAAAAAAAACAAAAACCAGAATCCATGAGGTTTTTTGTTTTTTACAAAAGGACACACCTTAGAAACAAAAATGTAAATTTATTAAAAATCAAAAGATGAAATAAAAATATAATAAGCAGCAACCAAAAAAGAGAAGGAATGGCAATACTAATCTCAGATGAAATGGACTTTAAAACAAAATCCACCATAAAAGACATTGAAGAGCACTCTATAATGATTAAAGGGACTGTCTATCACGAAGACATAACAATAACAAACATCTATGCACCCAATGACAGGGGTTCAAAAAACACTAAAAAACTCTAACAGGAGAAAAAAGAGAGATTGACAGTTCCACAATAATAGCAAGAGATTCAACAAACTTCTCTCAGTAAAGGATAAAATATCTAGAAAGAAACTCGACAAAGATACAGAAGATCTAAAGGTCACAATCAGAGAATTTGAACTCAGAGTCATATATTGAACACTCCACCCAAAAACCGTAAAGTATGCATTCTTTTCCAACACACATGGAACTGTTGCCAGAATAGACCACATCTTAGGCCACAAAGTAAAGTTAACAAAATCCAAAACACTGAGATAATACAAAGTATCTTCCCTGAGCACAACACCATCAAAGTAGAAATTAACAACAGGAAGAACAAGGAAAAAAAAAAAAATCAATTACATGGAAACCAAATAACACCCTGCTTAAAAACCACTGGGTAAAAGAAGAAGTCAAGGATGGAATAAAAAATTTCCTAGAATCAAATGAGAATGAAAACACACACCAAAACCTTTGGGACACAGCAAAGGCAGTGCTCAGAGGTCAATGTATATCAATAGATACACACATCAAAAAAGAAGAAAGGGACATAATCAAAATATTAGTTACACCACTCGAACAAATAGATAAAGAACTGCAAAAGAAGCCCAAAGCCACCAGAAGAAAGGATATAATAAACATCAGGGCAGAAATAGAGAATTGAAATAGAGAGCTGAAAAACAATAGAAAGAATCAACAAAACCAAAAGTTGGTTCTTTGAAAGTATCAACAAAATCGAAATGCCAGCGGCCAAATTGACAAAATAAAAACAGGAGAGGATGCAAGTACTCCAAATAAGAAATGAAATTGAGGACATTAAAACAGACCAAACTAAAATAATAAAAAATCATAACAGAGTATTATAAAAAATTATACACCAACAAATTTGAAAACCTGGAGGAAATGGACAAATTTCTAGAAGCACATAACCTACTGAAACTAACACAAAATGATATTTAAAATCAGAACCAAACCATAAGAGATCAAAAATGTAACAATAAAAAAAAAAAAAAAAAACTCCCAACAAAAGAAAGCCCTGGCCCAGATTGCTTCACTGGAGAATTCTATCAAACATTCAGAGACGAGCTTAAACCAGTAGTACTCTAACTATATCAGAACATAGAAAAGGAAGTGATACTTCCAAAGTCATTCTATGAAGCCGGCAAAACCCTGATACCAAAACCAGGGAAAGACACCACAAAAATAGAAAATTGCAGACCAATATCTCTCATGAATATAGATGCAAAAATTCTCAACAAAATTCTAACCAACAGAATTCAGTGTCAGATCAAAAAGATAATACACCAAGACCGAGTAGGATTCATACCAGGTATGCAAGCATGGTTCAATAATAGAAAATCAATGAGCATAATTCACCACATAAATAAAAGAATCACATGGTCATCTCAATTGACACAGAAAAGGTACTTGACAAAGCCCAACACCCATTCCTGATTAAAACTCTCAATAAAATAAGTATAGAAGGGAAATTCCTCAACATGATAAAGGGCGTCTATATAAAACAAATAGCCAACATCATTCTTAATGGAGAGAGGCTGAAAACCTTCCCCTTGAGAACACGAACAAGACAAGGATGCCTTTTATCACCACTCCTGTTTAACATTTTGCTGGAAGTCCTAGCTAGACCATTAAGGCAAAAAAAAAAAAAAAAAAGGAAATAAAGGGGATCCAAATTGGCAATAAAGACGTAAAACTTTCTCCTATTTGCAGATGATATGCTGCTATACATAAAAAACCCAAGACTCCATGAGAAAACTACTGGAACTAATAGAAATATTTTGCAGAGTACCAGGATACAAGGTAAACATAGAAAAACCAGTTGGATTCTTATGCACAAATAAAGAGAAGGATGAAAAGGAAATCAGGAAAAAAAAATAACATTTATAATAGCCCCTAAAAAAAATAAAAAACCTAGAAATAAATCTAGCCAGGGATGTAAAAGACCAATGCAAACAAAACTACAAAACATGAGTTGAAGAAATCAAAAGAGATCTACGTATGTGGAAAAACATTCCATGATCATGGATAGGTAGACTTAACATTGTGAAAATGACAATTCCGTTCAAAGCAATCTGCAAATACAATTCAATCCTGATTCAAATACTAACGACATTCTTTAAAGAGATGGGAAAACTAATCATGTACTTTATATGGAAAGGGAAGGGGCCCCAAAGAAGTAAAGTACTATTGAAGAAGAAGAATAAAGTAGAGGGACTTAACGCCACCTGACCTCAGAAACTCCTATACAGCTACGGTAGTCAAAACAGCCTGGTACTGGCACATTGACAGATACATTGACCAATGGAACAGAATTGAGAACCCAGATGTAAATCCATCCACCAATGGTTAACTAATTTTTGACAAGGGCCCAAAGTCCATCAAATGCAGAAAAGACAGTCATTTTAACAAATGGTGCTGGCAAAATTGGATGTTCATCTGCAAAAAAAAGAAATAGGACCCATGCCTCACATGATATACAAAAACTAATTCAAAATGGATCAAAAGTCTAAATATAAAATGAAAAACTGTGAAGATCCTAGAAGAAAAATTAGGATCAACGCTAGAGGCCCTAATACATGGCAGTAACAGAATACAAAACCATAACTAACAACATGAACTCCAGAAGATAATGTAGACGACTAAGATCTTCTAAAAACTAAAGACTTATGCTCATCAATAGACTTCACTAAAAGAGAACCTACAGACTGGGAAAAAAAATTTGGCTATTACAAATCAGACAAAGGTCTAATCTCTATGATCTACAAGAAATTCCAACACCTGTACAACAAAAAGACAAATAATCCAATTAAAATATGGGCAAAGGAAATGAACAGATACTTTGCCAAAGAAGACATTCAAGTAGCTAACAGACACATGAGGAAATGCTCACAATCACTAGCCATTAGCGAAATGCAAATCGAAACCACAGTGAGATACCATCACTGTGACTACTGGCACAAATCAAGAGAACAGAAAATAGCAAATATTGGAGAGGCTGTGATGTGATTGGAACTCTTAATGCACTGCTGGCGGGAATGCAAAATGGAACAACCATGTTGGAAAACAACATGGCACTACCTTAGAAAGCTAGAAATAGAAATACCATATGATCCAGCAATCCCACTCCTGGAAATATAACCTAGAGAGTTAAGAACTGTCACATGAATAGACATATGCACACCCATGTTCATTGAAGCATTGTTCACAATTACAAAAAGATGGAAACAACCTAGATGTCCATCAATAGATGACTGGGTAAACAAACTATGGTACTTACACACAATGGAGTACTACGCAACGGTAAAGGACAGTGATGAATCTACAAAGCATCTGATAACATGAAGGAGTCTAGAGGGCATTATGCTGAAATGAAATAAGTCAACCACAAAAGGAAAAACATTCTATGAGACCACTACTATAAAAACTCATGACAAAGTTTGCACACAAAAAGAAACAATCTTTGATGGTTTGGGAGGGGAGGGGTGGAAATTGAAAAAAACACTAAATAGATAACAATAAGTGGTAACTTTGTGAAGGGTAAAACATTACACAGTCCTGGGGAAACAAACACAGCTTGTACAAGGCAAAATTATGGAAGCTTCATTGACACATCCAGACTCCCAGGGGGACTGAATTAGTAGGCTGAGGGCTGTGAGGACCATGTTCTCGGGAACATCTAGCTCAGTTGTCATAGCATAACATAGTTTATAAAAAATGTTCTACATTTTACTTTCATGAGTGGCGTCTTGGTTGTTAAAAGCCTGTGAGCGGCCCTCTAAGATACTCCACTGGTCTCACCCTTTCCAAAGCAAGAGGAAATGAAAAGAATTAACGACACAAAGGAAGGATTAGTCTGAAAGACTAATGGAAGACAACTGCCATGGCCTCCACCAGAATGAGTCCAGTACAACTAGACGGTACCTGGCTACGACCACTGAATGCTCTGACAGGGATCACAGTAGAGGGTCCTGGGGGTCAGAGCTGGAGAAAAATGTAGAATAAAATTCTAACTCACAAAAAAAGACCAGACTTACTGGCCTGACAGAGACCGGAGAAACTGAGAATATGGCCAGCAGACACCCTTTTAGCACAGTAATGAAGTCACTTCCGAGGTTCATTCTTTATCCAAACTTTAGACAGGCCCATAAAACAAAACAAGACTGAAGGGGCATGCCAGCCCAGGGGCAGGGACTGGAAGGCAGAAGGGTACAGGAAAGCTGGTAATAGAGAACCCAAGGTATAGAAGGGGGAGTGCTGACATGTTGTGGGGTTGTTAACCAATGTCCCCAAACAATGTATGTACTGTTTAATAAGAAGCTGGTTTGTTCTGTAAACCTTCATCTAAAGTGCAATGAAAAAAAGAAATTACCTTTCTTCCTGTTCTTAATGCAAGTGTTATAAATACATTTATCGTTTTAAGCTAACAGAGAAATATCAATGTAACACTGTGTTTTGCATTGATTTAAAGATTAATGTGATGGTATCTTTTATATAATGCAGCTGTATGGATTAAATAACTCTCCCTTTCAGGTCAGCCTCCTGGTATGAAAAATAAGTGTACAGAATGAAAGGATCTATACAAACCCTAAAAGCTTTAGCATTAATTCATAGAAATCTTGTGAATGTAAGTAACTGAAAACTGATAGAATATTGTAAGATCAAAAGGGAAAATCAACAAGGCAAATGTTTCATTTCTATGGCCCTTTTCACTGCAACATTTACCTCTTTGTTTCTCAGGCTGTAAATCAATGGGTTTAACATGGGAATCACTAGTGTGTAGAACACAGCAACCACCTTCTCCTGTTCTACAGAATACTGGGAGCTTGGTTGAATGTAACTAAAGCTCAAGGTACCATAGAATATGGTCACAGCAGTCAGGTGAGAGGCGCAGGTGGAGAAGGCTTTCCGTCTGCCTGATGCTGAGCGGATCCTCAGTAGAGCAACAAGGATGAGCATATAGGAAATGATCACAATCAACAAGGTGGCCATGGCAATGACTCCAGAGAAGGTTAACAGCAACAACTCATTCAAGGAGGTATCCGAACACGACAGCTTTAGCAGTGAGGGGATATCACAGAAGAAGTGGCTGATGACGTTTGGACCACAAAAGAACAGTCTGCCCAAACTTATCGTATGTATTAATGAGCTAACCGTTCCACATGCCCATGACCCAGTGACCAATACTATGCACTTTCTCTTAGACATGGCTACAGTGTAAAGCAAAGGGTTCACAACGGCCACATAACGGTCATAGGCCATTACCAACAGCAAGAAAACTTCTGTGGTAACGAACACCCCGAAACACAAAAGCTGCACCATGCAAGCAGGGAAAGAAATGGTTCCCTTCACAACCAGAAGGTTTATCAGCATTTGGGGTGCAATTGCAGATGAATAGCAGGCGTCTACAAATGAAAGGCAGCTAAGGAAAAAGTACATGGGCGTGTGGAGCTTGGGAGTGGTGTGGATTAAGAAGATCGTGCCCAGATTCCCCACCAAGGTAATGGCATAAATCACCAGGAACAACCCAAAAAGCACAATTTTCATTTCAGCCTGATCTGTCAGTCCCAAAAGAATAAACTCAGTAACAACTGTCAAATTCTCTGCAGCCATGTGCTTGTTTGTTTTCACAAAATCTGCTGGGAAAAAAGATGCAGGGGTTATAATTTATCAGGTAAAGATGGTAAATACAGATTAAGATCAAGTGCAGAGAATGACTACATTGGTTTTTGAAATAATAATATGCATTTTTCCCATTCTGAGTTTTGTCACCAATAAAATTAATAGCTGGATTAGATGGTCTCAAATTTTCTTTCCAGAAGTCCCTGAGTGTTGCAAAGGGTTAACCTGCTCACTGCTAACTAAAAGGTTGGTGATTCGAGACCACCCAACAGCACCTTAGAAGAAAGGTCTGGTGATCTATTTAAAAAAAATCATCCGTTCAAAACCCTAATGAGCACTCTGACACTCTGACACACACAAGGTTGTCATGAGTTGGGGTCGATGTGATGGAAACTGGTTTGGATTTTGTATTAATTTTCTTCCGAGAAAAATTTTAATTATTATTATATTCCATAGAATCCAATGTGCCAAAAAAACAAAAGTGTCTCTCAAAGTTTTAGCCTGACTTTAAAATGTCTATCTCATTGACAGAGTGATGCTAGCACTAAGAAAACCCAGATAGTCATTGAAACTAAAGAAAGCATACATAATAAAAAAAATACATGTAGTTAAATAATTAAATCATCACTCAGTCTACCAAGTTTCTTTGTTGTTGTTTTTTTGATATTAAATTATTTAGTAGGAAGTCTCCAAAATAATGTTTATTTTTGAAGTTGTATATGGAATTGATCCACAAATGCGTTATTATAGACACCACAGTACCACAAACTGAAAGACGAGTGGTGGATTATAGACATCAAAGAGGCCACCATTATGGCAACATAGCTCAGGTATCTATCAAGTGATGACATTTAAAAGTGTCCAGGAATCTAGCTTGTGGAGCCATCAAAGGCTTTTAGTGGCATTGGCTAACTCTGAAACTCATTACACAAAAGTCTGTCCCTCGTTTGCTACCTTTAAAAGTAGCCACCTTTCTGGTGTCTGGGGGATCTTCTTCAAGGCCATACTAGAGGAACAGCCCTGCAGAATTATTAACTCTGGGAATGGATTCAGAAACTCATGTCTTTCATGTCAGGACCAGAGGAATCTCTGCTTTTCATGAAACCACACATAAATTTATAAAACTAAACAGACTAATTGAAAATACAAATATATATACTCACCAATTGATCTTTGATACTCCTTCGTATTCTTCATCTTATAATAGATATATAAGAATATTTAAGACTTTCTAAAAAAAACACCATTTCCCTTATATGGCTGGTTACCTACACCTTATATTCAAAGCTGTCCTTATTAAGAACCAACTCTCTCTCCCTCTGTCTTTCCCTTATTCTCTATTAGAGTGTAGTTTTAGATGTGAGTAGATAACAAATAGTGATGAATTTAACGTGTCTGTATTTTATAGTACTTATTTATTTTGGAGTCCTTGGGAGGTGCAAACAGAGAACTCATTGGATTGCTAACTTAAAGATTGGAGGCTCAAGTACACCAGAGGTGTCTAGAAGAAAAGCCTGACAATCTATTTCTGAAAAATCGACAGTTGAAAATCCTATGGAGTACAGTTCTCTTCTGACATAAAGAGTTGCCATGAGTCAGAGTCAACTGGACTATAACTGCTTTTTTAAATTTATTTTAATTAAAACCTTTTAATTGATACAACAGGAAGGGGGCTTGAATCCTTTAGACAGGTAGCAAATCATACTCCACCCAATAACTGGCTTTATTTTGTTGTAAAAGTTATTTCACTTTTTAGATTCTGGATATAATTATATTTACTTCTCTAACATTGCTGAGGAGGATTGAAGGAGAAATTCTAACAAATATTTACTGTTGCACTGAGGTCAAATTAAGCACTTTATTAGTTAGATAGTTACATAGTTATATGAATTCTAGCTACCTAGTTACCTAGATAGAACTGCTCTATACTTTTAGGGTGTGAAATCTTTGGCTTCAGGGTGATTGATATAAAAGTTTGAAAATATTGTGTAATCATGCTGTTTTGTATTTTGGAGCATTCCCACAATGATTAAGTACAGTTTATGTAACTACTTTTATTTTTATTAATTAAATGGACATTCCAAATAATTGTTTACTTAATAGCCTTGTTAAGTGAAAGATAACTAAAATACATATCTGTGTTTTTTCATGATTACCCACAGGTCGGTTGGTTTGTTTGTTTTTAGAGACTATCAACAAATTCGACAATTTGGAAAAGTAAGGTCAACAAACAACTATAAGCCTGAATATTGAAGAACTGCATTTTTATAGATTGAATTTCCATCTGTTCTTTCTTCTGCCACCCTTCTAAGAGTATTGACTGAATATTTTTATCAGTGAAAGAGTAAGGCTTATACATATGAATTTAATTTCAAACTATAATTTAGGAAATAAAATTATTAAAAAATTAGAAATGGACTTATATTAATTACCCAATTATAACACTATATTAACTTTGATAGGAAAAGTTGGTGGCAATGATGTAAAAGGTATTAAATAAGAAGATAAGGTGTTGGCTTACGTACTCTTTGATTCCAAAGTCTGATAGAATGCTACATAGTTGAAATTTTCAGTTATCTGAAGAATAATTGCTAAATATAAGAATATTCAAAGAAGTAGGAAGGCAATTGAATAAATAAATTTAACTTACCAAAGATAGAAGAACATTTTGGAAACAACTTATTGAGAATGTTCATGTCTATTACCATGGTTTCTTCAAATTTTTTCGGAAAGGGGAAGTGTTTTTTTTTAATTTTTTTGAGAATCCAAATGTTCAAAGCTTAAGAGTAGAAAGCTGAAGATTATTTTAGACAAGTTTGGGCTTAATTACAAAATGTACAACCTAATTGCAACAGTGGTTTTACATCTGTAATTATTTCCCCACAGAGGGCAAATTTGAAATAAGGGCCAGACAGGTATATACATGTAACTTTTGTTCTAATGAGGCCAGAGTCCCTGCTCATCAGTTCAGACACTGATTAAACTAATACAACCACAAAAACGAAAATTACCCTTTGGACTGAGTTCTGATTTCTCAAGGGACTTTCTCAAGTAACTCCATGGATCTGGTTTCCTCTAAGGTGTGTAATACACCAAATATTACAAAAAGTGGAGGGAATCATGGAGTCAAGGGTACGAAAATATTAGAAACATCAGTTGTAAATAATTTGTCCAAAAGAAATAGCATTCCATTAAGATGTAATGTGAACTGGGCCTACCTTTGGTAAGGCAGAAATACATAAATGGAATCAGGCTTTATCGTAGCTATTTTTTTCTAATAACTTCTTCTAAAGCAACACCCCACCACTCCCACACACACTTGTGTTGATAGATAGCCTAAAGGTGCACTCTATAAATGGCAAAATGGCCACACGCCACTGCTATCAGATATTATATTTAGCTTCAATATTATCATTCTTTTAAGAAGTATTGCTTAAGGGACAAATACAAAGGAGACATTGTGTTGGACACTATGAAGATAATGGTTATGAAAAATAAATAAACATACATAGTTGGACTTCCACTTCTAACAAGATGGGAGACTAGATTTAACTAAACTCTTCTCAAAAACGTAAATAAATAGATGATAGATAGATAATCAGACTGACGGATTGATAGATAAATGGGAATACTTGAAATACTGCCTATAAGTGTAAAACACTATAAGATTTATAGATTAACTTATTAAAATCAAAGACTAAATGTCATTGAACTCAAAATGAAGAAAAAGCAAAAACCTGAGGTAAAAACTGACAGTGGTACCATGATTCTCCTAGAAATTTTGTTAAACTTCATGATTGAGCACATGGAGTTCAATACATGCAAAAAGATGCACATCTGGACCACAGCAGTCATAGAAGCTTCATAGACACATCCAAACACTCGGAGGCACCCAGTTACTGAGGCTGAGAGCTGGGGACCACTGTCATGGGGGTCATCTGGGTCAACTGACATAACATAGTTCGTGAAGAGAATGTTCTATATCCAACTTTGGTGAGTAGCGTCTGAGGTACTGAAAGCCTGTGAGCGGCCATCTAAGATACGTAATGGAGGTCCAAAGGACTAATGGACCACATGAGCCCCAGCCTCCACCATCCCGAGCCTAGAAGATCCAGATGGTGCCTGGTGCCTGGCTACTACCAAGGAAGGGCTCTGACAGAGATCACAATAGAAGGTCCCTGACAGAGCAGGAGAAAAATGGAGAGCAAAATTCAAATTCATACATATACACAAAAACAAACAAACAAAAAACAGACGTACTGATCTGACAGAGACTGGAGGAACACCCAAGACTATGCCCCCCGGCACCCTTTTCACTCAGAACTGAAAACACTCCTGTATGTAGCTCACCTTTCAGCCAAAGATTAGACAGGTCTATAAAACAAACGATAAGACACCTGGGGAACATGCTTCTTAGTTCAGTCATATATAAAAGCCAAAAAGAGCAACACCTTCCCAAAAGCAAAGACAAGAAGGCAGGGAGGGAGAGGGAAAACACATGGATAGAAACTAGGAACCCAGGATGGGGAAGGGGAGAGTGTTGACACATCACAGGAATTGCAACCAATGTCAGAATTGCTGAATGAGGAACTAATTTTCTGTAAAAAACTTTTGCCTAAAGCACAATTTAAAAAAAAAAAAGATGTTAAGACTTTGGCACCAAAAAAAAAAGAAGAAATCTCATTGTAACCCACATGTGTGTTACCTCTGAAAAAATGACATTCTCTTTGCAAATGCTAGCTAAATAAAACTGCTTATAAGCAAAACTTTTCAGGAAGCTTGCCGATCATAACGTGGCGCCTTGGTAGGGCAAACAGCCGCCTCTGAGAACCTGTAACCACAGACTCGGCCTCAGGCGAGCTAAAATGTGGGTATTGCTGACCACACAACTAGAGCAACTTCAACCTGGGAAATTAGCTTAAATGTGTTCAGGTTAGTAGCCCTGTGGGACCTCTCAGAGGAGCAAATGCTAATCTTCTATGGAGGGATACAATCTCAAACAGCCTTCCAGGATTATCAAAAGGGAAAAATAAGCAAACAAAAAAAGCAATAACTACAGTTGCCTTCAGTCAGTTCTCACTCACAGCGACCCCATGCACATCAGAGGACAACTGTGCTCCATAGGTTACTCGGTGGGTGGTTTTTCAGAAGTGGATCACCAGGCCTTTCTTCTGAGACACTTCTGAATGGACTTGAAAGTACAACTTTTAGGTTAGCAGCAGTGTTTTTACAATTTGAGTTGCCAGGGACCCTATCACAAAGAAGGCTCTGTTAAGTGTGAACTCACCAAGCAATTGCAAAACAAAGGGAAAGCACATCTCCAAAAGCGAGAGTCCAGAAATTAATAAACATATTTTAAATGTTTAAAGAAGTAAAGGTTGTCAAAACACTTTTTAAAAAGTAAAAGGAATGACACTTCTTCCAAAAAAGACCAGGGTTGCAGAATGAACGAACTGGCTCTATTCTACGCAATGGTTCTGGAAGAGAACAAACAAATACCTACGAATAAACCCAGCTAGAAAAAAAGGAGTTGTGTGTTTGTGTGGGAAAGAAATGGTAGCCTATTGCTTTGAGACAGATTAGATCATAGTAAGAAACTCTTCTGTGGAAAAGACGATAAATGGCTCATTTGTTTTGTCTCCAAAATTGTCCTGGCAGGAACATGACCTCCCAATATCACTGCTTCTGACACCAGTCAAGGTCAACCCAAATTTCCCCTTAGGTCAGTAGGAAACTTTAGATTGTGACTAAAATAAGAATATATGCGGTACAGTGGATGACTACTGCATATACCCTCTTTCTGACACTCCTTTCTACCTGCTCGTGAACTTAAGGTCTAAAACAAAAAAAAAAAAAGGTCTAAAAGCCTTTGAAAAGTGAAGCACTGGGAAAAGTTAGAGAGGTTCTGTGCTGGCATGATTGCTTCATGAGGGACATAATGGGATGGGGTGAGAGACTGATGGGAGGTGTGATAATGACAACTGGTATTTTCTTATCTTGATAATGTCCTACTTTCTATAACTCACCAACATGAGTTATGAGGCTCTGCCCTTTAGCCTTGGGTAACCATAACTGGCCAAGCGACAGAATTCTCCAGAGGAATATGAGTTTAATACTGAAAATAACTAGGCACCTAAAGAGACTCACTTCTTTAAGTCCACATCCTATAAGAGAGGATGGTAGTGCTATTAGAAAGCCTTCCACAGGGTGAGCCAAAATCTAATTATCTAAGTTTAAAGAATAAAAAAGTGTTGACTTGGATGTTGGTGAGTAAGCTGGCTAACACTGATTTTTGGCTTATAAACTCAATGTCAAATATATTTATGTGCAAAATACAAAATTAAAATATATTTGATGGAGACCTACACAGAGTTTAGAAAATGTTTTCCTAATTATCAATTCATTATTAATTTTCTCTAGGTATTATTGTTATTTTCATTCTAATTTCTTATATAGACTAAGCGGGGCAGCATGGAGCTAGGGCCCTGATAATAGTTATTTACTTATATCTAAAGTTTCATTTTCACTATTGCTCCCATTGTTGAAAACCTCTTTGATTTTTCTTTTTGGTTGATTTTGTGATCCATTTAATTTTCAATAATTCTTAGAGTAAGGCATATATTAGTTGCCAAATGGAATTCTTACTTACTTTGTAGAACTCTCATTTTCTTAGCTTGTCTTCCCCATTGATTTGAAATTTTATGGAAAAGGTAGAATTTGTATATAACAGTTGTGAAGACGGGGTTTAAAAATGTAATACTTTGTACACTTATGTGTGTGTGTATGTGTGTGTGTAACCAATGTTCCATCAAGCTACTGTTTGCTTAAATATAGCCAAGGTCATAAGTATTATTTTCCCACTGAATCATTGTTTCTATGGAATACAAAAACAAGCACACCTTCAAGTATGAATAAATATTTAAAAAGATATATTAGCATATCCTTCGTGGTAGAGGGAATACTGTTTTTACCCAACATGCATTTATCAGAACATAGTTGGAAAAAAATCCTGATCAGTCCATGGCAGAACCAGAAATAAAATCAGTTATCTAAAGAGCTGTGACAAGTTGGTTTTCTTTCAATTATCATTAATTTACTCATATCAACCACCATACGTATGAATACACATGAAAATGTAAACACATATATATGCACATATGTCATAAAGTTGAAGTGTTATACTTAAATATATTAGTTGAATAACTATAATTAGCATTACAATGATGATTATGGTGATCATCCCCTTTGGAAATACATTCGTATGGACTGAGATTCATATCTCACGTTAGTAAATGTCTTATTTCTTTAATCAACCTACATCCATGTCCCCTGTGTTCCAGCATGTACCTGTAAAGGCAATCAGTTTTAGAGTAGCTTTTTTTGTTAATACGAAAGATAAAAATTACTTTTCCTTTTCTACAGATTGCCATTCTTGCTAGCATATTGATTGTGCCTTCATCATTAACTATGAGCTAGCAAATATAAAATTGTTTAATTATTTCAAAAGTTTTCTTACTAGTTTGAAACCCCTCAGATTGTCACCAAGGTATCAGTAGTTAGGAGAGGTTTCAAAATACATACAAACATTTCTGGCATTAGTCATTTTTATTCGAAATATAAATTTTATCCACTGCACATTTGGCAACAGAATAGCATTTCTAAAATGGTAGAAAGTTGTACAATTAAGAAATCCATCCTTACAGAATTGATGCTCTAGGCAGGTGTTAGCATGCAGCATCTGATTTAAAGATTGCTGGATAGGCCTATGTTTTTTAATCTTTTGAAAGAAGGTGAATGGGATTTTTTAAAAAAAGAAGGATTTGGATTCTACCTACTCCATAATTACTTTAGGAGTCATTCCATACATGTATTTAAATTTGTTAAGTAAATTTCTTAGTAAGAGTATACCATTGCAAGCTGAGAATTATAATACAATGATTTTCCCACAATAACTCTTTCGTTGCTGAGGGCACTGTGGTTTAAGAAGAGGAAGGACAGAGGAAAATCTTGGTTCAAATCAAATTCACCTTCTTAGCTAACATGAAGATTTACAGAAGTTTGAATTGTAATTTAAGTTTTAAAAATAAAGACAAATATCATGTATAAAATTATTTTAATTTTCTCAGTAAATAAATAAAAAAGATTTTTTTAGAAAAAGACCTAACTATATATCTCTAAATCTTAGTGTGTGTGTGTATTCAGTTCTTCACATATCACAAATGATACACTTAACTCAGTGGATTGATTGGTAGATTCAAATATTAATGGCCTACATTCTTAGGAGAGCTGAATTTTAAGCTACCATTTTCTAAAACACAGCTATGCAGAAAGTCACTCCCACTTTTTAGGCTTGTGTTTTTGGGTGAACAATTCATATTAAGAAAAAAAAAATTGTATAATAATTAGAAACTCTAGAATTCTTTGAATTTATGTGAACTTTCGTAGATGAAGAACTGACCTGTAGAATGTTATACTATTAACATTGTTCTTGTCGCAGGACATCCAGTTAATTCTGATTCATAGTGACCCTATAGGACAGAGCAGAACTGTCTCATAGCGTGTCCTAGGCTGTGATCTTTATGGGAGTAGATAAGCAGGTCTTCCCTTCCATGGAGCACCTGCTGGGTTTGAACCACATACTTTTTGGTTAGCATCCCTGGCTTAATCATTTTCCCACCAGAGTTCTTTTACTATTCATAAAAAAAAAAAAAAGTGACTTGAAATTAACAGCAGCAGTACTTCATTTCTATGGCTCTTTTCACAGCATCCTTCACCTCCTTGTTTCTCAGACTATAAATCAATGGGTTTAACATGGGAATCACCAGTGTATAGAACACAGAAACTATCTTTTCTTGTTCTGCAGAATACTGGGAGCTTGGCTGAATGTAATTAAAGCTCAAGGTACCGTAAAATACGGTCACAGCAGTCAGGTGAGAGGTGCAGGTGGAGAAGGCTTTCTGTCTGCCTGATGCTGAGCGGATCCTCAGTATAGCAACAAGGACGAACATGTAGGAAATGATCACAGTCAAGAAGGTGGTCATGGCAATGACTCCAGAGAAGATTAACAGCAACAACTCATTCATGGAGGTATCAGAGCATGACAGCTTTAGCAGTGTGAGAGCATCACAGAAGAAGTGACTGACAACATTTGGTCCACAGAAAGACAGTCTCCACAAACTTGTTGTATGTATCAATGAGTTAATCATCCCACCAATGCAAGACCCAACGACCAGCCCTACACACTTTCTCTTAGACATGGCTGTTGTATAAAGCAAAGGATTCGCAATGGCCACATCACGGTCATAGGCCATCACTGAAAGTAAGAATCCTTCTGAGGTAACGAACGCCCCAAAAAACAAATGCTGCATTATACAGGCAGAGAACGAAATGGTTTCCCTCACAACCAAGAAGTTGATCAGCATTTTTGGCGCAATAACTTATGAATTACAGGCATCTACAAATGAAAGGCAGCTGAGGAAAAAATACATGGGTGTGTGGAGCTTGGGAGTGACGTGGATTAAGAAGATCATGCCCAGATTCCCCACCAAGGTAATGGCATAAATCACCAGGAACAACCCAAAAAGCACAATTTTCAATACAGCCTGATCTGTCAGTCCTAAAATAATAAACTGAGTAACAACTGTCAAATTCTCTTCAGCCATTTGTTAATTCTTTTTTCCTGAAATCTAGTGTGAAAAAGGAAAGTGTATTATTATGGATACAGGCATATTTGGCATGTATTAACATCAGCTGGAAGCATTCCTATAGCTGTAAAAAAAAAAAAAAAAAAGCTGTGTCTTGGATAAATATGATTTTTTTCCCAAACCTAAATTTCCTCATTTATAATATGAAGAGCATGACTAGATTGTCTCAAAATTTTTACATTGTTAGTTATGCTTCTGTCTTACGAGCAAACATGTGGAAAAGCATTTTGAATTTCAAAAAAATTTTATGTGTTACTAAAGCGTCTGACTCAATAGAAAGATGGTATTGGCATGAAGAACACTGGTAGCAACTGAAAAGTAGCTGTAAAGTTAATTAAATTCTATTTTCAACTCTTAATTGGGATATAACCCATTGTGTTTGAGTTGACTGTGACTCATAGTGACCATTTAGGACAGAGTAGAACTGTGCCACAGGATTTCCAAGAAGCTGCTGGTGGGTTTGAACTGCCAACCCTTTGGTTAGCAGCTGAACCTCTTAACCACTACACCACCAGGGCTCTCTACAAATTGGAATATAGACTGAGTAAATGAAAAGATCTAAAATCATATGTACTATTGATCTGGGTTTTGGGTTATTGATTATGCAGTGAATTTACAGACACACTATTACACAGCCAGAGAACTAGCCTAGATTATGAGGTACAGGGCCTAATTTCCACAGATGATCCTATGATGTTCATAAAAGTGCCGAAATCTCTGTCTTCTCCCAATTCCTCCTCAGGAGCATCTGTGATGGAGACACTCAGTGGAATCATCGAGCTCTGACACTCACAGAACAAAAAGCTGTGCCTGGCCTATGTGGAATTCAAGTTATTTGAACTATTATTTCAGGTACACAGTAGCCATATGGACACACGTTAGAAACTGTACCACCCATGTGTAACTAGTGACCACTATACTGGGTTTTGGGAAACACTGCTAGCGTAGTGGTTCAGTTCCACGGCTGCTAACCAAGAGGTTGGCAGTTCGAATCTGCCAGGCGCTCCTTGGAAACTCCATGGGGCAGTTCTGCTCTGTCCTATAGGGTCGCTATGAGTCGGAATCGAGTCCACGGCACTAGGTTTGGTTTTGGTTTTGGTATATTGAATGTTACAGGTTCTAGCACGACTCCATCACTGCAAAAATTTCCATTGGCTAGAGCGCTCTTCTGACTCTCTGCCTCATCTTTTTAAAGAATCAATGGAGTGACATTTCTCAAGAAAAGTGGATCTATTGTGAAGCTTTTATTCTGAGGATAATTAAGGAAATAGCATTTCTGAATGGAATTTAGAAGTTTAATTGCATTCATTGTCCTGGGCCTGCACATTTGAGGTGACGTTACAAAGCTAATTGAATGGTAGAAGGCTGAGTTGCATTAAATAACCTCTATATCCTTTACCCTCATCTGACTATCTGATTTAATATGTAAATTTTATTACTAATCTGCTAAATATGAGGACATTTAAATAAAAAGTGAAACATTTTAACAAAATAAATAACTTACCAAAAGGTTTTAAAGTTTTAGCTTTAGAAACTTCATGTCTGTTTCCAAGTTTTTTGTTTATCTTTTTCTCTTTTACTGGAAAAAAAAAAATTCAGATTAGCTGAAAGGATCATTAAATATTTACATAGTAAGAAGCTAAACAGAATTCCAGGTAAAATAATTAAATCTTTGTTGTTAATACATAACTAACCAAACAGAAAATAACAAAAATTTAGCACGTTTAATTATGCCCTCTAAGAGGACAGATTTGGCTAGAAGGGAGAGTAATATATACTTTCTACAGCAGCCTCCAGTGAGCAGTCACTGAGCAGCCATTACACAGTGACAAATGAAACCTTCGGAAACACTGTTGCTTAAGGGATTTCACATTTGCCCACGGATGAGGTAGCTCCCTCTCTAAAGTGTACAATTAAACAAAATGTTTTAAAAAGTTGAGGAAAACATCAAGCAGTAGGTGGGAGAATTCCTATATTCAGTAAAATATAGCAAAAACAACAATCAGAAACAATTTGTGTCAATAAACCTGTGAATTGCTTAAATAATACATGGTTAGATATATTACTATGCTTTTGCTAAACCTTGCCCTTATGCACATTTGCCACATAAGGAATCGTGACAGGTGTTTCCATTTTTAAAAACTTCTTTAGAAGCAACAACACACACACACACAGAGCGTGGAAAGGATTTTCTGTGAGTTGAGTAACTCTATTTTCACTTAAATGTGCAGTGTGGGTTTTGAAAGAATCCTGCTAGAAATCTGTTTTAAATTCAATATTTATATTCATTAAGTTATTATGGAGGGATGATAAACTCTTGGCATTTTATTACACATTAAAGATGAAGGAGTTACAAAACATCACTGGGGATTTATTTTTAGAAAGATTGAAGAAAAAATGACTTCCCAGAACACATATTTGACAATATCTAAAAATGGTGTTTTAAAATTATGGAGCATCTTTCAAGTTGATAGGTGAATCACAGCAGATAAAGGAAGACCCTCCTGG
This sequence comes from Elephas maximus indicus, assembly GCF_024166365.1. Lineage (NCBI taxonomy): Eukaryota > Metazoa > Chordata > Mammalia > Proboscidea > Elephantidae > Elephas > Elephas maximus. Next base: position 116,843,149 of record NC_064825.1, read on the forward strand.
AAGAAAAGAAATGAGAAAGATGTAAAAATGAACTAATATATGCATTGCCTGAAGGCTTTTTTCAATCTCTGTAACTGGCATTTTAGATTTTAATAACTCTGCTTCTGATTAGGAGAAAATTTTCAGGAAACACATATCTGATGAGGGCCTAATATCCAAAGTATATATATATGAAGAAAAAAAATTCTCCAACTTAACACTAAAAAGAAAAACAATAAAAAATTGGGCAAAGGATTAGAACAATTCATTAAAAAGGATATCAAATAGCCAACAAACAAAGATAAGACGCTCCACTTCATTAACCATTAAAACCATTGTCATGGAGTCGACTCTGAATCACAGCAACACCGTACAACAGAACAGAACTGCCCTATAGTGTTTCCAAGGCTGAAATCTTAATGGAAAAAGACCGCTACATCTTCTGCGGAGCTGCTGGTGGGTTAAAAACACCGACTTTTTTTTTTTTTTTTTTTTAATGTTAGCACCCTAACACTTTAACTATTGAGGAACCAGGGCTCCTTTCCTTAGAGAGATGCAAATCAAAACTACAATGAGAACGTCACTTCACTTCTTCTGTTCGCTTTAGCTACTGTGAGCTTAAGAACAACTTTCAGAGTCTCTTCTGACAGCCATTTTGGTCTTTTTTTCTTTCTGTCTTTTTAATGACCTTCTGTTTTCTTCATGCATGATGTCCTTGATGTCATTCCATAACTTGTCTGGTCTTTGAATATTAGTGTTCAATGCATGAAGTCTTTTCTTAAGGTGGTCTCTAAATTCAGGTGGGATACAATCGAGGCCATACTTTGACACTCCTGTACTTGTTTTAATTTTCGTCAACTTCACCTTGCTTAAGAGCAATTGATGGCCTGTTCCATAGTTGGCCCCTGCCTCGTCCTGACTGGTGGTACAGAGCTTTTTCATTCTCTTTCCACAGTCGCACTCAATTTGATTCTTGTGTATTCCACCTGGCAAGGTCCTCGTATACAGTCACTGTTTATTTTGTTGAATAAAGGTATTTGTGATAAAGAAGTCATTGATCATGTAAAATTCTATCATGCAGTCTCAGCATTGTCTTTGTCTCCAAGGCCGTATTTTTCACCTGCCAATCTTTCTTCTTTGTTCCTAATTTTTGCATTCCAGTTGCCAGTGATTATAAATATATCTTGATTGCATATTTGATCAATTTCAGACTGCAGAAGTTGGTAAAAATCTTCAATTTCTTCATCTTTGGCCTTAGTGGTTGGTGCATAAATTTGAATAATAATTATATAAACTGGTCTTCCTCCTAAGGTGTCTGGGTATTATGCTATCACTGATAACGTTTTACTTCAGGATAGATCTTGAAATGTTCTTTTTGATGATAAAGGTGATTCCATTCCTTTTCAATTTATCATTCCAGGTATAGTAGACCATACGATTGTCTGATTCCAAATGGCCGATAACAGTCCATTTCAGGTCACTGTAAGGCCGCTATGAGTTGGAATCAACTTGACGATAACAGGTTTGGTTTTTTTATTTCGAATGCCTAGGATATCAATTTTTATATGTTCTATTTCATCTTTGATGATTTCCAATTTTCCTAGGTTTGTACTTCGTACATTCCACATTTCCATTATTAATGAATGTTTGCAGCTGTTTCTTCTTATTTGGAGTTGTGCCACATTAGCAAATGAAGGTAACAAAAGCTTTACTCTATCCGTGTCATTAAGTTCAACTCTACTTTGAGGGGACAGCTCTTCCCCAGTTGTATTTTGAGTCTCTTCCAACCTGAGGGGCTCATCTTCCAGCACGATAGCAGACAGTTTTCTGCTCCTATTCACAAGCTTTTCACTGGCCAGTTTTTTCAGAAGTAGACAGCCATGTCCTTCTTCCTAATCTGTCTTAGTCTGGAAGCTCAGCAGAAACTAGTCCACTAACAGTGATCCTGCTCGTATTTGAAATATGTGTGGCAAAGCTTCCAGTGTCGCAGAAACACATGAGCCACCACAGTAAGACAAACTGACAGACACTTGGTGGATTGTAAACGTAGAACTACTATGTTGTTGTTGTTGTTAGGTGCCGTCGAGTCGGCTCCGACTCATAGTGACCCTATGCACAACGGAACGAAACACCGCCTGGTCCTGAGCCATCCTCACAATCCTTGTTATGCTTGAGCTCATTGTTGCAGCCACTGTGTCAATCCACCTTGTTGAGGGTCTTGCTCTTCTCCGCTGACCCTGTACTCTGCCAAGCATGATGTCCTTCTCCAGGGACTGATCCCTCCTGACAACATGTCCAAAGTATATAAGAGGCAGTCTCGCCATCCTTGCCTCTAAGGAGCATTGTGGCCGCACTTCTTCCAAGACAGATTTGTTCGTTCTTTTGGCAGTCCAGGGTATATTCAATATTCTTCGCCAACACCACAATTCAAAGGTGTCAACTCTTCTTCAGTCTTCCTTATTCATTGTCCAGCTTTCACATGTATATGATGTGACTGAAAATACCATGGCTTGGGTCAGGCACCCGTTAGTCTTCAGGGTGACACCTTTGCTCTTCAACACTTTAAAGAGGCCCTTTGCAGCAGATTTGCCCAATACAATGCGTCTTTTGATTTCTCGACTGCTGCTTCCATGGCTGTTGATTGTGGATCCAAGTACAATGAAATCCTCACAACTTCAATCTTTTCTCCATTTATCACGATGTTGCTCATTGGTCCACTTGTGAGGATTTTTATTTTCTTTATGTTGAGGTGTAATCCATACTGAAGGCTGTGGTCTTTGAACTTCATTAGTAAGTGCTTCAAGTCCTCTTCACCTTCAGCAAGCAAGGTTGTGTCATCTGCATAACGCAGGTTGTTAATGAGTCTTCCTCCAAACCTAATGCCCCGTTCTTCTTCATATAGTCAAGCTTCTTGTATTATTTGTTCAGCATACAAATTAAAAAAGTATGGTGAAAGAATACAACCCTGACACACACCTTTCCTGACTTTAAACCAATCAGTATCCCCTTGTTCTGTCCAAACAACTGCTTCTTGATCCATGTAAAAGTTCCTCATGAGCACAGTTAAGTGTTCTGGAATTTGCCATTCTTCGCAGTGTTATCCGTAATTTGTTACGATCTACACAGTCGAATGTCTTGGCAGAGTCAATAAAACACAGGTAAACATCCTTCTGGTATTCTCTTCTTTCAGCCAGAATCCATCTGACATCAGCAGTGATAGCCCTGGTTCCACGTCCTCTTCTGAAACCAGCCTGAATTTCTGGCAGTTCCCTGTCGATATACTGCTGCAGCTGTTTTTGAATGATCTTCAGCAAAATTTTGCTTGAGTCTGATGTTAATGATATTGTTCTATAATTTCCACATTCAGTTGGATCACCTTTCTTGGGAATAGCATAAATATGGACCTCTTCCAGTCAGTTGGCCAGGAAGCTGTCTTCCATATTTCTTGGCATAGAAGAGTGAGCACCTCCAGCGCTGCATCTGTTTGTTGAAACATCTCAATTGATATTCCATCAATTCCTGGAGCCTTGTTTTTTGCCAATGCCTTCAGAGCAGCTTGGACTTCTTCCTTCAGTAACATCGGTTCCTGATCATATGCCACCTCTTGAAATGGTTGAATATCGACTAATTCTTTTTGGTATAATGGCTCTGTATATTCTTTCCATCTTCTTTTGATGCTTCCTGCATCATTTAATATTTTCCCCTTGGAATCCTTCACTATTGCAACTCGAGGCTTGAATTTTTTCTTCAGTTCCTTCAGCCTGAGAAATGCCAGGCGTGTTCTTCCCTTTTGGTTTTCCATCTCCAGCTCTTTGCACAAGTTATTATAATACTTTACTTTGTCTTCTCGAGAGGCCCTTTGAAATCTTCTGTTCAGTTCTTTTACTTCATGAATTCTTCCTTTTGCTTTAGCTGCTCAACGCTCAAGAGTAAGTGTCAGAGTCTCCTCTGACATTCATCTTGGTCTTTTCTTTCTTTCCTGTCTTTTCAGTGACCTCTTGCTTTCTTCATGGATGATGTCCTTGATGTCATTCCACAACTCATCTGGTCTTCGGTCACTAGCATTCAATGTGTCAAATCTATTCCTCAGATGGTCTCTAAATTCAGGTGGGGTATATCCAAGGTCATATTTTGGCTCTCATGGACTTGTTCTGATTTTCTTCAGTTTCAGCCTGAACCTGCATATGAGCAATTGATGGTCTGTTCCACAGTTGGCCCCTGGCCTTGTTCTGACTGATGATATTGAGCTTTTCCATAGTCTCTTCCCACGGATGTAGTCAGTTTGGTTTCTGTGTGTTCCATCTGGCGAGGTCCATGTGTATTGTCGCTGTTTATGTTGGTGAAAGAAGGTATTTGCAATGAAGAAGTCGTTGGTCTTGCAAAATTCTATCGTTCGATCTCCGGCATTGTTTTTATCACCAAGGCCATATTTTCCAAATACTAATCCTTCTTCTTTGTTTTCAACTTTTGCATTCCAATCGCCAGTATTTATCAATGCATCTTGACTGTATGTTCGATCAATTTCAGACTTCAGCAGCTGATAAAAATCTTCTATTTCTTCATCTTTGGCCCTAGTGGCTGATGTGTAAATTTGAATAATAGTCATGTTTACTGGTCTTCCTTGTAGGTGTGTGGATATTATCCTATCACTGACAGCATTGTACTTCAGGATAGATTTTTGAAACATTCTTTTTGACAATGAATGCTACACCATTTCTTTTCGAGTTGTCATTCCCAGCATAGTAGACTATACCATTGTCCAATTCAAAATGGCCAGTACCAGTCCATTTCAGCTCACTTATGCCTAGGATATTGATGTTTATGCACTTCATTTCATTTTTGATGATTTCCAATTTTCCTAGATTCATACTTCATACATTCCAAGGCCTGATTATTAATGGCTGTTTGCAGCTGTTTCTTCTCATTTTGAGTCATGCCACATCAGCAAATGAAGGTCCCAGGTCTCCATCCACATCATTAAGGTCGACTCTACTTTGAGGTTGCAGCTCTTCCCCAGTCGTCTTTTGAGTGCTTCCAACCTGGGGAGCTCATCTTCCAGCACTATATCAGACACTGTTCCATTGCTGGTCACAAGGTTTTCACTGGCTAATGCTTTTCAGAAGTAGACTGCCGGGTCCTTCTTCCTAGTCTGTCTTAGTCTGGAAGCTCAGCTGAAACCTGTCCTCCATGGGTGACCCAGATGGTATCTGAATACCAGTGGCATAACTTCCAGCATCACAGCAACACACAAGCCCCCACAGTACGACAAACTGACAGACACGTAGGGGAGAACTACTATATGACCCAACAACCCCAATCCTAGGTACATACCCAGATCAAGTGGAAGCAAGAATGCAAATAGAAACCTGAATATTAATGTCCATTGCAGCACCATTCACAATAGCCAAAAGATAAAATATCCATCAACAGATGAATGGATAAACAAAATGGAGTATGTAAACACAATGGAACACTATTCAGCCACAAAGAAAAATGAAATTCTGATGCATGCCACTGTGTGAATAAGCTTTGAAAACATCATGTTGAGTGAATTGAATCAGTTGCAAAAGGACAAATACTGTATGTTCTCAGTTACATGAAATAAGTAAATATACAGAAACAAAAGATTATTAGTGGTTAACAGGGGTAGAAGGGAAGGGGGAAGATTTGTTTAGGAGGCACTGAGTTTATGTTAATGGTGATGGAATGATTTGGAAAAGGATAACTAATGAGAATAATTGCACAATTTCAAGAATGTAATCAGCATTACTGAATTGTACACTTAGAGATTGTAGATGTTTTGTTACATATATTTTCACCACACGCACATACACGCACAACTTCACTGGCAGCACAGGACTTGTTATATAAGAGAAGAAATAATTTTATTGGTCATTGGGTGGTGCAAATGGCTTGTGCTCAATTAATAACCTAAAATTGGTGGTTCAAACCCACCCAGTGACATTGCAGAAGAAATGACTGGTGACCTGTTTCCATAAAGATTATAATCAAGAAAATCCTATGGGACGGTTCTACTCTATAACACATGAGATCGCCATGAGTGGGAATTGACTCTATGACAATAAGTTTGATTTTGGTTTGACATGAGGTGGGGTTGGGCAAGTAAAGCACAACAGTCATGTTAAGATGATGAGACAAAATCATAATCTGGAAAGTCTGAGGTGGCTATAACACATATGTGAAAATATGTTTGAAAACATGACAGCAAATCATTTTCCAAATTTGGTGAAATGTGTAAATTCAGATCAAGAAATTTAAAGAGACTCAAAAAGAATAAGTACACACATACATACACAAATGATGATAATGTCAATTACACTTTTGCCATGACTTCGCAACTATTCCAGTTTCAACGGAATTGCACTGACATCTCCCCCACCGCCATGGTAACTTTAATGGTAAGAGTGAAGTATCTTTCCGTCATGCAGGTCTCCATGGGATGGTACGGATCATCTACAGGGTTTTTTTTTTTTTTTTCCCCTGGAATTGCCCCTCATCTTTTCTCTCTGGGGAATGTGTAAGGCATCCTAGTTAATTAGAAACCACAACAAGACAATTTTTATTAAGCCTCTCAGATAATTTCACATAATCAACCAGTTATGCCCTACTTCCTCAGGGGACACTGTGAAGGGGGAGAACAACCATAAATTCTTCCTACCAAAGAAAGAGAAGCAATAATTTGGGAGAAGAAAATCCAATTTTTTATTAAAGGCAAGTGGGTAAGAATTGTCCTCTGCTGGGATTATCACCTGGCTCCTGGTAATTTCTCATGATCCATGGCTTCTGACTGTAGACACTCTTATGGCCGCGTATAGCTAATCCCTTCACTACACCACAGATATTACCTCCTTTATTAACTGGGGTTCCCTGGGTCCTTATGGGGGGCATTAAGTTCTTTTATCTGAGTATCTGCCCCAAATCTACTTGATTTGTATGAGCTGCTTGTGGCATTTGGATACTCCAAGTGAACAGAGAGCTGGGAATATCTGAAAACCTCATCATCAGCATCACCGAAATGAATTGACTCAGGTTAGAGCTTTCGGGACATCTAGTGAATTTGAATTTTATGCATCAAAAGTTCATTTATTTTTATTGTAAATATGTCCTATGCAATATTTGGTTAGTAACAAATGTTCTTTGTGTACAAATATTTGCTAAGAAATAAATACACTTAGTGTAAGTATGAAGCATGCAATAACTGATAAACTGGGACTAGTTTTAAGATGAGCATTAACAGCGTGAAAACATGGCCTTTTGCTGTTTTAAGTGTTATTGCTGTATCCTTTGTTTGTTATGTGTTTTCCTTGGTAAATTGTCTACAAATAGGTCTGATTTTTCAAAGTAGGCACTGAAACTGAGTAGACAGAAAAATACATTGAGTGTTTTTTAAAAGTTACAGAACTGGGGAGAATGCACTAAACCTAACATCAATCCAAACTTATATCACGGTGTCCACATACCTTTGTTTCTTGTCTGCTTAGGAGGGAGGTGTCTCAAATGAATCCATTAAGATGTTCAGAGCAAGTCATAGATACTCTTCTTCACACAAGAAGGATGGGAGGAATAGAACAATCCAGATATTTTAGAGGGAGGTAGTAAGTGACAGTGAAAAAGGAGATTGACTCAATACACACTAGTATGATTTCTAGGAAAACATTGAAGGCTTCAGAGTGGTAGGCTTGGTAGTGAGTTCTGAATCCCTTTGCTCAAGGCAGTGCATCTCCTATCCTACAGAAAATCCTATGATAGCAGGTCCTGTGATTAGTAAATTCCAGGTAAAATTTCCCAGACATAGGCTTATCATTCTTATATAGTGGTGAATAGAGACCTGGAAGGCAGAATGGGACTCAGTGGAGAAACAGCAGACAAATTTACCTAGGAAGAAGGGGTGGAGGTGGTTAAAAAACTCCAGTATTGTCTTGCCCCTCCACCCCCAATTTTCTGAATCAGGTTGCCAAAAATTGACACCAAGAATTAGCAGATTCTTTGATGACTGCTACTCCAGGTGTCACAGAACCAAGAATCATCCTTAACAGAAAACTGCCGCAAAGTGACTCTGGACTGAAGTTCTTCCAGTCTGTAAGTGCAAAGCTTCTTGGCAGCTCCGGCAAGATCCAACCTGATAGTTGTGTAGGCTAAACCTTGGCATTCCATTACAGCCCACGAGTAATATCCTGTATTTTATGTCACTGAACTTTTTGAACTCAAGCTACTGTTCCAATTCAAAAAGCATGTTTGCAAAGTTCTAGAGTCATCAAGAGGACATTGAATGTGGGGAAAAGAAAAACAAAAAAGAATTGCCAGGAGTCGGTACTAACTCATATCAACCCATAGGATAGACTAGAACTGCCCATTAGGGTTTCCAAGGCTGTAATCTTTATGGAAGCAGACGGCCACATCTTACTCCAAAGGAGCAACAGCTGACTTTTCAGTTAGCAGCCCAACCCTTAACCCCTGTGTTGCCTAACAGGGCTTCTCATTCAATGTGAGAGGTGATTAAAAGGGAATCCAAGTGGTTTAGACTACAGCAGCTTCATTAGCTCCATTCAGGACATTTCCCCTTTATTTCCTGACTTTCTTATGTAACTATAAGTGATGACAAGGGTGGGACTTACAGGTGATATGCTTGGAAATTACAGTGTTGTTCTCTTTCATTTCTCCATTGTACAGTTTCCAGGGGGAAAAAATGCAATATATGATACAATAAATGCACACATATTTTAAATGCCATACAGACGCCATCATTGCCTCAATGTTGTATTAAAGGAAATAAAGCACATAAAATGAAATTCTCAAAATCTTCAAATACTGACAGAAACCTAGATTTTAGTGGCAACAGATCCAGATCTTGTGTCTTGAACCTTATGAAAAGTTTGCCTTTTTTTTTTTTTTAAAGGAGAACTGATGACAAGCAACTGTCAAGAGCTCAGCTGCTATCAAAAAGTTTGGTGGTTCAAACCTATCCAGTAGCCCTGAGGGAAAAAGACCTGGCAATCCGCTTTCATAATGATTACAGCCAAGGAAACCCTACAAGGCAGTTTTACTGTGTCACATGGGCTCACTATGACTCTAAAATTGACTCAGTGGTAGCTAGCAACGATAACAATTTAAAAATAAATTAAAATTACAAATGCAAATTGACCCTAAATGTGAACATTTAGTTAGAAAAAGTAATAAAACATTTTAAAATTATAAACATACAGCTAAAGTCACAAACAGCAACAAAAGAATAAATGTGTTTCTATCCCAGGTTTTACAAGATATATCACTATGTGACTGCATTGCTAAGTCCCCACCCACAGCCCTTAAAGAGGCTCAAACTTAAGCTTTATTAACTTCAAATTATCTCTGCCTCTCTCTACACGAATAAGAAAATCTCACAAGATTTCTCAAACCAAAACGGAAGTACACTAAAGAAAATTGTGATGTCTTTGTGTACATGAAATTAAGACTATTGTCTCAATATTAACAACTTCGTGGTTTTATTATAAATGTATGTGCTGCAAACATTGCAGAATTCATTTAAAGTGTAATCTATGTTATATCAGACTATAATGTTTCAGAAGTATCCTCCAATCATGGGAAGTGGGATCTTCTACAGTTTATTTTAGGTAAAATCAGATTTAGCAACTACTTTTCCATCCTCTGGTAGGAAGAAAACGTGTCCACTCTGTCTACAAGTTTAATTTCTTTAGGTAATACTACATGAACGCTGAAACCAATGCCTCTGTTTCTTCCCAGAAGAGAGAACTGGATTAAATGGGCCATCAGAATCTAACAGTACTGACTGAATTCATTCTAGTGGGAGTCACAAGGCGCCCTGAGCTGCAGCTCCCCCTATTTGCAGCCTTCCTTGTCATCTACATGATCACAGTAGTTGGAAACATGGGCCTGATCATCTTGACCAAGGCAGACTCCCACCTACAGACACCTATGTATTTTTTTATCAGACACCTGGCCTTCGTTGATCTTGGTAATTCTACTGTGATTTATCCCAAGATGCTAGTAAATTTTGTTGTGGATCAAAATACCATATCCTATTATGCTTGTGCCACACAAATGGGTTTTTACATTCTGTTCATTATCAGTGAATTCTTCATCCTGTCGGCAATGGCCTATGACCGCTATGCAGCCATCTGTAACCCTCTGCTCTACAATGTTATCATGTCCCAGAAACTTTGCTATGCACTTGTGGGCATTCCATATCTCTACAGCACCTTTTTGTCCCTGATGGTCACCAGTAAGATTTTTATATCGACCTTCTGTGGCTCTAACATCATCAGTCATTTCTACTGTGATAATACTGCCTTGATACCTTTGCTCTGCTCAAATGCACGAGAAATAGAATTGTTGATCATAATATTTTCAGCACTTAATTTAATTTCCTCTCTTCTGGTAGTCCTGGTCTCCTACTTGCTGATTCTGACAGCTATATTTCAAATGAATTCTGCTGAGGGCAGGAAAAAAGCTTTCTCCACGTGTGGTTCTCATCTGACAGTGGTGGTTGTGTTCTATGGAACTCTGTTATTTATGTATCTTCAGCCTAAATCTGCTCGTTCCTCTGATACTGACAAAATGGCGTCCATGTTTTACACTTTAGTCATCCCCATGCTGAACCCCTTCATTTACAGTTTAAGGAACAAAGAAGTAAAACATGCCTTTAACAGGGTGTTCAAGAGGCCATGCAAACTTCTATTTGATACTCAATAGATAATATTGTTTTAATGAATTTTTGAAAATGGCAAATGCCACATAAAAACATTTCTAGTATACACAATTACATTCTCTTTGGTTCCAGAGTAAAGACATAGTATAAAGCACATACAAGTGATTGCTTTCCTTATACTCATCCAAATATATTTTAATCATAGTATTTTGGATCTCAAATTAAATGTTATACCATTCCTGTGTTTCCTTGTTTCTCTTTCAATGTTTCCTTATGTGATTTTGTTGAAAAGCAGACTTTACGCAATGGAATACCTATTACACTCTACAGCAGTAAATTATGTGTGTATATTTGTAAGCGTTTTTGTAAAGATGGTAGGGGTCTTCGGAATCTTATTTTCATTGCATTTTCTGATCCTAAAACAACAGTATAAGCAAAATTGGAGACCAAGAGTTATTTATTGTCTCTGTTGATACAATGAATAATTTACGGGTATTGTTTCCTTTTTAATGTGATTATCATTTCTTATTTACACTGTACTCAAATATGTGTAAAGTGTGCTAGAATATTTTGCTTGGTTATCATTTAATTTGATATCCTTTCTCCTGAGCTAACTAGTGCCTTGTATGATGATTCTGATTTTGGCTATATTTCAGATGCAGAAACTAGTTAGTCAAGAAAAATATAAAAAAAGGATAATAAAAAGTGAATACACTTGGAGAATAGGAGGAAGGGTGAACAAAGATATTATGCATGCCTGATGGGAAGAACTAAAGTATTTATTAAAGGTGATGATTGATGCAAAATCTGATGATAAAAAAGCATTGTAAGAACCAAGAGAATATGTTGATACATTTTCTGATTCATATTCTCAATATGTTGGAGAACATTTACGTGTAAAAAAGGAAGGAAAACACATCAATAGAGCGTGTTACCTTAAAGTGAAACAGTTTTATTGCTTAACACCGACATATGTTATTAATGGCAAAATGTGGATTTACGATCATTCCTTTATAGAAGATGTATAAAATAATGTTGAGCTCATGTCTACTGAATAAACAGATATTCTACTGAAGTAGTAAATGCTTCTAATGTTTATTCACTGAAAAAATTTTTGGGACAAATACATAATTTCAAATTCTTCCTTCCAAACAAAAAAAAAAAAAATTTGTTCCATTTTCCACACTTTGTTCATTTTGGCCAAATATGAGATTAATTACAAAATGATTATCAATCAAGTACCATAATTTACTGAAAACAAAGGCAGAATAGTGTTTACTCTATGTTCTTTCTTGGCATCAGAGAATTCTAAGAGAAACTTGTAATCTGCTAAATAAAATGGCTGGTAAAATGGATGTGAACAAATTTTACCATCCTGCTGACAGTCATCACCTGCTGTGGGTTTTGACCTAATCTCCACTAGCACTTGTGCCATAATCCAGAGAAATACAAACTTCAATACATCTAAAGTGCATTTTTCCTTCATTTGCTTGAATACTTAATAATGTCTGACAGAGCTAGAAAACATACACAATACCCAGCACTGAATTGAAACTGAAACTTCATTTGAGATGCAAACTAATTACATATTCTGGAAATAATAGAAACTGTTTAAGAATTTCTGAATAGCAAGTTATGTCAGGAAAAAAACAAAACAAAAAACTTTGCCTTCAAGTCGATTCCAACTCATAGCAACCCTACAGGAGAGTAGGACTGCTCCAAAGGGTTTCCAAGGAGCAGCTGGTTGATTCAAAATTCAAACTGCCATCCTTCCGGTTAGCAGCGAAGCTCTTAATCACTGTGCCACCAGGGCTCCCTGTCAGAAAAGCTACTGTAATTAAACAGGTAATCAGAAAATTAAGTATGAAATCATAACATCACGGTTATTAGTAAGATTACAGATTTAGGAATAGATTTAATTCAGAGTATTATTTAATATAATAATTTTCTCTACATGTAGCTTATATTTGCTATATGATTATATATGTATATATAATCATATATATATGATTTAAGGCTACATTGCATTGACAAAATAGAGATATTATGACCTCAAAATAAACACATTTCATATAAAAGAAATACAGGTAGTCCCCAACTTATGATGTATTTTAGTTAAGACAGACTGCATCTATGACCATCCATTTTTTAACATACATTTTATTAACAGTAATATATACTACATAAATGCTGCAGGGTATAATTTATAGATGATATAATTCTCAGATATTCATTCACAGATATTCAATTTTATGATTTATTGTTCAAAACACTGCCATATAGATTTAATTTTCTAAATTAAATCTGGGGCTTCAGTTTGAAAACTAAACACTGATACCTTTGCTAAAGTTGATAAGCAGATTCTGGAAGCAGTGAGATGTTACAGCAAAATGTATGAAGAAAAAAAGAAATGCACCATACAAACAACTCTAATTTTCTGACCAGAAATGCCATGCACATTCCCAGGGACAATCCAGGTGAACCAGAACTTCCACATGTAGAGTTACTACTGCAAACGACAAAATGTGAACATTGACAGGTTTTCTCCATTGCAGAGTAAACTATTATGATTTGTGTATTTTTTATATATGTATGTATGTATTGGAGCCCTGGTGGCATAGTGGTTAAGAGCTTGGCTGCTAACCAAAAGGTCAGCATTTTGAATTCACGAGCCTCTCCTTGGAAGCCCTATGAGACAGTTCTACTCTGTCATACAGGGTTGTTATGAGTCAGAATGAACTTGGTGACCAAGGGTTTGGTTGTTTTTTTGCCTTTTTTTTTTTAATACATTTGGAGACCTGGTGGTGCAATGGTTATAGCACTCAACTGCTAAACAAAAATTGCCCGTTTGAACCCATCAGCCTCTCCATGGAAGAAAGATGCAGCAGTCTGCTTCCATAAAGATTTGCAGCCTTAGAAACACTTTGGAGCAGTTCTACCCTGTCCTATATTGTCACTATGAGTTGGAATCGACATGACAGCAATAGGTTTGGTTGGGTGTTTTGGTTCACTCAATATAAAACTCAAAAAACCAAACCCATTGCCATCAAATCAATTCTAACTCATATGGACCCTATAGGACAGAGTAGAACTGGCCTCTAAGGTTTTCTAGGAACTGATGGTCGTTTGAACTGCCAACATTTTGATTAGCAGATGAGCTCTTAACCACTAACCCACTAGAGCTCCATTCATTATAAGCATTTATTTATTAAGCCAAACTTCAAGAATCAATACCCCATTAAATTTATATTTTACTTTGTTACTTAGGAAATAAATGCTGGTGGCACAGTGGTTAAGAGCTTGGCTGCTGACCAAAAGTTTAGCAGTTCAACTCCACTGCCACTCCTTGGGAACCCTATGGGGCAGTTCTATTCTGTGCTATAGGGTCACTGTGAGTTGGAATTGACTCAGTGGCAACAGGTTTGGTTTGGTTTTGGTTATTTCAGAAATAACACAATTCTTAAAATCCTAGCACTCAGAAGAAAGGAATAAATTGAAGAATGTGATAAAGCATTAACGGGCAAAATACATACTAAAGGAAACCCTAGTGGCATAGTGGTTAACAGCTATGGCTGCTAACCAAAAGGAAGGCAGTTTGAACCCACCAGGCACTCCTTGGAAACCCTATGGGGCAGTTCTACTCTGTCTTGTAGGGTCGCTATGAGTCGGGATCGACTTGAAGGCAACGTGTTTGGTTTTGGTATTTTTATACATATTAAATAGTCGATACATGCATTTATCAACTATTTAATATGTATATTGGGTGGATGGAGTAAAGTTTTCAGGACTTTCATCTGCTCTTGTGGCACAACTCAAAATGAGAAGAAACAACTGCAAACATCCATTAATAATCGGAACCTGGAATGTATGAAGTATGAATCTAGGAAAATTGGAAATCGACAGAAATGAAACGGAACACATAAACATCAATATCCTAGGCATTAGTGAGCTGAAATGGACTGGTATTGGTCATTTTGAATTGAGCAATTATATAGCCTACTATGCTGGGAATGACAACTTGAAGAGGAATGGTGCTGCATTCATCATCAAAAAGAACATTTCAAGATCTATCCTGAAGTACAACGCTGTCAGTGATAGAATAATATCCATATGGCTACAAGGAAAACCAGTTAATACGACTATTATTCAAATTTATGCACCATCATTAGGGCCAAATATGAAGAAACAGAAGATTTTTATCGGCTGCTGCAGCCTGAATTTGATTGAACGTGCAATCAAGATGCATTGATAATTACCGGCCACTGGAACGCGAAAGTTGGAAACAAGAAGAAGGATCGGTAATTGGAAAATATGACCTTGGTAATAGAAACAAAGCTGGCGAGTGAATGATAGAATTTTGCAAGACCAACGACTTCTTTATGACAAATACCTTCTTTCACCAACATGAACGGCGACTATATGCATGGACCTCATCAGATGGAACACATAGAAATCAAATTGACTACATCCGTGGAAAGAGACGATGGAAAAGCTCAATATCATCAGTCGGAACAAGGCCAGGGGCCGACGGTGGAACAGACCATCAGTTGCGCATAAGAACGTTCAAGCTGAAACTGAAGAAAATCAGAGGAAGTCCACGAGATCCAAAATATGACCTTGAGTATATCCCACCTGAATTTAGAGACCATCTGAAGAATAGATTGGATACATTGAACACTAGTGACTGAAGACCAGATGAGTTGTGGAATGACATCAAGGAGATCATACATGAAGAAAGCAAGAGGTCATTGAAAAGAAAGGAAGGAAAAAAAAGACCAAGGTGGATGTCAGAGTAGACTCTAAAACTTGCTCTGAAATGTCCAGCAGCTAAAGCAAAAGGATGAAGAAAAAGAACTGATCAGAAGATTACAGAGGGTGGCTCGAGAAGACAAAGTAAAGTATTATATTGACATGTGCAAAGAGCTGGAGATGGAAAACCAAAAGGGAAGAACACCCTCAGCATTTCTCAAGCTGAAAGAACCGAAGAAAAATTCAAGCCTCAAGTTGCAATAGTGAAGGATTCCATGGGGAAAATATTAAACGACGCAAGAAGAATCAAAAGATGGAAGGAATACACAGAGTCATTACACCAAAAAGAATTAGTCGATGTTCAACCATTTCAGGAGGTAGCATATGATCAGGAACCGATGGTACTGAAGGAAGAAGTCCAAGCTGCACTGAAGGCATTGGCAAAAAACAAGGCTCCAGGAATTGATGGAATATCAACTGAGATGTTTCAACAAACAGATGCAGCGCTGGAGGTGCTCACTCGTCTATGCCAAGAAATATAGACGACAGCTTCCTGGCCAACTGACTGGAAGAGATCCATATTTATGTCTATTCCCAAGAAAGGTGATCCAACCAAATGTGGAAATTATAGGACAATATCATTAATATCACACAAGCAAAATTTTGCTGAAGATCATTCAAAAACGGCTGCAGCACTATATTGACAGGGAACCACCAGAAATTCAGGCTGGTTTCAGAAGAGGACGTGGAACCAGGGATATCATTGCTGATGTCAGATGGATCCTGGCTGAAAGCAGAGAATACCAGAAGGATGTTTACCTGTGTTTTAGTGACTATGCAAAGGCATTGGACTATGTGGATCATAAGAAATTATGGATAACATTGTAAAGAATGGGAATCCAGAACACTTAATTGTGCTTGTGAGGAGCCTCTACATAGAATAAGAGGCAGATATTCAGACAGAACAAGGGGATACTGATTGGTTTAAAGTCAGGAAAGGTGTGAGTCAGGGTTGTATTCTTTCACCATACATATTCAATCTGTATGATGAGCAAATAATACGAGAAGATGGACTATATGAAGAAGAATGGGTCAACAAGATTGGAGCAAGGCTTGTTAACAATCTGCATTATGCAGATGACACAACTTTGCTCCCTGAAAGTGAAGAGGACTTGAAGCACTTTCTAATGAAGATCAAAGACCACAGCCTTCAGTATGGATTGCACCTCAACAACTGGACCAATGAGCAACATCATGATAAATGGAGAAAAGATTGAAGTTATCCAGGATTTCATTTTATTTGGGTCCACAATCAGCACCCAGGAAGCAGCAGTCAAGAAATCAAGAGATGCATTGCATTGGGTAAATCTGCTGCAAAGGACCTCTTTAAAGTGTTGAAGAGCAAAGATATCACCCTGAAGACTAAGGTGCGCCTGACCCAAGCCGTGGTATTTTCAGTTGCATCATATGCATGTGAAAGCTGGACAATGAATAAGGAAGGCCGAAGAAAAATTGATGCCTTTGAATTGTGGTGTTGGCGAAGAATATTGAAGGAACCAACCCAAAAACCTAGTGCCATTGAGTTCATTGAACGTATCATGAACTGCCAAAAGAACAAATAAATCTGTCTTGGAAGAAGTCCAACCAGAATGCTCCTTAGAAGCAAGGATGGCGAAACTGGATCTTACATACTTTGGACATGTTGTCAGGAGGGATCAGTCCCTGGAGAAGGACATCATGCTTATCAAAGTAGAAGGTCAGGGGAAGAGAGGAAGACCCTCAATGAGGTGGATTGATAACAGTGGCTGCAACAGTGAGCTCAAGCATAACAATGATTGTAAGGATGGCTCAGGACCGGGCACTGTTTCGTTCTGTTGTGCATAGGGTTGCTATGAGTCAGAACTGGCTCGACGGCACCTAACAACAACAACAACGACATATTGAGGCAAAACTGAAAAAAAACATAAAATTAATCATTTAAAAGTATGTATTCAGGGGCTTTCAGGGGCTTTCAGTCTATTCAGAATGCT
This sequence comes from Elephas maximus indicus, assembly GCF_024166365.1. NCBI lineage: Eukaryota > Metazoa > Chordata > Mammalia > Proboscidea > Elephantidae > Elephas > Elephas maximus. The sequence continues at coordinate 116,860,594 of NC_064825.1, forward strand.
GTGCAGCCATCACTTTATCTAGCTCCAAAATATTTCCACCACCCCTAGACACGACTCTATATGGATTAAGAAATGTCTTCTCAACCTCTCTAACCCCACTCAGCCCCTAACAACCACTAATCTGCTTCCTATGAGTTTTCCTATTCTGTTTGGTTAATATAAGTGAAAACATTGAATATGTGACCTATTGTTGCTGGCTTCTCTCATATGGCATGAGTCTCCCAGGTTGATACACATCGTAGCAAGTATCAGTGCTTCATTTTTTTATGACCGAATAATATTTCATTGCAGACCTTTTGATTAGTAGTCGTGTTCTTAACCACTGTACCACCAGGATTCCGTTTTCTTGCATGGATATGCCCTTTTTTTTTTTTAATCTATTTACCTGTTGATGGTCATTTGGGTTGTTTTTACTTGTTTTGCTATTGTGACTACTGCTGCTGTGAACATTTGTGCACAAGTATTTGTTTGAATACCTGTTCTCAATTCTTTTAGGCATATACCTAAAAGAGGATTTGCTGAGTTAAGAGGTAATTCTGTAGTTATCTTATTGTGGAATCATCAAATGGTTTTCCACAGTGGCTGCAAATGTTATAATCTCAACAACAGTGTATGAGGCTTCCAGTTTCTCCCAACTCTCTTAAACACTTTATTTTTAATTTTTTTTTAATTATTACATTCTTTCTCATTGGTGTGAAACGGTATCTCATTGTGATTTTTATTTGAGTTTCTGTAATAGTGGCATAGTGGTTAAGTTCTATGGCTGCTAACCAAAGGGTCAACAGTTCGAATCCACCAAGCACTCCTTGGAAACTCTATGGGGCAGTTCTACTCTATTCTATAGGGTTGCTGAGTCAGAATCGACTCGATGGCACTGGGTTTTTTTTTTTTTGGTTTTTTATAATGTCTAATGAACATCTTTTCATGTTCTTATTGACCATAATGTATACTTTCTTTGGAAAAATATTTATTTGAGGAGCTTCCTAATTTTTTAATTGGGTTAGATGTCTTTTTGTGGTTAAGGGTGTTTTTTACTTAATCTGGGTTAAAAAAAAAATGCCATCGAGTTGATTCTGACTCATAGTGACTGTATAAGACAGAGTAGAACTGCCCCACAGAGTTTCCAAGTACAGCCTGGTGGATTTGAACTGCTGACCTTTTGGTTAGCAGCCAAGCACTTAACCACTATACCACCAGGGTTTTCAGTAACCCTATTATGAATCCTAATTAGATGTATGATTTGCAAATATATTTTCCAATGCCTTTTCACTTTTTTGTGTGTTAAAAAAACTTTATTTTTTATTTTGGTTTGGTTTCTATAGTTTTGTAGCATGTTTTGAAATTGCAAATTCTCCAAATTTGCTCTCCTTTTTCTAGATTGTTAGAGTTATCTGAGCCTATTTCCATCATGTATTGATTTTAGGATCATCTTTTTTCTTTAAAAAAAAAAATACTGACATTTTGCTAGGGACTGCATTAAATATAGAGAAATTTTACATTTGGAGAGTATCATCAACGCTTTGTAGTTTTCAGTGTATAAGTCTTGCAAATTTTTTGTTAAATTTATCAACATTTATTTTATCTTCATTGATAATATTTTTAATATATTGTGCTCTTGATTGTGTTTTCGTATTGTACAGCACTAGTGTGTAGAAATGCAACTGATTTATGAGTGTTGATATTACATACTACAACTTTGCTGAATACTTTTTGTAAGCTCAACACTTTTTTATAGATTCTTTAAGATTTTTCTATTTATTAGACCACACCATCTACAAAAGAGATCATTTTATTTTCACTTTCCAATTTGATTCCTTTAATCTTTTTCTTGCCTAATAATTTTTTTTTTTTTTTAATATACAATAGGAACTTGGGAGAAAACTTACCATCAGCTTTATAGCCTTCACATCCCTTTCTACGTTTTCTAACATTTAACAAAAACAGTTTTAGTTTCTCATTATATGATATGTAGTTACTAAATACCTTAACAGAATTGGTTGTAGTTTCAGGCACCACCAACTGTCAATTTGTCATACTGCAGTGGCTTGCATGTTACTGCGATACTAGAAGCTATGCCACTGGTATTTCAAATACCAGCAAGGTCACCTGTGGTGGACAGGTTTCATCAGAGCTTCCAGACTAAGACAGACTGGAAAAAGAACCTAGCTACCTACTTCTGCACAAACGGGCTAGTGAAAGCTTTATGGGTAGCACATATTTTGGACATGTTTCCAGATGGGACCAGTGCCCAGAGGACATCATGCTTAGCACTAATTGTGAGGTTGGTGCAACACTGGGAACTGTTTCGTTCTGTTGTACATAGAGTCACTATGAGTAAGACCCAACTCGATGGTACTTAACAACAACAACAGTTCCAGGGAAAATAGTTGAAGATAAGTCATAGTCATGAATATAAACAAACAGAACAATAAACTAACCTACAAAGTTTGACAAAATTATTTCCTCTGAAAGGAAAAGTTTAGAAAGATGGGGTAGCTAAATATACCTTTAATAGTAGTCTCTAATGAGCTCTATAACTTATTAAGCGTTGTTATTGTTGGATTGGGGAAGACTCATTAAAAACCTACTATATGCAGATGATACAACCATGCTTGCTGAAAGTGAAGAGGACATAAAGCACTTACTGAGGAAGAAAAGACTATAGCCTTCAGTATGGGTTATACCTCAACATAAAAAAGACAAAAATCCTTACAACTGGACCAATGAGCAATATCATAAAAATGGAGAAAATATTGATGTTGTTAAGAATTTCATTTTACTTGGCTACATAATCAGCAACCATGGAAACAGGAATCAAGAAATCAAACCACTTATTGCATTCAACATATCTGCTGCAAAACACCATGTCAAATTGTTAAAAAGTGAAGATGTCACTTTGAGGACTAAGGTGCACCTTACCGAAGGCATGGTATATATAATCATCTCATATGCAAGAGTAACTTAGACAATGAATACAGAAGAACAGAGAATAATTGATACATTTGCATTATGGTATTGGGGAATAATATTGAATATAACATAGACTGCCAGAATAAAGAACAAAACTGTCTTGGAAGAAGCACAGCCAGAAGTCCCCTTAAACATGAGAATGGTGAGATTTCATCTCATATTCTTTGAACATGTTACCAGGAGGGACTTATCCTTGGAGAAGGACGTGATGCTTGGTCAGCAAAAGAGAGCAAGACCTTCACTGAGTTGGACTGACACAGTGGCTGCAACAACGGGCTCAAGCACTGCAACTATCGTGACGATAGCCCAGGATGGGGAGTGTTTCGTTTTGTTGTACCTAGGGTCTCTGTGAGTTGTTACCAATTTGAATGCACCTAACAACAACAACAGTGATGTTATTACTATATTACAATTATATGGTTTTATTATAAATGTATGTGCTCCAAACATCGCTGAATCTATGTCATACCAGTGTATAATAAGTTTCATGTGTATCCTCCAATTTTGGGAAGTAGGATCTTCTATAATCTAGTTTAAAATCACATGGGGGAATTATTTTTTCTATACTCTAGTATGAAGAAAGGGTCTCCATTCTGTCTACAAGCAATATAATTTGTTTAGATAATGCCCTATGAAAACTAATATCAATACCTCTGTTTCTTCCTGGAAGAGATTTCTAGACTAAATGGGACAGCAGAATCTAACAATGCAACTAAATTAATTATACTGAGAGTCACAGAGCAAATTGAAATGCAGTTTCCTCTTTTTGGCAGCTTCCTCATCTTCTACATGATCACACTGTTGGGCAACCTGGGAGTGATCATCGTGACCTAGATGGTCTCCCACCTTCACATATCTATGTATTTTTTTTTATCAGAAACTTGGCCTTGATTGATCTTGATAACTCTACTGTTGTTTATCCCAAGATGTTAGTGAATTTAATTTTGAATCAAAATACTATTTCCTATTATGCATGTGCCAGACAAATAGCTGTCTTCCTCTTGTACATTATTTGTGTATTTTATGTCCTGACAACCATGGCCTATGACCACTATGCGACCATCTGTAACCCAATGCTCTACAATACTGTCTTGTCCCAGAGACTTTGTCACGTGCTTGTTGGTATTCCACACCTCTTCAGTACCTTTTAATCTCTGATTCTCACCAGTAAGATACTTACATTGACCTTCTGTGATACTTATGTCGTTGTTCATTTCTATTGTGATGATGTTCCCTTGGTACCTTTTCTCTGCTTGAATGCATGAGAAATTGAATTATCGATCATAATGTTTTCAGCGTTTAATGTGATTTCGACCCTTGTAGTGTTTGCTGACTTATGCTGATTCTGATAGCCATATTTTAAATGCATCCTGCTGAGGGCAGGAAAAAAACTTTCTCCACATGTGGTTCTCATCTGAAAGTGATGGTCTTGTTCTATGGGTCTATACTATTATGTACCTGCAGCCTGAATCTGCTCATTCTTATCATAACGAAAAAATAAGTTCTGTGTTTTACACTTTATCCATTCTTATGCTTAACCCCTTCATATACAGCTTAAGGAACAAAGAGGTTAAAAATGCTTTCCAATCATCTTTAAGAATCAATGCAAAATTTGTATTTCACACTCAATATGCAATATTTTCTAAAAACCTATAAAAACATGCAAATGTCACTTGATAATATTTTAGCAGATATAACTGCATTCTCACATTGGAGATTTTAAATTAAATGTCTTTTCCTTCCCAAGATTTTTTATAGATGACAACTTATAGAGAACATTATGGTGAAAAACTATTGTCAGAACCAGAAGAACTTTTACATATTTTCTAGTTCATACTTCCAATGAATTTAGGTAATTTTATATTAGTAAATATGAAAAGCATCATATAAACAGGACAAATAAGTCTGGGATGAATTTTTTTTTTTTTTTTTACTGAACACTATATGCCATACAAAAAGCATTATGTTAAAAATGGTAACATTCTGAATTTATACACATTCTTATGAAGTGATATACACTTCTGCCATTATTTTAGCTTGTTGTTTCTGTTAGATGCTATTGAGATGCCTCCACCTCATGGCGATCTTCTATACAACCAAACAATACATCTCCCAATCTTGCACACCTTCATGATTGTTGATAAGTTTGAGTCCATTGTTGCATCGTAGTCACTATAAATTTTCAGGCGTAGTTACTATAAATCTTTGGGGACAAATATTTGTTTTATTTGAAGTTTTTGTTCCTTTCAAATATCTTCCTATAGTTGTGTTGTTGTTGTTGTTGTTAGGTGCCATCGAGTTGGTTCCGACTCATAGCGACCCCGTGTACCACAGAAGGAAACACTGCTGGTCCTGCGCCATCCTTACAATGGTTGTTATGCTTGACCCCATTGTTGCAGCCACTGTGTCAATCTCTCTTGTTGAGGGTCTTCCCTTTTCCACTGACCATGTACTTTATCAAGCATGATGTCGTTCTCCGGGGACTGATCCCTCCTGACAACATGTCCAAAGTATGTAAGACACAGTCTCACCATCCTTGCTACTAAGGAGCATTCTGGTTGTACTTCTTCCAAGGCAGATTTGTTCATTCTTTTGCCAGTCCATGATATATTCAATATACTTCACCAACACCACAATTCAAAGGCATCAATTCTTCTTCAGTCTTCGTTATTTATTGTCCAGCTTTCACATGCATATGATGAGATTGAAAATACCATGCCTTGGGTCAGGTGCATCTTAGTCTTCAAGGTGACATTTTTGCTTTTTGACACTTTAAAGAGGTCCTTTGTGCAAATTTGCCCAATAGGGTCGTTACAAGTCAGGATCGACTGGACGGCAATGAATTTGCTTTGGTTTCCTATAGTTAGTGCTTTTTTTAATCTTAGACACATAAATTAAGAATGTAATTACAAGAGAAAATTCTCAAACAAGTTCTGTTCCTTACACACACACACACACACACACACACAAAAGTTTTTTACTTCCTATTTAGCCTTGGCATAGAATGAATTCTGAGAAAAACTTGTGAACCAATAAATATGATGACTAGTAAAATAAGCACGTAGATAAATTTTACCATAATACTGGCAGTCTTTCTTACCCTATTTGTTGATTTTGGCCTAGTCTCCACAGGAACTTTTGCCACTAATCTAGAGAAGTACAAAGTTCGATACATCCAAAGTGCATTTTCCTTCATTTCATTGGGAATCAAACAATATTTAACACAGCTGGAAAATACACACAATACCCAATAATGAACTAAAACAGAGACATCATCATAAATATAGAAAGATAATACATCTTTAATATAGATAGATGTATGGATAATACATCATAAATATAGAAAGATAATACAAATACAAATTAAAACAGTTTGAGCAATCAGAATGACAAGCTTGGGAAACTACTGTAGGAATACAGAGGTAAATAGAAATCTATTTACCTGTAATCTTATCACCTTATTAATAAAATTACAGATTTAGGGGTAGTTTTAATTTGCATTATTAATGAGTATAGGAATACTACTCTACATGTGGTATACATATAATACATAGAGTTAGCACATAAATAATTAGAGGAATCCAAAATAAAATTTAGACAAATATGGTCTATGGCATTTGAGACTGTATTAACAAACTAAAAAAATTAATCAAAAAGAAAAATATGAGCTCAAGGGAATTTGACTGTAGTTAGTACAATACTCTGACAAATTTCAGCTGCTATAAAAAAAAAAAAAATAGTTAGTACAATACTCTGACAAATTTCAGCTGCTATAGTCTCCCCAAAGTCCAGTGTGTGTGCCCTGGGTTTAAAGAGCTCATTCTTCTTTGCTTGGAGTGCCATGAAGTCCAGAAGTGCCTGAATTCCAGTAAGTGGCTCAGTCTAGGTTACCAGGAATGTCTTGGGGCTTACCTCCGTTGTTCTCTGTCTCTTAGGAATCAAGTTCCTGTTCTACTTGTAAAATGTCTGAATATTTTTGTCTGCTGCATTTTTTTTTTTTTTTGCAATTTTCTAGTCATTTGTGGAAATAAGTCTGATCCTAAAAAACCAAAGCCAACCCCAGTTACCACTGAGTAAATTCTGACTCATAGCAACCCCATGTGTGTCAGAGTAGAACTGTGCTCCTTACAATTTTCAGTGGCTGATTTTTCAGAAAAAGATCACAACACCTTTCTACTGAGACATCTCTGCCAACCTATTTGTTAGTAACCTAGCACTTAACCATCTACATCACCCAGAGATTCCTAGTGACATAATAGAAGGGAATACAAACCTGAAAATTTTTTATTAGAAATATGTATACCTTTTTTCTAATTCCAGACAGAAATCTTAAACTTTTAAAAAGATAGCAGACATTTGGTGCATGGTATAAGTCCTTCAATATCGTGGTTGATGACTAGTAAGGCTTAGGCTAAAAAAGTGAAAGCACTCTGTGTGGGGAAAAGAAAGGAATTTAATTAATTCTCAGAGTGGAAGAAAGAAGCCAGAGCTGTGGAGAGGCAACACAATGACTCTCTCTCTAGTCTAATAAATATCCAATGAATTTACACAATTCAAGAAATTATTTGATTAGCCATTCATTTTTATTGGAATAAAGAATGACCTGTGTCAAGTAGGTTGGCCAATTAAATATGTTAATTTGAAGAATGAAAATGCTCAATAAAGCCTCAAAGTCAGAGTGTTCTTTAAACTCACTTTATTAATTCCCTTTATCTATAATCTCATTTTTTTGTTCTTAGAATTACTATGAATAAAGGGACGCCAGTGGAAATGGTGAAGTCCCAAGCTATAGAGGCATATTCCTCCATAGAAACACTAAAAAAAAAGAAAAAAAAAAAAAAAAACAGCCCCAATAAAACTTGTCAGAACTCTAAAAAGTAATCCAAAGTTTATCAAAGCCAGATTAAGCTGAATCAAGAAAAATACAGCTTAAACAGAGTAGGAGAGCTTTGTGGTGTTTTTACTTTGCTTATTACTTCCTCCTCTTTGGTGCAGTGGTAGGTGGTCTCGAAGACATCAGCCTACCTTACAAGTGTGAGCACCTGGTTCCAGATGGAACAGGAAGGACCCTGTTCATAGGAACTGTGTTTATCGGTTTGAACTTATCTGTGGGTTTCTTAAGCAATGACACAAGTTCTTTGACTTTTTTTTCCCCCAACTGGAGGCTCTCTCAGGCAAAAAACAGCTAAACTGGGACATTCCACAAAATAAATAAATAAATAAGAAAGACAAATGAACAGACATTTGCTGCCTGGGATAAAGTATTACAGTCAAAGAAACAAAAGCATAGAAGAAAAAGCTGAGGAAACTATTATTTTCTTTCTTTACTTTCTCTTATCTTTTTTTTTTTTTCTTGAACTAATTTTACTGAAGGGTGATATGCTCTTGGCATTATTTTAGACATTAGAGAAAAATAATTGTCAAAAGTGTTGGGCATCCATTTTTTAAAAGATTGAAGAAAATATAAGCCTCCCAACCAAAAAAAAAAAAAGCATGTTTATAAGAATCTCTACAGATGCTGCTCTAAAAATAAGAAACATTTCAAAACCGATTGTTTAAATTACAGGAAAACGAATATATATTCACCATAGAGAAAAAAGAGAAGAATGCTAAAATTAAACTGATAAGGGAAAATCAGTTGTATGATTTCCTGAGGGTATTTTTCAATCTCTGTAACAGAATCTTGAGTTTTAACCAGGGCTTTTATGATTCCACTGTTGAAAGCAAGTGGAAGTTTGGAGAAAATATATGCAATAATCTTAATAGATTTTTGACAGCTGGCAGCCACAGAACCATGATCTGTGAGAGAAGGGAGGCATTTGCTGTTCCCACACGTCAGGGTTGGTGAGGGAGGTGGGCACAAGGAGAGTTTTTAATTTTGTTGAGATAAGGACACAAATCCAGAGTCTGGAAAGGTGAAGATGTTTGGAATATATGAAGCTGGATAACGGCCTAAGAAACGTAGGCAGTGAAGGTAAAAAAAAATATATCTTTGGCCAATTACAGACTTTGTATGAACCCTAAACAACACACACTAGCTGAGAATTTCTAAGGTCAGGGCATGAACAACTACCAGGAAAGTGAAAGAGCCAGGAGCATGTACAATGGAAGCCTAGTAGAGTTCACAACAACTTAGGATATGTTAAAAATCTGCCATGCCACAGTGAGTAAAATCATTGAACACAAGGCTCTCCGTAGAGACAGCAGAAGTAAAAGAACTAAACTCGCCCTTACAAAAAGGCTCCACTAAATTCCACTCTAACAAGGCTCAAAATTAAACCTCAAAAGGATTAAGCTGATTTGCAAGTATTTAAGCTGGTGGCCAAAACACAATGCTGGCTAAAGAAAGGTCAAAATGTCCATAGACTTATAGTGCAATGTCCACAATGTACAGCATCCAAAGAAGTATTTCTTGGTAAGTTAAAAAGCAGGAAGATATTAACCATAACTCTGAGAAAAATCAGTCATCACTAGTGTATCCCGGAATTACCGACTTGATGAAATTAGCAGACAAGAACTTTAATTATAAACATTAGCAAAGATTTAAAGGTAAGCTTAAGCATAAAAAAGAAAAAATATATAAATTATAATAAAGAAGCAAATTGAGATTGTATAACTGAATATAACATCTGAAATGAAATTTTTACTGGATAGATTTTAAAGCAGATTAGACATTTTTCCAAGTCCGTTTCCTTGATGTCTTAAAGGGGCAGCATGGTTTCTGCTTGCCGCTTACAGTTTAAATTCAGGAAGAAAGAGATAGACTTAAAAGGAACTGTGCAAATGAAACCGGAAATTAAAGATTTGGAAAATTCTGTTGAACAGACTAAGGAAACTTGTCCTGGAAATCTTTCATCTAGGAAGCAGTTACATAATCTTTTGTTAAAGAGATTAGGCCTGTGACAGATGGTTCTAATCAACAATCCTACCATAAACCCCTTCAGCTTTGACTGAAAGGGACAGAGCCAAGACAGAAGGAATGAAAGTTGCCGGCCTCCTGGAATTCTACAGAAAGGGAGCAGATCAATGGAGCAACTTGGTTGCAAACATCTGTTGTCCTTCAAGAAAAAGAAGGCACATTTCTGTGAAGTTTGCCGATCAGCAAAACTCTCGAAGGGGGCTACATTTACTTGCAAGGGTAGAATCACCCCCTCCTAGATTTCAAAAGAGTGAAACACTGCCTCCTGGGCTACAAAGAGTCAGGTCTCTACCACATCATTTCTGAAGTGTGGGGCTGCCATTCAGGTAGGCCAAGAGATGGGACTGCTGCCCAAAGCTGACAGTGCAGGCTACCACGTCCAAGGACAGAAGAATGGGGCTTATATAACTTTATTTATCCCTCACTCAGTGATGTTGACCTGGAGAGATCTGACTTGAATTCCAAATCCTCTAGTATGAATTGTGTGACTTCAAATTACATAGTTTAACTGAGCTTAGTGTACTCTGAATATGGGTACAGTAATTTCTATCTCATAGTCTTGGGTTGTGCTCATTGTGCTTGACAACTAACCTAAAGTTGGTGGTTCAAACCCAGTCAGCTGCACTGCATAAGAAAAACCTTGCAAAACCTGCTCGAGTGAATACTATAGCCAAGAAAATCCTATGGAGCAGTTCTACTCTGTGACACATGGGGTCACCATGAGTCAGAGCTGACTCCACGGGAATACGTTTTGTTTTGTTTAATATCTACCTTACATGAATGGGTTAAATAATGTATTTATCACAGTATATACTAGACATTTTCTTTGAACAATAAAGTTAAAATAAATCTTATTTAATAACAATAATGTCATTGCTTCCATCACGGCTTTGCAAATGTTTCAGTTTTATTGAGATTGAACTTACATCTAGTTGTTTTCTGCCATTGCAATTTTACTCGTTGACTGTGTTTATAAGTATCTTTACATCACATAAGTCTCTGTGGGACTATTCAGATCACTTATGTTGCTTTGCTACTTTCCTTGAATTGCACCTTAACTTTTCTCACGGGGGAATATGTGAAGTGTCCTAGATAATTAGCAGGCGTGCCAAGGCTTTTTTTTTTTTAAGTCTTCCAGATGTGTGGTAAATTATCAATGAATTACATACTTCTTCCTCAGGGAATATCACAAAGAGGGAGAAAAATCAAATTCTTCCTACCGAAGAGGAGAAATAAGTTAGGAGAAGATATTTGCTGCCTCAATAAAGGTGAGCAAGTGACAATTGCCTTTCATTTTAATTATCACCTGGATCCTGGTAATTGGCCATGACTCTTGGCTTCTGACTGTAAACAGTCGTATGATTACTCACAGCTAAGCCCTTTCAAGTTTACCACAAACAGTAATTATATATTTTGTTAACCAGGGTTTCCTGGGCCCTTATGTTGTCTTCAGGGCATTCAATCCTATTAATCAAACATGTACCTCGATTATATATTATTTGTATGCGCTGCTATTGCCAAGCGTGTACTGCAAAGGAAGAGAGGTTTTTTATATTTGAAAACTTCAATTATCATCTAAGAGAATCTATTAGTGTTAGAACTTCCAGAGAAAATACAGGACACCAAGTTATATCTAAATCTCAGGTTTAAAAAAATGAGTGTTTAGTATAAATACATTCTGTACAATATCTGATTAGTGGCAATCGTTCTTTTCATAGAAATGTTTGCTGAGATTTGAGTATATTTAGTATGAGCAGGAAACATGAAATATTTGATAAACTGGGCATCATTTTAAGAGTAGCATTTCCAAATCAAATACAAGGGGTTTTGTTGTTGCTTTCATTGTTGTGGTGGTGGTTGAAGTTTTTTGGTTGTTTTCCATAGCAGGTTGCTTACAAATGAACTTGATTTTTCAAAAAGGGCATAGCAAACTGATTGAGTACACTGACAAACACATTGTATGTTTTGTCAAAGTTACAGAACAATGGATAAGTCCTTGAACCCAAAATAAATCCTACCTGATATCACCAGGTCTGCATGCTTTTGTATGCTGTCTGCTCAAATGCTTACCAGCAAATGGAGGTATTTTGAATATATTCATTGAGATGTTAAAAATAGATGATTGGATATTCTTCTCCACACAAGAAGAATGGGGAGAGGGAGTAAAATAATTCAGAAATCTTCAGAAAGAGTGGTAACTGACAGTAAATAGGAGATAAACTCAATAAATCTAGAATAATTCTTAAGAGTTTATTGAAGACCTCAAAGTGGTAGGATAGGTACTGAGTTCTGAATCACTTTACTCAAATCAGTGTATCTCATACTACGACAAAATCTTGTTACATGTCCTGTAATAAGCAAATTTCAGGTAACAATTTCAAAAGAGATTAGGCTTATCATTATTAAATAATGGTTGATTAGGGACTTGGAAGGAAGATTTGGACTTAGTTGAGAAACAGCAATTTATTTTAGTAAGAAGGGAGGTGGAGGTGGCTCCTCAATCTTTAGTATGGTCCTACACCCTATCTCCTGCATCAGGTTTGCAAAATCAACACCAAGAGCGAGCAATCCGTAGACTGACACCACTCTCCTGACCATTTGAGCAGCCACAGGACCAAAAATTATCCTTAATAGACTCCTGCTGCAAAGTGCATTTGGACTGCAGCTGATCCAAATGGTAAATATGAACCTTCTGGGTGCCCTTAGAAGGTCTTATCTGATAATTGCGCAGGCTAAACCTGTGGTAAAAAAAACCTGTAGAGTCCGTTAATTCTAATATTTCCATTCTGTATTTTACATCACTAATGTTTTGAAATCCAACTGCTGTTGCAATTTAAATATTATGGTTGCAGTATAGTACTGTATTTTTTCACAATTAATGTGCCCACACACATATAATGCATGGTAGTAAGTAACTAAAAAAAAAAAAAAAAAAAAAATTTTTTTTAGTAAGTAAAACAATTCTAGTATAGCATGCTCATGCATATACCATGCATGTCTCATGACATTTCCACAAGTGAATTGTGGACTCATTCATCCATCCTCCCATATTACAGGTAAATCATATAGTTTTCATTTTCTTTAATCACCTGCTTGTGTGTATAAAAATACTCCAAAAATGTTACTTTTGATCATAATTGTATAATAGAGTTGTAAAGCACAGACAAGAACTAATGGATTGAGTTTGATAGTCCCACAGTAATCAGAAAATAAACAATGAAGCAGTGCATCCCTATTAAGTTGATAATTATAGCGCATTAGTTCAGTTGAAGATTTCAGTTGTAATATTGAAGGATTCTACGGACAAAATATTGAATGGTGCAGGAAACATTAAGAGAAGATGGAAGGAATACATATAGAGTCACTGTATCAAAAATAATTGGTCGAAGTTCAACCATTTCCAGAGGTAGCACATGACCAAGAACAGATGGTATTGAAAGAAGAGGTTGAAGTTACACCGAAGGCATTGGCAAAAAACAAGGATCCAGGAATTGATGGAAAACCATCTGAGATGTTTCAACAAATAGATGCAGTGCTGGAGGTGCTCACTTATCTATGCCAAGAAATCTGGGAGACAGCAACCTGGCCAACTGACTGGAAGAGATCCATATTTGTGCCCATTCCAAAGAAAGGTGATCTAACAGAATACAGAAATTATAAAACAACATCTTTTCTATCACATGTAAGTAAAATTTTGCTGAAGATAATTCAAAAGTGGTTTCTGCAGTACATTGACTGGACACTGCCAGAAATTCAAGCCAGATTCAGAAGAGGTTGGGGATGAGGGACATCATTGCTGATGTCAAATGGATCTTGGCTGAAAACAGAGTGTCATAGATTGAACTGTGTCCCCCCAAAATATCTGTCTGCTTGACTAGGTAACAATTCCCTCCTATGATTGTCTACCATTTTATCTTCTGATATGATTTCCTTATGTGTTGTAAACCCTCTCACTATGATGTACAAGGTGGATTAGTGGCAGTTATACTGATGAGGTCTACAAGATTAGATAGTGTCTTAAGCCAATCTCTTTTGAGATATAAAAGAGAGAGAAGTGAGCAGAGAGACATGGAGACATCATACCACCAAGACAGCATTGCTGGGAGCAGAGCCCATCATTTGGACCTGAGGTTCCTGTACTGAGGTGCTCCCAGACCAAGGGAAGACTGATGACCAGAACCTTCCTCCAGAGTTGACAGAAAGAAGAAAGCCTTTCCCTGGAGCTGACACCCTGAATTAGGACTTGTAACCTACTGGACTGTGAGAGAATAAACTTCTCTTCGTAAAGCCATCCACTTGTGATATTTCTGTTATAGCAGCACTAGATGACTAAGACAGAGAATACCAGAAAGATGTTGACCTGACTGTTATTGACTATGCAAGGCATTCGAGCGTGTACATCATAACAAATTATGGATAACATTGAGAAGAATGGGAATTACCGAGTACTAAATTGTGCTCATACTGAACCTGTACATACATGAAGAGGCAGTCATTCCAACACAAAAAGGGGATACTGTGTGGTTGAAATTCAGGAAAGAGGTATGCATCAGGGTTGTACCCTTTCACCATATTTATTCAAATGGTACGCTGAACAAATAATCTGACAAGCTGGACTATATGAAGAAGAATGTGGCAGCAGGATAGGAAGAAGACTCATCAACAACCTGCGATGTGCAGATGACATTTTCTTGCAGAAAGTGAAGAGAACTTTAAACACTTACTGATGAAGATCAAAGACTATACTCTTGATTGGATTACACCTTGTCATGGATTGAATTATGTCCCACGAAAAATGTGTGTATCAGTTGGGCTGGGCCATGATTCCCCATATTGTGTGATTTTCCTATATGTTGCAAATCCTGTCTGTATAATGTTAATAAGGAAGGATGGGCAGCATTTGTGTTAGTGAAGCAGGACTCAACCTATAGGATTGGATTGTGTCTTGAGGCAATCTCTTGAGATATAAAAGATAGAAGCAAGCAGAGAGACAGGGGGACCTCATACCACCAAAAATCAGTGCCAGGAGCAGTACACGTTCTTTGGACCTGGGATTCCTGCACAAAAAAGTGCCTAGTCTGGGAGAACATTGATGACAAGTTCTACAGAGAGAGAAAGCCTTCCCGTGAAGCTGACACCCTGAATTTGGACTTCTAGCCTACTTTACTGTGAGAAAATAAACAGCTTTCTTAAAACCATCCATTTGTGGTATTTCTGTTATAGTGGCACGGGATAACTAAGACACAACTCAACATAAAGAAGACAAAAACTTCATGACTTGACCAACACCATGATAGACGAAGAAAAGTTTGAAGTTGTCAAGGATTTCATTTTACTTGGATACACAATGAACATTCATGGAAGCAGCAGTCAAGAAATCAAATGACATACTGCAAGGGGCAAATCAGCTGCAAAAGACCTCTTTAAAGTGTTAAAAACAAAGATGTCACTTTGAGGACTAAAGTGCCCTTGACCCACATCGTGGTATTTTTAATTTCCTCATATAAATGTGAAAGCTGGACAATGAATATAGAAGACCAGAGAAGAATCGATGCCTTTGAATTACGGTGTTGGCGAACAATGTTAAATATACCAAGGACTGCAAGAAGAACAAACTAATCTGTCTTGGAAGAAATATAGCCAGAATGCTCCTTAGAAATGATGGTGGTGAGACTATGTCTCTGGAACTTTGGACATGTTATCATGAATGAGCAGTCCCTGGAGAAGGACGTTATGCTTGGTAAAGTAGAAGGTCAGAGAAAGAGAGGAAGACCCTCAAGGAGATAGACTGACCCAGTGGCTGCAATGATGGGCTCAAGCATAGCAATGATTTTGTAGATGGTGTCGGAATGGGTAGTTTTCGTTCTGTTGTACATGGTGTCTCTATGAGTTGTAGTATTTTCATAAGTGCCGCTATGCCATTTTTTTTTCCTGTTGTAAAAAAAAAGAAAAGTCAGCCTTGCTGGGGGAGGGCATGGCTGGCAAACAAATGTAGAAGGCTCTAGTTATTTGTATTAATATACAGGAACCTTAATTTACTGATTTTCCTTGTTAAACTATGTGAAATGTAGGGAGCTTGACTTGTCACTGAAGTATTTGAAAATCATAGTAGTATACTTTTTAATTTCTCCATTATACAGTTCTAGAAATAAATTGACAATTCCAATATATGGCTCAATAAATGCATACATATTTTTAAATGCAATATATTCTGTATCGTCTTTTCAATGTTATATTAAAGGAAATAAAGCACACAGACTTAAATACTCAAAATCTTTGAATATTGATATAAATCATAGAATTTAGTGGGAATGGGTCCAAATATTGTGTTTTGAAATAATAAAAATTCTGAGTTTTTCTTTAAAAAAGGAAATGAAATAAAATTATGAATACACACAGAATCATACATGTGAATAATTAGAAAAGGAAAAGATGTTTCAGTTATGAAAACTGATAAAAGCCACAAATTATACAAAATGCATAAATAAAAACATTTATTAATAATATCCACACATGCAAAGATATGGGGTGGTAAAAGTGTTCTTGGAAGCCACTCCAACACCAGGACAAAAAACATTATTTAATGATACATGCTTTTGACTTTACCATACAAATGCACCCACTAAATATCAAATAAATTCTTATAATTTCAATTTTCCCTTAGTCAAAGTCCAGAAATGCCTGCAAACACTCTAATGCAGCCTTATATTATGTGAGGTGCAATAGAACTGAAGACAGAATGAAAAGATATGGAGTGGACTTAATTGACCATGGTTAAAATATCTTAATTTCCCAGTGTTTACAAAGATATATCACTGTGTCACTGGCTTGCTAAGGCCCCCCTCAGGACCTTTGACAAGGCCAGTGCAAATGAGAAACCCTGAAACTTATTCTTCACTGGCTTCACATTAGCTCTGCCTGTCTCTTTAAAAACATTAATTTTCCACAAGATTTTTTAAATAAAATTGGAAATGTACTAAGGAAACCAGTGATGCCATTGTAAAGATTAAATAAAGTCTGGTTATATTAACAACTATATAGTTTTATTATAAATATATATATGCTCCAAACATTGCTGAACTTACATTATACCATTGTAAAATGGATGTCATATGGATCCTCCAATATTGGAAGTAATATCTTCTATAGTTTATTTTAGCTTAAAATCTAATATGGGACTTACCATCTTCTAGTATGAATAATAAGTCTTCACTGTTTCTACAAATATTATCATTTGTTTAGATAACACTACATGAAAGCTAACACCAATCCCTCTGTTTCTTTTCAGGAGAGAGAACCGAACTAAATGGGCCAACAGAATCTAACGGTGCAGACTGAATTCATTCTCATGGGAGTAACAAAGAGGCATGAACTACACCTCCCCCTTTTTGGTGTCTTCCTCATCGTCTACAGGATCACAGTTGTGGGCAACCTAGGCATGATCATCCTGACCAAGGTGGACTGCCACCTACACACACCCATGTATTTTTTTTTTTATCAGACACCTGGCTTTCATTGATCTTGGTAATTCTACTGTTATTTACCCCAAATGCTAGTAAATTTTGTTTTGAATCAAAATACCATTTCCTATTATGAATGTGCCATACAGATGGCTTTCTACATTTTATTCATTATCACTGAACTCTACATCCTGGCGGCCATGGGCCATGACCGCCATGTGGCCATCTGTAACCCTCTGCTCTACAATGTTATCATGTCCCAGAAACTTTGCCATGCGCTCATAGCCATTCCATACCTCTTCTGTACATTTCAGTCTCTGTTGCTCACCAGTAAGACTTTTACATCAACTTTCTGTGGTTCTAACGTTGTCAGTGATTTCTTCTGTGATAATGTTCCCTTAATACCTTTGCTCTGCTCAAATGCACGGCAAATAGAATTGATGATCATAATGTTTGCATCATTTAATTTGATGTCTTCCCTCCTGGTGGTCCTGGTGTCCTACATGTTGATTCTGATAACCATATTTCGAATGCATTCTGCTGAGGGCAGGAAAAAAGCTTTCTCCATGTGTGGTTCTCATCTGACAGTGGTGGTTGTGTTCTACGGGTCTCTACTATTTATGTATGTGCAGCCTGAATCTGCTCATCCTTTTAGCACTGACAAAATTACTTCTGGGTTTTACACTTTAGTCATCCCTATGCTTAACCCCTTCATATACAGCTTAAGGAACAAAAAAAAAAAAAAAAAAAAGGAACAAAGAGGTAAAAAATGTCTTCTACGGGATCTTTAAAAATCCATGTAAATTTTGTAATTAATATTAAATATATTTTTTTTATTATTATATGAACTATGAAATAGGCAGATATCATTTGGTCATATTTCTAGTACATGTAATTACATTTTCTTGATTTTAGAGCAGAGACTAATTATAAAGTACAGTCAGATGGCTTGTTTCCCTTATATTCATTCGAATTTGTATTAACCGTTATTATTTTCTATCTTAAATTGAAAGTCAAGTGCTTCCCAAGATTACTTGTTTCTTTTTCAATGTGTTCTTATGTGATCGCATAGGAGCTCATACTTCTCCCCATGGAAAACTTATACTGCACCGTACGTCAATAAATTACTAGTTTGTTCCTGTTACTGTTTATTACGGATGGCAAACTTCTGAATCTTATTTTCTTTGAATTTTTTGAACTTAAATCAACAGGGTAAGCAAAGTTGGAGACAAAGAGTTTGCTGTGTTCCTGTAGGCATCAAGAATGATTTATTTGTCTTCTTATCAGGCAATTTAAAGGAGACAAGTATTTTCAATTATCTATTCTGTAATCAAACATGTATGTATAGTAGATGATTTTCATCTCTTAGCATTTCATTTGATTTCCGTGTTCCTTTGATAATTAGTTCCCTATTTAGATACCTAGGGTCTTATATACCGATTCTATTGATCATATTTAAATGCATACATAGTAGCTAGGAAAGTAAGAATGGATAAAAATAAATTGAATAAAGAGAAGGTGGAGAATAGCATGAAGGAAAAAAAAGAAAAGATATTTATGATACGTAATTGGAAAGACTAAAAGATTTATTATAGGTAATAACTAATGGAGAAAATCATGGTGAAAAACTATTTTAAGAACCAGAAGAAAATATTGATACATTTTCTAATTCACATTTTCAATAAATTTGGAGAATGTTATATTGGTAAAGAAGGAAGAACATGTCAACAGGACAAATAAATTCACGATTGTGTTAGGGGAAAAAGACCCCAGACACAAATCCAATCAAAATGAATCTTTGTTAAGCCAAGATAAAGAATATAATTCCAAAGAGGGAATCATCAGCTTGCACTGGGCACAAAAAACTAATGGGTCCTTTAATTCACAGCCCTGAAGTGTTTAATATGCAATTACAGAATGAAGTAAAGTTAAGAAAAATTCTGATTTGTTTTTCCTCACTACGTCATTGTTAAAGGCATGATAACAGAAGCAAGATCTTTACAGTGACAGGTTTAAAAAATTTTTGTTGACTAGGCACTAGGTTTGGTGTTTTTGGTTGCTTAGTTACCACTTGCTGATATGTGCTTTGCTGACTAATTGCTAATTAGTGGCTGTAGGGGGCTTATAAAAGGAGGGGGGTGTTAAAGAAGATATTCCAAACATTCTTTTCTGGAAATGTAGAGGTTACATAAAGCCTTCCTGGGGCGGGGGGGAACTGACAACATTCATTCTTGACTTGGTTACAAAGAAAACACTTCCTTACATACCAGATAACAGACAAAATTGCACTAGCTCTCTGTAATTATTAACCAGTTCAGTTTTCTGATTCCACAAGCTTTCTACACAAAATGTATTCCAGGCCTGGACTCCATTTTAGCCTCCTTACTCCAGTGAAGCATATAGCTTTGGGTCTCTATATCATTCCCTCCCCTTTATCCTTTGAACAAACTTTGATTACGTTAACAACATTCTGTATAGACTTAAGTCATCTTCAGCATGGATTCCATTTTCTAAATGGTGACCGATTTGTTTTTTGGGCGTTTAATCTCACGGCTTTGACATGCAATCAGGATGCAATGATAAAATGCAGCATTGGGCAAATCTGCTGCAATAAAACTCTTTAAAGTACTAAAAAGCAAAGATGTCACCTTGAAGACTAAGGTGCACCTGACCCAAGCCATGGTATTTTCAATCTCCTTATATACATCCAAAAGCTGGACAATGAATAAGGAAGACCAAAAAAAGAATTGATGCCTTTGAATTGTGGTGTTGCAGAAAAGCACTGAACGTACCATGGATTTCCAAAAGAATGAACAAATTTGTCTTGAAAGAAGTACAACCAGAATGCTCCTTAGAAGCAAAGATAGTGTGACTTCATTTCCCATACTTTGGACATGTCAGGAGGGATCACTCCTTAGAGAAGGACACCATGCTTGGTAAAGTAGAAGGTCAGGGAAAAAGAGGAAGCCTCTCAATGAGATGGGTTGGCACAGTGGCTGCAACAATGGGCTTAAGCATAGCAAGGGTTGTGAGGATGGCTCAGGACTTGGCAGTATTTGTCCTGTTGTGCATAGGGTCACTATGAGTTGGAACCAACTCAAGAACACATAACAACAACAACGATAGGGCCTAGGATATCAAAGTTTATGTTGTTCATTTCATTTTTGTCAACCTCCAGTTTTCCTAGATTCAGACTTTATATATTCCAGGTTCCGATTATTAACGGATGTTTGCAGCTCTTTCTTCTCATTTTGAGTGGTGCCACATCAGCAAATGAAGGTCCCAAAAGCTTGACTCCATCCACGTCATTAAGGCTTACTCTACTTTGAGGAGGCAGCTATTCCCCAGCAGTATTTTGAGTGCCTTCCAACCTGAGGGGCTCATGTTCTGGTACTATAACAAACAGTGTTCTGCTGATATTCCTAAGGTTTTCACTAGCAAAGTCTTTTCAGAAGTAGACTGCCAGGTCCTTCTTCCTAGTCTGTCTTAGTCTGGAAGCTCAGATGAAACCTGTCCTCCGTTGGTGAGCCTGCTGGTATTTGAGTACCGGTGGCATAGCTTCCACCATCACGGCAACACAGAAGCCCCCACAGTATGACAACCGGACAGACACGTAGAAGAGCTGCTTTTTAGGCTAGATTATTCATATCCTTTCTTACATACAGTGTTTTCCATTGTAGAGTTTATTTGTTAATTGCTTTCAGGTAAAAATAATAGTAGCTTTACTGTTTATTTGACTTTTCGATTTGGACTTTTTTTTTTTTAGACTACATATTTTCAATAGGTCCTAGCTCATCCTTATATTTAGGCTTCTTTCTTGAAATGACTTGGGTAGGTTTTGTAGCTGCTGTGCCTGTACGGTCATTAATTTACTTGTCTTAGCAGTTTGTTTGGTTCTATGGTTTGAGCTAATTCGTTGAGCCAAACCTGTTATCTTGAAAACACGAGTGGTTTTTCCTGCCAAGCTGATGACTTTTTCTTAAGCTGAAAGTTCAGATAATGCCAGCATAAAGCACTTCCATTTTTAGTTTGCATGCAAGAATGGATTTTTATCTAATTCACTACAGGAGAAAAGAATTTATTAAGAGCTTCATGTAAGTCTTTTTCTTTCCTTTTTTCTGGGACGTCTTTAAATATTTCCTTGGTCATTCTGTTGGGGTCTAGCAAGACTAGCCTGAGTATTTTCCAGTCAGCATGCTCTAATCACATTTGAATGTCTCCAGGGCTTTCTAGCATGTGTACTAACTGAATTCAGGCTGCTATGAATCAACTAAGACCTTAAATTCCCTAGCAAACGTGTAAGGATCTTTTTGAATATCTGAAAAAAAAAAAAAATTTAACGATACTGTGTAAATCATTATGAGTCTAAGGAACAAAGGTTTTATATATATATGTGTGTGTGTGTATATATGTGTGTGGGTATATATTTTATATGTATGTGTGTGTGTGTATATGTGTGTGTGTATATATATGTATATGTGTATATATATATAATCTCCCCCACCCACTCTTAAGATTTTCTTAAGTGCCTACTCCAGGCAGAGGGGAATGATTTTTGAAAGTCATTTCAGGAATTGCATAGGGAGAATCTGAAAAATCCCTGGAGAGATAGGGAAGTTCTGAAGGTCTGACAAGGGATTACTAGGTTTTCAAGAGGCATAGAGGGTAAAGAAAGAAAGAGAGAACCAGCCTCTGGAGAATCAGAGGCAGGAGATGGAGAAACAGTGTTAGACTGGATTCGAGACTGTAATTCTCTTATCTGCTTAGGCTGTTTAGCTACAGTGTCCTGCAGGGAAGCAAATTTATCACTCTGTAGGTTTTGAGAAATCTCTGTTGTTGTTGTTAGGTGCCATCGAGTCAGTTCCAACTCATAGAGACCCTATGCACAACAGAATGAAACAGTGCCCGGTCCTGTGCCATCCTTACAATCGTTGTTATGCTTGGGCCCATTGTTGTAGCCACTTTGTCAATCTACCTTGCTGAGGGTCTTCCCCTTTTCCACTGACCCTGTACTATACCAAGCATGATGTCCTTCCCCAGGGACTGATCCCTCCTGACAACATGCCCAAAGTATGTAAGGTGCATTCTCGCTATCCTTGCTTCTAAGGAGCATTCTGGTTGTACTTCTTCCGAGACAGATCTGTTTGTTCTTTTGGCAGTCCATGGTATATTCAATATTCTTTGTCACCGGTATTTGTCTAGGAAGAAGGATTGGAAGTGGCCCATCAATCATCAGTAATGTCCTGCACTCAATCTCCTGGTTGAGGCTTGTAAAATCACACCAAAATGAGAAGATTCCTAGATTACTGCCACTCTCCTGAATATTATAGCCAGCCACGGGACCAAAAAGTACTACTCATCTATGTATTTTTTTTTATCAGAAAACTGGCCTTGATTGATATTGGTAATTCTACTATTATTTACCCCAAGAGTCTAGTAAATATGTTTGTGAATCAAACTAACATTTCCAATTATGCATGTGCCACACAGATGGTTTTCTACTATTTTATTCACGATCATGGAACTCTTCATCATGGCAACCATTGCCTATGACTGCTACGTGGCCATCTGTAACCTTCTTCTCTATAAAGTTATATCCCCGACACTTGGTCATGTGTTCATGGATATTTCATACCTTTTCTGTACTGTGCAGTCTCTAATAAACATCAACACAATTTTTATATTGACTTTCTGTGGCTCTAATGTAATATACCGTTTCTTCTGTGATGACGTTTCCTTTATACTGTTACTCTGCTCGAATGCACCAGAAGTAGAATCGTTGCTCTTAATATCTTCAGCATTTAATTTGATGTCCTCCCTTCTGGTAACCCTGGTGTCCTACATGCTGATTCTGATGGCCATATTTTGAATGCATTCTGCTGAGTGGGGTAAAAAATCTTCCTCAACATGTGGTTCTCATATGACAGTAGTGGTTATGTTCTATGGGGCCCTATTATTGACATAGGTACCGCCTGTGTCTGCTCATTCTTTTAACAGTGACAAAATTGCCTTTGTGTTTCACACCTTAATTAGTCCCATGTTTAAAAACCCATTGCTGTAGAGTCAATTTCAACCCATATCAACCCCCCAGGAAAGAGTAGAAGTGCCCCATAGGGTTGCAAACTGCTGACCTTTTGGTTAGCAGCCTTAGCTCACAGTAGCTCTTACCCACTGCACCACCAGGGCTCTTTCCCATGTTTACCCCTTCATATACATAGAGCTTAAGGAACAAAGAGGTAAAAAAGGCCTTCCACAGGGTCTTTAAGAATCCATGTAAAATTTGTATTTAGTACAAAATGTACATTATTTTCTAATAAACTATGAAATAGGCTAATGTTATTTGATCATATTTCTAGTACATATAATTACATTCTCTTTTTTGTTGTTGTTATGTGCCGTCAAGTTGATGCTATAGGACAGAGCAGAATTGCCCCTAAGGTTTCCAAGGAGTGGCTGGTGGATTCGAACTTCCAACCTTTCTGGTTAGCAGGCGAGCTCTTAACCATTGCACCACAGGACTTCACATTCTCTTTGGTTCCATAGAAAAAAGTAATTATAAAGCACAAATAGATTATTTTCCTTATAATCATTCAAATTTATATTAATCATTACATTTTTATCTCAAATTAAATGTCGTATTATCCCCAATATCCCTTTTTTCTGTATAAATGCTTTCATAAGTGATTCAATAGGGCTCATAGTCTGGAACCCTTTTTAAACTCTCCCTTGGTATTAAAAAAAAAAAAAAAAAACCCAGTGCAGTTGATTCCAACTCATAGTGACCCTATAGGACAGAGTAGAACTGCCCCACAGAGTTTCCAAGGAGTGCCTGGCGGATCCAAACTGCCGACACTTAGGTTAGCAGCCATAGCACTTAACCGCTATGCCACGCGTAATATATCCCTTGGTATATTACATGTTTTTCTTTTTTTGTTTTTAATAAAAAGGATCTTCTGAATCACATTTTCGTTGTACTTTCTGAGGCTAAAAAAGAGTTATCTGTGCCCGTGTTAACACCATGAATAATTTGTCATGTTATCTACCAATTTGACTGTGATAAACATTTCTTGTTATTTATTGTGTAATTAAACACATATGTAGATGAGATGATTTTTATCTGCTAGCATTTAACTTGATTTTCTTCCTCCTTTGATATCTAGTGGGGAATATGATGATTCTCATGACCACACTCTAAATGTGTAGATAGTAGCTGGGAAAGTATGAATGGATAATAAAGAGGTAAATAAAGAAACAACAGTATCCTGGGACATGAGCTTGCAGAATTCTCTGGCCTACTGTCTGACCTGTGGGTCTTGGAACTTAAGCTGGAAGAAGTCTTTGGCTTGCTGCCTGACCTAGGGATTTTGGACCTGCCAGACCCACAAATGCATGAGCCAATCCCTTGAAGTAAATCTGTGTGTGTGTGTGTGTGTGTGTATATCAGGTTCTAGTCTGATTTAAACATAAATTTTATTTATTTATGTTTAAAATTTATTTAAACATAAATTTTAGCTCTACAATCACCATCCTTTCGAGAGATATATACACATATACACCTCTCACTGGCTTTGTCTGTCTAGAGAACCCAAACTACAATATCTAGGATTTTTTTTTTTTTTTTTGTAATTGAAAACCAAGTCAAGAACTTGCCACTAGATTTCACTGTAGAACCCACAAATATGAGTGAGTTCCTCTCTTCTAGAGTTCTCAAAATATCATAAGGTTCCTGGGCCTTCCTTCATAGTTTATGAAGAGATGTAAAATAGCTCAATGATCAGGATAGAATTTGATAGCGCACAAGAGTATTTTATAATTTTTTTTAAACATAAAATTTCTCTACCGCCACCCCCCTTTTAATCAAAAACAATTCCAAAACAAAGTTACTGTTGATCTTAAATACGACTAGTCATCATTATTTATTGTTGCACCAAGAATGATAATTTATTATATTGTTGTTTTGTTGTTGTTCCTACTTCGAGTCTGTTCCCACTCCTAGCAACCCTATGTACAACAGAACGAAACACTGCCCCATCCTGTGGCGTCCTCACAATTCTTGTCGTACTTCAACCCATTTTGCAGCCACTGTGTCAGTCTATCTCCCTGATGATGGTCTTCCCTTTTTTTGCTGACCCTCTACCAAGTACGATGTCCTTCTCCAGGGACTGGTTCCTCCTGATAACATGTTCAAAGTATACAAGAAGAAGTCTCACCATCCTTGCTTCTAAGGAACATTCCAGCTATATTTCTTCCAAGACAGATTAGCTCATTCATTTGGCAGTCCTTATATACCTGTGTAACTTATTATATAGGCTTTTTAAATGTGCTTTTTAAGTTTTTATAGGGGATCTCAGATTGAACTTGCAAATGCTTCTCGTGAATAGAAAGCCAAGTCAAGAATTTGCCACTAGGTTTTACCTGTAGTACACACAGATATGGGTGAGTTCTCTCTTCTAGAGTTCTCAAAATATTGTAAGGTTCCTGGGAGGGATTTGTAAGCATCGTCTCTATAAATTCAAGCTGAATTCCTTAAATGTGCTTGATCATACCTAATGTGAAATTAGTATACAAAATATAAAATTGTATTTCATATGCTAATTTTACATACTGGGATCTTATTAAATTCACTTTTTAGAACTAATAGTTTTTATATTTTCTTTAGACATTTTTGTTTAGACTATCATGTTGTTGGAACCCTGCTGGCACAGTGGTTAAGATTTCAGCTGGCAAACAAAAGGTCAACAATTCAATTCCACCAGCTGCCCCTTGGAGAACCTATGGGGCATTTCCACTTTGTCCTATAGGGTCACTATGAATCAGAATTGACTTGAGAGCACCAGTATGGTATCATATTCTTAATGAATAGAAATAATTTTCTCACCATTTTTGGTACTTACGTACTTTACCTAGATAATTGAATAATTAATATCCAACAACTGGAAAGTAATTTTTTTAATTCTATTTCCAATGATATAAAAACTATAAAGTACATAAGAATGAGTTGAACAAAAGACATGTAATACCTGTATACTAAAAAAATACAAAACATAAAAAAAACATAGCTGAGCTAAATTAAGGAAAACTAAAACAAATGGAGAGGGATACATTATATTCAGACTGGAAGACTCAATGTTTTTAAATCATGAATTTTCCATGTATTTATCTAAAGATATAGTAATGTCAAAAACTTTCAAGTGAGTCCCACCAGGGAATTGTTTCAAACCTGTCCAGAGGGCTAAGATGATCCACCTCTTACACCAAATGTGTGGTGTGTGATAAATTCTACTCCACATGCCAACTGCATCTGGTGGAAATGTCAGCTTTCCTTCCATGGCTAATTCATCCTCATTGACCCAGGGCTAAGTCAGCAGGTACCAGCCCCTTCTCTGTTTCTTAGGTCCAATAATCTGTGGAAATGTCTCACAAACTCCAGGTAATGGGCTACATTTGATCTAGCAGAAAAAAGGATGCTAAAACACAGAGCGAAGTCTGGGAGGGGTCTCAGCACAGAGCTTTCATGTCTTCAGGAAACATGCTTACCCTTCAGAGAGTGTATGTTATCTCCCACCACCTAGGAAGCTCCACTGAACCTCTGATTCCTAGGCCTTTATTGGCCTCACTACATGGCCATGATAGATTATGTCATGCATCCCGAGGCTTAGTCAGCATCAAGCTTCTAGGCAGTCCCTCTTGATCTAGTCAGCCCCTATTGTTGGTCTTAGCTGCAGTCCAGCTTAGAAACCAGGAATAAAAATCAAGTTGATTCATGTAGGGGTGAAGGGGGGGGTATCATATTCACAATATGATTCTAACTTGCATTTGGAAATCAGTGAGTACTTGTAGGCAATACAACTACACTATCCAAAACAATATGGCAAAAAAAAAAAAAAACTGGGAATAGTCCTACTATATAATTTCAAACTCCAATAACTAAGGCAGTATAGTATTGGCATAAAACACTGGAATCAACTGAGGGAGCAGAATAGAGATCTCAGAAATAGATAAGAATTTCTATGAGGTCATACTAAACATTATCCAACAGGGGTGGTAGCTCAGGAAATCCTACAATTGAGGTAATGACTGTGCTAATGCTTTGCCTTACAACAATTATTGCCAGTTTGTCATATGGAAAGAAAGGTATATATGTGTGTGTATATCACTCATTCACAGATATAGACCAGGAGTGTTGAAGTTTTAGTTTCAAATCCTCTAGTTATTAATTGTACAACTGCAGGAAAATTACATATTTTAACTAAGTTTGGCATTCTCTGAATACGGGAATAATATGGGTTAAATGTATGGATTAAATAATGAGTTTAACACATGTATGAGTTAAATGATATATTTATAACTCAATACCTACTTTCTATTTTTTTGGATAATAAAGTCAAAGAAAAAACCCTATGTAATGCTGATACAAGCATTTACTATTTCATCATGACTTTGCTCCAGTTCTACTGGGACTGAGCTGACACGTACTTTATTTTTTCCATTGTATCTAAAATTCTTTACCTTTTTTTTATTGTAATTTAGGAGAAAGTTTACAACTCAAGTTAATTTCTCATACAAAAATGTATACACATAATGTTTTGTGACCTTGGCTGCAATCCTCACAATCTGACAGCTTGTTCCCCATTTGCACCCTGGGTTCCCAGTGCCCATTTTTCCAGTTGCTGTCCTTTCCTGCTTTCTCATCTTGCTTTTGGAACAGGAATTGCCCATTTGGCCTTGTATATTTGATTGAATTAATAAGTACATTCTTCAGGTGTGTTTTGTTTGTTTGTTTTATAGGCCTCTCTAATTGTTTTCTGAAAAGTGGACTTTGGGAATGGTTTCACACAGTTGCAGGAATTTCTCCAGTTTCTGTCAGACCAGTAAACCTGGTCTTTTTTGGTTAATTTGAATTCCCTTCTACATTTTTCTCCTTCTCTGTCTGGGACTGTCTGTTGTGATCCATTTCAGAGTGATAGTTTGTGGTACCCAGGCACCATCTAGTTCCTCTGGTCTCAGACTCATGGAGCCTCTGGTTCGTGCTGTCCTTTAGTCCTTTGGATTAATATTTGCCTTGTGTCTTTTCTTTTCTTCATACTCCTTTGATCCAGATGGAATGGTACCAAAAAATGTGTCTTAGATGGCAGCTCACAAGTTTTTAATACCCCAGATACTGCTCACCAAAGTGGGATGTGGTACATTTTCTTTATGAACTATGTTATGCCAACTGACTTAAATGTCCCCCGAGACTATGATCCTCAGCCCACAGTCCCAGATACTCAGTCCCTCAAAGTGTTTGGATGTGTCTAGGAAACAGCTATGCTTTTGCTTTTGCTCAGTTGTGCTGATTTCCCCTATACTACATGTTTTTTTTTTACGTGTTATCCCCCACTCCACGTGTCTGTCAATTTGTCATATTGTGGGGGCTTGTGTGTTATTCTGATGCTGGAAGCTATGCCACCAGTATTCAGATACCAGCAGGGTCACCCATGGAGGACAGGTTTCAGCTGAGCTTCCAGAATAAGACAAACTACGAAGAAGAACCTGGCAGTCTACTTCTGAAAAGAATTAGCCAGCGAAAACCTTATAAAAAGCAGTAGGACATTGTCTAATCTAGTACCAGAAGATAAGCCTCCCCAGGTAGGAAGGCACTCAAAAGATGACTGAGGAAGAGCTGCCTACTCAAAATGGACTTGACCATAATGACATGGATGGAGTAAAGCTTTCAGAACCTTCCTTTGCTGATGTGGCATGACTCAAAATGAGAAGAAACAGCTGCAAACATCCATTAATAATTGGAACCTGGAATGTACAAAGTATGAATCTAGGAAAATTGGAAATCATCAAAAATGAAATGGAATGCATAAATATTGATATCCTAGGCGTTAGTGAGCTGAAATGGACTGGTATTGGCCATTTTGAATCAGACGATCATATAGTCTACTATGCCGGGAATGACAGCTTGAAGAGGGATGGTGTTGCACTCATCATCAAAAAGAACATTTCAAGGTCTATCCTAAAGTACAATACTGTCGGTACAGGATAATATCCACACACCTACAAGGAAGACCAGTTAATACAATTATTATTCAAATTTACACACCAACCACTAAGACCAAAGATGAAGAAACTGAAGATTTTTATCAGCTGCTGCAGTCTGAAATTGATCAATCATGCAAGCAGGATGCATTGATAATTACTGGTGATTGGAATGTGAAAGTTAGAAACTAAGAAGGATCGGTAGTTGGAAAATATGGCCTTGGTGATAGAAACAATGCTGGAGATCGAATGACAGAATTTTTCAAGACCAAAGGCTTCATTGCAAATACCTTTTTTCACCAGTGTAAATGGCGACTATACACATGTACCTCACTAGGTGGAACACATAGGAATCATATTGACTACAGCTGTGGAAAAACATGATGGAAAAGCTCAATATCATCAGTCAGAAAAAGGCCAGGGGCCAACTGTGGAACAGACCATCAATTGCTCATATGCAAGTTCAAGCTGAAACTGAAGAAAATCAGAGCAATCCACAAGAGCCAAATACGACATTGGATATAGCCCATTTGAATTTAGAGACCATCTGAAGAGTAGATTTGACACGTTGAACACCAATGACTGAAGACCAGACAAGTTGTGGAATGACATCAAGGACATCATACATGAAGAAAGCAAGAGGTCATTGAAAAGACAGGAAAGAAAGAAAAGACCAAGATGGATGTCAGAAGAGACTCTGAAACTTGCTTTCAAATGTTGAGCAGCTAAAGCAAAAGGAAGAAGTGATGAAGTAAAAGAACCGATCAGAAGACTTCAAAGGGCAGCTAGAGAAGACAAAGCAAAGTATTTTAATGACATGTGCAAAGAGCTGGAGATAGAAAATCAAAAGGGAAGAACACTCTCAGTATTTCTCAAACTGAAAGAACTGAAGACAAAATTCGAGCCTCGAGCTGCAATAGTGAAAGATTCCATGGGGAAAATATTAAAAAATGCAGGAGGCATCAAAAGAAGATGGAAGGAGTACACAGAGTCATTACACCAAAAAAAAAAAAAAAAAAAATTGTAAATATTCAACCATTTCAAGAGGTCAATGGTACTGAAGGAAGAAGTCCAAACTGCACTGAAGGCATTGGCAAAAAACAAGGCTCCAGGAATTGACAGAATACCAACTGAGATGTTTCAACAGACGGATGCAGCCCTGGAAGTGCTCACTCGTCTATGCCAAGAAATATGGAAGACAGCTTCCTGGCCAACTGACTGGAAGAGATCCATATTTATGTCTATTCCCAAGGGAGGTGATCCAACCGAATGTGGAAATTATCAAACAATATCATTAATATCATATGCAAGCAAAATTTTGCTGAAGATCATTCAAAAACAGCTGCAGCAATATATCGACAGGGAACTGCCAGAAACTCAGGCTGGATTCAGAAGAGGGAGTGGAACCAGGGATATCACTGATGATGTCAGATGGATCTTGACTGAAAGCAGCAAATACCATTTTATTGACTATGCAAAGGCATTCGACTGTGTGGATAATAACAAATTACGGACAACATTGCAGAACACTTAATTGTGCTCATTAGGAAACCTTATATAAAGAGGCAGTTGCTCAGATAGAACAAGGAGATACTGAGTGGTTTAAAGTCAGGAAAGGTGTGCGTCAGGATTGTATCCTTTTTCCATACCTATTCAATCTGTATGCTGAGAAAATAATCTAAGACGGTGGACTATACAAAGAAGAGCAGGGAATAAGGATTGGTGAAAGGCTCATTAACAACCTGCTTTATGCAGATGACACAACCTTGCTTGCTGAAAGTGAAGAGGACTTGAAGTACTTACTGATGAAGGTCAAAGACCACAACCTTCAGTAGGGACTAGACCTCAACAGAAAGAAAACAAAAATCCTCACAACTGGACCAATAAGCAACATCGTGATAAACAGAGAAAAGATTGAAGTTGTCAGATTTCATTTTACTTGGATCCACTATCAACAGCCATGGAAGCAGCACTCAAGAAATCAAGAGACGCATTGCGTTGGGCAAATCTGCTGCAAAAGACCTCTTTAAAGTGTTAAAAAGCAAAGATGTCACCTTGAAGACTGAGGTCCGCCTGATCCAAGCTATGGTATTTTCAATCACATCATATGCATTTTTTTTTATATGCATGTGAAAGCTGGACAATGAATAAGGAAGTCTGAAGAAGAATTGATGCCTTCGAATTGTGGTGTTGGTGAAGAATATTGAATGTACCATGGACTGCCAAAAGAATGAACAAATCTGCTTTGGAAGCAGTACAACCAGAATGCTCCTTAGAAGCAAGGGCGGAGAGACTGTGTCTTACATATTTTGGACATGTTTTCAGGAGGGATTGGTCCCTGGAGAAGGACATCATGCTTGGTAAAATACAGGGTCAGTGGAAAAGGGGAAGACCCTCAGCGAGGTAGATTGACACAGTGGCTGCATAAGAACAATTGTAAGGATGGCACAGTACCGGGCAGTGTTTCATTCTGTTATGCATAAGGGTATTATGAATTGGAACCAACTGGAAGGCACCTAACAATAACAAGGACATGTGTTGTCCTTACCTTCACCTAAGTTTACACTTGTTTACTGTCTAATTAGTGATTTTCCCTCCTTCTTCCCTCCCTACCCTCATAAACATCAAGGAATGTTTTTTTTTTCCATGTGTAAATCTTTCTTTGAGTACTTATAATAATGGTCTCATACAATATTTGTCCTTTCATGACTGAGTTATTGCACTCAGTATAGTGCCCACCAGGTTGTGTTGTGAGATGTTTCCAGAATTCAACAGTGCTCTTTATGGTTGCATTGTATTCCATTGCACTTATGTACAATGATGTGTTTATCCATTCATCTGTTGATGGGCACTTAGTTGTTTCCATCCTTTTGCTATATTGTGAATGTTGCTGTAATGAACATGAATGTGCCTATGTCTATTGGTGGGATGGCTCTTGTTTATCTAGGGTATATTCCTAGGAGTGGGATTGCTGGATTGTATGGTATTTCTGTTTCAAGCTTTCTAAAGAAGCATCATATGATCTTCCAAAATGTTCGTACCATTTTACATTCCCACCAGCAGAGCATAAGGGTTCCTATCACCCCACAACCTCTCCAACATTTGTTATTTTGTGTTTTTTGATTTAGTGCTAATACTGTTGGGGTGAGATGGTATCTCAATGTAGATTTGATTTGCATCTCTCTAATGGTTTTTTTTTTTTTTTTTAATGGTTAGTGATCTCATGCATTTAATTCTTCGTGTGTCTGTTTGTCACCTGAATGTCTTTTGGTGAAGTGCCTTTTCATGACCTTTGCCCATTTTTTAATTGGATAATTTGTGTTTTTGTTCTTGATGTGTTGCAGTATCTTCTAGATTTTAGAGATTAGACCCTTGTCCAACATGTCGTAGCCATTTCTTTTTTCTCCAGTTTGTAGTTCTCTTTTTACTCTTTTGGTCAAGTCTTTTGATGAGCATAGGTGTTTAATTGTTAGGAGCGCCAAGTTATCTAGTTCTTTTCCAGTGTTTGTGCATTGTTACTTAGGGTTTGATACTATTTATGCCGTATGTAAGTCCCCCAGCATTGTCCCTATTTTTTCTTCTATGATCTTTATCTTTTTAGGTTATTTATTTAGGTCTTTGACTCATTTTGAGTTAGCTTTGGTGTATGGTATGAGGTATGTTTTCTTTTACAGATGTACATCCAGTTATGCCAGCACCATTTATTAAAGAGACCATTTTTTCCCTGTTTAATGGACTTTGGCCCTTTGTCAAATTTCAGTTACTCATGGACAAATTTACATCTAGGTTCTTATATCTATAATTCTTGACTGTGTAAGAGTGTGAATATGTTTACATCATGTACATTCCATGGGACTACATAGATCACTTGTGTTTTGTTTTTTTCATAGAATTACCCCTTATTTTTTCTCTGGGGAATATGTAGTGCGTCTTAGATAATTAACAGAGAAATCAAGGCAATTTTTTTTTTTTTTAGCTCCCTCAGATGATTTGGGTATAACTAGTGACATACAGGCTAATTCCTCAGGGAACATGGCAAAGAGAAGGAAAATCATAAATTCCTCCTACCAAAGAAAACAAGAGAATCATTCAAGAAAAGAAAAGCTGATTCTGTACTCCAGGTGAGTAGATAAGAATTGTCTTTGGTTCTGATTGTCACCTGGATATTGGTCATTTTCCATGATTCTTAACTGCAGACGCTATTATGGTCACTCGCTGTTGATCCCTTCAACTTCACTGCAAACATTCATTTTCTCTTTTGTTAACTAGGATTCCATGGAGCTCTATGATGTTTTAAGGACACTGAATCCTAAAACTTAAGTGTGTACCCAGAGCTCTATTTGATTTGGGGTAACTGATAGTGACATTTGATCACTGAAAGTGATGAGGGAGATAGAAATACCTCAAAATTTCATCACCAATTTAATTTAATATAATCTATTAATGTTACCCCTACTTTGGACACATCAGGAAAGGAAAATTGCTAGAAAATGGCATCATATTTATTAAATTAGGGGCCCAATAGGATGGTAGGTAGATTGACACTTCAATGGGATGGATTGACACAGTAGGCCCAACAGTGGACTCAGACATACCAATGTCCATGAAGATGACACAGGAATCGACATAATCTTGTTCTGTTATACATGCAGTCACTGTAAGTCAGAACCAACTCAAGAGCAATGAAGAACAACAACAAATTAAGATTAGAATGCAAGATATAATACAGAACACACTGATACATTTTGAATTTCTCAAAAGTAAACATTTTTTCTGGAATACATGTGACCAAGGCTCTTGTACCTGTTGCTGTAATATTTAATAAATATTATTTTATTGCAAGTTTGTCCAATGAAATATTTGTTAAGCAATGAATCTTGTTAGTATAAGTATGTACCATGGAACATTTCATTAATGTCGAACACTTTTTGTGTAAGAATTTCCCATGAAAACATGCATTTTTGTTGTTGCTGTTGATCACGATGATGATGTTTGTTGTTTATTTTCTCTACTAGTTGCTTACTACTGATTTTTCTGAATGGGTGTTATAAACTGATGAAGTAGACTAGGAAATAGTATGATTTTTAAGAGTTATGGTGATATAAAGAACTCCCTGCACCTAAAATAATACCTACCTGACATTATCATGTATCAGAATTGAGAAATTATTTATTTATTTGCAAACTTCTATATTCTGCTTGCATTAAGGATGACCCATTCTCAGAGATATTTAAAATGTACACATTTAGATGTTCAGAACAAATCGGAGATACTTTTTTTCCAAAAAGGAGAATGAGTGGGTCAAAGAACCCAGAATCTTGACAGGGCGATAGTGGCTGATGCTGAAGATATTGATAGACTCAGTACACACTAGAATAATTCTTAGAGAACATTGAAGAACTAAAGATGGTAGGATGGAACTAGAAATTCAAATTTCTTTGCTCAATCAAGTATTCTACAGTAAATATCTATGATATCAGAACTTACAATAGAGCAAATTTGAAATAAAGTTTTCAAAAGGGGTTAGGCTTATAGTCGTTATACTGTGGAAGAAGAAAGACCCAGAAGAGAGAGTGAAACTTACTGCAGAAACAGCACACAACCTTTTCTAGGAAGAAGGGGTGAAGGCAACTCACAATCTCCAGTATTGCCCTCAATCTTCTGGATCAGGCTGGCAAAATTGAACCAGAAATTATCAGACTCCTAGAATTACTACTTTTCTCCTGAAAGTTCCAGCCAGCCACAGGATAAAAAGTCATCCTTAGCAGATATCTGCCTGTAGTTCACCTCAGGACTTCAGCAGATCCCTGCCACAAACTAAGATCTTGTCAGAGGCCAGTAATTTTCTACCTGGTAATTTCACTGGGCATGCTATCACACTGTAATACTTCTGTGCAGTATTTCATGTTAGTGAATATTTGGAAACCTACTTACTGTTCCAGTCAAAACTCATGCTTACAGAATCCTAAGTTTTCATTAAAAGGCAATGAATGTGAGAAGACGTAAAAGGGAATCCAAGTGGATTAAACTAAAGGAGCTTCATTAATTCCAATCAAGGATGTTCCACATTGATTTACTGACATTCTCTGTAAAATTTTATGAAATGAAAGGGCAGGTGTTATCATTAAGATATCTGGAAATCACAGTCTTTTACCCTGCAAGTTATCTGTTGTAGATTTCCAGAAATAAATTGATAGTTAGGATATATGATGATATAAATGCAGAAGTGCATATTCTAAATACCTTATGGAGTCTCTCATCTCCACGCTGTTATGTTAGAGGAAATAGACCACATTCAATTAAGTAGTACAAATCTCTGGATTTTGATATAGACCATTGATTTTAGCAGGAATGGATTCATATCATCTGTGTCTTGAAATCTTATACAAATTTGAAGGTTTCCATTAAAAAGGAAATACAAATTGAAACAGAAATGTGAGTATTTATTTAGAATGGGAAAGAAATAGAAACAAATTTATAGACAAAATGATCTTGGTGACGAACATCATAAAACCTGTAAATATGAACTTTCTTAAATTCAAGACACATTTCAGCATACTAGGTGGTAGGCATGTTCTTAGAAGCTATTCTAACACCAGAATGATAGCATTACTAAGTGATATATGTCATTGTTTTGAACCATCAAAATATACCTTTTAAGCCTCAAATATCATTAACTCGAATCCTATTTATTTGGACCCCAGAAATGCCTACTGGTACCCCAAGGCAAACTGATATTTGGTGAAGTGTAATCGAAAGGATGTTGGAATGGTAAGAGAATGTGCCTTTAACTGATCATGGTTAAAATATTCTGCTTTCAGGACACTTACCAGGATACATCACTACGTGAATGCATTGCTAAGGCCTTGCTGAAGGTCTTGGAAGGGGCCAGAACTAATAAGGGGCCATAAAACTTGTTTCACTAACTTCATGTTATCTTTTTCACTCTCTTTAAGAATATCAATATCTTGTAAGTATTCTCAGACCAAAAAAAAAGGAAGGGCTCTAAAGTAAAATGCTGATGACATTGTGCAGATAAAATAAAGTATAATATTTCTATATTAATAAAAATGTGTGTTTGTTACTAACAAAATAACAAATACTGTTGATCTACTTTAGAATTTATGTTGTATCAGTAAATACTTTGTTTTATATGGACCCCTCCTATTTTGGGATGAAGGAGATTGTAAAGATTACTAAAGTAAGATGTAAAAATTAATTTTCTCACCACACATACGAAGGAAGAAAGCATCGGTGGTTCAGTGGTAGAATTCTTGCCTTCTGTTTATTTAGACGATGCTATATGAAAGATAATACAAGCATATCTGTTTTTTCTCAGAAGAGATAACTGGACTAAATGGACCAAAAGAACCTAACTGCGATGACCGAATTCATTCTAATTGGAGTCACAAGGCGCCCTGAACTGCAGCTGCCCGTTTTTGGGGTCTTCCTCCTCATCTACATGATCACAGTGATGGGAAACCTAGGCCTGATCATCCTGACCAAGGTGGACTCCCACCTACACAAGCCTATGTATTTTTTCATCAGACACCTAGCCTTCATTGATCTTGGTAATTCTACTGTCATTTGTCCCAAGATGCTAGTAACTTTTGTTGTGAATAAAAATACCATTTCTTATTATGAATGTGCCACACAGCTGGCTTTCTTCATTTTGTTCATTATCAGTGAACTTTTCATCTTGTCGGCCATGGCCTATGACCGCTATGTGGCCATCTGTAACCCTCTGCTCTACAATGTTATCATGTCCCCAAGACATTGCCATGTGCTTGTGGGTATTCCATACATTTATAGTATCTTTCAGTCTCTGATGTTCACCATTAAGATTTTCACATTGACCTTCTGTGGCTCTAATGTCATCAGTCATTTCTGTTGTGATGATGTCCCCTTGATACCTATGCTCTGCTCAAATGCACAAGAGGTACAGCTGTTGATCATAATGTTTTCAGCATTTAATTTGATATCATCCCTCCTGGTTGTCCTGCTGTCCTACCTGCTGATTCTGATAGCCATATTTCGAATGCATTCTGCTGAGGGCAGGAGAAAAGCTTTCTCCACATGTGGTTCTCATCTGACAGTGGTGGTTGTGTTCTATGGGTCTCTACTGTTCATGTATGTGCAGCCCAAATCTGCTCATTCTTTTGATACTGACAAAATGGCCTCAGTGTTTTACACTTTAGTCATTCCCATGCTTAACCCCTTGATCTACAGCTTAAGGAATAAAGAAGTAAAAAGTGCCTTCTACAGGGTCATTAAGAATCCATGCAATCTTTGTATTTAATATTCAATATGCAATACTGTTTTGAGGCAAATGTACTGGAAATTATCTCTAAAACATTTTCTTTGGCTGCAAAGCTAAGACTGATTATAAAGCAAAGACAAATGCTCTGTGCCCATTATATTCATTCAAATTAATTCTCATAATGTATATTTCAACTTAAATGTCATTTCTTCCCCAAAACGGCAAGCTTCTATTCATTCTTTCCTTATGTGATTTTATAGAAACTCATATTTCCCTAATGAAAAGATTTGTCAGGCACCTCATCAGTAAACCGTGTGTTTGTTTCAATGTTGTTTTTGTTTTCATTAAGAAGGGAATGTTCTCAACCTTGCTTTCATGTCTTTTCTTAGACTAAATTAATACTAAAATAAGTAATCAAAACTGGAGACAAAGTGTTACCGGTGTTCCTATTGACCCCATCGGTAATTAGCCTTGTGTGTCTCCTACTGTGATAATCATTTCTTATCTATGTGCTGCTCCAACATATGTGAAGTGTGCTAGATAATTTTGATCAGTTATATAATTTGACATCCTTCCTTCTGAGAAAACTAGTCCTGCATGCTGGTTCTCACTACCCTATTCTTCATGCACAGACAGTAGTCAGAAAAGAAAAAAAAAAAAAAATGAAAAGTGAATAGAGACGGGGAGAGAAAAAGAGGAAGGAGAAAAAATATTAAGGATGCCTGATGTGAAGGACTATTTATTAAAGGTAATAACTGATGGAGATTATGATGATTAAAAAAGAATTCTAAAACCAAGAGAACATATTGGCATGCTTTCTAAGTCTTATTTTCAATGTATTGGAGAATATTATATGTATAAAGAAGGAAGATCAATGTATAAAAAGGGCATATTACTCTAGAGTGAACAATTGTATTGCTCAACATCCACGTATTTTATTAAAGGCAAAATGTGGATATTGTTACACTTCATTTGTAGAGGATGTATAAGGAATGGTAAGCTGAATTCTACTGAATGCATCGATATTATACTGAAGCAGTAAATACTTTCACCATTAATTTCTTTTTGTTCACTAAAAGACTGTGGGAACAAATATTTATGATATTTCCAATTTTTATTCCTTTCAAACTAACAAAAAATCTTCCTATCTTCCATGTTGCCTTCATCTTCATTAGGTTAATTACAAAACCCTTGTCAAGGGTCATAATTTACTCAAAACAAAAATGAAATAGTGTTTACTCTCTGTTTTTCCTTGGCATAGACAGAGTTCTAAGAAAAAATTCTGAATAGCTCAATAAGATGGCTGGTAAAACAAGAAAGTAAAGACATTTACCATAGTGCTGATGGTCCTTACCCCATCTTGATTTTGTTCTAGTCTCCACAAGGATGTGTGCCACTAACCCAGAGAAGTACAAACTTTAGTATATTATGCCTAAAGTGCATATTTTCTTCATTTTTTTGGAAACCTAATAGTATCTGACAGAGCTAGAATATATGTGCAATACCCAATACTGAACTAAAGCAGAAGCCTTGTCAAAAATGCAGAATGATTACATATTTTGGAAAGAATCAAAACTGTTCAAGAAGTGATAACAATTTATGTCAGAAAAGCTACTATGGTAAAACAGGTAAACAGAATAATATTTATGTAATCATAAAATTACAGATTTCTAGGTGTTTTAATT
This sequence comes from Elephas maximus indicus, assembly GCF_024166365.1. Lineage (NCBI taxonomy): Eukaryota > Metazoa > Chordata > Mammalia > Proboscidea > Elephantidae > Elephas > Elephas maximus. Next base: position 116,899,915 of record NC_064825.1, read on the forward strand.
TGGAGTGTTATTGAGTATAATGCAGTTTACATATTTTATATGATTTAATATGTACCTATACATATTTATGTATGATTTAAGACCACACTGAATCAACATAAAGGTATATTAGGAGCTCCAAAAAATTGATCTCAGATAGAAGAAACACACACACCATTGCTTTGTCAATTCCAAATCATGGTGACCATGTGTGTGTCAGAATAGAAGTGTCCTGCATAAGGGTTCAATGGCTGATTCTTCAGAAGTAGATCCAAAGGTTTTTCTTTAAGTCATTCCTGGGTGGATTCCAAACTCCAAACTTTTGGTTAGCAGCCTGAGGTTGTGTGTGTGTATCCATATATATATATATGTAAGTATGTATGTATGTACAGAGGAAACCCTGGTGGCATAATGGTTAAGTGCTACTGCTGCTAACCAAAAGGTCGGCAGTTCAAATCCATCAGGCACTCCCTGGAAACTCTATGGGGTAGTTCTACTCTGTCCTATAGAGTCGCTAGGAGTGGGAATTGACTCGACGGCACTGGGTTTGGTTTTGTTGTTTTTTTTTATGTATATACAGAGACGATGAACAAAAATGCAGTAGCTAATATAAACACCACATTGGCTTGATTTTTTTTAACACAAACGTTCATTCAATATAAACTTATATATTTATTAAGCCAAACTGTAAAAATCTACTTCATCATGAAATGTATTTTTTCTGTATTTTGCAGAAAAAGTACAAATCTTAAAAAACTCAAGAAATGGATAAATTGAAGAATTTAATGAACAGAGCATTAATAGACAACCCATTGAAGAGCTGAAATATGTGTTTATAATAATTATTTATTACAGTGAAATTCACAACACAATCATTTAAAAGTGTTCAATTCAGTGGCTTTTATTACATTCACAATAATGTGTAACCATCAGGTTTATCTAGCACAAGATAATTTTTATCACTCCATAGATGTCCTCCTATAGATTAGGATACCTCTCCTGAAGTTCTCTACCTCCACACAGCCCCTGACAACCATGAATCTGATTTTTGTCTCTATGGCTTTTCCTATTCTGCTATTGCATATGAGTAGAAATGTTCAATATGTGATCTTCTGATTTTTTGCTTTTCTTACTTAGCATTAGATTTTCCAGTTTCATCCACATCATAGCATGTATTGCTACTTCATTTTTTATGACAGAATGAATGAATATACCGTATTTTCTTTATTCATTCATCTGCTGATGGACGTTGAGTTGTTTCCACTTTTTCTTGCTATTGTGAATTTGCTTCTATGAACATTCATGTAAAATTTTTTGTTTGAACATCTGTTTTCAATTCTTTTGGGTATATACTAGAAGAGGATTTACTGCACCAAAAGGCAATTTTACATACTGCAACATTGGTTGTAGTATATATTACTAATGGTAAGATACAAAAAAAAAAAAGATGGTCTTAAGTGTGGTTCCTTGTTACTCAAATAATTCATAAGTTGGGGATTATGGGTATCTCCCATTTTTGAAAGTTTTCTTTACACCACTTCACTTTTATGAAAGGCCTTGTTTTCACTGCTGGAAGTCCTAGCTAGAGCAATAAGCCAAGAAAAAGAAATAAAGGGCATCAAAATTTGTAAGGAAGAAGTAAAACTATCCCTATTGGCAGATGTCATAATACAGTACATAGAGAGCAGCCCTGGTGGCCCAGTGGTTAAGCATTTGGCTGATAACCAAAAGGTTGGCAGTTCAAACCTACCAGCTGCTCCTTGGAAGTCCTATGGGCCAGTTCTGCTCTATTCTAGAGGATTGCTATGGGTTGGAATCAACTAGATGGCAATGCATTTGGTTTTTGGGTTTTTATACATAAAGAACCCAGAAGGCTCCACATTAAAACTACTGGAACTAATAGGAAGATTCAGCAGAGTAGCAGGATACAAGACATACAAAAATCATTTGGATTCCTATACACAATACAGGGAACTATGAAAACGAAATCAGAAATACCATTTATAATATCCCTTAAAAACAAACAAGCAAAAAAAAAAAAACTTAGAGATCTATCTAACCAGGGACTTAAAATACCTATACAAAGAAAACTACAAAACCCTACTTGAAGAAACCAAATCAGACCATCATAAATGGAAGAACACACCATGTTCATGAATCAGTAGGCTCAACATTGTGAAAATGTCCATTCCACCTGAAGCAATCTATCAATACAATTAAACCAGATCCAAATACCAACAGCATTATTTAATGAGATAGAAAAACTAATCATTAATTATATGGAATATAAAGAGGTCTTGGATAAGTAAAACGCTATTGAAGAAGAAGAATAAAGTAGAAGGCCGTGAACTACCTGACCTGAGAACCTACTATATTGCTAGTCAAAACAGCTTGGTACCGGTACAACGACAAACACTTGAACCAATGGAACAGAATTGAGAACCCCAATGTAAATCCATTCACCTATGGTTGCCTGACAGAATTACTGGGCTGAGGGATGCGGACCATGGTCTCAGAAGACCAAGCTCAATTGGCACAATGTAGTTAATAAAGAAAAGAAAGCATTCTACATCCTACTTGGTTGAGGAGCATCTGCAGTCTTAAAATCTTCTGAGTGGCCATTTAAGATACTTCACTGGTCCCACCCTATCTGGAGCAAGTAAGAATGAATAAAACCAAAGACACAAGGGAAAGATTTGTCCAAAAGATGAATGGACCACAACTCCCACAGCCTCCACCAGACTAAGTCCAGCATAACTAGGTGGTGCCCAGCTACCACCACCAACCACTCTGACAAGGATCATAATAGAGGGTCTCCATGCGAGCTGGAGAAAAATGTAGAACAAAATTAAAACTCATAAAAAAGGACCAGAGTTACAAGTCTGACAGAGACTAGAGAAATCCTGAGAATATGTCCCCCGGACACCCTTTTAACTCAGTACTGAGGTTGCTTCTGAGGTTTGCGCTTCAGCCAAAGGTTAGGTAGGCCCATAAGAAAAAACAACAATACTCAACCATGTATAAGAGACTAAATGGACACACCAGCCCAGGGGCAAGAAGGAAAGACAGGACGGGGCAGGAAAGCTGGACAAATAAAACACATTTGTCAAAACTCATCAATGTGTCAGTGTGTTTCATTGTACGTAACGTTTCCTCAATTCCTGTACATATGGAAGTCACCAAGGAAGGAGGCATGGATAAAATTTTATCAGACAAGATATTTTCTTTTACAAGTAAATTTGACTCACTATGAGGTCCTACTGAACGTTACCCAACTCTGGTGATATGACAGCTGAGGAACTCCTAAAGTTGGGGCAGTTATGTGGTAACACATTGCATTACAATAATTCTTACGGGTTTGTCTTATGAAAGGGGAGGTAAATATATCCTTATTTAGAGGTGTGGGGCAGGAGAGGTAAAGTTTTAATTTCAAATCCTCTGGTTATTAATTATGTAATTTTGGGCAATTATACAGTTCAGCTGAGGTCCCCTTCTTCTGCACATGAGATTCCCGGTCGCTTTATGGAACGTTTTGACTCGTGGCAGCCCCCTGTGTGTCAGAGCAGGACTGCGCACTCCACGGTTTTCAATGGCTAACTTTTAAAACCCAGAATGCCAGGCATTTCTTCTGAGGCTCCTTTGGATGGACTTGAACTTTCAACCTTCTTGGTTAGCAGCAGAGTGTGTTAAACGCTTACACCACCCAGTAAATATGGAAATAGCGTGGGTTAAATTACGAGTTAAATGTTGGGTTTGACATATGTATGAGCCAATTCATATGTATATAGCACAGTGCCTGGCACGTATTTCTTTTGGTAATAAATTTGTAGAAAAATCCTAGGTCATGATGATAATGGTATTTACTATTTCATCATGACTTTGCAACTGTTGCAGTTTTACTGAGATTGAGCTGATATCCGTTTTTTTTCCCGTTGTGTCTATATTTCTTGACTGTGTAAATGAATGAATACATTTACATCATATGGATTCCACGAGACTGTATAGATGACTCATGTTTTGTTTTTTCATTGAATTACCCCTTCCTTCTTTTCACTGGGGAGTATGTAGGATATCTTGGATAATTAGCAGGCACGACAAGGGAAATTTTTAAGTCCTTCAGATGTTTTCATCATAATCAGTAAAATGCATGCTAATTCTTTGGGGAATATGGCAAAGAGAAGGGAAATCATAAATTCATCCTACCAAAGAAAACAAGAGAATCATTTAAGGAAAACAAATCTGATTTCCTACTCAAGGTGAGTGGGTTCAAATTCTCTTTGATTCTGATTATCAGGTAGATTTCGGTCATTTACCATCACTCCTGACTCCTGAAAGCAGACACTATTATGGCCACTCACAAATTACCCCTTCAGCTTCACCACAAACATTCATTTTCTCTTTTCTTAACTAGGATTCCATGGAGCAATATGGTGTTTTTAGGACATTAAATCCTATAAATTAAGAGTGTGCCCCAGCTCTATTTGATTTATAGGGGCTGGTATTGGCATTTGGTTACTGCAAGTGAAGAGGGAACTGGAAATACTTGAAAATTCAGCACCAATTTAATTTACTAAAATCTATTAGGATTAGACATACTTTGAGTGCTTCATCAGGAAAGACCAAATGCTGGAAAAGGACATCGCATTTGGTCAAGTAGAGGGCCAACAAAAAGGAAGGAACTCTCAATGGGATGGATTGACACAATAGTTCATACCAATAATGCGCTCTAACATACTGACAATTATGAAGATGGAAAAGGAATGGATGTCATTTTGCTCTGTTATATATGAGGTCACCATAAGTCAGAGCCAATTCGACAGCAACAAGCAACAATATGAAATTAAGGTTAGGATTGCCAGATATAATACAGAACTTTCAGGTACAATTGAATTTCACAAAAATAAATAATTTTTTAAATTTTAATTATGCCTGAGACAATATTAAATAAATAAGTATTCTTTCAGTATGAGAATGTCCAATGAAATATTTGTTAAAAAATGAATATTGTTAGTATAAAGCATGCCCCATGTAACCTTTGATAAATTTTGAATAATTTTTACATAAGAATTTCCCATGAAAAACACACCATTTTTTGGTTGTTAATGATGATAATATTGTTTGTTCTTTCTTTTCCCTACTAGTTTCTAGACTGGAAACTACAGTATTTTTTATGAGTTATGGAGTTATGAAGAACTCCCTAAACCTAAAGTAATTCCTACGTGATATTACCATGTCTGAGGACCGAAAAATAATTTATCTGCACACTTGTATATTCTTTCGGCTTTAGTGATGATCACTAAAAAGTAATTCCTACGTGATATTACCATGTCTGAGGACCGAAAAATAATTTATCTGCACACTTGTATATTCTTTCGGCTTTAGTGATGATCACTACTCAGAGATAAAAAAAGCTCATATTTCGATGTCTAAGACACATTAGAGATATTCTTTTCCAAAAAGGTGAAATCTAGATGTCTTCAGACAGGGGTAGTAAATGACACTGAAGATGTTCATAGGTTCAATAAACATTAGAATAATTCTCATGGAACATTGAAAACTTAAAAGTCATAGGATGGGAAGTAGAATCTGAATTCCTTACCTCAATCCAGCATTCTACAGCAAAATCCTATGAAATCAGGCTTTGTGATACAGCAAATTTGAGATACAGTTTTCAAAAGAACATAGGTTTATAGTTCTTATTCTGTGAGACAGGAAGGACCTGGAAAGAAGATTGGAGCCGGGGGCAATAAAAAAACAGAGAACTTATCTAAAAAAAAGAAGGGACAGAGGTGACTCACCAATCTCCAGTATCATCCTGCCTCCCATTCTCCTGGTTCAGGATTGCAAAATCAAACCAAAATTTGGCATATTTCTAGGATTTCTGCTATTTTCCTGAAAATTCAATCCAGCCTGGGGATCAAAAGTTATCCTTAGCAAACATCTGTCTGCACTCCAGCTCTGAACTTCAGCTGCTCCATACCGTAGACTTAGGCCTTGTCAGGGGCCCCTGGAAGTTTCTAATAGTTGTGCAGACTAAGTATGGGCATTATATTGTGTAATAATAATTGTATCCTGCTTTTTTTATATCGCTGAATATTTGGAACACCATTTACTGTTCCAATTTAAAATCATGCTTGCAGAGTCCTAGGTTTTCACTGATGGACAATGAATGCCAGAAGAGGTTAAAAGGGAAAATAAGTAGATACCTCTAAAGAGATTCATTTGTTCCAATCAGGAAGTTTCACTTTGATTTACTGACTGACTTTGTAAAACTTCATGAAAAGAAGGTTTAGAAATTATCACTAAGGTATTTGAAAATCACAGTCTTAAACTCTATAAATTCTCTGTTATAGAGTTCCAGAAATAGTTTGCAGTATATAATGTAATAAATTCCCAAATAAATGTAAATATTCTAAATGCCTTATGGAACCTACCACTTCCGTAGTGTCATATTAGAGGAAATAGCATATATACAATTAAATATTCAAAATCCCTGAATGTTGATATAAGCATAGTTTGTAACAGGTATACATTCAGATCTTGTACATTTTGAAACTTATATAAATTTGGGGATTTTAATTAAAAAATGACACACAATTATAAATACAAATGGAAGCATGAATGTGAATATTTATTTGGAATAAAAAAATAAATACATTTCAATTATAAAAGTGACCTTGTCCAAAAAATTATAAAATAAATATAAAAAGAGTTTATTAATTACATTCAAGGCACATTTCAGCACACCAGGTGCAAGGTGTGTTCTTAGAAAATTTTCCAGTAACAGAAAGATAACCTTATTAAATGATACTTTCCATTGTTTTTGAACCATAAAAAGTATACCTACTAAGCCTCAAATGAAGTATCATTAACTCAGTTCCCATTTATCTGGGCCCAAGGGATGCCTGTTGACACTCCATTGCAAATTGACATCAGGCGAAGTGCAATAGAGCAGAAGTCAGAATGGGAAGAGACTATGTCCTAAATCAAGATTATGGTGGGCAAACTGTGGTTTCACAGTGGTTGAGCTCTCTGTTACTAAACGGAAAGCTGGCAGATGGAACCCACCAGCTGTTCCACAGGAGTAAGATGTGGCAGTCAGCTTCCATAAAAATTACAGCCTTGGAAACCCTATGAGGCAGTTCTCTTTTGTCCTATAGAGTCACTACGTGTTGTCTCTGTCACATTGTCTCTGCTTCTTTCTCTAAAATTATCAAAATCCCACATAAATTCTCAGACAAAAATGAAGTGGACGAAAGGAAAAATTTGATGTAATTTTGTAGATAAAATAAAGTATACTATTTCTATGTTAATATTACAGATTTTTGAAGTTAAAATAAACTTTGGGATCTCCTATATCTCAAAATAGGGGGATCCATATAAAATGCATTATTCATTGTCACAACGTAGATTAATTTCCATTGACTTTCTTTAGAATTTAGTCTATGTTATATTAAAGTAATGTGTTACATATAGATCCCCCTATTTTGGATGTGGAAACCCTGGTGGTGTAGTGGTTATATGGGTTCAAACTCAAACCCACTAGGTGCTTCTTGGAAACTCTATGAGGCAGTTCTACTCTGACCTATATAGTCACTATGAATCAGAATTGACTTGATGGCAATGGGTTTTTTTTTTTTTTTGTGTGTGTGTGGGATATAGAAGTTTCTAAAGTTTACCTCAACTTCAAAATCAGATGAAAAGCCCAGTGGTTAAGTGCTTGGCTGCTAACAGAAAGATCAGTCACTCTGTAGGAGAAAGATGTGGCAACCTGTTCCAGCAAAGATTTTCCCCTTGGAAACCCTAAGAGGAAGTTCTATTCCACCCTATAGGGATTGCATGTGTCAGAAATGACTCAACAATGACACAAAACAATAACAATATGAAGGAAAAGGTCAGTGGTTATTCGCTGGTAGTCTTCTGTATGGGAAACCTAGGTTAGACTTCTGGCAGATATAATTCATGCACTACCAGCACTGGGTCCGTCACTAGCAGATTCTGCGTTGCTATGATGCTGGACAGGTTTCAGCAGAGGTTCTAGACTAAGACAGGCTAGGAAAAAATGCATAGTGATCAACTTCTGACAATCAGCCAGTGAAAACCCTGTGGATCACAAGGGTCCGATCCAAAACAGATCATGGGGATGGTAGAAAAATGGGCTATGTTTTGTTCCATTGTGCTTGTGGTCACTGTGAGTCGAGGATAACTTAATGACAGATAACAACAACAAAAAATATGAAGAAAAACTTCCATTGCTTCTGAAATATTATAACTTGTTTAGACAACACTACATGAAAGCTAATACCAAACCCTCTGTTTCTTCCCAGAAGAGATAACTGGACCAAATGGGCCAACAGAATCTAACAGTACTGACTGAATTCATTCTAATGGGAATCACAAGGCACCCTGAGTTGCAGCACCCGCTTTTTGGGGTGTTTCTCCTCATCTACATGATCACAGTGGTGGGCAACCTGGGCATGATCATCTTGACCAAGATGGACTCCCGCCTACACACACCTAAGTATTTTTTCATCAGACACTTGGCCTTTATTGATCTTGGCAATTCTACTGTCATTTGTCCCAAGATGTTAGTAAATTTTGTTGTGGATAAAAATACCATTTCCTATTATTCCTGTGCCACACAGATAGCTTTCTTCATTTTTTCATTATCAGTGAAGTTTTATCCTTTCGGCCATGGCCTATGACCGCTATGTGGCTATCTGTAACCCTCTGCTCTACAATGTTATCATGTCCCAAAGACTTTGCCATGTGCTGGTGGGCATTCCATATCTCTACAGTACCTTTCAGTCTGTGATGTTAACCATTAAGACTTTTACATCCATCTTCTGTGGCTCTAATGTCATCAGTCATTTCTACTGTGATAATGTTCCCTTGTTATCTATGCTTTGCTCAAATTCACAAGAAATAGAATTGATGCTCCTAATATTTTCAGCATTTAATTTGATATCCTCCCTCCTGGTTGTCCTGCTGTCTTACCAGCTGATTCTGATAGCCGTATTTCGAATGCATCCTGCCAAGAGCAGGATAAAAGCTTTCTCCACATGTGGTTCTCATCTGACAGTGGTGGTTGTGTTTTATGGGACTTTATTATTTATGTATGTGCAGCCCAAATCTGCTCACGCATATGATACTGACACAATGGCCTCTGTGTTTTACACTTTAGTCACCCCCATGCTTAACCCTTTGATATATAGCTTGAGGAACCAAGAGGTAAATAGTGCCTTCCGTAGGGTTTTTAAAAATTGATGCCAACTTTATATTCAGTATTCAATATTCAACCTTGTTTTAGTAAACAATGCAGAAGGTAATGTCACTTGATAACATTTTTAATAGATATAAATGTGTTCCTTTTGGTTCCAAGGCAGAGGCTAATTATAAGTTAGATGCTATCACATTGTTTATACTGAGACAAATTAATCCTCTTTTAGATATCCAGTTAAGTGTCATTTCTTTCCCAACATTCCTTGCTTCCTATGCTTTGCTTACTTATATGATTTCATAGGCCCTTATACTTCCACAATGATAAATTTGAATACACTCTTGATCAATAAAACATGTGATTGCTTCTGTCAGTTTTTTTAAGGACAAGCATCTTCTCAATTGTTTTCCCATTGCATTTTCTAAGCCTGAAACAACAGTGTAAATAACGTTAGAGTTAAAGAGTTATTGTGACCTATTAACACATGAATAATTTATTTGTCTTTTGTTATCAATCAATTCTACTGTGAAAATAAACTCTTAACTATCATGTACTAAAACATGTGAAGTGAACTAGATAATTTTGATTTGTTATCATTTAACTTGATTTCTTTCTTCTCTGCTTTGCTTTAGCATAGATGTTGCTCTAAGAAAATATTTTAAACTGGTAGATAAGAATCTAGTAAACAAGCAGTTAAATATAATTTTAGCATAATGGATGGCTTTAACAAACAAAAATTTATTCTCTCATAGTCTAGCAGTTCAGATGTCCTAATTCAGGGCACCATCTGCAGGGGAAGGCTTTCTCTGTCAGTTCTGGAGGGAGGTTCTTGTCATCAATCTTCCCCTGGGAGACAGATAGGGTTAACTGCGCTGTCAGAACAAAAGAGCTGTTAAAAGATTACCATCTAGAAGCTGGATAAACAGGAAACATACCCTAATAACAACAATGTCTTAATAAATAACAGCAAGTATGTATTTTACTGCTGCCTGCAATTTGATTGGCCTTTGAGTTAATCGGATTGGTGTTTTCTTGACTGGGTTGTCTCCCGAAAGGACTTGATTTTCTTTAAAAATGGTGACCACTGACATGTCAGTATAAAGTGTTTTGAACTGCTTGGTACTGGATTGAAATAAACTAATTGTGACCCTCCTCTACAAGGGTAAGTAGAAAGGCATTGCCATCAGGGTTCCAGTTCATTCATGCAAAATTTTATTCCAAACAAAATGTATTTGAACTTGTCTCTCTTATCAGTGTACGGCTGCAAAAAAGTTCTCTCAGTAATACACTTGTCTTAGTCTCATTAGGAAACCTTACAAAAAAAAAAAAGATACTTTTTGTGTCATGGAAAAAAATGATTTTGAGTTCAAGGCTAATATCAAAATTTTAACAAATACTTAGGTGGACATCTTCCCAAATAACTGAAATTTTACAACAAGTTTGTGGGAATCCTGTTCCACATAAAACAACAGTTTTCAGATAGATCAAGCATTTTAAGGAAGGTCAGGAAAACCTCAAGAATGAGCCAAAAGAGGGAAAGCTATTCAGAAGGTTATGGTGACTGTACTTTTTTGGGGCGAGTGAGTTCAAAGGGGTAATCTTGACAGATTTTCTCAAAGGACACAGGATGATCACAGGGGCTTATTATGAAGAAGTTTTAAGAAAACAGAAAACTGCATTGGTGAGAAAAGGACAGAAAGCTTGTTCCAAAGAATTTTTTCTTTTTTTCCATCTGTACAATGTACCTGCTCATTCTTCGAGGGTAATGTTCTTTGAGAATTTCACTGGGAAAACTAACTCCATCTACCCTGTAGCCCTGATTTTTCCCCTTCAGACTTCTTTTTGTTTCCAAAACTTAAAGAAGATTTAAAAGGAATACAATTTGAGTTCCTTGAGGGTTCAGGGGAGGATGAGGTTGAAGGATATCACTGCTCACTTCAGATGGATCCTGGCTGAAAGCAGAGAATACCAGAAAGATGTGTACCTCTGTTTCATTGACTATGCAAACACACTTGACTGTGCAGATAATAACAAATTATGGATAATGCTGTGAAAAATGGGAGTTCCAAAACACTTAATTGTGCTCATGAGGAACCTGTGCCTAGACTAAGAGGCAATTGTTGGAATAGAACAAGGGGACAGGCACAGTTTAAGATCACTAAAGTGTACATCACTGCTGTATCATTTCACCACGCTTATTCAATCTGTACGCCAAGCAAATAATCTGATAAACAGGGCCATAGGAAGAAAAATGCAGCATCAGGATTGCAGAAAGACTCATCAGCTTCCTGAGATACGTAGATGACACAATCTTGCTTGCTGAAAGTAAAAGGGACTTGAAGAGCTTATTGATGAAATTCAAAGACTACAGCCTTAAGTATGGATTACCTCTCCCTATTACTAAAACAAAAATTCTCATAAATGGACCATTAAGCAACATCATGATAAACGGAGAAAATATTGAAGTTGTCAAGGATTTCATTTTATTTGGATCCATATTCAACATCTGTGGAATCATCAGTCAAGAAATCAAACGATCCACTGCATTGGGCAAATCTGCTGCAACAGACCTCTATAAAGTGTTAAAAAGCAAAGATGTCACTGTGAAGACTAAGGTATGCCTGACCCAAACCATGGTATTTTAAATCACCTTACATGTGTGAAAAATCTGGAAAATAAAGAAGGAAGGCCTAAAAATAATTGATGCTTTTGAATTACGGTGTTGGTGAAGCATATTGAAAATACCGCGGACTGCCTGAAGAACAAACAAATCTGTCTCACAAGAAGTACAACCAGAATCCTCCTTAGAAGTGAGGACGGCAAGACTTCATCTCACATACTTTGGGCATGTTATCAGGAGGGAACATTCCTTGGAGAAGGACATAATGCTTGGTAAAGTACAGGATCAATGACAGAGATAAAGACCCTCAATGAGATGGATGGACACAGTGGCTGAATGATGGGATCAAGTATAGCAATGACTCTGAGGCTGGAGTAAGACCAGGAACATTTTTTCTCTTTGACCATGGTGTCACTATCAGTGTGAACCCACTGGAAGATACCTAACAAGAACAGCTCAACTGTTGATCTACTCGTAAATACCTTTGTCTTAAATTTCAAGTAATATAAAATCAATACCTACCTTACATGAAGTTTCCCTGTGATGAGAAACAGAAATTTAAGCCAGGTTGGCCATTTGAATCCACCAGGTGGCCCTTGGAAGCTCTGTGAGGCAGTTCTACTATGTCCTATAGGGTGACTACGAGTTAGAATGGACTCAAAGGCAATGGGGTTTGGTTTTTAGTTTTGGTGTCCCTGTTGACACTATGAATGCTTTATTTGTCATGTATCAAGCAATTTGACTGAGACAAGTATTTCTAATTATCTATTCTGTAATCAAATATGTATGTATACTAGATGATTTTGATTTGTTAGCATTTTATTTGATTTCCTTACTCTTCAATACTTAGTGCCCTCCTTAGAGTCCTAATGTCTTCAGTAGAGATTTTATTGATCATATTTAAATGCAAAGATAGTTGCTGGAAAGCAAGAATGGATGAAAAAATGAATAAAGAAAGAGAAGGTGGAGAATGGCAGGAAGGAAAAATGAAGGAAAGATATTTATGATGCATAATTAGAAGGACTAAAGGATTTATTATAGGTGATAACTGATGGAGAACGTCATGGTGAAAAACCATTTTAAGAACCAGAAGGAAGTATTGACACGTTTTCTAATTCATATTTTCAGTGAATTTAGAGCATGTTATGTGGGTAAAGAAGGAAGAACAACATGTTAACACAACAAATAAATTTGTGATTATGGTAGGGGGAAAAGACACCAGACTCAAATCCAAACAGGATAGATCTTTATTAAGCCAAGGCAAAGAAAACAATTTGAATGTGGGAAACATCAGCATGCACTGGGCACAAGAAACTAATGGATTTGTTAAATCATAATCCTGGAGTCGTTAATATGTTATTACAGAAGGAAATAAAGTTGAGAAAAATTCTGATTTGTTTTTCATGGACACATCATTGTTAAAGGAACAGTAACCAGAGTGGGATATTTTGAGTGATTGGTTTAAACAGTTTTTGTTGTCTAATTTCCACTTGGTGATATATGCTTTCTGAGTAATTACTGTTTAGTGACATTACAAGTATTCTAAAGAGCGTGATTTACAGGAGATTTGGAAAATTTTCATTTCTAAAATAAAAGTTACATAAACCCTGACTGGGAAAAACTGACAACATTCATTATTTGCTTGATTAAAAAGAAAACATTTCCTTAAATACCAGATAACAGGCAAAACTGCCCTTAATCTCCATATTTATTAACCAGTTCAATTTTCCAATTCCACAGATTCTCTAGGCCTGGACTCCACCTTAGCCTTCTTACACCAGCCAAGCACCTCATGTAGTTTTAAGGTCCTTATGTCATTCCCTCCTTTTGATCAATTGAACATCCTTTGATTTCTTTAATATCATTCCTCTGTGTAGACTTAAGTCATCTTCAGCATGGACTCTGTTTCCTCGATGATGGCATGGTGGCCTATTTGCTTCTTGGGCCATTAAACCCACTGCTTCTATCTGTCTGCTGGTCTGTCTATCTATCTATCTATCTATCTATCTATCTATCTATCTATCTATCTATCTATCTATCTATCTATCTATCTATCTATCTATCTACCTATAATCTGTCTGTCTATCTATCTATCTATCAATCATCTATCTATCTATCTATCTATCTATCTATCTATCTATCTATCTATCTATCTATCTATCTATCTATCTAATCTATTAGCCAGATACCGTCTGGTTCTTCATCATGCACCACTGAAGCCATCTTCACCATGTTGTACATTATTTAACAATTGGGGGCATTATTCACAGCCCTAGGCTGAATTAGAGGAGTAACACGGCCCTTTCATTTGAACTAATGCAGTGTGCGGGAATTACTCACTGTGTCACAGAAATGAGCAGAATCAATATGCACCAGCTGCTTTGGAGCTGTAGCATTATTTACCAAATATGCTTTTCATTATAGGACCAGAGAGTTAATGGGACTTCAAAGGTGCACAAGGTGCACTGGCCTTTCATACTCCATCCATCTAAACAAAGCAAGATGAAGTAAAAGGTTTAGCATTAGAATTTTTCTCTAGACAGTTGGATCCTCCACACAGGAACATGTACCCACAAGAGGCACACATTACTCCAATTTACATTGGGGAAAAGGGAAAGGGAATAGTCCGATTTGCTTTTTCCAGTCATTTTTCAGTATGGGAGTTATTATAAATAAACAAGCTTTCTAATCAAGATCTTTCCCTAAAATGGAAGTAAACTGGAGCCTCTGAATTCTGATAATTACAAAAACTTACTAAAGCAGCATAAAGCTATTGTTATGCAGAAAAATGAAAGGACATTCATTACCATAAACTATACCAGGACAAATAAATACTTGGGTAAAATAAAAAACAAGCCCCAGAAGGATAAACTGGGGAATTAGAGAGATGCCATAACCTGACATAGATGGCTCATCTTTCTATGGTATTGATATTGACATCGGCAGTAGGTATATGGTTATAGACGAAAATGGGTAATACTAAAGGATTTGAATTCTCATGTACAGTTTGTGGGGAAGGATGGCATAGCCAACAGTCTGTTAAGTTGGCAGCACTGGCCACTGACTGAGCCACTCTAACAAAGACATCGTTATGCCAAATTTTAACAGCTATTGGGAGACATAATAGTCTTATAACAGATATAAGCCTCATAGTGAAGAAAGATTATCTATAAATTAATGTATTAAAGCAATTAAATAAACTGAATGCTTCGAAGGTCAGTGGAGCAGGGGTGGGGGTTTGGGGACTATGGCTTCAGGGAACATCTAAGTCAATTGGCAAAATGAATTCTATTAAGAAAACATTCTGCATCCCACTTTTACATGCAGTGTCTGGGGTCTTAAACACTAGCAAGCGGCCATCTAAGCATCAATGAGTCTCAACCCACCTGGATCAAAGGAGAATGAAGAACACCAAGGCCACAAGGTAATTATGAGCCCAAGAGACAGAAAGAACTACATGAGCTAGAGCCTACATCATCCTGAGACCAAAAGAACTAGATGGTGCCTGGTCACAACCGATGACTGCCCTGACAGGGAGCACAACAGAGAACCCCTGAGGGAGCAGAAGAGCAGTGGGATGTAGACTCCAAATTCTCATAAAAAGACCAGACTTAATGGTCTGACTAAGATTAGAAGAATCCTGTTGGTCATGGTCCCCAAACCTTCTGTTGGCCCAGGACAGGAACCATTCCTGAAGCCAACTCATCAGACATGGATTGGACTGGACAATGGGTTGGAGAGAGATGCTGATGAGGACTCAGCTACTTGCATCAGGTGGACATTTGAGACTATGTTGGCATCTCCTGTCTGGAGGGGAGATGGGAGTGTAGAGGGGGTTAGAAACTGGTAAAATGGTCATGGAAGAAGGGAGCAGGCTGACTCATTGGGGGAGAGTAAGTGGGAGTATGTAGTAAGGTGTATATAAGTTTATATGTGATATAGACTGACTTAATTTGTAAACTTTCACTTAAAGCATAACAAAAATTATTAAAAAAAAAAAAAAAAGGCCAGATGCAACTGGACCAGTACAGGCAAGAGGAACCTCTGAGACTATGGCCCAGAGATACTCTTTACTGAAACCACTCCCAGAGGTCACCTTTCAGCTAAATAACATATTGTGCTCTTTTAACTAAAAAAAAACGTAATCTATATGAGACCAAATGGTCAACATTTACCCTAAAGCAAAGATGAGAAGGGGGATGGGGAGGGAAGCTAGATTAATGGAAACAGAACAACCGTAATGGATATAATGAGAATGTTGACACAATGTGGAAAATGTAACCAATGTTATTGAACAATAATGTGTAAAAATTGTTAAGTGGGAACATACTTTGCTGTATAAACATTCACCAAAAACAATAAAATACTTTAAAAAAAAAGCAATTAAAATGTAAGTTATAGCTATTACAAAGTCAACACCCTCAGTTAGGATTAAGCGGATATAAACCATGTAAACAAAAATTAGAAAGAAAATAACTAATGTGCTAAGAACAAAACAGACATAGTATGGATTCTAATTTTAAACTGGGTATAAAATGCTTGACTTAATTGATTAAAATGAAGAGTAATGCCTCCAATATTTTGAAAATAGAGTAATACCTGACAATGTCACTGTAAGGGTAAAGAATATAGCTAAATAGTTAATGTATGACATGAGAAATTATGATCCAGACACTAGTAGGATACAGCTCTTGTCCAGAGTCTCGGGGGAAGCTGTCAACATTAGGTGTCATCTGCTTTTTGGTGTTGGAATGTCTGAAATTTAATTTTAGCATTTTGGTTGGTTGAAAACATCCAGGTGGTAACTACAGTATTTTTCAACTTGGAGAGCTGGGCTGAAGTTTTAACTTCCCGTGATCTGGAGTACTAGATAAGATCCCATTAACTGGGGTTTGAGAGAATATTTTAATTTGGTGTTTTTTCCAATAAACATAAATTCTAGGCTGAATAATAGGTAGCTCAGGTACTTTTGATTTCTGATTACCAAAAGCATTTTTAACTTGTGAGCAATATTTGCTAGAATACTGAATTAAAGACTTGCAATATTGGAACAAGCCAGTTTGAGTTAAATTTGATTCAGAGCAAGTTGTCCGATAAGGGCAGGCCATAGACCTCTCAGTAGTAATAATTTCAGGAGGAGTTAATTTACTAATTTCAAATGAAGTAATTCTCAAATTCAAAAGGACCAGGGACAATACTTTTGTTCACATTAACTGTAAAGATTTGGAAAGTTTGGCGTTGAGTTTTTATTATATAAGGACAATGAAGTCTTTGGAAAATGGGGAAAGTTTAATACATTTCCTCGATTATTTGTCCAGTCAAATGGGTGTCTTGGTTAGTACAAAGGACCTTTGGGACTCTTCAAGTGGGGTTAATATTTTTAAGAAGCTTCTTAGCCACAAATGTGGCAATAGCTTGAAGACTCAGGAAAGCTTTTACCCAGAGAGAAAGTATATAAATTATTACTAATACAAACTTATAATTATTTAAAGGTAGAAGTTGAATAAACCCTATTTGCCATTTAAGCATTGGCCCTGAAGGCAAAGGACTTATACCAGGTGGAGCTTTAAAAGGTTTTTTAGAATTAAATTGAAAAAAAAAAAAAAAATAGGACACTGGGAACCCATTTGTTCAGCAGCTTTATGAAAGTGTCCCTACTAATATTTGCTTAAAAACATTATAGTCTTATTTCTGTTTCCAAATGGGTATTCATGTGTAATGCCTACAGCACAGAAGTTTGCAAAAATTTAGGGAGAACTAAGTTCTCATGAGGAACCACCAATAGTCAAGAGGTAGAATGTGAGGAGCATCTTTTTTTTTTTTTTTAATTTCTCAATTTAGTCATGTGGGGCTGATTTTTGGTGTTCAAATAAAATTCTTCTCACCAACTTCTCCAGGTTTAAAAGGATTTTCTACGTGCATATTAAACAGTGGTTCATCATTCAAAACAGTGTCCCAATGTGAAGGACCATACATTTCTCTAATCTTAATATTTAAATCATGCTATCTCTCCTTCCTGAGATTGCCAGGTGGGCTTTGTGGCCTGGCCAAGATATCTCAATTATTCAGGAAACTCCAAAGGTTTAGAATTGTCTTCTCAGGAAACAAGGAAAAAGACTAATTTACTTTTCAGTGAAGTTAAATTCTTTCAACCAGATTTACTTTGAATGAATTTATGGCTAACATATGCCTTCTTATAAAGAGGGGTTTGTGCAGGCTCAATAATTGTGTCTATCTGGGCCTCAGTTTCCTTGTATTTAACACCTCCTCCTCTTGGTCATACTGTCAGAAATACTGAGAGCTTGATTAAAAATTATGATCAGTGTTTAGTAGAAGCCTTCATTAATACAGTCGAAAGTCTGATCCTGAAAACTGGATATGGTGGTTATTATTTGTTGTCTTATTGGCTAAAATTGATCCTTGGTATTGTACATTTTAGGAAGGCTATTATTATAAAGAATGACTAAGAAGACAATACTCAAGTTTTGAAAAATTTCTCTGAGCCGAACACCCCAGAAAAAATTCAGACAGGAGGTAAATCCCATTGTTACTGCTGAGGGCATGGAGGCCCTCTGGACTCAATGGGTCCTTGCCTTTTCTCTTATAAGAATACACAGAGAAGACAATTTTGGATTCAACTCTAACAGGTTTATTTCACTTGTGACAAGTAAAAGGAGTCAGAGAGGGCTCATGCTGCTCAAAAAGTCTGACTCAGAAAGAGGGGCATGGTTAGAGCTTTTCTGGGTTTGCTTATCTGGGTTCCGTGGAGATAATAGACTAGTGAATATTTAGTGGGTTTCTTTCAAGGGGCGGGTACTTCTCAGAATGGCAGTGCATACTAATTAGGTTGTGCTTGCTGATATTCAAGACGGAGTCCTCTCTTGCATCACTTACATAGTGCAGGCGCACTGATCTTTGGCACTACATTGCCCCCTTTGGCAGGCTAAGGAAGGTCAAACAGTGGTCACACTGCTCCTCTGAGCATGTGGAGCCTGTAAAAAGGGGGAAGGGACTAGAAAAACACACACAAAAAAGGAGGTAGTAATTCACTGGTTGTTTTAACACTGAGAAGGAGGTAGTAATTCATGGGTTGTTTTAGCCTTATTTTATGTTGGCAGGGTGTGGTTCCTGTTCACCCAACTTTTAGATGGTAATCTTTTAACAGCTCTTTCGTTCTGCCAGCACAGTTAACCCTGTCTGTCTCAGCATGGTGTTTCAGGTTTTATTTTCATCAGTTTAGCAGCTTCTTTTTGTGCATGGGTGTCAGCTGTTACCACACTTTGTATACATAGCATTGCAACATGAAGTACAAAAACCTCTTTGTGAGGTCAACATATAATCTAAAGCTAGTCTATTTTGTAAAGCCATTTTGCTAATTTCTGATAAATCTTTGGATAGGGAAGGCATGATTTGCTGGATTTATAACACTGAATCCTTTAATTTTAACACGATTTTGTCTAATACCATTTGCAATCTTAAAGTATATCTCCAAAACTAAGAAGATGTGATCCTCGTGATGAAAGGAACTATTGCCACAGTCAAGCAACTTACAAGTGTGCGTTCAATTAGAGAGTCTTTCAAACTTCCATTTAGCGCTGTATTGAAATGAACAATAGTTTGTTCTCTTGTTTCTACATCATTGGTCTGTATTTCTAATTTTCTCTTTGGATAATTGATTACGTATGGGCACATAAGGAACAGCATAAGTTATGTAGCAAGAACTAGTCCAAAATACAGGTAGAAAACAAAACCATTAGTTTCCTGTAGTTTACAAAGAGGTGTGAGATTTCTCAAAGACAATGATCAGGCTAGAATTCGATAGCCCACAAGGGCAGTCTATAATTTTAATTTAAACATAAAATTTCTCTCTACAGCCACCCTCCTTTTGATCAAAGATCATTCCAAAGCAAAGGCATTATTGATCTTGAAATAAGACTGATCATCATCACTTAGTGCAGCAAGAATGATACTTTACTATACAGGCCTTTGAAATTTGCTTTCTAAGTTTTCATAAAGAATCTCAGAATAAACTTTTAAATGCTTCTTGAGGCTAGAAAGCCAAGTCAAGAGCTTGCTGCTAGATTTCAACTGTAGTACCCACAGATACGGGTGAGTTCCTCTCTTCTAGAGTTCTCAAAATATCATAGGTTCCTGGGACTGCCAGAAAGTGACCTTCTTCACTAACCTGTAAGCTAGGAACCTTGTCAGTCAAGTACCAGACTAGTCTTCTTGGGAGGGATTTGCAACCACTCTATAAATTCAAGCTTAATTTCTTAAATATGTCTGTGTCTGGTCACACCTGATTATATGAGCATCATTCTCAACTATCATGTTCTAGTAAAGCTCGCGTATATAACTCAGTTTTCCAATTATGTCCAGTTAATAAGGAGGACAGATTCTTATTTAATCTGTGCAAATAATTACATTGTCATAAAAATAATTTCCATTAATAGTTTTCCAACTCTTTATTATTATTATTTTAATAGTTTTCTGATTCCAGGGGGATCAAGCAGGGAGAAAAATATAAATGCTTCATTTCTGTTTACAAAAGCATTTAGTCTACTAAATTGCTAAACATTATACATTAGTTAAGAATAAAGAAAGATTCCTTATATCTGGAATAAAGAACATCAGTAATACTCTAAGTAAATTCCATAATAATTCTTCAATCCAATGAAACCTATGTAACTAACTCCTGTTCAGGTCAATCTTGGGTTTTCAGTCTTGTGAACCAACCGGCTTCTCTAGGAGAGTTTTTGAAATCCTCATTCAATCCAGTGGTATGGTCTCAAAGTTATGTCATTAGAAGTCTACACACTCAAAAAGCTTGGCATAGTCCTTTCCATGGGTCTTTGAGACAGTGCCTTTTTTGTTGAAATACTGTAGCCTGTGATTGCTTGCAAGTTCTTTCAGAAAATCAGTCAAAAAAAAAAAAAAAAAAACTGTAGACAACAAGAATGAATATTGCCATAGTTAACTCATTACTAATAAATTTTAACAGTGAAGCATCTGATAGGAATTCAACAGAAAAATAACACAGTTGACAAGAAATGTGGTTGTTTCTGAGGTATTAGAAGCAAAATAAAGTCAATAAAAAACTTTAGACAAAATATCTCTAAAGATAATAATCACATTTTCAATGTAGACTGCATTTACAACTAATATATGAATATAAACTTTAAAAAGAGTTTCAGATATAATTTATAGTCCTAAAACATAATATGCTATGAATAAACCAAGCATATAGTTAGAATATGCCAAGTATATATTGCATATGAACCAAAGTTATCTATACATATGGCTTGTTTTGGCCTTCTCCCTGGAACATGTGAGTTATACATTCTACTTGCTAAATTCTATTTGTTTTCTGGTCTTTCTGTGTGTATCTCACCCCCTCTTGTCACACGTGACAGACCAATCAAAGCAAGCACAGCCTCTCTTTGAATCAAACCGAAGACACTACTCTGACAACTCTAAAGAACTAATAGAGGGCACATGTTCCTAATATCATATAGGGTCACTATGAGTCGGAATTGACTCGATGGCCCTCGGTTTTTTGGTAGTACTTTGATTGGATGTTGAATATTGTGAATTTTATGTGAAAGGATAGTGTATTTTGTTGTTTTCCTAGAACATTAAACTTCTTAACCAAGGGTCACCTTGCTGTCTTCAGGCTGCATTTCATGCTATGTGGGTAATAGCCTAAAGCAGCTTTTATATCTGAGATCTCTACCTGAGAGGGAGGCATTCAACAAGAATTCTATGCTCTGACTGTCCTACGTGACTTCCTGATATTGTTCAGTTTGCTACTCCATAGTCATTCTTTTCACAGCATTGTGGAGTTTTACTGTAGCCATGTACAATATAGAATTCAGTCAAAAACTCAAATGAAGGCATTTATACAAATGAAGTCATTTTCTCGGAGTAGCTTCCTACTCAGCAATACTCTGTTGGGCACATTTCAGCTACTCCAACCTCCCTAATGCCCCCAAAATTTTCTCCAAGTTCAGAAAGCTCATTGCTCTCTGCTTGAGGTGTCCTGAAGTCCAGAAAGTGCCGCAGTTCCAGGAAGTGTCTTAGTTCAGGTGGTCAGGAATATCATTAGACACACCTTCTTTGTTCTTTTCTCATAGAAATGACACTGTAATTCTGCTTACTGTCCCATGCCTGAACATTTCGTTTCCTATCCAAAAAAAACCAAACCCAGTGCCATAGAGTCGATTCTGACTCCTAGCGACCCTATAGGGCAGACTAGAACTGCCCCCTAGAGTTTCCAAGGAGCGCCTGGCAGATTTGAACACTTCACAATTTTCTAGCTGTTTATGGGAATAACCTATTCTTTTTTTTTATTATATTTAAGTTGCTACATCATTGAAGGGAATATAATCCTGAGTGCATTTCAACTAGAAATCTTTATACCGTAATCTTAAACAGATAGCAACCAATTCCCGCATGACATAGGTCTTGAATGTTGTGCTTCATGACTAGAAAGGCTTAGGGATGTCTCAGTTATCTAGTATTGCTGTACCAGAAAAACCTCAAGTGCGTGGCTTTAATGAACATGAACTTACTTTCTCAGTTTACCAAAACCAAACCAGACCTGTTGTCATCAAGCGACCCGATAGGGCAGAGTAGAACTGTCCCATAGGGTTTCCAAGGAGCGGCTGGTGGATTACAACTTCTGAAATTTTTGGTTAGCAGCCAAGCTCTTAACCACTGTTCCACCAGGGCTCCTCTCACAATTTAGGAGGCTAGAAGTCCTAATTCCGGGAACCAGCTCTAAGGGAAGGTTTTCTCTCTCTGTTGCCCGTGGGTCCTAGTCTCTTTTCACCTTCTGTCCCTTGGGTCTTTGGCAAACTTCATGCAGCACGTACCTTCCTCTCCATTTGTGCTTGCTTTCTTTGTTCCAGAGGAGGCCAGGTGGTGCAGTAGTTAAGCACTCAGCTTCTAATTGAAAGTTCAGTTGGTGATTGGGAGAAAGATGTGGCAATCAGCTTCTTTAAAGATTTATAGTCTTGGAAAACCTATGAGGCCATTCTACGCTGTCCTGTAGGGTCGTTATGAATAGGAATCAGCTTTAAGGCAATGGGTATGGTTTACTCTGTGCCTAATTCTGTCTTATTATATCCTATTCCAGTGATTTCCCTGAAACACACCCTGCACTGGTATGACCTCATTAACATAACAAAACCCTTTTCCCAGATGAGATTACAGCCACATGTGTAGGGGTTAGGAATTACAACACCTATTTTGGGGGGACACAGTTCAGTCCACATCAGGGTAAAAAAGTGAAAGCACTCTGTGTGGGAGAGTGGAAGGAATTTAATTGCTTCTCAGAGTGGAAGAAAGAGGCCAGAGCAGTGGAGATACCACATAATTTCATTGTAGTATCTGATTCTACCCCCAGAATTATACAATAAATTAGTAGTATCCAAGAAAGCATTGATTAACCATTAATTTCTGCTGAAAGAGTGAATGACCTGCATCACCTCAGTTGGCCAATTAAATATGTTCATTCATACGAATAATGTAAGCTCTCAATAAATCCTTAGAACAGAACATCAATATTTTGTATCTTTTTATGTATCATGTCATTTTTTGCTCTTAAAATTTTTATGACTAAAGAGGAACCTGTGGGTGAGATAAAGTAGGAAGTTCCAAGGGTCTGTTTCTCCAAGACACAATAAAAAAATATGTAAAGGCCATCACAATCATCCTTGTGAGGTACTCTGGAAAGTAGTACAAGACTTACATATTTTAACTAAGCTGAGTGTCCCCTGAAATACAGGAATAATAGGAGTTAAAAATATGGGTTAAATGATGGATTTAATGCATGTATGAGTTAAATGATATATTTATAACACAATAGCTACTCCCTATCTTTTTTTTTTTTGGATAATAAAATTAAAGAAGAAAATCCTAATTGATGATACTGGCATTGAGAATTTCATCATGACTCTGCAACTGTTCCAGTTCTATTAGGATTGAGTTGACAAATAATTTTGTTTTTTGTTCTATCTATAATTCTTGACTGTGTATGTCAAGATGAGTACCTTTACATTATGTAGGTCCCATGGGACTATATCGAACACCTTTGTTTTGTTTTGTTTCTTTCATTATAGCATCCCGTGTTTTTTTATTTTTATTTTTTACTGGGGAAATTGCAGGATATGCTCGATAATGAGTAGACACATCAAGGCAATTTTTTTTAATTCCCTCAAGATGATTTGGGCATTAACTAGTGAAATACAGGCTAATTCCTCAGGGAACATCACAAAGCAAGGGAAAATCATAAATTCCTCCCACCAAAGAAAACAAGAGAATCATTTGAGAAAAGAAAAGCTGATAATTTACTTGAGGTAAGTGGATAAGAATTGTCTTTGATTCTGATTGTCACATGGATTTTGGTCATTTTCCAAGACTCCAGACTCCTGACTGCATACACCATTATGGCCACTCACAAATTCTCTCTGCAACTTCACCAAAAATATTCATTTTCTCTTTTGTAAATTAAAATGACATGGAACTCTATGTTGTTTTTAGGACATTAAAACCTATAAATTAAGAGTGTGTCCAAGCTCTGTTTTATTGTGGGAGATGATAGTGGCATTTGATTATGGTAAATGAAGAGGGAGATAGAAACACATCAAAATTTCATCACCAGTTTAATATAATATTTTATGGTTAGGCTTACATTGGACATATATCATCATGAAAGAAGAATTGCTAGAAAAGGACATCATATTTGGTACAGTAGGGGGCCAATTGAATGGTAAAGTAGACGGACACTTCAATGGAATAGACGGACACAATAGGCAGAACGATGGAGTCAAACATACAAATGATCATGAAGATGTCACAGAACTGGACGTCATTTTGTTCTGTTGTACATGGGGTCACCATAAGTTAGAGTCAGCTCAACAGCAACAAATGACAATAACAAGTTAAGGCTAGGATGCCAGATAAAACACAGAACACCAAGATACATTGGAATTTCACAAAAGGAAATATTTTTTTCTAGTATAAGTATAATAAAAACAATATTGGATAAATAAATATTCTTTTAGTGTAAGTTTGTCCAATGAAATATTTACTAAATAATGAATATTGTTAGTAAAAGGATGTACCATGTGCATTTGATGAACTTGAAATGATTTTTAGATAATAATTTCCCATGAAAACATGCCATTTTTGTTGTCTTTGCTGATCATGATAATTATGTTTGTTTTTGTTCCTTACTAGTTGTTTACTACAGGTTATTCAGAATGGGCATTACAAATTGGTGATGTAGACTGGCAAATAGAGTGATTTTTAAGAGCTACAGTGTATGAAGAACTCTCTGCACCTAAAATAATTTCTACCTAATATTATCATGTCTCAGGATTAAAAAATCATTTATTCATTTACAAACTTCTATATTCTGCCTACTTCAATGATGATCTCTACCCAGAGATATTTAAAATATACACATTTAGATGTCCAGAACAAATGAGGGATATTCTTTCCCAAAAAGGAGAATGAGCTGGGTCAAGCATCCAGACATCTTCAGAGGGAGGTAGTGGCTGACACTGAAGATATTAATAGACTCAGTACTCACTAGAATAATTCATAGAGAACATTGAAGAATTAAAGACAGTAGGACGGAACTAGGAATTTGAATTTCTTTGCTCAATCTAGTATTCTACAGTAAATATCTATGACATCAGGCCTTGTGATAAAACAAATTCGAGATAAAGTTTTCAAATTCTGTTGGAGAGGAGAGACCCATGAGGGAGACCAAAACTAAGTGCAGGAACAGCAGAAAACCTTTTCTAGGAAGAAGGGGTGAAGACAATTCATAATTTCCAGTATTGCCCCCCAACCTCCCAGATCAGGGTGGAAAATTGAGCCAAATATTAGCGGATTCTTAGAATTACTACCTGTCTCCTGAAAGTTCCAGCCAGCCACAGGATAAAAAAAATTTATCCTTAGCAGATATTTCCCTGTAGCTTACATCAGGACTTCAGCTACTCCACGCCACATTCTAAGACCTTGTTGGGGTCCATAAGCTTTTGCCTGAGAGTTTCACAGGCTGAACCTGGGCATTCTACCACATTATAATAATTCTGTTGTGTATTTTATGTCACTGAGGATTTGGAAATCTGCTTACTGTTCCAAGTGAAAATCATGCTTACAGAATACTAAGTTTTCTTTGAGAGGGCAATGAATTTGAGAAGAGTTTAAAAGGGAATTCAACTGGGTTAAGCTAAAGAAGCTTCATTACCTCCAGCCAGCACAGTTCCATTGTGATTAACTGTCTTTCTTTGTAAAATTTTATAAAACGAAGGGGCTGGTGTTATTACTGGGACGTTTGGAAATCACAGGCCTTTAACCTATGAATTGTCAACTGTAGAGCTCCAGAAACAAATTGATAATTTGCAATACGTGATGTTATAAATGCAAACGTACGTATTCCAAATACCTTATAGACCCTCTCATCTCCACGTTGTTTGTTGTGTTAGAGGAAATAGACCATATACAATTAAATGGCCTAAATCTCTGAACATTGATATAAACCATCAGTTTTAACAGGTATGAATATAGATCTGTGTCTTGAAGTGCATACAAATTTGAAGATTTTCATTAAAACAAGCAATATAAATTCAAACAGAAGCAGAAATGTGAATAATTATTTAAATGGAAAAAATAGAAACAGCATTAGATTATAAACAAATTGATCTGGATGACAAACACTATTAAATGAAGAAATACAAACTTTCATAAATTAAACGCAAGACACATTTTAGCATACCGGGTGGTAGGCATGTTCTTAGAAGCTATTCTAACACCAGAACAAAAGCATTATTAAATTACACATGTCATTGTTTTGAACCATAAAAACAAACCTTCTTAGCCTCAAATAAAGTATCATTAACTCAATTCCCATTCATTTTGACCCCAGAGATGCCTATTGACATTTGGTGAAGTGTAATGGAGAAGATGTCAGAATGGCAAGAGAACGTGCCTTTAACTGATCACGGTTATAATATTCTACTTTCTCAACACTTACAAAGATGCATCCCCATGTGAGTGCATTGTTAAGGGCTCACTGAAGGTCTTGGAAGGGGACAGAGCAAATGAGGGGCCATAAAACTGGTGTTTCATTAACTTCACGTTATCTCTTTCACTCTCTTTAAGAATATCAATATCTTACAAATATTCTCAGACAAAAAACAGAAGTGTAATAAAGTAAAATGGTGATGCCATTGTGTAAACAAAATAAAATATATTTCTCCATTAACAAAATCATGTGTTTGTTACTAATGAATATAAATAACAAATGATGTTGACCTGATTTAGAATTTAATCCATGCTGTATCAGTAAATAAAGTGTTTTATACAGATTCCTCCTATTCCGGAATGAAGGAGGTTCTAAAGATTATTTTAACTTCAAAATAAAAAAAAATAAGATGCAGGAATTATTTTTCTCCCCACAAATATAAAGTAAGAAAGCAATGGTGGTTCAGGGGTAGAATTCTTGCCTTCTCTTTGTTTACACGGTAGTCTATGAAAGATAATACCAACCACTCTGGGTTTTTCCCCCAGAAAAGATAACTGAACTAAATGGACCAAAAGAACCTAACGGTGATGACTGAATTCATTCTTATTGGAGTCACAAGGTGCCCTGAACTGCAGCTGCCCCTTTTTGGGGTCTTCCTCCTCATCTACATGATCACAGTGATGGGAAACCTAGGCCTGATCATCCTGACCAAGGTGGACTCCCGCCTACACACTCCTATGTATTTTTTCATCAGACACCTAGCCGTCATTGATCTTGGTAATTCTACTGTCATTTGTCCCAAGATGCTGGTAAATTTTGTTGTGAATCAAAATACCATTTCTTATTATGAATGTGCCACCCAGCTGGCTTTCTTCCTTTTGTTCATTATCAGTGAATTTTTCATCCTGTCGGCCATGGCCTATGACCGCTGTGTGGCCATCTGTAACCCTCTGCTCTACAATGTTATCATGTCCCCAAGACGTTGCCATGTGCTTGTGGGTATTGCGTACCTCTACAGTACCTTTCAGTCTCTGATGTTCACCATTAAGATTTTCACATTGACCTTCTGTGGCTCTAATGTCGTCAGTCATTTCTACTGTGATGATGTCCCTTTGATACCTATGCTCTGCTCAAATGCACAAGAGGTACAGCTGTTGATCATAATGTTTTCAGCATTTAATCTGATTTCCACCTTGTTGGTTGTCCTGCTATCCTACCTGCTGATTCTGATAGCCATATTTCGAGTGCATTCTGCTGAGGGCAGGAAAAAAGCTTTCTCCACATCCGGTTCTCATCTGACAGTGGTGGTTGTGTTCTATGGGACTCTACTTTTCATGTATTTGCAGCCCAAATCTCCTCATTCATTTGAAACTGAGAAAATAGCCTCAGTGTTTTACACTTTAGTCATTCCCATGCTTAACCCCTTGATCTACAGCTTAAGGAACAAAGAAGTAAAAAATGCCTTCCACAGGATCGTTAAGAATCCATGAAATCTTTGTATTTAATATTCAAAATGCAATACTGTTTCAAGACAGATATCTCTGGATGATATTTCTAAAATGCAGAATGACATTCTCTTTGGCACCAGAGCTAAAACTAATTATAAAGCAGAAATAAATACTGGATGTCCTTTATATAAATCCATGTTAATTCTTGCAATATATATCTCAAATTAAACGTCATTTCTTCTTCATCACAGTTTGCTTCCTATTCATTTCTTTCTTATGTGTTTCCATAGAGCCTTATAGTTCCCCCATGGAAACATTTATTATGCACCTATTCAGTAAACTACGCATTTGTTTCAATCAGTTTTTTTTTCTTTCTTTCTTTCTTTTTTAATACGGGAATCTTATCAATCTGCTTTCATGTCATTGCTGAGGCTAATATAAGAATGTAACCAAAACTGCAGACAAAACATGATCTGTGCTCCTATTGACCCCATGAATGATGTGTTAGTCAACTGTGTTTTCTACTTGATAATCACTTCTTATCTATGTTATACTCCAACATGTGTGAGGTATGGAAGGTAATTTTGATCTGCTATCATTTAATTTGACATCCTTCCTTCTGAGCTGACTATCCCTGCAGGCTGATCCTTACTACCATATACTTCACGCACAGACGGTAGTTAGAAAAGGAAATATGGATAACAGAAAATGAATAGAGACAGGGTGGTGAATAGGAGGAAGTGAAAAAAAAAAAGATATTAAGGATGTCTGATGTGAAGGACTAAAGTATTTATTAAAGATAATAATTGATGGAGATTATGATGATTAAAAAAGTATTGCAAAACCAAGAGAAAGTATTGACATACTTTCTAATTCATATTTTCACTGTGTCGGAGAATATTATATGTGTGCAGAAGGAAGAACAATGAATCAATAGGGCATGTTATGCTACAGTGAAACAATTTTATTGCTGAACACCCACATATTTTACTAACGGCAAAATGTGGATATTGTTCTCTTTATCTGTAGAGGATATATAAAGGAAGGTTAGCTAAATTCTGATGAATGAATAGATACTCTACTGAAGTGTAGTTACTTTCACCATTAATTTCTATTTATTCTCTAGAAGGCTTTGGGAACAAATATTTATAACTTTTCAAACTTTCCTCCCTTCAAACAAAATATCTTCCTGTCTTCCATGTGGTCTTCATCTTCATTCATAATATCAACATTCCTTACCCCACTTTGGTTTATTCTGGTCTCCACAATGATGTGTTCCACTAATCCAGAGAAGTACAAACTTTAATACATCATACCTAAAGTACATATTTTATGTATTTTCTTGGAAATCTAATCATATCTGACAGAGCTAGAAAATATGCATAAAGCTCAATACTGAGCTAAAAGAGAAACCTCGGCAGAAATGCAGAATGATTACATAGTTTGGAAAGAATCAAAACTGTTCAAGAAATCACAACAACAATTTAAGTCAGGAAATCTACTCTGGTAAAAAAGGTAAACAAAATTATATACGTAATCATAACACCCTATATATTAATATAATTACAGGTTTATGTATTTTAATTTGAAGTATTATTGAGTATAATGTAGTTTATATATTTTATATGACTTATATGTACATATACATATATATGTATGATTTAAGACTGTACTGAATCAACAAAAAGGGAAATTAGGAGCTTGAAAAAGTCAATTTCAGATAAAAGAAACACACACACTCTCATTTGTGTACCTACCTTTGCCATGTCAACTTCCAACCATGTTGACCACATGTGTGTCAGAACAGAACTCTGCTTCGTAAGGGTTCAGGGGGTGATTATTCATAAGTAGAACAAAAAGCTTTTCTTCCAGGCCTTCCTGGGTGGATTTCAACCTCCAACTTTTGCTTAACGGCATGTGGTTGTGTGTGTATCAATATAAATGTGCGTGTATTATGTACGTATAAAGGCAATGAAGAAAAATTCAATGTCTAATATAAACGGCACATTGAATTGATTTTTAACATAATCTTTCATTCAATATAAACTTATATATTTATTAAACCAAATTTTATCTATATCCTCATGAAACTTTTATATTTTTTTCTGTATTATGCAGAAAAAATACTATTCTTAAAATTCCAGAACTCAGAGGAAATGGATAAATTGAAGAATTTGATCAATAGAGCATTAATAGACAATAAATACAATAAAGAGTTGAAAAGTGTATTTATAGTGATTATTTATTGAGGCGAAATTCACAAGACAAAAAATGAACCGTTTAAAAGTGTTCAATCCAGGGGGCGGAGCCAAGATGGCGGACTAGGCAGACGCTACCTCGGATCCCTCTTACAACAAAGACACGGAAAAACAAGTGAATCGATCACATACATAACAATCTACGAACCCTGAACAACAAACACAGATTTAGAGACGGAGAACGAACTAATACGGGGAAGCAGCGATTGTTTCCAGAGCCTGGAGCCAGCGTACCAGTCAGGTACGGCACAAGCACAGAGACCTGCTCCACCCCCTTGAACTAACCCCGGGAGGGGGACCAGCTGGTTCCACGGGCGGCGTGGGACGCAGCCGGTAGGAGAAGTCCCCGGGAGGCAGTGACTGATCTTGGAGCAGAAAGAGCAGCATCCGAGCCGGGGAACCGTCCTGCAGGGATTAGGACTGCACGCAGGTACGCCATAAACACGGAGAGTTGCTCCACCCCCTGAACTAACCCCGGGAAGGGGACCAGCCGGGTCACGCGGGCGGCGTGGGACGCAGCCGGTAGGAGAAGTCCCCGGGAGGCAGCGACTGGTATTGGAGTGGGGAGAACAGCGTTCCAGCCAGGACACTCGGTCGCGGCACAAGCACAGGGAGCTACTCCACCCATCTGAACTAACCCCGGGAGGGGGCCCACCTAGTTCACGGGGGCGGCACGGCCACGCGGCTGGAGAGACGAGAAGTCCCCGGGAGGCAGCGACTGATTTTGGAGTTGAGAGTGCACCGTCCCAGTAGGGGAGCCTTGACGCTGGGCATGGGGCTGGAAGCGGAGGATCTGACCGTGACTCCAGCGGGCCAGACCCCCCGGGGGCAATCTCCACACAGCCAGCACACATAGGCGACGCGCCCGCGGGAATCTCAGATATAACAGTCATTCCAAGCAAGACAAGCAACTCTGGCTATATTCTGAGGTGCTACTCTCCTATCTCTCTGTTCCCTCCCCCACCCTTCCCAGGCGGCTTCATTAACATCTGAATAGCCTGAGCCAAAGGGAGAACTCTGATAGGGATCTGACTGCAGTTTTTTTTTTAGCGGATTTTCTGGAAAAACTAGTTTCCCAGTGATGGCTCGGAGACAACAATCCATATCAAACCACTTAAAGAAGCAGACCGGGACAGCTTCTCCAACCCCCCAAACAAAAGAATCAAAATCTTTCCCAAATGAAGATACAATTTTGGAATTATCAGATACAGAATATAAAAAACTAATTTACAGAATGCTTAATGATATCACAAATGAAATTAGGATATCTGCAGAAAAAGCCAAGGAACACACTGATAAAACTGTTGAAGAACTCAAAAAGATTATTCAAGAACATACTGGAAAAATTAATAAGTTGCAAGAATCCATAGAGAGACAACATGTAGAAATCCAAAAGATTAACAATAAAATAACAGAATTAGACAACGTAATAGGAAGTCAGAGGAGCAGACTCGAGCAATTAGAATGCAGACTGGGACATCTGGAGGACCAGGGAATTAACACCAACATAGCTGAAAAAAAATCAGATAAAAGAATTAAAAAAAATGAAGAAACCCTAAGAATTATGTGGGACTCTATCAAGAAGGATAACCTGCGGGTGATTGGAGTCCCAGAACAGGGAGGAGGGACAGAAAACACAGAGAAAATAGTTGAAGAACTTCTGACAGAAAACTTCCCTGACATCATGAAAGACGAAAGGATATCTATCCAAGATGCTCATCGAACCCCATTTAAGATTGATCCAAAAAGAAAAACACCAAGACATATTATCATCAAACTCACCAAAACCAAAGATAAACAGAAAATTTTAAAAGCAGCCAGGGAGAAAAGAAAGGTTTCCTTCAAGGGAGAATCAATAAGAATATGTTCTGACTACTCAGCAGAAACCATGCAGGCAAGAAGGGAATGGGACGACATATACAGAACACTGAAGGAGAAAAACTGCCAGCCAAGGATCATATATCCAGCAAAACTCTCTCTGAAATATGAAGGCGAAATTAAGATATTTACAGACAAACACAAGTTTAGAGAATTTGCAAAAACCAAACCAAAGCTACAAGAAATACTAAAGGATATTGTTTGGTCAGAGAACCAATAATATCA
This sequence comes from Elephas maximus indicus, assembly GCF_024166365.1. NCBI lineage: Eukaryota > Metazoa > Chordata > Mammalia > Proboscidea > Elephantidae > Elephas > Elephas maximus. Next base: position 116,932,583 of record NC_064825.1, read on the forward strand.
GATATCAGCACAACACAAGGTCACAAAACAGAACGTCCTGATATCAACTCAAATAGGGAAATCACAAAAACAAACAAATTAAGATTAATTAAAAAAAAAAAATACACATAACAGGGAATCATGGAAGTCAATAGGTAAAAGATCACAATAATCAAAAAGAGGGACTAAATACAGGAGGCATTGAACTGCCATATGGAGAGTGATACAAGGCGATATAGAACAATACAAGTTAGGTTTTTACTTAGAAAAATAGGGGTATATAATGAGGTAACCACAAAAAGGTATAACAACTCTATAACTCAAGACAAAAACCAAGAAAAACGTAACGACTCAACTAACATAAAGTCAAACACTATGAAAATGAGGATCTCACAATTTACTAAGAAAAACGCCTCAGCACAAAAAAGTATGTGGAAAAATGAAATTGTCAACAACATACATAAAAAGGCATCAAAATGACAGCACTAAAAACTTATTTATCTATAATTACCCTGAATGTAAATGGACTAAATGCACCAATAAAGAGACAGAGAGTCACAGACTGGATAAAGAAACACGATCCATCTATATGCTGCCTACAAGAGACACACCTTAGACTTAGAGACTCAAATAAACTAAAACTCAAAGGATGGAAAAAAGTATATCAAGCAAACAATAAGCAAAAAAGAAGAGGAGTAGCAATATTAATTTCTGACAAAATAGACTTTAGACTTAAATCCACCACAAAGGATAAAGAAGGACACTATATAATGATAAAAGGGACAATTGATCAGGAAGACATAACCATATTAAATATTTACGCACCCAATGACAGGGCTGCAAGATACATAAATCAAATTTTAACAGAACTGAAAAGCGAGATAGATACCTCCACAATTATAGTAGGAGACTTCAACACACCACTTTCGGAGAAGGACAGGACATCCAGCAAGAAGCTCAACAGAGACACGGAAGATCTAATTACAACAATCAACCAACTTGACCTCATTGACTTATACAGAACTCTCCACCCAACTGCTGCAAAATATACTTTTTTTTCCAGCGCACATGGAACATTCTCTAGAATAGACCACATATTAGGACATAAAACAAACCTTTGCAGAGTCCAAAACATCGAAATATTACAAAGCATCTTCTCAGATCACAAGGCAATAAAACTAGAGATCAATAACAGAAAAACGAGGGAAAAGAAATCAAATACTTGGAAAATGAACAATACCCTCCTGAAAAAAGACTGGGTTATAGAAGACATCAAGGAGGGAATAAGGAAATTCATAGAAAGCAACGAGAATGAAAATACTTCCTATCAAAACCTCTGGGACACAGCAAAAGCAGTGCTCAGAGGCCAATTTATATCAATAAATGCACACATACAAAAAGAAGAAAGAGCCAAAATCAGAGAACTGTCCCTACAACTTGAACAAATAGAAAGTGAGCAACAAAAGAATCCATCAGGCACCAGAAGAAAACAAATAATAAAAATTAGAGCTGAACTAAATGAATTAGAGAACAGAAAAACAATTGAAAGAATTAACAAAGCCAAAAGCTGGTTCTTTGAAAAAATTAACAAAATTGATAAACCATTGGCTAGACTGACTAAAGAAATACAGGAAAGGAAACAAATAACCCGAATAAGAAATGAGAAGGACCACATCACAACAGAACCAAATGAAATTAAAAGAATCATTTCAGATTATTATGAAAAATTGTACTCTAACAAATTTGAAAACCTAGAAGAAATGGATGAATTCCTGGAAAAACACTACCTACCTAAACTAACACATTCAGAAGTAGAACAACTAAATAGACCCATAACAAAAAAAGAGATTGAAACGGTAATCAAAAAACTCCCAACAAAAAAAAGTCCCGGCCCGGACGGCTTCACTGCAGAGTTCTACCAAATTTTCAGAGAAGAGTTAACACCACTACTACTAAAGGTATTCCAAAGCATAGAAAATGACGGAATACTACCCAACTCATTCTATGAAGCCACCATCTCCCTGATACCAAAACCAGGTAAAGACATTACAAAAAAAGAAAATTATAGACCTATATCCCTCATGAACATTGATGCAAAAATCCTCAACAAAATTCTAGCCAATAGAATCCAACAACACATCAAAAAAATAATTCACCCTGATCAAGTGGGATTTATACCAGGTATGCAAGGCTGGTTTAATATCAGAAAAACCATTAATGTAATCCATCACATAAATAAAACAAAAGACAAAAACCACATGATCTTATCAATTGATGCAGAAAAGGCATTTGACAAAGTCCAACACCCATTCATGATAAAAACTCTTACCAAAATAGGAATTGAAGGAAAATTCCTCAACATAATAAAGGGCATCTATGCAAAGCCAACAGCCAATGTCACTCTAAATGGAGAGAACCTGAAAGCATTTCCCTTGAGAACGGGAACCAGACAAGGATGCCCTTTATCACCGCTCTTATTCAACATCGTGTTGGAAGTCTTAGCCAGGGCAATCAGGCTAGACAAAGAAATAAAAGGTATCCGGATTGGCAAGGAAGAAGTAAAGTTATCACTATTTGCAGATGACATGATTATATACACAGAAAACCCTAAGGAATCCTCCAGAAAACTACTGAAACTAATAGAAGAGTTTGGCAGAGTCTCAGGTTATAAAATAAACATACAAAAATCACTTGGATTCCTCTACATCAACAAAAAGAACACCGAAGAGGAAATAACCAAATCAATACCATTCACAATAGCCCCCAAGAAGATAAGATACTTAGGAATAAATCTTACCAAGGATGTAAAAGACCTATACAAAGAAAACTACAAAGCTCTACTACAAGAAATTCAAAAGGACATACTTAAGTGGAAAAACATACCCTGCTCATGGATAGGAAGACTTAACATAGTAAAAATGTCTATTCTACCAAAAGCCATCTATACATTTAACGCACTTCCGATCCAAATTCCAATGTCATATTTTAAGGGGATAGAGAAACAAATCACCAATTTCATATGGAACGGAAAGAAGCCCCGGATAAGCAAAGCACTACTGAAAAAGAAGAAGAAAGTGGGAGGCCTCACCTTACCTGACTTCAGAAACTATTATACAGCCACAGTAGTCAAAACAGCCTGGTATTGGTACAACAACAGACACATAGACCAATGGAACAGAATTGAGAACCCAGACATAGATCCATCCACGTATGAGCAGATGATATTTGACAAAGGACCAGTGTCAATTAACTGGGGAAAAGATAGCCTTTTTAACAAATGGTGCTGGCATAACTGGATATCCATTTGCAAAAAAATGAAACAGGACCCATACCTCACACCATGCACAAAAACTAACTCCAAGTGGATCAAAGACCTAAACATAAAGACTAAAACGATAAAGATCATGGAAGAAAAAATTGGGACAACCCTAGGAGCCCTAATACAAGGTATAAACAGAATACAAAACATTACCAAAAATGATGAAGAGAAACCCGATAACTGGGAGCTCCTAAAAATCAAACACCTATGCTCATCTAAAGACTTCACCAAAAGAGTAAAAAGACCACCTACAGATTGGGAAAGAATTTTCAGCTATGACATCTCCGACCAGCGCCTGATCTCTAAAATCTACATGATTCTGTCAAAACTCAACCACAAAAAGACAAACAACCCAATCAAGAAGTGGGCAAAGGATATGAACACACATTTCACTAAAGAAGATATTCAGGCAGCCAACAGATACATGAGAAAATGCTCTCGATCATTAGCCATTAGAGAAATGCAAATTAAAACTACGATGAGATTCCATCTCACACCAGCAAGGCTGGCATTAATCCAAAAAACACAAAATAATAAATGTTGGAGAGGCTGCGGAGAGATTGGAACTCTCATACACTGCTGGTGGGAATGTAAAATGGTACAACCACTTTGGAAATCTATCTGGCGTTATCTTAAACAGTTAGAAATAGAACTACCATACAACCCAGAAATCCCACTCCTAGGAATATACCCTAGAGATACAAGAGCCTTCATACAAACAGATATATGCACACCCATGTTTATTGCAGCTCTGTTTACAATAGCAAAAAGTTGGAAGCAACCAAGGTGTCCATCAACGGATGAATGGGTAAATAAATTGTGGTATATTCACACAATGGAATACTACGCATCGATAAAGAACAGTGACGAATCTCTGAAACATTTCATAACATGGAGGAACCTGGAAGGCATTATGCTGAGCAAAATTAGTCAGAGGCAAAAGGACAAATATTGTATAAGACCACTATTATAAGATCTTGAGAAATAGTAAACCTGAGAAGAACACATACTTTTGTGGTTACGAGGGGGGGAGGGAGGGAGGGTGGGAGAGGGTTTTTTATTGATTAATCAGTAGATAAGAACTGCTTTAGGTGAAGGGAAAGACAACACTCAATACATGGAAGGTCAGCTCAATTGGACTGGACCAAAAGCAAAGAAGTTTCCGGGATAAAATGAATGCTTCAAAGGTCAGCGGAGCAAGCGCGGGGGTCTGGGGAACATGGTTTGCGGGGACTTCTAAGTCAATTGGCAAAATAATTCTATTATGAAATCATTCTGCATCCCACTTCGAAATGTGGCGTCTGGGGTCTTAAATGCTAACAAGCAGCCATCTAAGATGCAGCAATTGGTCTCAACCCACCTGGAGCAAAGGAAAATGAAGAACACCAAGCCCACATGACAACTAAGAGCCCAAGAGACAGAAAGGGCCACATGAACCAGAGACCTACATCATCCTGAGACCAGAAGAACTAGTTGGTGCCCGGCCACAATCGATGACTGCCCTGACAGGGAGCTCAGCAGAGGACCCCTGAGGGAGCAGGAGATCAGTGGGATGCAGACCCCAAATTCTCATAACAAGACCAAACTTAATGGTCTGACTGAGACTGGAGGAATTCCGGCGGCCATGCTCCCCAGACCTTCAGCTGACACAGGACAGGAACCATCCCCGAAGACAACTCATCAGAAATGAAAGGGACTGGTCAGCGGGTGGGAGAGAGATGCTGATGAAGAGTGAGCTAATTATATCAGGTGGACACTTGAGATTGTGTTGGCAACTCTTGCCTGGAGGGGGGATGGGAGGATAGAGAGAGAGGGAAGCCGGCAAAATTGTCAAGAAAGGAGAGACTGAAAGGGCTGACTCAAGACGGGGAGAGTAAGTGGGAGTAGGGAGTGAGATGTATGTAAACTTATATGTGACAGACTGATTGGATTTGTAAACGTTCACTTGAAGCTTAATAAAAGTTATTATAAAAAAAAAAAAAAAAAAAAAAAAGTGTTCAATCCAGTGGCTTTTATTATAGTCACAATATTGTGCAACCAACACATTTACCTGGGGCAAAATAATTTATATCAGCCTGATAAATGTCCTCTTATGGATTAAGGTATCTGTCCTCAATCCAGTCACGTCCACACAGCTGCTGACAACCACTAATCTGCTCTTTGTCTCTGTGAATTTTCCTATTCTGGTTATTGCATATAAATGTAGAAGTTCAATATGTGACCTTCTGTTTTTTGCTTTTCTTATTTAGCTTTAGATATTTCAGGCTCATAGCATGTATTGCTGCAGCATTGTTTTATGACTGAATAAAATTTCATTTAATGAATATACCATATTTTCTTAATCTATTCATCTGTTGATGGACATAGTGTTTTCAAAATTCGTCAGTGTGTACCCTTTTGATCAGTGTGTTTCCTGTATGTAAATTTTCCTCAATCCTTGCACACATAGAGGTCATCAAAAAAAGAGACATGGATAAAATTTTATGAGACAAGATATATTTTCATACAACTAAATTTGACTCACTGTGAGGTTCTACTGAACATCATCCAATACTGGTGGTATCTACTGTTGGTTTATGTGGTAACGTATTGTATTCCGATAAATCTTATGGGTTTGCCACATGAGAAAAAAAGGCAAATACATCAGTTATTTAGAGATGTGAGCCAGGTTTTAATCTCAAATCCTCTAGTTATTAACTGCCCTCACAATTATTGCTAGGTTTGAGTCCATTTCTGTAGCCACCGTGTTAGTCCATCTTGTTGATGGTCTTCTTCTTTTTCATTGACCAAACATCATGTCCTTATCCTGGAATTGATCCCTCCTGATAACATGTCCAAAGTAAGTGAGAGGAAGCCTTGGTCCTCCTTGGTCCTAAGGAGCATTCCAGCTATACTTCTTTCAAGACAGATTTGTTTGTTCTTCTGACAGGCCATGTATATTCAGTATTCTTCACCAATACCATAATTTAAATACATCAGTTCTTCTTCAGTTATCTTCTCTAACCAAGGTAAATTAGAGGATGTGTCCACAAGTATATAAGAATGATTATGCTAGATTTGTTTTATTATAGGCATAAGTTCAAGTGGTATATAAGAATTGTGGCATATTCACAAGTAGAATACTACACAGCAATACAAATATGATACGGAAAATGTAAAACGCGGTATGGTGATTCAAGGAGGACAAACAGAGTATTTATCTTACTATTTGACTCATGTGAATTTCACATACAGGGAAAAGAAACCTAGAGACAGAAGTCAGAACAGCAGTTGCCTGGGGATAATATAAAGCTAATCCCTTAGTGACATAAATGGTCAAGGGTGTGGAGGGCATAGTGTGACGGAACTTTCTTTGTATTGACAACGTTCTAGATCTGGATTTATGTTGGTACAAATAAAACGCATTTGTCAAAACTCATCGATGGGTATCCTTTTGATCAGTGTGTTTCATTGTAAGTAATGTTTCCTCAATTCTTGTACCTATGGAAGTCACCAAGGAATGAGGCATGGATAAAATTTTATGAGATGAGATATAGTCCTTACAAGTAAATTTGACTCACTATGAGGTTCTACTGAGCATTATCCAACCCTGGTGTTATGGTAGCTAATTTCAAATTCTTTAGTTATTAATTATGTATTTTGGACAAATTATACATTTTAACCTGGCTCAATCTCCTCTGAATATGAGAATACCAGTTGCCTTAGAGTAAATGCTGACTTACAGCAACGCCACGCATGTGAGAGTAGAGCTGCACAGTATAATGTTTTCAGTGGCTGACTTTTTTGAAAACTAGAATGACAGGCATTTCTTCTGAGGCTCTGTCCAGTAAAAATGGAAGTAGTATGGGTTAAATTATGAGTTAAATGTTGGGTTTAACATATATATGAGTTAAATGATATATTTATAGCACAGTGCCTGGTACATATTTCTTTTGGTAATAAATTCAAAGAAAAATCCTACCTAATGATGATACAGGCATTTAGTACTTCATCATGACTTTCCGACTGTTGCAGTTTTACTGAGATTGAGCTGATATCCATTTTTTTTTTCATTGTGTGTATATTTCTTGACTGTGTAAATCAACAAATACATTCACATTGTGTAGATTCTATGATATCGTAGAGATGACTTAGGTTTTGTTCCTTCATTGAATTACCCCTTCCTTCTTTTCACTGGGGAATATGTAAGATATCTTGGATAATTAGCAGGCACATTAAGCCAAATTTATAAGCCCCTCAGATGTTTTCAGCATAATCAGTGAAATCCCTGCTAATTCTTTGGGGAATATGCAAAAGCAAAGGGAAATGATAAATTCATCCTACCAAAGAAAACAAGAGAATCATTTGAGGAAAACAATTCTGATTTCCTACTCAAGGTGAGTGGGTTGAAATTCTCTCAGATTCTGATTATCAGGTAGATTTCAATCATTTACCATCACTCCTAACACCTGAATGCAGACGCTATTATGGCCACTCACAAATTACCCCTTCAACTTCACCACAAACATTCATTTTCTCTTTTGTTAACTAGGATTCTATGGAGCTCTATGGTGTTTTTAGGACATTAAATCCTATAAATTTGTGTGCCTCAACTGTATTTGTTTTATTGGAGCTGATATTGGCATTTGATTACTCCAAGTGAAGAGGGAACAAGAAATACTTGAAAATTCAGCACCAATTTAATTTACTAAAATCTATTAGGGTTAGACATACTTTGAGTGCTTCATCAGGAAAGACCAAATGCTAGAAAATGACATCACATTTGGTCAAGTAGAGGGCCAACAAAAGGAAGGAACTCTCAATGGGATGGATTGACACAATAGTTCATACCAATAATGCACTCTAACATACTGACAATTATGAAGATGGAAAAGAAATGGACATCATTTTGCTCTGTTATACATGGGGTCACCGTAAGTCAGAGCCAATTTGACAGCAACAAGCAACAACGTCAAATTAAGGTTAGCATTGCCAGATATAATACAGAACTTCCAGGCATGATTCTATTTCAGCAAAATATATATGTTTTTTGTTAGAATTATGCCCGAGACATTATTAAATAAATATTTTTTTTCAGTATGAGAGTGTCCAATGAAATATTTGTCAAAAAATGAATATTGTTGGTACAAGTGTGCCCCATGCAACATCTGTGATATTTTGAACAATTTTTACATAAAATTTCCCATGAAAAAAACACCATTTTTCGGTTGTTAATGGTGATAATATTGTTTGTTTTTGCTCTTTGTTTTCCCTAGTAGTTTCTTTACTACTAATGGGCTTGATTTTTCAGTATGGGCAATTTAAACTGATGGAGCAGACTGAAAAATACAGTGTTTTTTACGAGTTATGGAGTTATGAAAAACTCCTTGAACCTAAAGTAATTCCTACCTGATACTATCATTTTTTTTTTTTTTTACTGTCATGTCTGAGGACTGAAAAATTGTTTATCTGTACACTTGCATATTTTTTCTTCCCTAGTGATGATCACTACTCAGAGATATGAAAAATGTACATATTTCGATGTCCAGGACAGATTAGAGATATTCTTTTCCAAAAAGGTAAAAACTAGATGTCTTCGGAGAGAGGTAGTAAACGACACTGAAGAAGTTCATAGGTTCAATAAACATTAGAATAATTGTTAGAGAACATTGAAAATTTAAAAGTCATAGAATTGGAAGTAAAAATCTGAATTCTTTACCTCAATCCAGTATTCTACAGGAAAATCCTACTATTTCAGGCTTTGTGATATGCAAATTGAGATAAAGTTTTCAAAAGGACATAGGTTTATAGTTCTTATTCTGTGAGGCAAGAAGGACGTGGAAAGATTGGAGCTGAGGGCAGAAATAACAGAAAACTTATCTAAAAAAAGAAAGGACAGAGGTGACTCACCAATCTCCAGTATCACCCTGCCTCCCAATCTCCTGGTTCAGGCTGGCAAAATCAACCCAAAATTAGCACATTTCTAGGATTCCTGCTATTCTCCTGAAAATCCCATCCAGCCTCGGGATCAAAAGTCATCCTTACAAACATCTGTCTATACTCCAGCTCTGAACTTCAGCTAGTCCATACTGTAGACTTAGACTTTGCCTGTGGCCCTTGGAAGTTTCTAATAGTTGTGCAGACCAAGCATGGGCATTATACCACATGATAATAATTATATTCTCCATTTTACATCAGTGAATATTTGGAACACCACTTACTGTCCCAATTGAAAATCATGCTTACAGAGTCCTAGGTTTCCATTGAAGGACGATGAATGTGAGAAGAGGTTAAAAGGAAAAGCGAGTGGATCCGACTAAAGAGATTCATTTGTTCCAATCAGGTAGTTCAACTTCAATTTACTGACTTTCTTTGTAAAACTTCATGAAACAAGGTACAGAAGTTATCACTAAGATATTTGAAAATCACACTCTTAAACTGTATAAATTCTCTATTATATGGTTCCCAAAATAAATTGACAGTTTTCAGCACATAATGTAATAAATTCCCAAATAAATATTCTAAACGCCTATGGAAGCTACTACTTCCATAGTGTCATATTAGAGGAAATAGAGCATATGCAATTAAGTAGTCAAAATCCTTGGGTGCTGCTATAAGCTTAGATTATAACAGGTATATATCCAGATCTTGTATGTTTTGAAACTTATACAAATTTGGGGGTTTTCATTAAAAAATGACATGCAATTATAAATACAAATTGAAGCATGAACGGGAATATTTATTTGGAATAAAAAAAAATTTCAAGATAAAACTGACCTTGGTCAAAAAATTATAAAATTTATACATATAAAAAGAGTTTATTAATTATATTCAAGACACATCTCAGCATACCAGCTGCTAGGTGTGTTCTTAGAAGATATTCCAATAACAAAAAGATCACCTTATTAAATGATACTTTCTATTGTTTTTGAACCATAAAAATACACCTACTAAACCTCAAATAAAGTACCATTAATTCAGTTCCTATTTATTTGGGCCCCAGGAATGTCTGTTGACACTCCATTGCAAATTGACATTACTTGAAGTACAATACAGCAGAAGTCAGAATGGCAAGAGACTATGTCCTAAATCATGATTATGGTGGGCAAACTGTGCCTTCACAGTGGTTAAGTTCTCTGCTACTAAATGGGAAGTTGGCAGATGGAACCTACCAGCTCTTCCACAGGATTAAGATGTGGCTGTCTGCTTCCATAAAAATTACTGCCTTGGAAACCCTATGAGGCAGTTCTCTTTTGTCCTATAGAGTCACTACGTGTTGGAATCGACTCCATAGCAGTGGGTTATAAAACAAGTTTCACTAACTTCATGTTGTCTCTGCTTCTTTGTCTAAAACTATCAAAATCCCACATAAATTCTCAGACAAAAATGAAGTGGACTAAAGGAAAACTTTAATGTAATCTTGTAGATAAAATATACTATTTCTATCTTAACATTACAGATTTTTGAAGTTAAAATAAACTTTAGGATCACCTACATTGCAAAATAGGAGGATCGACATAAAACTCATTATTCATTGTCACAACGTAGATTAATTTCTGTTGAGTTACTTTAGAATTCAATCTATGTTATTTTAATGAGTAATGTGTTACATATGGATCCCTCTATTTTCAGATGTGGAAACCCTGGTAGTGTAGTGGTTATATGGGTTCAAACTCAAATCCACTAGGTGCTTCTTGGAAACTCTATGAGGCAGTTCTACTCTGATCTATAAGGTTGCTTTGAATAGGAATTGAATCCATGGCAATGAGTTTTTTCTTTTTTTGAGGGATATAGAAGTTTCTAAAGTTTACCTCAACTTCAAAATCAGATGAGGAGCCCTGGTTTTACAGTGCTTAAGCACTTGTCTGCTAACAGAAAGGTAAGCCACTCTGTGGGATAAATATGTGGCAACCTGCTTTCATAAAGATTACAGCCTTGGAAAGCCTATGAGAAAGTTCTATTCCATCCTATAGGGATGCTATGAGTCAGAAATGATTCAACGATGACACAAAACAACAACAATATGAAGAAAAAGATCACTGGTTACTCAGTGGTAGTCTTCTGTATGGGAAACCTAGGTTAGATTTCTGACCAGTACACCTCGTACAGGTACTGTCACTGTGTCTGTCAGTAGCGCATTCTGTATTGCTATGATGCCGGACAGGTTTCAGTAGAGATTCTAGATTAAGACAATCTAGGAAAAAATGCGCAGTGATCAAATTCTGAAAATCAGCCAGTGAGAACCCTATGGATCACAAGGGTCCAATCCAAAACAGATCATGGGGATGGTGCAAGAACGGGCTGTGTTTTGTTCCATTGTGCTTGTGGTCACTGTGAGCCGAGCTTAACTCCATGACAGATAAAAACAACAAAAGGCATGGAAAAAATTTCCATTGCTCCTAAAATATTATAACTCGTTTAGACAATACTACATGAAAGCTAATACCAAACCCTCTGTTTCTTCCCAGAAAAGATAACTGGACCAAATGGGTCAACAGAATCTAACAGTGCTGACTGAATTCATTCTAACTGGAGTCACGAGGCACCCTGAGTTGCAGTACCCGCTTTTGAGGGTGTTTCTCCTCATCTACATGATCACAGTGGTGGGCAACCTGGGCATGATCATCTTGACCAAGATGGATTCCCGCCTACACACACCTATGTATTTTTTCATCAGACACCTGGCCGTCATTGATCTTGGTAATTCTACTGTCATTTGTCCCAAGATGTTAGTAAATTTTGTTGTGGATAAAAATACCATTTCCTATTATGCATGTGCCACACAGATGGCTTTCTTCATTTTGTTCACTATCAGTGAACTTTTTATCCTTTCAGCCATGGCCTATTACTGCTATGTGGCTGTCTGTAACCCTCTGCTCTACAATGTTATCATGTCCCAAAGACTTTGCCATGTGCTGGTGGGCATTCCATATCTCTACAGTACCCTTCAGTCTCTGATGTTCACCATTAAGACTCTTACATCCATGTTCTGTGGCTCTAATGTCATCAGTCATTTCTACTGTGATGATGTTCCCTTGTTATCTATGCTTTGCTCAAATTCACAAGAAATAGAATTGATGCTCATGATATTTTCAGCATTTAATTTGATATCCTCCCTCCTGGTTGTCCTGCTGTCCTACCTGCTGATTCTGAGAGCCATATTTTGAATGCATTCTGCCGAGAGCAGGAAAAAAGTTTTCTCCACATGTGGTTCTCATCTGACAGTGGTGGTTGTGTTTTACGGGACTCTATTATTTATGTATGTGCAGCTGAAATCTGCTCGCTCATATGATACTGACACAATGGTCTCTGTGTTTTGCACTTTAATCATCCCTGTGCTTAACCGTTTGATATACAGTATGAGGAACAAAGAGGTAAAAAGTGGCTTCCACAGGGTTTTTAATAATTGATGCCAACTTTACATATAATATTCAATATTCATCCTTGTTTTAGTAAAAAATGCCAAAGGCAATGTCACTTGATAATATTTTTAATAAATATACACGCATTCCTTTTGGTTCCAAGGCAGAGGCTAATTCTAAGTCAGATGCCATTACATTGTTTATGGTAAGACAAATTAACCCTTTTTTACATCTCAAATTAAGATCCATTCCTTCCCCAATGTTTCTTTACATCTCAAATTAAGAGTCATTCCTTCCCCAATGTTTCTTTCTTCCTATGCATTGCTTACTTATATGATTTGATAGACTCTCATACTTCCACAATGATAAATTTGAATACACGCTTGATCAATAAAACATGTGATTGTTTCTGTCAATTTTTTTAAGGACAAGCATCTTCTCAGTTGTTTTCCTATTACATTTTCTAAACCTGAAGCAGCAGCGTAAATAATGTTGCAGCCAAAGAGTTCTTTTGTCCTATGAACACGTGAATAATTTATGTGTCATTTTATTGTCAATCAATTCTACTGTGAAAATAAATTCTTAGCTATTATGTACTAAATCATGTGAAGTGGACTAGATAATTTTCATTTGTTAGCATTTAATTTGATTTCTTTCTTCTCTGCTTTGCTTTGGCATAGATAGTGCCCTAAGAAAATATTTTAAACTGGTAAATAAGAAGCTAGTAAACAAGCAGTTAAATAAATTTTAGCATAACTGATGGCTTTAACAAACAAAAATTTATTCTCTCATTGTCTAGTAGTTCAAAAGTCTGAATTCAGGGCATGAACTCCAGGGGAAGGCTTTCTCTGTCAGCTCTAGAGGAAGGTCCTTGTCATCAATCTTCCCCTTTGAGACACACAGAGTTAATTGTGCTTGTGGAACAAAAGAACTGTTAAAAAATTACCATCTAGAATTTGGATAAACAAGAATCATACCCTGTCAACATGAGATAAGGTTGAAATAACCCATGAATTACTATCTCCTTCTTAGAGTTTTTCTAGTTCCTTCCACCTTTACAGGCTCCGCATGAGCAGAAGAACAAAATGTGAATGCTGTTTAAACCTTCCTTAGCCTACCAAAGATGGCCATGTAGTGTCAAAGATCAGTGTGCTTGTACTATATAACATAATAAGTGATGCCAAGGGCTGCCAAGAGGGCTCCATCTTGAACATCAGTGGTTTCCATCTTGGATTCCAGATGCACAGGCTACCTAATTAGTATGCACCACAGTTCTGAGAAGTACCCACCCCTTGAAAGAGATCCAGTAAATATTCATTACTCTTTTGTCTCCACCGAACTCATATAAGCCCTACCTTTGCTTGCCTTTTCAAATCAGTCTTTTGGGGAGGCATAAGCCCCCACTGACTCCTTTTACTTTTCACAAGTAAAATAAACCTGTTAGAGCTGAACCCAAAATTCTCCGCTGTGTATTCTTACAAGAGGAAAACAAGGACCCATTGAGTCTGGAGGGCCTACCATTCCCTTGGTGGTAACACGTGCTCTAGAAAGTTCTCAGTGCAGGGGGTGTGAGTCCAAAGGACACAAACTGCTCCTGTCACTAGATTCTTGGTGGTATGAGGTCTCCCATCTCTCTGTTCACTTCTCTCTGTTATATCTCAAAAGAGATTGACTCAAGACACAACTTCATCTTGTAGATTGAGCCCTGCCTCATTAATGTAACTGCCTCTAATCCTGCCTCATTAACATCATAGAGGTAGGATTTACAACACACAGGAAAATCACATCAGATAACAAAATGGTGGACAATCACACAATACTGGGAATCATGACCTAGTCAAGCTGACAGACATTTTTTTGAGTGGAGCACAATTCAATAGATAACATTGAGTAATATCAACATATCTAATCCCACCTGTTAATTTTGGTTTAGCTTTCACAGACATTTGGACCAAAAAGAGGAATTAAGAAGCAAAATATAATGATGTTGGTTTTTACATTTGTTTATACATTTATCTTTACCAATGTTATTTATTTTGTCTTACTATTTATTGTCCTTTCATTTCATCTTATAGACCTTCCTTCATTTTAGGGTAATTTTGTCAAGCATGTAATTCTATGTCGAAATATTTACGCTAGCACTTTAAACATGTAATCTCAATGCCTTTAAACCTCCATGCTTTCTGCTGAGAAATAAAATGTTAATCTTACTGAAATTCCATGTGTGCGATCAGTTGCAGATCACTTGCAGTTTTCAAAATTCTTCATCTTTGACAGTTTGATTATAATTTGTCTAAACATGTATTTATCCTACTTGAGATGAATTTAACTTTGGGGTAATCAAAATAATGTATTTTACCCAACTTCAAAATATTTAAACCATTATTTGACAGATAAGTGGTGATCACAGCAACACGCAAGCAGCCACAGTAAGACAAACTGACAGATGAGTCGTGGTGTACTAGCTAGTCATACTGTGGTGGCTTGTGAGTTGCTATGATGCTAGAAGTTATGCCACTGGTATTTCAAACACTAT
Organism: Elephas maximus indicus; assembly: GCF_024166365.1. Lineage (NCBI taxonomy): Eukaryota > Metazoa > Chordata > Mammalia > Proboscidea > Elephantidae > Elephas > Elephas maximus. The sequence goes on from NC_064825.1 coordinate 116,947,758, forward strand.
CAGGGTCACCGATGGTGGACAATTTTCAACAGAGCTTCCAGTCTAAAACAGAATAGCAAGAAGGACCTCATGATCTACTTCTGAAAAAATTGGCAGGTGAAAACCTTATGAATAGTAGTGGGACATTGTCTGATGTAGTGCCAGATGATGAGCTCCTCAGGTTTGAAATCACTCAAAATATGACTAAGGAAGAGCTGTTACCTTAAATAGAGTTGACCTAAATAATGTGGGTGGAATATAGCTTTCAGGAGCTTCATTTGCTCATGTGGCAAGATCCAAAATGAGAAGAAATAGCTGCAAATATCCATTAATAAATTACAATGTGGAGTGTACGATGTGTGAATCTAGGAAAATTGGAAGTCACCTAAAATGAAATGGAACACATAAAGATTAATATCCTAGGCATTAATGAGCTGAAATGGACTGGTATCAGCCATTTTAAATTGTACAATTGTATGGTCTACTATGCCAGGAATGACAAACTGAAGCAAAATGGCATCACATCCATTTTCAAAAAGAACATTTCAAGAGCTATCCTGAAGTTTAACACTGTCTGTGTTAGGATAATATCTATATACCTACAATGAAGACCAGTTAATATAAATATTATTCAAATTTATGCACCAACCACTAATGGAAAGATGAAGAAATTGAAGATTTTTATCAATTTCTCCATCTGAAATTGATCAAATATGCAATCAAGATGTATTGATCATTATTAATGATTGGAATGCAAAAGTTGGAAACCAAGAAGGATAGGCAATTGGAAAATAGGGTCTTGGTGACAGAAACAACACTAGAGATCTCATGATAAAATTTTAAGAGGTCAATGACTTATTCATTGCGAATACCTTTTTTCAGCAATATAAACAGTGACCATACACATGGACTTCACTGGATGGAATATATAGAAATCAAATAGAACACATCTGTGAGAAGAGACGATGGAGAAGCTGAATTTCGTCAGTCAGAACATGGCCACTGGCCATCTGTGGAAAATATTACCAGTTGCTCATTTACAAGTTCAAGTTGAAGCTGAAGAAAATTAAAACAAGTCTACAAGAGCCAAAATATGACCTTGAATATATCCCACCTGAATTTAGAGACCATCTCAAGAATACATTTGACCCTCTAAGAATTAATGATGAAAGACCAGAAGAGTTGTGGGATGACATCAAGGACATAACGCTCAAAGAAAGAAAAGGTCATTAAAAAGACAGGAAAGACAGGGAAAAAAAAAAAAAAGGATGTCAGAAGAGACACTGAAACTTGCCCTTGAATGCAGAACAGCTAAAGCTAATGGAAGAAATAATGACGGAAAAGAGGGGAACAGAAGATTTCAAAGAGCAGCTTGAGAAGACATAAAGTATTATAAACAAATGTTTAAAGAAAGAGATAGACTTAAAAAGGAACTTTTCAAATGAAACTAGAACTTAAAGATTTGGAAAATTCTGTTGTACAAACTAAGGAAATGTGTCCTGGAATTCTTTCATCGAGAAAGTGTCTACACAATGTTTTGCTAAAGACACTATATCTGTGACAAATGGATCTAATCAACCACCCTAGCAGAAATTCCTTCAGCTTAGATTGAAAGGGACGGAGACAGGACAAAAGGAAGGAAAGTTGCGTACCTCCTGGAATTCTACAGAAAGGAAGCAGGCCAATGGATCAGCTTGGTTTCAAATATCTGTTGTCCTTCAAGAAAAAGAAGGAACATTTCTTCTAAGTTCAAAGATCAGCAGAACTGTTGGAGGTGGCTACATCTATTTCCAAGGATAGAGCTACTCCCTCCCAGGTTTCAAAAGAGGGAAAAAATTGCCTCCTAAGTTACAAAGAGTCAGGTCTCAACTACCTCCTTTCTTAAGTGTAAGGTTAACGTTCTGGTAGGCCAAGAGGATGGGGTTGCCTCTCAAAGCTGACGGCTCTGGGCTACCATGTCGAAGAACAGGAGATTGGGGCTAATAAAACATTATTTATCACTCACTTAGTGATGTGGATCTGAAGAAATCTGACATTAAGTTCAAATGCTGTAGTAGTGATTCTTTGACTTTAGGCAAATTATGTAGTTTAACTAGGATCAGTGTGCTCTGCAAATGGGAATAGTAATATTTATCTCATAGTCCCTGGGTTGTGCTCTTTGTTTGCAATTGACTACTAACCTAAGGTTTGTGGTTTGTACCTAACAAGCTACACCAAGAAGAAAGGACTCACAATTTGCTCCTATAAAGAATACAGTCAAGAAAACCTTGTGGAGCAATCCTACTGTGAGACACGTGGGGTCACCATGAGTCAGAATCCTCTCCAGGGGCTTGGTTTTGTTTAATATCTGCTTTATGTGAATGGGTTAAACGATATAATGATAACGCAGTGTCTTTTAGACATTTTCTTTGAGTAATGAAGTTAAAATAAACCCTATGTTATAACAATAATGTCATTACATCCATAACGACTTTGCAAATGTTCCAGATTTATCAAGATTGAACTTACATCTGATTTTTTTTCCATTGTACCTTTAATCACTGAGTATATTCATGAGCATCTTTACATCATGAAGGTCTCTAGAGCACTATACAGATACCTTAAGTTGTTTTGCTACTTTCCTTAAATTGCACCTTAACTTTTCCCACTGGGGAATATGTAAATTGTCCTAGATAATTAACAGGCATGTCAAGGTTTTTTTTTGTTTTGTTTGTTTGTTTGTTTGTTTGTTTTTTAAGTCTCTCAGATGATTTGGATGCAATTCATGAATTACTTACTTCTTCCACAGATAATATCACAAAGAGGGAAAACAAACATAAATTCTTTCTTCTCAAGACAGAGAAGGATCAAGTTGGAAGATTTTTGCTTGTTCAATAAAGGTGAGCATGTAACAACTGTCTTTCATTTTAATTATCACCTGGATCTTGATAATTTCCCATGAGTCTTGCATCCTGACTGTAGATGCTCTTATGGTCACTCACAGCTAAGCCCTTTCAAGTTAACCACAACAATTTGTTATTTCCTTTGTTATCTAGAGTTCCCTGGGTCCTTATGCTGTTTTCAGTGTATAAATCCTATTAATCAGATATGTATCCCAATTCTATCTTATTTGTATGAGCTGCTATTGCCATTGGGATACTGCAAGGGAAGAGGGGTTTTTTATATCTGAAAACTTCATTTCTCATCTCCCACAATCTATTAGAATTATGACTGTCAGAAGAAATACAGGATACAAAATTATGTTTAAATTTCAGATTTAGAAAATGATTAATTTTTTAGTATAAATATGTTCTATGCAATATTTGATTAATTGCAAAGGTTTTTTTCATAGAAATGTTTGCTTAAATTTGAACATAAGTAGGAAAAACCCAATATTTGATAAACTGGGAACATTTTAAGAATAGCATTCCCATTCAAATACATGGTGTTTCATTGTTGTGGTGCTGGTTGAAGCTTTTTGGTTATTTGTTCTCCTTAGTAGGTTCCTTAAAAATGGATCTGATTGTTTAAAAAGGACATTGCAAACTGATTGAGTGGACAGACAAGTACATTGTGTGCTTTGTTTAAAGTTACAGAATAATGGAGAACTCGCTGAACCCAAATAAATCTTGCCTGATATCACTGGATCTGCATATTTTTGTGTCCTGCCTGCTCAAATGCTTATCAGCAAATGAGGGTATTTTAAATATAGAGATGTTAAAAACAAATCATAGATATTCTCTTCCACAAAAAGAGAATGGGAGGAGAGAAACAATCCAGTCATCTGCAGAAAGAGTGGTAACTGACAGTAAATGGGACATAGACTCAATAAAACTAGAATATATTTTAATATTGAAGACTTCAAAGCAGTTGGAATGGCACTCAGTCCCAAGTTCCTTTGCACAATTCAGTGCAGCTCATACCACAATAAAATCTTACGTTACAGGTCCTGTTATAAGCAAATCTCAGATAAAATTTTCAAAAGAGCATAGGCTTATTACTATTATACAATGTTTGCTTCAGGACATGGAAGGGAGATTTGAACTCAGTTGAGAAACAGCAGACAATTTATTTTAGGAAGAAGGGGATGGAAGTGACCCCCCAATCTTTAGTATTGCCCTCCACTTTATGTCCTGCACAAGGTGTGTGAAATCGACACCAATAGTGAGCAATCCCTAGACCGATGTCATCCTCCTGACCATTTTAGCCAGCCACAGGACCAAAAGTCATCCTTAATAGACACCTGCTGCAAAGTGCGTTCGGACTGCTGCTGATCCAAACAGTAAGTATGAACCTTCTGGGTGACCTTAAAAAGTTCTACCTGATAGTTGTGCAGGTTAACCTGTTTATTACATTAATTCTAATATTTTAATTCTGTGTTTATGTCACTGAATGTTTTGAACTGCAACTTCTATTGCAATTTAAATATTTATCCTTTCAGAATGGTTTCATATTTTTTTCACAAATAATGTGTCCACATATATAACTTGCAGAAATAAGTAAACTTTCTGGCTTTGCATGCTTGGGCATATGTTGTAAATGTCTCATGACATTTCCAGAAGTGACTTTTGGCCTTATTCACCCATCCTCCCATATTACAGGCAAATCATATTGATCTGCCCATTTTCTTTCATTTTGTTCATTTTCTGTAATCTCCTCCTTATGTGTATAAAAATATTCCAAAAATGTTATTTTTTATCATAATCACATAATAAAGTTGTAAGCCACAGACAAGAAGCCTTGGATCAAGTGGTAGTCCCACAGTAATCAGAAAATAAACAATCAAAAATGTGCATTTGCTTCTATTAATTTGATAATTATAGTCCATTAGCACAATATAAGTCTCAAGTTGCAATATTGAAGGATTCTATGTGCAAAATATTGATCAACGAAGGAAGCATCAAAAGAAAATGGGAGGAATACACGGAGTTATTACACCAAAAAGAATTGGTCAGCATTCAACCATTTCGCTAGGTAGCATATTATCAAGAACTGATGGTATTGGAAGAAAACATTTTAGCTGCACTGAAGGCAATGGCAAAAAAACAAGGCTCCAGGAATTAACCAAATACCAACTGAAATGTTTCAATAGAGCAGTGCTAGAAGTGCTCACTCATTTATGTCAAAAAATTTGAAAGAGAGCTACCTGGCAAGCCAACTAGAAGAGATCCATATTTGTGCCCATTCTGAAGAAAGGTGATCCAAAAGAATGCAGAAATCATCAAACAATATTATACTATCACAACAAGTAAAATGTTGCTGAAGATAATTCAAAAGGAATTACAGCAGTACATCCATGGGGAACTGCCACAAATTCAAGCTGGACTCAGAAGAGTATGTGGACGAGGTATATCGTTGCTGATTTTAAATGGACCTTGGCTGAAAGCAGGGAATAATAGGAAGATATTTACTTGTGTTTTGTTGACTATGCAAAGGCATTGGACTGTGTGGATCATAACAAATTATGGAAAACATTGCAAAAATTAGGAATTCCAGAACACTTAATTTTGCTCATGAGAAACCTGCACAGAGGTCAAGAGGCAATCTTTGGAAGAGAACAAGTGGATACTTCCCAGTTTAAAATCATGGAAGGTACACATCAGGGTTGTATCCTTTGACCATACTTATTCAGTCTGTATGCTAAGCAAATAACCGGAGAAGCTGAACTATATGAAGAAGAATGTGGCAACATATTGGAGGAAGACTCATTAACAGTTTGCGATCTGCAGATGAAACAACCTTGCTTGTTGAAAGTGAAGAGGACTTAAAGTACTTATTGACGAAGATCAAAGACTACAGCCTTGAGTAGGGATGACATTTCAACATAAATAAAACAAAAATACTCACAACTGGACCAATAAGCAACATTATGATAAATGGAGAAAAGGCTGAAGTTGTCAAGGCTTTCATTTTACTTGGATCCACCATTAATGCCTATGGAAGCAGCAATCAAGAAATTAAATGATGTATTGTACTGGGCAAATATTCAGCAATAGACCTCTTTAAAGTGTTAAAACACAAAGATGACACTTTGAGGATTAAGGTGTGCCTGACCCAAGCCACGGCATTTTCAATCACCTTATATGTATGCAAAAGTTTGACAGTGAATAAGACAGATTGAAGAAGAGTTCATGCCTTTGAATTATGGTGTTGGTGAAGAATATTTAATGTACCATGGGCTGTCAGAAGAATGAACAAGTCTGTCTTGAAAGAAGTACAGCCAGAGTTCTCCTTAGAAGCAAGGATGGCAAGACTGTCTCACATACTTCGGATGTATTATCAGGACAAATCAGTCCCTGGAGAAGGACATTATGTTTGGTAAGGTAGAAGGTCAGGATAAAAGAGCAAGTGCCTGGATGAGATGGACCGACACAGTGGCTGCAACAATGGGCTCAAACGTGATAATGATTATGAGGATGGCACTGGACCTGGCAGTGTTTTGTTCTATTGCACACTGGGACGCTACGAGTTGAAGTTGACTCCAGGATGCCTAAGAACAGCAAACATCTTTGTAGTATTCTCTGCTTTCAGCCACGACACATCTGACATAAGCAGTGATAGCCCTCATCCCACATCTTCCTCTGAATCTGGCTTGTATTTCTGTCAATGTACTGCAGCAATCACTTTTAAATTATCTTACTAAAATCTTACTTTTGTGTGATATTATCATTACAATCCAGACTGCAAGCTTCATAAAGGAATGGGCAAGGCTGATTTTTGTTGACTGCTCTACCCAGCTTTTAGGAGTGTCTGCCCCATGGAACGAATTCAATAAATATTTCTTAAATGAAAGAATAGATAAATGAATGAATGGAGAGCCATCTTCCTGTAGAAATAAGTAGGGATCCCATTTTTTAAAATGGAATTCTGAAGTTTGAAGGTGGGAGTTGGACAACCCTGTAGCATTTATTTTCATGCTGTGATTAATAGAGGGAAACCCTGGTGGCATAGTGGTTAACCCAAAGGTTGGCAGTTCAACTTCACCAGGCGCTCCTTGGAAACTCTATGGGGCAGCTCTACTCTGTCCTATTGGGTCGCTATGAGTCGGAATCGACTTGATGGCAATGGGTTTGTTTGTTTGGGTTTGATCAACAGTCTCAGGAACATAACATATTTGTTGTACTTTCCTAAATGTCTATGTTACTTGCCAGGGTATACATTGCTCACTGAGGAGAATGCAGTTCAATTATCTTAGAAGAAAATAGACGTGCTGTATTTGTGGATTCTCAGCATATTTCAGACCTTAGACATTTTCGTGTATTACAGAGACTAAGCCCCAAAGAAGGATCACAACCTTAATAACACCGACCCTATGACTTGGATTCAGAAGCAGCGCTTTCTGTTCTTTGTTGGATTAAATTAGCTGCGTGCTCATTCTGCCATAACTGATTCCTTTAAGCCACTTCCATGATCATCAAAGCTGTAAATCCCATTGGTGAAAAACAGAAAAATTGTACTCATCCAAAAGCCAGTAAATAAAACTAAGATGATAAATACCACTACCTCTAATGAATAGCTAATGACAAAGAGTAAGAAGATTTATTTATCTCAAAGTGTTTAGATGTATAAAATTTTCAAGGAGACTCAAAAAATATACAATAGTGATGCTAAACATCTCAACCTGAATGTGTCTGAAACAGTGACATAAATATAACCAACTGATATGGATTCGACTGTGTCTTCTCAAAATATGTGTTGAAACCTCAACACCCGTGCTTATAAAGATGACCCTGTTTGGAAATAGGAATTTTCTTCTGTTATGTTAATGTGGCCATGCCAGAGTATGATGGGTCCTAAACCTAATCACTTCTGCATTATAACAAGAGAAGAATAGACACAGCCAAACAGAGAGAAGAGGAGGAGAGACAACAGAGACAGATGCACTTACAAGCCCAGGAATGCCTGGGATTTCTGGCAGCTACTAGAAGCTGAGAAGCCTCTCCCTCTACAACCACACTCAGAATTTGAACTTCCTGCTCCTTGCACTGTGGGAAAATAAATTCCTCTTTTTAAAACACTCACTCGTGGTATATTTTGTTATGGCAGCACTAGGTAACTAAGGTAATAATTGAACTATGAACATGGATTTTTTATTCTTTTTTTAGAGGAGAGGACTATGGAATCACTAATAACAGATGAATAGAATATTGAACATCTGCATACATATACATACATGAATGTTTTTATGTATTTATATATACAAAAATGTATGTGTTCATGTGAAACAGGGAAATTTAATTAATTTTTTTGTAGTAAGAGTCCCCAGAATATCTGGAAAATTTAAGGCCTCATAAAGGGTGTTGAACAAGCTAACTAAATGTTATTTTATGCATAAATGAAGAGACTGACCATTTGCAGCCTTCATCTTGTAGTTAGATGTGCTACATTTGTGACATTAGACTAGTTATTTAATAGCTGCAAGATCAAATTTTCATTTCTACAACAAGGAGAATCCTATTTCCATTCAGTTCTGCCTTGAATTGCCCCCGAGGGATGATGAATACAATGCTCTTTTGCAATGCCTGACATGTGGTGTACTCCATATAATTTTCTCTGAAGTTTTGTACACATGGTGGAGAGCAGAGTTAGAAAAGCCAAACAAGCTGCCCCCTTCTTAAACACACATGCACATACACACACATATATAATGACATATATCATAGAGAATATTTTTTCCAAAAATTGTATGCTTATAACAGATTTTTTTTTAAAGATTATCCTACAGAGAATATAAAATCAGCTAAAATCTCACTCTGTAATAATCTAGGTGAAAGATGATGTTGGCTTGGGCCTCAGTTTTATGAGTAGATAAGTTAGTTGGCCTTTATGGATAGTGATAGTTTGAAGGTAGATCATACAGAATTTTCCGATGTATTGGATATGGAGTGTATGAGAAAGAGAAGAGAGAACAGTTTCTCCAATATCTGTTTCTTTGCTTAAGTAATTCCATCTGAGCAAATGGAAGTATAGCGTTATCATTGACTTGAGATGGAGGATGCTATGAGTGTAGCAGATTTGGGGGATGGGTGCATGATAAGTTCAGTTTTGATCATGTTGTGTTGCTATATAATATTCACATGGATATATAATAAGTAGATAGTTGAATTATAAAGTTTGGGAAAGAGTTTAGTAATGGAGATATAAATTCAGGAGTTATAAGTATATAGATCATATTTAAAACCATGAGACTGAATAAGATCACTTGGGAAAACAGTGTAAATGGAAAAGACAAGAAGGTCAAGGACTAAGATCTGAGTTGCTCCAACATTAAGAAACAGAGAGAAAGGAACAAAAGCAAAGAAAGATGAGCAGGTCCAACTCATGTGGTAGGACGAAAACTCAGAGTCCAGTGTCCTGAAAGCTAAAAGAAGAAAGCCTTTCCATGAGGAGTAAGCAATCAACTCTGTCAAATGTTACCGGTAGGTCAAGAAAGATGAGGACTGAGAATTGACCACAGGGTTTAGCAAGATAAAAATCAGTGAGACTTTGACAAGAGCACTGTCTTTGTTATCTAGTGCTGCTATAACAGAAACACCAAAAACGAATGGCTTTAGCAAAGATAAATTTATTCTCTCACAGTCTAGGAAGCTAAAAGTCCAAATTCAGGGTGCCAACTCCAGGGGAAGCCTTTCTCTCTAGATAGGCTCAATCTTCTCATTGATCTTCCCCTGGTCTAGAAGCTTCTCAGTGCAGGAACCCTGGGTCCAAATGATGTGCTTCCCTCCTGGTTCTTCATTATTGGTGACATGAGGTCAACCTGTCTCTCTGCTTGCTTCTCTCTTTTATATCTCACAAGAGATTGACTCAATATACAATCTAATCTTGTACATTAAGTCCTCCCTCATTAACATCATAGCGGTAGGATTTACAACACATAGGAAAATCACATCAGATGATGTGGTTGGTGGATAATCATACAATACTGGGAATCATGGACTGACCAAGTTGACACACATTTTTGGGGGACATAATTCAATCCACAACAGGCAGTTTCTCCCTGGAGTGATAGTAAAAGAAGAAGCAAAAAAAAAGTTATCAAGTGAATTCCGATCCTGGTGACCCTATAGGACAGAGTAGAACTGCCCTTAGAGTTTCCAAGGAGCAGCTGGTGGATTTGAACTGTCAACCTTAAGTTAGCAGCTGAGTTCTTAACCACTATACTACCTGGGTTCCGGAGTGATTGTTGTTACCTGTAGTTAGGTGCTCTCGAGTCCATTATGACTCAGCTACCCAAATTTTTTTTTACCCTATGCACAACAGAATGAAACACTGCCTGGTCCTAAGCCATCCTCACAATTGTTATGCTTGAAGCCATTGTTGCAGCCACTGTGTCAATTCATCTCATTGAGGGTCTTCCTCTTTACCCTGACCCTCTACTTTACCAAGCATGATGTCCTTCTCCAGGGACTAATTCTTCCTGATAACAAGTCCAAAGTATGTGAGATGAAGTCTCACAATACTGACTTCTAAGGATCATTCTGGCTATACTTCTTCCAGGACAGATTTGTTTCTTTCTTTTGGCAGCCCATGGTATATTCAAGGAAACCTGGTGGTGTAGTGGTTAGCTATGGCTTCTAACCAAAAGGTTGGCAGTTTGAATCCACCAGATGCACCTTGGAAACTCTATGGGGCAGTTCTACTCTGCCCTATAGGGTCGCTATGAGTCAGAATCCACTCGACGGCAACGGACTTGGTGTTTTTGATTTGGTATATTCAATGTTCTTCTCCAACACCACAATTCAAAGGTCTCAATTCTCCTTTGGTTTTCTTTGTTCATCATCCAGCTTTCACATGCATATGAGGTGACTGAAAACACCCTGGCTTGTGTCAAGTGCACCTTAGTCGTCAAGGTATCATCTTTGCTTTTCAACACTTTAAAGAGGTCTTTTGAAGCCTATTTGTCCAATGCAATACATTTTTTGATTTCTTGACATCAGGTTGCTTGGGTGTTGATTTTGGATCTAAGTAAAATGACATCCTTGACAACCTCAATCTTTTCTCTGTCACACAATTATATGAAGGTGATATGATTTTAGATGACTAGATTATATGATCTAGTCACTCAATTATAACATGGTTCAGAATAGTTGGATTGTTGGGGATTAGAGACAGAGAGAATAAGAAGGAGAAAATGAAGAAGGAGGAGGAAAGAAGAGAGACAAAGAAGCAGGGAGGTGAGGAGTTTTAGGAGGAGGAGAGAAGAGATAGTAAAGAAAGGAAAGGAAAGGAAATGAAAGTGAGAAGAAAGGAGGGACTGGGAAAGGGAAGGGAAGGAAAGGAAAAGAGGGAAGGGAAGAAAGAAAGGAAAAGAGGGAAGGAAAGAAAGAAGAGAAAACAGTAAAGAAAAGAGGATGCGAAGAGTGTGGAGGTGAAGGTAGAGTAGGGGAGGGGAGGAGAAGAGGAGAGGAAAATTGAGAGGAAGGGTGGAATGTGAACAAATAAGGGCCAGATTATCAAAGTCCTTTTTAAAGGGGGTGGCTTAAAAAAAATAAATAAAAATTGACAATGAGAAATTTTAAACAGTAGAGTGGAAGGGCTATTTTTGAAGTGTTATTATATCATTCAGGCTAAGGTGAGGAGTGACAGGCAGCAGCATCACAGGTGTGGAAACCCCCACCCCCACACACAGGAGCATGCACATAATCCTATTTAAACGCCAGAGTTTACTGAGTGTACTTAAGGGCTCTTCCTCTTTAGTAAGAAAACAAATAGGTTTAATTCTCGTGTCCTCAGAACATCATAGACAGGACTTTAAAAGTATTCTTGTTTAAGGCTGAGAATGAACTATTCGATTTTCCTTGTATTTTTGCACAATTTATTTTCTTGGTTTTTTTTTTTTTTTCTTATCCCAGCAAAAGCACCCTCCAATCTGAGACAAAAGCATGACCAACCACACAACCGTGACTGAATTTGTTCTCCCGGCATTCAGGGATCGTCCGGAGCTACAGTGTTTTCTTTTTGTGCTGTTCCTACTTATCTATATGACCACTGTGATTGGAAATCTCGGCATGATCCTGTTAATCAAAATTGACTCCCGTTTCCACACTCCCATGTACTTCTTTCTCAGTAACTTGTCCCTTGTCGATTTCTGCTACTCTTCTGTCATTGCCCCCAATATGCTGGTGAACTTCTGGGTGAAGAACCCAGTCATTTCATTTAATGGATGTGCCGCCCAATTCTTCTTTTTTGGTTCCTTTGCTAGCATTGAGGGCTTCCTGTTGTCTGTGATGGCCTATGACCGTTATGTGGCCATCTGCAAGCCTCTCCTCTACACAGTCACCATGTCCCCCCATCTCAGCATCCTCTTGGTGTTATTTACATATCTTGCAGGCTTTGTAAATGCTGCCATTCACACTGGCTTCACCTTCCAGCTATCCTTCTGTTGCGCAAATGTCATCAACCACTTTTTCTGCGACACCCCACCGCTCCTTAAACTCTCTTGTTCTGACACACACATCAATGAGGTTGTCATTTTTGCTTTTGTGAGTTTTAATGAACTGAGCTGCCTCCTGACTATTCTCATTTCTTATCTTTACACCTTGGTGGCCATCTTGAGGATCCAGTCTGCTGAGGGAAGGTGCAAAGCCTTCTCCACTTGTGCTTCCCATTTGATGGCAGTCACCATCTTCTTTGGGACAATCCTCTTCATGTATCTGCGCCCCAGTCCCAGCTACTCAATGGACCAAGACAAAGTGGTATCTGTGTTTTATACACTTATCATCCCTGTGTTAAATCCTCTTATCTATAGTCTGAGAAACAAAGAGGTCAAATCTTCCTTAGGGAAAATTTTTAAAACAAATTATTTTTACTCATGTTGTTAGAATCATAGAAGGGTGGGATTTGAGGACTACAATGGAAATTAGCTCTAACCGAACTCAGCTTCATTCACCCTGGCTCCTACCTTTATCCTGTCATAAGCTTTCTTCTGATAACAGAGTTGGACTAAATGTCCCAGATATGTTAGGGAATGTGGTCACTCTGTATAAATACCACTCATTCCGCAGAACCTAAACTCCAGAAAATAACCAAATATCACATTTTAATACCATGTTCATAGGTGTAAATCCCAGTATAGAAATAGATGGGGGAGAGAGAGAGAGTGAGTGGCCAGGGGACTGATTCCAATCTTCTTCCCTGTCTAATGGCATCTTTATCAGGTGGTGGTGGACCTGTCAGAGGAGAGGTGATTAGGACCAAGCTGAGTCAGAATATCCCAAAGGACTCTGACAGGGTTTTGAGGCTGCCTTTTTCCCTAGTGAATCAGAGACAAATTTTAGAACTAAGTCTTGATAGGGGTGCTGAAGTCCAGTGTTTCTAACCTGGGCAAGTAAACTAGACTGCTTAGGGAATAATGTGAACAGACTATTGACCAAATCTAAGAGGATAACAGAGGAAGAAAATTAAGGGTCACAGAATGGAAGTTATTGGGGTTTAGAAAAAAATATCTTTCATAATTTCTGGAGATAAATTCTCAAATTGTCTGTCATTTGTGTGTTATCCTGTGTAGGCATGAAAAGCTAGAGCAAGATGAATATCATTTCCCTAGTAGGTCAGCAAAAAAGACCCTCAATGAGATGGATTGACACAGTGGCTGCAGCAACAGGCTCAAACATAGTCATGATTGTGAGGATCCAATGGACTGCGTCAAGTGTTTGGTTCTGTTGTATATAGGGTCGGTATGAGTCAGAACCAACTCAATGGCACCTAACAACAACAATGTCTTAATAAATAACCGTACATATCTATTTTACTACTGTCTGAAATTTTTTAAGGTTTTGAGTTAACTGGATTGGTATTTTCATGACTAGGGTGTCTCCCCAAAGGACTTGATTTTCTTTACAGATGATGACCACTGACATGTGAAAAAAAAGTGCTTTGACCTGCTTGGTATTGGATTAAAATAAACTACTTATGATCCTCACATACGAGGGTAAGCAGAAAGGTATTGCTACCAGGGTTCCAGTCCATATATGCATAGGCTTACTCAAAACAAAACGTATTTAAATATTTCTCTGTTATCATCAGATGGCTGCAAAAAGTTCTCTCAGTAATACACTTGTCTTAATGTCATTAGAAGGCCTTAAAAAAAAAGAAAGATACTTTTTGTGCCACGGGAAAAAAACAATTTTGAGGTCTGGACTAATATTAAAATTTTAACAAAACTTAAGTGGACATCTTCCTAAATCATTGAAATTTTGCAACAAGTTTGTGAGAATCCTGTCCCACATAAAACAAGTTTTCAGACAGATCGAACATTTTAAGGAAGGTCGGAAAGACCTCCAGAATGAGCCAAGAGAGGGAAGACAGCTCAGAAGGTTATGGCAACTGTTTTGTTTGGGAGGGTTTCAAAGGGATAATCTTGATAGATTCTCTCAAAGGACACAAAATGATCACAGGGGCTTATTATGAAGAAGTTTTAAGAAAACAGAAAACTGCACTAGTGACAAAAAGGCCAGGAAACCTGTGCCAAGGAATTTTTTTTCCATCACCACAATGTACCTGCTTATTCTTAGAGGGTAGCGTTCTTTGAGAAATCACTGGGAAAACTTACCCCATCTGCCCCATAGCCCGGACCTTGGCCCTTCAGATTTCTTTTTGTTTCCAAAACTTAAGAACACTTAAAAGGAATACAATTTGAGTCCCTTGAGGATTCAGAAGAGTACTGGGATGAGGGACATCGTTGCTGATTGTAGAATTCTCTTGGCTGAAAGCAGAGAATACCAGAAAGATGTTTACCTCTGGTTTATTGACTATACAAAGAGACTCAACTGTGTGGATCGTAACAAATTATGGACAACATTGTGAAAAATGGGAGTTTCAGAACTCTTAATTGTGTTCATGAGGAACCTATACATAGACTAAGAGGTAATTGTTGGAACAGAACAAGGTGATATGCACAGTTTAAAATCATGAAAGGTGTGCATCAGGGTTGTATCCTTTCACCATATTATTCAATCTGTATGCTGAACAAATACTCTGATAATCTGGACTATATGCAGAAAAATTTGACATCAGGATTGGAGGGAACACTCATTAACAACCTGAGATATGTAGATGACACAACCTTGCTTGCTGAAAGTGAAAAGGACTTGAAACACTTATTGATGAAGTTCAAAGACTACAGCCTCGAGTATGGATTACACCTCCACATTAATGAACCAAAAATCCTCACAAATGGACCAATAAGCAACATCATGAAAAATGGAGAAAAGTTTGAAGTTGTCTAGAATTTCATTTTACTTGGATCCATAATCAACACCCATGGAACCAGCAGTCAAGAAAATCAAATGATGCATTACATTAGGCAAATCTGCTGCAAAAGACCTCTACAATATGTTAAAAATTGAAGATGTCGCCTTGAGAACCAGGGTGTGTCTGACTCAAGCCATGGTATTTTCAATCACCCTACAGGCGTGCAAAACCTGGAAAATAAAAAAGGAAGACTGAAAAATAACTAATGCTTTTGAATTATGATGTTGGTGAAGCCTGTTGAGAATACCAGGGACTTCCAGAAGAGCAAACAAATCTGTCTTGCAAGAAGTACAACCAGAATCCTCCTTAGAGCCGAGGATAGCTAGACTTCATCTCACGCACTTTGAGAATGTTATCAGGAGGGAACAGTCCATGGAGAAGGATATAATGCTTGGTAGAGGGTCAATGAAAGAGATAAAGGCCCTCAAAGAGATGGATTGACAAAGTGGCTGCAATGATGGGATCAAGTATAGAAATGATTGCGAGGATGGAGCAGGACCAGGAACATTTTTTTCTCTTTGTACATGTATTCATAGTGATGAGTGTGAACCCACTGAGAGACACCTAACAACAACAGCTCAACAGTTCATCTACTGTAAATACTTTTGTCTTAAATTTCAAGTAATATAATATCAATACCTACCTGATATGATGTTTCCCTGTGATCAGAAATAGAAATTTCTGTACATATATATATATACAGTATGTTTTCATTTTCATTAGAAGACCCTGAATATGAGAGGAGATTATAAGGGAATCTAAGTTGATTAGGCTACAAAAGCTTCATTAGCTCCAATCATGGCAGTTGCAGAGTTTTTACCAAATTAATTGATGCCTTCTAAGTTTTTTTGCCAGCTGTGCCCTCCCTCAGAGTTATTTTCATAAGTGCTGCTATGCCATTTTTTTTCACATATTGCTGTGAAAAAATTAGCATAGCTAGATTACAAAAACACCTCACGGAGGGGTAAGATCTGGCTTGCAAACAAACATAGAAGGCAGGAGTAATTTGGGTAAACATATGGTAACTTTGATTTACTGCTTTTCCTTGTTAAATTCTATGAAATGGAAGGAACAGGGCTTATCACTGAAGTACCTGAAAATCACAGCAGTATACTACTTAATTTCTCCATTGTATATTTGTAAAAACAGGCAATTCCAATATATGATTCCACAAATGTGTACATATTTTAAATGTAATGTATTTCCCACCATCATGGTAATATTAAAGGAAATAAAGCACATAGATGTAAATATTCAAAATCTTTGAATGGTGATCTAAATCATAGACTTTAGTAGGAATGGATCGAGATCTTGTGGGTTTTGAAGCTTAGAAAAATTATAAATCTTAACTTAAAAAAGGAAAAGAAATGAAACTATAAGTGTAAGTTGAGCCTTAAATGTGAATTGTTAGAACATAAAAAATAATAAAAGATATTTCAGTTTTTAAAAACTCTGGTCACAAATAATACAATATTCATATATAAAAAAAGATATTAGTAATGTCCAGACACTTCCAAAAATATGGGGTGTTAAGAACGTTCTTGGAAGCCACTTCAATACCAGGACAAATAGCATTATTTAATTATACATGCCATTGGTTTTAACCAGTCAAATGTAACCACTACATATCAAATAAATTCTTATAATTTCAATTTCCTCTTCATTTCATTTCCAGAAATGCCTGCAAACACTCTGATGTAGTCTGACAGTAGGTGAGGTGCAATACAGCTGAAGACAGCATAGAAAGAGACAGAGTGGCCTTAACTGATCATGGTTAAAATGTCTTAATTTCCCAATGCTACAAAGATGTATCACTATGTGACTGTATTGTTAAAAGCTGACCCAAAGCCTTTGAAAAGGCTGGTGCAAATGAGAAACCCAAAAACATATCTTCACTATAGCTTCATATTTTCTCTGCCTATCTCTTTAAAACCACTAATTTTCCCCAAGTTTTCTCAAAGAAAATTTGAAATGTACTAAAGAAAACTGTGAAGACATTGGGAAGATAAAATAAAGTCTATATTTGCCCCAGAGGATTTCCAAGGAGTGACTGGTGGATTTGAACTGCCGACCTTTTAGTTAGCAGCTGAGCTCTTAACCACAACGCTGCCAGGGCTCCAAAGGCTATAAAGGCTAGTGTCTGTATATTAACAACTATATGGTTTATTATAGATGTATGTGGTCCAAACATTGCTGAACCTGTGTTATGCCAGTGTACAGTTGGTTTCATAGGGATCCTCCAGTTTTGGAAGCATTATCTTTGACAGTTTATTTTAGCTTAAAATCAGACGTGGAATTACTTTACATTTTCTCGTATGAAGAAAAAGTCTCCATTGTGTCTACAAATATCATCATCTGTTTAGATAAACACCACATGAAAGCTAAAACCAATACCTCCGGTTCTTCCCAAGAAGAGAAGATTGGGCTAAACGGGCCAAAGGAATCTAGCAGTGCTGACTGAATTCATTTTAACGGGAGTATCAAAGAGACAGGAAATGCTTCTCCCTCTTTTTGGTGTCTTCCTTGTCATCTACACTATCACAGTTGTGGGCAACCTGGGCATAATCATCTTGACCAAGATGGACTCCCACTTACACACACCCATTTATTTTTTTTTTCAGACACCTGGTTTTCACTGGTCTTGGTAATTCTACTGTTATTTACCCCAAGGTTCTAGTAAATTTTGTGTTAGATCAAAATACCATTTTCTATTATGAATGTGCCATACAAGATGGCATTCCACATTTTATACATTATCACTGAACTCTATATCCTAGATGGGCTGTGACTGCTATGCGGCCACCTGTAACCCTCTGTTCTAAAATGTTAACATGTCCCAGACACTTTGGCATTCTGTACCTCTTCTGTACCTTTAAGTCTCTCTTGGTCAACAGTAATATTTTGACATCGACCTTCTGTGGTTCTAAAGTTGTCAGTTATTTCTTCAGTGATAATATTCCCTTAATGCCTTTGCTATAGTCAAATGAACTACAAATAGAATTGATCATAATGTTTCCATCATTTAATTTGTTGTCCTTGCTCTTGGTAGTCCTGGTGTCCTGCATGCTGATTCTGATAACCATATTTTGAATTAATTCTGCTGAGGGCAGAAAAAAAAAAAAAAGACTCTGCACGTGCAGTTCTTACCTGAAAGTGGTGGTTATATTCTGTGAGTCTCTGAAACTCCCGTATGTGCACCCTAAATCTGATCAATCTTTACCACTAACAAATTTACTTCTGTGTTTTACGCTTTAGTCATCTCTATGCTTAACTCCTTCGTATACAGCTTAAGGAACAAAGAGGTAAAAAATACCTTCTACAGGATCTTTAAAAATCCCTGTAAACTTTGTACTTAATATTCAATATTATTCTAATAAACTATTAAATAGGCAAATGTATTTGATCAGATTTCTAGTACATATAATTATATTTTCTTGGTTTTAGAGTGGAAACTAATTATAAAGCACAGACATACAGATTGTTTCCCTTATATTCATTCAAATTTATATTAATCATATTTTTTTATCTTAAAGGCAATGTCCTTCCTAAGATTCCTTGTTTCTGTTTCAATATTTTCTTATGTAATTACTTTGGAGCTCATAGTTCACCCTATGGAACACTCACTACACTCTACATCAATAAATCACATGTTTTTTCCGTCAGTGTTTATTAAGGATGGAGATCTTCTGAATCTAATTTTCTTCGTACTTTCTGAGCCTAAATCAAGAGGGTAAGCAAAGTTGAAGAAAAAGAGTTTACTGTGTCCTTGTTGGAAACCTGGTGGCGCAGTGCTTAAGAGGAACGTCTGTTAACCAAAAGGCTGGCAGTTCAAATCCACAGGCTTTCCTTGGAAACTCTACGGGGCAGTTCTGCTGTGCCTTATAGGGTCTCTATGAGTCGGAATGGACTCAACAGCAAAGAGGTTTGGTTTTTGTGTCCCTGTTGATACTATGAATGATTTATTTGTCCTCTTATCAAGCTTTGACTGAGGCAAGTATTTCTAACTATCTATTCTATAATCAAACATGTATGTATACTAGATGATTTTGATCTGTTAGCATTTGATTTGATCTCTTTACTCTTCACTACCTAGCACCCTCCTTAGATTACTAGTGTCTCATATGCAGATTCTATTGATCATATTTAAATGCAAAGATAGTTGCTAGGAAAGTAAGAATGGGTGAAAAAATTGAATAAAAGAGAAGGTGGAGAATGATAAAAGGAAAAATGAAGGAAAGATATGATGGATAATTGGAAGGCTATAGGGTTTATTATAGGTGATAACTGATGGAGAACATCATGGTGAAAACTATTTTAAGAACCAGAAGAAAGTACTTACGCGTTTTCTAATTCATATTTTCAGTGAACTTGGAGAATGTTATATGGGTGAAGAAGGAATAACAACATGTTAACACAACAAATAAATTCATGATTATGATAGGGGAAAAGACACCAGACTCAAATCCAATCAAGATAGATGTTTATTAAACCAAAGCAAAGAAAATAATTCGAATCAGCTTGCACTGGGCACAAGAGACTAACGACTCTGTTAAATCCCAGTCCTGGAGTCATTAATATGTTATTACAGAAAGAAGTAAAGTTGAGAACAATTCTGATTTGTTTTTCATGGACACATCATTGGTACAGGAATATTAACCAGAATGGAATATTTAGAGTGATTTGTTTAAAGACTTTTTGTTGACTAGTTACCACCTGGTAATTTGTGCTTTGCTAAATAATTACTGCTTAGTGACTATACTTGCATTTTGAAGAGGGAGATTTACAGGAGATTTGGCAAATATTCATTTCTGGAAAAGCAGAGGTTACACGAAGCCTGACTGGCAATAAACTGACAACATTAGTTCTTGACTTGATTACAAAGAAAACATTGCCTTAAATATCAGACGACAGGCAGAACTGCTCTTGCTTTCTATAATTATTAGCCAATTCAGTTTTCTGGCTCCACATGTTTTCTACACAGAATGGATTCCAGGCCTCTACTCCACGTTAGCCTTCTTACTCCAGCCAAGCACCTCATAGAGTTTTAGGGTCTCTATATCATTCCCTCCTTTTGATCAGTTGAACATCCTTTGATTTCTTTAATATCGTTTTTCTGTATAGACTTAAGCCATCTTCAGCATGGACTCTGTTTCCTTGATGGTAGCCTATTTGTTTTTGGGCCTATTAAACTCAGTACTTTGAGATTTTATGTGTGTATATATGTATATACATATTTGTTTTTTTGCCAGATACCATCTGATTATTCATCAGGTACCATTGAAGCCATCATCACCATGCTGTACATTATTAAACAGTTGAGGACATTTATTCACAGCCCTTTGTTGAATTACAGGAATAACATGCTCCTTTCTTTTGAACTGAAGCAGCATGCAGGACTCATCTGCCCTGTTACAGAAATGAACAAAATCAAAATGCATGAGCTGCTTTGGAGATGTAGAGTTATTTATCCAATATATTTTTCATCATAGGAATGGAGGGTTCATGGGAATTCTAGGGTCCCAGATGCACATTGGTTATTTGTACTCCATCCATGTAAACAAAGTAAGATGAAATAAAAGTTTAGCATTAGAATTTTTCTCTAGACAGTTTGATCCTCCACACAGAAACACGTACCCACAAGAGGCACACATTACTCCCGTTCTCGTTAGGGAAAAGGGAAAGGGAATAATCTGATTTGCTTTTGCAAGTCATTTTTCAGTATGGAAGTTATTATAAATAGACAAGCTTTCTAATCTAGATCTTTCCTTAAAATGGGACTAAACAGGGACCTCTGAATTCTAATAATTACAAAAATCTACTAAGGCAGTATAAACCTATTGTTATGGAGAAAAATGAAAGGATATTCATTACCATAAACCATACCAGGACAAATAAATACTTGGGTAAGATAAAAACCGAGCACAGAAGGGTAAATAGAGGAATTAGAGAGATCCCATTTTTTTTTTTTTTCATTACCTGACACAGATGGCTCATCCTTCTATGGTACTGATATTGACATCAGCAACAGGTATATGGTTATAGTTGAAAATGGGTAATGTTAAAGGATTTGAATTCTCATGTACATTTTATGGGGAAGGATGGCATATCCAACAGTCCATTAAGCTGGCAGCACTAGCCACTGCCTGAGTAAGTCTCACAAAGGCATTGTTATGGCAGCCATTAAAGGCAATCGGGAGACATAATAGTCTTATAACAGATATAAGCCTCATACTGAAGAAAGACTGCCTAAAAGTAATATATTGAAGCAATTAGAGAGTAGATTTTAGCTATCACAAAGTAAACACCCATGATTATAATCATAGATGTAAGCGACTATAAACCATGTAAACAATTACAATGAAAATAACTAATGTAGTAAGAACATACAAACATAGTACTGATTCTAGTTTTAAACTGGGTATAAAGCCTTGACTTAATTAATTAAAATAAAAAGTAATGCCTCCAATACTTTAAAAATAGAGCAATAACTGACCGGGTCACTCCAAGGGTAAAGAATATAGCTAAATAGTTAATGTATGACATGAGAAATTATGGGTGAGGCACTAGTAGGGTACAGTTGTGGTCCAGAGTCTTGGGAGAAGCTGTGAACACCAGGTGTCATCTGCTTTTTGGTGATAGAATGTCTGAAATTTAATTTTGATCTTTTGTTTGATTAAAGAATCCAGGTGGGAACTAGAGTATTCTTCAATTTGGAGAGATGGATCAAAGTTTTAACCTCCAATAATCTGGAGTACTAGATAAAACTCTATTTACTGAGGTTTGATAGAGTATTTTTTTTTTCCAATAAACATAATCTCTAGGCTGAATAGCGGGTAGCTCAGACGCTTTTGATTTCTGATTATCAAAAGCATTTTTAAGTTGTGAGCAATATTCCCTAGAGTACTGAATAAAGGACTTGCAATATTGGAACAGCCAGATTGAGTTAAATTTGATTCAGAGCAAGTTGCCAAATAAGGGTGGGCCATAGACTCCTCCCAGTAATAATTTCAGGATGAGTTAATCTACCAATTTCAAATGGATTAATTCTCAACTTAAAAAGGACCAGAGGCAATATTTTTGTTCAAGTTAACTGTAAAGATTTGGAAAGTTTTGCTAGTTGAGTTTTTTACTATGTAAGGAAAATGAAGCCTTTGGAAAATGGGGAAAGTTTTATATATCCCACAATTATTTGTCCAGTCAAGTGGGTGTCTTGGTTAGTACAAAGGACCTTTGGGGCTCTTCAGATGGGGTCAATATTTTTAAGAAGTTTCTTGCCCAAAAAAGTGGCAGTAGCTTGATGACTCAGGAAAGCTTTTACCCGGTGAAAAAATATATAAATTATTTCTAATACAAACTTATAATTATTTAAGAGTGGAAGATGAATAAAATCCATTTGCCCTTTAAGCATTGGTTCTGAAGGCAAAGGAATTATACCAGGTGGAGCTTTAAAAGTTTTCTTAGAATTAAATTGAAAACAAATAGGACACTGGGAAACCATTTGCTCAGCAGCTTTAGGAATGTGTCCCTACCAATATTTCTTTTAAAACATTATTGTCTTATTTCTGTTTCCAAATGGGCATTCATGTGCAATGCCTCCAGTAGAAGTTTGCAAAAATTTAGGGAGAACTAAGTTCTGATTAGGAACCATCCATATTCAAGAAATAGAACATTGGGAGCATCTTTTTTTTTTTTTTTTTCCTTTCTCAATTTAGTCATGTGGGGCTGATTTTTGGTGTTCAGATAAATTCTTCTCAACAAGTTCTCCAGGTTTAAAAGGGTTTCTACGTGCATATTAAACAGTGGTTCATCATTCAAAACAGTGCCCCAATGTGAAGGACCATACATTTCTCTAACTTTAATATTTAAACCATCCTATCTGGCCTTCCTGAGTTTGCCAGGTGGGCTTTGTGACCTGGCCAAGATATCTCAATTACTCAGGAAACTCCAAAGGTTTATAATTATCTTCTCAGGAAATAAGGGCAAAGATTAATTCACTTTTCAGTGAAATTATTTTCACAAGATAAACTGAATGACTTTATGGTTAACATATGTCTTACTATAAAGAGGGGTTTGTGAAGGCTCAATAATTGTGTCTATCTGGGCTTCAGTTTCCTTATATTTAACAGCCCCACCTCTTGGTCATGATCAAAAATTTTGATTACTCTTTAGTAAAAATCTCCATTAATATAATCGAAAGTCTGATCCTGCAGAATGAGGATGGTGGATATCATTTGTAGTCTGATTGGCTAAAATTGATCCTTGATACTATACATTTTAGGAAGGCTATTGTAATGAAAGGAAACCCTGGTGGCATAGTGGTTAAGTGCTATAGCTGCTAACCAAAACATCAGCTGTTCGAATCTAACAGGTGCTCCTTGGAAACTCTACGGGGCAGTTTTACTTTGTCCTATAGGGTCTCTATGAATTGGAAGTGACTTGATGGCAAAGGCTTTTTTTTATTATGATTATTGTAAAGAATGACTAAGAGGACAATAGTCAAGGTTTGAAAAATTCCTCTGAGTCGAAGACCCTAGGAAACAAAATTCAGACAGGAGATAAATCCCATGGTGTTTCAGGTTTTATTTTCTTTGATTTAGCAGCTCCTTGTGCATGGGTGTCAGCTGTTACTA